>NC_058081.1:641644474-642904470 GCF_014858855.1 Bufo gargarizans
GAGGAATACATTCCATAGCACTCGCCATTCTTCGTATTGTCCATTTTTAAAAAACCAAAGTGCACGGTGGATAGGGAACGCGGCAGACAACCAGCCCTGAGGGGGCACGTACCGAGATCGCAGCAAGACCTTTAGATTTTGCTGACAAGCACAAGGCTACTTTCACACTTGGGTTGGTAATTCCTGTATTGAGATCCGGCAGAAGATCTCATTACCAGAATTAAACAGATCCGTTTTGATTTTGCATCCGTTCTGTTAGAATGCGGTTGTGTGAAATCAAAACGAAAAAAATAGGGCCCCTTAAAGAAGGGATCCATCACCATTGACTTACATTGTTTTTAGTGATGGATCCGTTTTTTTCCTTTTTTATGACCGGACACAAAACCGCAGCTTGCAGCGGAACGCTGATGAAACGGAAGGCATCCTGGACGGATCTCTTTCCATTCAGAATGCATGTAGACTAAATGGAAAAGTTTTTTTCCGGTATTGAGATCCTCTGCTGGATCTCAATACCGGAAAAAAACAAAACCCACAAGTGTGAAAGTAGTCTAACGTGTCAGCTGCAGTGATGGTCAGTTCGCAGTGTTCGCCAGCGAACACATGCGGGCTGCCATCTTTAGTAAGGTAGACTCACCCGTCCGGCGATGCACAGGTAAGCCCTTACCTGTGCCGGGAGCCAGTCTGAAATCAAATGCAGTCACCGGGAGCAGGCAGTTCCGAGAACAGCCGCTGGGGGCCTTCATCGGGCTGTTCTCGGAACTGCCTGCTCCCGGTGACTGCATTTGATTTCAGACCGGCTCCCGGCACAGGTAAGGGCTTACCTGTGCATCGCCGGATGGGTTGAGTCTACCTTACGAAAGATGGCAGCCTGCCTGTGTTCGCTGGCAAACACTGCTAGGCACAGCTCAGTCCCATTCAAGTGAAGGAGGCTGTGCTGCAATAGTACAGCCACTATACAGTGGACAGCGCTGTGCCTGGTGGGCTGTGCGGAGGCTGCGGCACATGTTGCAGCCATCTATATTAACCATACTACAACTGTACAATGACTCTCGAATGAGGCCATGTTACCTTGAAGGCTGGTGGGCTGTAATTGCGGTCCTATTGGTTGTCACCCAGCTTTCCTAGGAACAGATAACAATTGGACAGGAGAGGACAACGCAAGGGGGACTTTTAAGCCTGTTTGCATTCAAACCATCAGTTTCACCAAATGATGGCCTCAGTTCTTGTGTGTCTGAGGAAGCTCTGGTTAAACATTGCTGTTGACCCTTTTGTGGCCATTTGTTCGCACTCTCATGTCACTGACGTCTCCTGGAGGGAGGTCTGTGGCTGTCCAGCTGTTGTAAAACTACAACTCCCAACATGCCCCGACAGCCTGTTATATTAAGAAATGTCTCCTTAATGTAAATTTCTACAATATACATACTGCCATCTGTCTAGTCCGAAGAGATGCCGATACTACAACCTCCAGCATGCACTGCCAGGCACAGCCGTGTCAGACCGTAGCTGGAAAGCCGCAGGCTGCACCCCGCAGATTTGGCCCATTGCTGGTTTTCCATCTGTTTATGGCTTCTCTGACCTGAATTTTACTAGAGCTTGTTATATAAGTAATGGCTTCACGTCTGCCTCAGAGGCCCTGCCTATCTATCTATCTAATCTCTCTCTCTCTCTCTCTCTCTGTAACCTTTTCTTTCTAATTATGTAGCTTCTATCTATCTCTCTTTCTATCTCTCTCATATTTTACTAATTATATATCCGTCTCACATCTCTATTTATTAGGCCTCATGCACACGAACGTTGTTTGTGTCCGTGTCTGTTCCGTTTTTTTTTTTTTTTGTTTTTTTTTGCAGATAGGATGCGGACCCATTCATTTCAATGGGTCCGCAAAAAATGCGGACAGCACACCGTGTGCTGTCTGCATCAGTATGTCCGTTCTGTAGCCCCGCAAAAAAAAAAAAAAAAAAAAAATGTCCTATTCTTGTCCTTTTAGGCATTGTTACAATGGATCCGCAAAAAAAAACCAAAAAACGGATGGCATATGGATGTAGGGCTGCAACGATTAATCGATGTAATCGATTATATTCGATAACTGGATTCGTTGTCGACGAATCCAGTTATCGAATAATCGCCGATTCGTTGCTATTCGGGGCGGGGCGGTCGCTGCATCTTTATTTTACCTTTTTACAATGACGCTCCCGCTCCTGTAACAGCCAGGCAGAGCGGACGGCGGCGTAACGTCACTCACTCACGTGACACGCCTGCTCCGCCTCCTTCATTCATGAGGTGGGCGGAGCAGGCGCGTCACGTGATTGAGTGACGTTACGCCGCCGTCCGCTCTGCCTGGCTGTTACAGGAGCGGGAGCGTCATTGTAAAAAGGTAAAATAAAGATGCAAGGCATCGGGGCCGGGGCTGTTAGGGGGAAGGGGGAAGGGGGAATCTGTCTATAGCACTGCTATGGGAAGGGGGGGAGGATCTGTCTATGGCACTGCTATGGGGAGGGGGGTCTGTGCACTGTTATGAGGAAAGGTATCTGTGCACTGTTATGAGGAAAGGGATCTGTGCACTGTTATGAGGAAAGGGATCTGTGCACTGTTATGAGGAAAGGGATCTGTGCACTGTTATGAGGAAAGGGATCTGTGCACTGTTATGAGGAAAGGGATCTGTGCACTGTTATGAGGAAAGGGATCTGTGCACTGTTATGAGGAAAGGGATCTGTGCACTGTTATGAGGAAAGGGATCTGTGCACTGTTATGAGGAAAGGGATCTGTGCACTGTTATGAGGAAAGGGATCTGTGCACTGTTATGAGGAAAGGGATCTGTGCACTGTTATGCCCATAAGACAGTGCACAGATCCCCTCTCCATACTACAGCCTGCCACAGATCCCCCATAACTACGCCGTCCACAGATCCCCCATAACTACGCCGTCCACAGATCCCCCATAACTACGCCGTCCACAGATCCCCCATAACTACGCCGTCCACAGATCCCCCATAACGACGCCGTCCACAGATCCCCCATAACTACGCCGTCCACAGATCCCCCATAACTACGCCGTCCACAGATCCCCCATAACTACGCCGTCCACAGATCCCCCATAACTACGCCGTCCACAGATCCCCCATAACTACGCCGTCCACAGATCCCCCATAACTACGCCGTCCACAGATCCCCCATAACTACGCCGTCCACAGATCCCCCATAACTACGCCGTCCACAGATCCCCCATAACTACGCCGTCCACAGATCCCCCATAACTACGCCGTCCACAGATCCCCCATAACTACGCCGTCCACAGATCCCCCATAACTACGCCGTCCACAGATCCCCATACTACGCCGTCCACAGATCCCCCATAACTACGCCGTCCACAGATCCCCCATAACTACGCCGTCCACAGATCCCCCATAACTACGCCGTCCACAGATCCCCCATAACTACGCCGTCCACAGATCCCCCATAACTACGCGTCCACAGATCCCCCATAACTACGCCGTCCACAGATCCCCCATAAGTGTCGTCCACAGATCCCCCATAAGTGTCGTCCACAGATCCCCCATAATAGTGTCGTCCACAGATCCCCCATAATAGTGTCGTCCACAGATCCCCCATAATAGTGTCGTCCACAGATCCCCCATAAGTGTCGTCCACAGATCCCCCATAAGTGTCGTCCACAGATCCCCCATAAGTGTCGTCCACAGATCCCCCATAAGTGTCGTCCACAGATCCCCCATAAGTGTCGTCCACAGATCCCCCATAAGTGTCGTCCACAGATCCCCCATAAGTGTCGTCCACAGATCCCCCATAATAGTGTCGTCCACAGATCCCCCATAAGTGTCGTCCACAGATCCCCCATAATAGTGTCGTCCACAGATCCCCCATAAGTGTCGTCCACAGATACCCCATAATAGTGTCGTCCACAGATCCCCCATAATAGTGTCGTCCACAGATCCCCATAATAGTGTCGTCCACAGATCCCCATAATAGTGTCGTCCACAGATCCCCCATAATAGTGTCGTCCACAGATCCCCCATAATAGTGTGTCGTCCACAATTTGTTTTAATATGGCCTTTGAACAAAATTTTTCAAGTAAGATCATATAAACCTCTCTGTTTGGTAATTTTGTCGTTTTTTCCGATTAATCGATTAATCGTAGAAATTAATCGGCAACTAATCGATTATTCAAATAATCGTTAGCTGCAGCCCTATATGGATGTATTTTTGTTTTTTGTGGACCCGCAATTTGCCGACCACAAAACACATAGGTGGTGTGCATGTAGCCTGAGAGGATATGGCACACACTATATGACATTCCTATTGTCCATTTGATTCCATTACCTACAGTCTGGATTATTCATGATGTTCTTGCTCTTCCAGATTCACAAATTAGATAAAGCTGTGGCGGCCGCACATACTTTTTACGTGGGGAACCCCGACCACCTGGAGATGCAGCAGAACCTGGAATATTACAAGATGATGGCTGGTGTGTCCGAGTCAGACTTCAGAGATCTGGAAGCCAAAGTCCACATGGTGAGTGGTGGAGCGTGTCCATCTGTACATGTCGGTGGGATTACTAATGCTCGCACCTCGGTTTGGTTGGCCGTTCTGTACCCGGGCGCCTAGAACATGAAAACAGTTTGTTTCCGTGTCACTGGCGGCATTATATGTCTGATCTCTGAAGACTCTTTCTATAGGCGTGCAGCTGGAATGGCCAGGAGCTGACTTATTGACTTCTATGGGAGAGTTTTCTAGGCATGCTCTGTGACCTGTGCAGAGGTCAGGAGGGAGCAGATCAGCTGTGATATCGCCTATTGTGAATAGTGAATCCTGTATTATCTATGCGGAGGTGATAGCTTTCATTGTAGTCCTGCCTGTGATGATAATGTGATGGCTACTGAAAAGTCTCAACATATTATTAGGCCTAGTGGCCAGTGTGAAAACTGTGTAACTTTACGTATTGTTTTAAGAATACACAGTGATATGTATGTTAACGTAAAAACGTGATATTCTGATGGCGCCTTCCCTTTAAAGGGAACCTGCCACCTCTACCATGGTGTAGCGGTGACGGGTAACGATTAGTACCAAGTTCCAAAAAAAGACATATGTTTAGCTTTGATAAATTTGCTGCAATTTACAATATTTTTGCGGATTTATAAATGATTGCATCCGATGACAATGTAACATAGGAGAGACTTCAAATGGGGTTAGGAGGGGTTAAGGTTGCTTTAGCTGGTTCCCAGTAACTAATGGATCTATGACAGTGGCGGAAAATGGCTGTTTTTTGGGCAGGCATGTAGAGGTGTTCTTTGTCTGAGCCTTCCCTGGGGCTTTTCCTGTGCAGCTGCCAGCCCCCTCCTGCAGCTTCTGTCCTGCTGCCCCTTCAAGGGTTTGTCCATTCACCATTGCACATTTGATCACCCCTCTGTTCTCCGCTCTGTATTGTGCTGCTTTGAGAGCATGGCCATATAGTGAAAAGCGAACAGTCTCCCATTGGAAATCAACCGATCATCCTGCGATGCTGCCCATTGCCTAGTGTGGAGGGTCGCTGTACAATTTAGACACAGCGATGTCAGGAGCGAGGACCAGTCGTCAACTTATAATAGCGCAAATTTCTAGCAATCTTCCCCTTTTTTTCTCTGCAGCAAGAGTTCCGTCTTGGAGTGAGCGATTACGCGGATGAGGTGTTTCGATCTGCCATTGCTTATTTCGAAAAAGCCTTGGAGGAATATCTCATTGCAGATGATGAATGCCGCAGCCTTTGTGAAGGACCCTATGATTATGATGGGTACAACTATCTCGATTACACTGCAGATTTATTCCAGAGTATTACAGGTGAATCCTCTTTCCTAGAATCCAGAACGGCACATCACCCGGTAACTTGCCGCTACACCCCCAGCTCCTGTATTACCACGTGACTGGACATATATCATGTTCAGAAGTCTAGGGAAACAGAATGACAACAAATTTGGGGACCCGTTAAGGCCCTCAGATTGGCTGTCACCGATAGTGTTGAGCAAAGTTTTCAAGTTCGGTGTACAGGTTCGGATTATCGGAGAATCCCGTTATGGGTTCTGCTACCACGGACCAAAACGTAATTCTATGGTGGCATGTACCACGGAAGCCTATAAGATGCATTCCGTATTGCATGCTGGCCATAGACTTCTATTATGATGTAATGCAATACGGAATGCCTCTTATAGGCCTCCGTGGTACATGCCGTCATAGAATTACGTTATGGTCCGTGGTAGCGGTATCCATAATGGGATTCTTAGATAACCCGAACCTTGTACGCCAAACTTGAAAACACAGGTTCGCTCAACACTAGTCCCCCAGCATTGCCAGACATTGTTATAAGGTTATCCAGCCTATTGCACTTACATCAACTAAATAGGCATAAGAGAGTCCACCACTTTAGACTTTCCATGTGCTTTGTGTTCCAAGTTAAAGAACCACTCCAGGCGGAACTGATACTCTGTTATATATAGTGCAGGATCTGAGGGGGCACATCAGGACAAAGAAATTGATAAGACGCCATAGAGAGAATCCCTGTGTCCTGCCCTTTCCCTTGACTGGGTATAACACAGCGGTAGGGTACGGCCACACATAGTGTAAACGCTGTGGATTTTCTACAGCAGAATTGGTGGCAGAAATTCTGCAGCATTTACAGCAGCGAAATGGATAAAACACTGAAAAATCGCATCCAAAAACCGTGGAAATATTCCGCAACTGTATCTGAGCGAATCAATTCATAATAATCGTCTCATTAAGCAAAATTCTTCACCTGCGATGGGGTGTCCCCAAAACGGAGGACGCTCCCCTTGCTGCTTGGTTGACAGGGTTGGACATCTCGGCTGGCCGTGACAATCTTGTGCCTGTGCCGCTGCGCCAAGTAGTGGTGCAAGCGCAGAGGCTCTGCTTCTGCAAGTGGTGCAGTGACTGATCATACGCCGCTACCCGGAGGATGTGCTGCACCAGCGGTGGAAGCAGAGCCTCTGAACTTGCGGAGCTATGTGGAGCAGCGGCGCAGGCGCTAGATTGTCAGGGTCGTCTGTGTTCCATTCGCAAAGATTTCCGTGAAGAATCCGTATTTGGTCTGAGTGTCTGTTTTTTGCCCTCCGTGTGTCATCTGTATTCCACCAACACTGCTCAGCTGAAAATTAATATCCAGACCATCTGCTACCGGTGGTCCATGAAAAACCGCTGATAGGACACGGATGCCACCTGTGTTGTGTGGGGGATTTTTCACAGACCTCAATGGGTGTTTGGTCTGCATCTTTTACCAAAGTAGTGCATGTGCATGATATTTTTTGGTGTGCATAATCAGTAAAATGTGTGGAAAATGTGGATAGCACAAGTCCGTGAAAAACACGCTGTGCGGTGATTGGGCTGTTTGGTTACCCATTGATATTGTCTAAAACTTAGTTTTATTGTCAAACTACTCCATGAAAAAGAAAAAAAATCCTCACCCTTTATCATCTGGGATAACAAAATATGAAATGTAATGATGTGATGTGTTTCTCAGACCATTATGTGCAGGTGATGAACTGCAGACAAGGCTGTGTCTCAGAACTGGCCATACCGCCCGGCAAGGAGAAGCCCAAAGAAGACTTCCTTGCTTCACATTTCAATTACCTGCAGTTTGCATATCACAACAGTAAGTGCATCATATTTCATATGTTATCTATCATTCCCTTATGTTAGTTTCCGCTTGGTCAGTTGAGGCTGTTCAAGAAGATGAAAGATCCTGGGGGAACAAGAGTTTTTTCAGATCAGTAAACAATCTTCGTCCTTAAAAGGGTTATTCAGGACTATTAAATGCCCCCCTATGCCCGGGCCCCTCACAATGAATATACTTACCTGGCTCCCCGCTCCTAGTCCCCGTACTGCAGCTGCTGCTTCTCCCTGTGCGCGGATAAAAACATCTGGTGTCGGGGGGGAGCAGCCAATGGCAGGCGGGGACGAGCCACCCTAGCGTCACTCATCTCCGTCCCCACCTGTCATTGGCTGCTCCCAACGCTCCCCCGACCCCGGATGTTTTCATCCGCTCACGTGAAGAAGCAGCAGCGGCTGTGGGGGGAGCCAGGTAAGTATATTCATTGTGAGGGGCCCAGGCATATGGGGGACATTAAATAGTCTTGGATAACCCCTTTAAAGGAATTTTCCAGGTTTTTTGCACATTTTTTAAATTTAAATAGATTGTCCGGGAGAGTAAAAATGTCAGACAAGCCCTTACAGTGTCTTGAAAAAGCAATCTATACTCGCCCTTTCCTCCAGTGCTGTTCTCTGTGACATTGGCCCGGTACTGTTTTTTAAATACATTGTAGGGGTTGTCATTTTTAATTATCTCAGACAACCCATTTAAAGCCAAGCCTGATGAGAAAAGCTTTCCCTGGAGCTTCATTCTGGCTCTTTTGCGGTCTTCTAGCCCCCCGCCTGTATACTTTTAGAGGGATGAATCCCCAAGAGGCACTTGACTCAGCAATGGACTGCCTCTTGGGGTCACCACTGTTTCTGGTTATTGACTGTAGCGGCACACATGATCCTGTCCATCCGGAAGTTTATAGACAAGAACTGGAAGACCAGTAAAGGGAGCCGGAATGTGTACAGCAGGCTTGGCTTCAAATTGAAAACCCCTTTAAGTAGGGTTTCCATTACTTTCTTATCAATGACCTATCCTTAGGATAAGTCCTCAAAATCAGATCGACTCCTGGCACCCCCTACTGGTCACCTACAAGCTATGGTGCCAGCACCAGGCACTTGAGCTATCTGCTTTCTAGCAGGGCTGTGGAGTCGGTAGATAAATGCTCCGACTCCTCAGTCTTTGGTACTTCCGACTCCCCGACTCCAACTCCTCTGTATTTAATATGCAAATGTATTTTATACATTCCTTGAAGGAAAGAAAGGCAACATACATGTCATTACCACAGAACTACTGGCTTGAAGCCGCTGCCTTCTCCTTTGTGTGCTGATCTTCTGCTGAAGACAGGGCAGTGGGAGGATCCGGGAAGGGGCATTTATTGTAAAACATGATTTTCCTAGTAGAATCCCATAGTCATGTTCAAAGTTTAAGCTCACAATCTGAGTCTACAAGTTTTTATCGCCTTAGCTGAATGACAGCAGTTTTTCGAATGGTTTACAGCTTCAGGCCTCCTGCACACAACCGGTTTTTTTTTCCGTTTACGGGCCGTTTTTTGCGTTCCGTATACGGTCCGTATACTTAACCATTCATTTCAATGGTTCCGCAAGAAAAACAGAATGTATTCCGTATGCATTCAGTTTCCGTTTTTCCGTTCCGTTGAAAGATAGAACATGTCGCAACCGCAAAACACTGAAAAAGCCATACGGTCGTGTGCAGGAGGCCTCAGTCTTGAACTATTGACTATGCATTCCCTTCTGTCTATTCCTGCATCTCAGTTATCAGTGAGAGGCTCGGTTAACCATGGGCGTTGCGTTCCCTGTAACAGCGGAACACAATGGAAAGTATAAGTATTGCCGCTCCTTAACTGTGCGTTGCGTGCCATATAGTGAAGCATATGAAAAGCATGCTTCTTCACGGTCACTTGACGTGTTCGTTTTGCAGTAATGTGACGCACTGCATGCATTGGCCTTTATTCTTACAGTAGAGAAGTACCGTATTTTTCGCAAAAGTGGGGGGGGGGGGGAATAGCAGTGTGTCTTATGGGGTGAATGCTGCGACCGTCGGGTGTATCGGCTGAGAGGGAGGAGGGGCTGGGGGCCGGCATCTGTTTCTGTAATGGCAGCGGGGCCCGGTGCAGTCACTGTATTCTACTACACTGGGCCCCGCTCACTGTAGTATACGGTAATCATATCAAACTTGCGGGTATTGTTAAAGTATTCCAATCATCTTAAATCTAGCGCTGTACTACTTACTACTAACTTCTTGGCAGTCAGGAGGCCGGGTGGGCACTCGTAGCGTAGCTCACTACGTAACGCGCCTGCTCCGCCCACTTTATGAATGAAGCAGGCAACGGGCCCCATTGCCATTACAGAAACAGATGCCGGACCCCATTCACCCCACAGGGACACTGTTATAGGGGGGGAAGGGGGGGATCTGTGGATGACACATAAGATAAGATGTTATATATGTGTCATCCACAGATGCCCCCATAACAGTGCAATCCACTGATGCCCCCACAATGATCCCCCATAACAGTGCCATCCACAGATGCCCCCATAACAGTGCCATCCACAGACCACCATTAGTTCAAAACCCGCCAAAAGCACACCTTTTGGTTAAAAATATTTTATTTCTTATTTTCCTCCTCAAATACCTAGGTGCGTCTTATAGGGCGAAAAATACAGTAATTAATTATAACTTTTTGTGAATTGGGTCATTTAAACTTGCTTTTTTAAAATTTTTATTCCAATTTAAATCTAGTAGGAGTTGGAGTCGGTTCATTTTTTGCCGACTCCGACTCCAGGTACCCAAAATTGCCTCCGACTCCTCGACTCCGACTCCACAGCCCTGCTTTCTAGTGGCTGCAGTGCTGCTGCCAGTCAAGTGAATGGGAGCAGTGCTGCAGCAACCAGGCGTGGTCACCACACAATGTCCGCAACCGTGTAGGTCTGATATCTGGTTCAGCAGCTCGTGAAAACAGCTGGTTGTTGGGGTTGCTAAGAGCAGGACCCCCGCTGATCTCGAAATCGATGACCTATCCTTAGGATAAGCCATGATAAGTAAGTCCTGGAGACCACTTTCTGACATATTATGATGTATAATGGATTGCTATCCCTTCACCAAGACATCTGTGCTACTTTCCAGCTGAGAATTATACAAAAGCGATTGAATGTGCCAAAACCTACCTACTATTCCACCCTAATGATGAGGTCATGAACCAGAACTTGATCTACTATACCGCCGTCCTGGGAGAGGAGAGTGCTTCTGTAATCCAACCAAGAGAGGTGAGTGGAGAAGAAACTGGAATCCGTTTCATTAAATCCCTGTAAGTCTTTTGTAGGGGTATTGAAGGTCACCCATATCTACAGGATAGGGATATGGGGCTCACGTTCTAATGATTGGTGGAGGGTCCGAACAGAAGGACTTTCACCAATCTAATAACTTCAAATTACCGGAATAGCACTTTAAAATAGATCTGAATCAACTTTAAAGAGACACTAAAGTCGGGCAAGAAAAACCTTCTGTGAACCCCGGCAGGACCTGGCTTGTTGTCAGAGAATGGAAACCAACTGCATATCTCCTTATAAAAGAAAAAATTGGGTACATGGCGCCTGCACTTTCCATCCTTGGACTGGAATATTCCCATTCACTGACAGCAATGTAGAATCCTTAAAACAATGCAAAAATCATTTTAAATTACACTAAAGGCTGTATTAGACGGTCAGATCAGGCAGGCGATTGTCGGGAGGGAAGCATTCAATCACCTGCTCGCTAGCGGAGCAGACCACTGCTATTACATGCAGAGATCTCTTCTGCAGCATGGGGGCGAGCGATCGCCAATGCCATCTCTATTCCCCATACTGAATCATTGTTGCCGGTAGCAGATCGTGATTAGACACCGCAATCTGCCGCCTGCAAACAATGATTTTTAAACCTGTTTAAAGATTTGGATTGCCCAATGAAGGAGTGTTTGCTAGTTGGCGGTGGTGGTGGTAATTGGCGGCAGTATTACACTGCCAGACCATTGCTAATGAGCATTACCACGAATACTCGTTAACGATCATCTGGCAGCAGCCTCTTCAGTGTCCGATCCCTGGCGATCCGATATTGATGATGGGCTGTCCATATCCAATTCCCGGAGAAGCCCTTTAGGCCCCAACCCTCTATTCATTCCCAGAATGAAGATGGAGGGCTCCAGATTGATTTGGACACCTTCTTCGTAAATATCTAGCTAGGCTTTAAACAGTTTTTTCATCAATCATGTCCCTTTAAAGGGGTTGTCCGGGATTGGGGACATTGGTTTAATTGTTTAACAAGGACATAAGTATCTCCTACATGACTGTCCTACCTTTCCCATACTTTTCTGATGCCCCGTATTCATTACACAAATTCTCAGCCGGAAGTGAGTCTTTTCTCACATTCAGTGACGTACCGGGTCCCTTCTGCAGAGCGACGCCGCTTCGCAGGGAGCCTGGTGACGTCACCATCAGCTGCAGGCATTATGCAGAGTGCTCGGAGGGGCGGTACAGATCGTGCTAAGCCACGCCCCTCCGTCTGGTGATGTCACAATGAAGGAGGCAAGGGAACTGCTAATTAGCATAGTAAACGCCTCCAATGCAGGCAAATGGGGCGGCAGGCTGGAGATAGAAGCAATACTCAGACCTAATCACGTTTCAAAGGACTGAGCCAGGAGGAGTTTAGGGGCGTTACTAAGGGGGGAAGGAGAATGTGCGGCAGGAGGCGGAATATGATTAAAGGGGGGCGGATGCATGGAGGACGTGGCAATGTGCGGCAGGAGGCGGAATAACTGAGGGGGCGGAGTCACGGTGGAGATGAGTCGTCTGAAAGCACGTGATGCCGCGCTGCGCTGGGACTCACAGTGCAGAGCGGCAGGAAGTTAGACAAAAATAAAAAAAGAGATTTAAACGTGGGGGACCGTTGGAGCCGTGTAGAAATGGCGAAAATACCTTAAAACATATGGGGGGGACCTAGAATCACCTGTTAACAGTGAGTACATGAAAAAAAACTTTAAACCCGGACAACCCCTTTAAGGGTAGATCCACACAGGACTGAAACTAGGCAGATTTGTGTGCGGCAAATACGCAGCGTTTTACAGTACCAGCAAAGTGGACAAGATTGTAAGAAATCTCATCTGCAAGCTGCAGAAAAAGCATACATTGACCTGCAGTACGCATTTTAAGTCTGCGGCCTGTCAATTTATGCTGCATATTTCTGCCATGGATTTAACCCTTTGCATTGCACAAGGCAAAATCCGTGGCAAATCCTCAGCAGATCTGCACATAATTCACGCACCCATTTCTAGCACAAACTACGGTTCATCTGGATGTACCCTTAATAAGCCCAGTACTTACCGATGATATTTATTGTACCAGCCTCCATACAGTGCGGTGTGCTTACATGATGTTCCTCTTCTAGAGCATCCAGTCTTACATTAAGAGAAGCTTACTGGAGAAGGAGTTGCTCTACTTTGCCTACGACATCTTTGGAATTCCCTTTGTGGACCCTGTAAGTTGATGTAAAATGCATTTGTTAGAATTTTCATGATTTTCCTTTACACTCAGTTTGCGAAATGCTCTATGACATATAAATGCATACATGTTTTGAACTAAGGCACATCATTAGGCCAAACAGAGTTATTTGTTAAACTGCACTGAGAACTGAATCCTGGATTCTGATTGGATATTGTGGGTACGTAGATACCAGGGTAACAGAAGTGGATATGGATCTGCTTTGTCTACTGAACTCATTTGACTTAGGGCCACCTAAAGGCGTTGTCCTGGCAGCCCCCTGGTCTTCACCCTTTAACCTCCCTACAGGGATCTGGACTCTGCTGCAGGGGAACCACCTGGCCTCTGTCTCCTGGAGTATTCTCTGTTCAGTAGATTGCTAACCTACGGGGGTCAAGAGATACCGGTGTAAAACACTGAGCGTTCATGCAAAACTCTAGTAAGAGACAGACTGAAGTCAGTCCACGAGTCAGTGCATGCAGCTCATGGCCAGTAGGAGGACCAGGCAGAGGTCAGGTCAGGCAGCAAAGGATCAAATCCAGAGACAAGCAGAGGTTGGTACATGATTGGGAAAAACAACGCAATGGTGCACGTTAGCACGTAACCTTTTGCTGATGCACCCGCCCACAGGAGAAGGTGCCTAATATACCCAAAGGTAGACAACCATTGACTGGAGTAGACTTGGGCTACTTTCACACTGGCGTTTTGGCTTTCCGTTTGTGAGATTCGTTCAGGGCTCTCATAAGCGGTCCAAAATGGATCAGGTTTGCCCTAATGCATTCTGAATGGAAAAGGATCCGCTCAGAATGCCTCAGTTTGCCTCCGATCAGTCTCCATTCTGCTTTGGAGGCGGACACCAAATCGCTGCTTGCAATGTAAGTCAATGGGGACGGATCTGTTTTCACTGACACAATATGGTGCAATTGAAAACGGATCCGTCCATTGACTTTCAATGTAAGTCAAAATGGATCAGTTTGCACTATCATGAACAATTTTTTTTTTAAATTTTTGTTTTGTTTTTTTTTGTTCATGGTAATGCAAACGGATCCGTTCTGAATGGAGCAGGCGTTTGCATTATAGGTGTGGATTCGTCTGTGCAGATACCAGACGGATCCGCACCTAAACGCAGGTGTGAAAGTAGCCTTAGCTGATGCACTATAATGACCACTGAGAATACAAGTAATGATGTGTTTGCTCTTCACAGGATACATGGACACCCAACAGTGTCATCCCGAAAAGACTGAGAGAAAAACAGAAGTAAGATCATATAATGTACCACATGTGCTCGATCCCGGGCGTGTGTGCTCGATCCCGGGCGTGTGTGCTCGATCCCGGGCGTGTGTGCTAGATCCCGGGCGTGTGTGCTCCATCCTGGGGACCAAGGGCGCTTTTTAGGTTGTTCTTGTCCCCATATTATTGGTGGCGATAACAGAGAAGAGATAATCCTTCATCTCCTGCAGTGTTGGCAAACAAGGGCGTGAAAAATGTACTAAACATGGGATGGGGACGACAGGAACTGCTGTTGCGGGTGGCTAAAAAAGACAGGAGTGCACCCATCTAACGGCCGGTAGAAATTGGTAAACCTTTTAGGGGTTAAAAAATGACCTCATACACTTGCACGCACAGAGGCAGTCGCTCCCCTCTTGATACTGAAGGACCTTCGCTCAAGCGTGAGGACATCACCATGATCACTGGGAGCGCAGATCCTTCAGCATCAAGAAAGAAAAGACTGCCTCTGCGCGTGCATGTGTATGAGGTGAGTTAAAGGGTTTCTACCACTTCGGTGTCACATATTTAGCTGTCAGACACTAGCGATCCGCTAGTGTCTGCTCTGCCCAACCATCCTAATATAATTGCTTTTGGGGCGGTGGTTTGGCTAAAAAAACTACTTTTATTAATATGCTAATGAGCCTCTAGGTGCTATGGGGGCGTCATTAGCACCTAGAGGCTCTGTCTACCTTCAGAAACTGCCGCCGCCCAGCGCGTCCCTCCAGCCCGCCCATCTCCTCCTGAATGCGATCCTCCTTGTGAGCGCCTGTATTCTGCGCATGCGCAGTGAATGTCTGACAGCTTCCCTGCTCAGACATCTCCACTGCGCCTGTTCCTCGGAGCACTATGGCGTCATCGCGCAGGCGCAGTGGAGATGTCTGAGCAAGGAAGCGGTCAGACATTCACTGCGCATGCGCAGAATACATACGATCGCATTCAGGAGGAGATGGGCGGGCTGGAGGGACGCGCTCGGCGGCGGCAGTTTCTGAAGGTAGACGGAGCCTCTAGGTGCTAATGACGCCCCCATAGCACCTAGAGGCTCATTAGCATATTAATAAAAGTAGTTTTTTTAGCCAAACCACCGCCCCAAAAGCAATTATATTAGGATGGTTGGCCAGAGCAGACACTAGCGGATCGCTAGTGTCTGACAGCTAAATATGTGACACCTAAGTGGTAGAAACCCTTTTAATTTAAAAAAAAATTCGCCTCAAAAAAGCCTACATTATTGCAGCTGAGGACCACTATGGGGGGCATTATGTATACTGCAGGGGTTGTGAGTTTATTAAAGAAAGCCAATTAAAATCATCCATTGTAAATTACTGTTTTTAACAACCATTAACCCCTTAGGGACACAGCCTTATTACACCTTAGGACCAGGCCATTTTTTGCAAATCTGACCACTGTCACTTTAAGTGGTGATAACTTTAAAACGCTTTGACTTATCCAGGCCATTCTGAGATTGTTTTTTCGTCACATATTGTACTTCATGACACTGGTAAAATAAAGTTAAAAAAAATATTTTTTTTTGCATAAAAAAATGTCAAATTTACCAAAAATTGGGAAAAATTAGCAAATTTCAAAGTTTCAGTTTCTCTACTTCTGTAATACATAGTAATACCCCTAAAAATTGTGATGACTTTACATTCCCCATATGTCTACTTCATGTTTGAATTATTTTGGGAATGATATTTTATTTTTTGGGGATGTTACAAGGCTTAGAAGTTTAGAAGCAATTCTTGAAATTTTTCAGAAATTTACAAAAACCCAATTTTTAGGGACCACTACAGCTCTGAAGTCACTTTGCGAGGCTTACATAATAGAAACCACCCAAAAATGACCCCATTCTATAAACTACACCCCTCAAGGTATTCAAAACTGATTTTACAAACTTTGTTAACCCTTTAGGTGTTGCACAAGAGTTATTGGCAAATGGGGATGAAATTTGAGAATTTCATTTTATTGCCTAATTTTCCATTTTAACCAATTTTTTCCACTAACAAAGCAAGGGTTAACAGCCAAACAAGACTGTATCTTTATTGCCCTGACTCTGCCGTTTACAGAAACACCCCATATGTGGCCGTAAACTACTGTACGGCCACACAGCGGGGCGTAGAGTGAAAGGTGCGCCGTTTGGTTTTTGGAAGGCAGGTTTTGCTGGACTGGTTTTTTGACACCATGTCCCATTTGAAGCCCCCCTGATGCACCCCTAGAGTAGAAACTCCATAAAAGTTACCCCATCTAAGAAACTACACCCCTCAAGGTATTCAAAACTGATTTTACAAACTTTGTTAACCCTTTAGGTGTTGCAGAAGATTTAATGGAAAATAGAGATACAATTTCAAAATTTCACTTTTTTGGCAGATTTTCCATTTTAATATTTTTTTTCCAGTTACAAAGCAAGGGTTAACAGCCAAACAAAAATTGGATTTTTTGTACTCACCGTAAAATCCTTTTCTCGTAGTAGGCATTGGGGGACACAGCACCATGGGTATATGTCCAACTACCACTAGGAGGCACTAGACACAAAAAGTGTTGGCTCCTCCCAGGTGGGCTATACCCTCTCCACAGGCACGAGGCTATTCAGTTTGTACCAAAAGCAGTAGGAGAGAGAAGAAAAGCAAGGAACCAACAACTCCCGTACCGGGAAAGATCAAGAGACCAGCCCGGAGAAGCGGAAGAAAAAACATAGGGAGGGATCTGTGTCCCCCAATGCCTACTACGAGAAAAGGATTTTACGGTGAGTACAAAAAATCCAATTTTCTCGTGCATGGCATTGGGGGACACAGCACCATGGGACGTCCCAAAGCAGTCCCTGAGGGAGGGAAAAGAAGAGACGCGCCACCGGTTGGGCATACAGGTGCAGGAGAACCATGTGACCCAACGGGAAAAAACACGAGATGGGCAAGAGGTTCCATAACAAGGAAGAAACCTCAGAAGAAGCAGGGAAGACTGCCAGCACCCCAGGACAAATGACTGGAAGAAAATCCCAAATGCAAGAAGGTGGCAAAAGGAAACAGAGCGCAGCCAAGGGCTGGAGAAAAAATTAGGACAGCACCGCGTGGTGAAACTACCCAACGCTCTACCTTGTTCCAGACCCAAAAACCCTGTGGCCATCCCCTGAAAGGCCA
Source organism: Bufo gargarizans (assembly GCF_014858855.1). NCBI lineage: Eukaryota > Metazoa > Chordata > Amphibia > Anura > Bufonidae > Bufo > Bufo gargarizans. The sequence continues at coordinate 641,662,035 of NC_058081.1, forward strand.
GGGGAGAAAAGAAACAGGGAAGCACTGAAAACCAAACGAGTGGGGGAGCCATAGCAAGGCTCACATGTGAAGGGAGGGGACTCCCCTCACCGCAAGGCCAGGAAAGAAGCTAAGCGCCCCATGTAAAGGTGAAAACCCAAGGCTGCTAGAGGAAACCGCCAACCCTGGAGAAGGAGGGGGTTGTAGGTAAAAAAAAAAAACAGGAAAAGAACGATAGCTCCTGCGTCCCCAAAAACAGGAGACGAGGCGCAAGCCTCCGAAAACAAGATATCACCGTGAAGCGTAAGACCAGAGGAAACACTGGGCATGTGAAGTAGCATGGAAAAAAGAAGCCAGATACAGGCCAGGCAACCTCGGCAGGACACACTGGACTGAGAGACATGGGAGTAGAAGGAGAGCACTCCAAAAAACCTAAAGAGGAAAGGTCCTACAACAGGAGGAGGTCCCTCCCGAAGGAGACCATACGGTGGAACTGCAAACCGCAGCACTAAACCACTCAATACCAGGTACTTGACGTGGGAGGCTGGAAAAAGAGACACAAATCCCAAGAGGACCTCAAATGAACAGGGACAGGGACTCCAGAAAGGAGTACCCAGTATGGGCTCACAAGGAACCAGAAGCTGAACCACCAGAAGACAACGCAAGCCAGAATATCCAGGAAAGGCGAAAAGAAACCACCATAGGGGAAGGGGCATAGGCCATGGACAACTAGCCGTACCAAGAATATTGACCAGCAAACCTTAAACATTGTCCCAGAGAGGGCAAGTACAGCAGCTCGGGATGTACCACAAAACGACAGACATCCATATGCATAAGGAATGCAGAAGTCGCCATGAAAAAACCGGGGTAGCCTACATAGAAATGTAGAAACCAGCTGCGACCGGCATACAGAAAACTTCCAGGGGGGAGAAAGCACCAGACAGGTGCAGACGACGGCAAGGTCCAAGAGGACTGCCCCTCCGCCATGTAGCACAACTAAGCAGAAAATACAAGGGAATACCGAAAACACCTGGACCCAAAAGGAACTACGGGGCCCTGTCCGATACCAGAGCAAGCAGCTGAAAATTCAGACAGGTGTGTGTGGCGCTCAGAGGTCCTGTCCTTGACCCATCAGGGAGGACGTCCAGCAATGATAAAAGCCGTGGACCCAGAAGGATTCCGTGTGGCGGACATCCAGCGATGACAGAAAACCGCAGCCGCGGCCGATGCCACCAGCTACGTGTCCAAACAAGGTAGAAGATCCAGTGGAGATCCTTGTACTTCACCAGGAATGGGCCGCTCAGCAATTAGGAAACAACGCGAGTACTCCCCTATAACATGGGGTAACGCGGAGCACAGCATACCGTAGTACCGTAAAGAGAAGGCAAGAGCAACTACAGCACGAAGGCCAACAACCACCTGGCCACGGAGTAGGGAGCGTGGTTGAATGAGGACCACCCGCCGGATCAGACAGATCAGTCATATACTGGAGCTACCAGAAGTAGCAGTAGACCGACAAGGTGGGGGTTGGGCTGGCCCACACCTGCCAGACATGGAAACCATGCACACGCTGAACGAAGGGGGCCTGGTGCAGACAGTGCCTTGAGAGGTAGAAGGAGACCAATGAGCGCGACAGTAAAGGAGTGGCAGATGTATGGAAGAACCAAATGGATGGAACCAACATCCGCAGCACAGATTAGAACCCGTGGGCAGAAAACACCCAGTGATACAGAAACTGTCTGAGCTACAGACCGCACCACAGGGCCCAGCGCTTGGGGTACTACAAACACACGCCTAAAATATGGGCAAAGTGGCTGCATGTTGCCAACTAAGGAGAGTGGAAACATAGCCACAGCATCTGGGAATGAGACAGCATACGGAGGGTACAGGTACACAACCTGTAAAGTAGAAATATGGCTGTGTTAGAGGAACTACATTTAAGATCGAAGCAATGTGGCCGCATGGTGCACCCTAGACCCAGAGAGGTGCAACAGCAACCGCGTTAACAATGGAACCCAGTAGGGCCGCACGGTACCACAAAGAACAAGACAGGTGCACACCACAATCAGGTAGGTGCAATGGCAACAGAAACAGGGCCGCATAGCACACCCTAGAAGCCAGACAGGTTGAACGGCTGCAGCATCGGAGACGGTTCAGGGACTCTACCCATGAAGGGAGTAAGATGGCCGTTTGGTGCACACTATGATGAGGTAGGTGCAATGGCCACGGCAATAGGAGGAGGCCTCAATATCTCGTCCTGTAAGGAGAGAAAATGCCACATGGAACACCATAAAGCCGGACAGGAGGAACGGCTACCGCATCCGGAGATGGCTCAGGTACTCCACCTGTTAAGGGATCAAGGCGGCAGGGAACAGACAGGTAACTGAACCGGACAGGGGCAATTCTACGGCAATTGAAAGTGGCCTCTATATTCCGCCCGTAGGGAGAAATGTTGCCGCATGGAACACAACAGAGCCCGCCAGAGGTATCGGCTACAGCACCGGTGATGGCGTAGGTACTCTACCTGTGAAGGAAGCAAATTGGCTGGGAACAGACAGGCGCAATTGCAGCGGCAATTAAAGGCAGCCTGTATATCTCGCCAGGAAGGGAGAAATAGTGTCGCATGGAACACCATAGCGCCAAGCCAGGGGAATCGGCTACAGCATCAGGAGATGGTGTAGGTACTCCACCTATGACAGGAGCAAAGTGGCTGGGAACAGACAGGTGCAATTGCAACGGCAATTGAAGCGACCTGTATATCTCACCCGGAAGGGAGAAATAGTGCTGTATGGAACACCATAGAGCCAGCCAGGAGTAATGGCTCCTGTAGGTACACTACCTAAGAAAAGGGGCAAGGCGGCTGTACAATTGCTCTGAACTCACCAACCTACAGGAGGCGATAGCCGAGCTAACCGCTTGCCCAGAACAGGAACTCCCTGTAATGAGGTAGAGTGGCGAACACCAACACCAGGATGGGAACCCCACGGAAACACTCTCAAATGTGTAGAGGATAACCCCTGGTATAGGGGAACCAGGAAGGCTTGTCAGGGACAGCCTATGGCAGTGATGCAGGAACCCCCCTGTTAAGGAGAAGGCGTACGTATCAGACACCGGGTAGGTGACTCAGTATGCTAAACACGGGGACGGCTGCCTTACCTGTGCGGTTGAATACCTGTGCGGTCAGGGGAGCACCATCCGAAAATCCACTAGAGGGGATACCAACCCTGTTTAGGTAGGAGAGGTTCCTCCGTGCACGTAGTCTTGACCTCCCAGAGGGCTTCTATATGGAGGAAGACCGCCTGATGCTCTGTTCCGAGGGAATCGGTGCAGAGGTGTCCCCAGAGGCAACGGATGGGGTGACAGGAAGGATTCGTCACCAGCCTCAGGCCTGTCCTGGGGGGGATCCGAGGATGCCGAGGAGGGGTGGGACCCCGTTGAGACCACCCGAGGGTGTACTGTGAGCTACCCCTCGCCGAACCCGGGTGCAGGTACCCCTAACTGAGCATGCCCCATCTGCAGGGAGGACCCTGGGAGGGCAGAGGTGGCCGCAATTTGGGTTGGTAGCGTTCCAGCGACACTGCCAGGGAGAGTCGGCCAAGGTTCCCATGGCATTGACACGGAGGGACCCATTCATGGGGAACCTACACAAAAAGATTGTTCAGGGAAAACAATGGGAACTGGGAAGAGGTACTGCACACCAGCAGGGACAGGATGACCACATGGCAGCCATTGTAGACAGCGGACGCACGTGAAAACACGTGGCGACCGAGGAGCTGTTGGGAGAAGAGATGCTCAAAAAGCAGCCAGCAGAGGCTGTCTATCCTGACCCGGACGCAGTGTTCCCCCAAAGAGGTGCAGCAGCAGCTGTTCCCCAAAAAAGAGGTGGTCAGTAGGGCTGCAGGGGACATGAAGCAATCGAGGGGTTAACCACCCCCTCCAACAGAAAAAACATGTTAGCCCAGGAAAGGGTGAGGAGATAGCTCCTCCCGAGGGCCGGGCGGGGCTCAGAAAAGCCCGGGAAGCAAGGGGGAGGGGCCGGGAAGATTGCGGCCTAGCAGGCCCAAAAGCCGGGGCCTCGATTTATGAGGTGGCCGGGAATGGAGCAAGGGGGGCGGGGCGAACCGCGGCCGACAGAGGGCCCACCGAACCATAAAAATAGGTGAGTAGGGTAGGGGGGGAGAAGCGACACCTGGGGATAGGCAGATCAGGGCAAACAGAGCACCTGGGAGCCGGGGACAGGCCATAGAAGATGAGGCCTAGTCCCGGCAGAAGCCGGGGACTAAGGTAGCGGGGAAGCCAGGGAGAGACTGTGGCCAGGGAGGAGAGAAAAGACCAACCGAGGGGGAAAAGAAGGGAGGAAAAAAATGAATATAACCCCCCCAGGAGGGGGAGGGGGTTGGCTAGGAGGAACGAAGAGGCTCCCCAGGACCCCCAGCTAAGGTGGATCCCATCCCCCTGGCCACAGAAGGGAACCTAACCCTGGGGCAGGGACACAGGGACAGGGGAGTATACTCACCATCCGATATACTCACCATCCGATGTCTTCGGGCGCAGCACGGTCACCCCTTCGGCAGACTCAACACGGGAACCGTGGGAATGCCGGCAAGCCACTGCGGATGCAGTCCGTGGGGACTGGGTGACCGGCGATGGTACCGAAGTACGCGCCCGCAGGGGGGGGCAACTAAAGTGGAACACGATGGAGCCCCAGCCTGCAGCAGGTATAACGGTGGAAAAAAAACCGACCTGCGGAAGAGAGAAAAAAAGAATAAAAATAAACAGCAGAACCTGCAAAAAAAGCAGGACAGGTCTGCCTCCTACGGACACTAGACTAAAACTGAATAGCCTCGTGCCTGTGGAGAGGGTATAGCCCACCTGGGAGGAGCCAACACTTTTTGTGTCTAGTGCCTCCTAGTGGTAGTTGGACATATACCCATGGTGCTGTGTCCCCCAATGCCATGCACGAGAAACTCATTATTTATGGCCCTGATTCTGTAGTTTACAGAAACACCCCATATGTGGTCATAAACTGCTGTATGGGCACACGGCAGGGCGCAGAAGGAAAGGAATGCCATACGGTTTTTGGAAGGCAAATTTTGCTGGACTGGTTTTTTTGACACCATGTCCCTTTTGAAGCCCCCTGATGCACCCCTAGAGTAGAAACTCCATAAAAGTGACCCCATCTAAGAAACTACACCCCTCAAGGTATACAAAACTGATTTTACAAACTTTGTTAACCCTTTAGGTGTTGCACAAGATTTAATGGAAAATAGAGATACAATTTCAAAATTTCACATTTTTGGCAGATTTTCCATTTTAATATTTTTTTTCCAGTTACAAAGCAAGGGTTAACAGCCAAACAAAACTCATTATTTATGGCCCTGATTCAGTAGTTTACAGAAACATCCCATATGTGGTCGTAAACTGCTGTACAGGCACACGGCAGGGCGCAGAAGGAAAGGAATGCCATACGGTTTTTGGAAGGCAGATTTTGCTGGACTGGTTTTTTTGACACCATGTCCCATTTGAAGCCCCCCTGATGCACCCCTAGAGTAGAAACTCCAAAAAAGTGACCCCATTTTAGAAACTACGGGATAGGGTGGCAGTTTTGTTGGTACAAGTTTAGGGTACATATGATTTTTGGTTGCTCTATATTACACTTTTTGTGCGGCAAGGTAACAAGAAATTGCTTTTTTGGCACCGTTTTTTTTTTTTGTTATTTACACCATTCATCTAACAGGTTAGATCATGTGCTAATTTTATAGAGCAGGTTGTCACGGACGCGGTGATACCCAATATGTATACAATTTTTTTTATTTATGTAAGTTTTACACAATAATTTCATTATTTTTTTTTTTTAAATGTTTTAGTGTCTCCATAGTCTAAGAGCCATAGTTTTTTTCAATTTTTGGGCGATTATCTTAAGTAGGGTCTCATTTTTTGTGGGATGAGATGACGATTTTATTGGCACTATTTTGGGGTGCACATGACTTTTTGATTGCTTGCTATTACACTTTTTGTGACGGAAGATGACAAAAAAATGGCTTTTTTTACACCGTTTTTTATCATTATTTTTTTACGGTGGTCATCTGAGGGGTTAGGTCATGTGATATTTTTATAGAGCCGGTCAATACGGACGCGGCGATACCTAATATGTATACTTTTTTTTATTTATGTAAGTTTTACACAATGATTTCATTTTTGAAACAAAAGAAATCATGTTTTAGTGTTTCCATAGTCTAAGAGCCATAACTTTTTCAGTTTTTGGGCGATTATCTTGGGTAGGGTATGATTTTTGCGGGATGAGATAACGGTTTGATTGTTACAATTTTGGCGTACATGCGACTTTTTTGATCACTTTTATTACCTTTTTTGGGAAGTAAGGTGGGCAAAATTCCAATTTCATCATAGTTTTTAATTTTTTATTTTTATGGCGTTCACCGTTCGGGTAAAGTAACATTACCGTTTTATAGATCAGGTCGTTACGGACGCGGCGATACCAAACATGTGTAGGGAATTTTATTTTTTTCATTTTTAATCAGTGATAAATGTGTTTTTTGATTTTTACTTTATTTTCACTTTTTCCACTTTTTTTTTTGACCCAGACCCACTTGGTTCTTGAAGATCCAGTGGGTCTGATGTCTGCATAATACAGTACAGTACAATATATATTGTACTGTACTGTATTTTACTTACACTTTGTCTGAACAGATCTATGCTTTCAGCACAGATCTGTTCAGAACCATGGACAGCAGGACGCCTGAGAATGCGTCCTGTTGCCATGGGAACCTTCCCCGTCTGCTCAGTAGTTGCCAGAACTGCGCAGACGGGGAAGGGTAAGGACGGGGCTTGGGGGGGCTGCCTGGAAGCTCTCTCCCTCTCCATTCGGGGGGCTGCAAAGGCACAGCAGCCCCCCGATGGGAGAGGGAGGGAGCTCCCTGAGCTGTTAACCTTTTCCATACAGCGGTCCGTACGGACCGCTGTATGGAAAGGGTTAAACGGCTGACGTCGCATCACCGATGTCAGCCGTTTATACCAGGGTGCCAGCAATGTGCTGGCACCCTGGTATACCCACTAGACGCCAACGATTATGCAATGGGAGGCGGGCGGGGGATCGCGATCCCGCCTACCGCACCTCCCGCACCGCCCGCAACCCTCCCCCTGCACCTCCCACCGTGTGAAAAATAACTCAGGGGTGCAGGGGGGAGGGATACTGGAAAAAAAAAATTAATCCTAAAGTTTCTGATCCCCGCGGTCAGGGACCGCGGGGATCAGAAACTGCAGAAATCGCAGCAAACCGCAGGTCTGAATTGACCTGCGGTTTGCCGCGATCGCCGACATGGGGGGGTCACGGGACCCCCCCGCGCATTTAGCCTAGGTGCCTGCTCAATGATTTGAGCAGGCACCGGGTTCCGATCACTGCCAGCCGCACGGCAGTGATCGAAAATGCACAGGGCGTACATGTACGCCCTGTGTCCTTAAGTACCAGGGCACAAGGGCGTACCTGTACGCCCTGTGTCCTTAAGGGGTTAAAAACAGATGCAAGACTGCCATTAAAATAGCGAGAAAATGCTTGAAAAACTGACAGTGCCCCTTTCACACGAGCAAGTTTTCCTTACGGGTGCAATGTGTGATTCAAACGCATAGAATCCGGATGTGAATCCCAGTGGGTCTGTGTACCTGAGCGTCGTTTTTCATGCATCATTTCTGCTTTCATGTTCTATTTTCAGCGTTTTTACTCAGCCCTGGCTCCATAGAAGTGAATGGGGCTTCAGTGAAAAACAGAAGGCATCCGGATGCAATGCGTTTTTTACTGATGGTTGCTAGGGGATGTAGTTTGTAATTCTTCTGTTTTTTTTTTTTGTTTTTTTTCCACACATGTGAAAAAAGCATAAAAAACTGGTTGCACCCGCATGGAAAAAACTGAAACACTGAACGCAATTGCAGACAAAACTGACTGAACTTGCGTGCAAAACCATTCGTTTTCCTGAACAGATCCTGACACAATCTGTATCGTTTGTGTGAAAGAGGTCTTAATTGAAGTTCTTGAGTTTAAGGTGGATTTTGCGGAACGGGTGCAGACCCATTCATTTCAATGGAGTCACAAAAGATGCGGGTAGCACACGGTGCTGTTCCGCGGCCCCGCAAAAAGAATAGGCATTTCTACCATAGTGACGGCCATGTGTGGTCCACAAAATGCGAAACGCACATGGCCGGTGTTTATGTTTTGCGGATCCGCAATATGCAGACCGCAAAACACTTGTGGACGTGTGAATGGACCCTTCGTTTCTGGCCAGTTTTTAAAGGAACACAGAAGGAAACCCTGATATATTGTGTTACATTGTGTGGGGCGGTGCATGGATATTCTGGCCTGTGAACCTGTCCCCTCAGACCCTGCACAAGGTGTATGACAATGGGGCAGATTTAGGCTCCATTCACACATCCGCAATTCCGCTCCGAATTTTGCGGAACGGAAATGCGGACCCGCAATTCCGATCCTGAAAAAAATAGAACATGTCCTATTCTTGTCCGCAATAGCGGACAAGAATAGGCATATTCTATTAGTGCTGGCAATGTGCTGTCTGCAAAATGCGGAACGCACATTGCCGCTGTCCGTGTTTTGCGTATCCATGGAATGGACCCTTACTAACACTAGGAGGCAGTGTAAAGCCGGCCATACACAATAGATAGAAGTTGGTTGATGGCTAAAGAGCCCTTGATCAGATTCATCTGGTGAATGTTCATTTCACAGACACGGCCAGACACCATTTACTCCATATTGGCCTTTACAGTTGTTCAAACTGCCCATAAATGTTCAATGATCGACGGATAAAAGATATTCCTGGGAACATTATTTTAAAGAAATATCTTCCGTCCAACAATAGTAAATGCGGGCGATTTGTTTTCAGACTATAATGATCTGTCAGCTAAAGCGATCATTCGTTGTTAAATTTCAAGTTCGTTTTGGTAAAGTCGTCCGTTTCAATTCATTTCAATGGGGCCGCAAAAGATGCGGATAGCACACCGTGTGCGGTCTGCATCTGTGGTTCCGTTCCACAGCTCCGCAGAAAGGATAGAGCACGTCCTTTTCTTGTCCACCAGAACAGGCCTTTTCTAATATGGCTGCGGCCGGTATCCTTTTTTGCGGATTCGCAAAACACTATGGCCGTCTGAGGCATTATCCTGAAGATAGGTCATCAATATCAAAATACCAGACGCCCCTTCAAGTGTTCTCTTTGGATGTTTTCTTAGTTATATAGAAGTAGGGTGACAACCACTACAGCCAGCTTTACCAAGTCCACAGCAGTATGGAAGGGGGGGTGCGTTGTCGTATAACTGGGCAGAGTAGCATTCAGGGCTCTGGGAACGCTGGGTGAAAACCCCATGTGAGAACGCAGCTAGTGCTGTGGTCGTCATATTCGCTTTCACCCAAAGATATGACTTTTTTATATTTACAGGAGGAGACTGGCAGTAGAATACCCTTAACATCTAACAGTGCAAGGAAATAATGGGGGAGATTTGTCAAAAAGGTGTAAAGTAGAACTGGTTTAGTTGCCCATAGCAACCAATCAGATTACGCCTTTCATTTTCCAAAGAATCTCTGAAAGGTGGAATCTGATTGGTTGCTAGGGGCAACTTCGACAGTTTTCCTTTACACCGGTTTTGATAAATCTCCTCCAATGATTGTCCTATATGTTCTTCTTTTAGAATGGAACGAGAAACTGCAGCCAGAATATCCGAGGAGATTGGTAACTTAATGAAAGAGATTGAGAATCTGGTGGAAGAGAAGACCAAGGAGTCATTTGATATAACAAAAACTGTAAGAGAAGGTAAGGTGCCCCTGATATCAAAAGTAAACGGGGAAACGTTTTTGAGTGTCAATAGCCCATTCCCTTGTTGGGGCCCCTTTCAGACAACTGCATGGTCACCACGCCCGTGTTGTGGACCGCAAACAGCATGTAAGCAATACACGGGCACCGGCCGTGTGAACTCCATGCTGCGGTGCGGATGGGGTTCGCGATCCGCGACATACGGAAAAAGATAGGACATGTCCTATCTTTTGCGGTGCAGAAGCACAGACCAGGGAGCTGCGGAAGAATTTCCGAGTGTCTCCATGGGCTTCCATCCGTGCCCCCCGAACTGCAAAAGATAGGACGTGTCCTATCTTTTGCCATATGTTGCGGATCGCGAACCCATTCAAGTCAATGGGTCTAACCACAGCACCGAGCTCACAGGGCCGGTGCCCATGTATTGCAGACCTACTGTTTGCGGTCCAAAACACGGGCACGGAAGCCATGCGTTCGTCTGAATGGGGATTTAGGTTGGGGCTGCGCAGCCCCATAAAAGTCGCGCGACATTGGATCTAATGATTGTCAGTGGTGTAGCAGTGCAACATGAGACATGAAGAGACTGCGAAACTCCTCAACAGGAATGAAACTGCAATTGATGAATCAATATCCACACTGTAGGTTCTGCAGCATGCGGAGGAGATCATCTGTTACTGAAATCGGCAGCAAATAGGTCACCGATAAAAGCCACAGCATTTCCATCCCATGCGGGCTTACCCTAAAGCTGCAGCTGCACATTATATTATATTAAAGGGGTTGTGTCAAGAAGCATATTCTACATTTTCCAAACCAGCACCTGGATCTGAATACTTTTGTAATTGCATATAATTAATAATTTAGTATAGCCAGTGAGTTAGGCTACTTTCACACTAGCGTTTTTCTTTTCCGGCGCTGAGTTCTGTCCTAGGGGCTTAAATCCGGAAAAGAACTGATCAGTTTTATCCTAATGCATTCTGAATGGAGAGTCGGTCCCTCAGGATGCATCAGGATGTCTTCTGTTCAGTCTTTTTGACTGATCAGGCTTTTCAGAAAAACGTAGCATGTTGTATTTTTACCTCCGGCCAAAAATCCTGAACACTTTGACTGAACGCCTGATCAGGCTTTTTTCCCATTGGCTTGCATTAACGCCGGATCCGGGGCCGTGTGTTCAGTCAAACCGGATCCGGCTTTTGCATGTTAAACCCGAAAAATAGGAAAAAAAAGTTAAAGTCTATAAATGGCGGATCAGTTTTTTCCAATGCATTTTTCTATTGTGATCGAAAGCCTGATCAGGATTCAAATGTAATCAGTTTTCACACGTTTTTCCGGATCCGGCGGGCCGTTCCGGTGTCTGAATTGAACGCCGGATTCAAACAACGCTAGTGTGAAAGTAGCCTTACTCAAATAAAATATATCTGTATAGCGCCACCTGCTGTTTGTTCTTTTCCTTTTTTTTTTTGTCCATCTCACTGAGCTTCAACTGCCACCAGCCATATCTTCTGTTAGAAGCTGTGGCAGGTACAGGGGGAGAGCTGCAGCAGAAAGGAGATCCAAAAAAGAGAGAAGAAAAAAGAAGTAGAAATTAAAGGGGAAATAATAAATCTAGTAGAAAAAAAAAAAGAAAGATTAGGTTATGATCCATCGCTACACGGTTAATTAAATTGAAGCAGGTAAAGAGCCATCTTGTCATTTTAGAGAAGGTACAAAGATGCACTCTATGGGTGTATGAACTTTGAGCGGATCTAACTACCTTTAAAGGGATCTTCCAGTTGTGACAAGTTATCCCCTACTAGATCGTTGGATATTCTACCGCTGGGACCTCACCAGTCACAAGAACGTAGGCCCCGTACCCTTTGGCCTCCCCCCTATGAAATGAACAGTGTCAGGTCCAGGATGCGATTTGCCGCTCCATTCATCTCTATGGGAATCCTGGAGACTGCTGATTACAGCACTCTGCTATTTCCGGAACTCCCTAGAGATGAATTGTGTGTGCCCCGCCTGCCACTCCATTCATTTCATGGGTCCCCGAGAGGCACGTAGCCCCTGTTCTCGTGATCGGTAGGACCCTCATCAATCTAATAGTTATTCCCTATCCTGTGGATAGAGGTTAACTTGTCACAACTGGAACACCCCTTTAAGACAGAAGAATGCAAGTTTTGTTAGGGTGTATTCATATGTTTGGAAAATTGCTGTATGAACTGTAAAGCAGATGGTCTATAGCGAAATTTCCAGTACGGATTTTGCTGCGGAATTGCATCAGATTTCAGCCTCTGCATTGCAAAAGGTGAAATCCGTCGTGGAAACCTGCAGCATAAACATTTATGTGGATTTAAAAGCCGCTCCACGGCTCAATTTTCCTTTGCAACTTGTGGAGGAGACTTCTTGAAATCTCATCCACTATGCCGTTGCGGTGAAGCGGCAGATCCGCAGCGTATACTGTATATGTCCTGCGTGGACGTGCATTCATCTCTTCATTTCGGTGTCAAAGCCATTCGTTCACGGTCCGGAGTCTCGTTCCTCAGGTGGCCCAGTTTTATTTGATGAAGTCAGCGTAGTGATGAATTCGCAGACCCTCAATGGATCACAGCGAGTGGTGACCGACGGGATCATCTCTGAAGATGAATGTCGGGAACTGTTACGTCTTACTAATGTAAGTGCCCCCCTGTATTGCAAATGACCAGGACCGATCAATGTGAAGTAAAAAAATCTCATCTGCACCTGGTCTGTCTTGTGTCGTAGGCCGCAGCCTCAGCGGGTGATGGATATCGGGGCACAACCTCCCCTCATACCCCGAATGAGAAGTTTTATGGAGTAACTGTGTATAAAGCACTAAAGGTAGGTAAACCATGCATTTAGTACCTGCACGATAGTGTCCCCTAGAGGAGGTGTGAGGTATTTTTTTACTCATAGGGTATTTGCTTCTTTGGCCTCTTCTGCATTCCTCATACAAAGCGAGACGACATGACTCTCGTACAAACAATCTTGAAGAATTCTTCTTTGGTTCCATCAAAAATGGAACACTTATCCCCTCTCTGTAAGCATCCTGCCGCTCCATTCTAGTCTATGGGACAACCAGAGTACAAGGACGTGGCTATCTCGCGGCAGTCCTATAGAGTTGATAGGAACAGAAGCACACTTGCGTGACAACCACTTCAGTCGAAAGGAGGAATACAAGGCCCCCGTTCTCATGATCAGCGGGGGCCCTATTGCCGATTAGACACTAAGGAGGAGATTTATCAAAACTGGCGTAAAGTAGAATTGGCTTAGTTCCCCATAGCAACCAATCAGATTCCACCTTTCATTTTTCAGAGCTCCTTTGGAAAATCAAAGGTGGATTCTGATTGGTTGCTATGGGCAACTAAGCCAGTTCTACTTTACACCAGTTTTGATAAATCTCTCCCCTATTCCCCATCCTTTGTATAGGGGATGAGTGTTTGTAAAGGGACACACAGTTTTTTATGGCATTTTTCAGTTTTCTTACACTTTATTTACATGCATTTTGGGAGGAGAAAAACAGCCGTTGTTATCTGAAAGGACATACTAGTGTTTTTTGTTTTGTTTTTTCAAATTGGGGAGGTTTTTGTGTTTATGGCTTTAAAAAAAAAAGTAGTATGTTGAAGCAATGGCATTTTAGTCAGGCGTTTTTCCGCCCCCCTTTCCTATAGGAAAAAAGACACCTGAAAAAAAAAATTCTGAAGAAGAAACTATGTGACATGCAAAAAAAAATACTTTCTTAGGGTGCATTCACATGAACTTATGTATTTTGCTGTCCGCAAAACAATACAGATGACATTCGTTTTGCATCCGGTTTTTGCGGCCCCATTGTTAAAATTCCTATTCTTGTTCGTACACGGTGTGCTGTCCACATTTTTTGCCGCCCCATTGAAATAAATGGGTCTGCATCCAATCCCCTTAAAAAACGCAGATTGGGTGTAAACCGAAAATATGGTTATGTGAATGGGCCTCTGTGGCATTTTTAACAGAAAGAAAATGCTAACCAAATTCATGTGTGTAGGAGCCCTCAATGGGTTTTCCTGTTCTGAAGGCCTCTTTCACACGTCCATGATGAGATCCGTGACAAGATGGTCAGTGGTTGATCTGTGAAGGTATCCGTGTTTATTCCATGTGTCCGTTTTTGGTTGTCCATGTGTCATCCATATTCGATGGACACTAGACAATTCCATGGATCATTGTTTTTTGTTTTTTTTATCGCTCCCATTCACTTCTATGGGGAAAGTCCTTCATGGTGGCACCCGCACCTATCAGATAATGGGGGCATATCAGATGGGAATACCCCTTTAAGTTTCCAAAACTGTAGCAATTGCTGCCACAAAAAATATTTTCAGCCTCTACGGACATTGGATTCATTCATGGCTGCGATGCCTTGCATTCTATTTGAAGAAAGTGACGTCATTACTGGGGGGGGGGGGGGCAGGACCAGCTCAGACACACAGTGAGCATGCATGGTTCAAGCACACGCATGCTTAGACCACCTGGGCCGGGAGGTAGCGTAGACAGGATAAAAGACTGTAAGGGAGGTGTACTGGGTGGATCTGGAGCTGACTGAGATACCAATGCTAGCTGGGAGATGTAGTCTTTCATCAGACTGGAAGTGTGAGGAGCAGGCTGGTAGAATAGGGATCATAAGAGAAACAACGAAATAATACAATTGGTTTTTGGGGGCAGTGTTTATAATGCAGTTTGACCTTTTTCAAATGTTGTCGGAAAACCCTTTTAACTTTTTACATATGTGAATTGCTTTTAGCTAGGGCAGGAAGGAAAAGTCCCGCTGAGGAGCGCTCACCTCTACTACAACGTCACCGAGAAAGTGAGGCGTGTGGTGGAGTCGTATTTCCGCCTGGATTCCCCCTTGTTCTTCTCTTATTCTCACCTGGTCTGCCGTACAGCCATCGAAGGTGAGGTCACTTTAACATCAGTCATGTTATTATTTGGGTTGGGTGAGTTCTGTAATATCCTAATAATCCACTACCCAGGGGACTTACATGATGCCAGACTTCTGAAACTGCGGCCGCCACTCATCAGTCCAGTCCCACTAATTTAAAGAAGTTTTTAGTCTTGTAAAGTTTTGGCATATCATCACTTAATGTTCAGTGAGTGTTTGACCCCCACCAATCTGAGAATGAAGGGCCCAGGGATTCTGAGCCCCCCCCCACCACTGCTTTTCCCTGCACAGCGGTATTCATGGCCACCTGGCCTCACTTGGGGCTGTTCTGTAGTTCCCCTGCACAATGAGTTGCAGAGAAAGTCTAAAAGGGGCCTCAGCGCTACCGACCATACAGTGATGGTGTATTCTAGCAATAGGACATCACTTCTTAAGATGGGAATACCCCTTTAATGTGACATGACCATGGACCACAGCGAACAGCACCTTCTTGCTTCTGCCAGTGCTCCTTCCTGATCCACTGTAGAGGAGACTTCCCGGCTGTTCAACTCTTGCCATGAGGAGCACTTATGACAAAACAGCATATGCAGATTGCGCCTTTAGATGTCATATACTGGAACAGTGGCCGTCCGGTGCTGACTTGCATGATCCCCGCTGTCCTCTGAGGCAAGTACCTATGACATTTTAATCTGTTGGTCATCAGTATATGACCAGGACCCCCGCTGATCAGCTGTTTGAGAATGCATTGGCACGCCTATGAACGCCGCAGCCTTTTCACAGCTTACCAAACACAGCGCTGTGCATGGTATCACCTTCTCTTTAATGGGGCTGAGCTGCACCTAGGCCACATGACCAATGGCGTCACTGGCCTAGGGTAAGCTGCGAGCAGGCCTTAGCCGTGGCCTTCTCAAAAGCCTGATCAGCAGGGGTCCTGGGTGTTGCGCCCCTATGATCAGATACTGATCACCTAAGCAGAGTATAGGTCCTCAGTTAAAAGGTCACGGAAAGACTCTTAAAGGGATTCTGTCACCTCTCATAACACAAATTCAGATTTTAAACCAGTCATGCTCCACAGATTACCTTGAATCGGCTTTGCGGTTCTATACTGTAATCCGTCCAGTAGTTTTGCTGAAAAACGACTTTTATAATTATGCTAATTAATCCTGAAGGTGCCCAGAGGGGCGTTATGTTCCACTTTGTGTGCCCAGTAATGCCCCCCTGCAGTGCCCAAAACGCCTTCCTCCTGAATCCCTAACCGCCCACAGCGTCTCATCCCTCTCCTCCCCCTCCCTGACGGCCGAGCGAAGTCTCGCGCAGACGCAGTATCCATTGAGGGCTGCGCCAGTGCGATTTGCTGGAGACTGAGGGAAGAGCGAGCATCGGACGTTATAATTATAAATGTCGTTTTTCAGCAAAACTACTGGACGGATTACAGTATAGAACAGCAAAGCCGATTCAAGGTAATCTGTGGAGCTTGACTGGTTTAAAATCTGAATTTGTGTTATGAGAGGTGACAGAATCCCTTTAAAGTGAAGGTTAAAATATTGTAAAATCGCCTTACTTCTGAATGATAGTAACCTGTAACTAACAGACATTATATTTATAGAAAAGCAAGCTGAGCGGAAAGATTTGAGCCACCCTGTGCATGTGGATAACTGCATTCTGAACGCTGAAGCTTTGATGTGTATAAAGGAGAACCCTGCCTATACCTTCCGGGATTACAGGTAATTCTCCTTCCAGTTTGGTTGGTATTGAAACAAGGACACCCAGTGCTACACGGCCACGTGGCAGGCCACCAACTTATGCATCCCCAAATATTATGTATTTTTTCATTAACACTTCATGGCGGAAAGTACTGTGTAATCTCACTTCGGTATCCGAAATCCAGTAAATCTGCTAATCCTGCACTTGTTTCCAGCACAAACACCAAGTCACTTGAGCTTGTAATGTAGCTCTAGCCTCAGTTAAACAATTTTTGTGAATATTGGGATGTTTTAGGCTGTCGGCTAACGCTCGTCTGGATTTTAGGCCCCGTATACAAGTAGCGACATGTCTGTGGAGTCAATAATGTAGGGCAGAGCAAAGGGATATATCACTTTCTAAAGATAGCGTTAAAAGAAAAGTTTTTCCCAAGGCTAAATTGACATGCCGGGGCTTTCCTGCTGATATGTGGTCTGCACCTACAACAGATATAGTAGTCATACAGAACTAGTTATGTTCTGTGTTTAAATATATGGTTTTCCCCTTTTTTTTTTCACCGTAGCTCGTGGACTGTGTCCGGGTTTGCAGATCGGCCCTGTTCACTAAAATAGGCTGAGCTGCAATACCACATACCGCCCATGGTTAGGAGTGGCACTATTTCTGCGGAACTAATACACAGCATTTTTTTCTTATCCCAGACAACTTCTTAAAAGGTTATTAAAAGGGTTGGCCTATCTCAATTCTGGGACTCGCTTCTGTCTCTAAAACGGAGACCGCAAAGGAAAGCGGACTGCCCATGCACAGCCGCCCTCCATTCATTTCTATGGGAGTACTGAAAATACCCGAGCAGTGTGCTCAGCTATTTTCAGCAGTCCCATAGAAATGAATGGGAAGTGTACCACGAAAGTGCGGCCACTGCTCTATTCACTTCTATGGGGCTAACGGAAATAGCGTATCACTCGGCTATTTTCGGCAGTCCCATAGAAATGAATTGAGGGTGACCGCTCATGCATGGAAACTCTCCTTCATTTTGCTAAGTTCTAGAGATAGATGCGGATCTCAAACCTATCAGACATTGGTGGCATATCCCAGTAATATGCCACCAATGTGTGAGATGGTCCAACCCCCTTTAAATATTATATTAAGAGTCCTGCTGTCCGTATCTTTTGCGGCACCATTGCAATTTAGCGGAAAGGTTCGGAGCCAGAACAACGGACGTGTGAATAGACCCGAACTATATATTCATTCTACACTAGTTAATAATTGTTCCAGAGAGGGCTTTACTAGAGGATTCATCTCTACTTTGTATTAACATTTGCTGCGTTTGCTGCGTTATAATTTCCCTTAGGCACTGAAGGCAATTTAAAACATCTTGAAAAGCTGACGTAGGGCTCACTCAGGGTGCCATGTTGGTGCAGTTCCCAAAGCTATCTTTTTAGGCCTCATGCACACGGCCGTTGTTTGGGTCCACATCCGAGCCGCCGTTTTTGCTGCTCGGATGCGGACCCATTCACTTTAATGGGGCCGCAAAAGATGCGGACAGCACTCCGTGTGCTGTCCGCATCTGTTGCTCTGTTCCGTGGCCCCGCAAAAAAAATAGAACATGTCTTATTCTTGTCCGTTTTGCAG
Organism: Bufo gargarizans; assembly: GCF_014858855.1. NCBI lineage: Eukaryota > Metazoa > Chordata > Amphibia > Anura > Bufonidae > Bufo > Bufo gargarizans. The sequence goes on from NC_058081.1 coordinate 641,680,071, forward strand.
ACAAGAATAGGCATTTCTACAAATTGCGGAAGGCGCACGGTTGGCTTACGTTATTTGCGGATCCGCGGTTTGCGGACGGCAAAAAACGGAACGGTTGTGTGCATGAGGCCTAAAGGGAATTTTCGGAGATTCAATATCAGAATCTGAAAAAGACCCCTTTAAGCCCGGCACATAGGGTGCCACATATTTAATTAGGGTATACACTACACCTATACCCTATCTGCCTATGCAGAGTTGGAGTGAGGGATACAACACAATGTGAAATGTGATGTTCGGCTCCTGCTGATTCAGTGCATGTATTTTGGATCTGTCTGGTGCTGGGAGATTTCTGGAGAGATGGTGGTCAGTGATGGCCAGTTCACCGTGTTCGCCCGTGAACACATGCGGGCTGCCATCTTAAATCACATGTCCGGCGATGCACAGGTAAGTCCTTACCTTTGCCGCGCGCCGGTCTGAAACAAATTCGGTCACCGGGAGTAGGCAGTTCCGAGAACAGCCGCCGGGGCCTTCATCGGGCTGTTCTCGGAACTGCCTGCTCCCGGTGACCGCTTTTGTTTCAGACCGGCGCGCGGCACAGGCAAAGGTAAGGACTTACCTGTGCATCGCCGGACTTGTGATTCAAGATGGCAGCCCGCATGTGTTCGCGGGGGAACACGGCGAACTGGCCATCACTGATGGTGGTTAGAACCGACTTTATACATGACGTTGGCTGTGGGACTGTACTAATCTGATGCTGTGTAAATGGAGCATGTCCATTTGTACTTGAATTTTTTGCACAGGAGGGGGTGAGGGTTGTGCTTGTTATGTAACATATGTAACAACTAATAAGATAACACCACACGATAATCTCTAAGATGAAAATACCATAATCATTATTATTCACATGATTAAAAACATCAAATCTCATAAAAAACAGATGCAGACCCACATACAGGAAAGATGCCACAGTGCACAATGTGAAATCAAATATAAAAAGGGTAAAATCCCAAGAACAATAAAAATGAACCGCACCAAAGCAGTAATACTGTATATGAGGCAATATTAATATAATAAGAAATGTAAAATATCAACCACAAATGGCACCTAACACCCCAGCACCTTTTCACAGTCGCTTTTTTCTGTATGTGGGTGTGGATCTGTTTTTTATTAAATTTAAATTTTTTAATCATGTGATCAATAAAGATGATGGTATATTTATCTTGTGTGGTGTTACCTTATTAGGGGTTCATTTATACATTTGGGTAACACCTTGGAGATATGATTTGGTAATTAGGACAATTTTGTTCAGGAGGTGTTGGGGGGCATTTACACAACCGTATCCATTTTGCGGCCTGCAAGTTGCGGATCCATGGACACGCGCCCATACATGTTCAGCATTTTGCAGATCCGCACGTCCCTGCCTATTCTTGTCTGCAAAATGGATAAGAATAGCACATAGTCTATTTATTTATTTTTTTGCAGGGATGCAGAATGGACATATGGTGTGCTGTCCACATCTTTTGTGGCCCCATTCAAATGAATAGGTCCGCCTCCGATCTGCCAAATATGCCAGTGAGAATACTGGGGAAGACAATGGTTTAGGGTTTCTTTGGACTAAGTAAACTGGTTGTCCGGTTTAGTAATGACCTATCCTCAGGACATTTCTATTTCTCTTCAAAACAGCTGATCGGTGGCGGTGCCGGAAGTCGGACCCTGCTGATCTGATATTGATGACCTATCCTTGGTCATCAGTATAGGAAACTGGACAACTCCTTTAATAGTAAATTAAATTAATTATTCCCTTTCCCTCTAATTTATTTCATTTTCAGTGCCATACTGTATTTAAATGGAGACTTCGAAGGAGGACATTTTTACTTCACAGAATTGGATGCAAAAACAGTCACCGTAAGTTTTGTCTGCTACATACATGGTGATACACACAGGGACCCATTATTTTAGGATACAAATATACAAGGGACAAAAGCTGAATTAATCAGCACATCCTGCAAGATAAGGTAACTACACAGGATCACATGGCCATAATTCAAAGGGAAATCAGAATATAGCAGGTGAAGGATGTTCTATATATAAACTAATACCACATTTACTATGCATAGAAACAGGAGGTGCTTGGCATATATGTATTTTGATCAAAAATATCTGTGCCCGTCCACCACAGCAAGGTAGCCTCAGTCTGGATGGGTACTGTATTTACCCTAATAATATGACTACTCTATTTAATACCTACCTCTATGATGTATCCGCATCTATATTCAAGGAGATTAGAACCCACATACTGTGTCTGCTATAATGGTTACCTCTCTGGTTTAGCAGGACACCCTTGTCGCTTGATATGGCTGATCGATCTGTTGTAGTAGGCTGATCGCATTGATTTTAAGAAAGTCTAAATCCATTAGGAATTTAAATTTTTGCTAAGAGGAATATAGTAAACAAAAATTTTCTTTCTGTAGGCCGAAGTAAAGCCGCAGTGTGGACGGATGGTGGGATTCTCATCAGGGGCCGAAAATCCTCATGGTGTGAAAGCTGTAACCAAAGGCCAGAGATGCGCTGTGGCACTGTGGTTTACCCTGGATCCCAGGCACAATGAGAGAGTAAGTAACACAGGTGTAAAAACCTAAGGTAAAGTGCCCATTTTATGGACTTGTGAGATAGGTACAACTTTGAGATGCCAATGAAGGATTGTATTACAGCATCCACCTCTCTGTATCTCTTGGCGAATCAGCATTATTCACAGCCCTTTGACCGAGACCCACTGCATACTGAGCGCAGGTACTGTGGTGATGTGAACGCTAAAGTGAATAAGGATCCCGAAAGAGGGGTATATCTCTCCCAGGTTCCTCAACTGGGTGAGATAAGTAAAGTTCCAGAGTGGTGCTGGCTTCAGCAAGGCATAGTTGCTGGAGCTATTTTGTTTAGTATTTAAGGGCTGGATTTTACTTGGATTGGGAGCTGGGTTGGTAGAGGGAGCTGCCAATCCACCCCTCCTATTCCAGGACAGATTTTCCCTAGCATGAGGGATCCTCAGGTGTAATCACCTGGGATCATTACTGGGGAGTAAAAGCCTATCCCAGACTGTCAGTCGGGGGCATGGTTGCAAACAGTGGCCGTGTGAGGCTCTGGGTGTGTGGTTCTAGCCGGGCTAGGCTGAAAACCACGAGGCAGGGACATAGCCCGGACTGACCGATTTACAGCCTGGGGGGCTGGTGTACGCTTGGCTGAGAAAGCCGGACCTGACACTTTGTCTGAACAGCACTCTATAGGTGAGTCAGGGATTCTACCCTATGTTTAGTTAGAGCCCAGCCGGGCAGGTGTTTATTTTGTATTATGTTTGTACCTTAAACTTGGTGTCTGGCAAAGATACTTGTGTGAATGACCCCCGGAGTACCCACAGTACCCACACACACTAGTCTAAAGTTGATCAAAAATTCAACCAAAGTGAGTGTTTGTTGGGTGAAATTTAGTAAGAAATGATTGTTTTAGCCAATCTTTTCAGGCGATGATGGACTCTCATTGAAGTTGTTTGAAATTTTAATCTGATTGCCAGAAGAAAGATCTTTCATTCAAAGTATAATCGTTTGTGGACAAAAGATCTTTCCTTGAAAGAACGTTCCCAGAAATAATTTTCGTCCATCGAATGGTTTTATTGAACATGTATGGACACTTTGACTGTAGCGTCAGGTATGGACTAAAATGTCAATGGACATGTCTGTGAAACGGTCCTTCATAAGATCACTGTGTGTTCAACCATCAGCCAACTAATAGTTGGCCAGCTTTAGTGACTCCTAAGCTAATATTTCGCCGATGAGTTTTATAAAGAGGCCTCGGGGCTCCGGGAGAGCTTAGGCCTCTTCTTATAGGTTACATGGTCTAGACATAGCTCAATCATTTTCAAGTGAATGGGCCAGAGCTGCAATACCAAGCACAGCTGCTATACAATATATGTCCAGAGCCCCGGTGAGCACAGCGGCCTCTTTAAATGGATGTCAGGAGTCGGACCCCCAACAATCTGATATTGATGACCTATCCTAGGATAGGCCATCAGTATCAAATTTCTGGCAAACCCAGGTGGCCATAAACAGTAGGTTGATGGTTGAACAAATGATCACCTGGTGAACGATCATTTTGCCAGTACAGTCATACATATTTTCTTCTACTAACTGGCTGTTAAAATGTACTTAAACTTATAAATAAAGTTTATCATAACCTATTGTAAATGCATTAACCCCTTAACCCCTTCACGCAACATCACGTACATGTACGTGGGGGAATGTGGTGCCTCACCGCATCCCCACGTGCATGTACGTGATCGGCTTCACTGTCAGCGCAGGGACCTGAGCGCTGAAGATTCAGTGAAGCCGGCGTGCTGGGGTTGCTAGGCAACCCTAGAAGCCGGAAGGAGTTGTATTAGACCCCTGACCCGCCCACGATCACTGTGATTGGTCCAATACTGCAGAGGGACCAATCGCAGCGCATCGGGGCAGGTAAGGGGGGTTAGGGAGGGACTGTGTGCCTCTCCTTCTCTGATCGTCCCCATTCCTGTCAGGGAAGCGATCAGAGAAGGAGAGAGTGACAATCTACTGTACCTATCACATGTATACTAGTCATGGAGCACTGCTACTTAGCGCTCCATGACTAGTATACTCGTCATGGCAAAAAATTGTCAACATGTCTGCAGACATGGTGACAGCGCTGAGTGCCGGCTGTTACACACAGCCAGGCACTCAGGCTCAATGCCGAGGGGGGTCCTGTGACCCCCGTATCGGCGATCGGGTAGTTTCGGCACCCCCCCCCCCCCCTATCGGCGATCGCTTTATGTAGTTTCTGATCCCTGCGGTCCCTGACCGCAGGGATCAGAAACCTAAAAATTGCCCCAAATCAATTTTTTTTTTAACCCCCCCTGCACCCCTGAATTCCATTTATGTGGCGGGGTGCAGGGGGCGGTTTGTGGGCGGTGCGGGGCCGGTGCGGGGCGGTGTGGCAGTTGCGGGAGGCGGGCGGTGCGGCAGGCGGGATCGCGATCCCCCGCCCGCCTCCCATTATAATCATCGTTGGCTTCTAGTGGGTATACCAGGGTGCCAGCACATTGCTGGCACCCTGGTATAAACGGCTGACATCGGTGATGCGATGTCAGCCGTTTAACCCTTTCCATACGGACCGCGGTATGGAAAAGGTTAACAGCTCAGGGAGCTCCCTCCCTCTCCCATCGGAGGGCTGCTGTACCTTTGCAGCCCCCGATGGGAGAGGGAGAGAGCTCCCAGACAGCCCCCCCAGAGCCCCGTCCTTACCCTTCCCCGTCTGCGCAGTTCTGAACATAACTGAGCAGACGGGGAAGGTTCCCATGGCAACAGGACGCCTCTCAGGCGTCCTGCTGTCCATGGTGCTGAACAGATCTATGCTGAAAGCATAGATCTGTTCAGTGTAAGTAAAATATAGTACAGTGCAATATATATTGTACTGTACTGTATTATACAGACATCAGACCCACTGGATCTTCAAGAACCAAGTGGGTCTGGGTCAAAAAAAAAAGTGAAAAAAGTAAAAAAAAAGTAAAAATCAAAAAACACATTTATCACTGATTAAACATGAGAAAAATAAAATTCCCTACACATGTTTGGTATCGCCGCGTCCGTAACGACCTGATCTATAAAACGGTCATGTTACTTTTCCCGAACGGTGAACGCCATAAAAATAAAAAATAAAAAACTATGATGAAATTGAAATTTTGCCCACCTTACTTCCCCAAAAAAGATAATAAAAGTGATCAAAAAAGTCGCATGTACTCCAAAATTGTAACAATCAAACCGTCATCTCATCCCGCAAAAAATGAGACCCTACTTAAGATAATCGCCCAAAAACTGAAAAAACTATGGCTCTTAGACTATGGAAACACTAAAACATCATTTTTTTTGTTTCAAAAATGAAATCATTGTGTAAAACTTATATAAATAAAAAAAAGTATACATATTAGGTATCGCCGCGTCCGTATCGACCGGCTCTATAAAAATATCACATGACCTAACCCCTCAGGTGACCACCGTAAAAAAATAAAAATAAAAACGGTGTAGAAAAAGCAATTTTTTGTCATCTTACGTCACAAAAAGTGTAATAGCAAGCGATCAAAAAGTCATATGCACCCCAACATAGTGCCAATCAAACCGTCATCTCATCTCGCAAAAAATGAGACCCTTCTTAAGATAATCGCCCCAAAACTGTAAAAACTATGGCTCTTAGACTATGGAGAAACGAAAAAAAAAAATTGTTTTAAAAATGAAATCATTGTATAAAACTTACATAAATAAAAAAAATGTATACATATTAGGTATCGCCGCGTCCGTGACAACCTGCTCTATAAAATTACCACATGATCTAACCTGTCAGATGAATGTTGTAAATAACAATAAAAAAAACGATGCCAAAAAAGCTATTTCTTGTTACCTTGCCGCACAAAAAGTGTAATATAGAGCAACCAAAAATCATATGTACCCTAAACTAGTACCAACAAAACTGCCACCCTATCCCGTAGTTTCTAAAATGGGGTCACTTTTTTGGAGTTTCTACATCAGGGGGCTTCAAATGGGACATGGTGTCAAAAAAACTGTCCAGCAAAATCTGGCTTCCAAAAACCACACGGCGCACCTTTCACTCTACGCCCCGCTGTGTGCCCGTACAGTAGTTTACGGCCACATATGGGGCGTTTCTGTAAACAGCAGAGTCAGGGCAATAAAGATAAAGTCTTGTTTGGCTGTTAACCCTTGCTTTGTTAGTGGAAAAAATGGGTTAAAATTGAAAGTTAGGCAAAAAAATGAAATTCTCAAATTTCATCCCCATTTGCCAATAACTCTTGTGCAATACCTAAAGGGTTAACGAAGTTTGTAAAATCAGTTTTGAATACCTTGAGGGGTGTACTTTCTTAGATGGGGTCACTTTTAGGGAGTTTCTGCTCTAGGGGTGCATCAGGGGGCTTCAAATGGCACATGGTGTAAATAAACCAGTCCAGCAAAACCTGCCTTCCAAAAACCATACGGCGCACCTTTCACTCTACGCCCCGCTGTGTGCCCGTACAGTAGTTTACGGCCACATATGGGGTGTTTCTGTAAACGGCAGAGTCAGGGCAATAAAGATACAGTCTTGTTTGGATGTTAACCCTTGCTTTGTTAGTGTAAAAAATTGGTTAAAATGGAAAATTAGGCAAAAAAATGAAATTCTCAAATTTCATCCCCATTTGCCAATAACTCCTGTGCAACACCTAAAGGGTTAACAAAGTTTGTAAAATCAGTTTTGAATACCTTGAGGGGTGTAGTTTATAAAATAGGGTCATTTTTGGGTGGTTTCTATTATGTAAGCCTCGCAAAGTGACTTCAGACCTGTAGTGGTCCCTAAAAATTGGATTTCTGAAAAATTTCAAGATTTGCTTCTAAACTTCTAAGCCTTGTAACATCCCCAAAAAATAAAATATCATTCCCAAAATAATTCAAACATGAAGTACACATATGGGGAATGTAAAGTCATCACAATTTTTGGGGGTATTACTATGTATTACAGAAGTAGAGAAACTGAAACTTTGAAATTTGCAAATTTTTCCAAATTTGGGGTAAATTTGGTATTTTTTTATGCAAAAAAAATTAATTTTGGGACTTAATTTTTCCAGTGTCATGAAGTACAATATGTGACGAAAAAACAATCTCAGAACGGCCTGGATAAGTCAAAGTGTTTTAACGTTATCAGCACTTAAAGTGACACTGGTCAGATTTGCAAAAAATGACCTGGTCCTTAAGGTGAAATAAGGCTGTGTCTTGAAGGGGTTAAGGACCGATGAAGTACATGTACATCATCAGTCCGGTCCTTAAACATGGCACCAGCTCGTGTGCGCAGCGGGCACTATAGCCGTGGGGTTTTTGCTATTTTAAATAGCAGAGACCAGCGGCAGATGTATGTGATCAGCCATGAGGCTGATCGCGCACACTTTACCCTTCAGATGCCGTGGTCAATTGTGACCACGGCATCTGATCAGTCCGTAAGCGGAAGTCACGCGCTTCCGGTCTGGTAACAGCGTTCCCCGGCTGAGATTGGGGAACATGTTACTTCAGTGAAATACACCGAAGCCTCAAGCATGCTTCGGTGCCTATTTCAAGAGTATACCAATACAGGCCACTAGGTGGCAGCATTGTATTGTTATATTCCAAATGAAGTCTTCAATGATGGCTATTTAGCCATCAGTGAACACAATGGGCAAAAAAAAGTTTTTACAAATATATAAAAATACAAACAAACATAAAAGTTCAAATCACCCCCTTTCCTTAAAATAAAAATACTTAACCAATAAAAAAAATAAACATTATGGGCATCACCGCGTGCGAAAATGCCCATACTATTAAAATATAACAATATTAATGGCATACGGCAAATGGCGTAACAGGTAAAAAAATAAAAACAGCCAATTTGCCATTTTTCTGTCACTCCAAACTACCCAATAATTTTTTAAAATAAAAAAGTGATCAAAAAGTCGTACACACTTCAAATTGGTATCACTGAAAAGAACAGATTGTCCCACAAACAATGAGCCCTCACACAGCTCTGTACACATACAGTACAGACCAAAAGTTTGGACATACCTTCTCATTCAAAGAGTTTTCTTTATTTCCATGACTATGAAAATTGTAGATTCACACTGAAGGCATCAAAACTGAATTAACACATGTGGAATTATATACATAACAAAAAAGTGTGAAACAACTGAAAATATGTCATATTCTAGGTTCTTCAAAGTAGCCACCTTTTGCTTTGATTACTGCTTTGCACACTCTTGACATTCTCTTGATGAGCTTCAAGAGATAGTCACCTGAAATGGTTTTCACTTCACAGGTGTGCCCTGTCAGGTTTACTAAGTGGGATTTCTTGCCTTATAAATGGGGTTGGGACCATCAGTTGCGTTGTGGAGAAGTCAGGTGGATACACAGCTGATAGTCCTACTGAATAAACGGTTAGAATTTGTATTATGGCAAGAAAAAAGCAGCTAAGTAAAGAAAAACGAGTGGCAATCATTACTTTAAGAAATGAAGGTCAGTCAGTCCGAAAAAATTGGGAAAACTTTGAAAGTGTCCCCAAGTGCAGTCACAAAAACCATCAAGCGCTACAAAGAAAATGGCTCACATGTGGACCGCCCCAGGAAAGGAAGACCAAGAGTCACCTCTCCTGCGGAGGATAAGTTCATCCGAGTCACCAGCTTCAGAAATCGCAGGTTAACAGCAGCTCAGATTAGAGACCAGGTCAATGCCACACAGAGTTCTAGCAGCAGACACATCTCTAGAACAACTGTTAAGAGGAGACTGTGTGAATCAGGCCTTCATGGTAGAATATCTGCTAGGAAACCACTGCTAAGGACAGGCAACAAGCAGAAAAGACTTGTTTGGGCTAAAGAACACAAGGAATGGACATTAGACCAGTGGAAATCTGTGCTTTGGTCTGATGAGTCCAAATTTGAGATCTTTGGTTCCAACCACCGTGTCTTTGTGCGACGCAGAAAAGGTGAACGGATGGACTCTACATGCCTGGTTCCCACCGTGAAGCATGGAGGAGGAGGTGTGATGGTGTGGGGGTGCTTTGCTGGTGACACTGTTGGGGATTTATTCAAAATTGAAGGCATACTGAACCAGCATGGCTACCACAGCATCTTGCAGCGGCATGCTATTCCATCCGGTTTGCATTTAGTTGGACCATCATTTATTTTTCAAAAGGACAATGACCCCAAACCCAGCTCCAGGCTGTGTAAGGGCTATTTGACCAGAATGCCAAGAGTGTGCAAAGCAGTAATCAAAGCAAAAGGTGGCTACTCTGAAGAACCTAGAATGACATATTTTCAGTTGTTTCACACTTTTTTGTTATGTATATAATTCCACATGTGTTGATGCCTTCAGTGTGAATCTACAATTTTCATAGTCATGAAAAAAAAGAAAACTCTTTGAATGAGAAGGTGTGTCTAAACGTTTGGTCTGTACTGTAACTACAAAAAAGTTATACGGGTCAGAATATGGTTATAAATGGTGTTAGTTTATTTTTTTCAGTATTAAAACGCAAGAAAAATTATACAAATGTGGTATCGTTGTAACCGTACTGACCTGGAGAATGAATTTAACAGGTCAATTTTACCACATAGTGAACAGTGTAATAAAAAATAAATAAAAACCTTTATCAGAATAGTGTTTTGCCCCAATTCTACCCCATTTGGAATTTTCCCACTACATGGTATGCAACCGTAAATAGCGCCATTGGAAAGTACAACTTGCCCCGCAAAAAATAAGCCATCATAAGGCTATGTGAACGGAAAAATAAAAAAGTTAGGACTATGGGAAGTCGGGGAGTGAAAAACAAAAACGCAAAATAAAAAAATGGCACGGTCCTGAAATGGTTAAAATATTTTTTTTTATAATGTACGTTATTAAATTTTTGATTTTCCATGTTATATAGACACCTGAAGTTCAGATCCCTATAGCGCTTTGCAATCCATACTCTCATACATTGCTGTGTATGGGAGTACGGATTCCCCTGCGACCTCACTGCGCGCTGTACAGGCAGCAGGTCCTCAGCACGTCTGCTCCTGCCTGTACCAGCGCTGCTCTCCTAAAGCATGGTATAGATGTGCTATGTCGGGCTTTAACAGAGCAGGCTCAGGCAAAGGAGCAATGTGTGATGCTGAACTCCTGCCTGCTCATTCTGCTCTGTTAAAGCTTTTTATGGTGCAGGGTCCAGCAAAGTGAGCGGGCGCAGGGCAGGAGCTCCATAGCATTTTGCTCCGCTGCCTGTGCCCACTCTGCTCAAGCCTAGCACAGCACATCTATGCTGCTCTCTGAAAGCTTGGCAATGTGCTATGGACCTCCTGTACAGCACTAAGTGCGGCCGCAGGGGAAGCCGTATTCCCATACACAGCAGTGTAAGAGTATGGATTGCACAGCGCTATAGGCACCTGAACTCCAGGAGTCTATATCGTCGAAATCATTTTGGGGCATTTACAGTAGGTTTTAATAAACTTTATTTATGAGTTTAGGTATGGTTTAACATAACACCGGGCGAAGGACCATGCTTATGGGAATGTTCATTCAGGTAAAGACTGTGGTCTAGCGATTTTCAGATGAAACTTCTTTCCATGGATTGGCTAAAAGTATCCTTCATTGTTATCCATTAAGTGGGAAATCCATTATGTGGAATCTGCAATCTCACATTGCATGATAAGTTAGGTCTGCGTACCACTTGTTATCTTTGGATAAAGGTTATACTTGTGACTTGCACTAATTTGCCATTCAGACCAGTTGCACTGGTCATGCCTTTTTCCCAAATATTCAAAAAGTATATGGGATATTATGCTTTACTGTTGTATACTTTAATAAAAAGAGAATGTTTAAAAAAAAAGTATCCTTCATTGTTGAATTTCACCCAAAGAATGATCGTTTTGGTTTTAGTAGTCCGTTTTGATTAACTTTAGGCTAATGTCTATAGTCACGGAAATAATAAAACACCAAAAAAGCCACGTGCATTCTACATTTTACAGAACGTCCGGCCCATAATAGAACAGTCCTGTCCTATTTTCTGAGGGGGACCAGGTGACTAAAAAATGGCGAATCATGAGGTTTTAATTTTTTTTTTTCTATTACGGTGTAGTTTATTTTTGTTGTTGTTTATAGATTGTATATGTAAAATTGTTTCCCAACTTAAACTTTTAATATTTTGGTGCTTTTGTGATTTATTTTTTATTTTTATAACTATTAGCCCCCTTAGGGACTAGAACCTGGAATCTTTTAATACCTTGTCCTGTTCACCCTAACAGAGCTCCATTATGGTGAATAAGACTTCACACTCTCTCTGCTGCCCATGGCTTTGTGCACACAGCCGCAGGGAGCTTACCGTGGCAGCCATGGATGGCTTCAATAGCGTCCTGGCTACCATGGTAACCAATTGGAGTCCCGCGATTTCACTGCTGGGGCTGTGATCGGAAGCTGCCACTGCGCCACCAATGAATAGGATGAATATGGAGGGGGGGGGCCCTGTGGCCACCAATGATTACAATACTGGGGTGTGGGGGGGAACACTACGCCACCAATGAAGATAATTTACCCCTATATCACATACCCGGCCTCAATAACAAGGCATGCAATCCTCCGAACTGCGTCAATTAACACCTCAGGTCCAACACCTGAGGGGTTAATTGCCGCGGTTCGGCAGATCGCATGCCCTGTTATTTATCCGGGTCTAAAAGGATTGATTAGGTATCGATAGTTTGATATCCGGTGTTTTTTGGTGCCGCTGACCCACATGTGACTTTCTGGTTTGATTCTTGACAGGAGCGAATTCAAGCAGATGACTTGATAAAAATGCTGTTCAGTCCAGAAGAAACTGACATATTTGCCGGCAATGGATCAGAGGGGAAAACAGATACGCAGGCTTCAGGAGAAAAGACAGAGCAAAGTTCTGGCACCCCACCAGAAGCACCCACAGCCCCAGGTGCCTCTAAACAAGGCGTACTCGGCCCCCCATTAGACTCTGTGAAATCAAAAACGGAATTATAACAGTAACTCGGACTTCGTCCTGCGGACTGCTGCCTTACACAATCTGTGAATCAGGGACTCACATTGCCACAGATCTCCAACCAATTACCTTTATGGTATTTTTGAGTTTCCATAATTTTAAAAATTGTAATTTTAATTTTTTGTTATTGACTTTTCTTTTTTACCTGTCAGGAGGTACAGAACCCGCCCACTTACCGCAATTAACTTTTTACGGATTTACAAAATATATGTCAATTTGAGGAGATTCGTTTTTAAAAAAATTTTAATTTTTTTTTTTTTTTGTGCAATAATTATCCCCGGAGATACATCTAAAGGACTTTTTCTATGACTTGTCTGATGCGTTGGACACTTGTAGGAGAGAATTAAAGGGGTTGTACAGCTTTTTTTTTTTTTTTTACTTTTTTAAGTTTCAACCCCAGTCTGCCGTACCTGTGGAAAAATCCATACTCGCCTTCTCCCCGGTGCTCCATTCCAGTTTACTTTGTTGATCTTTGGTTCTGAATGGACAGGTTCACGTCCGCCACTGCAGCCAACGACTGGCCCCAGAAGTGACTTGTCCCCGAGCAGCACGTGACCCAGTCATTGGCTGCAGCGGTGCCCGCGATCCCGTCCAACTGGAAGTATACAGACAGGGACTCGTGAAGTCAGAACGGAGTGGTGTGGTGCGGGTGAGTATGGCTGGGGTGGAAATTTTAAAATGTAATTGCTTGGCTGAGTTTGCCCTGTACTGTGGGACTTAACGTCATCAAGAGAGGTAGAGCAAGGTTGGAAATGACCCCAACAGAAAATGGAACCCCCCCCCCCCATTCACACATACACGGATACAGTTGTTTTTATTTTCTGCTTTCCGCAGATGGAGAAATTAGTTTTCCATTCCTTTTTATTACAAAAAAAGAAACTTGGTGTTAACCGTAACCACCGACCAGATTCTACCTATCACTTTGTCCGTAGACGCTGTAAGCCTTTGATTGGCTCCACATAATGAATGCAACTTTTGTATGCAGTGACTTATACATACAGTGCTTGCAGTGACCTCCTATGTGCAAATGGTGCTTTGTTTGTATATTTTAGGGCTCATGCACACGACCATATGGCTTTTTCTGTGTTTTGCGTTCCATTTTTTACTGATCCGTTGTTCCGTTTTTTGTTTCCGTTTCTTTTCCGTTTTCCCGTATTCCATATACATTATACAGTAATTGGGCTGGGCATAACCTTTTCAATAGATGGTTCCACAAAAACGGAACGGATACGGAAGACATACGGATGCATTTCCGTATGGGTTCAGTTTTTTTTTTTTTTGCGGACCCATTGACTTGAATGGAGCCAAGCACTGTGATTTGCGGACAAGAATAGGACATGTTCTATCTTTTCACGGTACGGAAATACTGAAACGGAATGCACGCGGAGACTCTTCCGTTTTTTTTGCTGAACCATTGAAATAAATGGTTCAGTATATGTACCGCATACTGAACTCCAAAAACGGCCCGTATACTGAACGCAAAATACTGTCGTGTGCATGAGCCCTTGGATGGAACACAGTTTGCACTTACCAGTCTTATCTTAAAGGGGTTATCCAAACCTGAAAATCTCACCCACAATGCATGGACCCCTCATACAGAGAATACTTACGCTGTGTCCTTCCGGATCCCCCAACGGCCGTCGCTGCATCTCCCCAGCTGATCATAACATCTGTCGACGAAGGGGGGGGGATTGCAGCCAATAGCAGGCCGTGACGGTGACTCAAGGGGAGCAGGTCAGTGGTACGGCCCCCTCGATGTTGTGATGATCTGCATGCTGGGGAGTTGCAGCGACGGCCTTGGAGGGATCCAGAAGGACACAGCGTCGGGGACCAGGTAGGTATTCTCTGTATGAGGGGCCCGGCCATTGTGGTTGCATTCTCCAGGTTCGGATAACCCCTTTTAAATACATTTTTCAACTTTCTGTTATACAGTATATTGTGTTTTAGTTCTTTACTACTTTCATGATTGCTGCAATTCTACCAAACCCTTAGTACATATTGGTTTTTAAATGTCCAATTCATTCACTGACAGCAAACAGGAATCTTGTAAACAGGAACTGAAACAGAGATGATGTAGGAAAGTTTCCGAATTTTTAATGTACATCAGATGTCAGATTGGTCACAATAAGGCCTCATGCACACGGCCGTCCCGTTTTTTGCGGCCCATGTTGCCTTCCGCAATTTGCGGAACGGAACAGGCGCCGGCAATATAAATGCCTATTCTTGTCCGCAAAGCGAACCCAGCCAAGCAAAGAATAGGACATGTTATTTTTTTTTTTGCGGGCCCGTGGAACGGAGCCACGGATGCGGACAGCACACGGAGTGCTCTCTGTATCTTTTGCGGCCCCATTGAAATTAATGGGTCTGCATCTGAGCCGCCAAAAACGGCGGCTCGGATGCGGACCCAAACAACGGTCGTGTGCATGAAGCCTAACTGATATATGTAGCGAAAGCTCTCCATGTCTTTGAGTAGACCACCCCTTTATCCAGACCAGATTTGCTGTGACAGATTTTTCGTTCCACCATATTATACATACCGGCTTTGATAAGGACCCCAGCCCCCTTCCTTTTCCATGCAATTTTGGGTGGTGAATGAGGTTTCATTGTGTATTTACACTGCCTGACTGGGGAGCGGTGATCATGTCCCCGGGGCAGAAGTACTGCGTTGGTGCTTGAATCATGTACTCTGGCTCCCTCTAGTGCCAGGTGTTTGTACCGCCAGGGCAGGTTTATTAATTCTAAGATATTGGGTAGTACAAACTTAGATGATATAGTCTAACGATGCACCAGAGTTCTCATAGGAACTGATGCTGGATATTAAATCTGCACGCCTTTAGGCCCCTTTTACACGGGCGAGAATTCCGCGCGGGTGCAATGCGTGAGGTGAACGGGTCAATGGGGCTGTGCAGATGAGCGGTGATTTTCACGCATCACTTGTGCGTTGCGTGAAAATCGCAGCATGTTCTATATTTTGCGTTTTTCATGCAACGCAGGCCCCATAGAAATGAATGGGGCCGCGTGAAAATCACATAGCATCCGCAAGCAAGTTCGGATGTGATGCGATTTTCACACATGGTTGCTAGGAGATGATGTTAGTAAATTGACTAAAGTCAATTTACTGTATTATTTTCCCTTATAACGTGGTTATAAAGGAAAATAATAGCATTCTTAATACAGAATCCTTACTAAAATGTTGCTTGAGGGGTTAAAAAAATAAAATAAATAACTCCCCTCACCCTCTTGATCGTGCAGTCTGGGTTCGGGTCTGGGTACCACGTTCAGTTTTTTATCACGCGTGTGCAAAACACATTTTACCCGCGCGATAAACACTGAACAACGCAATCGCAGTCAAAACTGACTAAAAATTGTGTGCGCACTCACGCGGGTTTCCCGCAATACACACGCGACGCATCCGGAACAAATCCGGGACGCCCGTGTGTAAGAGGCCTTAGACTATGTCCTTTAGGCCTCTTGCACACAACCATATGACTTTTTCAGTATTTTGCGGTCCGTTTTTAACGGATCAGTTTTTCAGTTTTTTATTTTGTTTCAGTAGTGTTTCTGCTTACGTTCCGTTTTTCCGTTTGTGATTCGTTTTTTGCGGATCGGAAACGAAAGCATACAATGTTTAAACAGTAAGTACATAAAAAAATTGGACTGGGCATAACATTTTCAGTAGATGGTTCCGCAAAAACGGAATGATACGGAAGGCAATATGGATGAATTCCGTATGCATTCAGTTTTTTTGCGGACCCATTGACTTGAATGGAGCCACGGAACGTGATTTGCAGGCAATAATAGGACATGTTCTATCTTTGAACGGAACGGAAATGGAATGCATACGGAGTATCTTTCGTTGTTTTTGTGAATCCATTGAAATGAATGGTGTTCCGGATACAGACCGCAAACGGAGTCCACAGGAACGGAAACGGAAAAAAAAACGTTTGTGTGCAAGAGGCCTGAGGCCTCATGCACACGACAGTATTTTTTCACGGTCCGCAAAACGGGGTTCCATTGTTCCGTGATCCGTGTCCGTTTTTTCTTCCGTGATTTTTGGAGGATCACCAGACATGAAGGAAAGTAAAAAAAAAGTCGTTTTGGTGTCCGTCTGGCCGTGCGGAGCCAAACGGATCCGTCCTGACTTACAATGCAAGTCAATGGAGACTGATCCGTTTGACGTTGACACAATATGGTGCAATTGCAAACGGATCCGTCCCCCATTGACTTTCAATGTAAAGTCAGAAGTCCCTATCAGAGTTTTCTCCAATCCGATGGTATATTTTAACTTGGAGCGTCCCCATCACCATGGGAACGCCTCTATGTTAGAATATACCGTCGGATTTGAGTTACATCGTGAAAACTCAGATCAGACAGTATATTCTAACACAGAGGCGTTCCCATGGTGATGGGGACGCTTCAAGTTAGAATATACTGAGAACTGTGTACATGACTGCCCCCTGCTGCCTGGCAGCATCCGATCTCTTACAGGGGGCTGTGAACCGTGCAATTAACCCCTCAGGTGCTGCACCTGAGGGGTTAATTGTGCGTATCATAGCCCCCTGTAAGAGATCCGCAAAATGCGTGAGGCACGCGGTCAGTATCCTTGTTTTGATGACCGCAAAAGCCGTGTGCATGAGCCCTAAAAGCCACGTCTGAGATTCCGTTTTTTATTCACACCTTGCATTGCGTTATCCCCCTGGTAGATTAAATAAAGGGGGATTTACTCGGTCCATTTAATAATGTGCCTGTTCAGATCACCCAATGAGCACGCTCATTCATTGGGTGGATTGATTGGAGGTGCGGACACCTCAATCATCGTTCCTGAGCAGCAGATCGTGCTGTCGATAGAGCAATCTGCTGCCCAGGAGCAATGATTATGTCTGAGGAGGAGCGATACCGGCGATCACTCATACTGCGGAGGCGACATTCATGTGGCTCTCCACCTCCACTGTCGGCTTCTCCTCGCTGCGTCTACCCTTGATTCTTTCACCCGACGTACATGTGCATGCCCAGCCGGAGACTGTATCTGTTTAAATGACTTGTCTGTTCCATACTCCCTCCCTGTTATTTAAGTGCCTTCATTCATTTGATCACACCCAATAAATATTTCTTTTCTAAATCTCGCTGCTTGAGTTTTCTGATGATGTCACTTACAAAAAAATATTTTTAAAGGGTCCCTACATGTTCAGGACGTTAGTTTTCGACTGCTTTCACATCTGCGTTTCGGATAGCCTGCAGCCTGATCCGGTGCAAATGCCCGCTGTCGGCCGGACAAAAAAAACATTGCCTGCACCGTTTTTTGTCCAGCTGAAACCTTGGCATTTATGGAGATTGACCGCAATGAGGTCCTGTGGTAATCTGCGAGATTCGCCAGGCTGCTCTTTGCTGGAACAGCCTATTGGATCTCCAAACGGAGATGTGAACGAGGCCTTATGTCTTAGGCCTCATTCACACGGACGTGTGCTGTACGCGTTCTCCACGGACAGCACACATCCGCATTCATTTTAATGTGTGTATTTACACATCAGTGTTTTAGCACGGTCCGTGGTTCAGTTTTTTTTTAGCACTCTCTATTTCGTTCGTGTTCAGGATCCATCATGCCCATTATAATCCATGGGTCTGTGAAAACCAAGGATTTCATCTGTTTTTCATGGATCATTAGGAGAAGATGCTTTGACTTTTTTTTTTTTTTTAACTGTTCAGTGGCAGTGAAACACGAATGACATGCGGACAGCAAAAAACGGACACTGACCCAACACGGATCCATCACAAACGCATTACTGACCACCGTTTAACGGATTTAAGCACGGACACGTACATGCGAATGAGGCCTTATTTACTGGTCAGTGATTTCCGTCAGTGATTGTGAGCAAAGCCAGGATTGGAGCCTCCACAGACATAGGCCTCATGCACATAACCATTTTTTTTCGGGTCCGCATCTGAGACGCAGATTTTGCGGGGCTGCAATGGGGGCTGCAAAAAATGCGGACAGCACTCCATGTGCTGTCTGCATCTGTTGCTCCGTTCTGAGGCTCCGCAAAAAAAAATCTAGCATGTCCTATTCTTGTCCGTTTTGTGGACAAGAATAGGCATTTCTACAATGGGCCGCCCGTTCCGCAAATTGCGGAAGGCACACGGACGGCTTCTGTTTTTTCCGGACCGCAAAAAAAAGGCACGGTCGTGTGCATGAGGCCATAAGGGAAAGATCTGCACCTGTTCTGTGTTTAGAGCAGCACCTGGTTTTTGGATGTAAATCACTGACGTGTGTATAAGGGCTCATGCCCATTGTAACAATGCCTGCTCTTATGCGCAAAACTGACAAGAGTAGGGCGAGTTTTCCGCACGGGTGCAATGCGTGAAGTGAACGCATTGCACCCGCACTGAATCCGGACCCGTTCATTTCTATGGGGCTGTGTACGAGCAGTAATTTTCACGCATCACTTGTGCGTTGCGTGAAATCGCAGCATGCTCTATTTTGTGCGTTTTTCAAGCAACGCAGGGCCCATAGAAGTGAATGGGGCTGCGTGAAAATCGCAAGCAAGTGCGGATGCGGTGCAATTTTCACGCACGGTTGCTAGGAGACGATCGGGATGGAGACCCGATCATTATTATTTTCCCTTATAACATGGTTATAAGGGAAAATAATAGCATTCTGAATACAGAATGCGCCGTACAATAGGGCTGGAGGGGTTAAAAAAAAAAATGTAACTCACCTTAATCCACTTGTTCGCGCAGCCGGCATCTCTTCTGCGCAGTGACGTCATCAAAGGTCCTATTCCTCACAGAACAAGACAGAAGAGATGCCGGCTGCGCGAACAAGTGGATTAAGATGAGAAGCTTATTTATTTATTTAACCCCTCCAGCCCTATTGTACTATGCATTCTGTATTCAATGCTATTATTTTCCCTTATAACAGAAATAATACAATCTACACAACACCAAACCCAAACCTAAACTTCTGTGAAGAAGTTCGGGTCTGGGTACCACATTCAGTTTTTTATCACGCGCGTGCAAATGCATCCGGACATCCGCGACGCATCCGGACACGCCCGTGTGAAAGGGGCTTTTTAGATGTTTTATTTTTTTTGAGGAACGGACATAGACACGGAATGCACACAGAGTAATTTCCATTTTTTTTATGCCTAATTGCGGTGAATGGTGCCGCATATGGACCTGTAAAAAAACGAAATGGAAAAGGAAAAAAAATAAGTTTGTGTACATGAGCCCTGAGGCATTATATTACTCTTTCATTTGAACAAATATGCATGTAATTCTGCCAGTGTCCATTAGAGGGCAGCAGAATTCCAGTGATTGTGGACTGCTGCAATGTGATGTCATCTATTTCACAATGTCCTTTGCCTTCTATAGGTTGGATACTGACAAACAAGTGTTCCTTTGGCATACGTATAGCCAGAATATGTCTGCCTCTGCAGCTTTCACTGTATGTGACTACACTTTTCTCTGCAGCTGTATTAAAAAAAAAATACACTCTATATAGGTATACGGCTGCATACATCTGGCCATACTGCCGAATATACTGGACCATGGCCTGAATGTAGCCTCACTTCTACCCGACTGGCTCAAATCCTCAGGCTGCACCCCTAAGAAATTCTGATGACATTTCATGACCTGATATGTCTTAGGCCCCATGCACACGGCTATGCTGTTTATTGCAGTCCGCAAACCGCGGATCTGCAAAAAACGGAAGCCGCCCATGTGCCTTCCGCAATTTGCGGAATGGAACAGGTGGCCCACTGTAGAAATGCCTATTCTTGTCCGCCAAACGGACAAGAATAGGACATGTTCTATTTTTTTGCGGGGCCACGGAACGGAGCAACGGATGCGGACAGCACACGGAGTGCTGTCCGCATCTTTTGCGGCCCCATTGAAGTGAATGGGTCCGCATCCGAGCCGGAAAAAACGGCGGCTCGGATGCGGACCCAAACAATGGCCGTGTGTGTATGAGGCCTTAGAATGTGACGCTACAATAACATTTACACCCTACCTTGTACCTTCCATCGCTTTTATTCTCGCTACTTGGTTTTCATACGTTTTTCATTGTACTTTTTACTATTGGTTTTGGTGGAGTTTTTCATTTTGTACCATTTGCAGCATGTCCTGTGGAAAAGGCCACTGACCCCCAAAAAACACAAATAAAAACGCATAGTTTGTGGAGCATTTAATGTTTCTCTACAGACTTGAATTTAACATCTGACCAGACAAAAAAATGCTGCTAAAAAATAAAAACCATAAAAATGTGAGTTTAAAAAAATGGTGTGTATGAAAGCACACTGTGCTGCCAAACTGTGTCTTTGTGTTGGCGTTTTGTGGAATCCACACAAACCACCCCGAACATCAACATTTCTCAGTGGTGCAGCTTCAGGGTTTGGGCCTGTAAAGCCTAAAGGCCTCTTGCACACGACCGTATGGCTTTTTCAGTATTTTGCGGTCCGTTTTTACCGGCTCCGTTGTTCAGTTTTGTGTTTCCGTGCCGTTTCCGTTCCGTAGTTCCGCAAAAAATCTCCGGATGGTTTCCGTATGCGATCCGTTGTTTGCGGATCGTAAACAGAAGCATACACTTTTTAATCATTAATGCAATGTACAGTAATGTATTCTAACAGTATACACATGGGAAAAGTGGGCATGGATCCACAAAAAACGGATGACATACGGATGTGTTCCGTATGCATTCCGTATTTTTGCGGACCCATTGACTTGAATAGAGCCACGGATTGTTACAGACGTGGACAAAATTGTTGGTACCCTTTGGTCAATGAAAGAAAAAGTCACAATGGTCACAGAAATAACTTTAATCTGACAAAAGTAATAATAAATTAAAATTCTATAAATGTTAACCAATGAAAGTCAGACATTGTTTTTCAACCATGCTTCAACAGAATTATGTAAAAAAATAAACTCATGAAACAGGCATGGACAAAAATGATGGTACCCCTAGAAAACACAGAACATAATGTGACCAAAGGGACATGTTAATTCAAGGTGTGTCCACTAATTAGCATCACAGGTGTCTACAACCTTGTAATCAGCCATTGGGCCTATATATATGGCTCCAGGTAATCACTGTGTTGTTTGGTGATATGGTGTGTACCACACTCGACATGGACCAGAGGAAGCAAAGGAAAGAGCTGTCTCAAGAGATCAGAAAGAAAATTATAGACAAGCATGTTAAAGGTAAAGGCTATAAGACCATCTCCAAGCAACTAGATGTTCCTGTGAGTACAGTTGCACATATTATTCATAAGTTTAAGATCCATGGGACTGTAGCCAACCTCCCTGGACGTGGCCGCAGGAGGAAAATTGATGACAAATCTAAGAGACGGATAATCCGAATGGTAACAAAAGAGCCTAGAAAGACTTCTAAAGAGATTCAAGGTGAACTTCATGCTCAAGGAACATCAGTGTCAGATCGCACCATCCGTCGTTGTTTGAGCCAAAGTGGACTACATGGGAGACGACCAAGGAGGACACCATTGTTGAAAACGAATCATAAAAAAGCAAGACTGGAATATGCCAAACTACATGTTGACAAGCCACAAAGCTTCTGGGAGAATGTCCTGTGGACAGATGAGACAAAAATCGAAGTTTTTGCCAAGGCACATCAGCTGTATGTTCACAGACGAAAAAATGAAGCATATCAAGAAAAGAACACTGTCCCTACTGTGAAACATGGAGGAGGCTCTGTTATGTTCTGGGGCTGCTTTGCTGCGTCTGGCACAGGGTGTCTTGAATCTGTGCAGGGTACAATGAAATCTCAAGACTATCAAGGAATTCTAGAGAGAAATGTACTAGCCAGTGTCAGAAAGCTTGGTCTCAGTCGCAGGTCATGGGTCTTGCAACAGGACAATGACCCAAAACACACCGCTAAAAACACCCAAGAATGGCTAAGAGGAAAAAATTGGACTATTCTAAAGTGGCCTTCTATGAGCCCTGACCTCAATCCTATTGAGCATCTTTGGAAGGAGCTGAAACATGCAGTCTGGAAAAGGCACCCTTCAAACCGGACACAACTGGAGCAGTTTGCTCATGAGGAGTGGGCCAAAATACCTGCTGAGAGGTGCAGATGTCTCATTGACAGTTACAGGAAGCGTTTGATTGCAGTGATTGCCTCAAAAGGTTGCGCAACAAAATATTAAGTTAGGGGTACCATCATTTTTGTCCATGCCTGTTTCATGAGTTTATTTTTTTACATAATTCTGTTGAAGCATGGTTGAAAAACAATGTCTGACTTTCATTGGTTAACATTTATAGAATTTTAATTTATTATTACTTTTGTCAGATTAAAGTTATTTCTGTGACCATTGTGACTTTTTCTTTCATTGACCAAAGGGTACCAACAATTTTGTCCACGTCTGTATTTGCGGGCAATAATAGGACAGTATCTACTAGCGGAACGGAAATACGGAAACGGAATGCATATGGAGTACATTCCGTTTTTTTTTTTTTGCGGAACCATTGATATGAATGGTTCCGCAAACAGAATCTGCAAAAACGGAAAAAAATTACATTTGTGTGCAAGAGACCTTATTCACATATCAGTGTCCATGATGACATCCGTAAGGGCTCATTCACACGGCCGTTGCCGTATTGCGGCCCACATACGACTGGTCCGCAATATACGGGGCACCGGCCGTGTGCATTCTGCATCACGGATGCAGACCCATTCACTACGGAGTGCTTCCATGGGTTCTGTTCTGTGCCTCTGCACCGCAAAAAGATAGAACTTGCTCTATATTTTTGTGGAATAGATGGATCACATACCCCATTCAAGTAAATGGGGTCGCGATCCGCATGCAGCAGCCCCTTGGCCGGTGCCCTTGCATTGCGGACCGCAATTTGCAGTCCACAGCATGGGGACAGAGGGGCATTGGTCGTGTGAACAAGCCCTAACAGGAATGGTCAGTGGTTCATCCATGATGGTGTCCGTGATGGACTGGTGTTTGGTCCGTTTTTTTTTATTTTTTTTTGCTCTCCGTGTGTCATCCGTATTCTATGGACACTGCTAGGCTGAAAAAAATCGGTTTCCGGAGCATCTCCTACCAATGGCCCATTGAAAAAAAAAAAAGAACACGGACCAAAGACAAATGGCATCCGTGTTGTGCCTGTGGTTTTTATGGACCCATAGACTATATTGCGCGCAAGGGATCCGTAATCACGGACAGAATCGGACATGCTCCCGTGGTGTTATCACTCAACCAATGATGTGTGAATACATGCATTGAAGTCAATGGATGCGTGAGTGGAGACCACGGGCAGCACGCGTACGCTATCTACTGACGTTTGAAAGAGGCCTAACGTCAAGTGACCAAGTTACTGTCACATACAGTGGTCACCCAGACAGGAAGGTAGGTGGTTGCTAAGGGAAATGTAGTGCCATATCCGGCAGAACTAAACAGGTGGATGTAGGTCAATTCTCATACAGAAGAAACCTATCGGGGGAGGTTTATCCGAACTGACACCAAGATGGCGACTAATTGTACAGGGAAAAGCGAGAGGTGAAATCTGGTTGCTACCGGCGACTGCTCCACTTCACCTTTGTACTTCTTTTAGCAAGGCAGTCAACATAGCAGTCCCACAGACAATATGATTCCTCTGCATTTAGTCTTCCCTGGAATCTGTGAAATTTACATAAAATTGGAAAACTTATAAAAGTAAAAAAAGTTATAAAAATAAAGTATATGAAGCTTAGGTTTGTGTCATTAGCAATAGTAGATGAAGGAAGGAAACCAGTGTTTTCCACCTCAGGCCGGGCGTAGGCGCGGCCCGTACAGGAGTGAATCTTTCGGTAATTAAAAATAAACAAGCATCTTCCCCGATTCCCTTCCCCCTTCTCCTCCTCCCTTCCTTTTTTTTTTTATATCCTTCTGCTAAAATACTGAGGAGTAAGGAGTATTATCACCCGTCATCCTTCCTTGTTATGTCTATGAAAGGGGGAGGGTTGAACAAACCATTCGAAATTCTCTTCTTCATTGAATTTCCAAAGTACAGATCACCGTTTATAGAGATCAGAGCTTGAAATCACGTTTACAGACCTGGGGCCAAAGGGGTTTTCATGGACTACAACATCATTGATGGTTTATCCTTAGGAGAGACCATAAACATCAGATTGGTGGGGGACATAACTCCCAACATCGTCGTCTGTTGAAAGGAGTTGCATAACGTTACTTTTACGCATGGGACACATAACGTATAACAGTATTCACCCCCCCCCGTAAGGAGGCCACACTCGGTCAGCTGACAGAAGGGGCCGCGGTGGTCCAGCAAGGTCCTTCATTGTTTACCAGACACAGCCCATACATTTGCTAGTGCTGTGCCTGGTATTGCAGCACAGTGGCTCCTTACTGATCTCCTGCCACGTCCAGGGTTCTCCATGGTCCCCATACATCCGGGTCACTATCTTTAGTTGTAGCTTCATGTTATCCGTATTGAGAGGGCCAGAATTGACTCTCCGACCCCCCTGCCATGGTCCATGAAAACCCAGCCTGCCGTCCTGCTGAGTGCACGAACGCCCGGCGTCATTGGTTGGTATGACGCAGTGCGCTTCGTGCCGCCGCTGTACAGTATTACCGTACATGCTGTCTGCATCTTTTGTGGCCCCATTGAAATGAATGGGTCCGCTATAGGGTAACTCATTCCATCAATTACCACAGTTTTCCCTCCATGTTGCAATCCGACACAGAATGGGGAGCTCTCTGCCAACAGCCCTTATCTCTGCTCTCCAGAATTACCTAAGGCTACATTCAGACGGTCCACAAAACACGGATACCGCCTCGTGTGCGTTGTATGATAGAAATGACTATTCTTGTCCGCAATTGTGGACAACAATAGAACATGCTGTATCTTTTTTGCAGGGCCGCATGTGCTGTCTGCATCTTTTGTGGCCCCATTGAAATGAATGGGTCCGCACCCGTTCCGCAAAATTGCGGAAAGGATGCAGACCCATTTATATGGCCGTGTGAATGAGCACTTAAACTGGCATCTCTACAACCTAATAGAATAAATATAATGCTGAATTTAGACTTCCCAATTCTCGGGCAGATAATCGGGAACGAACTTGTGTAAAGGTGCTGCAGATCTGTCATGCGGACACCTCAATCATGGATTCTGTCTAACCAGCAATCTGCTGCAGAGAAGTATGAGGACGAGCGATAGCAGTAGCAGTGCTACACCCTTCACAGATAAATATCTGGTCATCCACGCAGTAAATGTAAAGAAGTCTTAGATCATTCAGAGAGCATAAGATAAGCACAACAGCCGTCACACCGCTCAGCTGACGCATTTCACTCTGAATGGGACCTAGCAGCCTGCAATGTACGTGAACATACGCAGGCTGCAGAAGGCATACTGTTAAGATTTAAGAATTAAAACCAATAACAATAATTATTTTAATCGCATAAGAAATGCAATTCAATAAAAAATCAATCTGAAGGTGTTCATAGCCTTTAAATGGAATCTGTCACCAGCAACCTGTTTGCGTAGACCGTAGACACATAGCTGTGGTTCACACGAGTAAAATGCTGTTTTTCTTTTGTTGATCTGAGGCTCCGTTACCGAGTCATAATACTTTTTTCTAATATGCAAAATAGGCCTCTGGTGCAATAAGGGTGTCATCTTCGCTCTTGTTGCACCCAAGCTCCACTTATTTCTGTGGCCACCCCTCCCCCCCATTGTTTTGATCGACAGGGCCAGGCAGTGGCAAAGCAGCGAGGAAGGGGCTGGCCACAGAAAGAAGCAGAGCTTGGATGCAGGACCGGCTCCAGGTTCCTAAAGTTTCATTACCAGACTATTTGTGCTCCGGTCGACACCGACCCCCTCACTGATCCCTTTATATCCAGATCCCCGTAAATGGATATAATATAAGACGCTTGGGCTTCTTGGTGACTTGTTATAGGCCGCGGAGCCTCCTGTCCCGCCCATGGGTGGAGATTCCGCCCATAAAAAGGCTAGCTGTATCCGCACGCTTCATGGCCATACAAGCGCCGGACGCTGAGCCACACAGCATCAGATGTGGCCGCTTAAGTTCAGAAACACTGCTTGGTTTAGGCGCCTGATGTATTGAACGTGTTGAGCGCATACAGTAACAAGTAGTGCGCGGTCGTCCATCTGCTAGATCAGAACCTGTTGCAAGATTAGACTTCCACTAGCAACTACATTGGGTTACCAAGAGATATAGGAACAGGGGTAGGACACGTATTTCAAGCCTCCAGATTACTTTGGTTATCAAAGCCACATGCACTTGGCACATGCATTCTCCACTGGCCTAACCTTATTCCTGTCCTGGACCTAGCAGATTACCTGCTCAGATCTTCTCATCACAGAGGTTGTTTCCAGGCACACACACTGGTGCTTCTGACATTGACACTAGAACTTTAGGGGCAATCTATAGGTGTATCTTGGAACCTGTTTTTAGACATTCCCAGACAGGGCGTACTGAATGAACACCACGGCTCCAATCACTAGTGTTGAACCAAGGAGAAGATCAGTAGCAATTGCCTGTAATGGGCGCTACTCCACTTTTAACTAGTATTTACCAATCAAGTTTATAATTTTCTTTTAGCGTCTCTACAGGCAGTGATAACAGTTGCAGAGAGAGCAGAGCCTCCAGGTGTAACAGCAACGCCCCCGTTGCTCCTAGAAGATGATTTGCATATATTAAAATTTTATTTTTCTCAGCAATGCGGCCACATATGAACATGGGACCAACACAGATGCCTTCAGCTGCCAAGTGCACATGGAACAGGTCAGCCATTGTCATAGGTGCAAATCTGCTGACAGAAGCCCTTTTAACTTGTATGGAAAGCTATAGCCAATGTGA
Source organism: Bufo gargarizans (assembly GCF_014858855.1). NCBI lineage: Eukaryota > Metazoa > Chordata > Amphibia > Anura > Bufonidae > Bufo > Bufo gargarizans. The sequence goes on from NC_058081.1 coordinate 641,707,480, forward strand.
GACAGTGACAGGTCTCACGCAGGTTGGAGGCAAGGAAGGGGTGGATAGTGCGGTCCACGCCCCTATTCCACCACAGGTGAGACCAGCTGGAGGTACTCAGCCTGGCATAAAGCACCTCCCAGAGTATCAGCAAGGGGGGAGTGTGTTACCTGAAAGACAGAGGCCTGGAGGCTCTATCTGTGTGGTCTCAGCTGGGCTAGGCTGAGGGACTACGAGGCTAAGTGACAGCCTGGAATTTGGGGGATGCAGTGACGCCTGCGGTACAAGGGCCACAAGGTCGGAGTCGGGAGGACTGCTGGACCACAATCCCCCAAAGGGACTTGCGTTTGCTACAGCCTGGAGGCTGCTGGGCTAGCTGAGAAAGCCGCTGGTTATGACCATGTCTGAACAGCACTCTATAGGTGAGTCAGGGATTCTACCCTATGTTTAGTTAGAGCCCAGCCGGGCAGGTATTTGTTTTGTGTTATTGTTTGGTGTTGCTGGTGTTGCACAATAAATGCAAAGTTTGGACAGTATATCCGTGTCTGGTGAAGTAACCTGTGAGAATGACCCCCGGAGAAGAGCTAACCCCCCACACCAAATATTAAATTCATGTCCCCCCTCCACACACACACACACGCATGGGGGACATTTTCCCCAGGGATTGACATGCCATCTTCTCCATTCTGCAGAACAGAGAGTGACAATACTGTCTCCATATAAGTATGGAGATCCAGAGTAGTCACCGATGGCTGCTTGTAAGTAAGAGATAAACCTTGTAACAATATTTTTAAGTTCCAGTTTCTACCAATGTTTGCTTTGAATGGCCAATGTATTAGTCCAAAGTATCTCATGATAAAATGCGCAGTTCACAAATGGATGAAGGATTACTCAAATTAAAGCCCATATTATGACAGAATAACATCTCGGTTATAGCTACAAAACATCAGCTAATAGTGAGCGCATTGTTCCCAGAGGAGCCTGTGTAAATATTCTGGCATGTCGCACTCTCTCAGTCCTCCCACATACACTGCGTTGGAGAATGAAAATTTCCATTTAATGTGACCATTGTTAGCGGAGATTTGCATGAAGGACAACGCTAAGAACGGCGGCTGTGTTCCTGTTGTTGGAGTTTACATAAGAATGTTAAGAATTCTCGTCAACTTCATGTATGTCCTTTTTTTACAGAGTCAAAATATTCTCCGTCCAAAGACAATATAATGTCTAACTCCGATAAAGGCGATGGATGTAAGGCGGTGGTCAGTCTGAAGTGCGATAAGGGGTGTTATAATTTAATGTCTCATCACACTTTGTAATTGAAGAGTTCTCATATAAGGTTGGCAATGGGGCAGGAGTTCAGGGTGAAGAAAACTTGGAGAAGGTTCGCAAGATCACAGGTCCCCTGTAGAATACAAATGCAATGGTTGACCATGGAGCTGGTGTGGTGAATGCAAAGGCATGCCATTTTAATGTTATATTATACCATAGGTTCTTCTATGTGTTTGCACCTGCACCATCTGTGCCCTTCTGTGGGCAGTGTCATCATCAACTATGCTGCTCAGCCTTTTGGCGCATGTGTGAAGAAATTGGCCATAGAAGGGCCCAGATGGCGCAGGCACTAATACATCGGTGAGGTGTGCTTGCCTGAGCTTTCCTGCAATTGCTTGATGTTGGTAGAGGCAGGGGTGGGATTCAAATTTTTTACAATAGGTTCCCTACTCAATGGCAGACATGTTTACATGCACCATATATATTCAACACACATAAATACACCTAATACATGGTACAGATGCATAAATACACAATATATACACTACACACATACCACCCAACTTTTAAAAAGCCTAAGGAGCTAAACTATGGAATGGAAGGCTTATCTCCAGAGAACCTGAGGGAACTGGCTGAATCCCATGTCTGGGTATAGGAGGCAAAGAGGGGAGGAGTGGAGCTCCAATTCAGATAAGAGTGGTTGGACTCCATTGTGAATAGGTACAGCCCCTAGGGTTCTTTTATGGTTATCTGCATACCAATATAAATATGGTTTTCAGGGGCAATAAAGGACTAAAAAGGAACACAAAAGTATGTCTGGGATAGGGTGCATGTAAACTAGAGGGCACCAGGAACAGTTTAAAACATGTATTGGTGGTGTCAACGTTGAATGTCCTATCAATCAAAAACAATTGGAGTTCTTGATGTTATATGAGGATTCCAGATGAGAGACCACCACCAATATGACTCTTATGGCATGCCTAATGTTGTCAGGGAGAGGAACAGCTGGAAGCAGGAGCTTATGGCAGTCTTTGCATACACTAGAGCTTGCGGCATTCAAAGATCAAGAGACTAGACCATAAGACTAGACCACTGAACCATTGGACACTAGAGGAGGTGGGTCAGCAATTTTGAAACTGCGAAACTGCTGACTGCACTATATAGGAGACCAGTTTAAACCTACTGTACCTGTATGTATGTTCTTAGTATCAATATCACTGAGAAGAAGTTTTAATCCAAAATGCAAAGCTGCAACAAGAGCCTTCTGGGTGGTTTGGAACGGTGACGTGCCCTCAGCTCTCTTCATGGAGCTGTTCGACAACCCCTCCCTTCTACTCCAGGACTATGCTACTGCCATCACTCACATTACAGAATAGCAGTTGTGGAGGTCTTACTGCAGAGCAGTAAGAGCAGACGCCAGATTAAACCTGGTTCTTGGTGATGTTGATACTATGAAATACACAAAGGTTTGGAAAGCAGGTCTTCAGGCCATTTATCTAGCATTGTAAGAGGTTTTGTAGGATCGAAATTCAGCACCCTAGACTAGCGTTACTGCAAAAGAGTAATTGTAATATTTAATTGCTAAGTCAAATGTTCTAATTTGCTGTAATTGTATACCTAACAGCACTGTATATATGTCGGGGTTAACACCTTGACTTTACCCCTTTAGATTGCTAGCAGATCGACCTGGGTCTGCTCCTAGTTGGTAGAGTGGCTGAGCTTAGCAGAGGAAGAGAGAGGACCTACATGTGCTTACTCTTCGGAACTAGGTGTGCGCTCAGAGAATCATCACTACTGAGGTTTCTACAGCTAAGGAACAACCAAGTACTCCAGAAAGAGAAGTTAGAGGGTCCACAATGTACAAGGCCATGCATTGCAGTCAGTCAACAAGGTATTTGACAAGTCTATAGCAGAAAGAGAGGCCTTACTGTGGTGAGAGGGAATATTGCTAACACATTCTTCCACACTTTGAGACCAAAGGGATTTGGCCAGCTGTAACTTAGTTCTGTACCTCCCAGCCCGGGAATTACAGAAGCAAATACCAGTCCAGCACCTTTAACCTCAGTTTCTTTAGCAAGGCGGTGGTCATTTAGGAGTTGTTTGGGGTCATTATCATGTTGGAATACTGCCCTGCGGCCCAGTTTCTGAAGGGAGGGGATCATGCTCACCTTCAGTATGTCACAGTATATGTTGGCATTCATGGTTCCCTCAATGAACTGTAGCTCCCCACAGTAGCACTCATGCAGCCTCAAACAATGACACTCCCACCACCATGCTTGACTGTAGGCAACACACACACTTGTCTTTGTACTCTTCTTAACCTGGTTGCCGCCATACATGCTGGACACCATCTGAACCAAATACATTTATCTTGCTCTCATCAGACCACAGGACATGGTTCCAATAATCCATGTCCTTAGTCTGTTTGTCTTCAGCAAACTATTTGCAGGCTTTCTTGTGCATCATCTTTAGAAGAGGCTTCCTTTTGGGACGACAGGCATGCAGACCAATTTGATGCAGTGTGCAGCATATGGTCTGAGCTCTGACAGGCTGACCCCCCACCCCTTTAACTTTTGCAGCAATGCTGGCAGCACTCATAAGTCTACTTTGAAAAGACAACCTCTGGATATGACGCTGAGCACGTGCACTCAACTTCTTTGGTCGACCTTGGAGATGCCTGTGTAAGTCGTGTATCGGGGTGGGCTCCCCAGCATACAGCGAAGTCACAAACGAGGAAAGCAACTCTGACACCGGCTTTTGAAAAAACTGAATTTTACTAGCACGTGATAATAAACACAACCACAAAAGCTGAGAACATAAAATAGATTTACATACACCCAGCCCAAAGGCGGAGACCCCTGTGTTGCACGGCGCCCCCTGATGGATGCCAGCGGAAGTTTTGCACTAATTTACCTACTGGCTGGCACAACTAAAACTGCCTTGCCGTCCCTATTATTACCCTGAAGCAAACATGAACAATTGTTTGGATGTTTAGTACGGGTTAGCCTGCGGGGCAACACAAAAGTTTACAATCTTACCGTGCTCTATAATATTCCCCTTGCCATAACTAGTCCATAGCACATGCCAGAGTATTACTCCTGAGCAAAACGCTGAACTGGATTGAATTTGTGGGGGTGTATATCAGCTCTCAAATGTGCAATGTCCCTTTTAGTAATAGAGTTTTAGACCTGACACAAAGCAGAGACCCTAACTATCTAACTACAGAACGGGTCTCGGTCTCTAGGTGTCAACACTGCAGTAAGGTGCGTGCACGATCTTACCGACCCGGGTCTGCTCTTTATCTGCTGACAACTCTGAACCGAACAACTAGTGTCTCCAGCAAACATGAAGTCCCGCAGGGTGCAGCTTTGTTCCTCAGCTCTTATCAGCCTTTCTGGAAACAATCTTCCTTTCCCTGAACAGGATCTTCCCTGGACAGGATCTGGGTCTTTGACAACGATCAGCTTCACTCAGCTGCAGCTGTGGTCACTGAGGGGTCCTCTCGCTCCTGGATCCATGGGATTCTCTGCTCACACACAGCTCCTCAGTCTCAGCTAGCTTCTAAGATGGCTCCTGTTCTCCTTCTCCTTCTTCATGCTCTGAAAAAACCACACCTCTCATGAATATGGAAATATGTATATGCAGTCAGTCAGCTGTGCCTAGGAAACAGCAGCATCTTGTGGCCAAACAGCAGAACATCAGTCCAGAACATTTAATTTAATCCACGCACAAACAGTGTTCAAACAATGGGAGCTGTTTATCAATCTCACACCTGTTCTGAGTGGAACCTGTCTTGTTAAACCGCTATATGGTCTTGGCCACCATGCTGCAGCTCAGTTTCACGGTGTTGGCAATCTTCTTATAGCCTAGGCTATCTTTATGTAGAGCAACAATTCTTTCTTTCAGATCCACAGACAGTTCTTTGCCCTGAGGTGCCATGTTGAACTTCCAGTGACCAGTATGAGAGAGTGTGAGAGCGATAACACCAAATTTAACACACCCTCTCCCCGTTCACACCAGAGATCTTGTAACACTAACAAGTCACATGACACTGGGGAGTGAAAATGGCTAATTGGGCACAATTTGGCCATTTTCACTTATGGGGTTTACTCACTTTTGTTGCGGTTTAGACATAAATGTGTTGAGTTATTTTGACTGTTATACAAAATGTACACTATGTTATATTGTATCAATGTGTCATATCTTCAGTGTTGTCCCATGAAAAAATGTGAGGGGTGTACTCACTTTGTGAGATACTGAATGTTACTATGTTATTATTAGATAAGTAATGCAAAGGTTTACCTATATATAAAATGTAATATAATTCAAAGGTGAACATATCATAAAATACAAATTTCTCGTAAGGGATTCTATAAAGCAGGAGCCTCCAACTTGGGGATCTCCAGCTGCCTGTAGAGAGCATGCAGGGAGTTGTAGTTTTCAGTTTTCCATTGACTAGACCACAGTCTGAGAACCACTGGTGTTGAATATCTTGCACTTTTCCAGTAAAGTTATTTTATCCATTTAGAGCCCTTTATATTATACCACAGTGGTTACTAGGGAATGGGTATACACCATATAGTACCAACAAAAGCCTCGGGGAACTGTACAGATTACTGGATTTCTACGTCTAAATCTCTTGGTTTGCCCTTGTTGTCTTGTACGATAAGGGCGCTGTTAGCCCACCTACCATGTGAATTGTTTGGAAAATGTTGCCCATAATTACTTACAGACGCGTTCACCTTGAACACCACAAGTATTTTATGATCTGTCTTGGTATTATTTGAGGTCTCCAGCCTGTGATATATTTAATGGCGTTGCACTGGCATCGTCAGCTTGTCTGTCACTTGTTAAATGGATTCTTGTTATCCGTCTTGTTTTTATGTACACAGTGTAATTATAAATCTGTGCAGGGAGATGAAGATGAAAGCAGCCGAGGGAATCCTCTTCTCCAGTCTGATAATTCCCCGTGTCTGCATAAAGCACTGCATTGTGTCATTCAGACATGGCTGTGAAATGAGACAATTCTTATTTCAGACGGGTAAGGAGATCTGGCACCTTGTGTTTCCCCTTGAGCTCCTTCTGCAGAAGGGTCTTAATTTTAGTCTGGTCACTTTGAGTGGCTTACAAATAAAACATGCGGTGAGGCACAAAACTGATTGTACTCGGTCACCCAAAAATTACTCTGGACAACAAATGGGAACAGGAAAGCCGGGTCCTTCCTGGTGCAACAGATCAACTTTTCAAGGGGTATTCTCTACAGATACAGTTAATTCGGAAAGTCTTCAGACCCTTTCAAAATTTTTCACATTTTGTTATGCTGTGGCCTTGTGCTAAAATAAAAAAAATATTCCCCCAAAGGTTTTCCCACAATCAATCTGCACTCAATACCCCATAATGAGAAAGTGTATACAGAATTTTAGAAATTTTTAGCAAATTTATTAAAAAAGAAAATTTTTTGCATGGACATAGGTATTCAGACCCATTGCTATGACACTTAGCTCTGGGGTCTCCCATTTCTCTTGATCATCTTTGAGATGTTTCTACACATTGACTAGTGTCCACCTGTGGTAAATTCAGTTGATTGGATATGATTTGTAAAGACACAGCCCTGTCTATATAAGGTCTCACAGCCGACAATGCATATCAGAGCAAAAACCAAGCCTTACCAAGCCATCAGAAAAGGGAAGAACTGCCTGTAGAGCTCAGAGACAAGATTGTGTGGAGGCACAGATCTGGAGAAGGGTATAAAACATTTTTTTTTTCCCACTGAAAGTTCCCAAGAGCACAGTGGGTTCCATAATTCTTCAATGGAAGAAGTTTGGAACAACCAGGACTCTTTGTACTAGAGCTGGATGCCCCACCAAACTAAGTAATTGGGGGGAAAGGGCCTTTGTAAGAGAGGTGACCAAGAACCCAATTGTCACTCTGGCTGAGCTCCAGAGAACCTGTGTTCAGATGGGAGAAACTTCCAGAAGGTCAATTATCACTGCAGCCAGGCTCGGACTGGCCCACAGGGGTACAGGTGAATCCCCCGGTGGGCCCCTGAGCGAGGTGGGCCCTTGTCTTCCACTTCCTGCAAAAGTAGCACATGACACAGTAGACTTACTGCAATACATATAGATAGGCAGCGTACAGCACCTCAACCGGCCTAAGTTCATATAAAAAACTGGGTAGAATATTTAGGAAACTACCCAGGTTATTATTATAGATACGTTCTTGTAGCTGAGTTAACTTCAAGGTATAGAGGCAGGACTGCTAGTATCCTCCTTTCCAAGGGACCGGCCTTCTCAAAGTTGTTGCTAGGACCCCATAATCAATCATGTTTTAGCGTCTTGCTGCTGTGTGCACAGGTAATATTTGTATGTGTCCTTGATGTGTCCATACAGTGCGCCCCCAAAATAAATAAATACATTTGACTGGTGGGCCCTAGACAGCCCAGTCCGACACTGACTGCAGCACTTCGCCAATCTAAGCCTCTCCTCAGTAAAAAGACACATGAAAGCCCACCTGGAGTTTGCAAAGAAGCACCTAAAGGACTCTCAGCTGCTGCAGCTTCTTGTTTCCCACAGTCTAAGGCCCCCTGCACACGAATGTGTGCACCCTGTGGTTGTGCTGCGGCACGCAAAATGCAGGCCGCAATGAACGAACACAGTCCGTGGGGCAGCCGCAGCAGATCGCGGACCCATTCACTTGAATAGGTCAGCGATCCGGCCGTTCTGCAAAAAGATAGAACATGTCCTATCTTTTTGCGGAAGTATGGTGCGAAACCCCACGGAAGCACTCCATAGTGCTTCCGTAGGGTTCCGTTCCGTGCTTCCATTCAGCATCTCAGGATTTGCGGACCCATTCAAGTAAATGGGTCCGCATCTGTGATGTGGAATGCCCATGGAACGGCACCCGTGTATTGCGGATTCGCAAATGCGGCCCGCAATACGGCAACGGGAAGCACACATTCGTGTGCAGGGGGCCTAATAGGGAGTTTTTCATCTTACATCAATACTGGTCAGCAGCTCTCTATGATGTTCAAAATAGTGCTTCTGAGTAATTGTAAATGAGAGTTATGGAACAAAATCTCCGGCTTTACACTACGTGCAGAATTATTAGGCAAATGAGTATTTTGACCACATCATCCTCTTTATGCATGTTGTCTTACTCCAAGCTGTATAGGCTCGAAAGCCTACTACCAATTAAGCATATTAGGTGATGTGCATCTTTGTAATGAGAAGGGGTGTGGTCTAATGACATCAACACCCTATATCAGGTGTGCATAATTATTAGGCAACTTCCTTTCCTTTGGCAAAATGGGTCAAAAGAAGTACTTGACAGGCTCAGAAAAGTCAAAAATAGTGAGATATCTTGCAGAGGGATGCAGCACTCTTAAAATTGCAAAGCTTCTGAAGCGTGATCATCGAACAATCAAGCGTTTCATTCAAAATAGTCAACAGTGTCGCAAGAAGCGTGTGGAAAAACCAAGGCGCAAAATAACTGCCCATGAACTGAGAAAAGTCAAGCGTGCAGCTGCCAAGATGCCACTTGCCACCAGTTTGGCCATATTTCAGAGCTGCAACATCACTGGAGTGCCCAAAAGCACAAGGTGTGCAATACTCAGAGACATGGCCAAGGTAAGAAAGGCTGAAAGACGACCACCACTGAACAAGACACACAAGCTGAAACGTCAAGACTGGGCCAAGAAATATCTCAAGACTGATTTTTCTAAGGTTTTATGGACTGATGAAATGAGAGTGAGTCTTGATGGGCCAGATGGATGGGCCCGTGGCTGGATTGGTAAAGGGCAGAGAGCTCCAGTCCGACTCAGACGCCAGCAAGGTGGAGGTGGAGTACTGGTTTGGGCTGGTATCATCAAAGATGAGCTTGTGGGGCCTTTTTGGGTTGAGGATGGAGTCAAGCTCAACTCCCAGTCCTACTGCCAGTTTCTGGAAGACACCTTCTTCAAGCAGTGGTACAGGAAGAAGTCTGCAAGGTAAGAAAAACATGATTTTCATGCAGGACAATGCTCCATCACACGCGTCCAAGTACTCCACAGAGTGGCTGGCAAGAAAGGGTATAAAAGAAGAAAATCTAATGACATGGCCTCCTTGTTCACCTGATCTGAACCCCATTGAGAACCTGTGGTCCATCATCAAATGTGAGATTTACAAGGAGGGAAAACAGTCCACCTCTCTGAACAGTGTCTGGGAGGCTGTGGTTGCTGCTGCACGCAATGTTGATGGTGAACAGATCAAAACACTGACAGAATCCATGAATGGCAGGCTTTTGAGTGTCCTTGCAAAGAAAGGTGGCTATATTGGTCACTGATTTGTTTTTGTTTTGTTTTTGAATGTCAGAAATGTATATTTGTGAATGTTGAGATGTTATATTGGTTTCACTGGTAAAAATAAATAATTGAAATGGGTATATATTTGTTTTTTGTTAAGTTGCCTAATAATTATGCACAGTAATAGTCACCTGCACACACAGATATCCCCCTAAAATAGCTAAAACTAAAAACAAACTAAAAACTACTTCCAAAAATATTCAGCTTTGATATTAATGAGTTTTTTGGGTTCATTGAGAACATGGTTGTTGTTCAATAATAAAATTAATCCTCAAAAATACAACTTGCCTAATAATTCTGCACTCCCTGTATTTATGTGCAGTCTATGGGATACATCATAACAGCTATTCTCTACCCACCAGTTCAGGGACAACTGAGAATTAGAGATGAAGCCTACAGGGGGAGAACTGCTACAAAAAAAAAAAAAAGAAGCAAAATGTAAGCAATATAATGGTAGAGAAATTGTACTAATACACATGCACACACACATAGCTTATTTTGAAAGGTCATCTGAAAGTGTAGGTACACATTAACTACTGTCACGCCAAATAATACTTTCATATAATGACCAGCCAATACTGCCATTCAGTGCCCAAATAATACCACCAAACAATGACAAACCATACCTCATCCAGCATCACAAGGATGCAAACATATAGGGGGAGATTTATCAAAACTGACACTTTCTGCAACAGTCTTGATATCCCCTGCGCTGAAGGAGGATCTGCCTAATTTAGGGTACTTTCACACTAGCATTGTTGGATTCCAGCAGGCAGTTCCGTCGCTGGCAATCTGTATGCAAACGGATACCATTTGTTACCGGATCCATCTCACAAATGCATTGCAATATCGGATCCGTCTCTCCATTTGTCATCTGGAAAAACGGATCCGGTATTTATCTTTTTCACATTTTTAAAGGTCTGCGCATGAGCAGACCGCAAAACCGGTTTCGTTTTTTCCTGGAACACTTGAGACTGGATCCGGCATTTAATGCATTTCAATGGAAAATTATTGCCGAATCCGGCATTCCCGGCAAGTGTTCCGGAATACCGCAGCATGTTGCAGTATTTTCTCAGTCCAAAACCGTACAGTGACTGAACTGAAGACATCCTGATGCATACTGAACAGATTGCTCTCCATTCAGAATGCATAAGTATAAAACTGATCAGTTTTTTTTCCGGTATTGAGCCCCTAGGACGGAACTCAGTGCCGGAAAAGTTTAGCGCGAGTGTGAAAGTACCCTTATGACAAGGCGCAGGTAGTGTGTGCCTAAACATAAATCAGAGCTCAGAGCTACCGTAGATTTCGGACTTCATTTGCACCAGAAATTTTCTCTATTATCAGGCAGAATGAGCACTCCATCCAACTCCATCCATCCTGTCCTCAGGGACCCACTAGAAAATTTGAGTTTGTTACGGAGCTTGAAATACCAAATATTTGGAGGTGATTATTTTTTTTTGTTGCTATTTTTTCCATTGAAAAAGAGGTATTATTTTTTTTTTTTTTAAATAAAAATTTTAAATAAAACTTTTACTCAATTTTTTACTATTTATTAGTTCCACAAGGGGACTCTGACAGGTGATCTTTTGATCTTTTCTATAATACACTGTGCTGCTTAGGCAGTACAGTGTATTATTCTGTGTTATCTCACTTGCGGGGTGCCAATGCCTGACAGAGGGAGCTTAGATGCCGCGATCGCTACTGACGGTGGCCTTTAACGGGTTAAACGGCCTGGATTGGCTCTTCTGCTCCTGCTCTGAGCTGTATCTCTTATTTTAGGCCACTATGAAAATGGAGGTGGTCTAGAATAAAGCCCACTAATGACTTCTGTAAAACACATCTTGGTGATCATTAAGGGGTTAAAGACATGGGTGAACTTTATTATGAAAATTGTGTCAGAGAAGTGGTGGCAAAAAACATTTTTGGCATATCATGCCAGTCTTAATAAATTCCCCCCACGGTTCATCAGGAGTCCAGGAACACTCCTATTGATATTATGGTGGACTTAAAAGTCCACTAGTTGTCACAGGAGCTGTGCTAATTAACCTTCCAATATCCTACACTTTCGAATGATATTAATACTAGCTTCTTAGAACAATTATCTCTCCTCTACAATTATGCACTAATTTCCTTTTACAGCGTATTGAATATTGCATTCTTTTATTTCATACTTGCTCACATTCTGGACTTTATTCGGCTCTTACTAGACAGGGTTCATGTTGGTGTCTATATCCTTTGTAGGTGAAACACACGAACATCATTCCAGCACGTTGTTGTATGTGAGGTGACTGCTAAATGAGGACCTCTGAGGTTAAACATTCCCAGGTCACACCTCTTCATATACTTTGCTTTTTGATGATTTTTCTAAGCCGAGAGAGCTTGTACATACCATTCCTACATGTCTGTCTGGGTTCATGGGTCCAGCAGAGGAGAAAGGCAAGGCGTGCCCAGGGAGGTGAGGACCTACCTGCTTTTAAACTAAGGTGACCAGGGCTAGCATCAGCATGAAGTAACCCTAGACAAATTACTGGGCCCACTGGAAAACTACTGGTGTGGTAGGCAGAAAGTTCACCGTCACTGTGACCCAAAGGTCAGAATTCCCTGCTGGCCCAGGAGATGACAACGTAGGTATCCTACTAAGTATCATGAGGGGATGCATATTGTGGAGTAGTAGAGCTACAATAACATCAGGCAATGAGCATATTGGACCCCAATATGACTTTGTCGACCACATTTTTGGCATATGCCATATTTGCCCATAAATTCGTAATTTGCTACTTGCTACTTTTGAAAAGTGAAGTGAGTTTGGCCTGCTCCGCTATGCAAATTAAATTTACACCAGATTTATCAACGGCAACGTTTTTTAAAGTGTCAAAAAACGGTGCAATTTTGCTCCAGTAATGGGTGGTGTAAAAAACTATAGTATTATATTTAAATATGCATCAGATTTACCAAACCATGTGCAAAGTTTGATAAATTTGGCAAAAAAATGATGTCAATGCAAACTCAGTACTCCCATGGCGATCCACTCAGCAAGGGGTCGCGGTCTACATGTGGCTCACAAGCCACTCGTTGGGGATCACTGATATAGGGCCAACTACACCAGAAATGTGTGTAAAAAAGTCACAAGGCCGCGGTTTGGGACTTTTGAAGCACCATTGCATCTAAATTTAGGTGCATGTGGAATTTGTAAGCCGCACTCACCACTTTCTGAAAAGGAGGAGTGGCATGGGTGCACTGAGGGGTGGTGCGGGTGAGGCCATCGGCACATTTACTATCATGTACACTAGTTTACTGTCGTTAATGACAACTGAAATCTACTCCAGCTAGGAGCTACACTGGATTTCAGTCTAGGCACATGGACTGCCAGATCATGCGCCTAATTTATGACAAGGCCTGCGCTGTCGGACTGGGGTGTCTGGGGCCCACCAATAAAATTCATTCAGGGGTCCCACTAAACAGATACATGCAAATATTACCCATTCACACTGTGACAGAAAGCAGCAAGATGTTACAAGGTCCCCTCAGTGACTTCAGGAAGGTGAATGCCTAGGAAAGGAGGATATTGGCTGGCCTGCCCCAGTGTCTAGAAGTTCTCACCACCCAATGCATCTATACTAATAAACTGTTAAAAGGGTTGTCCCACGAAAAATATTCTACAGTTTTCAAACCAGCACCTGGATCTGAATACAAAATTTTGTATAGCTACTGAGTTATTCAGTAAAATGTATCTTTATACTGCCATTTAATTTCTTATTTCTTTGACCTGCTCACTGAGAAGGCCGCACATGCTCAGTTTCATCTTTCAACTGCCCCCTGAGCTGTGATAGGGAGAGCATGGACACGCCCCCTTTATATTCAACTGTATCACCATACTGGAGGAAACAGGAGGACATGTGGGGGAAAAATATTATGGTGGGATACTATGTGGGGGCAATAATTATGGGAGGGATTACTATGTGGGGGGCAAATTACTATATGGGGCAGTGTGGGGGAAATTACTGTGTGGGAGCAGTGTGGGGGAAATTACTGTGTGGGGGACACTTCGGTGTGGGGGCAGTAACATAGTAACATAGTAACCATAGTACATAAGGCCGAAAAAAAGACATTTGTCCATCCAGTTCGGCCTATTATCCTGCAAGTTGATCCAGCGGAAGGCAAAAAAAAAAAAACCCTGTGAGGTAGAAGCCAATTTCCCCACTTTAGGGGAATAAAAAATTCCTTCCCGACTCCAATCAGGCAATCAGAATAACTCCCTGGATCAACGACCCCTCTCTAGTAGCTATAGCCTGTAATATTATTACCCTCCAGAAATACACCCAGGCCCCTCTTGAATTCCTTTATTGTACTCACCATCACCACCTCCTCAGGCAGAGAGTTCCATAGTCTCACTGCTCTTACCGTAAATAATCCTTTTCTATGTTTGTGTACAAACCTTCTTTCCTCCAGACGCAGAGGATGTCCCCTCGTCACAGTCACCGTCCTGGGAATAAATAGATGATGGGATAGATCTCTGTACTGACCCCTGATATATTTATACATAGTAATTAGATCTCCCCTCAGTCGTCTTTTTTCTAAAGTGAATAACCCTAAAGTTGATAATCTTTCAGGGTACTGTAGTTGCCCCATTCCAGTTATTACTTTAGTTGCCCTCCTCTGGACCCTCTCCAGCTCTGCTATGTCTGCCTTGTTTACAGGAGCCCAGAACTGTACACAGTACTCCATGTGTGGTCTGACCAGTGATTTGTATAGTGGTAGGACTATGTCCTTATCACGGGCATCTATTCCCCTTTTGATGCAACCCATTATCCTTTTGGCCTTGGCAGCAGCTGCCTGACACTGGTTTTTGCAGCTTAGTTTGCTGTTTATTAAAATTCCTAGATCCTTTTCCATGTCAGTGTTACCAAGTGTTTTACCATTTAGTATGTACGGGTGACTTGCATTATTCCTTCCCATGTGCATAACTTTACATTTGTCAGTGTTAAACCTCATCTGCCACTTATCTGCCCAAGCCTCCAATCTATCCAGATCCCTCTGTAGTAGTATACTGTCCTCATCAGTGTAAATTATGTTTCATCTGCGAAAATTGATATTTTACTATGCAAGCCTTCTACAAGATCATTAATAAATATATTGAAGAGAATAGGCCCCAATACTGACCCCTGAGGACTCCACTAGTGACAGTGACCCAATCTGAAGGTGTACCACTAATAGCCACCCTCTGTTTTCTATCCCTCAGCCGAGCATTCTCATTTTATATACTAACCTTTTATGTAGTACAGTGTCAAAAGCATTGGAGAAGTCCAGATATACGACATCCATTGATTCGCCGCTGTCAAGTCTAGAACTTACCTCCTCATAGAAACTGATTAAATTAGTTTGGCATGACCGATCCCTCATGAAGCCATGCTGTGGGGGAAATTACTGTATAGGGCAGTGTGGGGGAAATTATTATTTGGGGGCAGTGTGGGGGAAATTACTGTATGGGGGCAGTGTGGGGGAAATTACTATATGGGGCAGAGTGGGGGAAATTACTATATGGGGCAGTGTGGGGGAAATTACTATATGGAGGCAGTGTGGGGGGAAACTATTGTGCGGGAGCAGTGTGGGGGAAATTACTGTGTGGGGGCAGTGTGGGGGGCGTTACTATTGGGGAGGCACTGTAGGGGCAATTCATTATTTCTGGGAACACTATACGGGGATTATTTCCTGGAGCACAATATAGGGTGTTGTTATTATTACTGGGGGCACTCTAGGGGACATTATTACTGCTGTGGACACTATAGGGAGATTTGGAGTAATTTATCAAACTGGTGTAAAGTATAAGTGGCTTAGTTGCCCATGTAGTGTCCCACTACGTAAATGTGGGCACTACTCAAGGGTCAATTGGGTCACGTTGTTCTCCACCTCCTGTGGAACATGGTCATGGTATTTTGTATTGCATTTTAATGCATGTTGTCGTATTATCTCCTGTGTACCAGGCCTGTTAGGGGTGTAGTTCCTCCTCCTAGGCAGTAGAGGGAGCTAGGGAACCCCCTAGTATATATAGCCAGGTCCAGTTCAGGAGAGTAGTTTGAGTGTGTGGTTAGAAGCCAGTGTAACTTTAGCTAAGAGTAGTTGAGGTTCAGCTTCTAACATGCAGCTAGATAGCCCAGGTTTCTAGCTTGCACCCAGGAGAAGAAGTTGCCTCCTGAAGTATCCTGCAATGTGTCAAGTACAGAGCAGAGCCAGTTTTATCCAGCCAAGTAGAAAGCTGAAGGGCAGAAGGATATTTACAGTAAGAGGATTTATACCAGAGGAAGGTTTCCCTACCCAAGGATAAAGCCAGCTATAGGGCATACGGGCCTTGGAGAAAGCCAGACAGGATCTGAAGAGAGTACAGCCTGATCTGTGAGTGTTTATTCCCTCTGAGTATCTTGCAAAGACTTTGCCTGCAATTATTGTAAAGCCTGCCTGTTATCAAGACCCTGCATGTGGAACCAACTGAAACCTGTATATAGTTGAACTGTTTAGTAAAAAGGAGTTCTGGTTTACTACAACTGTGTGTACCTCAATTATTCCTACAATAAATCGGTGTGCCACCGTTACCGGCACTGGCGTCACGAACTATAAGGGATCTTGCCACCGGCACAGTAAACCTACAACACCCAGGGCACCTCACCTACCACCAGGCCTGGTCCCTATACCCAGTGTGTGCCCCAGAGGATCTATGTGCCAGCCTCTCCATCACTGCTGTACGCCTGCCCAGGGTATATCAAAAACTGTGAGTACCAATAGCAACCCTCGGTCTGTTAACTGTACCCTGTGGCCTCATAATCGCTCACCCTGCAGGACTGGCGTACTGCACCCATAGCAGCCAATCAGATTCCACCTTTCATATTTGACAGCTCTTTTGGAAATCCAGTTCTACTTTACACCAGTTTGATAAATGACCCCAATTATGTCTACTGGGGTCTCTATTTTTTCAGCAGTATAGTACCTGGGGCATTGGGGGGCACAATGGGCACAGTATTGGAGTGGCAGCAGGATGACACTGTGGGGACACCAGGATGGGGAGGTTGATGGAAAAATTAAGGAATCTAACGTGTCTGTGTAATAAACTCTGTAGAGACGAGATGCGGCTGAAATAATTTGTCATGGCGGTCTAACGGAGGAGAAGAGGAAAGAAAAGGTCTACATGACAGGAGATGTCCCTGGATCTAAGAGGCATGTAGTCAAGTATTGGGGGGGGGGGGGGGGTGCCAGAGAAAGGACCCGCCCCGGGTGCCAAACACCGTAGGCACGCCACTGGTAATGTCCTCTGATCTCACATAATAATGACCTGGGCATGCTGATGCTGATGCTGGTATATAGATTATGCTTTCAATTCTGTTTGTTTGGATCGTCACCCACTGTCCGAGATAGGGTGGGCATCCTTTGGGGTTAAGAAAGCGGTCCACCCTAACCTATTATATAATAAATGAGCTACATGTAGGGTTGCCAATTTTCCTAGCAGATTACCGGTAATATTGGTTGGGTCTGTAAATCCAGAGATGCGGAACGGATGCTTCCGTTCCACCCCCCCCCCCAAATTGAACTTGTTCTATCTTTTTGTGGAACGGATGGATCTCTGACCCCATTCAAGTGAATTGGTCCATGATCCGCATGCGGCTGCTCCATAGTCGGTGCCTGTGCATTGCAGGATCGCAATTTGCAGTCCGCCGCACGGGCCCAGCCAGCACATGGTTGTGTGCAAGAGACCTAATGCTGTAGTATCTGACTGTTGGATGTTTTTTTTTCATCCTTTGATGGTTTCTGGTACTACAGGATGTTGGACGAACTCCTGCTGTAGGGTTTGTGTAGGAAACTGGTACATGAATGAGGCTAATAGAGTTTTCTGAGATTTTAATACTGATGACCTATCTTATGAGGATGGGAGTCCAACACTCAGGACTCCTGCTGATCAGCTGTTTGAGAAGACATCGGCGGTCCTGTGAGTGCCGCGGCTTTCTCCCTGCTCGCCAAGCACAGCACCGTACATAGTATAGCGGATGGGATTGGTATTGCACTGGCCCCATTCACTTCAATGGCGCTGGGCTCTGTCTAGGCCATGTGACTGATGAACGTGTCATCAATGGCCTAGGAAAAGCAGTGAGATGGCCATGGCGCTACTGCAAGCGTTGGTCCCTTCAGCTGATTGGTGGGGGGGGGGGGGGGTCCTGGTTCTTGGACTCCCACATATCAGATACTGCTGACATATCCTTTAAAGGGTTGTCAAGTTTAGAAAGCCTGTCGTCATATATACACCCAGTTCAGGATCCCAATCTCTTGGGGGGGGGGGGGTCTTAACCCCTTAAGGACCGAGGACGTACCGGTACGCCCTATTTCCCGAGTCCTTAAGGACCGAGGACGTACCGGTACGTCCTGACTTAAAATCTGAATTCCGGCGCCGCGGGGGTTAATCGAAACGGGATTTCGGCTGAAATCATTCAGCCGGCATCCCGTAACAACGCAGGGGGGGGGTCATTGGACCCCCCCGTATCGGCGATCGCAGAAAACCGCAGGTCAATTCAGACCTGCGGTTTTCTGCGTTTCCGGTCCATTCGGGTGTCCTGTGACCCGATGAACCGGAAAAAGACTGCGATCGGTGGCGTAATTTTACACCACCAATCGCAGTCCGAGGATTTGCAGAGGCGGAGCTGGCCCTGGTGCTGAACGCCGCTGTCCAGGGTGCTGATTGGTGCAGGGGAGAGAGGCGCGAGATTCAAACTTCCTGCGCTCCTCTCTCCCCTCCTCTTCCTGTCCAGCACCCTGACCGTGCAGCATCGTCCAGCACCAGCTCCTGTGTCCCCCTAAATCGGCATCCATCACCCTCCTGCACCCATCGCCACCCAGGTAGGTTAGGGTCAGTGAGGGAGAGGCACCTTTAGGCAGGGATAGAAGGGAAAATTTAGAAAAAAAAAAAAAAAAAAAAAGCACATTTATTCCAAACTTTTTTTTTTCAACTTTCAGACCCCAGACCCCCCCTGCCACTTGCCCCCCCCGCATCCCCCCCACCACCAGCCCCCCCCCCCCACCACCAACCCCCTCCCCCACCAACCCCCTCCCCCCACCAACCCCCTCCCCCCACCACCAGACCCTTCCCCCACCACCACTTTTTTTTTTTTTCTGCGTGCGCTGACTGGCCGGCACTTTTTAGCGTCCGTCCACTGTTAGCGCATCGCCCGCCCCACCACCCCACCGACCGCTGATCAGCGTTGAACCGCAGATCAGCAAGTTTGAACTTTTTTTTTTTTTTTTTTTCCTAACACTTTTTTTTGCCTGGACTTTTTAGTACGTGAACACCCGTGCCCCCACACACACGCACATAGAATAAAGGTTTACACGCACGCACATACACACGCACACACACACACCCATGGCCCGCCGGGTGTTCTCGGCCGAGGAGGCATATGCCCAGATTGCCTCCGACTCTGAGAGCCCCAGTGAGGATGAGGATGACCCCACGTTCCTTTTGTCATCCGCATCCTCCTCATCATCATCGGATGACGATGAGCCACCAAGGCAGCGGAGACGCCGCCAGGCGGAGCCAGGGGCCACACATGCTAGGGATCCTGTGGCCCACCCTAGTACGAGCCGCCCTGGGGTTCGTACTGGTTTCCCGGCCCACCAAATAAGTTCACCGGAGCCCCCTGCCGATGAACTTAGCTGGTGTCCCCCAGTGGACTTTGAGCCTGAGATTCCGGATTTCGCTGGCAATCCTGGAATCCAGATTCCCACAGTGGGGTTTACTGAAATAGACTTTTTTAGTTTTTTTTTCAGTAACCCACTGGTGAATTTGATGGTGGAGCAGACGAATCTGTACGCCCAACAGTTCGTCGCTCAAAACCCAGGCTCAGTTTTGGCTAGACCCGGTGGCTGGACGCCGGTCAGTGCAGCCGAAATGAGGACATTTTGGGGCCTCGTGCTGCATATGGGTCTAGTCCAAAAACCCAGTGTCAGGCAATACTGGAGTGGGGACGTCCTGTACCAGACCCCACTGTACAGTATGGTCATGATACGTCACCGGTTTGAGGCCATCCGGAAATGTCTGCATTATTCCGATAATGCAGCATGTCCACCCCGAGGTGATCCTGCCTATGACCGGCTGTACAAGATACGGCCGGTCATCGATCACTTTGGGGCCACATTTCAGCAGGCCTACGTACCTGGAAGGGAGGTCGCGGTTGATGAGTCTCTCGTTGCGTTCAAGGGGAGACTCAGTTTCCGCCAATACATTCCCACAAAGCGGGCGAGGTATGGCGTGAAGCTATACAAAATTTGTGAGAGTACCTCAGGGTACACTTACAAATTTCGTGTGTACGAGGGGCGAGATTCCCGGATTCAACCACCAGAATGTCCCCCCACTCTGGGTGTTACCGGGAAACTCGTGTGGGACCTTATGTACCCACTGCTGGATAAGGGTTACCACTTGTACGTGGACAACTTTTATACCAGCATTCCCTTGTTCAGGTCCCTTGCCGCCAGATCCACGTTCGCTTGTGGGACCGTGCGGAAAAATCAACGCGGCCTCCCTGCCTACCCCCTCCAGGTACCTATCCCCAGGGGTGAGACCCGTGCACTTACCAGTGGAAACCTGTTGCTGGTCAGGTATAAGGACAAGAGGGATGTCCTTATGCTGTCCACAATCCACGGTAACAGCACCACCCCAGTCCCTGTGCGAGGTACCGCGGCAACGGTCCTCAAGCCCGATTGTATCGTCGACTACAATCGGTATATGGGAGGAGTTGATCTCTCTGATCAAGTCCTCACGCCATATAACGCCATGCGCAAAACCCGGGCATGGTACAAAAAAGTTGCGGTCTACATGGTGCAGGTTGCCATGTACAACTCTTTTGTACTATCCCGAAGCGCTGGCAGCACAGGGACATTCCTCCAATTCTATGAGGCAGTCCTCAAAGACCTGATCTTTTCGGACCGGGAAAGAGCAGGCCGGAGTACCTCGGGAACTGGAGGCGCCCGGATCGTCCCTGGCCAACACTTTCCAGGTGTGGTCCCCCATACTGGAAAGAAGGGACGAACCCAAAAAAAGTGCAGAGTGTGTCACAAGAGGGGGATACGGAAGGACACCACAACTCAATGTGACACGTGCCCCGATCATCCGGGCCTCTGCATTATCGATTGCTTCAGGGAGTATCACACTTCCATGGAGTACTAAATTTTTATAATCCCCAACAGTTCACTAGAGAACATAAAACACTATGGCTCTCAGACTTTGGAGACACGAAAACAATTTTTCTTTCCCCAAAAAATATTAGTTTTAGTGCAGGCATCCTCAAACTGCGGCCCTCCAGATGTTGTAAAACTATAACTCCCAGCATGCCCAGACAACCTACAGCCATCATCAGGGCATGGTGGGAATTGTAGTTTTACAACATCTGGAGGGCCGCAGTTTTAGGATGCCTGCTTAGTGTCTCCAAAGTCTGAGAGCCATACATATTGGGCATCGTCGCGTGCGTAAAAGTCGTCGCTATAAAAATAACTTTTTACCAAACGCCTCGGATGAACGGTGTTAAAAATATAAAATAAAAACGGTGCCAAAACACCTATTTTTGGGCAAAATTTAAATTTAAATCCATTTTGCCGGTAATAAAGCAAGGGTTAACAGCCAAACAAAACTAAACATTTATTGCCCCAATTATGTAGTTTGCAGAAACACCCCATATGTGGTCGTAAATGGCTATATAGCCGCACGGCAGGGCATAGAACGAAGGGAACTCCATACGGTTTCTGGAAGGCAGATTTTGATGGACAGTTTTTTTTTTTTACACCATGTCCCATTAGAAGCCCCCCCTGATGTAGCCTAGACTAGAAACTCCAAAAAAGTGACCCCATCTAAGAAACTACACCCCTCAAGGTATTCAAAAATTACTTTACAAACTATGTTAACCCTTTAGGTGTTCCACAAAACTAAATAGCGAATGTAGAAACAATTTTAGAATTAAATTTTTTTGTTACATTGCCTCAAAAAAGAGTAATATAGAGCAACCAAAAATCTAATTTACCCCAAAAATTGTCCCAAAACTCCAACCACCTTATCCCGTAGTTTCCTAGATGGGGTCACTTTTATGGAGTTTCTACTCTAGGGGTGCATCAGGGGGCTTGAAAGGGTACATGGTGTAAATAAACCAGTCCAGCAAAATCTGCCTTCCAAAAACCGTATGGCGTTCCCCTTCTTCTATGTCCTGCCGTTTAGCCAAACAGTAGTTTACGACCACATTTGGGGTGTTTTTGCAAACTACAGAATCAGGGCAACCCATTTTGAGTTTTGTTTGGCAGTTAACCCTTGTTTTACTCCTGGAAAAAACTGATTATATTGGAAAATTTTCCAAAAAATAGAAATTTCTAAATTGTTTCTCCATCTGCCATTAACTCTTGTGGAACACCTAAAGGGTTAACAAAGTTTGTAAACCCAGTTTTGAATACCTTGAGGGGTGTACTTTCTTAGATGGAGTCACTTTTTTGAAATTTCTATTCTAGGGGTGCAACAGGGGGCTTCAAATGGGACATGGTATAAACAAAACCAGTCCTGCAAAATCTGCCTTCCAAAACCCATATGGTGTTCCCCTCCTTCTATGTGCTACCGTTCGGCCAAACAGTAGTTTACGACCACATATGGGGTGTTTTTGCAAACTACAGAATCAGGGCAACCCATTTTGAGTGTTTGGCAGTTAACCCTTGTTTTACTCCTGGAAAAAATTGATTATATTGGAAAATTTTCCAAAAAATAGAAATTTCAAAATTGTTTCTCCATCTGCCATTAACTCTTGTGGAACACCTAAAGGGTTAACAAAGTTTGTAAACCCAGTTTTGAATACCTTGAGGGGTGTACTTTCTTAGATGGAGTCACTTTTTTGAAATTTCTATTCTAGGGGTGCAACAGGGGGCTTCAAATGGGACATGGTATAAACAAAACCAGTCCAGCAAAATCTGCCTTCCAAAACCCATATGGTGTTCCCCTCCTTCTATGTGCTCCCGTTCGGCCAAATAGTAGTTTACGACCACATATGGGGTGTTTCTGTAAACTACAGAATCAGGGCAACCCATTTTGAGTGTTGTTTGGCAGTTAACCCTTGTTTTACTCCTGGAAAAAATTGATTATATTGGAAAATTTTCCAAAAAATAGAAATTTCAAAATTGTTTCTCCATCTGCCATTAACTCTTGTGGAACACCTAAAGGGTTAACAAAGTTTGTAAACCCAGTTTTGAATACCTTGAGGGGTGTACTTTCTTAGATGGAGTCACTTTTTTGAAATTTCTATTCTAGGGGTGCAACAGGGGGCTTCAAATGGGACATGGTATAAACAAAACCAGTCCTGCAAAATCTGCCTTCCAAAACCCATATGGTGTTCCCCTCCTTCTATGTGCTACCGTTCGGCCAAACAGTAGTTTACAACCACATATGGGGTGTTTCTGCAAACTACAGAATCAGGGCAACCCATTTTAAATGTTGTTTGGCAGTTAACCCTTGTTTTACTCCTGGAAAAAATTGATTATATTGGAAAATTTTCCAAAAAATAGAAATTTCAAAATTGTTTCTCCATCTGCCATCAACTCTTGTGGAAGACCTAAAGGGTTAATGAAGTTTGAAAAAACAGTTTTGAATACCTTGAGGGGTGTAGTTTCTAGAATGGGGTCATTTTTGGGAGGTTTCTATTATCTAAGCCTCACAATATGACTGCAAACCTGAACTGGTCCATAAAAAGTGGGATTTTGAAGATTTCTCAAAAATTTCAAAATTTGCTTCTAAACTTCTAAGCCTTGTAACATCCCCAAAAAATAAAATATCATTCCCAAAATGCTACAAACATGAAGTAGACATATGGGGAATGTAAAGTCATCACAATTTTTGGGGGTATTACTATGTATTACAGAAGTAGAGAAACTGAAACTTTGAAATTTGCTAATTTTTCAAAATTTTTGGTAAAAAATGTATTTTTTTATGCAAAAAAATTAACTTTTTTGACCCAATTTTAGCAGTGTCATGAAGTACAATATGTGACGAAAAAACAATCTCAGAACGGCCTGGGTAAGTCGAAGCGTTTTAAAGTTATGAGCACTTAAAGTGACACTGGTCAGATTTGCAAAAAATGGCCTGGTCCTTAAGGTGAAAATGAGCCTGGTCCTTAAGGGGTTAATGATGGTGCGGCAGGAAAACGTAACACTTGGGCTGGCCATGTACATTAGATTGTCAGCTTGTTTGGCTGACATTTCTCTCCTGATCCCTCTTTACACATGCACACTTGGCTTAGCCGAGCATGTATGTGTCCTCCAACAGAGGGGAGAAAGATCCTGCCAGAGGTTATTTCCCCCAAAACAAAGACTGGACAAATTAATATCCACCAGCCCCATCCTCCCTCCCCCTCACATCTGCTATAGTGGACAAGTCAGAAGCCCCTCTTACACATTAGGTGGTCTCCTGGACTTGCTGAGATCGGCAACAAGCTTTTTGTTGAAATCTGCTTACGTCACTCTAGTGATTCAAGTACACACCAAAAATCCCCCTGGAGGCGAATAGCTGATCCCAGTCCGCTATTACACAAGTGAGTGGTCTGGGATACAGATATTAATGGCTTTTCCCTGGGATACGTTGTCAATTTCTCATTGGCAGGGGCGCTAGGGGTCACACCGCTGCAGATCTGTTTAAAGGGGCCGCAGTGCGAGTGCTGTGTCCTCGTCATACCGTCTCCCTTGTGGTGGTGCAGTGTAATTACACTTTTCCCTACCATTCACTTGAATGGGACAAAGAGTTAGGCGTACATGGCATCCCTGCCACAAAGGGCATGGTATGCAGGTTAGGCTACTTTCACACTGGCGTTTTGGCTTTCCGTTTGTGAGATCCGTTCAGGGCTCTCACAAGCGGTCCAAAACGGATCAGTTTTGCCCTAATGCATTCTGAATGGAAAAGGATCCGCTCAGAATGCATCAGTTTGCCTCCGTTCTGTTTCCATTCCGCTCTGGAGGCCGACACCAAAATGCTGCTTGCAATGTTTTTCTGTCCGCCTGACGAAGCGGAGGCAAACGGATCCGTTCTGACACACAGTGTAAGTCAATGGGGCGGGATCCATTTTCACTGACACAATCTGGCACAATAGAAAACGGATCC
Organism: Bufo gargarizans; assembly: GCF_014858855.1. Lineage (NCBI taxonomy): Eukaryota > Metazoa > Chordata > Amphibia > Anura > Bufonidae > Bufo > Bufo gargarizans. Next base: position 641,732,211 of record NC_058081.1, read on the forward strand.
ATCCTCCATTGACTTTCAATGGTGATCAAGAAGGATCTGTCTTGGCTGTGTTACAGATAATACAAACGGATCAGTTTTGAACAGATGCAGACGTTTGTATTGACTGAACTGATCCGTCTGTGCAGATCTATGACAGATCCGCACCAAACGCGAGTCTGAAAGTAGCCTTAGTGGTTTACCAGGCAGGTGGCAACTCTCGTGGAGATCCAGCACCCCACAGATTAGCCGTTGTCAGCAGCCTGGAATCAAAACAGTGGATGGAGCTGGAAACAAAATGCTGAATCCACTGTGCAGTGGCCTTAAAGTTGCCAGCACTTTAGCTGGTAATGGGGTGGTGCTGCCCCTTTAAATTATTTCATCAATGCTTTAAGTTTAGGAGCCGGTGGGCCTGAGAGTGCAGAGGAATCCCCCCAGTCATGTATGATGTCTGTCCGCTTTACCTGTATTCTTGTGTCTGATGTGTCAAGGAAACAGCACCAATCAGGGATGTGGCTGACGACCATCAGATGTCTTGACTCAAGGAGAGAACACAGCAAGATGTAGTTGAGGGAAATATGAAGGTTAGGAGTAGTGTTCGCCCGCGAACACATGCGGGCTGCCATCTTAACTCAAAAGTCCGGCGATGCACAGGGAAGCCTTTACCTGTGCCTGCGCCGCGAACCGGTCTGAAATCAAATGCGGTCACCGGGAGCAGGCAGTTCCGAGAACAGCTGCCGGGGGCCTTTATTGGGCTGTTCTCGGAACTGCCTGCTCCCGGTGACTGCATTTGTTTAAGACTGGCTCGCGGCACAGGCACAGGTAAGAGCTTACCTGTGCATCGCCGGACTTGTGAGTTAAGATGGCAGCCCGCATGTGTTCGCGGGCGAACACTGCGAACTGGCCATTACTGGTTAGGAGGAGGGAAGAAAGTGTCTAATGACCTCCTGACAAGACAGCCCTGATCCACGTGCCCCGCCACATCTTGTTAGCGGGAGTTGTCAGAAACTGCAAAGACCTGTAACTATAGGGCTATGTGTCTCAGTGAAAGACAGACGGATCCGCACCTATAATGCAAACGCTTAGATCCGTTCAGAACGGATCCGTTTGCATTACCATGAACAAAAAAAAAAAAAAATTTCTTTTTTTTTTAATGTTCATGATAGTGCAAACGGATCCGTTTTGACTTTACATTGAAAGTCAATGGGGGACGGATCCGTTTGAATATTGAGCCATACTGTGTCAACTTCAAACGGATCCGTCCCCATTGACTTACATTGTAAGTCTGGACGAATCCGTTTGCCTCCGCACGGCCAGGCGGACACCCGAACGCTGCAAGCTGCATTCAGGTGTCCGCCTGCTGAGCAGAGCGGAGGACAGACGGTGCCAGACTGATGCATTCTGAGCGGATCCGCATCCACTCAGAATGCATTAGGGCTGGACAGATGCGTTCGGGGCCGCTTGTGAGAGCCTTCAAACGGAACTCACAAGCGGAGCCCCGAACGCAAGTGTGAAAGTAGCCTAAGCACTGCGCCTCCTGCTTGAGTAAAGTTAAGGTGCAAGTGTCCACCTCATGGCTGTACCAATCTCAAGTGGGGTACCAGGATAAGGTCAAGGGTAACATATAAAACTGACCAGACCATGCTGTTAGTCTGTTCATTTACATGGTACAGTCTGGAACAGGTTAAATAAGAGCCAGTGGTCTGGGTACTCGGTGTCGGCACGTGGATCAGTGTCTGTCAGAGTGAGTTCACATCTGCGTTCTGGATTCCGTTATGGCTTTCCGTTATAACATGGTTATAACGGAAAGTAATGTAATCGATAGACGAAGTCAAAACGAAAGCCTTTAAGAGGCATTCCGTTTTGATCCGTCTTCATAGAAGTCTATGGGAATCAGAACGGATCCATCTGGTTCCCGTTATGCAAGACGGAAAACAAAGTCCTGTCGACAGGACTTTTTTCTCCGTTCTGCATAACGGAAACAGGATGGATCCGTTCTGATTCCCATAGACTTCTATGAAGACGGATCAAAACGGAATGCCTCTTAAAGGCTTCCGTTTTGCATTTCGTTTTTCTTTTTAAATCAAACGTAATTTTTATTGTGATATATTTTGTGCTCGGATCGGCTCATGCTGAGAGGATACCCTACCTAAGCCTACCCTCCCCTGCCTACTAGAAGCAGCAGAGTTGTGCCGGAACTGCTTATAGAAGGGTAGCCTAAAGGGGCCAAAAAGAACCATGCGTAGGAGTGTTGAAAAGCTTTAATAACCGAAATTACAACACCAACACTTGAAAAGCCAGTGACATTTCGTTATGCGGATCCGGGATATACCGCATGTAACATGCGGAACTCCAGCGACCCAACTGTTTAATAATATGTGCCGGCACCTTATGCAGGGACGCCGCGGCTGCCGCGCCAATGCGTAAGGAATGTCCTGTGATTGAGAGGGGATCGACCCCTGACCCTGCTAGCAGCACCCGCACGTATTTAAGAAAGACCGCGATGGTTAGCCGGGTATGGCCTAGTGCGAGTAGGGGAGAAGATGTCGGCTCGGATTCAATGCTGAGGAGCCAAGCATCAAAGGCACGTACCGGACACCACCTAGTGGCCGTGGGGAAGTATCTGACCTCCACCGACTCCCCGGGCCATGTCGTTTTGGTTGAGGCCAAGGTGAGCACATAGATGGACCCGCGCCGGACGAGCTGACCTTTCTGCAAGCACCCGGCCAGCGTGTTGGCGCCCATTAGCTCACCTGGCCTGAGGAACCCATAGAAGGCCAGATACAATGCTGTTACTACCAGCGCGCTAACCTGTGGGCTGAATGGTTCGCCCTGTAGTTTGTCTGTCACCAACCTGAACAAGCGGCCGGTAAAGGGCTGACGCACCTGTCGTTTTGCGACAGACGTCTTGCGCAAACCCTTCAACGCCGCTTTGATAGGGTGGGCAGAGAAAAGTGACGGTAGTTCCGGATATAGGCTGTACCGGTGGTGCTGAATACCTGCCAGGTATAATTTAATCGTACTATAGGATAAGTGTAATTGAGAGTGGCAAAACCCAACAAAACCCAGTAGGTGAGTGATAGGTCCCAGGCCTGTGGCCGGGTAGGTATTTTCATATTTCTGGAACAGGCGCCACGCTGTCTTATATGCCCACAGGGTATTGTGGGACAAGGATTTAGCCATCAGTGTCTTAGCTACGGTGAGATGCGAGACTAATCCAAGCGCAGCTGGGCCTGGTGCGGAATTGGTGTCGGCGAGAGATCTGCCCCTGGACAAACCTGAAAGAAAAGTGGAAAATTAAGGCGGGATAAGGCGTCTGCAGCGACATTGCGTTCTCCACTGATGTGCCTGCATATGAAACGAAAATTGTGCGTCAGAGACAACCAGACGAACCTCCTCACGAATGACATGACCAGTTTGGAACTAGACCTGCCCTTCATGACGATGTCCACAACTGCCGTATTGTCCGTGAGAAATAGTACCGTGCAGTTCCTCCACTGCTCGCCCCACGCCACTGCTGCCCCCACTAAGGGATATACCTCAAACAAGGCGGAACACGAAGAGAAACCTGGAATGGATGCGACCTCCGGTGGCCAAGGACCAGCGAACCAGTGGTAGCCGTACAGCGCGGCAAAGCCGACTGACGATGAGGCATCAGTGTGGACCACTGGAGACTGGTTCGAGACTACCGGAATGAAGAGCGACACGCCATTCCAGTGTGTCAAAAACCTGTCCCACATCATCAGGTCGGCCATGGCCTCTGGACCTAACCGTACCATCTCGTTCTGTGCGCGGGCCTGTGGGAGCAGCGCCAAAAGCCTAGAGATGAAGGACCTGCCTTGGGGAATGATGCGCATGGCAAAATTGAGCATGCCTAACAGGGATTGCAGGTCCGCTCTGGAAGCTACCCTCACTTGAGCCCACCTATGCACGGCCTGCCTGATTCTATCTAATTTATCAGGTGGGAGACTCGCCTGCATGCGCACCGAGTCTAAACGTATCCCTAAAAACGTGATGGTGGTGTCGGGGACTTCTACTTTGTGAGAAGCTATTGGCACATTGAGGTCAGAAAATACTGTCTGCAAGCGCTGTAGGTCCTGAGGCTGCCGTGTCGGGGGCTCGACCAGAAGGAAGTCGTCCAGGTAATGAGTGACATGGCTGACCCTGAAGACGTCTGATAAGACCCAATGCAACGCGCTAGCCAACTGATCAAAGAGCCATGGACTTGACTTGGACCCGAAGGTCAGTTTGCTGGCAAAGTAGTACAGCCCTTGCCACTTTATCCCATGCCACTGCCAGAGTTCCGGATGGATGGGGAGCAGTTTAAAGGCGTCTGTGATATCCGCCTTGGATAACCAGGCCCCTCTCCCGAACTTGAGTATGACCTCAATCGCCTCATCAATAGAGGCGTACCTCATGGAGAATTCTTCCGAGGGGATCAAAGAATTCAGACTGGGGACTGCTAAGGAATGTGGGGCTGACAAATCGTACACCAATCTTTTTTTATTGGAAAATTTTCCTGTCACCACCCCGACCGGGTTGACCCTCCAGCACTCAAACGGAGGCTGCCGCACTGGGCCGATCACATAAGCCTTATCCAGCTCGATTTGGATTAATTGGGTGACCGTCTCGGGATCTCTGATAGCCGACGCCAAGTTCCCGCACTCATGCGGGGCTTGCGGAAGAGCCAGCAAGCCTGTGTGGAAGCCGTACCGCAGACCGTTGAGCACGTATAGTACCCACTCTGAATCTGGGTGACCGGCTAAGAAACAGGCGAGGAGATCCACGTTAACCACGCTTAGTCATGCGTGATTCCCCCCTTTTTGCGTGCAAGCGACGCGGGGGTGAGCCCTGAAACACTGGGTACATAAGTGCAACAACCTTCATTGATTGTAGTGGCATATGGCATAATTAAAATTATTGCATAAAGGTGACTTACCGAGGTATTTCACCGGGCGCCCCAACTTGTCATTGGACGCGGAAGCCCTGCCCGCCGGCTGGATGGGGAGAACGCCGGACACGGAAGGCGCAGCTGTGCTACCGCTCTCTGAGCACCATCCGGCCGTGTGGGCGTAGGAACCGCAACCAGCGCAAGCCGGGGCCTTGAGGCCCGCAAAGTGGCGGCAAAATAACTCGGTATCCATCCGAGACCAGTCTACGACATGTTTGCACTGAGCGAGTGTGGCCGCCGCCTTTGCCGAGAAGGAGCGGTGGTACTCATAGAAGGCGGTGCCTCCATACTTGTACCCTAGGTCGACGACCTTGAATAAATACAGGTCCAGCTCCTCCCTCCTAAGGGGGCTAGCAGAGCACACCACGTCTCGGTAAAGGCTGAATGCCAGCACAAACTCGGGAACATTGAGTTTCCTGTTGAGCCGTGCGTCCCTAGACTTGAGCACAACAGAGACCTCTCCGCAGGATATGGTCTTGTTGTCCGGGGCTTCGTGTGCTGGCACGAGCAGGGACGCCAAATTAATGTCTTTCCCTTCCAGAATATCCTGCCGGATATTGGGAGGAACAAAATGGGAAGGAGCTATGGTTGTGGAAAAGCTGGACCCACCCGGCGCTGCGGATGCTGATGAGCTGGCGACAGACCCTGTCTGCAACACTGTGTTGAACGCTGCAGGCTGGCCCTCGACAGTCTCCAGCCTAGCCTGCATGTCTGACACCGCTGTACCCATGGTGTTGACCGCAGCATGCAGCTCCATTAGGGAAGTCAGAATGGCACTGAGGGACCCCTCATCTCGGCTAGGAGCCGCTGGTTGTGAAGTCAGAAGGTGGTGAAGTTCCGCCTTCCTTGCGGCGGCCGGGAACGGTATCCCCCTTCTTGATAATTCTGCCGTCAGCCTAGGGACGGTCCACAACCTTATCGGCAACTCCGCTGATCTCACGGACTGCTGCTCCCCGCTGTCCCGAGACGATAAGGACCCCTCCGGAAGTAACTCCTGCGACATCTCCCTACTAAAAGAAATTCAAACTCAAGTAACCACATCAATGCTAACCGTTATCTACTGGCCGGACCAGACCGGCTCTGCCCGGGGGGGGGGGGGGGCCTAGTGTCTGTGGCCAAGGGCCGACGGCGCCCACGGTCGTGACCAGAAGCGCTGCCAGGGATTCTGAAGTCCGTAGTCAAATGAGCAGGTCCGAGTATCGTAGTCTTTGTGACCGTAGCCAGGATGCGCGACTCCGCTGTTAACTGCCCGGCTGTATATTTATATTTATTTATTTATATTTTTTGTGGCGTGACTGGGACCCGCTGGGAGACTGGGGCCTGACCGGGCCTAGCCTGTGACCGTGAAGTTGCATTCCCCGGCTGTGTCTGGGCTGCATGTGTGGCCGTGCCGCCACCTCCCGCAGCTATCCCCACCCCGTGCCTGTGGTCAATGGGAGTGCGGCCGAGTCCGTGGATGTGACCGCCTCGCACCTGCAGCCCCGAGGGGACCCTGCATCGTAAGTAGCGGTACCGGAATCCCTCCTACCGCCGTGGTAGTATGGCTCACGAGTATGTCGTCGTGCGGTTACTGCGTGCCGTAGTGGCTGGCCTAAATAATGAGTCTGTAGTCGCAACGGATTTGTGCCTGCAGTCGTGGCAGGGCTTTAGAGCGGGTCTGTAGTCGTGACAGACTGATGCCTGCAGTCGTGGCAGGGCTTTATAACGGGTCTGTAGTCGTGACAGACTGATGCCTGCAGTCGTGGCAGGACTTTATAACGTGTCTGTAGTCGTGACAGACTGATGCCTGCAGTCGTGGCAGGACTTTATAACGTGTCTGTAGTCGTGACAGACTGATGCCTGCAGTTGTGGCAGGACTTTATAACGTGTCTGTAGTCGTGACAGACTGATGCCTGCAGTCGTGGCAGGGCTTTAGAGCGGGTCTGTAGACGTGACAGACTGTTGCCTGCAGTCGTGGCAGGGCTTTATAAGGAGTCTGTAGTCGTGACAGACCTGGCAAAGCAACATACCTCTCTGTACAAATTTATTTTATTTATTTTTTTATTTTTTTTTCTTCCCATCCCCCCCACCAAAGGCCACGACTGTAGGCGCCACCCTGTAATAGATGCGTCAGCGGCCTGGACCCAGTAGTCCACCATCCCCCGACCCCCAAGCCTAAGCAGGAGAAAAGAGGGGTTCAGCCCGTGCATGCACCACCCCTAACTCACCTGGCGGCCATGACAGCCACAAACCCCCACAGTGTCGTAAATTTTGCCAACCACCTGTGGACCTGGGTAAACAAGGACAGACATATGAGTGAGCGCATGCCGGCTGGGTGACCCTTCACTCATGCCGCCGCTCCCTAGCTAACCACCGGACTATGGTGACTGCGCTTTAACCAACCCCCTGCCGCACCGTACGGCCTTACGGGCGGCCCGGCTGCGTGCGCAAGTGCAGTGGCCAGCACCCCCTCCTTGAAACCCTCTATGTCTTTGCTCTTCATACATATTCCAAATATATTAAACACACACTTTTTTTTTTTTTTTTTTTTTTTTTTTTTTCCCCCCTTTCCCCTGCCTTGTACCTGGCCACTGCCTTGTACCTAGCCACTGCCTGAGCAAGGGATGCCTGTACCTGGACTGCAGTACCAGTATGGGCCTGTAGGTGTCGCCCACTAACAAGCCAGGAGCTGCTGGAGCGCAGCAAGACAGTGAGCTGTGCTGTGGAGCCGACGGCCGGCGTGATCCGACGCTGCTGCGCCACAGGTGAGGGGTGCCCGCCTGGGGGACACTGTATGTGGGAGCAGGGGTGCTTGGCGCCGGGCCTGGCGCGGATCGGGGTGCCTGTATGGGGGTGCCTAGAGCAGGAGTGTGTAGTAACCACGAGTACACACCTAGAGAAAACCGGAGATGTCACTGGGGGTGCCGGCAGCGATCGGGAGCGCGGGTAGTCGCCAGCGCGGCTGGGGACCGGCGGCACGCTCGGCAGCCCCACATGTTAATACATAACACCCAATATGTTAATACATCGCAAGATGGGTGTGCGGCCACCCTGCCTACCTAATCACCGTAGCGACGAGCCCGACGCAACCGATCACCCGATCCTCCAGTGACACATACGCTTCTCTGGCACCAACCCACAAGCCGATTTGAAAGTGTTCAAACCGACAAGTGGGGGCAGGAGGGCCAGGTTTAAATAGTGAACGCCCCGCCTCCCCCTCACACAAATCCGGCACTCTCAATTGCCTACCACTTGTAAAAGATACAACAAGTAAGAGGTGTCTCCTTTTTCCCCCTTAAATTTCCATACATCATACATTGCATCAGTAGCAAAGTCAAATCATATACAGATTATAGATATATCCAACATCATATGACAACCATCAATGAATTGAAATCCGCTCCACGGACACCTCCTAACATAAAAACTAAGCCCTCCCACCCATATCCCAACTGTATCCCTTGCATTCCGTTTTAAAGGGAGTCTTTCACCGAATATGACCATTACAGACCACTCAGATCAGGTTCTCCATTACTTTCCCCAGATTACTATGGTACCTTTCATATTACAGTCCATCGCCGATTTGCTCCAAAAAACACTTTTATACCATATGGTAATTAGGTTCTGAAGGTGCCCAGGGGCGGCGCTCATGCGGCCGGTGCCCAGGCCCCTCTGCGCTTTGCTTACCATACCCCTCCTCTTTCACCCCTCTGGCCCACCCTTGTTTAATCTGATTACCTCCTCCTCTCTGTCTGAAATCCCGCGTCCTCGCCGCTCCACACATTCCCGGCGCGTGCGCGCTGCATTGCCCATTATGGGCAGAGTAACACGTACTTTCAATGCGCATGCGCCAGCCTGCGCAACCCGATCCAGCCGGCAGAGGCACGGGATTTCAGAAGGAGAGGAGGAGTTAATCAGATTAAACAAGGGCGGGCCAGAGGGGTGAAGGAGGAGGGGTTTGATAAGCAAAGTGCTGAGGGGCCTGGGCACCTTCAGAACCTAATTACCATATGGTATAAAAGTGTTTTTTGGAGCAAATCGGCGATGGACTGCAATATGAAAGGTACCATAGTAATCTGGGGAAAGTAATGGAGAACCTGATCTGAGTGGTCTGTAATGGTCATATTCGGTAAAAGACTCCCTTTAATACAAGTCTATGGGCAGCCTAACGGATCCATCCTTCCGTTTTATGGATTCCATTATTTTTCGTTATAACCATCCTATAACGAAATCTACAACGCAGATGTGAACCTACCCTTACAGAACATACCTCCTGCTCCCCAAGAGCAGGAAACCCTGCGATAGTCCATAAATATATGGTGGTTATCCAAACTGGAGTATATAGACACAGTGCAGACAGGAAGGGGTTAATGGCCTCTCCAGTAAAGCACATTAACAGTCACTAAAGGGTTAACTCTTCGGAACACTACCATACACATTAGTCATAGACACCAGTGACATCACAAGCACGTGTGTCATAAGAGAAAAACCCTTGTAAAAAGCCACCGAGCGGCCATATTTGATGCCGTACTTGATGGCCTGAGGACCTTGAGCTTGACTACCCCTGCCCACTGTACCTTGATGAAATTTAGAGGTTCTAGCAGGAAGCCCATCGCCCAACGGGAGAAAAGGACATGTGCCGAGCCTTCCAGATCAGCCCGACTGCTACACCCCCCTTACTATTTATGTGGCAGCCACATAGTGGCATTACCCTCTAAGCCCAAGGGAAGGGCAGCCCTCCAGCCATGGTTCCCTAGAGGTTTCCTCCACAGGGGGTTTTCCTCTCCTGAGTGTTGAAGGGTGACTCTCCGTGAGTCGGGGGTTTGCCATTTTTAATATTTTAAATAAACAATTTGGCCATTTATCCCCCAATTAACATGTTCTGTGTCTTTATTCAGTTTCTTTAATTTGGGTTCTTATTTTCAGGGGTGTATGCATGATTTTTTCAGGGAGGGTGTTAAAGGGGTATTCCCATCTGGGACATATCTGGTATATATTGATAGCATGTGCCATAAATGTCTTCCTCTGGGACCCACTCATATCTCCAGAACAGCGATTCGAAGTAAACGGAGAGCACATTACGTATGCTCGGCATCCTCTCTATTCATTGCTATGGGAGTTCCAAAAATAGCGAGCACGCTTGGCTGTTTTTTAGAAGTTTCATAGCAGTGAATGAAGAACAAGCAGCACAGACGCGGCCACCTCTCCTGGTCACCACTATGGGACTCCTGAAAATGGTCAAACCGATGCTGAGCTATTTTTATTTCAATTTTTTTTCGGGGGCCCCATCCTATAGATACAGTATGCCAGAAATGTCCCAGATAGAAATACCCCTTAAAATGAAATTCCTTATGAAATAACCAAGTTAGCAGAGCATTGCTAGGACTCTTACCAGTATTAGGAGTCCAGGCACCATAACGCAGACTGAGAACAGTCACTGGTGAAGCCGAGGGTCATCTATTGTTTAGGTGAATGATGTGGGCGAATGGATCAATTTTCTACTCCAGTTTTATGGCATCGGAAAGTTGAAAATGTATGTCCCATTTTGTGCCTATATTGGAACACAGCCTTCCCTAAATATATAAATGCGTAAAATATATATATTTATTTATAAAAGCTATCTACCAGTAAGACTGTCATTGCCCATCAGCTTAAATTTTTCCAGAGCAGGTAAAGAAATGAAAGCTGGCCTCTTATTGGTTGCTAGGGGCAACTAGAACAGTCCTTGGTAAATGAGGCCTAAGATCTTTCGCATGTTTCTACCATCGCAGTACACCAATAACACCACAAGTCGCAGTCCCAGTGCCATCATTGTGCCCCTTTATCATAAGTGCCATACTGAGCCCTCATACATTTACTCAAGAGCCTGGAATTGCCCTAATAACAGCCAACCATAGTTAGTGCCAGCCACATTACTCCTACAGATCTTAGGCCCCTTTCACACGGACGAGAATTCTGTGCGGGTGCAATGTGTGAGGTAAACACATTGCACCCGCACTGAATACGGACCCATTAACTTCAAAGGGGCTGCTCAGATGAGCGGTGATTTATACGCATCACTTGTGCGTTGCTTGAAAATCGCAGCATGTTCTATATTCTGAGTTTTTCATGCTGGCCCAATAGAAATGAATGGGTCTGCGTGAAAATCGTAAGCATCCGCAAGCAAGTGCGGATGCAATGCGATTTTCACGCATGGTTGCTAGGAGACGATGTACGTAAATTGATAAAAGTCAATTTACTGTATTATTTTCCCTTATAACATGGTTATAAGGGAAAATAATAGCATTCTTAATACAGAATCCTTACTAAAATGTGGCTTTAGGGGTTAAAAGATAAAAAAAAAATTAACTCACCTCATCCTGTTGTTCGCGCAGCCGGCATCTTCTTCTTTTAGGACCTGCCAAAGGACCTTTGATGACATAATCGCGCTCACCACATGGTGAGCACGGTGACATCGGCGCAGGTCCTGCTGAATGAAGATAGAAGATTACTTCATCAAAGGTCCTTTGGCAGGTCCTGAAAGAAGAAGAAACAAGACGATGTCGGCTGCGCGAACAACAGGATGAGGTGAGTTAATATATATATTTTTTTTAACCCCTAAAGCCACATTTTAGTAAGCATTCTGCATTAAGAATGCTATTATTTTCCCTTATAACCATGTTATAAGGGAAAATAATAAAATATACAGAACACCAAACCCAAACCTGAACTTCAGTGAAGAAGTCCGGGTTCGGGTCTGGGTACCACAGTCAGTTTTTTATCACACGCGAGCAAAACGCATTGCACCCACACCATAAAAACTGAACATCGGAACGCAATTGCGTTTGTTCAAATGGACCGCGCTGCTCCAGAGCAAACAGACGCACCATAAAAAGGCAACGTACTAACGGCTGTTTATCTTTATTTTCATATCGGAACGCAATTGCAGTCAAAACTGACTGCAATTGCGTACCTACTCACACGATTTTCCCTGATCGCAGACACAATGCATCCGGACCTAATCCGGACACGCTTGTCCGCAAAGGGTCTTAGAGTTGTGGGCTCACAGTATCCCTATTAGAGATAGTGAGCGATAATGCCATATAAGTGCCAACCACCGCGCCCATAAGATTCATCTGCTGTCTCTGTAACTGGCAGCCATAGTTACCCAAGAAATTCTAGCAATATTGAACCGATAGGTGTTTTCCACACTGATGCCAAAAGAAAAAGGCCCCAGTGCCCCAATAACTGCCAGCCACTGTACCGCATAATTGAAAGCCACTGTGCCCCACACTGCCAGCCGCTGAGTCTCCATAAGTGAAATCCACGCTGTCCCTACAACTGCCAGCAATATTGGTAACATAAATGCTATCCCACACCAATGCCAAAGGTGACAACTAGTGTTGATCGAGCACCAAAGTGCTTGGGTGCTCTAGTAGAACACCTCAGGACGCTCGGAAGTCAATGGGAGAACCCGAGCATTAACCACTTCAGCCCCGCTAGGTGAAACCCCCTTCATGACCAGGCCACTTTTTACACTTCGGCACTACACTCCTTTCACCGTTTATCGCTCGGTCATGCAACTTACCACCCAAATGAATTTTACCTCCTTTTCTTCTCACTAATGGAGCTTTCATTTGGTGGTATTTTATTGCTGCTGACATTTTTACATTTTTTGTTATTAATCAAAATGTAACGATTTTTTTGCAAAAAAATGACATTTTTCACTTTCAGCTGTGAAATTTTGCAAAAAAAACGACATCCATATATAAATTTTTCACTAAATTTATAGTTCTACATGTCTTTGATAAAAAAAAAAATGTTTGGCCAAAAAAAAATGGTTTGGGTAAAAGTTATAGCATTTACAAACTATGGTACAAAAATGTGAATTTCCGCTTTTTGAAACGGCTCTGATTTTCTGAGCACCTGTCATGTTTCCTGAGGTTCTACAATGCCCAAACAGTAGAAAAACCCCACAAATGACCCCATTTCGGAAAGTAGACACCCTAAGGTATTCGCTGATGGGCATAGTGAGTTCATAGAACTTTTTATTTTTTGTCACAAGTTAGCGGAAAATGATGATGATTTTTATTTTTTATTTTTTTTCTTACAAAGTCTCATATTCCACTAATTTGCGACAAAAAATAAAAAATTCTAGGAACTCACCATGCCCCTCACAGAATACCTTGGGGTGTCTTCTTTCCAAAATGGGGTCACTTGTGGGGTAGTTATACTGACCTGGCAATTTAGGGGCCCATATGTGTGAGAAGTACTTTGCAATCAAAATGTGTAAAAAATGGCCTGCAAAATCCGAAAGGTGCACTTTGGAATATGTGCCCCTTTGCCCACCTTGGCAGCAAAAAAGTGCGACACATCTGGTATCGCCGTACTCAGGAGAAGTTGGGGAATGTGTTTTGGGGTGCCATTTTACATATACCCATGCTGGGTGAGAGAAATATGTTGGCAAAAGACAACTTTTCCCATTTTTTTATACAAAGTTGGCATTTGACCAAGATATTTTTCTCACCCAGCATGGGTATATGTAAAATGACACCCCAAAACACATTCCCCAACTTCTTCTGAGTACGGCGATACCAGATGTGTCACACTTTTTTGCAGCCTAGATGCGCAAAGGGGCCCAAATTCCTTTTAGGAGGGCATTTTTAGACATTTGGATCCCAGACTTCTTCTCACGCTTTAGGGCCCCTAAAAAGCCAGGGCAGTATAAATACCCCACATGTGACCCCACTTTGGAAAGAAGACACCCCAAGGTATCCAATGAGGGGCCTGGCAAGTTCATAGAATTTTTTTTTTTTTCGCATAAGTTAGCGGAAATTGATTTTTTTTTGTTTTTTCTCACAAAGTCTCACTTTCCGCTAACTTAGGACAAAAATTTCAATCTTTCATGGACTCAATATGCCCCTCAGCAAATACCTTGGGGTGTCTTCTTTCCAAAATGGGGTCAGTTGTGGGGTGTTTGTACTGCCCTGGCATTTGAGGGTCTCCGCAATCATTACATGTATGGCCAGCATTAGGAGTTTCTGCTATTCTCCTTATATTGAGCATACAGGTAATGAGATTTTTTTTTCCGTTCAGCCTCTGGGCTGAAAGAATAAAATGAACGGCACAGATTTCTTCATTCGCATCGATCAATGTGGATGAAAAAATCTCTGCCAAAAAAAAAAAAATGGAGGGGAAAGGCGTCTGCCAGGACATAGGAGCTCCGCCCTACATCCATACCCACTTAGCTCGTATGCCCTGGCAAACCAGATTTCTCCATTCACATCAATCGATGTGGATGAATAAATCATTGCCGGGATTTTTATATATATATATATATATATATATATATATATATATATGTACAAAGTGCTTGCCAAAGCATAGGAACGCCGCCTCCTCCTCAGCTCGTATGCCTCGGCAAACGTATCTGTCACTGCAGAGGAGAAAATCCCGTCTTGCAGCGCCGCATACACCGACTTGCGTGTAATCTGACAGCAGCGCAATGCTTCTGTCAGAATGCACATCAGTGCTGCAGCTAGTAGATTGGTTGGTCCACCTGGAAGGTAAAAAGACAAAAATAAAAATGAAAAAACCAGGCCACAACGCAATAATTTTATTAACTTTGGAACAGAACATGTAACTTTAACTTTTGGAACTAAACATTAACCTGTTTGCTTACCTGTTTTTTTTTTTGTTTTTTTTTTTACCTTTATAGAACAAACCTCTCCTTCCCCATGGGTCAATGTGCAAAGCGCAAATCGCCCAAAGATGTGGCGAAGTGCGTTATGCACTTTGTCCCATGTGAAAGGAGACGTTTGCAGCAGCTGTGAGTGAATGGGCCCTAATAGCCCTGTGTGCCTATCCTGGTGAGATGTGATCCCTATGCTAGGTGTACCTGTGTGTGGTACTTTCGGAAACACTCCCCTAAGCATAGGGCAGGGTGGTCGGGACAGTCAGGACAGAAATAGCGGGTGTCACGCCTTATTCCACTCCTGCTACAGACACGACATTTTTTTCGGGGTGGCGGTCGGTTTGAGGTACCAGCAACGACACTAGGGAAGTGTCGCTCGTGTAGACGGCTAACTACACTGGTGGATGGGGCCACGGAACCTCCTGGATACAGGAGGTTCGCGATGATCTCTTCCTGAAATTTGAGGAAGGATCCAGTTCTCCCAGCCTTACTGTAGAGAACAAAACTATTGTACAGAGCCAATTGAATTAAATATACAGACACCTTCTTATACCAGCGTCTGGTGCATCGGGAAACTAAATACGGAGCCAACATCTGGTCATTGAAGTCGACCCCTCCCATGTGGAGGTTATAGTCGTGGACTGAGAGGGGCTTTTCAATGACACGGGTTGCTCGCTCAATTTGTATTGTCGTGTCTGCGTGAATGGAGGAGAGCATGTAAACGTCACGCTTGTCTCTCCATTTCACCGCGAGCAGTTCTTCGTTACACAGTGCGGCCCTCTGCCCCCTTGCAAGACGGGTGCTAACGAGCCGTTGGGGGAAGCCCGCGCGACTAGTTCGCGCGGTACCACAGGCGCCAATCCGTTCTAGAAACAAATGCCTAAAGAGGGCCACACTTGTGTAGAAATTGTCCACATAAAGATGGTACCCCTTGCCGAATAAGGGTGACACCAAGTCCCAAACTGTCTTCCCACTGCTCCCCAGGTAGTCAGGGCAACCGACCGGCTCCAGGGTCTGATCTTTTCCCTCATGGACCCGAAATTTGTGGGTATAGCCTGTGGCCCTTTCACAGAGCTTATACAATTTGACCCCATACCGGGCGCGCTTGCTTGGGATGTATGGTTTGAAGCCAAGGCGCCCGGTAAAATGTATTAGGGACTCGTCTATGCAGATGTTTTGCTCAGGGGTATACAAATCTGCAAATTTCTGGTTGAAATGGTCTATGAGGGGCCGAATTTTGTGGAGCCGGTCAAAAGCAGGGTGGCCCCTGGGACGGGAGGCGGTGTTGTCGCTAAAGTGCAGGAAACGCAGGATGACCTCAAATCGTGTCCTGGACATAGCAGCAGAGAACATGGGCATGTGATGAATCGGGTTCGTGGACCAATATGACCTCAATTCATGCTTTTTTGTCAGGCCCATGTTGAGGAGGAGGCCCAGAAAAGTTTTAAATTCGGAAACTTGGACTGGTTTCCACCGGAAAGGCTGGGCATAAAAGCTTTCCGGGTTAGCGGTGATAAATTGTGTGGCATACCTGTTTGTCTCTGCCACGACTAAGTCTAAAAGCTCCGCAGTCAAGAACAGCTCAAAAAATCCCAGGGCCGAATCGATCTGAGCTGTCTCAACCCGAACTCCAGACTGGACGGTGAAAGGGAAAACTACGGGTGCGGCTGAAGTTGGGGACTGCCAATCAGGGTTTGCCAGCACCTCTGGGATTCTAGGGGCTCTACGGGAACGTCTTTGCGGTGGCTGCGACGGGGTCACTACTGCACGTGCCACCGTACCAGCTTCAACTGCCCTTCTGGTGCTCGCTACTTCACCAGGTTGTACGGCAGTGCTGGTACTAGGTCCAGGAAGGGCTGGGCTGCTGGTGTATGCCTCACCACGTAATCCGACAGCACCAGCCCCACTCTGCTGCTCTTGAAGCGGATCCTGCGCAACCTGTGGTCTAGCGACACGGGGCCGGGTACGCCTGGTGCTATCAGGGACCTCAGCCTCCTCGTCCGAACTTTGGGTCAGAGAGCCACTGCTTTCTACAGGTTCGTATTCTGACCCGCTGGATTCATCAGATGAGGGTTCCCACTCCTCATCCGACTGGGTCAGAAGCCTGTAGGCCTCTTCAGAAGAATACCCCCTGTTAGACATGTGGGCAACTAAATTTCGGGGTATTCCCTGAGACTACCCAAAAAAAAAAAAGAAAGCCTGTCTTACAAATGGGAGACTAGCGAAGTACCGGAGGCTGCTGCGGTTGATAAAAAATATCAAAACTGATTTTTTTATCGCCGCAGTGCGTGTAAAGTGAATGTGCAGCGATCAAAAAAAAAAATTTTTTTTTGTCACTGCGGTGGGGCGGGCGTGGGTGTACGCATGTGTGGGCGACCGATCAGGCCTGATCGGGCAAACACTGCGTTTTGGGTGGAGGGCGAACTAAAGTGACACTAGTACAATTATAGATCTGACCGTGATCAGTTTTGATCACTTCCAGATACTATAAAAGTACAAATGCTGATTAGCGATACGCTAATCAGCGAATAACGGACTGCGGTGCGGTGGGCTGGGCGCTAACTGATCGCTAACTACCTAACCAAGGGACCTAAACTATACCTAAAACCTAACGGTCAATAACAGTGAAAAAAAAAAAGTGACAGTTTGCACTGATCACTTTTTTCCTTTCACTAGTGATTGACAGGGGGGGATAAAAGGGGTGATCAAAGGGTTAATTGGGGTGATCTGGGGGCTAAATGTGGTGTGGTGGGTACTCACAGTAATGATGTGCTCCTCTGCTCCTCTGCTGGAACCAACCGACCAAAAGAAGGAGCAGAGGAGCACAGCAGCCATATAACCCCATCATATTTACTAATATGTGGGGTTATATGGCTGCTGATTGTTTTTTTTAAAAATCAGCAGCCTGCCAGCCAATGATCGTGGCCGGCAGGCTGCTGACGAAATACTCTTCTGCGAAATGCCGGCCCGCGATGTGCATGCGCGGGCCGGCTGTGACGTAATCTCGCGTCTCGCGAGAGGACGCGCCGATGCGTCCAGGAGGAACTAATCAACCACCTCCTGGACGCATCGGTGCGTACAGCGGTCGGGAGGTGGTTAAACCAGGCACCCCCTGCTCTGAGGGGAGGGTGTCTGGTTCACAGGTCAGAAATTGATGGAAACACTACTAAAAATTTTCAGGAACAGCATGGGGAGGATGTCTGGATGCATCTTGGACTCCCAGGTCGCTGCTGGGAACGATGTTGTCCGAGTGGTATGCCACTTTTACAGACTGACAATAATACGCACAAAACCGAAGATAAAATCGATTTTACTGGAAAAATTGTATGGAAACATTCTTTCCTGCATATTTACTTGTATATAAAGTGCAAGTGCTGCCAAAAATTACAAGGAAGAGGCACTCCGATACAACCTGAATATCACATAAAGGAGGGCCTCATTCACATTGTGGTACAATTGTTCAGGTAGTGGGACTCCTACACTCATAAAGCCTATGCACTAAGTGAAAGGGCTGCCAAAAATTACAAGGAACCGACACTCCAATACACCCTTTATTACACATAAAGGAGGGCATCATACATATCCTTGAAAAATTATCATTGATGGCCTGCTGGTGACCCTCTAAAACATTAGGGGCGAGGGCCTGCTGCTGATCTGACAATCTAAAAAATTAGGGGCGAGTGCCTGCTGCTGAGCTGACCAGGGAAAAATTTATAGGCGAGGGCCTGCTGCTGAGCTGACCCTTTAAAACATTAGAAGTGAGGGCAGCCTAAAAAGCATGTTTATATGATGAAGGAGGAGGACAAGAAAATGAACATTGAACCATATACCCTTTTTAGTGGTGGAAGGGATGCATGGAAATACAGTGTATTCAATACACCATAAAAGCCCCATTTAGAGAGCCTTTATGTTCAGCCGCTTTCCTCTGGTGGAGTAGAGAAGTCAGGGGAAATCCAGGCCTTGTTCATTTTGATAAGAGTCAACCTGTCAGCATTTTCAGTTGATTAAGGCGGATGCGCTTAGCAGTTATTATGCCACCAGCAGCTATAAATACCCGCTCAGACAAAACGCTGGCGGCAGGGCAGTCCAGCACCTCCAAGGCGTAGAGCGCCAGTTCGTGCCATGTATCCAGCTTGGACACCCAATAGTTGTAAGGCACAGAGGGATCATTGAGGACGCAGACGTACTCCTTCACCATCTTCCAAAATGTTTCCCTCCTTGTGACTCCAGGCCGCGCATCAGGGTGAGGGTGCTGGCGGGGTGTCATGAAACTGTCCCAGGCCTTGGAGAGTGTTGTCCTGCCTCTGTTGAAACTGCTGTGTGTTCCCCTCATCTCCCCTCCTCAGTTGCCCAAGGAACTCTGCTGCCAGCGTTGTATGCTGGAAATTTTTGGAGCAATTTTTTCACAAGGGCCTCCTGGTATTGTACCATTATGCTAGTCCTCTCCACCACAGGAATGAGACATGAGAAGTTCTCTTTGTAGCTGGGGTCGAGAAGGGTGAACAACTAGTAACACCAGTCAACAATGATTTTGCTACTGAGAGAAAAACATGTGATTTATACTAAACTGAGCGCACTGATTCCAAATATGAAATCGGAATTTGCCTGACACGTCTAGATTTTAACCCCTAAAGGACCCTGGGATTTTCCATTTTTGCATTTTTGGTTTTCACTCCCTGCCTTCCCATAGTCCTAACTTTTTTATTTTTCCATTCACATAGCCTTATGAGGGCTTATTTTTTGTGGGACAAGTTTTACTTTCTAATGGCACCTTTTACGGTTGCATTTCATGCAGTAGGAAGCGGGGAAAAAATTCCAAATGGGGTCGAAAAAACGCAATTCTGATAAAGGTTTTTATTTTTATTTTTTTACACTGTACACTATGCTGTAAAATTGACCGTACACTATGCGGTAAAATTGACCTGCTATCTTCATTCTCCAGGTCAGTACGGTTACAACGATACCACACTTACAGTTCAGACCAAAAGTTTGGACACACCTTCTCATTCAAAGAGTTTTCTTTATTTTCATGACTAGGAAAATTGTAGATTCACACTGAAGGCATCAAAACTATGAATTAACACATGTGGAATTATATACATAACAAAAAAGTGTGAAACAACTGAAAATATGTCATATTCTAGGTTCTTCAAAGTGGCCACCTTTTGCTTTGATTACTGCTTTGCACACTCTTGGCATTCTCTTGATGAGCTTCAAGAGGTAGTCACCTGAAATGGTCTTCCAACAGTCTTGAAGGAGTTCCCAGAGATGCTTAGCACTTTCTGGCCCTTTTGCCTTCACTCTGCGGTCCAGCTCACCTCAAACCATCTCGATTGGGTTCAGGTCCGGTGACTGTGGAGGCCAGGTCATCTGGCGCAGCACCCCATCACTCTCCTTCATGGTCAAATAGTCCTTACACAGCCTGGAGGTCATTGTCCTGTTGAAAAATAAATGATGGTCAAACTAAACGCAAACCAGATGGAATAGCATGCCGCTGCAAGATGCTGTGGTAGCCATGCTGGTTCAGTATGCCTTCAATTTTGAATAAATCCCCAACAGTTTCACCAGCAAAGCACCCCCACACCATCACACCTCCTCCTCCATGCTTCACGGTGGGGACCAGGCATGTAGAGTCCATCCGTTCATCTTTTCTGCGTCGCACAAAGACACGGTGGTTGGAACCAAAGATCTCAAATTTGGACTCATCAGACCAAAGCACAGATTTCCACTGGTCTAATGTCCATTCCTTGTGTTCTTTAGCCCAAACAAGTCTCTTCTGCTTGTTGCCTGTCCTTAGCAGTGGTTTCCTAGCAGATATTCTACCATGAAGGCCTGATTCACACAGTCTCCTCATAACAGTTGTTCTAGAGATGTGTCTGCTGCTAGAACTCTGTGTGGCATTGACCTGGTCTCTAATCTGAGCTGCTGTTGACCTGCGATTTCTGAGGCTGGTGACTCGGATGAACTTATCCTCCGCAGCAGAGGTGACTCTTGGTCTTCCTTTCCTGGGGCGGTCCGCATGTGAGACAGTTTCTTTGTAGCACTTGATGGTTTTTGTGACTGCACTTGGGGACACTTTCAAAGTTTTCCCAATTTTTCGGACTGACTGACCTTCATTTCTTAAAGTAATGATGGCCACTCATTTTTCTTTACTTAGCTGCTTTTTTCTTGCCATAATACAAATTCTAACAGTCTAACAGTCATTTGCACTATACCAATACAATGATGCCACCTAGTGGCCTGTATTGGTATAGTCATCTAATAGGCACCGAAGCCTGCTTGAGGCTTCAGCCTATTAGATCAATGTAACTTGTTCCCCGATCTCAGCCGGGGAACGCTGGTCCCGGAAGTGCGCGACTTCTGCTTCCGGACTGCACAGATGCCTCTGTAGAGGAGGCAACCGTCTTCTGCTCCTCCTCCTCATCCTCATTCAATTCGTGCTGAGAAGACGAAATGAGGGTGGTCTGGCTATCACCCTGTGTACTGTTTTCCCCCATTTCCGCCTCTTCCACATGCAAAGCATACACCTTAATTGTGAGCAGCGAGCGTTTCAGTAGACACAGAAGTGGGATGGTTACGCTGATAATAGTGGCATCGCAGCTCACCATCTGTATTGATTCCTCAAAGTTGCGTAAAACCTCACAGAGGTCAGACATCCATGCCCACTTGTCGCTTGTGAAGAGTGGCAGCTGACTGGAAAGGCGACGACCATGTTGCAGCTGGTATTCCACTACTGCCCTCTGCTGCTCACAAAGCCTGGCCATCATGTGGAACGTGGAGTTCCAGTGCGTGCTCACGTCGCACAACAGTCGGTGAGTTGGCAATAGCAAGCGCTGCTGCAGTGCTGCCAAACCGGCGGCAGCTGTAGATGACTTTTGGAAATGGGCACACACGCGGCACACCTTCACCAGTAGCTCAGGCAAATTGGGGTAGGTTTTAAGAAACCGCTGAACCACTAAGTTTAACACGTGGGCTAGGCATGGGATGTGTGTAAGCTTGCCGAGCTCCAAAGCCACCACTAAGTTATGGCCATTATCAGACACAACCATGCCTGGTTGTAGGATGAATGGCGAGAGCCACAGCTCAGTCTGGTCCCTTATACCCTGCCACAGCTCTGCGGCGGTGTGCTGTTTGTCACCTAAGCAAATTAGTTTCAGCACGGCCTGTTGCTGCTTTCCCACTGCAGTGCTACACTTCTTCCAGCTACTGACTGATGGCTGACTAGTGCTGCAAGATGACAATTCAGAGGTGGAAGTAGAGGAGGAGGTAGAGGAGGATAAGGGGATTTTGCAGACACTAATGTAGGTGGTGGCGGAAATCCTGATGGAAGTAGGACCCGCAATTCTTGGTGTCGGTAGCACATGTGCCATCCTAGGGTACGACTCACTCCCGACCTCCACAACGTTCACCCAGTGTGCCGTTAGGGAAATGTAGCATCCCTGGCCAAAAGCACTTGTCCATGTGTCAGTCGTTAAGTGGACCTTCCCAAGGGAAAAATTGTGGCTGGGGACTGAGTAACGAGGGACCGCTGCCGAGCCTCACTGTCCACAAGCCTAAATGGCAACATTTCCAGGGCCAGCAATTTGGAAAGGTGTGCATTTAGTGCTATGGCCTGTGGGTGGGTGGCTGACTATTTGTGCTTTCGTTCAAAGGCCTGGGGTATGGACATCTGCTGCGTTGGGACACAGAAGTGCATAAGCTAGCTGATGGTGCTTGTGAAGGTCCAGGTGCAGGGCGAGAGGCATCCAGGCCTGCGTCTTGGAAAGGGGATTGGCCAGCACGTAACACAGGGGAAGAGGAGGCAGTGGTATGACCCGCAGACACTGATTGTGGACCCAGGCGTTCGGCCCACCTATTACGGTGCTTTGATGCCATGTGGCAGATCATACTGGTGGTGGTAAGGTTGCTAGTGTTCACGCCCCTGCTCATTTTGGTACGGCACTTGTTGCTAATGACAATTCCTTTATCGTCCGCACTTTCCTTAAAAAAACGCCTACGGAACACCTACCCCTTGGCAAGGGAGATTGCCGCAAGGGGATGCTCTGGGGAATAGTTGCGGGTCTGTTTGGTGTGGCCCGCCTTTTCCCTTTTGCCACCCCACTGCCTCTTCCAGCCTGTTGCGGTGCTGTGGATCCCTCCACCTCTGTATTGCTGTCCTTGCTTGGCTTGCCACCTTCCCAGTTTGGGTCAGTGATTTCATCTTCCACCATCTCCTCTTCCACTTCCTCACTCTGGTCATCCTCCTGACTTGTTGACCTAACAACAACCTCACTTATTGACAACTGTGTCTCATCCTCATCATCAACCTCTTGAGACACTAGTTGCGGTTGACTTATTGGCAACTATGTCTCATCATCATCATCCACCTCGTGAAACACTAATTGCCGTTCCCCACGCCATCTTCTTCTGGGGGTTAAATGACCTAGACCGGCATTATCTGGTGTCTGCTGTATTGTACAGCCAAAACCCGCCATGTATGTTAGGGTTAAACCCCTAACTGGCATGTTACAATGGTTCCCTCCACTGAACTTCTGAGGTGACACTTCTTCAGACCTCCCTCTCTCTCACACTCTCTCTCTCGACTAGCCCGTTCCCCACTCTACTGGACCTCTTCTCAGTAGTTACAGCTCAGACTCTTAGGGGGAGATTTATCAAGATTGCTGCTTTCTGTGCCACTCTTGATATCACCTGTGCTGCTGGAGGATGTGCCTAATTTATGACAAGGTGTAGGCCTCATCCGGCAGTCCATGCGTCGAAACAGATATCTTCGACAGCTTAGCTGCCATAGATTTCTGGCTTCGTTTGCAGCAGAAAACCGGTGGAGATTAATTTGTTGCTTTCCCTTCCTGTCCTTGCCACATCCTCTTTAGGAAAAGTGGCGAGGGAGCTGTAAAAACTGGGAGATGGGACTATTTTTTTTTTAAAGTTACCATTCCATTACCAAGTCGCAAACAAGGTGCAAGGGGATAATAAGGCGCTACACTGTATTACAGCTATTACTTTGTCAGGAGACATGTCGTTATAACAGCTCCAATTGCAGCTCCACCTCATAGATATGTTGCCTCTAGGAGTTTTCCCTCCCCCTTGCTACCGACTCCGACATGTTGACATTGAAGTACTGCCATCACATTTACAGGTACCATTAACCAGACATTGAACACTTACCAACCAGACATTTTGTCCTGTAAGGGGTAAAATGCACAAAATACTGTATGTCCAACCATTGTAACCTATTACACACAATGTTGACGGTAACATTAAATGATAAGGTGGGTACTGCCATCTCTTACAGGTGGTGGGGTAGCTATAGAGTGTGCAAGAGTAGCAGTCATCCCCTGCCCTGGGTGTTACCAGTTGGGGGGTGTCCCTGGCCAGTCTGACACTGACAGCACTGATTGGATAATGTCAGACTGTGCAGGGACACACCCCTCACTGGTAACACCTAGCTGGACCTTCATTGCAAATTGTTAGCAATTCATTCAACATGGAGTGATAAGAATAAATGCTCCAGAACTGTTATTCCATGGGGGATGCAAGTAACTGCTAAACCAGACATTTCAGGAGAGGTCACAGTTCCTCTTCAAGCTTCCACATCTAGACCTTGGCAATGCTTCTCCATATAGCCATGGGGGTGATGATCTTATTTTTAACATATATTTGCAAAAAATCAATAGTTGCTCCTTTTGCTTTCTCCTATTCTGAGTCATAACTGGACCCATATCAAATCTGTAGCAGTCCCCGACCCACCATGTGCCACGGATAATACTCTTATGTGGCAGAGGATTGCAACCTCTCTGCTCCCGTTCTCCAGCACTATCCGCTTGCCATCCCATTGTATGTCTACTCAGTGCGTTAAGTGGCTGGACAACCATGTGATTGCTCCATATTAGTCTCCAGTTCGAAACAAAGGTGGCAGACAATGCTGATTTCAGGCTATTTATCCCCATTCAATAGAATAGAAGAATAGGAGCTGTGAGACGTAGAGTTTACCTTGGGGATTGCCTCTATGCATGTCATCCCATTAGTAGTAAGTGATGGACCAATTATTCCTGGGAATTCTCCGGAACAGCAGAAGCAGGTTACCATGGCGATTCAGCTGACATGGTCATGTACCATGAAAGATTAGGACTGTCACGCCAAGTTAAAGATTAATTTCATTTTCAAGTGGTATAGAAAAGAAGAAGGAGTAACACATGTTCTCATTCCTATGTTACTGCATAAAGGGGTTGGCAAGAGAAGATGACTTACCTGCTCCCTGGAGTTGGCTCCCCGATCAATCCCTTGCAAGCTTGCGATGGTCCACTCGACTCCAGCGATCTCAACATCTGCTTTGACATTGCTGCAAACAACCACAGGCCGTGGCGGTGTCTGGCTCATCTTGCAGAATGACAAATGGCTTGTGATTGGCAGTGGTGATGTCAAACTAGATGTCAAATAGGATGTTGACATTGCTAGAGCCCAGCGGAAAATAGCAGACCTGCAGAATAAGGAGAGGGGAGCCGGCGCCAGGAAGCAGGTAAGTCATCTTCCCTCTGCAGGTCCAGCAAAATGGGGATCCAAATCCTCTGCATAGACATAGAGTTAAAATATAACATTCTTCTTCCTGCAGTCACCACTAGAGGGAGCTTAGGAGCTGCTGACTACTGTTTATACACTGAAGTCAATAACTGCAGGAACTGGCCTTATCAATCAAGAAGGAGAAAGAGGCGCTGGCAGAGGAAGCAGAAGAAGCAAGGGTGCACAGAGTGGCTTGGGCCCGCCCTCATTGCACTTAATTGCACATTTGTATATGGATTAAAAATACTTTTTCTCCAGAATAAAGCAACAGATCAAAGTGAGCTAGCAACAGTGTATTTCCTGGTGACAGATTCCTGTTAAAGGGGTTGTCCCATCTTGACATTTCTGGCATATCAGCAGGATATCTGAAGAACCACAAGAAGAGGAACAGGGTCCCTGTACTTGCAATGGGACCTGCACCTAATGCCCTTTCTTTACGCTTTATACTGCAGCTCTGCTTGTTCTGACTGGCTCTTGTGTATAAGCAGAAGCCCACCAGGAAGTCAGTGCATAAAGAGCTCAGAGTTATGTTGTTAGTCTAGTTAGTAGAAACCAATATATTTTAAGAACTAATAACGAAGCAGTGTTTAAGTGACATCAGTGGTTTTCACCACATGGTCTTAGATCCATCAGAACTTGTCCAGTCAAGCGTCTGTTCTCTAGCACCATAAATCAGACTGGTCATTACTGGTAATGAGTACATTAGTCTCACCTCTCTGCTGGTTTTACATTTATAATTATAAACTCATTGACCATTCGAAACATTCTTTGTCACAGAGCAGGTGGAGAAGTGAAACAGCCCCAGGCTGCATTAATACCTCACTAGATGTCATTATTATTACTAAAAGCATAGAGAAGGGTCTTGTGAGAACTAGGGTTAACTTAATTTGTGACAACGGGAATATGAACCAATTTGGTGGTGACGTTAGATACAATCATAGGGTTCATCAATAGGGAAATGTGTTGACTCGATATATGAACGTCTGGAGGAGCCATGTAGTCTCTAGATAATTATGGTCACTTGAGTTTTTGCTTGACTGGTCCTTTCTCACAATACAGACCTGGAATGTCAATTCTGTCATGTTCACCAGCTGGAACCTAGCAAACTGTGATACAAGAACTAGTGAAGCACAAACTGCCTAGTCCCTGCTGGGAACATGTGAGAGCCTGAAGGTCCAACCAGGCTGGGGTTCCCCATGGTGATATTAATCCTGCTTGATGGAGAAGTCACAAGAACTGAGTATACATAAAACAAATCTAGTGTGTATAACAGTACCATATCTCATATGGATTAGAGGAGAACGTTTATATATACTGCATATCTAGAAAGTATGACATGCAGCAACTATGGGACCCATTCCTTTCTCCTCTCTCAAAAAGAACTGCATTCTTAACCAGGAAAGGGGTGAGGATTGCACCAAGGTTCTTGGCAATGGTGTTGTGGAGGATACAACCACTGGGGCCTTTGTTGACACAAAGAAGTTGCCAAACTATCATCTGTGCACCCAATATATGTTGGACATATGTATGGTATGATGAATTGATGTATCTTCATTATGGCTAAACATTAGAACCTCCATCCTGGGTGACAAGAAAGGGTCCTAGTTTGATATCTTCTGTGTTGTATATAAAAAGGGGACCTAGACGCCATATGACTTCCATCTGTAATTTTGTAGCATACATAGAAGCAGTCCCCAAAGACTAGTAAGCTCCTATGTAAAGCTGGCTACCAGCTCTGGTCTGTGCCATCACCCATGGATGGTCCTTCCTACAGGCAACTTAGTGTTAACAGTTGAAAGATGGAACTGACCCAAAGTTCATATTGCCTTTTGATCATTTTAGATATGTGAAGGAGGATGGTGAAAAATTGTCAGGTCCCTCAGCCCAGGTGTTGAGGCCATGAATCTGTTACACTAGGGTGGACCTCCTATTATTTTTTTTATCTGCAGGGCACTTCTGTAGTAGCCTTTAACACTAATATGCTCCATACATAATAAAACTATTTAAATATGTGGAATTTTGGAATTCATCATCTAAAATAAATATTGCAAGCAACACATTTTTTAGCAAGTATTCCGTATAAAACTGAATTAAAGGCATGTCCTTCATGCGGGACGACACAATGGGTCTTGTATGTCCTCACTACCCAAACTTTGTTTCTCTGCAGCACATCTCCATGTTTCTATGGATGTGATTTCATTCTGCAGCACACACTGCCCAATAAATCGTTCTCAATGAATGGCTTTGTTGTAAAATCCTGACGTGATCGAGCTTGGACCCACACACATGTTCATTAACCCACTGCACAGGAGAGGAAGACAATGCATTCTGTGCTGTGGAAGCTCTGGGGTCACACTGAGCACATAACAGTACCGTAGTGAATCCCATACACTTGTATGCACTCACCAACCCTATATATGACATGCGGGGGCATAGCTAAAGGCTTATGGTTCTGATGCAAAAGCACAGCTTTAGCTCACCCGCACAACTTCTCATTAAACCGTCCCTCACGTAACTGTCACTTCTAAGCCTTGGTGATTGAGAAAGTTCGATTCTGCCCTTTCGAAGGCTACTTTCACACTAGCGTTAAAGTTTTCCGGTATTGAGTTCCGTCATAGGGGCTCAATACCAGAAATATCAGTTTTGTCCTAATGCATTCTGAATGGAAAGCAATCCGTATTTTCTCTGGCCAAATACCGTAAAAGGGACGGAACATCCCTTTTACGGTATTTGGCCGGAGAAAATACCGCAGCATGCTGCGGTATTTTCTCTGGCCAAAATTTCGGAACACTTTCCATAGAAATTTATTAATGCCGGATCCGGTACCAAGTGTTAAGGAAATTGCCGCATTGATGGATCCGGTTTTCCGGTCTGCGCATGTGCAGACCTTTAAAAAATTTAAAAAAATTAATACCGGATCTGTTTTTCCGGATGACACTGGAGAGACGGATCCAGTATTTCAATGCATTTGTCAGACGGATCCGGAAACAAATGATATCCGTTTGCATACGGATTTCCTGATCTGGCAGACAGTTCCGGCAACGGAACTGCCTGCCGGATTCTTCTAACGCTAGTGTGAAAGTACCCTAAGCCAGACAATACAGGGCCACAACCAATAAATATTAACATACAGCACCCTAATAATTATCTAGAACACAGCCAGATATTCAGGGCCATATAGCACCAAGGTAAATAGTGCTAAATAAAATAACTAATATTAGGAAGCATCCAGGTCTATTGCACTGAAGGTTATCTGTACCCCTGGTACCCTAGTGCAGTGAAAGGGTTCTTACCAGTATCCCTGGTGCTGGTGGTCTATAGCAGGAAAGGTTTTAGTTTCAGGATCCCTGGTGGTCTAGGGCAGTAATGGCTTTAATATCAATATACTTGATGGTCTAGATCAGTGAAGGAGTTAATTCCAGGATTGTTGGTGATTTTCAGCAGTGATCAGGTTAAAGAGTTATTCCAGGATTTTACTATTGATGGCTTATCCTCAGGATACGTTATGCGACCAGAAGTGACGAGGGAAGGGAAATCTCACGAGGTAGGGAAATATAAAACGTTACACCGACTACCAGCACTGAAGCTACTCTGAAACAGCTGCTCGATGGCAGCGAGGGGTGTCAGACCTCTGCAAATCTGATATTGATGGCCTATCCTGAGCCATATAGGAGTGCTGTGCCCGAATAGTATTTGTGTTGTGTGGGGGCCTGTTCCCCACATCTGATCCAAGCCTATAAATATGTTGTACTTAAAGGGGTTTTCCAAGTTATTATTATTGATGACCTATCCTCAGGATAGGTAATCAATATCAGATCGACACCCAGCACCCCCACCAATCAGCTGGTTAAAGTGAAGACTGTGCTCCGTACCAGCGCTGCCTTCTCTTCATTGTTTACCTGCTCGCTGTCGCAACAGCAGTGGTGAGCAGGTGTAATTACCAGTCGTCCCATTCACGTCAACAGGACGGCTTGTTCCTATTCAAGTGTATAGGAATGAGCCGTCCCATAGAACCAAATGGGAAGGCTTCTTGTAATTACACCTGATCATCACTGCTGTTGCGACAGCGAGCAGGTAAACCATGAAGAGGAGGCAGCGCTGGGGCATGCCTTCTCTTCAACCAGCTGATCGGCGGGGGTGCCAGGTGTCGGACCCCAGCCTATCTGATATTGATGGCCTATCCTGAGGATAGGTCATCCATAAAAATCAATTGGACAACCCCTTTAACAGCTTAAAGTTGCTGATGAACTACTTCTAATATATACTGCCAGTGTAGTGTAATATTAACCTCTTTAAAAAGCAGCAGTTTTTATTTTGTTTAATCTTCATCACATATAGAGGGCCATAACTTTAACGTTTTTTACATCAACGACCCGCGAACCCTCTCCCTCAGTCAAACAACTTTAGATGCCATAGTCGCAATTGACTGTGGCATCTAAAGGATTAAACAACTGGGATCAGAGTTGTTTGTTTATCTTGTCCTACCTACATACGGACATACTGTGTACACAGAGATGCACTTCATATTAGTACCATTCTGCATAACATACATACTGTATATTATTAATTGGATGAAGTGTTCATATAAATAAAGGCGTTGTCCCATCTTCGCTTTTCATGGATCAGATGGGAATAACCCACAATAAGTGCCAGCCTGGGGTGGCTGGAGTTCTGGAAACGGCAGAGCGGTAGTGTGAATCAAAGACTGAGATGGAAATGACCCATTTATACCCCTTTACGTGAAAGCACTGTAGAAGAGGCATAATATTCATGTCTTTCTTCCTGAGGATTGAATTTCTTCCAATAGTCCAAAGTAGGTTGAGCACTTTTGACAATACTAAACTGCTGACAACAATAGGTAGGAGCTGGGGGGGGGGGGGGGGGGCGCCCCAGCAGTGCAAACATATATTTTAGAGCTTTTATCATCAGGAGTAAGGATAATATGAACTTTTATGCTGCCAGATTCTGCTCCTTCAGTCCACTGGAGGTGGAGCTCTGTACATTGAGCTGCCTCACAGCCCCTCTCCTGTGTCCTGAGTTGTAGTGGTCTCCTAGTTGCATTCTACATCTATCACTCACAGAAGATGGGAGAGGTGGTGAAGGTTCAGAGAGCACTTTATAGTAAAGCTCCAACTTCAGTGCAGGATAAAATAAAATCTGGCAGAATAAAAGTTCATATTCTCACAACTCCTGATGATAAAAGCTCCACAAAAAGTGTGCTTGTCCTGCTCTCCTCGAGCCCTACCTAGTGCTTTCAGCAGTTTAGCACTCTCAAAACTGCTGAAGGATTATTTTTAAAGGGATGTCTCATTACAAACATACACTACCCACAGGGCTTCTTAGAATCCAATCACTGGGGCCCTCACTGATCATGAGAACTGGGGCACTGTGTTTTCCCATTTGAATGGAGCAGAAGTCAAGCAAGTGCACTGTAGCTCTATTCAACTCTATGGGACTGTCTGTGGATAGGGAATAAGTGTTTGTAATGGGACAACCCCTTTAAAGCATTGCTCCACTCTCCCCCTGACAAAAGATCATTCCCCCCAGTATATGTGCAGCAATTACCTGATCTGTTTCTCATTGGTGGTCTAGTAGTCTGTACTTTATATTCAGCGCTGTAATAGAAATCGGCGCTCCATGTACTGACTTCCTGGTGATCATGTGATGGACTTTTGTTTATACATCACAGCCTATCAGAAGAGGAAGAGCTGCCGAGGGAGAGAGAGAGCAGCAGCCTGAGCCAATGGTAAGACAGTGGGTGTGTTTCAGACTACCTGAGACTTCCTGTAGGCACTGGAGCTAACCTGTAGTCACAAATCACAGCTCTGACCTAATGAAACTGCAATAGAAAGCAGCCAAGAAGAAGCAATCGGTGAGCAGGTGCTGACCGACATAACATATTTCTGGACTATTGCTTTAAATGAGCTTCATTGGTAGAAAATTTGATTCTAAGCTTCTCAGGTGAACATAATAATATTACAAGTGGTCATATGATGTGATTCCAGGTTACAAAGTGTTAATCCTAATTTCCATGAGTTCGGCCTTTTCCTCTGTGGGTGTTCCTATGAATTCCATTAATCTGAGGACCTGCCTCCTTGCATTCTGTGAGCTGCTTCAAAAGACATTAGTGCACATATTTTTTTTTCATCTTCCTATTACCACTTTGTCCCCTAAGTGTCCTAGAGGCTCAGCCAAGTGGAAACATGAAGTTCTGGACACGCGAGTGTCCCATCCACATCTCAGCTTGGAGGAGCACTCTCATGAATTGCTACTGAACTGTTTCATCTTCCTTCCACCAAACTGCAGGCAAAGTGACTTGTGCTGAGACTTGGGACTATAGCCACCATCATCTCTCTGGACCTACATCTGCCTAACAAGGTGGTTTTCTTTCATTTATTTGAAGTCATTGAACTTTATTAACACAATCATGGTTAATTCAGGGATCCAGCTCCTTGGCTATTTTTTGGCTCTGGGAGGATGGATTGGAATCATCTCCACCACAGCATTACCTCAGTGGAAGCAGTCGTCCTATGCCGGAGATGCCATCATCACAGCAGTGGGACTGTATGAAGGACTGTGGATGTCATGTGCTTCCCAAAGTACTGGGCAGGTGCAGTGCAAAGTCTTCGACTCTCTTCTCTCCCTGGAAGGTGTGTAAAGTAACCCCCCCCCCTCCCCTCTAAATATTAGGGGGGTCATATATCTATGAACTTCAATAATGTGATTTTATAATGCTTTCATTAATATATGACCTAATTTATGAATGTCATACCTGTAATTTTTAATAGCACCAGCATAACACTGTACTGGGGTTATCTGGAAGGGTTAGCAGTGCAGGTGCCTCTGGTGCTGGGTGCTAGGGGGATGCCAATTAGCGGCTTATAGTTGTATAATCATGACACATACAGGTGATGTACATATGTGTATACATACAATTTTTTTTTCTCCAGACAAGGTATTTTTATTATTTGAAAAAGTTGCTAAACTTTTTCTCTCCCTTCCATAGAGTAACATAAAAACTGTATGTATCTATAACAATTTTATCTCACAGTAATATAGCACTGTCCTGGAAAAAGATCAAACACATTAACTAAAATTGCATGAAAATTTCCCTTGTGACGCAACCACTTCTTACAGATGACCACATGATACTTGTCACCATTTAATATTTTTTTTGGTTTCTTTATATCCTTTATTATATCAGAATTTTAATAACTTTTCGAATAGAATAAAAAATGTAGTGCAAATGAACACATTATCATAAATGAAAAGAAAGTAAATGGTGACAAATTGTAATAATTCTGTAATCTTATAAATCAGCATTTTATTCATTTCTTATAGTTCAGATTTTTTTTTATCTGTTGCTCTCTTTTAGTCTATTTTAGTTAAATAGGCTTTAAGTTAAAAAAGAAACGTAAAGAAAAAGAAATGCATTTAGTAATCATGTACAAGCTTTACAGCACTGCTCATGGAGAAATCCAAGGACAAAGAGTTTAACATTCCAGCCTAATTAGCCTGAGCGAGATTTATAAGGCACAATGCACATGTCCTAAGAATCTGGTGGCACATTACTGTATTGGTTATGATTGGAATTGTGAACGGTGAGAAAAAAAAACCTGATATTTCTGTGATATTAAAGGGGTTTGTCTCATCTGGAAAAATGGGGGCATATTGCTAGGATATGCCCCCATTGTCTGATAGGTGCTGGTCCCACCTCTGGGACCAGCACCTATCTTGTAAACGGAGCCTTGAAAATCATGGAGGGGCCACTGCGCTTGTGCGGCCACAACTCCCAATCATTTCTATGGGACTGACGGAAATAGCCAAGCCAGCTTGTCTATTTTTGGCGGCCCCATAGAAATCCATGACTTTCAAGGCTCTGTTTACGAGATACCCACACCTATCAGACAATGGGGGCATATCCTAGAAATATGTTCCCATTGTCTGAGATGATACAGCCCCTTTAATATTTTTTACTCTGATTCTGTAGTTTACAGAAACATCCCATACGTGGTTGTAAACAGCTGCATAGGCACGGAATGGAAAGTGCACTATATGTTTTTTTCGAGGGCAGATTTGTGGGTGCCATGTTTTTTGTTGACATGTCATATTTGAAGAGACCTTGAGGTACCCCTACAGTGGAAACCCCCAAAAAGTGACCCCATTTTGAAAACTACACTTCTCAAGAAATTTATCAAGGGGTGTAGTGAGTGCTTTGAGCCCACATGCGTTTCATAGAATTTAGAAACACTTGACTGAAAATGAAAAATTTAATTTCTTCCAAGAAAATGTTGCATCAGACCCAATTTTTTCATTTTCACAAAGGGTAACAGGAGAAAAACACCCCTGAATTTGTTACGAATTTTCTCATGAATACAGAAGTGTTGTGTTTGTAAACTGCTGTATGGGCACACAGCAGGGCTCTGAAGGTAAAGAGCGTTATATGGCTTTTGGTGGCACTGAAATGGCTTTCAGGCTCCATGCTGCATTTGAAGAGACCCTGAAGTGGAAACAGTGGAAAATTGATTGAAGGATGTAGTGAGTGCTTTGACCACACAGGTGTTTCAGAGAATTTAGAAACACTTGGCTTTGAAGTCGAAAAATTAAATTTTTACATATTTTTACCCCAGATTTTTCATTTTTACAAGGTGTAACAGGAGAAAAACACCCACAATTTGTTACCCATTTTATCCTGAACATTGCAACACCCCATATGTGGTCATAAACTGCTGTATGGGCACATTGGAGGGTTCGGAAGAGAAAGAGCTAATGTGTACATTTTAGGCCTAATTTAGGGATTTATACAGCACTGGACGACAACTGCAGAGGTGAAGTAAAGATACCCTCAATAAGTGACCCCATTTTCGAAACCACCCCCCTCCCCGAATTTACTAAGGGTTGTAGTAAGCATTTTGACACCACAGTTGTTTTGCAAAAATTAATTAAACTGTATAGGCTCTGGTGTGAAATAATAAATGGAACCCCCGAGAAGTTACCCCATTTTGGAAACTCCGCCCATCAGATACTAAGAGAAGGAGTGAGCATTTTGCAGATATGAATGAGCAGAGACTGGGCGGAATGAAAATTGCAAGTTTTCCACGGATATGGCATTTCAGTGCCCAATATGTTGTGCCCAGCTTGTGCCATCTAAGACTCACACCACATCCTTTGATTGTTAGGTGGGTTCTGCTGGGCATTGGAATGCCATAAATGTGGACGTAATCTGCTGTTTGGGTACGGTGCAGGGTTCAGAAGGGAAAGACCACCTTGGCTTTTGCAGCACAGAGTTTGATGAATTGGTTTAGGGGAACCATGTTACTATTGAACAGCCTGTGTGTACAGCCATTGAATGAGAATCAGAGTTTTTGTTTTTATGTCTCAACGGAGCTGTGTGATGGCTTATTTTTTGCAGGATGAGTTGCTATTATCATTGGTTCTATTTTGGGGTACATACAAGTTTTGGGGTTTTGTTACTGCCACGAACACCGTGCCGGAAAAATTACATGTTATCTTTAGGCTACATGCACACGACCGTTGTGTGTTTTGTGGTTCGCAAATTGTGGAAGTGCAAAACACGGATGGCGTCCGTGTGCGTTCCGCAATTTGCGGAACGGCACGGACAGCCATTGATATTACTGCCTATTCTTGTCCGCAAAACGGACAAGAATAGGACTGGTTATATTTTTTGGGCGGGGCCACAGAACGGAGCAACAGATGCGGACAGCACACGGAGTGACTGGGTCCGCATCCGAGCCGCAAAAACTGCTCGGATGCGGACCAAAACAACGGCCGTGTGAATGAGGCATTACCCTTACTCTGCTGGTCAGTGCGATTACAGAGGAATACATTTCATATAGTTTTTTTTAAAGATTTACCAATTTTACACACCGCATTTAAAAAAATATATATATTTCTGCGTCACCATTTTCTGAAAGCCATATATTTTTATTTTTCTGGTGATGGTTTTGTGTGAGGGCTCGTATTTTTCAGGATGAGGTGACTAGAGATGAGCGAATCGAATCCCATGAAGTGGAATTCCATCTGAATTTCAGGAAAAGGCCTGAATGTACTCCGTATGCATTCGGTTTCCGTATTTCCATTCCGTTGAAAGATAGAACATGTCCTATTATTGCCCGCAAATCACGTTCCGTGGCTCCATTCAAGTCAATGGGTCCGGAAAAAAAAGGAACACATACGGAAATGCATCCGTATGTCTTCCATATCCGTTCCGTTTTTGCGGAACTATCTATTGAAAATTTTATGCCCAGCCCAACTTTTTCTATGTAATTACTGTATACTGTATATGCCATACGGAAAAACGGAACGGAAATAAAAAACGGAACAATGGATCTGTGAAAAATGGACCGCAAAATACTGAAAAAGCCATACGGTCATGTGAAAGAGGCCTAAATTTGGATTGCCTAAAAGCTGCATTTCCTCCTGCTTCGTGTCAGCAAATCAATTTAACCTGAAATAGTATAAAAAAAATAATAATTCAGCCGGCGTGATGACGTAATCTCGCGCCGCACAGGATTTCGGCCGAGATCTTCAAATAAGATGGCGGTGGCCGGCCCGTCGTTAGCAAATGAAGGAGGTAAGTTTGATTTTATAAATTTTTTATTGTTAATTTTACACTCAGATGCCGCGATCATGTATGAATGGGGTATCTGAGGAGTACAATGACGGGGGCGGCGTTATCGCAGCTCCCTGTCATTGCACCCGCTACTTACAAAAGTAATTAGTCACAAAGCTAATGAGCTTGTGAAATTTGGCGAATCAGCCGAATCAAACTTTTAAGAAATTCGCTCATCTCTAGAAGTGACGTTTTAATTAGTACTATTTTGGGGTAATAAAACTTTTTGATTGCTTGATATTATGATTTTTGGGAGGCGAGGTGACCACAAAATGGTTGTTCTGGCAATGTTTTTTTTAATGGCGTTTAGGGGATTATGTGATATTTTTATAGAGCCAGTCATTACGAACGCAGCAATACCTAATGCTTTTTTAATAATTTTTTTAAATTTTTTTCAATTGTAAATGGCTTGATGAGGGGAAACAAGCCTTTTGTACTTGAAACATATTTTTGTTTTATAAAACACTTTTTTACTTTTTATTTTTGTCCCACTAGGGGGCTTTAACCTTTGAGTGCCTAAACCCTTTTACAATGCATTACTATACATAGTGTATACGGTTTGGTTTACATCAGTGGAGGAAAATTACTGTATAATGTAACACAACAAATTATGGAAATGGTGAAGTTCTACAACCTTTGCAAAACATTTTACAGTAATATACAATTTCCTTAGACCGGGTTTAATTGCACAAAACTTAAAGTTGACTTTTTGTGCATAGCGGGGGTATTGAGTCACACAATTTTGAGGGATCCTGGGATTAGCTATCAGCAGCAGTGCAACCACAGTGTCAATGCGTGTCTTGACAGCTACAGACGTGAGTGATGGTCATGGTTCTTAGTTTTATCATAGCATAACCAATAAGCAAACGTTCAGTCCTGATCCCCCATTTAACACCACCGTGTAATTGTTCCAAGGGCAACAAATGCACAGAAATGTATTTGTCCAAATGCATTGAGCAACATTTTTGATCAGCAAGGACGTTTACTATTAGGTAAACCTGCTAACATTTATTAGAAGGATGTCTTGACAATTAGCTGATCACAAAGTCTCCAACTGCTGAGACCTCCTAGCAATCAGATATAATCTGTAAGAAAACCTGGCATAAAACGTTAAATTTTTATGCAGCGCCCCCACAGGATACATCAAACATTACATGGTGCCTATTTAAATGAGTGGATTTTCTGTGTAATGCAGGACCTGACAGATCCTCCAAAGCAAGATACACTCTTTGTAGCCATCACTCTGACCAAGAGATGAGGACTCTGAAGAGGACCACTGTCACGGCGGACAGGATCTCAGATACACAGACAACCAAATACACAAGTGTCTAGGCTAGATGCTGGGGACAGGTCACCTCCTAGCACATCCCTGACTTCTCTCCCTATGCTGCTAAGCCCACATTCAGACCTTGATGGTAGGTATGAAGTGTCCTCGTGCCTGGACTGAAAAAAAACTAGAATCCCTGAGATGGTGAAAGGGGAGAAGGGGCAGAAGACACACAAATAGCCTAGACCGCAAACCACACAAACAGAAATCAAACTTATCTGATGGAACAGACAATCCTTCCTTCCTTGAATCCAAGGCCAGACAGAAATCTATAACCCGCACTGCCCTCTGGGATTGAAGGCAATTTAAGCCAATGACCCCACCCAGAGCACCTGAAGGAAGGCGGATCCAGCATGATTCCAAAACAAACAAAAGGTTAGACACGTGCTGCCAATCTGACAGACCTCCGTACACCGTCCGAGCAGGGCATGACAACCACCCTCTATTAACTCTCAATTACCTAAAAAGGTATATGGAAATGGGGTTTTTAAACCAGAGGACCCCTTTAAAGTCAAACCAGTATTTTCCTTTAAATAAGCTATAAGGTTCCAGCCAGGGGTGTAACTACCATAGCGGCACACCATGCAACTGCTATGGGGTCCAGGGCAAGAGGGGGCCCAGTCTTAGTTGGGATCATCTCCTCTTCTACTGGAGGTGAAAACTTGGTCAGGACTCTACCCCCTAAGGCCCCATTCACACGTCCGCAATTTCGTTCTGCATTTTGCGGAACAGAATTGCGGACCCATTCATTTCTATTGCGGACAAAAATAGGCTTATTCTATCAGTGCCAGTGATGTGCGGTCCACAAAATGCAGAACGCACATTGCCGTGTCTGTGTTTTGCGGATCCGTGGATCCGCAAAACACGCTACGGACTTGTGATTAGACCCTAAAGGAACAACTTTTAGCAAATGAGGCAGCGGAAAAATGGCCCAAGTGTCATTGAAAAGGGTTTAGGCAGAAAACCTTCTGTCCTGTGTGGGGGGCCTGGTGTGATCCTTGCTATGGGGCCCTTACTTCTCTATCCCACTAGTTCCAGCAATCAGACAGTATACCACTTAACTCAAATTACACATCATTGTCCAAATCTACATTACACCACTTCATAAACCATGTTGGAAAATCAGTGTTGCTCCTCTTATCTTGTTTATTCAGGACTTTCCTGTTAAAATACATGAAGGTTTAATACTTGCACTCATACTCTAGCTGTAAATGATATTAGCACCCATTGTAAACATTGTAAATTGTAGAAGGCTCAGAGATAATCCTATTTGAACATGAAGTAAAACACGATATGTCAACATTTTCCTTGTAGAAAAGGAAATGATTTGTGCAAAAACTAAAGTTTGGTTTCTACTTTGTCCAAATATCCAAATGTCCAATCAGTGTGGGTCGAATGAAGGGCATAGGAAAACTTTGAGAAGCATAAATCAAAAATGATGTAATTCTAAGGAAGTTTAACTTTTAAGGACTTTGTTAGTCACCGTCCTAAGGAGCAATCAATCACGCGTTGTAGAGTAGGTGGCCAAATGGCATATTGTGCCCAGAAAAGTAGCCCTCAGCTCGTGTGCAGGCTCCTATTCCACCCACTTCACTGTGTGCTGTGGCCCCTCAGCTCTAGTTCTGCCATAGCCCTTCAGATCCCATCTATTTTCTTACATTTTCGAGTGACCAGTCAACTATCTTATAAGAATGGGGGGGGGGGGGGGGCAACTCTTCCGAGCTGAATGATGTCCGAAGAATGAAGGGTTAGGAACTTCAACATCCCAATCCTTTGTTCTCATGTTAGATTAGCCACTGCCAGAGGTGTCTGATAGCAGCTTATTCCCCTCTCTGCATTGAGAACACATGCACACTTGGCTAAACTGAGCATGCTTGTTTATGGAAGGGGTGTCGGAAGGAATAGCCGTTCCTTCAACAATTATTAAAGGTATATGTTAATAGGTCTGGAACCAATGCAAGGATGTCTTCTCCAGACCTCCTGCAACCTTAGCAAACAAAGGTGTGGGGAATTAAAGGAGTTGTCTGGGATTAGGAAACAAAAACAGTTCCCCAACTGACCACTGGTTGTGTGTGGTATTGCAGCTCAGCTACATTGAAAGGGCTTCTGTCACCCCCCAAACCCCCAATTTTCAGTTTTTGACTTATTATATTTGTTAATGTAATTCCAGATTCCATATATGCCCCTCTTACCTCGGGCAGTGCAGTAATTACAGTAAAAAACGTACTGTTATTATATGTAAATTTCTTTACTACCAGCAAGTTGGGCGGACTTGCTGGTAGCCACCGCATCCTCTGTTTGAAAATACGCCCCCTCCTCCACTTGATTGACAGGGCCAGCGAGCGCTATCCTCCTCTCGCTGGCCCTGCCTGCAGTCTCAAATCCCGCGCCTGTGCCGTACCGGTCGTCATTCGGCGCAGGCACTCTGAGAGAAGGACGGCCGCTCCTTCCTCAGTGCGCCTGCGCCGATGACGTCAGCCCTACACCCAGAAGATAAGACCTCTCTTCCGGTATGGCACAGGCGCGGGATTTGAGACTGCAGGCAGGGCCAGCGAGAGGAGGAGAGCGCTCGCTGGCCCTGTCAATCAAGTGAAGGAGGGGGCGTATTTTCAAACAGAGGATGCGGCGGCTACCAGCAAGTCCGCCCAACTGGCTGGTAGTGAAGAAATTTACATAAAATAAAAGTACGTTTTTTACTGTAATTACTGCACTGCCCGAGGTAAGAGGGGCATATATGGAATCTGGAATTACATTAACAAATATAATAAGTCAAAAACTGAAAATTGGGGGTTGGGGGGTGACAGAAGCCCTTTAAAGTAAATTGCGCTGAGCTGCAATACTACCCCCAACATGACAGGTATGAAGCTGTTCTTGGGAAGAAGCAGCCATGTTTTTATCATCTTTAGGCCTCTTTCACACGAGCGTTGCGGGAAAATGTGCGGGTGTGTTGCGGGAACACGTGCGATTTTTCCGCCCGAGTGCAAAACATTGTGATGCGCGAGAAAAATCGCGCATGTTTGGTACCCAAACCCGAACTTCTTCACAGAAGTTCAGGCTTGGGATCAGTGTTCTGTAGATTGTATTATTTTTCCTTATAACATGGTTATAAGGGAAAATAATAGCATTCTGAATACAGAATGCATAGTACAATAGCGCTGGAGGGGTTAAAAAAATAATAATTTAACTAACCTTAATCCACTTGATCGCGCAGCCGGCATCTCCTTCTGTCTTCATCTTAGCTGTGTGCAGTAACAGGACCTGTGGTGACGTCACTCCGGTCCATCACATGGTCCATCACATGGTCCATCACCATGGTAAAAGATCATGTGATGGATCATGTGATGACCAGAGTGACGTCACCACAGGTCCTGTTACTGCACACAGCTAAGATGAAGACAGAAGGCGATGCCAGCTGCGCGATCAAGTGGA
Source organism: Bufo gargarizans (assembly GCF_014858855.1). Classification (NCBI taxonomy): domain Eukaryota; kingdom Metazoa; phylum Chordata; class Amphibia; order Anura; family Bufonidae; genus Bufo; species Bufo gargarizans. Next base: position 641,772,736 of record NC_058081.1, read on the forward strand.
TTAAGGTGAGTTAAATTATTTTTTTTAACCCCTCCAGCGCTATTTTACTATGCATTCTGTATTAAGAATGCTATTATTTTCCCTTATAACCATGTTATAAGGGAAAATAATAATGATCGGGTCTCCATCCCGATCGTCTCCTAGCAACCGTGCGTGAAAATCGCACCGCATCCGCACTTGCTTGCGATTTTCGCGCAACCCCATTCATTTCTATGGGGCCTGCGTTACGTGAAAAACTAATATAGAGCATGCTGCAATTTTCACGCAACACACAAGTGATGCGTGAAAATCACCGCTCATGTGAACAGCCCCATAAAAATGAATGGGTCGGTATTCAGTGCGGGTGCAATGCTTTCAACTCACGCATTGCATCCGCGCGGAATACTCGCCCATGTGAAAGGGGCCTCAACCTATCAAGAAAAGATTAAAAACAAGCATCAAGTCCTTCTGTCTCAGGTGTGGTAATGTTATCCAGCTTCAGAAGGGGACCACAGTTTAATCTTTTCTATGTGCCCCCAAGCTCTTTGTATAGCTTTGTACCAACCCACTTACACATCTTAATTAGGGCCTATAATAAATTTGTAAAATGCTCACCAAATACAGCCGCAGTCACTACCCAATTGCCCTCATGTACAACCAATAACTAAAAATGACATTACAGTGACTGAGGTAAAGAATGGCAATGTAATATTAAAAATGTTTAAATATATCAATCAAATCCAAATAAAAATATACAGGTAATGATATTAAAATATGGCATATATGCAACCTCTGGACGTGACATCCCAAGCCTAGGGTGGTAAATAGTATCTACACAAACCATCAGAAGGTATTTGTACACCATTGGGCTGCAATCCAGACGTCCAACTACAGGTGTTTCACTGACCTCACGACATCACTCTCAAAGGCTATCATGGTGCACAGCAATACGCCAAGGGAGACTGGACTGGAGGTCTATCCTCTTCAGTGAGTCACACTTTTGTCTTGGATGCAATGATACCCCTAGATTGCGCTAGAGGCCATGTGGGCGATGCCATGAAGAGGCCTTCACAAGGGAGCGTCACACAGGTCCTACTCCTGGGATTATGGTGTGTGTTGGCATAATGACTCCTCTAGTCTTCATTTCAGGAACACTAGTAGAATGGCATTGCATAGATCTTGTTGTGGAACCAGTGGTACTGACTTTTCTCAAATGTGTCCCGGGGCCATTTTTCAACAGGAAAACACCAGGCCGCATGCTGCTTGAGCTACCATGGTCTGCAGCATCTCTGATCTTTTCTACCATCAAGCACATTTTTTATGTCATTTTTTTCATTAAATATTTACTCCACTTAATTTTAAAAAAGTTGTACACATGGCAGAAATGTTACTGTAGGGATACACAAAGTCCCATGAGATCTTTGTACACCCCTGGCCACCCTCCGCAGTTCAGTCCCAGGTCTCCCTAGTCACCACACTCTTTAGAGTGAATTTGTCTGAAAATACTGTTTTTGTATTTTATTGTATATGTTCTACAGTTTTGAATGACGTTCCCTAATGAGCCACTCGACAATAAAGCTTTTATAGGCCAATTACGCCATATTTACTCATTAAATCCCATGCTACATTCCCATAACTTCCAATCCTTTCATGTCAGTCATTCGTCTTTGTGCGGCTTTGGAGCCCTCTATATTAGATTAGCCCTCACTCTCAGTCCTTTAAACCCCCAAGAATAAAATTCAGACGTCTCTTAATAGGAGATGTAGAAAAACAAGGAGATTATTTCAGATCTGGAATGTATTTTGCCGACTGGCCTTTTTTTAATGCGGTGCTGTGATGTTGACAAGTCCCTTCTAATTAACCACAATTTAATTATATCCCATAAAAATTAACAAATTCTTGAAATATTTTCTCTAAGGGCGATATCGCCCAGAACCCCGGTGATAACTGTAGCATGTGACATTAGATATTACCCACTGAACCAGACTGGAGGTCCTAGTGTGCTATTGTCCTCCGTATAAAATAGTAATAATGCTATGTATTGCTTGTTGCTGCGCCGACACCAGCGGGGGTCTTGCTAAGTATTTTTATTGCGGTGATATTATGGTTCTCATTTATGTGTTTTTACATACAGGTTCTTTATTCCACTATGTCCACCATTAGGAGCCATAGAATTAATCATTATTAACAGTTCAGTAGCTTTGTATTGAGGCCCCATGCACACGACTGAATCCGTTTTGTGGTTTGCAAATCCGTTTGGTGGTCAAGGTTGCATTTTTTGAGGACTTATTGATTTCAAGCGGATGCAAAAGCACACGGATGATCCATGTGCTTTCCGCATCTGTATGTCCACAAAATGTGGACCACGGATCTATTGAAAGAAATGGGTCCGCAAATAAAATGTGGATGGCACACTGTATTTGAGGATCTGTGATTTGTAGACCATAAAATGGATAGTCGTGTCCATGGGGCACAATTCTGCAGGCTTCAGAGCTGAATTCTGACTGTGTTCCACTACATAATGGGACCTATCATGTAAGGTACAGTTTTGTTGACTCTTTCCAATAGCAACAGGTAGAGTTGTGAATGCAGCTCTGGAGCATAATTCTGATTGTATAATAAAGGATGATTTTTATGTATTCACAAGGCTACTCACCTTTTTTCTCAGTTTATACATCAATTAACCAGATCATATAGGGCACCTGCACACGGGTGCGGATAAACGTGCAGAATATCCAAGATTTCTGTGGGATTTTGTGTGTGTTTCTGCACCCAAACTGCTCGCGAAATCACAAGTATTAATTGCTGTTTTTGCTACGGATTTGATGCAGATTTTCTGCTGATCTCTGCCTTCCTTTGTTCATACAATGTTTGTTAGGGTACTTTCACAAACTGCCACAATAGAAAACGGATCCGTCCCCCGTTGACTTCCAATGGAGTTAATGACAGATCCATTTTGGCAATGTTAAAGATATGTTAAAGATAATACAACCGGATCCGGAATAATACATCCAAATCAGTTAACGGAAATGTTTTTGCTGGACCCTGTGAGTGTAAAAGTAGCCTTAGTGATAATCTACATCGTGCTGTGTCCTTTTTAGGTAGCAAGTAAACAGCTCTTGAAGTTAATATGTTGGATGCAGAATATTAAATGGGCAAGTAGAATATTCTGAGCAACTTGGACAAGGGTCAAATTGTCATGGGTAGGTAACTGGATCACAGCATCTCCAAGAAAGCAGACCATGTGGGGTGTCCCTGAATGCAGATGTGGGGTGTCCCTGAATGCAGATGTGGGGTGTCCCTGAATGCAGATGTGGGGTGTCCCTGAATGCAGATGTGGAGTGTCCCTGAATGCAGATGTGGAGTGTCCCTGAATGCAGATGTGGGGTGTCCCTGAATGCAGTTGTTAGTACCTACGGTCTGGTCGGGCATGAAGTCCCTATCTACCACTACACATTCTTATTTTGCTGTTTGCTTAAAATCAAATCAGCCCATATTTGCCAGTCAACTCTTGTCCCAGCACTGGGAAGTGGCAGCCATATTGCACTGTGGTTGCAATAGACCATACATTCCCACCACAGTGCTTGTAGTAAATGAGAATGAGATCTGCACAAAAAGATAGGAACTAGGATGTGATTTGCTGGCTCCAGCTTGGGGGGGGGGGGGGGGGGGGGGTCAATGTTATGCCTAAGGCAGGGTCGGAGTGGGACATCAAAGAGAGAATCTCCAGCCCTGCAGTAGGCATAACACAATGCAGTGGTCCAAGTGGTTGTTTCCTATGGAGCTTTTTGAATTCCTCTAACACACAGCATCTACAGTATATACCAATTATTATTACTGCCAATCTGTCTCAGGAGATAAACCTAGAAAAATGCAGAAGTCTTGAAATTCGAGTTTCTGGCATACCGTGAACTTCTGTAATGAGCTTCAATTTGAAATCTGATTTTCCACTCATAGCAGCTTTAAAAAACTCTTAAGATTTAGTCATTTTCAGCAACTACAGTAGATTTTTTTTTCTTCACTTTTCTGGTCTGGTGATCCTCCAAAAATCAAGGAAGACACACGGAAGAAAAAACAGACACGGATCACGGAACAACGGGACCCTGTTTTGCGGACCGTGAAAAAATACTGTCGTGTGCATGAGCCCTATGGCAGTGTAGACAATCTCACCCCTGGCCCTGAAGTCTCGCGGCAGTATGTATAGAGCGCGCCAGAGCAATGAAATGTTGGCTGTGCTCCATTTCTAATTTGAGGTCATTTTTAAGATTTAAATGGGTTGTCTCACTTTAGAAAATTGCATGTATCATGTAGCCAAATTTAATACAAAGCACTTACTAATGTATTGCTTCCTTTGCTGGCTGGATTCATTTTTCCATCACATTATACACTGCTCGTTTCCATGGTTATGACCACCCTGCAATCCATCAGTGGTGGTCGTGCTTGCACACTATAGGAAAAAGCACCAGCCTTTGTGTGCTCCCATGGTCCTGGCCACCAAAAAGGCTGATGCTTTTTCCTATAGTGTGCAAGAACGACAACCGCTGATGAATTGCAGGGTGGTCGCAACTATGGAAACAAGCAGTGTATAATGTGATGGAAAAATGAATCCAGCCAGCAAAGGAGGCAATATGGATAATAACAATACATTAATAAGTGCTGTGTATTAACTTTCTCTACATGATAAATGGCACTTGCTAAAGTGAGACAACCCCTTTATGTGAAGATCGCCTTAAAAGTCAGTAAATATGCCCTTAGGTTATGTTGCTAGAACCAGTAGGCATAGCGGAGAGCCTGGTGGGCCATTTGCCATGGGTGTTGGGTTTGGAGAAGGGGGCAGAAATGGCATTGACAGCATTTTGGCAGAAAAATCATGTTGCATGGTGTAGATTTTTGTAGAAGAATCGGCCCCTGAACCTCTTACAGAGAATCGTTTTCCTTATTTTGTGAGGAAGGGGCACCAAACTGAATCTCTACACCAGATGACTGACAACCTGCCATTGCTAATAACTAAAATTAGGGAAGAAAGGTTTTGTTGTCTGTCTTGTGGAGCCCAAGCCATATGAGAATCCAACATCAGGGACAGTGGGCACCCTGCGTCCAAACCATCTCCCCTTTTTGGGCCAAATCTGGTCAAATTTGTTTTTTTTTACTGTTTTGTGTTGTAAAAATCCAAGCAAATCTTCTTTTAACAAAAGTCCCAATTCTAGAATTTCATAGATTTGTCATCTCAACCCAAAATCAGATAAATCATCTAATCAAGTAAGCAAAATCTTTAGAAATATGGTACCTGTGTGGATCAATAATCTGTAGGTCTACATTAGCCAAAAGGTCTTTCCTCTCAAACTTTACTATATCAGTTCATGTATATCTCTATACTTATCCTGCAGTTCATATCCAGGCGACGAGGGCTCTGATGGTGGTGGCCATGCTGCTGGGATTCATTGGAATCATTATCAGTGTTGTTGGAATGAAATGTACTAAAGTGGGTGACAACAATCCCGTCATAAAAAGCAGAATCGCGGTGTCAGGAGGAATCCTCTTCTTACTTGCAGGTAATACCGAAAAATGTTCAAAGTATTTTTAAATGTGGATGCTATGGTGGTATGCTTCTTTACATGAGGTCCATAGTTCACAGTAAAATTACCAGTTATCATTCCGAGGGACTGAGGCGACCCTCATGGGTCTCCTGCATGGGAGTAGGAGTAGAGTGTACCATCTGTCCCTCAGTATGCTATGCCAAGTCTTCACCAAAAGTACAGTCATGTCACTTCCCCCGGCCTATCGGGCCTTGGTGGTTTCAGTCCACACTGGCAAACTCTTTACAGGTGCAGATTACAAAAGAACACATAGTCAAGCCATTTAGAAGCAATTAGGTATCATTAGGAGTTGTGATGCCACCAATAAGATCCTGTCACTGGTGGACCGTCAACCTCCCAGATGGTAGAAGTTGTTCACACGTTTGGGCAGACTAGATGGGCCAAATGGTTCTTATTTGCCGAAACATTCTATGTTTCTATGTTTCAATGTATGCACCGGTTCCTGGCACATGTGGCCCCATTGAGCCAGCTTATACCAAAAGTGTGCCCATTGCCAGGTTGGTATATCTTTTTTTCACTTTAGGGAATAGCATTGTAAAGTATGTTATTCCATGCAGAGGCATCAGTGATAAAAATAAAGTATACTCTGCAGTATATGGCTACAATGAGGTCCTATGGGCAAAGTATGCCATGGTATGTCTATCCAATGGCTTACATTGGAGCCTTCTGTCGAAGCTACATGCCAGGTAAGACTCCAGAACCATACCTCCAATGAAAGGCTCAAAAGCAACGTGAACAGAGCCTAGCGTATTATGTGAACTATGGAAATGTCAATATATGGCTTGTATAACACAAGTTGCCATTGATGGTTCAGTATTTGCATTGGAGCCAGGGGCTTAGCTATAGGGGAAGCAGGGGAAGTTGCTGATTTGGGGCCTGAACTCAGAAGCGGCCCACCTAGGAAGAGGACTAAAAGATTTATTGTCTGGACCACCTCAACAGTATTATAAAATGACATTATATACAGTGACTCTGTAGGAAATGAGAGTTGCACAGAAGGAGGGGGTTGTGAAGAAGTTTCTGGGGGGGGGGGCATTCAAAAATTTGCTGTGAGGCCTGGTCATTTATGGTTATGCCACTGATTGGAGCCCAGATACACCTCTTCTTCAACTCTATAACAAGCACTGATGTTATAGATGTCATCTCATCCCATGTTTCTGTGTTATGCTTGGCCAAAAGGGACTGCTCCTCTGGGTCCTTAATGAATCAGGCCATCCCCAGTAAAAGTTTGGGTATCCAGGCCACCGGCTCTGTCTATGTTACCTTTACACTGGCCAAACAGAATTAATTTTGAACCTACAGACTGCTGAGATAAAGATCCTGTACTGTAATACTTGACGTTATTTTTTCCTTTTTCCTCTTGTCTCTGCATTATCAGGTCTGCTGACGTTAATAGCCGTCTCTTGGTACGCCACTCAGGTCACTCATGACTTCTTTAACCCGAATACTCCAGTGAATGCACGGTAAGGTGACATATGGAAATTCCTCCATGACAATTAAATAATGCTCAGGATAGGTCATGAATATCGGATCAGTGGGGGTCAAACCCCCTGCACCCCCACCGATCAGCTGCTCCCTGCTGGCTCTCTAACTAGCACTGTGAATGGAACTGGAAGCACAGCTCCATGCAAAGTGTAGTGGCCGTGCCTGGTTACTGCAGCTAAGCTTCCACTGAAGTGAATGGGATCTGAACTGTAGTAACCCAGCATGACCACTACACTTCGAACGGAGCTGTACTAGTTCCTGATTATTGTTGGGGGCACGGGGTGTCAGACCCTCACCAATCAGAAAATAATGACCTATCCTGAGGATAGGTGATCAATATCAGGAGTCTGGAAAACCCCTTTTATACTGGCACAAGATAAAGATACTCCTTCATTTCTAGTCTGAGGGAAGTAGAGAAGTGATCTGATATTTTCCTAATGCTGCTCCACTTTTCGCCTACATTAGATATGACAAATATGGGTCAAATATTGTCTCTATAGAAACTGTCTACAGCTAAGCTGAGTGCTGACCTGTAATGTATACTGCACCTCATAGTCGTTCCAATTACTGTATAGTTGTCCCCTTTTACAACCAAGAGGGGCAGGGACAGCAGAAAAAGGGAAGTCTGTATATCATACTGGCCAACATTTGACCCACTGCCTCTGGAAAAAGGGAGAGTGACATTTTTTGGACATTATCCTAACCCTTTAAACACTCCTATCCGTTTTGTACATGCCCTGCCCCTGTCATTATGGTACCATGCCCCTCCGTTATGACGCCAAGCCCATATGTTTGAGGTCCAGGGTTGCATCTACTGACACGGAATTCTTGGGCCTTACGCATTTAAAGTATATGGCGGCCTTCCTTCCTGGAGAAAGCAGTGCTCCATGCTGGGAGACTTGACAGCTCTTCGAGGAGTCCAGGAGGCCTCCTCTTTTTCTGGGAGCCTACTAGATGGTCCAAGAATGTTGGCAAGTATGGTTTATATACTGTGTCCAATGAGCAGCCAGTACGATTAAAGGGGTGTACGGGATTAGAAAAACATGGCAGCTTTTTGTCCAGAAAAGTTTGATACTGCAGCTTGGCTCCATTAATGTGATCAGGACTCAGCCTCAATACCAGAGACAACCTATGGACAGGCACGGCACGGCCATACTTTTCAATCCTGTACAACCCCTTTAATGTAAATAGGGCATGTGATCAAAGAATTGCTCTCCATCCCTGCAACCACAATCACCAGCCAACCAAACCTGGGGGTAGGGAGAATACACAGAGGGGATGTGTCATTGTATAGAGCACCCCAACCCCTATATGCAACACCATTGAAAATGGGTAATTTTCACTCTCTATTCTGCATATATTGAAGGGGATGGCCCACAAACAACATTTACTATTTATCCACAGGAAGCGTGATCCCAATTTAATCACCGGGGTCCAACCACTGGATCCCCACCGATCATGGGAACAGGGATTCCTGAGTCCTCTGTATGAATGAAATGGTAGTTTGCATATGTGACCATATCAAGGAATGGTGGGTGCACATGAGCAGTACCCTTCCATTCACACAGGGGGTTCATGATCTTGTGATCATGGGGGACTCAGCAGTCAGACCACAGAGATCATACGTTAGGTGTGGATAGATGATAGTTGTTGTTCGTTGTCCAACCCCTTTAGGTTTGCGGAGGGCAGTTACTTTTTCACATGAATGATACAGGTGCCAAATAAGTTTACTTTCTTAGAAGGCTGTGTCTGGTATTGCAGCTCATACAGTGAATTAGATTAAGCTTCATTACCAGACACAGTGCCTGAAAGAGAGTGGCGCTGAGTCTAGTAAAACTGTGACGGAGCATTGACATTGCCCCCTCCATTCTTGTGTTTTATGGAAATGCCATCAGGGTTTAAACTTCTCACGTGGCCCTGTAATAACGCCGCTGATTTCAGGCGTAGAAAAAGCTAGGAAGCTGTCTTACATTTAGAACTGGAGAAGGATCTGCCGAAGTTAGGGGTTTATAAAGATTTTTTAACCCAAAATGAGTAAAAGACATTCATAAAAAATTCCCCCCAAAGGTGTATCCTCAGCATAGGTCATCACTCTCATACCTGTGGAGGGATGACTCCGGGCACCCCTGCATATCAGCTGTTTGAAGGGCCACGGCGCTCAGATGACCGCGGCAGCCTCTTCCTAGTATGCCAAGGACAATGCTATACATTGTATATTGGCTGTCCTTGGCATTGCAGCTCCATCCAATTTAGGCCTCATGCACACGACCGTTGTGTGTTTTGCGGTCCGCAAATCGCGTATCTGCAAAACACGGATGGCTTGCGTGTGCGTTTCGCAATTTGCGAAACGGCACGGACAGCCATTGATATAACTGCCTACATGAGGCCTTACTTGAATGGTTCTTAAAGGGGTTATGTCATGAAGATCGGGGCCGCGCTCCGCAAATGCGGATGCGGACAGCACACTGTGTGTTGTCCGCATCCATTCCGTCCCCATAGAAAATGAATGGGTCCGTACCCGTTCCGCAAAATTGCAGAACGGATGCGGACCCATTTGCGGTCGTGTGAATGTATCCTAACTGCCACCGCTTCTAACAGAAGATATGGCTGGTGACAGTTGAAGATTTAAACTGAGCGCGTTCGACCAGCTCAGTAACATGAACATAAAATGAGGAAAAGAACAAACAGCAGGTGGCGCTATACAGATACATTTTATTGAATAACTCACTGGCTATACTAAATTATTAATTACATGCAATTACAAAAGTATTCAGATCCAGGTGCTGGTTTGGAAAATGTAGAATATGCTTTGTGACACAACCCCTTTAACTGCACATAGGCCATATGACCAAAGAAAGTGATGTCACAGGCAGAGAAAGACGGTGGGGTTGTAGGGAGTAGGACGCCCACTAGTCAGATATTGTTAAAGGGGTTATCCCTCAAAAAACTCCACCTGCCATGGATGATTGACAGCTTTCTTCCAAATCTGTGTATAGGGAGAAAGTTAGGAATCAGAGGCAGGGAGGCGGAAGGGGTAGCTCATGAATATCGAAGACTTCAGTGTCGGCTCACGCTGCAGCTGCTCACCAATGATTTTACGAAAAATACTTTACAAAAAAAAAAAAGATTAATTTTTTTTTATTGCTTCTTGTATTTTAAGCTTTTGGTAAATTGCCAAAAAGTTTACTTCCCACCTTTATTCTACAATGTCATTCATACAAAGCCTTACGTTCATATGCACTTTTAAGAGTTAGTGTAATTCACAGCAATATACAGAGAATGTGCTGCCAAGAATTGGAAGACGATGAAATTTACAAGGTGCTTGGAATGTCTCCATTTTGAGAAATTATAGTTCAGGAAGGAAATGGGGGGGATGGTCTACAATGCACAGTGCCATAGTAATATAGCAGAATGTAGAAGTTTCTTTTAAGATTCTCTAGAACAGTGAAATGAAGATGCTATGACAAACTGACCATTCATCGTTTCTCTATAAATCTTGAGCTCAAGGCAAGTCAGCACATTTAAGTGCACCGAGGGCGGGCCCAAGACGCTCTGTGTGCATTGTTCCTCCTGATTACTCTGTCAGCCCCTCCCACAGAATTTTGATTAACCCGGACAGACGAGATGACTATGTGGGAGTCTGCAGAGGAAGTAGGAGGAGCAAAGGTGCACAAAGGGGCTTGGTCAACTCTCGGTGCACTTAGCTGCTCATTTGCATATAGATTGAAACTACCTTTTCTCCAGACTGAAGCAACAGATCAGTAAGTGAACAGTATCATTACATTAAGCTGGGCTAGCCCTACAAGGCATTGTGCCTAGTCTAAAGGGGTTCTCCAAGTCTAATAAACACCTCCCAGAGTGGCTGACCCATGTTGGTGATCATACTTATCTCGTCCCTGCCACTGGGTTCGGTGTCTGCTCCCGGCCCGGCCCTGCAGCACTGAAAACAACATCCGTCAATGGGAGGACACGTGACCGCTGCAGCCAATCACAGGTCGTAGCATCAGGGAGCGGAAGAGCCGAACCGGGAGCGACATCGACAGAACCCAGTGGCGGAGACCAGTACAGATATCCACCGTGGGTCGGCCACTCTGGGAGGCGTTTATTAGTCTTAGATAACCCCTTTAACGCTCGGTTTCCTGACGACAAACTCCTTTTAAGAACAATATAGTCACAATGCACCATGTTTCAACCATAATGTGGAAATCTCCCAGTCTACAATATCCTTCTTATAAACCCATTCTTGTATTGCAGGTATGAATTTGGCTCTGCATTATTCGTGGGGTGGGCCGCAGCCAGTCTCACCATGCTGGGAGGATCCTTTCTGTGCTGCTCATGTCCCAATGGAGAGAGGCAAGGGCAGCAATATTACAGACAGTCCCAACCATCAGCAACAACCAGAGAGTATGTGTAACACCCAGCCCAATTCAACTTATCCTAGTGCGCGGCGTCTCCACGTGTTCTCATCTCAGCCATGCCCAATCAGATTATGTGACTTATTACTCCTGTTTTTATACAGTTCTTTATATTTTATTTTTAATTTTTCATATCTTAATATTTTGTAAATAAATTTAGCCTAATAACCCATCAATTATTATTACTGCCAAAGTCTTTAATGAACGGCCGCTATATCATTTGACTGATGTAATTTTTATCATCTAAAAAAAGGGGGACATTGAGAAGGCACCAGTTCTCCTGTGAGCACTTTGGCCTTCTCCCCATTCACTTCAATGGGGCTGAGTGCGGTGCAAAGCACAGCCGCTATGCATTGTACGGCCCTGTGCTTGGTAACCACAGAGAAGGCCACGGCATTCACAGGAGCACTGGTGCCTTTTTAAACAGCTGATCGGCGAGGGTCCCACGTGTCGGACCCCCGCCGAACAGATACTGATGACTAGAGATGAGCGAATTTCATATTTTGAAATTCAACAGATATTCAACAATTAATACTCTGCTACAAAACCTGCTCCTGATGATGTGCGAGGTTTCTCTTGCACAGATACGCGTTGAGCGGGTGATACTGTAGATTTAGAAAGTCTAGGGGACTAGTGCACCAGGAATAGTGTAGATGAGAGTGCACTAGGTCATTCCTCTAGACCATACAAACTCGAAAACAAATTTGACTGATGTAATTTTTATCATCTAAAAAAAAAAGGGGGGACATTGAGAAGGTCGGTAGGCCATTTTGGAAATCTAAATTTGGGATTATCGCCCAATAATTTACAAGGAACCGTCTCTGTGTATGTCACACGCTTTGAAGTTACATTCATCAGCCCCATGTAAAGCATGACTCATGGGAGATAAAGTACATTCTCATTGCTAACCTCTAGAAACAATTTATATACAAATTATTTAAATATCTGAAATTTTAGCCCATTTCAAATTATGTCTATTTAGAGCTAGATTTCATCTGGTAGCCACTGAACCTCACCCATGGCAATTGTGTCACATATGGAGGGGCAGAATTTTTTGGTCATTATTCGAACACATTCTTTCACAGAAATGACCAATGACCATGCTAGATATTTTTGGTGGGTAGACCGCCATAACTTAAATTTTATTAAATTTTTCATAAATTTGCAACATTTTATTCTAATTTATATAATTTGACAGTTATTATATGATCGGACATTGTAATACTATTGAATCAGGTGGTTTATGCTTGTGCATGGTAGTAAATGTTTGTAATGCTTTCGGTCAAAAATATGTCCATCTGACGGCCAGTTAATATATCCTGTCTATGACCAACTTTAATTCTTGTATAGGGGGCACCTAGCTGCAAAAATATTATCTAGGGGGCACCTGGCTGAAAAAAAATTGTACAGGGGGCACCTGGGTGCTGAAATAGTGTATAGGGGCACTTGACTTAAAAAAAATTGTCTAGGGGACACCTGGCTGCAAAACTATTGTATAGGGGGCACCTGACTGCAAAACAATTGTATGGGGACACCTAGCTGAAATAAATATTGTATAGGGGGCACCTGGCTGCAAAACTATTGTATGGGGGCACCTGGCAGCAAAACTATTGTATGAGGGTACTGGCTGAAAAATAATTCTATGGGGGCACCAGGCTGAAAAAACTATTGTATTGGGGTACCTGGCTGAAAAAATATTGTATAGGGGGCACCTGGCTGCAAAACTATTGTTTGGGGGCACCTGGCTGCAAAACTATTGTATGGGGACACCTAGCTGCAAAACTATTGTATTGGGGTACCTGGCTGCAAAAATATTGTATATGGGGCACCTGGCTGCAAAAATATTGTATATGGGGCACCTGGCTGCAAAACAATTGTATATGGGGCACCTGGCTGCAAAACAATTGTATGGGGACACGAGGCTTCAAAACTATTGAATGGGGGCACTGACTGCAAAAATATTATATAGGGGGCACTGGCTGCAAAAAAATTATATAGGGGGCACCTGGCTGGAAAAAAAATTTGTGTAGGGGGCACCTGGCTGAAAAAAAAATATTGGATAGGGGCACCTGATTGCAAAACAATTGTATGGGGGCACCTGGCTGCAATATAATTGTATGGGGGCACCTGGCTGAAAGAAATATTTGTATGGGGACACCTAGCTGCAAAACTATTGTATGGGGGCACCTGGCTGCAAAACTATTATATATGGGCACCTGGCTGAAAAAATATATTGTATAGAGGGCACCTGGCTGCAGAGATATTGTATGGGGGCACCTGGCTGAAAGAAAAATTGTATAGGGGCACCTGGCTGCAAAACTATTGTATGGGGGCACCTGGCTGCAAAATATTGTGGGGGGGGGGGGGCACTGGCTGCAAAAATATTATATAGGGGGCACCTGGCTGAAAAAAATATTGTATGGGGGCACCTGGCTGCAAAACTATTGTATGGGGACATCTAGCTGCAAAACTATTGTATTGGGGTACCTGGCTGCAAAAATATTGTATATGGGCACCTGGCTGCAAAACAATTGTATAGGGACACCAGGCTGCAAAATTATTGTATGGGGGGCACTGGCTGCCAAAATATTAAATCTGGGGACCTGGCTGAAAAAAAAATGGTATAGGGAACACCTGGCTGCAAAAATATTGTATGGGGCACCTGGCTGCAAAACAATTGTATGGGGACACCTGGCTGCAAAAAAATTGTATGGGGTGCACTGGCTGCAAAAATATTATCTAGGGGGCACCTGGCTGAAAAAAAATTGTACAGGGGGCACCTGGGTGCTGAAATAGTGTATAGGGGCACTTGACTTAAAAAAAATTGTCTAGGGGACACCTGGCTGCAAAACTATTGTATAGGGGGCACCTGACTGCAAAACAATTGTATGGGGACACCTAGCTGAAATAAATATTGTATAGGGGGCACCTGGCTGCAAAACTATTGTATGGGGGCACCTGGCAGCAAAACTATTGTATGAGGGTACTGGCTGAAAAATAATTCTATGGGGGCACCAGGCTGAAAAAACTATTGTATTGGGGTACCTGGCTGAAAAAATATTGTATAGGGGGCACCTGGCTGCAAAACTATTGTTTGGGGGCACCTGGCTGCAAAACTATTGTATGGGGACACCTAGCTGCAAAACTATTGTATTGGGGTACCTGGCTGCAAAAATATTGTATATGGGGCACCTGGCTGCAAAAATATTGTATATGGGGCACCTGGCTGCAAAACAATTGTATATGGGGCACCTGGCTGCAAAACAATTGTATGGGGACACGAGGCTTCAAAACTATTGAATGGGGGCACTGACTGCAAAAATATTATATAGGGGGCACTGGCTGCAAAAAAATTATATAGGGGGCACCTGGCTGCAAAAAAAATTTGTGTAGGGGGCACCTGGCTGAAAAAAAAATATTGGATAGGGGCACCTGATTGCAAAACAATTGTATGGGGGCACCTGGCTGCAATATAATTGTATGGGGGCACCTGGCTGAAAGAAATATTTGTATGGGGACACCTAGCTGCAAAACTATTGTATGGGGGCACCTGGCTGCAAAACTAATATATATAGGCACCTGGCTGAAAAAATATATTGTATAGAGGGCGCCTGGCTGCAGAGATATTGTATGGGGGCACCTGGCTGAAAGAAAAATTGTATAGGGGCACCTGGCTGCAAAACTATTGTATGGGGGCACCTGGCTGCAAAATATTGTAGGGGGGGGGGGGGCACTGGCTGCAAAAATATTATATAGGGGGCACCTGGCTGAAAAAAATATTGTATGGGGGCACCTGGCTGCAAAACTATTGTATGGGGACATCTAGCTGCAAAACTATTGTATTGGGGTACCTGGCTGCAAAAATATTGTATATGGGCACCTGGCTGCAAAACAATTGTATAGGGACACCAGGCTGCAAAATTATTGTATGGGGGGCACTGGCTGCCAAAATATTAAATCTGGGGACCTGGCTGAAAAAAAAATGGTATAGGGAACACCTGGCTGCAAAAATATTGTATGGGGCACCTGGCTGCAAAACAATTGTATGGGGACACCTGGCTGCAAAAAAATTGTATGGGGTGCACTGGCTGCAAAAATATTATATAGGGGGCACCTGGCTGCAAAACAATTGTATGGGGACACCTGGCTGCAAAAAAATTGTATGGGGGGCACTGGCTGCAAAAATATTATATAGGGGGCGCCTGGCTGAAAAAAAAATATTGTGTAGGGGGCACTTGGCTGCAGAAATATTAAATTGGGGCGCCTGGCTGAAAAAAATATTGTATAGTGGCATCTGGCTGCAAAACTATTGTATGGGGGCACCTGGCTGCAATATAATTGTATAGAGGCACATGGCTGAAAGAAATATTTGTATGGGGACACCTAGCTGCAAAACTGTTGCATGGGGACATCTGGCTGCAAAACAATTGTATGGGGGCACCTGGCTGCAAAACAATTGTATGGGGGCACCTGGCTGCAAAACAATTGTATGGGGGCACCTGGCTGCAAAACAATTGTATGGGGGCACCTGGCTGCAAAACTATTGTATGGGGGGCACTGGTTGCACAAATATTATATAGGGGGCATCTGGATAAAAAAATATATTGTATAGGGGGCACCTGGCTGCAAAACTATTGTATGGGGGCACCTGGCTGCAAAACAATTGTTTGGGGACACCTGGCTGCAAAACAGTGGTATAGGGGGCACTGACTACAAAAATATTATATAGGGGGAACCTGGCTGGAAAAAAAATTGTATTGGGGCACCTGGCTGCACAAATATTGTATAATGGGCACCTGGCTGCAGAAATATTGTATTGGGGCACCTGGCTGCAAAGGCTGCAAAAAAATTGTATAGAGGGCACCTGGCTAAAAAAAAAAATATTGTATAGGGGGCACCTGGCTACAAAACTATTGTATGAGGACACCTGGCTGCAAAACTATTGTATATAGCTATACACATATAGCTAATTACGGTAAACACCAAGAGACACTAATACTTTACCAAAATCACATGATATCACCTACAAAACCTGCATCTTTGCCTTAATGGTGCAATTTTGTTGCAGGGCAAAGCACCTGTGAGACAATCATGTGACCTACAGAACCAATCAGATATTACAAATCCTTTTCCCGTTACTACACAGGCTGGCAGCCTGCTTGCATGGATAGTTAGCTCTAAAGCAGTAAAAAGTAGCCCTAATAAAGCCACTACAACTAAATATGCCTCTGCATCCTGCCCCTACATGCCTCGCTCAGTTGTTTGCTTAACCTGACAACCTGCAAAAGTCCAGGTATGTAATTACTGATAATGCCAACTATTACCCACATATTCCTCCCACTGCATGTATGATGGCAATAATGTCTAAGCTCCTGGAGTCCATGTTACTTGCCTCCCATTGCCCTGCTCACCTGGACTTCACATTACAGGGATAATTCTGTAGATAGAGTCCGTAAAGTAAAAGCATCAGAGATAAAGCAGCACAGGTTACAATAGCAGATAGAGTATTAAAACAAATGCTTACTGATTTCATGTAATTGCAAGGTTTGTCTCTGGTTAGCTGTATGCGAGAGGATACACACTGCTCTGGGGCATACCTCCCAACAGTCCCGGATTTCAATGGGTGTCCTGCTGTCTCGGTACGGGGGAGGAATGTCCCGCTTTCTGGCCGCTGTCTCTGTGTCCATAGGACGCAGAGACAGTTGCCTGTATTATGATGACGCAGAGGGCCGGCATCGGCTCCCTGCTTCATCATCCCTCCCCCCTACCGGCGCTCTACACCTCTTGTCTGTGCGTGGGTCGGGCCGGAAGGCAGTCAGCCTCTGCTTCGCCTCCTTTACAGACTCGACCGGGCGATGTCCTGCTGCTGCTGCTAGGATGAAGGTTGGTATGTGGTGTTTATTTTTTTTACTTTCTGTGAGGGGCACAATGTGGGCATATTACTGGCGGCACAATGTGGGCATATTACTGGGTGCATAATATGAGCATATTACTGGGGGCACAATGTGGGCATATTACTGGGTGCACAATGTGGGCATATTACTGGGGTGCACAATGTGGGCATATTACTGGGGGGCACAATGTTAGTACATTACTAAGGGCACAATGTGGGCATATTACTGTGGGTACAATGTGGGCATATTACTGTGGGGAACAATGTGGGCATATTACTAGGGGGCACAATAAGGGCATATTATTGGGGGAGACAGCAGGGCATATTACTGGGGGACACAGCTGGGCATATTACTGGGGGCACAATGTGGCCATATTATTTTGGGCACAGCTGGGCATATTACTGGGGGCACATAACTGGGCATATTACTAGGGGCACAGCTGGGTATAATTCTGTGAAGACACAATGTGGGCATAAATACTGTGTGGTGGCATGAAGGGGGAATAATTACTATGTGGGGGCATTAAGGGGACTTGGTGAGATTAGGTGTTTTGGGTGGAGTTAGAGGCACGCCACACAATGTGTCCCTCTTTGTTTGTTTGTAAGTTGGGAGGTATGCTCTGGGGTAGTGGGGAAGTTATCTGCATTCTGATTCGTCATGCTAGTTCATGTGAGGAGAACAAAGGGTTATGGGAAGAGAGGGAAGTACAGGATGGCCTCAAGGACAGGGCAAAGATCATCACAGGAAGTGCAGCAGAGGCCAACTTAGGAAGATGCTGAAATAGAGGCACAGAGAAATAGGGTTACTAAGGGCTGAATCTGTACATCAGAAAGGTAAAATTAACTGAAAAATAAATCTTCGGTTCATAGTCTAACTGACCCAAACAAAGCCAAACAGATATCATTGACTATAATGGGGTCTGTTCCATTTCCGTTTTTAGTGGAGAAAAAAGAGCTGCACTTTTCTCTCCACTGTTTTTGACCGAATCTGCAATGGAGGCTCAAACAGAATCTTCAACAGAGATGTGAACAAGCCCTTGGAGTGGTAGGTAAACGGGGCTACATGCTAGGCAGAAAATCATGAATTTCTAACAGTGACATCTAAATGAAAAAATAACATAGTGAATACACAAAAATAAAATAAGAAAATCAATTTCTTCTAAGGTTACTAGGGAAATCAGTATACAGACACTGATATGATATAAAATATCCATAATTTTGTTTTGTAATTTGATCATTCTTTTATCTAGAATTACAAAAGTCCCTATAAAGAAAAAAGAAGAGACAAGTTAATGTGAGAGCCCATCATGAAAGCCATGTTGGAAATGTTTTGGAAAGGAAACAATGGAAGATCCTGGAAATGGAACAAGGATTATTTCCTCCTACAAACAGACTGTTGCTTTACTGAAAGACTTTTGCTTTAAAGAAGTTGTGGCAGATCTATTGTAATTGTGAGGAGTTCAAAGTAGAAGAAACTTTTATAGTCAGGGTTATCCTACAAAACGCTACCCCCTACTTGTGTCCTTTAAAGCCTTCTTCACTGTAGTGTCTTATAAATGTTACGAGTACTGTCCTAACTTCCCACTAGCATCCTATAAATCCTACTCTGCAATGGTGCCCTTATGAACCCTTCTCCTCGTAATGGTCCTCTAGACAGTAAAACCCATTCCCCTTTGGTATCCTAAAACCAATACTTCCCAATAAAATTCCCTATTGTGTTCTACTTCTCCCAGTATCTTGTAAACTTTACAGTAGTGTCCCATACAACTCCCTGCCTAGTGGTGCCTCCAGTCCTTGGTTGTGTCCTATAAACCTTTGTCTCCAGTAGTATTCTATAGATCCTACTTTATTCTATGTCCCATAATCCCAAGTCCCTGATTTTGTCTTACTAGGGCTTCTCCTCTATAATGTTCAGCTAACCTTTACTCTATTATCTTACAAAGCTTACTCCCAATGGTCTCTTATAAACCTTAGTCCCTATCTGTGACCTATAAAGTCTTCTCTCCAGCAATGTTCAATAAACCTTCTCCCTTCCATAGGCCTATAAACCCTTCTCCCCAGGTGTAGCCAATACACATTTCTCTCCAGTAGTGTTCAATGAACGCTTCTCCTCCATAGTATCCTACAAACCCTATTCTTCAGTAGAGCCTTATAAATCCTACTGCCTAGTAGAGTTCTATACACCTTACTTATTGTGGAAGAGAGTCCTTGAAACCGTCCTCTTCTGCGGTGTCCTATATGCACTTGTATGCTATGAACTTCACAATATGGCAGTGTCCTATAAATCCATCTCCATGTTCTCCTACTCACCGGTAGTGTCCTGTACACTTTACTCAAAGGTGGTTTCCCGTAAACCCAATCTCCTCCAGACCTTACTGAATAATGCAAATAGTGTCTGAGGAGGCATTTTATTTCCTGCGACCTAGCCAGCCACAGAATTATATTACCTGAAGTATAACAAGCACTGCCGACTTTATAAAATGTTGTAAGGGTTTTTATTCATTTTTAGTTTTTGGATTTCAAAGAAAAGCAGCACAAAACCTTCTTCTGGAGAGCTTCGGTTATACTACATTTGCCATCGTCTTCTTAACATAGTAAATCGGGAATGTGTTATTATATTTCCCTGCAAACAGTCTGAAGGTCATCTTTGATAAAATAACAATTTAACGTCCAATTTTTTCATAAGGAATTGTAAATATTAGACATAGAATGAAGAACATAGTATAATGTTTTGCTGTGAATGTAACTTTTTGGTCAACTAATAAATAAAATGAAGGTATTGAGCTGTTATAGTTCCCAATTTCACATTTATGTTAGAGGGGATTCCCATCTGGGACATTGCTAGGCCAGATAGGTGGGACCTGCACTGCAATTAACTATATAAGCTTATCTTACATATCTACATTTGGACAGTAAGCTAGAGATGGAGCACAAAGCACAGGACGCTCAACGCTCATTCGGCCGACAGCTATCTCTCTTGATCCCCCCATCCCCACCATACATATACATGCTCGGCTTGGCATCTATGTGCTATGAAAGGGAGAGGGGAGAAAGCTGCGGCGAGACACCTCTGGTGTGCGGCTTATCTCCTCGAGAACAAAACCTTCTGGTATATTAAAGGATAATTGTCATATTTTTTTTATTTGCTAATTTATTAGAGCTAGGCATGTATACCTGAGTTAGTCTGTCAATGATTGCCAAAAGATCTAGAATTACCTTATAATACCAGCTTTCATTAATGTCTTCTGTCAATTTCCACTGCTCCCTTAAAAGACCGTTGCTAGGGCCTGTCTGTCTCCGGCTAGGAACACGGAGGGGCGGTCCTTCACACAGCATGCCTGTATTAGGCTTCAGAGTGAGGAGGCGTGGCTCTCAGTAATCCAATCTGATTGGCTGGCAGGGAGCTGCTGGCTACAGCAAGTGTGTATGTGACCTGAGGGAATGCAGTTTTGGCCTCAGAGAACTGGCAGAGGAGCCATCTTGAGAAGATCCTCATAATGTAGGATTCAAAACAGCCGTAACTAAGGGGATAACTCAAGGAAAACAGTGGTAAGTGAAGAAACTAAAGATTGCTTTATGCATAATGCTGCTGTAGCAGTAACATATGCTAAAATAGATTTTTTTTAATGAAAATATGACAGTTATCCTTTAAAATCCAAATCTTATGTTGGAGGAGAGTCAGGAGGCCCCCATACACATTAGATGGTTGGCCAATCCCGTGGAAACTGGCGGGTTCGGCTGACATAGATCTTCAGTGTATGGCTAGCTTCAGACTACACAGGGATTATTTGTAGTCTGTAACCATGAAAATATACAGTAGGTCTGCAGTAGACACTAAACAATAAGATATTTTTAATCAAGACAAATTTTAGATGCAATAGCACAATAAACAAAGGTGAAAATACCCTTGACATTTAAAAGTATGCCTACTGCAAATACCATAAAGAATATTTCAGCTTCAGAGCTAAGGTACTATCTTGAAGGGATACTCCAGGATGATCACCTACTTAAAGGGGTTGTACATGATTAGAAAAACATGGCATCTTTTTGTCCCAAAAACAGTGGCACACATGTCCATGGGTGTTGTGTGGTACTGTCCCTAAGCCCTGTTCATTTCAATGAAGCTGCAACATCAGATACAACCCATGGGCAGGAGTGTTGCTGTTTTTTTTTAACAAAGCAGCCATGTTTTTTTTCTAATCCTGTGAACCCATTAAAGCCCATGTGACTCTTCTCTGAAATAACGGACTGCTCATCACATGGAGATGCCTTAGCCGCAGCCTGCAGAGAGCCCCACAGGTGATATGTTAACAAAGGCACGCAATGTAGTGTAACCTAATCCCAGCAATAACTACTGAACATTCGTTAATGAGATCGGTCCCACGCGATTCACCCTTCACTTCTCTAAGGCTTGTGTTATTTTAGAAAACATTGCTGCAGCTGTCTGTCTCCATAGAGTTATCTGTGACCCCCAGTCAGTACTGAGTTCTGGTAATATACTGAGGGCCATTTACTAATGACAAATGTGCACAATAATTTGTGACTTTTGAAGCTTGTCGCAACTTAGGGCACTGGGCTTAACGGAGAGGGCATTACGTAGTGGAGCCTACCGGATTTACTATACCTTATACGAGAAAGCAGGCTCGGACTGGCCCACCGGGTAGCCGGGGAAATCTTCGGCGGGCCCCTGGGATTTACAGTTAATTGTGCAGCAAGCAGCTCCAGCGCCGCTGCCTGGAACTTCAATAAGCACACACTTAACGTTAGCAAGTGGCGAGATGACTGATGATCACCTCGCCACTTCACTTGTCAATGGCTGCCTCTGTCTATGCCCAGTGTCTCCACACCCGTTCCGTTTATAACGGAATGCCCAGACAGAATGAACATCGGAAATCTTTAGAGGCATTCCGTTTTGATCCGTCACAATTGAAGTCTATGGGCAGCATAACGGATCTGTCTGGTTTCCGTTATGCAGGACGGAAAACAAAGTCGTGTCGATAGCATCCGTTATGCTTGCCCATATACTTTCACTGTGACGGATCAAAACAGAATGCCTCTTAAAGGCCTCTAAACAGAACCTATAGTGGAATGCCAGAACGTAAGTGCGAACCTGCCCTTAAAAGGTTTCTGTCACCACAATTATCCCTATTATACAGGATGACATTATCCATGTGCAAATGTGAGCGGAATCAAACTCTGCTATTCATTGTTTAATGTATGCCCCTGTTACTCCCCAATTTTTACTTTTAGGATATGCAAATTAGCCTCTAGGAGCAGGGCGGCGTTGCTCCTGCACCTACAGGCTCCGTTCTCCTACCTAATTCCACGCCCTGGCAGTGGGACAGCGTCAGGCCAGCATTCATCTCCTCCTGCCGACCCTGTGTGCTGGGGAAATATCACACCCCTTCACTATGCCTGCCTGCGCCAAATACTGAACGGCACAGCGCAGTCGCAAGACGCTGTCAATCAACACTGAAAAATACTGATCCAGGGGATGAAGGGAACCGGTCAGTTTTATCTCATAGGGAACACCGTAAAAACAAAACCCATAAAACTATATAAATGTGGTATGGCTGTAATCGTACTGACCCGGAGAATAAAGGGAAAAGGTCTGTTTAATTTTATGGGGAATGTCGTAAAAACAAAACCCATAAAACTATATAAATTTGGTATCACTGTAATTGTACTGAATGGGAGAATGAAGAGACTGAAGCCGCACTACCGCCTGCATGTCCATTTTCGGTCCTCTGCAATGTTTATATCCACCACAGCATGTGCATAGTCAAGTCCTCTGCTGCCAATGACATGCGATGACGTGCTGCTTGTGGCCGTGTCACTGCTGAAGCCAGTCATTGGCTGCAGCAGAGCATATTACTATGGCCACACTGTGGCAGATGTAAAGACAGCGGAGAACAGAACATGGACATGCAGAAGTCAGTGTGGAGAAACAAAGTGGTGGGGAGCAGGAAAGCACATGAATTCTCTGTTTAGAGAGGCAAGCTGCGGGCACTCTCCCCAGAGAGCCAATAGGCCACATCTTAAACAGTTATAAAATAAAGTAATGCAGAACAGTTTCCTCTTTACAATGAATGAAATGATAGTAAGGATCCGTTTGGCTCAGTTTCGTCAGATGGACGCAGCTGCAAGCAGCGTTTTGGTGTTCGCCTCCACAGTGGAAAGGAGACAGAACGGAGGCAAACTGATGCATTCTGAGCGGATCCTTTTCCATTCAGAATGCATTAGGGCAAAACTGATCAATTTTGGAGCGCTTGTGAGAGCCCTGAACGGATCTCAGAAACGGAAACCAAAATGCCAGTGTGAAAGTAGACTAAAGCACACAAGGTTTATCTAAGGTCTGCGCCTGGTGGCAGTCCAATTCAGAGGAAATGGTTGTCCTATCGTATAGAAACACAGGAACATTTGTGGCTTTTTGCCCTAACAGGTGAAGTTTTTTCATTGCTGGGTGGAGGGCTATCAAGGCACATGTTTATCCACTTCAACCCCGCTAGCTGAAACCCCCTTAATGACCAGGCCACTTTTTACACTTCTGCACTACACTCCTTTCACCGTTTATTGCTCAGTCATGCAACTTACCACCCAAATGAATTTAACCTCCTTTTCTTCTCACTAATAGAGCTTTCATTTGGTGGTATTTCATTGCTGCTGACATTTAAACTTTTTTGTTATTAATCGAAATTTAACTATTTTTTTGCAAAAAAATGACATTTTTCACTTTCAGTTGTAAAATTTTGCAAAAAAAACGACATCCATATATAAATTTTTCGCTAAATTTATTGTTCTACATGTCTTTGATAAAAAAAATAAAAAAATGTTTGGGTAAAAAAAAAATGGTTTGGGTAAAAGTTATAGCGTTTACAAACTATGGTACAAAAATGTGAATTTCCGCTTTTTGAAGCAGCTCT
Organism: Bufo gargarizans; assembly: GCF_014858855.1. Lineage (NCBI taxonomy): Eukaryota > Metazoa > Chordata > Amphibia > Anura > Bufonidae > Bufo > Bufo gargarizans. Next base: position 641,797,028 of record NC_058081.1, read on the forward strand.
GACTTTCTGAGCACCTGTCATGATTCCTGAGGTTCTACAATGCCCAAACAGTAGAAAACCCCCACAAATGACCCCATGTCGGAAAGGAGACACCCTAAGGTATTCACTGATGGGCATAGTGAGTTCATAGAACTTTTTATTTTTGTCGCAAGTTAGCGGAAAATGATGATTTTTTTTTTCTTACAAAGTCTCATATTCCACTAACTTGTGCCAAAAAAAAAAAATCTTTGAACTCGCCATGCCCCTCATTGAATACCTTGGGGTGTCTTCTTTCCAAAATGGGGTCACATGTGGGGTATTTATACTGCCCTGGCACTTTAGGGGCCCGAAAGCGTGAGAAGAAGTCTGGGATCCAAATGTCTAAAAATGCCCTCCTAAAAGGAATTTGGGCCGCTTTGCACATCTAGGCTGCAAAAAAGTGTCACACATGTTGTATCGCCGTACTCAGGAGAAGTTGGGGAATGTGTTTTGGGGTGTCATTTTACATATACCCATGCTGGGTGAGAGAAATATCTTGGCAAAAGACAACTTTTCCCATTTTTTTTATACAAAGTTGGCATTTGACCAAGATATTTATCTCACCCAGCATGGGTATATGTAAAATGACACCCCAAAACACATTTCCCAACTTCTCCTGAGTACGGAGATACCAAATGTGTGACACTTTTTTGCAGCCTAGGTGGGCAAAGGGGCCCACATTCCAAAGAGCACCTTTAGGATTTCACCGGCCATTTTTTACAGATTTTGATTTCAAACTACTTCGCACATATTAGGGCCCCTAGAATGCCAGGGCAGTATAACTACCCCACAAGTGACCCCATTTTGGAAAGAATACACCCCAAGGTATTCCGTGAGGGGCATGGCGAGTTTCTAGAATTTTTTATGTTTTGTCACAAGTTAGTGGAATATGAGACTTTGTAAGAAAAAAAAAATAATCATCATTTTCCGCTAACTTGTGACAAAAAATAAAAAATTCTAGGAACTCGCCATGCCCCTCAGGGAATACCTTGGGGTGTCTTCTTTCCAAAATGGGGTCACTTGTGGGGTAGTTATACTGCCCTGGCAATTTAGGGGCCCTAATGCGTGCAAAGTAGTTTGAAATCAAAATCTGTAAAAAATGACCGGTGAAATCCGAAAGGTGCTCTTTGGAATGTGTGCCCCTTTGCCCACCTAGGCTGCAAAAAAGTGTCACACATCTGGTATCGCCGTACTCAGGAGAAGTTGGGGAATGTGTTTTGGGGTGTCATTTTACATATACCCATGCTGGGTGAGAGAAATATTTTGGCAAAAGACAACTTTTCCCATTTTTTTATACAAAGTTGGCATTTGACCAAGATATTTATCTCACCCAGCATGGGTATATGTAAAAAGACACCCCAAAACACATTCCCCAACTTCTCCTGAGTACGGCGATACAACATGTGTGACACTTTTTTGCAGCCTAGATGTGCAAAGCGGCCCAAATTCCTTTTAGGAGGGCATTTTTAGACATTTGGATCCCAGACTTCTTCTCACGCTTTCGGGCCCCTAAAGTGCCAGGGCAGTATAAATACCCCACATGTGACCCCATTTTGGAAAGAAGACACCCCAAGGTATTCAATGAGGGGCATGGCGAGTTCAAAGATTTTTTTTTTTTGGCACAAGTTAGCAGAAATTGATTTTGTTTTGTATTTTCTCACAAAGTCTCCCTTTCCGCTAAAATTTCAATCTTTCATGGACTCAATATGCCCCTCACGGAATACCTTGGGGTGTCTTCTTTCCGAAATGGGGTCACATGTGGGGTATTTATACTGCCCTGGCATTTTAGGGGCCCTAAAGCGTGAGAAGAAGTCTGGAATATAAATGTCTAAAAAATTTTACGCATTTGGATTCCGTGAGGGGTATGGTGAGTTCATGTGAGATTTTATTTTTTGACTTTGTAGGAAAAAAAACAAAAAACAAAAAAAAACAATTTCCGCTAACTTGGGCCAAAAAAATGTCTGAATGGAGCCTTACAGAGGGGTGATCAGGGAGTCTATATGGGTGATCACCCCCCTGTCATTGATCATCCCCCTGTAAGGCTCCATTCAGACGTCCGTATGTGTTTTGCAGATCCGATCCATGTATCCGTGGATCCGTAAAAATCATACGGACGTCTGAATGGAGCCTTACAGGGGGGTGATCAATGACAAGGGGGTGATCAGGGAGTCTATATGGGTGATCACCCCCCTGTCATTGATCACCCCCCTGTAAGGCTCCATTCAGACGTCCGTATGTGTTTTGCGTATCCGATCCATGTATCCGTGGATCCGTAAAAATCATACGGACGTCTGAATGGAGCCTTACAGGGGGGTGATTAATGACAGGGGGGGTGATCAGGGAGTCTATATGGGTGATCACCCCCCTGTCATTGATCACCCCCCTGTAAGGCTCCATTCAGACGTCTGTATGTGTTTTACAGATCCGATCCATGTATCCTTGGATCCCTAAAAATCATACGGACGTCTGAATGGAGCCTTACAGGGGGTGATTAATGACAGGGGGGTGATCAATGACAGGAGGTGATTAGGGAGTGTATATGAGGTGATCACCCCCCTGTCATTGATCACCCCCCTTTAAGGCTCCATTCAGACGTCCGTATGTGTTTTGCGAATCCGATCCATGTATCCGTGGATCCGTAAAAATCATATGGACGTCTGAATGGAGCCTTACAGGGGGGTGATCAATGACAGGGGGGTGATCAATGACAGGGGGGTGATCAGGGAGTCTATATGGGTGATCACCCCCCTGTCATTGATCACCCCCCTGGAAGGCTCCATTCAGACGTCTGTATGTGTTTTGCAGATCCGATCCATGTATCCGTGGATCCGTAAAAATCATGCGGACGTCTGAATGGAGCCTTACAGGGGGTGATCAATGACAGGGGGTGATCAGGGAGTGTAAATGAGGTGATCACCCCCCTGTCATTGATCACCCCCCTGTAAGGCTCCATTCAGACGTCCGTATGTGTTTTGCAGATCCGATCCATGTATCCGTGGATCCGTAAAAATCATACGGACGTCTGAATGGAGCCTTACAGGGGGGTGATCAATGACAGGGGGAGGATCAATGACAGGGGGGTGATCAGGGAGTCTATATGGGGTGATCAGGGGTTAATAAGTGACGGGGGGGGGGGTGGTGTAGTGTAGTGTAGTGTTTTGTGGTACTTTACAGGGCTGCCTGTGTCCTCTGGTGGTCGATCCAAACAAAAGGGACCACCAGAGGACCAGGTAGCAGGTATATTAGACGCTGTTATCAAAACAGCATCTAATATACCTGTTAGGGGTTAAAAAAATCGCATCTCCAGCCTGCCAGCGATCGATCGCCGCTGGCAGGCTGGAGACGCACTCGTTTACCTTCCGATCCTGTGAACGCGCACGCCTGTGTGCGCGCGTTCACAGGAAATCTCGCGTCTTGCGAGATGACACGTATATGCGTGACTGTGCGCAGAGCTGCCGCCTCCGGAACGCGATCCTGCGTTAGGCGGTCTGGAGGCGGTTATAAATGCATTAAAGAACATGAGGAGTCAAACTTGCACCAAGCCTCTGTATCTGCTTATTTAACTGCTGAAAAGAAAGGAGATATTGAAACATTGATCAATGTCAAAGTTAATAGACAGAAAGAAAAGGTTCAGCAAAATCGCACTGTTATTCTTTGCATTTCACAATTGGCTCTTGACTACAGAGGGGCGGATGAGGCAGCTCATGCTTTACTGAATGCTGAATTAAATCATGGCAATTTTCTGGAGTTGGTAATACTTTGCAGCAAATGTGATCCCACATCAAAAAACATGTAGACGAAGTAATAGTAAAAAACGAAAAAGCAAAAATCCAGAAAGTAAAGGGAGAGGTAGTCTTGTTACATTCTTAAAGGGCTTCTGTCACCCCACTAAACCTCTTTTTTTTTTTTTTTTTGCTTACTTATTATCCCTACACTGCGATTTATGGCTACAGATACTTGCTGGTAGCAGCCGCATCCTCCGATCCTAAAGACGCCCCCTCCGCATTGTGATTGACAGGGCCAGGGAACGGAATCGTTCTCTGCTGGCCCTGCCTGTTTGCATTCAAAATCTGGCGCCTGCGCCGCGGCCGTACCTGTCTTTAGTCGGCGCAGGCGCACTGAGAGTCGGCCGTTCGCTCGGCCGCTCCATCCTCAATGCGCCTGCGCCGATGACATCACATCAACACCGGGCGCAGGCGCATTGAGGATGGAGCGGCCGAGCGAGCACCCGCCTCTCAGTGCTCCTGCGCCGATTGAAGACAGGTACGGCCGCGGCGCAGGCGCCAGATTTTGAATGCAAACAGGCAGGGGGCGTCTTTAGGATCAGAGGATGCGGCTGCTACCAGCAAGTAGCCGCCCTACTTGCTGGTAGCAAGGTAATCTGCATATTTTAAAAGCATGTTTTTAACAAAATCTACAGGACCAAAATGACTAATTAGATCATGTAGCCATAAATCGCAGTGTAGGGATTATAAGTAAGCAAAAAAAAAAGGTTTAGTGGGGTGACAGAAGCCCTTTAAGTAAAACATCTATAAACCGACTAATTCTAATAATGGGCATACTGGTGAAACAAAAAATAACCGAAGGCGTGAAAAAAGCTGTACAATTTAGTGTAGAAATGGATAGTACCCAAGATGTTTCAGTTAAAGAGCAATGTAGCATAATTTTGCGCTACGTCAAGGATAGACATTTTCTTTCATTAATGTCAGCAGCACAACAGGAGAAGAGCTTTTTACAAAGCTGAAAGCGGAATTAGAAAAGTTCTCCCTAAGGCCTCTTTCACACGTGCATCCTGCGCGAGGGCCGGATAGGATGCAGGTGCGTTGCGGGAAAATGCGCAATTTTTCCGCGCGAGTGCGTAGCGTTTTATTGCGTTTTGCACATGAGTGAGAAAAATCAGCATATTTGGTACCCAGACCCGAACCCGGACTTCTTCACAGAAGTTCGGGTTTGGGTTAGGTGTTCTGTAGATTTTATAATTTTTCCTTATAACATGGTTATATGGGAAAATAATAGCATTCTTAATACAGAATGCTTAGTAAAATATCCATTGAGGGGTTAAAAATAATAAACAAATTTAACTCACCCCATCCACTTGATCGCGTAGCGGATCTCCTCTTCTTTCTTCAGGACCTGGGTAAAGGACCTTTGATGATGTCACTGCGCTCATCACATGGTCCATCACCATGGTGATGGACCATGTGATGGATCATGTGATGGAATATGTGATGAGCGCAGTGACGTCATCAAAGGTCCTTTACCCAGGTCCTGAAGAAAGAAGAGGAGATCCGCTACGTGGACAAGGTATGAAACCTTGCTGATATTGTTTCTATTCATGCAGATTTTTGAAATTGCAAGTCCAGTTTCTGACTATCTACAAACCCGTGGCCTGGACATTGTACAGGCATGGCGAATGATCGAGAATGCCAAAAGACTGATTGTTTCCCTTAGGCCCCTTTCACACGGGTGAGATTTCCGCGCGGGTGCAATGCGTGAGGTGAACGCATTGCACCCGCACTGAATCCGGACCCATTCATTTCTATGGGGCTGTGCACATGAGCGGTGATTTTCACGGATCACTTGTGCGTTGCGTGAAAATCGCAGCATGCTCTATATTGTGTGGTTTTTCACGTAACGCAGGCCCAATAGAAGTGAATGGGGCTGCATGAAAATCGCAAGCATCCACAAGCAAGTGCGGATGCGGTGCAATTTTCACGCATGGTTGCTAAGGAGACGATCGGGATGGAGACCCGATCATTATTATTTTTCCTTATAACATGGTTATAAGGGAAAATAATAGCATTCTTAATACAGAATGCATAGTACAATAGCGCTGGAGGGGTAAAAAAAATTTAACTCACCTTAATCGCTCGCGCAGCCCGGCTTCTCTTCTGTCTTCATCTTTTCTGTGCACAGGAAAAAGGACCTGTGGTGACGTCACTGCGGTCATCACATGGTCTGTCACATGATACATCACCATGGTGATGGATCATGTGACGGACCATGTGATGAGCGCAGTGACGTCATCAAAAGTCCTATTCCTCAAAGAAGAAGACAGAAGCCTGGCTGCGCGAGCAAATGGATTAAGGTGAGTTAAAAAAAAAAAAATAATTTAACCCCTCCAGCCCTATTGTACTATGCATTCTGTATTAAGGATGCTATTATTTTCCCTTATAACCATGTTATAAGGGAAAATAATAAAATCTACACAACACCGAACCCAGACCCGAACTTCTGTGAAGAAGTCCGAGTTTGAGTACCAAACATGCCGAGTTTTCTCATGCGCGTGCAAAACGCATTACAATGTTTTGCACTCGCGCTGAAAAATCGCACATTTTTCCGCAACACGCCCGCATCTTATCCGGGCCAAAAACATGACGCCCGCGTGAAAGAGGCCTTAGGGATTCATTTTCAGATCTAACCATGTTGGTAAATTAATTCATTGAACAGATTGAAACAGTTCTTGATGAGCAGTCTGTAAAGGCTGTGATTGAAAACAATTTACCACAAAAGAGCCCACCAAAGAAAAACTAGGCCTGGTGAATTAGCCAAACTTGGGCCTCCTCCTGACCCTATTAAAGGTTTCCAGTATCAAGTGTTTAATGTGGTCATAGACCAGGCAATAACCAGCCTTGATGCAAAATTCTCCAAAAATGAAACCCTTATCCATGATATATCACAATTAGACCCAAGAACACAAAAAGACATTCCATCTGAGTCTTTAAAAACAGTAGCTCAGTTGGTCAATGTAGATATTGTACAACTTAAACTTCAGCTACTAAGTTTCCTAGAGAACTGTGAACTCTTTGAAAAAAAAGAAACGTTCCCTGCTACCAGGGATGTATTTGATGTGGATGATGATGGTGAGGAAGACATCAGTGAGGGAACACATGCAGCTTGTGAAAACTGCCAGACATGCTATTATAGACTTTTATACGATCATATCATATAATATCATATCTTACATTCAGCTGCATATACGAATCTTTTTGCCGTTTATAATGCACTCCTTACACTTGCACTCAGGTTTCTTGTGAGCGAGTGTTTTCAAAACAAAAAATTGTTAAGGCTAGGTCTACACGACGACATTTGGGCACAATAGGGCACAACTACACTGCAGATAGGGCACAACTACACTGCAGATAGGGCACAACTACACTGCAGATAGGGCACAACTACACTGCAGATAGGGCACAACTACACTGCAACAATGCAAAATTTTTATAATGGCAGTCTATGGTGTCGCACTGCAACATGCAACTGCGATGCGACAGTCGCAGAAAAATCCATCTCGAATGGACTTTCTGCAACTGTTGCGTCGCAGTCGCAGCATGTCGCATGTTGCAGTGCGACACCATAGACTGCCATTATAAAAATTTTGTGCGACATTAGTGAAACAAAATGTCGCACAACAAATGTCGTCGTGTAGACCTAGCCTCAGAATCGACTGAGATCATTGATTGGACAGGAACTGTTGGAATCCCTCATTATAATGAACATCGAGAGGGATATTTCCATGACTTTAGATTATTATCATATTGTTGACAGATTTGCAAACTCGTCTTCTGTCTCCATAAAATGCCGCTGTAAGCTGGGTGTGTAATATGGCATTCTTTAACTGTTTCTAAGTTATTGCATTAATACCATTTTATTTAATGTTGCAGTATTTGTATGGTACTGTGCAATTACTATGTGCAGTAACTGCTTTGAGCAGTTTAATATTATTTTATTTAATATTTGAGTTTATTTAATGTTATTTATTCAGTGGATTTGTTTGTGCAATAAAATAGTTTCTCACATTTGCTTTTTTCAATATTTGTAGAATATCATATGGTTTGTGTGCGGATGTTCATGCACATGGATCTTGGATCTGTATCATACATAGATACCACTAGGGATGAGCGAATTTCATATTTTGAAATTCGTTTGCAGGGTCCTCTCCTGCATAACGGAAACAGGATGGATCCGTTTTGCAGCCCATAGACTTCTATTATGACGGAATGAATAACGGAATGCCTCTAAAGGCATTCCGATATGCATTTCGTCATGGAATTGCGTTATGGTCTGTGGTAACCGAATCCACAATGCAATTCAGTAAATACCACAAAAGGAACCGCAAACGAATTTCAAAATATGAAATTCGCTCATCCCTAGATACCACTATGATAGCAAAGAGAAACAAATAACTGTACGGCCTAAAGTAAAGCAAATGTTTGTCGGCTTCTTCAAGTTTACTGGAGTGAATACGCCTGTTCACCATCACGTATTGACTCCCTATAGGGTCTTACTCAAGTGGCCAAGACACTTGAGTAAGACCCTATAGGGATGGTTACACGGTGGCCTATTCACTCCAGCACTTTAACATTTGAAGATGCTGCAAACATTTGCTTTACTTTGGATATTGTTTAGGATGGCTGAGGGAAAGGGTGGTTCATCAAGGATAAGGGATTTCCACGTGTGACTGCTCTCCAAACTACTCCTGACTGGAAATAACAGATACATTATCAACTATAATGAGTTGCTTAATGATAAACACTTTGATAGAGTGCAGTGCACAATACCATTCTGTTTTGCACACTGTATTATGTACTGCAAAGATTCATGTATGGCAGGCCAAAAAATGAACACGTAATATTTCCGTTTATGGCAGCAGTAGGGTGGGCCCCTAGAATGAGTTCCACTGGTGGGTCCTAGGCACCCCAGTCCGACACTGCCAGAAAGTGTCATAAGTTATAGCTGCAGTATATGCCAGCTCCTAGCTGCCTTACACTTCAGACATGAGCCTAAATTATTAAGAGGCATCTGCCTTTTAATAAATTAGGCGTATCTCACTCCAGAGCAGAGGGATCAAGACAGGGATATGGCAAAGCCAGTGTTGGTAAGTGTTCATCGCCGTGTCTATATGGTGCCCAGATCCAGGTGGATCCAGCATACCTCCCAACCATTGAAAAGGAGGGACAACAGCATAGAACGCTGCAGCAAATTCTTTTACACTAAACTCCGTCCAATGCGTATCAATACATGCCCAATCTCCCCCAAGTCCCTTTTGTGCCTCCACATAGTAGTTATGCCCCCATAGTGTAACACAAAGTAGTTATACCCTCGTAGTGTACCACACATTAGTTATGCCCCCTTAGTGCCTTACACATATTAGATTGCCCACTTAGTGCCCCAACACGGTAGGCATGCCCCCTCAATGTGCTCCACACAGTAGTTTTGCCCCCACACAGTAGTTATGCCCCTTTAGTGCCCAAATATAGTTATGCATTGGAAGCAGAATGCTCCAATAGTGCCACCTTCACAGTAGTGATGCCCCTCAGAGCCCCAAAACAGTAGTTATGTCCCATTAGTGCTCCTACACAGTGGTTATGCCTCCTTAGTTTGCACCACACAGTAGTTATGCCCCTGTAGTGCCCCCAAACACTAGTTATGCCCCATTAGTGCCTCCACACACAAAGTAGTATTGCCCCCCAGTATCTGCTCCGCCAGGACATGCCACAGCACTCACAGGACAGCCGCTGAAATCCAGGTTTGATCCGAATGGTTGGGAGGTATGCCTAATATCTGTACTGAGAACAGTATTTTATATCCTCTAGCGTGTTAAAAACCCAATGCATCTATTGCTATACAGCTGGTAAGGATTTTCACATTATACACTATAGGTAGTGAAGTGGTGTGCGCTCCCACTATTCACCTATCACTTACTGCTTTATTCAAACACAGTTGATCCCTATTGCTTAATATCAGGGGCGTAATCGCGGCCACAGAGGGTGCAAGTTCTTTTAATGGCCAGTTGCCATCAGGGCCTACTACTTAATTTGCTGGGTGCGCTACTCAGTGGTGTATCTTTGTTTTGTGCTGCCCTAGGCGAGACTAAACTCGGGCACCCCCCTAATATAAATTTTACCCACCCCTCCCTGTCACGCCAAACCCCTTCCTCTGTAAACCCCACCCCTTCCTATTCAGGCTCCACCCTTTCCTGTTTTGCATAACAATATTAAGAAATTTATCGTGATAACGATATATATCGCGATAAATACCCGTTTAAAAGAAAGAAAAAAAAAAACACAAGGAGACGTTATACTGTATGGGGGCAGCCTCAAGGAGATGTTATACTGTATGGGGGCAGCCTCAAGGAGATGTTATACTGTATGGGGCAGCCTCAAGGAAACGTTATACTGTATGGGGCAGCCTCAAGGAGACGTTATAAGGTATGGGGGCAGCCTCAACGAGACGTTATACTGTATGGGGGCAGCCTCAAGGAGATTATATACTGTATGGGGGCAGCCACAAGGAGACGGTATACTGTATGGGGGCAGCCTCAAGGAGACAATATACTGTATGGGGGCGGGGGCAGCCACAAGGAGACATTATACATACTGTATGGGGGCAGACATAAGGAGACGTTATACTGTATGGGGGGCGGGGAACGGGGCAGCCACAAGGAGAAACTAAACTGTATGGGGGCTGCCACAAGCAAATAGTGCACTCTGCACTGTGACATAAATAAAGGTGGTATGTGTGTCAGACTGTCTATGGTGGCCCTGGCCTCTCCTTGAAGCTGCCCCATACAGTCTGTATGGGGCAGCCTTCAGGAGAGGCCAGGGTCACCATAGACAGTCTGACATACCACCTTTATTTATGACACAGTGCAGAGTGCACTATTTGCTTATGGCAGCCCCCATACAGTTTAGTGTCTCCTTGTGACTGCCCCCATAAATAAAGGTGGTATGTCAGACTGTCTATGGTGGCCCTGGCCTCTCCTTGAGGCTGCCCCATACAGTCTGTATGGGGCAGCCTCAAGGAGAGGCCAGGGCCACCATAGACAGTCTGACATACCACCTTTATTTATGAGTCTCACACAGTGCACTATTTGCTTTTTAACTCTCGTCTCACTCACTCCTGTTTCTCTGCCTGGACTGGACCTGGGCATTCCTTGCAGGGCAGGCCAGGAGTCAGGCGAAGTGGCCAACTCTGTTCTGTGACTGTCTGTGTGAGGAGGGAGGTATGTAGACTTTTCCCGTGGCTGCCGCTTGTGTTGTGAATATTCCGGCCCACAGCGCATGCGCGAAAAAGACGGCTTGGCGCAGGTGCAGTAGTTGAAAATTCCGGAACACCTAAGGTCGGGAGGAAGTCAGGAGGACTCGGGAGGAGGGTCCGTGCTTCACTATGCGGCGCCGGCAATGCCGCTCGCATAGTGAAGGATTGGCAAGCAGCGGAAAAAGGGGAAAAAAGGTTTGGCACATTTTACTATCACAAGGCAAACAAGACATTTTGCCGCCCCATTGGCAAGTGCCGCCCTAGGCAAATGCCTTGTTTGCCTCGTGATAGATACGCCTCTGGCGCTACTGCACACATCCCCAACAAAACCCATACCGTCCCGAAGCCACCCATACCCTCTCCGCCCGACGCTGCACCACCAGACTCACACACACTGTCAATTCATTCTGCGACAGAGCGAGACCTGGCGCTGAGATCACAAGTCTCGCTGGATCACAGGATGACGTAATGACGCGGCGCCGCAGAGAGCATATGATGTGATTGCGCAGAGTCTGACAGCTCACTGAAGGCCACAGCTGGTAGCACACGATACAGACCGACAGACGAAGCAGAACAGAGTAGGTAAGTTTTTTTTTTTTTATGTATGTCCACATAGGAGAGGGAGCACCTGGCAGTGGCGGCATATAATTAACTATCTAACCCTGGATTCAGAAAGGGGGGTCATATAAGGGGCAGAGCGGGGCACTGGAAGTCTGGCAGCAAATCATTCATTACTCAGGGGGCAAAATAATATATATAGGGGGCAAAAAAATGAAATATATAAATTGAGAGAGGGGGCAAAAAATGAAATATATACAGTGAGATAGGGGGGCAAAAAAATGAAATATATAAATTGAGAAAGAGGCAAACAATGAAATATATACATTGAGAGAGGGAGCTAATTTTTTATATATACATTGAGAGAGGGGGCAAAAAGGTAAAAGGGAGCGGGGTAATAGGGGAGGGGGCCCCGATCCAAAGTTTGACCTGGGGCTCATAGAACTCTAGTTACGCCACTGCTTAATGTATCATCTCTATGATAGGGCGCTATTAAAAAAAGTTCACTATCTGATTCCGTCCATACAGTGTTTGCGGAGTGCTTAGTCTCTGATAATTAGTAGTATATACAGTGTATAACCCGTCATTCTAATGGTCATGGTTATGAGTTTAGTAACCTTAAATATGGGAACACTGGTTTGTACAAATCTGTATCATAAAGTAATGCTGACCATAGTTTTAGACAAAGTCGTCAAAAGAAAAATAGGTAAATCAAGGGTTTGTTATAGATACTGTAAATGCTGCTATGAAAAAAACATAGTAACATGTATATTTAAACATAGTTATTAGATCTCCCCTCCATTCTTTTTTCTAAACTAAATAACCCTAATTTTGCTATCTCTGTCTTGTTCACAGGAGCCCAGAACTGTACACAGTACTCCATGTGTGGTCTGACTAGTTATTTGTAAAGTGGCAGAACTATGTTCTCAATTGTATCTAAGCCCCTTTTGATACAACTCATTATCTTATTGGCATTGGCAGCAGCTGCCTGATACTGGTTTCTACAGTTAAATTGACTTTCAACTAAAATTCCCAAGACCTTTTCCATGTCAGTGTTACGCAGTGTATTACCATTTAGTATGTACGGATGACTTGCATTATTCATTCCCATGTCCATAACCTTACATTTGTCAGCGTAAAACCTCATCTGCCACTTCTCTGTCCAAGCCTCTAATATATCCAGATCCATCTGTAGCAGTATACTGTCCTCTTGCTCTGTTTTTGACCCCTTTTTGAATATTGTCACCACATTTGATGAGTCCTTAAATATAAGAAATAAGGCTCTGTCTATTACATTGCTTAATTATCTTTGGATACAGGGGTGTATGCCATCTAAACCCAGTGATTTGTCTATTTTAACTCCTTATGGACCAGGCCATTTTTTTCAAATCTGACCAGTGTCACTTTAAGTGGTAATAACTTTAAAACGCTTTGAATTATCCAGGCCGTTCTGGGATTGTTTTTTCACCACATATTGTTCTTTATGAGACTGGTAAAATGGAGAAGAAAAAAAAAATCATTTTTATTTATAACAAAATACCAAATTTGCCAAAAGTTTCAATTTCTCTACTTCTATAATACATATTAATACCTACAAAAATAGTTATTAATTAACATTTCCCATATGTTTAGAAGTAAATCTTGAAATTTCTCAGAAATTTTCAAAAAACAACTTTTTAAGGACCAGTTCAGGTCTGAAGTCAATTTGTGAGGCTTACATAATAGAAACCACCCAAAAATGACCCCATTCTAGAAACTACACCCCTCAAGGTATTCAAAAGCGATTTTATAAACGTTGTTAACCCTTTAGGTGTTCCACAAGAATTAATGGAAAATAGAGATACAAGCTGCCGCTTGTGTTGTGAATATTCCGGCCCACAGCGCATGCGCGAAAAAGACGGCTTGGCGCAGGTGCAGTAGTTGAAAATTCCGGAACATCTAAGGTCGGGAGGAAGTCAGGAGGACTCGGGAGGAGGGTCCGTGCTTCACTATGCGGCGCCGGCAATGCCGCTCGCATAGTGAAGGATTGGCAAGCAGCGGAAAAAGGGGAAAAAAGGTTTGGCACATTTTACTATCACAAGGCAAACAAGACATTTTGCCGCCCCATTGGCAAGTGCCGCCCTAGGCAAATGCCTTGTTTGCCTCGTGATAGATACGCCTCTGGCGCTACTGCACACATCCCCAACAAAACCCATACCGTCCCGAAGCCACCCATACCCTCTCCGCCCGACGCTGCACCACCAGACTCACACACACTGTCAATTCATTCTGCGACAGAGCGAGACCTGGCGCTGAGATCACAAGTCTCGCTGGATCACAGGATGACGTAATGACGCGGCGCCGCAGAGAGCATATGATGTGATTGCGCAGAGTCTGACAGCTCACTGAAGGCCACAGCTGGTAGCACACGATACAGACCGACAGACGAAGCAGAACAGAGTAGGTAAGTTTTTTTTTTTTTTATGTATGTCCACATAGGAGAGGGAGCACCTGGCAGTGGCGGCATATAATTAACTATCTAACCCTGGATTCAGAAAGGGGGGTCATATAAGGGGCAGAGCGGGGCACTGGAAGTCTGGCAGCAAATCATTCATTACTCAGGGGGCAAAATAATATATATAGGGGGCAAAAAAATGAAATATATAAATTGAGAGAGGGGGCAAAAAATGAAATATATACAGTGAGATAGGGGGGCAAAAAAATGAAATATATAAATTGAGAAAGAGGCAAACAATGAAATATATACATTGAGAGAGGGAGCTAATTTTTTATATATACATTGAGAGAAGGGGCAAAAAGGTAAAAGGGAGCGGGGTAATAGGGGAGGGGGCCCCGATCCAAAGTTTGACCTGGGGCTCATAGAACTCTAGTTACGCCACTGCTTAATGTATCATCTCTATGATAGGGCGCTATTAAAAAAAGTTCACTATCTGATTCCGTCCATACAGTGTTTGCGGAGTGCTTAGTCTCTGATAATTAGTAGTATATACAGTGTATAACCCGTCATTCTAATGGTCATGGTTATGAGTTTAGTAACCTTAAATATGGGAACACTGGTTTGTACAAATCTGTATCATAAAGTAATGCTGACCATAGTTTTAGACAAAGTCGTCAAAAGAAAAATAGGTAAATCAAGGGTTTGTTATAGATACTGTAAATGCTGCTATGAAAAAAACATAGTAACATGTATATTTAAACATAGTTATTAGATCTCCCCTCCATTCTTTTTTCTAAACTAAATAACCCTAATTTTGCTATCTCTGTCTTGTTCACAGGAGCCCAGAACTGTACACAGTACTCCATGTGTGGTCTGACTAGTTATTTGTAAAGTGGCAGAACTATGTTCTCAATTGTATCTAAGCCCCTTTTGATACAACTCATTATCTTATTGGCATTGGCAGCAGCTGCCTGATACTGGTTTCTACAGTTAAATTGACTTTCAACTAAAATTCCCAAGACCTTTTCCATGTCAGTGTTACGCAGTGTATTACCATTTAGTATGTACGGATGACTTGCATTATTCATTCCCATGTCCATAACCTTACATTTGTCAGCGTAAAACCTCATCTGCCACTTCTCTGTCCAAGCCTCTAATATATCCAGATCCATCTGTAGCAGTATACTGTCCTCTTGCTCTGTTTTTGACCCCTTTTTGAATATTGTCACCACATTTGATGAGTCCTTAAATATAAGAAATAAGGCTCTGTCTATTACATTGCTTAATTATCTTTGGATACAGGGGTGTATGCCATCTAAACCCAGTGATTTGTCTATTTTAACTCCTTATGGACCAGGCCATTTTTTTCAAATCTGACCAGTGTCACTTTAAGTGGTAATAACTTTAAAACGCTTTGAATTATCCAGGCCGTTCTGGGATTGTTTTTTCACCACATATTGTACTTTATGAGACTGGTAAAATGGAGAAGAAAAAAAAAATCATTTTTATTTATAACAAAATACCAAATTTGCCAAAAGTTTCAATTTCTCTACTTCTATAATACATATTAATACCTACAAAAATAGTTATTAATTAACATTTCCCATATGTTTAGAAGTAAATCTTGAAATTTCTCAGAAATTTTCAAAAAACAACTTTTTAAGGACCAGTTCAGGTCTGAAGTCAATTTGTGAGGCTTACATAATAGAAACCACCCAAAAATGACCCCATTCTAAAAACTACACCCCTCAAGGTATTCAAAAGCGATTTTATAAACGTTGTTAACCCTTTAGGTGTTCCACAAGAATTAATGGAAAATAGAGATACAATTTAAAAATTTCACTTTTTGGGCAGATTTTTTTTTACACCATGTCCCATTTGAAGCCCCCCGATGCACCCCTAGAGTAGAAACTCCATAAAAGTGACCCCATCTAAGAAACTACACCCCTTAACCCCTTAAGGACACAGCCTTATTACACCTTAGGACCAGGCCATTTTTTGCAAATCTGACCAGTGTCACTTTAAGTGGTGATAACTTTAAAACGCTTTGACTTATCCAGACCATTCTGAGATTATTTTTTCATCACATATTGTACTTCATGACACTGGTAAAATAAAGTAAAAAAAAATATATTTTTTTTTGCATAAAAAAATGCCAAATTTACCAAAAAATTGGGAAAAATTAGCAAATTTCAAAGTTTCAGTTTCTCTACTTCTGTAATACATAGTAATACCCCTAAAAATTGTGATGACTTTACTTTCCCATATGTCTACTTCATGTTTGAATTATTTTGGTAATAATATTTTATTGATTTTTTAGAAGCAAATCTTGAAATTTTTCAGAAATTTACAAAAACCCAATTTTTAGGGACCACTACAGCTCTGAAGTCACTTTGTGAGGCTTACATAATAGAAACCAACCAAAAATGACCCCATTCTATAAACTACACCCCTCAAGGTATTTAAAACTGATTTTACAAACTTTGTTAACCCTTTAGGTGTTGCACAAGAGTTATTGGCAAAAGGGGATGAAATTTGAGAATTTCATTTTTTTGCCTAATTTTCCATTTTAACCCATTTTTTCCACTAACAAAGCAAGGGTTAACAGCCAAACAAGACTGTATCTTTATTGCCCTGACTCTGCTGTTTACAGAAACACCCCATATGTGGCCGTAAACTACTGTACGGCCACACAGCGGGGCGTAGAGTGAAAGGTGCGCCGTTTGGTTTTTGGAAGGCATGTTTTGCTGGACTGGTTTTTTGACACCATGTCCCATTTGAAGCGCCCTGATGCACCCCTAGAGTAGAAACTCCATAAAAGTGACCCCATCTAAGAAACTACACCCCTCAAGGTATACAAAACTGATTTTACTTTGTTAACCCTTTAGGTGTTGCACAAGATTTAATGGAAAATAGAGATACAATTTCAAAATTTCACTTTTTTAGCAGATTTTCCATTTTAATATTTTTTTACAGTTACAAAGCAAGGGTTAAAACTCATTATTTATGGCCCTGATTCTGTAGTTTACAGAAACACCTCATATGTGGTCATAAACTGCTGTACGGGCACACGGCAGGGCGCAGAAGGAAAGGAATGCCATATGGTTTTTGGAAGGCAGATTTTGCTGGACTGTTTTTTTGGACACCATGTCCCTTTTGAAGCTCCCCTGATGCACCCCTAGAGTAGAAACTCCAAAAAAGTGACCCCATTTTAGAAACTACGGGATAGGGTGGAAGTTTTGTTGGTACTAGTTTAGGGTACATATGATTTTTGGTTGCTCTATATTACACTTTTTGTGAGGCAAGGTAACAAGAAATAGCTGTTTTGGCACCTTTTTTTGTTATTTAAAACATTCATCTGACAGGTTAGATCATGTGGTATTTTTATAGAGCAGGTTGTCACGGACGCGGCGATAGCTAATATGTATACAATTTTTTTTATTTATGTAAGTTTTACACAATGATTTCATTTTTTAAACAAAATAAATCATGTTTTAGTGTCTCCATAGTCTGAGAGCCATATTTTTTCAGTTTTTGGGTGATTATCTTAGGTAGGGTCTTTTGCGGGATAAGATGACGGTTTGATTGGCACTATTTTGGGGTGCATATGATTTTTTGATCGCTTGCTATTACATTTTTTGTGATGTAAGGTGACAAAAAATGGATTTTTACACTGTTTCTATTTTTATTTTTTTACGGTGTTCACCTGAGGGGTTAGGTCATGAGACATTTTTATAGAGCCGGTCGATACGGATGGGGCGATACCTAATATGTATACTTTTTTTAAATTTACACAATAACAGCTTTTTTAAAACAAATAAAATGATGTTTTAGTGTCTCCATATACTGAGCCCATAGTTTTTTTTTTTTTTTTGGCGATTGTCTTAGGTAGGGGCTCATTTTTTGCGGGATGAGGCGACGGTTAGATTGGTACTATTTTGGTGGGCATACGCCTTTTTGATCGCTTACTGTTGTACTTTTTGTGATGTAAGGTGACAAATAAATAGTTTATTTAGCACAGTTTTTATTTTTTACGGTGTTCATCTGAGGGGTTAGGTCATGACCTAATATGTCAACTTTTTATTTTCCTATTTTTTACCAATTTTTTTAACTTTATTTGGGGAAAATTACGTTTTTGTTTATTTTTACTTGAAACTTGTAATTTTTTTGGGGGGGAAACTTTTTTTCAACTTTTGTTTAACTTTTTTTTTTATCCCACTTTGTGACTTCAACTTTTGGGGGTCTATTCCATTTTACAATGCATTCCAATACTTCTGTATTGTAACGCATTGGCTGTATGAGTAATACAGTGTGTATTACTCATACAGCTTCCTGCCTGTGAGATCCAGGGGGCTGGATCTCACAGGCTCATCTAAGAAACTACACCCCTTAACCCCTTAAGGACACAGCCTTATTACACCTTAGGACCAGGCCATTTTTTGCAAATCTGACCAGTGTCACTTTAAGTGGTGATAACTTTAAAACGCTTTGACTTATCCAGGCCATTCTGAGATTGTTTTTTCGTCACATATTTTACTTTATGACACTGGTAAAATAAAGTAAAAAAAAAATTTTTGGGGGGCATAAAAAAATGCCAAATTTACCAAAAATTTGGAAAAATTAGCAAATTTCAAAGTTTCAGTTTCTCTACTTCTGTAAAACATAGTAATACCCCTACAAATTGTGATGACTTTACATTCCCCATATGTCTACTTCATGTTTGAATTATTTTCGTAATGATATTTTATTTTTTGGGGATGTTACAAGGCTTAGAAGTTTAGAAGCAAATCTTGAAATTTTTCAGAAATTTACAAAAACCCCATTTTTAGGGACCACTACAGCTCTGAAGTCACTTTGCGAGGCTTACATAATAGAAACCACCCAAAAATGACCCCATTGTATAAACTACACCCCTCAAGGTATTCAAAACTGATTTTACAAACTTTGTTAACCCTTTAGGTGTTGCACAAGAGTTATTGGCAAATGGGGATGAAATTTGAGAATTTCATTTATTTGCCTAATTTTCCATTTTAACCCATTTTTTCCACTAACAAAGCAAGGGTTAACAGCCAAACAAGACTGTATCTTTATTGCCCTGACTCTGCCGTTTACAGAAACACCCCATATGTGGCCGTAAACTACTGTACGGCCACACAGCGGGGCGTAGAATGAAAGGTGCGCCGTTTGGTTTTTGGAAGGCATGTTTTGCTGGACTGGTTTTTTGACACCATGTCCCATTTGAAGCCCCCTGATGCACCCCTAGAGTAGAAACTCCATAAAAGTGACCCCATCTAAGAAACTACACCCCTCAAGGTATACAAAACTGACTTTACAAACTTTGTTAACCCTTTAGGTGTTGCACAAGATTTAATGGAAAATAGAGATACAATTTCAAAATTTCACTTTTTTGGCAGATTTTCCATTTTAATATTTTTTTTCCAGTTACAAAGCAAGGGTTAACAGCCAAACAAAACTCATTATTTATGGCCCTGATTCTGTAGTTTACAGAAACACCTCATATGTGGTCATAAACTGCTGTACGGGCACACGGCAGGGCGCAGAAGGAAAGGAACGCCATATGGCTTTTGGAAGGCAGATTTTGCTGGACTGTTTTTTTTGACACCATGTCCCTTTTGAAGCCCCCCTGATGCACCCCTAGAGTAGAAACTCCAAAAAAGTGACCCCATTTTAGAAACTACGGGATAGGGTGGAAGTTTTGTTGGTACTAGTTTAGGGTACATATGATTTTTGGTTGCTCTATATTACACTTTTTGTAAGGCAAGGTAAAAAGAAATAGCTGTTTTGGCACAGTTTTTTTGTTATTTACAACATTCATCTGACAGGTTAGATCATGTGGTATTTTTATAGAGCAGGTTGTCACGGACGCGGCGATAGCTAATATGTATACAATTTTTTTTATTTATGTAAGTTTTACACAATGATTTCATTTTTTAAACAACATAAATCATGTTTTAGTGTCTCCATAGTCTGAGAGCCATAATTTTTCAGTTTTTGGGTGATTATCTTAGGTAGGGTCTTTTGCGGGATAAGATGACGGTTTGATTGGCACTATTTTGGGGTGCATATGATTTTTTGATCGCTTGCTATTACATTTTTTGTGATGTAAGGTGACAAAAAATGGCTTTTTTACACTGTTTTTATTTTTATTTTTTTACGGTGTTCACCTGAGGGGTTAGGTCATGAGACATTTTTATAGAGCCGGTCGATACGAATGGGCGATACCTAATATGTATACTTATTTTTTATTTACACAATAACAGCTTTTTTAAAACACAAAAAAATGATGTTTTAGTGTCTCCATATTCTGAGCCATAGTTTTTTTTATTTTTTTGGCGATTGTCTTAGGTAGGGGCTCATTTTTTGCGGAATGAGGCGACGGTTAGATTGGTACTATTTTGGTGGGCATACGCCTTTTTGATCGCTTACTGTTGTACTTTTTGTGATGTAAGATGACAAAAAAATAGTTTATTTAGCACAGTTTTTATTTTTTACAGTGTTCATCTGAGGGGTTAGGTCATGACCTAATATGTCAACATTTTTTTTCCTATTTTTTACCAATTTTTTTAACTTTATTTGGGGAAAATTACGTTTTTGTTTATTTTTACTTGAAACTTGTAATTTTTTGGGGGGGAAAACTTTTTTTTCGACTTTTGTTTAACTTTTTTTTTGTCCCACTTTGTGACTTCAACTTTTGGGGGTCTATTCCATTTTACAATGCATTCCAATACTTCTGTATTGGAATGCATTGGCTGTATGAGTAATACAGTGAGTATTACTCATACAGCTTCCTGCCTGTGAGATCCAGGGGGCTGGATCTCACAGGCTCATCACAGGAAGGCGGCGCCGATGCCTCAGGAAGGCATCGCGCTGCCTTCCATGCCATCGGGTCCCCCTACAGCCGCAGGGGGACCCGATAGCACCTGTGCCCGCCGCACCATTGAAAAGCCACAAACCGCAGGACAACATTTTCAGGTTTAAACCTGTTTACCATTTACATAAATGGAGGGCATTATAGGGTTAGTTTTACTTTCTTTAGCAAAGAAACTCTCCATCTCCAGCTTGGCTGCCTTTATCTGTCTTTTACATATTCAGTTTTTTTCCTTCTTCACTACCATCCTGTCATCCTTTTTGTCATGTATTACTTCATTTACATTTCTATTTATTCACATTGTTTTATTTTATTTTTTGTGTCCGACACTTCTCAGCGCCATGAGAGCAGAGGGACTTGTTACATACTCACTTCTAGGTTATAACGCTAAAAATCATTCCTTATTGGGGGCAGAAGCCTGCTGGTGTTTATACACACATGGTGGTATATACTTTGGTTTACTGCAATCTTGTAATAGGCTAGGAAAATATGATTTCCACCCATGTAAATTGTAACCAAGTAAAGTTCTGCTTCTTTTCCCATTCTTACCATAATATATTTAATGTAGTCAAGATGTTCTCTTTGGTTAATGTGGCTTTGGTTTTTTGGAAAGCATTTATTTTTTATCAGATATCTTTCTATTGATTTTCTCTCAGGCAGGTAGATAAAATACACATTATGTTCACAGTATCAAACATAATTTAGACACAATCAAGTATCACTTTTTTTGTTTTAACATAACAAACTGAATTGACCAGCAAACAATAGTTGACTATAGCACCCCAACTACTGCCCTTCCCCCCCCCGAGACCATCACAATGACAGTTAGATTTTACAAAGATGCTTGCAAAAGGATAAAGACATAATTTAAAAAGTGACTCCCTGAATGAGAAGAGCTACAATCGGACAGCTGTTGCCCCCCGAGGCAGCGGCACACCGCAGCCATCAAGCCACAGTAAAGAGTTTCATTTCCCTAACTTCCAACATCAGGGTCCCACCTTACTACAGGTGCACAACTCCCCTAGCAAGTACTAGCCATAGACTGCAAAGACCGGATCTGTCAATCCAGGGTCCCCAAATAGTCTTAACTTTTGAGAGGTTGTTACACTTAAGATAGACCCCACTTTCCAATCTAATAACTGTATACAATCTTGCTACATATTCGGTAATAATAGGAGGTGAAGGCTGTATCCATTTTGCTGCCAATGTTTTGCGTGCTTGATATAACATCCTATTTATTCCAGTATTAATAGGAGTCTGTAATTGCTCAGAGTCATAGATACCAAGCAAACACATCTTTGGGCCAGGAGACAAATGTGTACAATACACTATTTTAATTAGTTGCATTATTTCCCTCCAGTATATTTTCAGTGACTTACACTTCCATAGCATATGAAACAGATCAGCTTCTGATTCATTACATTTCGGACAATTGGAGGTTTCCCTGTAGCCAATTTTAAATAGGAATATCTGAGTTTTGTACACCCTGTGGATTAAAAACAACTGGGATAACCTGGCAGCTTCGCTGAGGGATAAATTCAGGGTAAGCGCCAGCGTCTCCTCCCATTGGGTATCAGTAATAATCCCAACATCCTTTTCCCATTCCATCCAAAGGGGTTCTGTCATCAAAATTTTCGATATGGAGCTGCTCATATCATCCTCTCAGTCTCCATTATCTAATTAAAAATATACTAGTTTTACCCCCACCTGTCCTTTCATTTTGGATTAAAATCAGTTTTATTAATATGCTAATTACCTTACTAGCGTGCCCAAGGGGCTATCCCTCGTTTGTGCCCAGCCGCGCCCCTTATCTCATAGCCCAGCGCCGCCCCACTGCTAATTATGCACTCCTCTCATCGCCGATGGTGCGCCGTAATCTCGCGCATGCACCCTAAATCCACTGGTCAGTGCCCACGGGCGAAGTGTGCAGACAGCTGGTGCATGCACGCTTCGTTCGCTGAGGCTGCTGCCAGGACACCGCGCGGGCGCTGACCAGTGAATTTAGGGCGCATGCGCGAGATTACGGCACACCGTCGGCGATGAGAGGAGTGCATAATTAGCAGTGGGGCGGCGTTGGGCTACGAGATAAGGGGCGCGGCTGGGCACAAACGGACGGAGGGACAGCCCCTTGGGCATGTTAGTAAGGTAATTAGTAGAGTTGAGCGAACACCTGGATGTTCGGGTTCGAGAAGTTCGGCCGAACATCCCGGAAATGTTCGGGTTCGGGATCCGAACCCGATCCGAACTTCGTCCCGAACCCGAACCCCATTGAAGTCAATGGGGACCCGAACTTTTCGGCACTAAAAAGGCTGTAAAACAGCCCAGGAAAGAGCTAGAGGGCTGCAAAAGGCAGCAACATGTAGGTAAATCCCCTGCAAACAAATGTGGATAGGGAAATGAATTAAAATAAAAATTAAATAAATAAAAATTAACCAAAATCAATTGGAGAGAGGTTCCATAGCAGAGAATCTGGCTTCCCGTCACCCACCACTGGAACAGTCCATTCTCAGATATTTAGGCCCCGGCACCCAGGCAGAGGAGAGAGGTCCCGTAACAGAGAATCTGTCTTCATGTCAGCAGAGAATTAGTCTGCATGTCATAGCAGAGAATGAGGCTTCACGTCAGCCACCACTGCAACAGTCCATTGGCATATATTTAGGCCCAGCACACACACAGGCAGAGGAGAGAGGTCCCGTAACAGAGAATCTGGCTTCATGTCAGCAGAGAATCAGTCTGCATGTCATAGCAGAGAATCAGGCTTCACGTCAGCCACCACTGCAACAGTCCATTGTCATAAATTTAGGCCCAGCACCCAGGCAGAGGAGAGAGGTCCCGTAACAGAGAATCTGGCTTCATGTCAGCAGAGAATCAGTCTTCATATCATAGCAGAGAATCAGGCTTCACGTCACCCACCACTGTAAGAGTCAATTTTCATAAATTTAGGCCCAGAACCCAGGCAGAGGAGAAAGGTCCCGTAACAGACAATCTGGCTTCATGTCAGCAGAGAATCAGTCTTCATATCATAGCAGAGAATCAGGCTTCACGTCACCCACCACTGTAAGAGTCAATTTTCATAAATTTAGGCCCAGAACCCAGGCAGAGGAGAAAGGTCCCGTAACAGACAATCTGGCTTCATGTCAGCAGAGAATCAGTCTTCATATCATAGCAGAGAATCAGGCTTCACGTCACCCACCACTGTAAGAGTCAATTTTCATAAATTTAGGCCCAGAACCCAGGCAGAGGTGAAAGGTCCCGTAACAGACAATCTGGCTTCATGTCAGCAGAGAATCAGTCTTCATATCATAGCAGAGAATCAGGCTTCACGTCACCCACCACTGTAAGAGTCAATTTTCATAAATTTAGGCCCAGAACCCAGGCAGAGGAGAAAGGTCCCGTAACAGACAATCTGGCTTCATGTCAGCAGAGAATCAGTCTTCATATCATAGCAGAGAATCAGGCTTCACGTCACCCACCACTGTAAGAGTCAATTTTCATAAATTTAGGCCCAGAACCCAGGCAGAGGAGAAAGGTCCCGTAACAGACAATCTGGCTTCATGTCAGCAGAGAATCAGTCTTCATATCATAGCAGAGAATCAGGCTTCACGTCACCCACCACTGTAAGAGTCAATTTTCATAAATTTAGGCCCAGAACCCAGGCAGAGGAGAAAGGTCCCGTAACAGACAATCTGGCTTCATGTCAGCAGAGAATCAGTCTTCATATCATAGCAGAGAATCAGGCTTCACGTCACCCACCACTGTAAGAGTCAATTTTCATAAATTTAGGCCCAGAACCCAGGTAGAGGAGAAAGGTCCCGTAACAGACAATCTGGCTTCATGACAGCAGAGAATCAGTCTGCATGTCATAGCAGAGAATCAGGCTTCACGTCAGCCACCACTGCAACAGTCCATTGTCATAAATTTAGGCCCAGCACCCAGGCAGAGGAGAGAGGTCCCGTAACAGACAATCTGGCTTCATGTCAGCAGAGAATTAGTCTGCATGTCATAGCAGAGAATCAGGCTTCATGTCAGCCACCACTGCAACAGTCCATTGGCATATATTTAGGCCTAGCACACAGGCAGAGGAGAGGTTCATTCAACTTTGGGTAGCATCGCAATATAATGGTAAAATGAAAATAAAAATAGGATTGAATGAGGAAGTGCCCTGGAGTCCAATAATATATGGTTATGGGGAGGTAGTTAATGTCTAATCTGGACAAGGGACGGACAGGTCCTGTGGGATCCATGCCTGGTTCATTTTTATGAACGTCAGCTTGTCCACATTGGCTGTAGACAGGCGGCTGCGTTTGTCTGTAATGACGCCCCCTGCCGTGCTGAATACACGTTCAGACAAAACGCTGGCTGCCGGGCAGGCCAGCACCTCCAAGGCATAAAAGGCTAGCTCTGGCCACGTGGACAATTTAGAGACCCAGAAGTTGAATGGGGCCGAACCATCAGTCAGTACGTGGAGGGGTGTGCACACGTACTGTTCCACCATGTTAGTGAAATGTTGCCTCCTGCTAACACGTTGCGTATCAGGTGGTGGTGCAGTTAGCTGTGGCGTGTTGACAAAAGTTTTCCACATCTCTGCCATGCTAACCCTGCCCTCAGAGGAGCTGGCCGTGACACAGCTGCCTTGGCGACCTCTTGCTCCTCCTCTGCCTTGGCCTTGGGCTTCCACTTGTTCCCCTGTGACATTTGGGAATGCTCTCAGTAGCGCGTCTACCAACGTGCGCTTGTACTCGCGCATCTTCCTATCACGCTCCAGTGCAGGAAGTAAGGTGGGCACATTGTCTTTGTAGCGTGGATCCAGCAGGGTGGCAACCCAGTAGTCCGCACAGGTTAAAATGTGGGCAACTCTGCTGTCGTTGCGCAGGCACTGCAGCATGTAGTCGCTCATGTGTGCCAGGCTGCCCAGGGGTAAGGACAAGCTGTCCTCTGTGGGAGGCGTATCGTCATCGTCCTGCCTTTCCCCCCAGCCACGCACCAGTGATGGACCCGAGCTGCGTTGGGTGCCACCCCGCTGTGACCATGCTTCATCCTCATCCTCCTCCACCTCCTCCTCATCCTCGTCCTCCTCGTCCTCCAGTAGTGGGCCCTGGCTGGCCACATTTGTACCTGGCCTCTGCTGTTGCAAAAAACCTCCCTCTGAGTCACTTCGAAGAGACTGGCCTGAAAGTGCTAAAAATGACCCCTCTTCCTCATCCTCCTCCTCCTCCTCCTGGGCCACCTCCTGTTCCATCATCGCCCTAAGTGTTTTCTCAAGGAGACATAGAAGTGGTATTGTAACGCTGATAACGGTGTCATCGCCACTGGCCATGTTGGTGGAGTACTCGAAACAGCGCAACAGGGCACACAGGTCTCGCATGGAGGCCCAGTCATTGGTGGTGAAGTGGTGCTGTTCTGTAGTGCGACTGACCCGTGCGTGCTGCAGCTGAAACTCCACTATGGCCTGCTGCTGCTCGCACAGTCTGTCCAGCATGTGCAAGGTGGAGTTCCACCTGGTGGGCACGTCGCATATGAGGCGGTGAGCGGGAAGGCCGAAGTTACGCTGTAGCGCAGACAGGCGAGCAGCGGCAGGATGTGAACGCCGGAAGCGCGAACAGACGGCCCGCACTTTATGCAGCAGCTCTGACATGTCGGGGTAGTTGTGAATGAACTTCTGCACCACCAAATTCAGCACATGCGCCAAGCAAGGGATGTGCGTCAAATTGGCTAGTCCCAGAGCTGCAACGAGATTTCGCCCATTATCACACACCACCAGGCCGGGCTTGAGGCTCACCGGCAGCAACCACTCGTCGGTCTGTTGTTCAATACCCCGCCACAACTCCTGTGCGGTGTGGGGCCTGTCCCCCAAACATATGAGTTTCAGAATGGCCTGCTGACGTTTACCCCGGGCTGTGCTGAAGTTGGTGGTGAAGGTGTGTGGCTGACTGGATGAGCAGGTGGAAGAAGAGGAGGAGGAAGCCGAGAAGGAGGAGGTGGCAACAGGAGGCAAAGAATGTTGCCCTGCGATCCTTGGCGGCGGCAGGACGTGCGCCAAACAGCTCTCCGCCTGGGGCCCAGCTGCCACTACATTTACCCAGTGTGCAGTTAGGGAGATATAGCGTCCCTGGCCGTGCTTACTGGTCCACGTATCTGTGGTTAGGTGGACCTTGCTACAGATGGCGTTGCGCAGTGCACACTTGATTTTATCGGATACTTGGTTGTGCAGGGAAGGCACGGCTCTCTTGGAGAAGTAGTGCCGGCTGGGAACAACATACTGTGGGACAGCAAGCGACATGAGCTGTTTGAAGCTGTCTGTGTCCACCAGCCTAAATGACAGCATTTCATAGGCCAGTAGTTTAGAAATGCTGGCATTCAGGGCCAGGGATCGAGGGTGGCTAGGTGGGAATTTACGCTTTCTATCAAATGTTTGTGAGATGGAGAGCTGAACGCTGGCGTGTGACATGGTTGAGACGCTTGGTGACGGAGGTGGTGGTGGTGGTGTTGGTGGTACATCCCCTGTTTGCTGGGCGGCAGGTGCCAACGTTCCTCCAGAGGCGGAGGAAGAGGCCGAGGCGGCAGCAGCAGAATAGGCCGAGGCGGCAGCAGCAGAAGAGGTAGCAGGGGGAGCCTGAGTGACTTCCTTGGTTTTAAGGTGTTTACTCCACTGCAGTTCATGCTTTGCATGCAGGTGCCTGGTCATGCAGGTTGTGCTCAGGTTCAGAACGTTAATGCCTCGCTTCAGGCTCTGATGGCACAGCGTGCAAACCACTCGGGTCTTGTCGTCAGCACATTGTTTGAAGAAGTGCCATGCCAGGGAACTCCTTGAAGCTGCCTTTGGGGTGCTCGGTCCCAGATGGCGGCGGTCAGTAGCAGGCGGAGTCTCTTGGCGGCGGGTGTTCTGCTTTTGCCCACTGCTCCCTCTTTTGCTACGCTGTTGGCTCGGTCTCACCACTGCCTCTTCCTCCGAACTGTGAAAGTCAGTGGCACGACCTTCATTCCATGTGGGGTCTAGGACCTCATCGTCCCCTGCATCGTCTTCCACCCAGTCTTGATCCCTGACCTCCTGTTCAGTCTGCACACTGCAGAAAGACGCAGCAGTTGGCACCTGTGTTTCGTCATCATCAGAGACATGCTGAGGTGGTATTCCCATGTCCTCATCATCAGGAAACATAAGTGGTTGTGCGTCAGTGCATTCTATGTCTTTCACCGCTGGGGAAGGGCTAGGTGGATGCCCTTGGGAAACCCTGCCAGCGGAGTCTTCAAACAGCATAAGAGACTGCTGCATAACTTGAGGCTGAGACAGTTTCCCTGGTATGCATGGGGGTGATGTGACAGACTGATGGGGTTGGTTTTCAGGCGCCATCTGTGCGCTTTCTGCAGAAGACTGGGTGGGAGATAATGTGAACGTGCTGGATCCACTGTCGGCCACCCAATTGACTAATGCCTGTACCTGCTCAGGCCTTACCATCCTTAGAACGGCATTGGGCCCCACCATATATCGCTGTAAATTCTGGCGGCTACTGGGACCTGAGGTAGTTGGTACACTAGGACGTGTGGATGTGGCAGAACGGCCACGTCCTCTCCCAGCACCAGAGGGTCCACTAACACCACCACGACCATGTCCACGTCCGCGTCCCTTACTAGATGTTTTTCTCATTGTTATGGTTCACCACAACAACAAATATATTATTTGGCCCAATGTATTGTATTCAAATTCAGCGGGATATAAATTTGAGGCCTAGTATTTAGGCGCTGGGTGACCGGTATGGATTTAGTGACAGAATTAGACTTGGAAATGCACAGAAGCGTGTGTGTGAAGTTATTCTGAATGACCCAATGTGCACCTTGAATATTATATACCCTTTTTGGGATAGATTTCAAATAGCTCTGATATAGCAGGAACCACTAAATTATGAAATTGCTAAATTGGGAATTGTACTTCAACCCAGAACAAAAAATGTGCTTTGACGGGCACTAAATAACTTTCCCAGCTACAACAGGACAGCGGTAACGAGAGATTTAGAGGGATTTAAATTTGAGGCCTAGTATTTAGGCGCTGGGTCACCGGTATGGATTTAGTGACAGAATTAGACTTGGAAATGCACAGAAGCGTGTGTGTGAAGTTATTCTGAATGACCCTATGTGCACCTTCAATATTATATACCCTTTTAGGGATAGATTTCAAATAGCTCTGATATAGCAGAAACCACTAAATTATGAAATTGCTAAATTGGGAATTGTACTTCAACCCAGAACAAAAAATGTGCTTTGACGGACACTAAATATCTTGCCCAGCAACAACAGTACAGCGGTAACGAGAGATTTAGAGGGATTTAAATTTGAGGCCTAGTATTTAGGCGCTGGGTGACAGGTATGGGTTTAGTGACAGAATTAGACTTGGAAATGCACAGAAGCGTGTGTGTGAAGTTATTCTGAATGACCCAATGTGCACCTTCAATATTATATACCCTTTTAGGGATAGATTTCAAATAGCTCTGATATAGCAGAAACCACTAAATTATGAAATTGCTAAATTGGGAATTGTACTTCAACCCAGAACAAAAAATGTGCTTTGACGGACACTAAATATCTTGCCCAGCAACAACAGTACAGCGGTGGGTAACGAGAGATTTAGAGGGATTTAAATTTGAGGCCTAGTATTTAGGCGCTGGGTCACCGGTATGGATTTAGTGACAGAATTAGACTTGGAAATGCACAGAAGCGTGTGTGTGAAGTTATTCTGAATGACCCAATGTGCACCTTCAATATTATATACCCTTTTTGGGATAGATTTCAAATAGCTCTGATATAGCAGGAACCACTAAATTATGAAATTGCTAAATTGGGAATTGTATTTCAACCCAGAACAAGAAATGTGCTTGAACGGACACTAAATAACTCGCCCAGCTACAGCACTAGGGACAGATTTAGCTGGATATAAATTTGAGGCCTAGTATTTAGGCGCTGGGTGACCGGTATGGATTTAGTGACAGAATTAGACTGGGATATGGCCAAAAAATAAACAGACTATTGCTGGTTAAATGCACTTGGTGTGACAGCTTCACCCTGATGTAGGCTTTAGCCAAAAAACAACCACACCATTGAGGGTTAAATGCACTTGGTGACAGGCGCAGCTTGCCCCTGATTTTGTATATGGCCAAAAAATGAACAGACTATTGCTGGTTAAATGCACTTGGTGTGACAGCTTCACCCTGATGTAGGCTTTAGCCAAAAAACAACCACACCATTGAGGGTTAAATGCACTTGGTGACAGGCGCAGCTTGCCCCTGATTTTGTATATGGCCAAAAAATGAACAGACTATTGCTGGTTAAATGCACTTGGTGTCACAGCTTCACCCTGATGTAGGCTTTAGCCAAAAAACAACCACACCATTGAGGGTTAAATGCACTTGGTGACAGGCGCAGCTTGCCCCTGATTTTGTATATGGCCAAAAAATGAACAGACTATTGCTGGTTAAATGCACTTGGTGTGACAGCTTCACCCTGATGTAGGCTTTAGCCAAAAAACAACCACACCATTGAGGGTTAAATGCACTTGGTCGCAGCTTGTGCTGGCGCACCACAAGACACAAAATGGCCGCCGATCACCCCAGAAAAATGAGACTGACAAACGGTCTGTGCAGCCTAAAAACAGTGAGCAATTGAGGATCAGCAGCTCAATGATCCACAGCTGCAGATCGATCAGTTAATCAAGTCCTTTGGAGGAGTTAATCTGCCTAATCTCGCCCTACTGTCGCAGCCGCAACCTCTCCCTACGCTAATCAGAGCAGAGTGACGGGCGGCGCTATGTGACTCCAGCTTAAATAGAGGCTGGGTCACATGGTGCTCTGGCCAATCACAGCCATGCCAATAGTAGGCATGGCTGTGATGGCCTCTTGGGGCAAGTAGTATGACGCTTGTTGATTGGCTGCTTTGCAGCCTTTCAAAAAGCGCCAAGAAAGCGTCACAAAAGCGCCAAGAAAGCGACGAACACCGAACCCGAACCCGGACTTTTACGAAAATGTCCGGGTTCGGGTCCGTGTCACGGACACCCCAAAATTCGGTACGAACCCGAACTATACAGTTCGAGTTCGCTCATCCCTAGTAATTAGCATATTAATAAAACCGATTTTTATTCAAAATGAAAGGACAGGGTGGGGTAAAACTAGTATATTTTTAATTAGATAATGGAGACTGAGAGGATGATATGAACAGCTCCATATCGAAAATCTTGACGACAGAATTCCTTTAAGGAATGAGGCCTTCCAAAATTCCTCATGTAATGATCGATATATGTTCGAGATAGCTCCCCTTGCAGATCCAACCGCCACAGTTGATATAAGCGTCTGACTGGAAACATAGTGCAGTGGTGATAATTTAGACTGGGCCTCTAGTGCATGTCTTATTTGCAAGTATTTATAGAAATTATTAGAGGGTAGGTTAAACTCAGAGCACAATTGTTGAAATAGTTTTAGGAGACCCTAGAAGTGTTTTGGCTTTAGCCCACACTTTTTTAATTAGTTCCAAAGTTGGGGCGGGTCCTAATCCTGAGTCTACCCCTCACTCTATTGGAAAATAATTTTCATTAATTTTTTTAGAAAGAAAATTCACAATTGTTCAAAATCCAATACAATAATGGCTGGCACATGGAGAAAAGTGACCAAATGGGAGATACGCACACAGAGCCTGCACTAGCAATGACTATTTACTCCTTGGCCAGGTTTGGCGTGGCCACAGTCAAGGTGTCACCATGTGTTGCTGCTCTCTGGGAAAATGGAAAGGCGTGGACCAATGGAAAATAAGTCCAGACAGTCAGTGTGCTTCTTTACTGGAGGAACTCAAGTGCAAAACAACACAGGCAAGGCTCTGAGCTTGATTCTCCAACCTGGCAGAAAGTTTGGTGCTGAGGAAAGGCCCAAGCTAGCTGTCCCTCTCAGATGGCAGGTACCCTGGTTAAAGGCTGGTGATCCAGAGTCTGTGGCAGAGTATCCCCACCTCAGCATCTTCTTTTGGTCACTCAAGTAGTCTGGCAGAGTCTCTTCTTCTAAGCACTGATCCCTAATTGCAGACAACGAGCCCCTAGTTGTCACCAATTAAGGATCAGTGCTTAGAAGAAGAGACTGTTCTCCACATATACAGTTTCTAGCTGAACTAGAACCTTCTAGTTTGAGGAGTAGAGTGGAGAAACACATCCAAAACAGATACAATGTTACGATTTTCCTCTGTCATAGACTTGCATTACAACTTCAATAATAATTAATGGGAATGACAAAGCAGTTTTTCCAGAACAAAAAAGTCTTCAGGCTTAATAACATAGCTAAACCAGACATCCAAAGGGTCAGTCTGTCTGTTTTTGATGGTAAACAAGTCTGTTTTTTTCCATCTAAAACATTATGGTAACTGTGGAAAATTATTAGGTTCTCATTATTAGCTAAAAAGTTCCAAAAGTCTCTCAGTATTCATTAGCCCTTTCCACAGTGCTGTGCCAATACAGTGCAAATGAACAGGACATATATCTCAACAAACATATAAAATGCAGTTACACAGTGTTAAACAGTATGATTCAGCGCAAGGTTATCCTTTAAAGTGTAATAAAGTAAGAAGTTGATGACTTTGCATAGGGAAAAATAGGGGCAAATGTCCACAAATGTCCAGACTTCAAAGTACCCCTGCTCTAGGGCACTACACATAATTTTTGTCACCACTATTCCCATCACCCAACTTGCCCTAGATCTGACACAACTTTTGAGCCTGCACCAACAGAGTCCACTACTACGATACACTAGTCTTTGCTAAATAGAATTTTTGTAATAACAATCTTTTACAGTTTTTTTTCAAATGTGCAATTAGAAACGGTCTGTAGCAAAAATATAAGCTGCAGGTGATAATACACAGGGAAAATACACTAATTTGCTTACTTATTAACTGTAGAAAATTTGCAACAGGTTTTTTTAATTAAAAAAAAAGGTGCAATTTCACGACGTCTGTAGCAAAATATAAGCTACTGGTGACTCTGGAATGTACGCTTATTTGTACAGTTATTACCTCTAGAAAATTTGCTAAATGTTTTTGGAAAGAATATGGCACAATTGTGCAACATCTGTGGCAAAATATACTTTGCCGGTGATGCTGGAAAATATGCTTATTGCACACTTATTAAAGGGGTTCTGCACTTTCAATTAACTGATGATCTATCCTCTGGATAGATCATCAGCTTCTGATCGGCGGGGGTCTGACACCCGGGACCCCCGCCGATCAGCTGTTTGAGAAGGCATCGGCGCTCCAGCAGCGCCGCGGCCTTCTCACTGTTTACCGCCGGGCCGCCCGCCCACTGACGTCACGACTTGTATCAACTAGAGTGGGCGCGGCTAAGCTCTGTTCACTTGAATGGAGCTTAGACGCGCCCACTCTAGTTGATACAAGTCGTGACGTCAGTGGGCGGGCGGCCCGGCGGTAAACAGTGAGAAGGCAGCGGCGCTGCTGGAGCGCCGATGCCTTCTCAAACAGCTGATCGGCGGGGGTCCCGGGTGTCGGACCCCCGCCGATCAGAAGCTGATGATCTATCCAGAGGATAGATCATCAGTTAATTGAAAGTGCAGAACCCCTTTAACTACAGAAGCTTTTCATCAAGTTTTTTCAAAAAATAAATCTGGCTCCTACACATAAAAAGAGTACTGTAACAGCTGATGTACAGTACACACAACACCAACTCACCCTATAACTCTAAAACCCATCTTTCTATCAACCAACTCAACCTAACTAATTATATTTTCCCAGTCCCTAACACTGTCCCTGTAAGACCCCATAGTGGCTGTCTTGTATGTCTAAGCGTCCATTCACACTTCCGCAAAATGTGGAACGGGTGTGGACCCAGGGCTCGAGTCCTGCGGGAACATGTGGGAACGGCATTCCTGCACTTTTTCATAGCAGGAACGCCGTTCCCTTTCAGGGCCGCCTGTCTTTAATGCCGGGCAAAAGGCGCTTGAAGTTAAAATATACCATCGGATTGGAGAAAACTCCAATGGTATATTCTAAATCCGAGGCATTCCCAAGATGATGGGGATGCCCGGACGCTGCATCATTAGTGGGTAGACTTGCGCCCTCCCCGGTATTAAAATCATTGGTGGGCAGTGCACCCTCCCCCGCCCTTCCCAGTATTAAAAATCATTGGTGGGGGGTGTGCGCCCTCCCCCCAGTATTAAAATCATTGGTGGGCAGTGCGCCCCCCCATCATGGGTGGCAGCGGCAGTTCAGATCGGAGTCCCAGCAGTGTAATACTGGGGCTCCAATCAGTTACCATGGCAGCCAGGACGCTACTGAAGTCCTCTCTGCCATGGCCAGTTAGTCAGCAGCATACTTACATGTGCTGTGGCCAACCGGCGATCCTTCTTCTTGTAACTCACAGGTCTGTGCGGCGCATTGCTATGAGCATAAGACCTGTGAGTTACAAGAAGAAGGAGCGCCGCCCGGCCACAGCGCATGTAAGTATGCTGCTGACTAACTGACCATGGCAGCCATGGTATCCGATCGGAGCCCCAGCATTACACTGCTGGGACTCTGATCGGATCAATGATGGGGGGGGCCGCACTGCCCACCAATGATTTTAATACGGGGGAGGGGGGTTGGGCGCACTGCCCACCAATGATTTTAATACCGGGGAGGGTGCACTGGGGGGTGATGGAGAGGCACTTGGGGCTGGTGAGAGGCACTGGGGGCTGATGGAGAGGCACTTGGGGCTGGTGAGAGGCACTGGGGGCTGATGGAGAGGCACTGGGGGCCGATGGAGATGCACTGGGGGCTGGTGAGAGGCACGGGGGGCTAGTGGAGAGGCACTGGGGGCTGGTGGAGAGGCACTGGGGGCTGATGGAGAGGCACTGGGGGGCTGATGGAGAGGCACTGGGGGCTGATGGAGAGGCACTGGGGGCTGATGGAGAGGCACTGGGGGCCGATGGAGATGCACTGGGGGCTGGTGAGAGGCACTGGGGGCTAGTGAGAGGCACTGGGGGCTGATGAGAGGCACTGGGGGCTGATGGAGAGGCACTGGGGGCTGCTATGAGGCTACTGGAGGCTGCTATGAGGCATGGGGCTCTTATCTGAGGTCTGATTGGGGGTCATTCATATTGGGGTCTGAGCTGAGGTGTGATCTGAGGTCTTATTGGGGTCTTATTAACATTGGGGATCTTATAGGGGCTGTTAGCTGAGGTCTGATTAACATTGGGGGTCTGATTGGTGGTCTGACCTGAGGTGTAATGAAAAATATTTTTTTTCCGGAGCAGCTTGGAGAAAAAAGGCCTCACAGTCTCCCACACTCCTTCTGCCCGGCCAAGCCTGCCAGCACCCCTGAGTCTTCAGAACTGTAAGTTAATTATATATAAGGGGATCTTATAATATGAAAGAGACGAATTACGCCTGAACAGACATATAGCGCAAATTCGCAAATTCAACTGAATTTTCTGCAAAATATATTTTTTTGGGGGGGGGGGGGTCGGCATTGGATCTTGGGTGAGTTCCCACACTTTTTTTCCCAGGACTTGAACCCTGTGTGGACCCATTCATTTTCAAAATGCGGAAACCACATTGCTGGTGTCTGTGTTTTGCGGATCCGCAATTTGTGGACCGCAAAACAGTTGCGGACGTGTGAATGGACCCTAATTGCCACAGACAAGATCCTATCACATTAGTGGCTGAGCGGAGAATGGCATCTCTGCGTGGGACCTTAAATAGTGCCTGATAAACAAGTCAGTATCCTCCATCTTGACTAGGTGAGAGGCTGACTGCAAAGCATTATGGGAAAGCCCACTGGCCAGGACCCAGTCCTGGGTCAAGTGATCATGTCACGTAGGTTCTGAATTTGATATGTAAAATGGCGTGATTTGTCCAAATTGAATCCCTCAAACTTCGGTTTCATCTGGAAGTAGAATGTTTTGGAAATTCGTAAGAGTTCTGATTAATTTAGAGTCTCTAGTGTATCTTGCCAGTTAGGGCATGATTATGCTCTGTGCACTGCATTAGCATTTTTTTTCGCAGTCCTCTTTCTAAAAATTGGCATTGGAACAATAAGGGAACTGGTTGCAAGTTTACACACATTTAAATGACTCAATTATTTACTGGGGTCTAAAATATTTTAAAGGGAAAGGTTCTTTCATAGTCAGCAATCAATAACTTTTCCATCTTGAACTCGTGGATTCCTTCTGGGACGACTGTATTCCATCACACGCTGTCCTGCAGTAACCGCGCCATTTAAAGACGTGCACACATGATTTCCTGGATACTGCACACAATTTCCACCCCATTAAGATGCTAATTACTGCAGAAATCACACTGGTGAATGCAAAGCACATCTGACATGACTTGGAAAGACTTAAAATAGTTTAACAAGGATATTGACTTCCACCTCTCCCAATCCTACACTTTCTCCTTCTTTCCAATGCTGAAAGGTGACTGGGACCGGTGGCCGATTACTTTGCCCGATCACTCTAGTTAATTCTTTGGCTAATTTTACTTTTTTTAAACAAAGTCCATTATTACGGGAATATAACTCCGGAAGGGTCAAAGGAATTAAGCATCTCACCTGCATGGAACAACAGCCATGAGTCCTGTAAGCAGAAAATGGAGGTAACCTTCATACAAAATTTGCAAAAAATTGAAAATGAACAGAAAATGAGTTTCATTGCAGGAAGTTAGGTCATGTATGGACCTGCACCTTCTAAACTCTGTTTGAATTACAATTTCTTAGAAATTAAATTACAAAATTATATTGACATATTTAGGCTACTTTCAAATGTGTGCTGGAGGCTCCATTCGGGGCTTTGTCACATAATTAGTCAAAAATTAGTCAAAAATTTCTGCATGCAGGAATTTTTCCTCGACTAAAAAAAACATTCTCCTGAATGGAAACCTAACAGATCCTATAACTGAGCAGAAGAACGGAAGTAATAAGCGCACATGTCAATGCAGCCTTTGAAAACTTTTTATGGTAAATGTATTTTTTCTTCAACTAACTATGTTGCTGATTTATCTATCTATCTATTTATTATCTATCTATCTATTATCTACCTACATATCTGTCTACGCACCTATCTGTCTGTCTCATTGTGCTGGGCTGAAATGTTGCTATTGGGGAATAAACAGGTCTAACACCCTTCACTGATCCTTGAGTGCTGCCTCATCATTTGTTTTTGGATATTGCTTATGGATTTTTTTGCCTGAAGTCCAAGAGGGATTGCACCCTTTTCACCATTGACTGTGCTTCTGCTATTCTTTATTCTATCTATCTATCTATCTATCTATCTATCTATCTATCTATCTATCTTTCTATCTGTCACATGGCATTACAGGTTAGATACAATAAAGAAATCTGGTTGAACATTAGACAAGTGGTCATTTGTTCAGCTGCCATGTAAGGCTACGTTCACATTAGTATTTTTTGCGGATCCGTCATGGATCTGCAAAAACGCTTCCGTTATGAACGGATCCGGTTGTATTATGTCTTCTATAGCCATGACGGATCCGTCTTGAACACCGTTGAAAGTCAATGGGAAATGGATCAGTTTTCTATTGTGTCAGAGAAAACAGATCCATCCCCATTGACTTACATTGTGTGTCAGGACAGATCCGTCTTGAACACCGTTGAAAGTCAATGGGAAATGGATCAGTTTTCTATTGTGTCAGAGAAAACAGATTCATCCCCATTGACTTACATTGTGTGTCAGGACAGATCCTTCTTGCTCTGCACCACATTGCAGACAGAAAAATACTACTTGCAGCGTTTTTCTGTCCATGATGGGGACCCAACCAAAAGGAACGGAATGCATTTTGGTGCACTCCAATTCGTTAAGTTCAGTTTTGTCCCCATTAACAATGAATGGGGACAAAACGGAAGCGTTTTCTTCCGCTATTGAGATCCTATGACGGATATCAGTAGCGGAATTGAAAGCGAAGATGTGAAAGTAGAATAACTCGTATGGCCAGCATTTGATAGATAGATAGATAGACATCTACTGTCGGTGAGAGTCCTGAGGCTTCATACCCATTAGATGGTAGGCAGGTTCGGCCAACGTAGATCTAATGTGTGTGGCCGGCTTTACACTGGTACAGTAAATCAGCATGAAATGATCTATCTATCTATGTACAGTATCTATTGGTTGATTAGACACAAATAAGAAATATATTCTAATGGTAGATATAAATAGGTAGGTAGATCAGCATGGTAGAAAATAAGCATAGAACCAGTCCAGTGTCTTTCCCTTTCTGTGTCTTAAGACAGATACTTAACCAGGACTTGACATATTCAGTCCTGGAGAACAACATCCAATATTTTTGTAACTGAGATTTATAGAAGATGATTTGGGGTAATTAGCATAAAAGTGTGACAGAAGAGCTAAAATATGCAAATTGGTAAAGTTAACTTGGGATTTTAGTTCATTTGCATTCTTTTGTTTCTTTGCGATGAAAAATGTCTCTGAATATTAATCATTGCTGTAATTAAAATCTGTCCCTGGAGAACAGACGACTCTCAGAATCCAAACCTTCAGGACCCACATTCGTTAGGATAATAATTCCTCATCATTATTGTGGATTTATTTACCGGTATATATCATTCTTGGAAAAATTTTAGTGAGATAAATGATGGTGATAGGCGAGAGAATCCTATACTGTACCTCACCGTTACATTATAATTATACTATGCCTGCATGTTATATAGCATGCTGTGTTATTGAGGGGGTCACATAAAAGCACCATACAGCAGTACCACCTGGAAAGTCATCATATAGGCTCTGCACATATAAAGTTGCTATGTGCATGAAAGTAAATTGCCTGAAAATGCAAGAAGAGTAGCCCCCTAATAGTTATGACACTGTACAATTGCAAGGACTGTCCTACAAAGACTCACATCTAGGACCCTCGCCTATCTGGAGAACAGGGGATCCAAGAAGGAGCAGAAACAGCACTGTTATCTCTTCAAGCATGCTGGCTTGGAGGTTTCCATAATCCCTATAGAATTTGATGGGTAGATGGTGCACCTCCCCAACCATAGCCCTGGTCTATCTAGGTTACCCTTTCTCTATAGCCTCAATTTATGCTGGATTTCCTAATTACAGCTTTATGTATTCCATACTATACTTTGAAATAGTGGGAAATCTTAAGCCCCATCCATGTTCTCCATAAACCCCTCCTCATTTGTGGTCCAGTTCGAATCAAGACTGCTGGCACGTATGGTATTGTTACTTGAAGCTCCTGGGCCATTATGCAATACTTACACCTTCTGCTCATGTGCTACTTTAAGTACGGTGTTAGAGAGGGACCATTGGGACTACATCAACCTAGGTTTTGACTATAACATCCGTACCACCTATATTTATGCCCCTGTTTAATCCTTTTATACACATTCTGGGTACCTCCCTTCATTTGCCAATTTATTTTGTTTGTTACTACATCTGAGTACAAATGAATCTCTTTGTACAGTGTGACAGAATATGTTTGCAGCAGAATTAGGATAGTAATAGTCACAGTCGATGAATACAAGTTTGATCTGGACATCTAGCCATTTGTCAATATCACAGTGTGAAAATTTAATTATACTGGAACAAATGATCCTCTCAGTGAAATCCCAACTGAGGAACAATGTGGTCATTTTTCTGCCTTTGTCCATTGTGAATAACAAAATGCAAATCTTCGGAAAGTTATCAAGTGAGAATTATGGGTCTCCTTGGAAAGTTTCTTGTAGTTTAATGAAGAGAACTCTGCAGGATTCTAGAGCCATATTTCTCACAGTCTTTGGTCACTCATGAGGAACCTTCTAGGAGTCTTGGGTCACTAAATAACAGATATTGGAATCCTGGATCATTAATGAGAACACGTCTTGGGATTTCAGATTATTGTTGAGGAAAATTTTGAGTTATTTATGTTATTAATGAGAGCAATTCTAGGAGTCTCCATTCAGTTATGAGGAACATTCTAGGGGTCTTGGGTCTTTATGGAGGAAAGTTCCATTGTTGGGGAAAACTCCAGGTCGTCTTTGTTTATTTTGCACATCAAAGCGGTTATCAATTTGGCCTTCCAATTCTTCTTCTACTTATAGTGTTAGTGCCTTGTCTCTGGTCTGGCTAGCAGGCAACCTGCTGCTGAAATCTAACTCCTTCAATTGGCTTTAATGTAAATCCAATGTATAGCCAGAAACCAAATATACCCCCTCACCAACCATTTAGAGAGACTACAAGTCTTAGCAAAAGATTGAATGGGTCCTTGAAGCAACAGACCAAATTATTTATGATGTCAATCAGATATGTTAGAAATTTCTCATGACTTGATGTCCAAAAGCTCAGGCCAAACTAGCGTCCAAAATGAACAGGTTCTGGATTTTAGCCATCCCCCAATGTAATCTATGGGAATTAGACAAACTCATGAATTAAAGCAACATGGACCAATACTGAGAGCCTTGTGTATCCCTTCTAACATGTCTCATGGAGTACAAGCCTGTCATTTGAGGTTGACCAGAGTAGTAATCTCAGGACTACCTTTAATTAGCTCTGTAACTTGTATCAGTGATGGGTCATATGAATGCAAACAAAAAAACTAGAATTTGGAATTTATGTATGCTTACCTTTTATGTACTATGTATGACTTCTACTTCTTCCTTGATGTGTATAGAGTTGTTTGTGTTTTGGAGTCCTCCAGACTTGAGAGTGACCTTGGTGCTACAGTTCATGGCTCTGTGTCTGGCTCTTGTGTCTACCGTGTTTTTGGTTGTGGCCACTTGGACAGACTGCTGGATGGTGAATGCAGACGACAGCTTAGAGGTGAGTAAACTACAATTTTATCAAGAAAACAATATGAGTCCTTAAAGGATCCTTTTTGGACACACCGGTCATTTCATCAAGAAGGTCAAATAAGATGTCAGTGAATTAATTAACTGTTAAAGAGGTAGACCCTAGTGGTAAGTAACTGACCCCCAAGTCATCTCCAAATGGGGTTGCCTCCTGCGACAGGGAAGTTGACAGGGAAGCACTGTCTGGATTAACAATCTGCTCTGCCTTGGCCAGGGTAACTGACCCATTGCCCTAGGTGAAAGAAAGCCTAGCTGGGCCCACCATATATCCTGTGGTACTATGGTGAAGCAGTTGACTCTGGAGATCAATGCCTTTTACTATAGAAACTTGTGATTTTAGTGGAAAATGTTCTTTAATAAGATATTTTACTGGTATACAATAAAAAGGATAGAGCTGAAAAATGAACGTGCCTTAGTAGTCATTGAAAACCACTCAGGATTAATGTCATAGTAGTTATTTCTCATAGTACAGGCTTCATGTCTATTTTTTGGTCCAGTCAGCACGAGCACTAAAATGACTTCCTAATTCCTGGCAATGGTCTCATAGCAGAATGGCACTTTGAGAACAACTAGTGTAATGATGTACTTTCTTGGCAGCATTTCTTACGATCTCATAAATCACAACTCACAGCTCTCGTTTTCTATACTATAGATTCTCAGACTTTTGATAAAATTCAGACAGTCCCGTCTATTTGAAATACTCATTATCTACAACTATTCCATTAGGTCACAT
Organism: Bufo gargarizans; assembly: GCF_014858855.1. NCBI lineage: Eukaryota > Metazoa > Chordata > Amphibia > Anura > Bufonidae > Bufo > Bufo gargarizans. The sequence goes on from NC_058081.1 coordinate 641,838,516, forward strand.
TCTACGTGACAGGAATCTTATTTCCTGTGCGCTTGCATTGTTCACTTAAATTACTATAGCACTGACTGATGCCATTGAGGATATTTGCCTTGCCAGAACCAGGCTGGAGTATAGTAAATTGTAAAGCAAAAACAAAACGTAAAAATGTGAAAAATTCCAAATGGAATTGCCATATGAGTGTTATTATCTTTTGACCAGGAACTAGTTAAATGTTATATATGGCCCTTTGATGGAGCCAAGGGACAAATGTGAGGACCTCCCAAAATGTTAAGTGGACTGTTACCTATGCTATAATGTGGACATCTCTACTTCAGTGACCAGAGAGAGAGAAGATATATGATATATGATTTCAGTTGTCGGTCATTTATATGTATTTATGTAGCGGTTGGTTTTTAAGAACTTACATGTTATACTTTGCAGTACACAGCCAGCAAAAAGTCTGATGCAATGTCCAGGTTTCTCTGTATGCACAGTAAGGGCAAGTTCACGCAGAGTTTTTTTTACGCTGATTTTGGCACGTTTCCCTATCAAAATCAGCTCCAAATAACACCTCAAAACATCCTACCAAATAGGAAACAGCACTTGTTTTTTTTTTCCATGTTGAAAAAAGAAGCAGCATGCTTTATCTTGTGGCAGAATACACACTGAATCTCCTATTGAAATGAATGGGAAGCAACAAAAACCACTCCGTCTGTGTCTGAGTGTTTTTTTGCAAGTTGCCTGTGTGGTTTTTGGTGTCGATTTGTGGCAAAAACAGGAAAGGAGAGAGCAAGGAAGTGTCTGTGTATAATGAACAAAAGTGTGTGACTGAGTGACCAGAAGTTTCAGTTACACAACTTTTTTTATTTTTTTATTTTTATTGTCTTTATTTTATATCCAAGACATAACAATTTAAATAACATGATGGTACACAAATACAATAAATATCCACAAATTTACTCAACTTATCCATCATGAATACAAAGATATTATCCAAAAAAAACTGCTTAATTCTAATTAGCCACCCCACCACCCACCCTCCTTGTCTCGGAGCACATCCATGGCGAACAGTGTCTTATGGCCAGGTTGACCAGGTTCTATCCCATTTTATTTTCTGACTCTTATTATGAATAGCGAGTTTCTCATATTTCTTCACTTTATGAACAAGTTGTTGTCATATAGATACAGCCAAGGGATTTTTTGAGCCCCAGTTCCTAGCAATTACAACCCTGGCCAACATCAGCGACTTCATCCAAAACATATTTTCTTGTCCCTGCCCATCAAATAGGGGGGCACCTAAAACAGCCGTGGTTATGTCTGGGTCGTAATTAAATAAGGAGCATCTGCGGAGCTCAGAAAAAACCTTGGTCCAGAAATCCTGAATCACCGGACATAGCCAAGCAAGATGTATAAAGTCCGCTCGTTGGGCCAGGCATCTATGACATCTATCTGAGGCATTATTATAGAACCGGAAAAGAGAAAGAGGCGTATATATAAACGGTGTAAGATCCTAAACAGGATTAGCCTATGATTCCCAGATATATACATTTTCCGAATATTTCTATATATTGCATCCCATTTTAATATTTTATTAACCCCTATATCTTGACCCCATTTCACTTCACTTCTGAACTTATTCATTTTACCCATTTCCACTCTCAAGTTACACAACTTTAAAATGGCTGACCTAGGTGTCAACTTCCTGTTGTCATTCACTGTAAGATGATTCCCTATTGATATTATAAACAAGTAAAATACCTTACCAGCTAAGAGAAGAATATTTAGGACCATATGCAAAGAGAGCAGACTCAAAGTGAAGACATCTATGTTAAATACATCAGTGGGTGCTATTCACTTACATGTACATGATTTAAAGTGACACTCCAAAAGAGCCATGTGGACATTGCCACAACACCTTAGTGCCTGAAGGAGTTATGGTTTCTTCCAGTCAGGCCTTGCGGCAGATTAGTTTGGACATAGTATACATTGGAGTCCTGGTGGCTAACTCCCTTCAAAAGAACTTTAATCAAGTTTAATGTAATTGATAATCAGGATAGATTCATTCTGCAGGACTAGCCGGGTCTGTAGACGAGCAGAATTTTCTGACCTTCACCATTCGTGAGACATCTGCCGCTATATCTGCCCTACTTACATATGTACATTCTTCTGCATGATTAGCCATTTAGGTTGGCAGAGGATGATCTCAATCAGATTATTGGACAGGACATCTGGTCTGAGTAGAAAATATCTGTCGAATATTAACAAACCTCAAATGTTTTTAGTGGTGAAAACTCAAAATCCCAAAAATACGTGAATTTACAGAGTAGTATCCGACACCACAGCTTTTCATGTCTGAGAGCCTGGAGGTTGTGTTGAAGTACCACACTCGTGTATGTTATAGTAATCTTACAGTCAAATCAAGTTTTTCCCCCTAAAGTTCCATTAATAAAAGAAGCTAATAAATCATTTTTTTGTGTAAAGGTTTTACACTGTAAATTAAACTTTTTGGTTTTCTCAGGTCAGTCAAAAATGCAGAGGACTGTGGTGGGAATGTGTGACCAATACTCAGGATGGCATCAAAACATGTGACCAGTATGACTCAATATTGGCAGAACATCCATGTGAGTATTGATGAATGATATTCCTTGTCATTAGAAACTCAAAAATGATAGTAATTATCAGGGATGGGTCCTCAACCAGCATTGATGAATAGGACAAACTTGAGATCACCAGTCAGCAATGTACATAGATAATAACTCCACTGCAAAGGGGCACCATTCCTACTATTGGATCATACCATTCTTCCCTCTTCATACCAGAGGTCTTGCTGCCTCCCTAATTTTGTAGATCCGAACCCCATGACTCTTAAGTCATACATACACTTACATCGCTGGAAAATGGACGAGGAATGTATGAACTGAACCTTCAGCATTTTAAAATCTTTAGTATTTACAGGACAACTTAGATCAGGGGTGGGGAACCTACATCATTTCATGTGGCCCCTGGCCCCCTGCCAGAACATATTCTGAAAATGCTAATGACAGTTTCCATTATGGAAACGGTCATCAGAATGTGGGAAGCACAGGAAGGTGAGAACTGCACTGTCTGTACTCACCTTCCCCGGCCTTCTTCCAGCCCCACATAGACGCGCACTATGACCTGACGCTGTGCGCTGTCAGGTCACAGTGCGTGGCTTGAAGAAAACCAGTGAATCTGCCAAGAGGCAGCGCTGACCGGAGATGGAGAGGTAAGTTTATTTATTTATTTTAAATGTCTGATCTGAGGTCTGATTGGGGCTGATCTGGGGCTAATAGAGAGTGGGGAGGGTCTGATGGGGGTCTGATCTGAGGCTGAGGAGGGTCTGATGGTGGTATGATCTAAGGCTGGGGGATCTTATGGGGGCTGATTCTGAGGCTGGGGGGTCTGATCTGAGGCTAGGGGGGTCTGATCTGAGGCTAGAGGCATCTGATCTGAGGTTGGGGGGTCTGATGGGGCTGATCTGAGGCTGGGGAAGGTCTGATGAGAGTCTGATCTGAGGCTGGAGGGTCTAATGGGGGCTGATCTGAGGCTGGGTGGTCTTATCTGAGGCTAGGGAGGGTCTGATGGGGGTCTGATCTGAGGCTGAGAGGTCTGATGGGGGTGTGATGTGAGGCTGGGGGTCTGATCTAAGGCTGGGGAGGGTCTGATGAGGGTCCGGTCTGAGGCTGGGGGGTCTGATCTCAAGCTAGAGAGGGTCTGATTTGGATCTAATCTGAGGCTGGGAGGTCTGATGGGAGTCTGATCTGAGGTTGATGTAGGCTGGCGGGTCTGATATGAGGCTGGTTTGAGGCTGATGGAGGTGGGGGGCAGATCTGAGGCTTAGAAAGGGACAAAGGCAGGGACAGTTGCAAAGGAAGAGGCAGGGACAGTGTCAGGAAAAGTGAAAGCTGGGTGAACCCTTCTCTGGACCTCCCTGGGATGAGCTTGGCTGCCATTAAAGGAGTTGTCCGGGTTCAGAGGCGAACCCGGACATACCCCCATTTTCACCCAGGCAGCCCCCCTGACTTGGGCATCGGAGCAGTTCATGCTAAATCTTGCAGGGCAAAGGCATTTTCTGGAGTTCAGGTGACAAACCGGGCTCTCCATGGGGCTGCCAGGAAGCACGGTGATGTCACCGGCACTGATGAGCGGGCTTTAGCGCTGCCCTAGCCTGTAAAACATCTAGGGCAGCGCTAAAGCCGGCTCAACAGAGCCGGTGACTTAACCGAATACACTGCTGGGCGGAAGCCTCTGCCCGACAGTGTGTTTTTGTAAATAAAAGAGCCCTTGCCCTGCGCGATCCAGCGCAGGGCAAGGGAGCTCATTGGAGCATGAAATGCTCCGATGCTAACATCAGGGGGGCTGCCTGGGTGAAATTATGGGTATGTCCGGGTTCAGCTCTGAACCCGGACATACCCCTTTAGTGCGAAATAAAGAACTAAATATGTAACATTCTAAACTTACAAATTAGACTGCTATGTGTGGTCAAAATGGCACCTGTACTATATATAATATATATAGTGCAGGCACCATTTTGTGCTACAAAAATACAGCGCTTTAGATTTTTTTAAATTGAAGCACAATTTCGGTAACTTACCCCTAAGTCAATTATATGCTTGACCAAATACAGCAGTCAAACTTTTAAGTTGAGAATTTTGCATGGCCTGTGAACGATGTTACAAATATCCAAATGGCCCTCAGCAGCAAAAACGTTAATCACCCCTGGCCTAGATGTATGTATTTCTGGGTAGTCAGCAATATTTCTAGTGTGATTCAACAGCAGCCATGACTACAGAGTGTATGGCTGGTGATAGTTTTAAGCAGGACATTTTATCTCTCTCTATATACAGTGCTGCCCATAATTATTCATACCCCTGGCAAATTTTTACTTAAAGTTACTTTTATTCAACCAGCAAGTAATTTTTTGACGGGAAATTACTTAGGTGTCTCCCAAAAAATAATAAGACGATGTACAAGAGGCAATTTTTGTGGAAAAAAAACATTTATCAGCTTTTATTTACATTTGAGCAAAAAGCGTCCAGTCCAAAATTATTCATACCCTTCTCAATATTCAATAGAAAAGCCTTGATTGGCTATTACAGCAAACAAACGCTTCCTATAATTGCAGACCAGCTTTTTGCATGTCTCCACAGGTATTTTTGCCCATTCATCTTTAGCAATGAGTTCCAAATCTTTCAGGTTGGAGGGTCTTCTTGCCATCACCCTGATCTTTAGCTCCCTCCACAGATTCTCAATTGGATTCAAGTCTGGACTCTGGCTGGGCCACTCCAAAACATTAATGTTGTTGTCTGCTAACCATTTCTTCACCACTTTTGCTTTGTGTTTTGGGTCCTTGTCACGCTGAAATGTCCACTGGTGCCCAAGGCCAAGTTTCTCTGCAGGCTGCCTGATGTTGTCGTCTAGAATCCTCATGTATTGCTCTTTTTTCCTGGTGCCATTTACTGTGATTAGGTTCCCTGGTCCATTGGCTGAAAAACACCCCCAAAGCATTAGGTTCCCACCACCATGTTTGACAGTGGGGATGGTGTTCTTTGGGTTGAAGGCTTCTCCTTTTTTACGCCAACTGGACACTTTTTGCTCAAATGTAAATAAAAGCTGGGAAATGTTTTTTTTTTCCCCACAATAATGCCTCTTGTACATCGTCTTATTATCTTTTGGGAGACACCTATGTCATTTCCCGTCAAAAAATTACTTGCTGGTTGAATAAAAGTAACTTTAAGTCAAAATTTGCCAGGAGTATGAATAATTATGGGCAGCACTGTATAAATCAGTTACTTTTCCCCATTACAAAATCTTCATTGTCAAACATATGCGCATTATTACCAAATGCCTCCTAGTCATGACCATATGATTATACCCATTATATTATATTAATGCAATGCTACTTTGCAGTGAAGATAGTCATCACGCGAGCCCTTATGATCACAGCTGACATTCTGGCCAGTTTTGCACTCATTATATTGGTGCTTGGAATGGATACTGTGAAGTTCCTGAGAGAAGAACCTCATATTAAGCTGCGTATGTGTTATATGGCTGGATTTATATTTGGAATTGGAGGTATGACTTTTCTTATCTATGGGATACAACTATATGTATATTTAGTCTAGAAGATGTTTAAAATCACCTTGGATATGTGTAGATCTGCATTCAGTATTTCTTGGCCTGCCCATAACAAGCCAAATCCTGTATACTTCCCCATACAAGGTCATAATTCTTGCCTAATTGAACTAAAATATGCTGTCCTCTTCTTGCGTTTTACGTTTTCAGTGTCTTCATGATCTCTATGACTGCCTCCATCCATTTTGATCATCCTCTTGGTATTGTTTCTATTGGGCAAAATTTTCTTACAATATGTATAGTATATGAAAAGGTTTTATCAAGTGTAATCAAAGCGTATAAATAGCCTTGGTTTGGCCTTTTTGTTCTCCACACTCTTCTCAGATGTTACTGCCCCAAATTCATCAGGGATCTAGGTCTCTCAACTTTGCCTGACCCACTTTAAGTCCTTTGCATGTTGCATTTGACAGGTATCCCAGGAATGATTGGCTCGGTCTGGTACGCAGTGGATGTCTATGTGGAGAGAGCCACCCTGGTCTTACAAAACGTCTTCTTGGGAATTCACTATGAATTTGGATGGTCTTGTTGGTTGGGAATGGCTGGATCCACTGGCTGCTTTCTGGCATCAATAGTCCTCACATGCTGCCTTTACATATTCAGAGGTTAATTTTATTTATTTTTTCATTTTATTCAGAAATGTTATTAAGACTTTTCATTCAAACAAGCAGAGAAATAGGAAACATTCACCATAACATAATAATTCTTGTCTATTGATTTCCAGAGAGTATAAAGGAATATATTAAATGACATTATTTACATGAGGTTATTATTCTCATTTTTTCATACTGTATTTGGTGGGGGTTTTTTTTTCTGTATTACTCTCATAACAGATCATTACATACAGGTGCATCTCAAATAAATAAGAATACAATTTAAAAATTAATTTATTTCAGTTATTCAATTCATAAAGTAAAATTCATATATAATATAGACTCAATACACACAGAATGATCTATTTTAAGTGTTTATTTATTTCAATGTTGATGATTATGGCTTACAGCTAATGAAAATCCAAAAGTCAGTATCTCAGAAAATTGGAATACTGTGAAAAGGTTCAATATTGTAGACTTATGATGTCACACCATCAACACAAAACACCTGCAAAGGTTTCCTAAGCCTTTAAGCCCTTTCTGCCCAGAGCTGTACATATACAGCGCAGGGCAGGTCTTTAAAAATGGCTCCTACTTGCAAGCACAGGGGACACCATGGCTGCCAGCCGTCTGCTTTTTAAAACTAATGTATGTGATCGACGTTAACATTGACTGCACACATTTAACCCCTCAGATGTTGTGGTAAAATGTGACCATGGCATCTGGGTGTGCAAAAACCCAGAAGCGTGCTCTCCCATGCGTGCAACGGATCACTTTGGCGGGGATCGGGGAGCTGAATGGTGTGTGAACTATAAAAAAAATTGTAAAAAAAGTAGGTTTTTTTTTTCGTTTTAAAGAGGCAGATTCGCTGTTTTTTTGTTGCTTCACTTCCCACACAATATTGAAAAAAAAATTATGAGAAGTCATACACATCCCAAAATGGTGTCAAAGAAAAGTACAGATCGCCCCTCGGCCATAAGCATCGGAGGATTTCATGCTGTATCGCGCATGTGTTTTTTGTTTATATTTTTACACTGCTAGGTGGAGACTTCTGACTAGCAGTGTTCCTGGTTTCGTCACCGGTACTGATGGGTGGGCTTTAGCACTGCTCTAGAAGTTTTACAGGCTAGGGCAGCACTAAAGCACGCCCATTAGTGTCGGTGATGTCACTGGGCTCACTGCTAGGCAGAAGCCTCCACCTAGCTTACCCATGAAGAGCCTGGTATGTCGCTGGATCTCCAGAAAAAGCCCTTGCCCTGCGCGATTCAGTGCAGGGCAAGGGAGAGCATCGGAGCATGAAATGCTCCAATGCTCATGTCAAAGGAGCTGAGTGGTGGAAAAGGGAATAACTCCTTTAAATGGTCCCTCAATCTGGTTCAGTAGGCTACACAATCATGGGGAAGACAGAACACAGTTATTGACAACTTCCACAAGGATGATAAGTCACAAAAGGTCATTGCTAAAGAAGCTGGCTGTTCACAGAGTGATGTATCCAAGCATATTAATGGAAGTTGAGTGGAAGGAAAAAGTGTAGTAGAAAAAGATTTCAAAGGGTTGTCAAGAAAAAGGCCATTCAAGAATTTGGGGGAGATTCACAAGGAGTGGACTGCAGCTGGAGTCAGTGCTTCAAGAGCCACCACACACAGACGTATCCAGGACATGGGCTACAACTGTTGCAATCCTTGTGTCAAGCCACTCATGACCCAAAGACAACATCAGAAGAGTCTTACCTGGGCTAATGGACTGGACTGTTGCTCAGTGGTCCAGAAACCTGTTTTCAGATAAAAGTAAACTTTGCATTTCATTTGGAAATCAAGGTCCCAGAGTCTGGAGAAAGAGTGGAGAGGCACACAATCTAAGCTGCTTGAGGTTCAGTGTGAAGTTTCCCCAGTCAGTGGTAGTTTGGGTAGCCATGTTATCTGCTAGTGTTGGTCAAGTCCAAAGTCAGTGCAGCCGTCTACCAAGACATTTTTGAGTTTTCATTAGCTTTAAGCCTTAATCATCAACATTAAAAGAAATAAACACTTAAAATACGTCCTAGGATAGACTTGCAGAAGCTCATTTTCCCCACAGAGTTAGGCGGTATTGCGTTCCCAGATGTTCGAGGTTTCAACTTGGCTTGCATGGCTAGACACATAGCAGATTGTATTAATGGAACTAGTTATTTCTCTGCTTTATCGTTAGAAAGTGCGTTTTGTGCTCCATGGTCCGTGACCGCCCTGCTTCATGCCGGAGTGTCCTGTGTAACTCATGTTAAATCCTCGATACTTATTAAGGATACCATAGCGACCTGGCGCATTTTGAGTAGGAAGTACTGGTTATCTTTTAGGATGTCTAAGCATCTTCCTTTATGGGAAAACCCTGAATTTCCTCTGGGCCGAACCAATAGTATTTTTAGAAAATGGAGAGATAAAGGGATTCAGCAGGCTAAGCATTTACTACATCCCTCAGAACCTCGTTTGTTAAAGGGAACCTGTCACCGGGATTTTGGGTATAGAGCTGAGGACACGGGTTGCTAGATGGCCGCTAGCACATCCGCAATATCCAGTCCCCATAGCTCTGTGTGCTTTTATTGTGTACATTTTTTTAATATACATATGCAAATTAACCTGAGATGAGTCCTGTCCCTGAGATGAGTCACGTACAGGACTCATCTCAGGTTAATTTGCATATGTATCAAATCGGATTTTTTACACCATAAAAGCACACAGAGCTATGGGGACTGGGTATTGTGGATGTGCTAGCAGCTATCTAGCAATCCATCTCCTCAGCTCTATACACAAAATCTGAGTGACAGGTTCCCTTTAAGTCAAGACAAACTAGTAGAGAAGTACTCCCTAAGTAGGTTCCAAACGATCCAATTTGTGCAAGTAAAAGTGGCTATACATTCCAATCTAGTTATAGTACATAAGGAGATCGGGCAAAATGTGATGGATAAGCTTTTGGGGCTGGGAGGTGGGAGGACATCAGTCTCTCATCTCTATTATGGCTTACGGCAAGAAGACTTGCAGTATAATAAAATGGGAGACTTTAGTCAGTGGGAGGTACACCTGGGAGTTGAAAATGTCTCTCAGGTCGTGCTGAAGGGGTGAATGAGGGTACGAAAACATATTATTAACGAGGTGTGGAGGGACACCCAGCTACGCATAATGCACAAGGCTATATTTGGTTTTAACATACCACCTCACCCGCTTAGACCGGATCGTATAACACATTGCCCAAAATGTGGTCAAGGTTTCACTGATCCTTTTCATGGTCTTTGGTCCTGTCCTAAAAGTCAGCAACTATGGTCTGCGGTGGGTGAGATGGCATATGAGATATGGGGACGGACAGAGGTATACATTACATCCCTTGCTATATTTATTTCACTGGGTAGAGGATACAGATAGAGAAGGGAATCCCCCCAGCTGTTCTATTCATTCTGTATGGTTGCCAAACGCCAAATACTGCAACATTGGCTGCAGTCGGAGTTACCGACGATTGCCGATATACATCTACAAATTAAAGCTCTTTTTGATCTAGAGAGACTGGCGACTTTTCATACTAAAGAAAAACATGCAAAGAAACTGTTCCAGAAGTGGAGGTGCTACCTTGTCAAATATACAGTACAGACCAAAAGTTTGGACACACCTTCTCATTCAACAAGTTTTCTTTATTTTCCTGACTATGGAAATTGTAGATTCACACTGAAGGCATCAAAACTATGAATTAACACATGTGGAATTATATACATAACAAAAAAGTGTGAAACAACTGAAAATATGTCATATTCTAGGTTCTTCAAAGTAGCCACCTTTTTGCTATAATTACTGCTTTGCACACTCTTGGCATTCTCTTGGCAGTTTCTTGTAGCAATACAATATATCAGGAACATATTTTGTTTGCTTGCTTCAGGATGTATGCAGTGGTATCCCATTGATTGTTTTGAAATGTTTTTGTTAAACATTGTGATTCTTAGTAAATGTCAACGGGGTCTGTGTACCCTTCTCTATAACATACACAATTGCACTATGTCCTTGTATACTTTGTCAAGCACGGGGCATATGGCCCTAATGTTGTCAAATTTTATAGTGACAAAAGTAATAAAGATGAAGTTTAAAAAACAAAACAAAAAACCCCCACTTAAAATAGATCACTTTTGAACTGAATTACTGAATTAAATTAACTTTTCGATGACATTCTAATTTAATGAGATGCATCTGTATACCAGGTAAAGCACTAGCTACTGGAGAATACACAACAGGCCAACAACTTCTAACTTCTGCAGCTCACTGTTTGGCTTTGTTGTGTAGTCTGAGACAGAGTTAGCAATGTAATTTCATTATCATGTAAGGGTGGGGGTTATTTACTGGCAATGATCTTATGGAGTCCTAGATAAGGCATAAAAACAGCAATGTACATAATATACACAGATAAGATTCTATGCATCTCCCTTGCCACCCCCTTATCTAGTTGAGAGGGGACAATTCTCCTTTTCTATTGACACCGCTTTTAGTAGCCACAACGGGTGGGGTGAGGGAAGAATATGGAGGAAGCTACACAATGCATTAGCATTATTTCCCAAAACAGGGGTTGGAAAATTTGAAGTATTCTAATGTAATGCAACATGTTTAAAGAGGTATTCCAGGCTCCCGATCTTGATGACCTATCCTCAGGATAGGTTATCCATATCCAATCTGTGGTGGTCCCACGCCCAGCACTTCATCCAATTTGCTGCTCCCTGCATTCGCCGGAACTACCACAGAGCCGGAGGCACAGATCCAATCAAAGTGCTGCGTCTGTGCCGGGTTACTGCAGCTCAGCTTCTATTGAAGTACTTTCAGCTGTTGCTCTGATCGGTCAGATGCTGGGTGTTGGGCCTCCCTTGATCGGATATAGATGACCTGTCCCCAGGATAGGTCTTTCATATTGGCAGCCTGGAAAACCACATTAACTTTGATGTCATGGTTTGTATTTTAGTGCAGTTTTTGCAGAGATTGGCCCCTCACATATGAACCATTGCTATTTTTAATTTTTCTAGGCATTGGATCATCCTCTAGGAACCTTGGATCTGTGTACAAATATGGAAGAACTGCCACTGGCAAGATGTATGCCATGGACTCTAGAGTGTGACAGAACATTACGTCCATAGTTCCAGCTGTATACATGTGGACTGTGTTAATAGCTCATTGCTTTTCTGTATAGTTGTCTTTTATAGAGACTCGTTATAAGGAAAGCTCATTGTATCCTGTATTATGGAGACATCTTGAAAACTTTGTTTTGCACACTTCAAATTAAATCACAGATGATATTTCAATGTGCATAGGGTTCTCAATAGAATTACAGTGGACGGGTTATAAAATCTTGTCTAGGTGGTACAGAAATGCTTTCTTGTCTAAGTCTTGGTGGGATGGAAAATGGGGGACCTCGTTTCTCAACAAATTCTGGTCCTTATCAAATTTCCAACACAAAATGTGAGCATTTTCTTCCAGAATGATGGGCATTGAACTTCCTTGGGATCCGGGAATCTTCCTCCAGCGAATCATAGATCTTTTCTTGAGAGATACTGCCTTATCTAAGGTCCATGAGACTGGCTGGGTGTCCCTTCATGTTTCTCATTCATGGAAACAGCGACAATACATGTTATACTTAAGTGTGCTGGATCCAACTGGTTTCCTTTGGATAAGGAGCACCAGATATGGATAATACATAGACATAAGAAGCCTCATCAGGCCTATGTAACTAGACGGACCCACCAGAGGGCAATAGTACTACAAAGGGGGCACATAAGGCAATACTACTACAAAGGGCACACAGAGGGCAATACTACTACAAAGGGGGCACATAAGGCAATACTACTACAAAGGGGGCACAGAGGGCAATACTACTACAAAGGGGACACAGAGGGCAATACTACTACAAAGGGGACACAGAGGGCAATACTACTACAAAGGGGACACAGAGGGCATTACTACTACAAAGGGGGCACAGAGGGCAATACTACTACAAAGGGGGCACAGAGGGCATTACTACTACAAAGGGGACACAGAGGGCATTACTACTACGAAGGGGCACAGAGGGCATTACTACTATTAGGGGGCACAATGGGCATTACTACTAAAAAGGGGGCAAAATGGGCATTACTACTATGGAGGGGGCACAATGGGCATTACTACTGTAAATGGGATACAATAGGCATTATAACTATGAAGGGGGCACAGTGGGCATTACTACTGTGAAAGGGGCACAATGGGCATTACTACTATGAAGGAAGCACAATGGGCATTACTATTATGAAGGCGGCACAATGGGCATAATTACTATGAAGGGGAACAGAGGGCATTACCACTATTAAGGGGGTACAATGGCCATTACTAGTATGAAGGGGCAAAATAGGCATTACTACTATGAAGGGGCACAATGGGCATTACTACTATGAAGGGGCAGAGATGGCATTACTACTGTGAAGGGGCACAGAGGACATTATTACTGTTATGGGGGCACAGTGAGTGCATAACTACTCTGAAGGGGCACAAAGAGGGCATTATGACTGTGAAGGGGGCACAGATAGGGCATTACTACTGTGAAAGGGGCACAGAGAGGGCATAACTACTGTGAGAGAGGCACAAAGGGGGCACAGGTAAGGCATTACTATTGTGAAGGGGGCACAATGAGGGCATAACTACTGTGAAGGGGGCACAATGAAGGGATAAGTACTTTAGGAGGCACAATGTGGGCATAACTACTGTGAGGGGGCACAATATGAGGATAGCTACTGTGAAAGTTGGACAATGAGGGCATAACTACCGTGAGGGGGTGCCAGGTGCCAGAGAACGAACCCTCCCCGGGTGCCAAACGCCCTAGGAACACCACTGTATACATGGATGCAAAATGGCCATGAAAAACCGACTGGTTAGTGTACTTTCACATTAGCGTTTTTCTTTTCCGGCATAGAGTTCCGCCCTAGGGGCTCTATACCGGAAAAGAACTGATCAGTTTGATCCCCATGCATTCTGAATGGAGAGTAATCCATTCAGAATGCATCAGGATGTCTTCAGTTCAGTCTTTTTGACTGTTCATGATGGAGATAATACCGCAGCATGTTGCGGTCTTATCTCCGGCCAAAAAAACACTTGCCTGAATTTCCATAGGAATGTATTAGTGCCGGATCCGGCATTCAAAATACCCATAATGCCAGATTCGTCCTTCCAGTCTGCACATGCGCAGACTGGTAAAAATGTGAAAAAAAAAAATAACGGATCTGTTTTTCTGGATGACAAACGGAGAGACGGATCCGTTATTGCAATGCATTTGTAAGACGGATCCGCATCCGGATCCGTCTACAAATGCTTTCCATTTGTATGAAGATTCCGGTGACGGAACTGTTTGCCGGATCACTCTGCCGCAAGTGTGAAAGTAGCCTTATCCATTTTTTTACAGCCGTTATTTTTCATTCATGTGAATGTATACTCATGGCCCTATGTTATACCATTCCTTTATTATTCCTGCTAAAAGTTATGAATGAATTACTAGCAGTTGGCAATGTATGTATATATGTATCCATGTAGCTCATATTACACTGTAATAGTGAAAAACAAATCTATACTGACCTATTCCACATCCAACCACCATGTCCACTCTCCTCACATCCGTTTTCGTAAATACTTGTATTCCCCATGAAACAACCACTCGTGACTCGTGAGCATCCTTTTAGACCTCTGCATTGTGTCGTACCCCTGTAATTTCTCCAGGTAATGTGTGAATAAATTGACAGGTCGGTGTTAGCATTCCTCCTATCAAAGGCGAATGTAATATATAGTCTTACACTATCCAATCAGGGCTGCCGAGTCAAGGAATGTAAATTTATTTGTACATTTCTAGAAGGAATAATAGAAAACTCAACTTCTTCTCCTGTGTCATATGCTCTGATCACTCCGTGGAAGCAATACAGTGTTATTTCCGGTGAGGTTGCCCATTTCTCCCTGTGCGTCATACAACAGAATAGACCCTGATGAAAACCTTCAAAAAAAAGCTAACAAAAATAAAATAAAATTGGCGATTTTCCTGCTCAGCTGTGTTTGTCCTCACGCAGGCCGCATGTTTGTGTACGCTGGAACAATATTCTCACTTCTAATCAGAACCCAGAAATGTCTGCTGTGATGATGGGGAAGAGTCCATGTGACGAGGCTTCCTCGGGAGGCTGAACACCTGTGCATTAGATGATAATTAGAGATTCATCCGAACATCTTCCTGGAGCACAGTCAGCCGTTTCCTGACAGGAAGACCATCCATTATCTACGTGCAGAGGTTCATTTCAAAGTTGAGAGCTAGACCCAAACCACCAGGCCCCCCACCACCACCCGCACGCTACTCTACTGACCAAGATTCACTGGTACCAGCATTGTTAGGGTGGATGCGTGTCACCAATGCTTTTCTTCTGGGGGGCACTAAATAAAGCGGCTTCTTAATGAGTTCTGAAATCACAACACTACAAAGAAGCAATAACTATCACAATGATTACTCTTCTTAGAAGATTGGACGCTTGATATTACTAGAATCCCACAGCATATATACCCAGAATGATACTGCAGCTAAACCCTGGTAATTAGGAGTAAGGTAATGAATGAAGTTTATTGTGTTATTTTCTAAATGGAGCCTTAACCCCCTCTAGACAGCCAGTTTTCATCTTCCTGACACGGCCTAATTTTGTAAATCTTTATGTGGTAATAACTTTGTAATGCTCTTACTTATCCAACCAATTCTGAGACTGTTTCTTTCATAACACATTGTACTTCACGTTAGTTGCAAATTCGGTTTGATATGTTTTAAAAAAAAATTAGGAAAATTTTGAAAAATTAACAATTTTCAAAATTTAAATTACTATGCTTTTAAGACAGTGAGACCTCACAAATAGTTACTACTTAAAGAGGTTGTCCCACAAAAATACTCTATAGTTCTATGTGAATACTATTGTAATTGCATCTAATTACAAATTTTGTATAGCCACTGAGTTATTCAATAAAATGTATCTGTATAGCGCCACCTGCTGTTTGTTCTTTTTCCTATTTCTTTGTCCTGCATACTGAGAAGGCCGCACATGCTCAGTTTCATCCTTCAACTGCCTCCTGAGCTGTGATAGGGAGAGCTGAAGCAGAAAAGGAGATCTCTGGTGGATCCATGTGATGGACAGAGCTGGTTCTAGCTTTGTTAGAAATAGGTTGTCATGTAGTATGTGATGTCTGATATTCATTTTTAACATTAATAATGGGATAACCCCTTTAACGTGCACCATATGTCTACTTTATGTTGGTATCATTTTGCAAATGTCATTTTATTTTTTAGAACATTAAAAGGCTTTGAATTTTAGAAAAAATTATTCTTCAAAAAGGACCAATTCAGTTATGAAGTCACTTTGAGGCCCTGACATAATAGAAACCCCTATAATTATTCAAAAATGATTTTAGAACTTTGTTAACCCTTTAGGTGTTCCACAGGAATTAAAGCAAAATGGAGGTAAAATTGAATCATTCTTTGTGTAGATTTTCCATTTTAGTCCTTTTTCCCTGTAACACAGCAAGGGTAAACAGCAAAATAAACATTAAAATGTATTAACCCTGATTCTGCAGTTTACATAAATACCCCATATGTGTTTGTAAACCGCTGTATGGGCACACTGCAGGGCTCAGAAGGGAAGGAGTGCCATTTGGCTTTTGGAGGGCAGATTTTGCTAGAATGGTTTTTGGGTTCTATGTTGCATTTGAAGAAACCCTGAGGTACCCCAACAGTGGAAACTCCCAAAAAGTGACTCCATTTTGGAAACTACACCCTTCAAGGTATTTATCTAGAGCAGGGGTGCACAACGTGCGGCCCGGGGGCCACATGCGGCCCTCAATACCATTCTATGCGGCCCCCAGCCATCTGGTAGCAGACATGTATGTCTATATCTTGTGGCTGCTCACATGAATCTTTCATGTATTGTCCCATTAGATGGGAGTCCTAGAAGTGTAACTAGACATTTAGAATATATACTGTATGTTCAATATGCCATAAATATAGTATTTCACTTGGTAATACCCCTTTAAAGATTATTTTTGGCCCTTGGAATTGTTTCAGGTTGACAATGTGGCCCCCAACCAGAAAAGTTTGTGCACCCGTGATCTAGAGGTATACACCCAACTTGACCCACCGGGCGCTTCATATAATTTTTTACGATTGGGCCATGAAATTAAAAATTGTACTGTATTTCAATTATATGTAGTTTTAGCCTCAAATGTTTCATTTTTACAAGTATTAATAGGAGAAAAATCAC
Source organism: Bufo gargarizans (assembly GCF_014858855.1). Lineage (NCBI taxonomy): Eukaryota > Metazoa > Chordata > Amphibia > Anura > Bufonidae > Bufo > Bufo gargarizans. Next base: position 641,855,529 of record NC_058081.1, read on the forward strand.
CACAAATTTTGTTATATAATTTTCACAGAATACAACAATACCCCCTATGTGGTTGTAAACTGCTGTATGGGCTCACTGCAGGGTTCAGAAGAGAAAGAGTACCATATGCATTTGAGGCCTAGTTTGGTGATTTACACTCACCTAAAGAATTATTAGGAACACCTGTTCTATTTCTCATTAATGCGATTATCTAGTCAACCAATCACATGGCAGTTGCTTCAATGCATGTAGGGTTGTGGTCCTGGTCAAGACAATCTCCTAAACTCCAAACTGAATGTCAGAATGGGAAAGAAAGGTGATTTAAGCAATTTTGAGCGTGGCATGGTTGTTATTGCCAGACTGGCCGGTCAGGGTATTTCACAATCTGCTCAGTTACTGGGATTTTCACGGACAACCATTTCTAGGGTTTACAAAGAATGGTGTGAAAAGGGAAAAACATCCAGTATGCGGCAGTCCTGTGGGCGAAAATGCCTTGTTGTCGCTAGAGGTCAGAGCAGAATGGGCCGACTGATTCAAGCTGATAGAAGAGCAACGTTGACTGAAATAACTACTTGTTACAACTGAGGTATGCAGCAAAGCATTTGTGAAGCCACAACACGCACAACCTTGAGGCGGATGGGCTACAACAGCAGAAGACCCCACCGGGTACCACTCATCTCCACTACAAATAGGAAAAAGAGGCTACAATTTGCACGAGCTAACCAAAATTAGACTTTTGAAGACTTGAAAAATGTTGCCTGGTCTGATGAGTCTCGATTTCTGTTGAGACATTCAAATGGTAGAGTCCGAATTTGGCGTAAACAGAATGAGAACATGTATCCATCATGCCTTGTTACCACTGTGCAGGCTGGTGGTGGTGGTGTAATGGTGTGGGGGATGTTTTCTGGGCACACTTTAGGCCCCTTAGTGCCAATTGGCCATCGTTTAAATGCCACGGGCTACCTGAGCATTGTTTTTGACCATGTCCATCCCTTCATGACCACCATGTACCCATGCTCTGATGGCTACTTCCAGCAGGATAATACACCATGTCACAAAGCTCGAATCATTTTAAATTGGTTTCTTGAACATGACAATGAGTTCACTGTACTAAAATGGCCCCCACAGTCACCAGATCTCAACCCAATAGAGCATCTTTGGGATGTGGTGGAACGGGAGCTTCGTGCCCTGGATGTGCATCCCTCAAATCTCCATCAACTGCAAGATGCTATCCTATCAATATGGGCCAACATTTCTAAAGAATGCTATCAGCACCTTGTTGAATCAATGCCACGTAGAATTAAGGCAGTTCTGAAGGCAAAAGGGGGTCCAACACCGTATTAGTATGGTGTTCCTAATAATTCTTTAGGTGAGTGTATACAGCACATAGGGTATTTTACAAAAGTTAATGTAATTTTTCTACAAATTTGCCATTTCAGTGCCCAATAAGTTGCATCCAGTGTGAAAAGCAAGCCCTCTTATTATGCCATGCTTTCTGGTTTTATAAACACCCTACATGTGGCTCTAATATTTTGCCTGGGCATACCACAGGGCTCAGGAGTAAAAGAGCGCCATGAGCATTTCAGGCCCAATGTTTTGAGTTACGCAACTGTAGAAGATCTGAGGTGAAATAATAAATGGACCCCCAATGAGTTACCCTATTTTGGAAACTACACATTTCAAGGTACTTATTAACGGGTAGAGTGAGCATTTTGACCCCACAAAATTGAAATTTTTCCACAAATGCTATTTCAGTGCCCAATATGTTCTGCCCATTGTGTGCCAGTGTGAAAAGTAAGCCCTCATTATTATGCCATGTTTCCTCGTTTTTGCCTGAATTCATGAGAGGGCTCCAGAGTATAAGAGCACCATGCACATTTTACAGCCCAATGTAGCGATTTATACCGCTTGCAATGACAGGTATAGTGGCTCTGGGGTGGAATAATAAATGAAGCCCCCAAAAATGGTCCCACTTTGGAAACTCCATCCCTCAAGGTATTAACCCCTTAAGGACACAGGGCGTACAGGTACGCCCTTGTGCCCTGGTACTTAAGGACACAGGGCGTACATGTACGCCCTGTGCATTTTCAATCACCGCCGCGCGGCCGGCGGCGATCGGAACCCCGTGCCTGCTCAAATCATTGAGCAGGCACTTGGGGCAAATGCGTCGGGGGGTCCGGTGACCCCCCCATGTATGCGATCGCAAAAAACCGCAGGTCAATTCAGACCTGCGGTTTTCTGCGTTTCCGGGTTATTCGGGTCTCTGAAGACCCGATAACCCGGAACAGGATGGTGATGGTGGTGTGATTTCACTCCACCAATCACCATCCAGCGATCCTGAGTGGTGATGGTGACATCACCACTCAGGATCGCTTTCTGATTGGTCAGGGGGCGGTGCGGCGGCAGATTCAAAAGAGGCAGGCGCCCCTCTCCTCCTCCTTTTGTGTTCCAGCGCCGGAGGAGAGAGGAGCTGCCTGCTTGTGTCCACCATCGCTGCCAGCACCCCTGATCTGTGCCCCCAGGACCCGATCTGTGCCCCAGCACCCCATCAGGTACATAGGGACAGCTAGGGAAAGTTTGGGATAGGCAGGGAAAAAAAAGGGAAAGTTAGTTTTTTTTTACTTTTTATTGCATCACCCTAGTTAGGGTGTCTGGGGTCCACAGCACAGCTGTGTGACCCTAGACCCCCCAGGGGTGCTGCCACTTGCCCCCCTCCCCCTGCCACTTGCCCCCCCCCCCCCCACCTTTTTTGGGGTGCTTTTTTTTTTTTTTTTTTTTGAGTTCGCTGACTGTGACCGGCACTTAGCGTCCGGCCACTGTAAGCGCATCGCACACCCCACCGCTGATCAACTTCGGACGGTTGATCAGCAGTTTTGAATTTTTTTTCCTCACTTTTTTGCCCTTTTTTTAGTTAGTTTTATTTTTTTTTTTCTGTTAGTTTTAGGGTGAGTTCGTGAACACCCGTGCCCCCTCACACACGCACACCAAATAAAGAGTTACACACACGCACATATACACGCAGACACACACTCCCCTATGGCCCGCCGGACGTTCTCGGCCGAGGAGGCATACGCCCAGCTTGCCTCCGAGTCCGAGAGTCCCAGTGAGGATGAGGATGACCCCACATTCCTGTTGTCATCCGCATCCTCCTCATCATCTAGCGATGATGATGAGCCCCCAAGGCGGCGGAGACGCCGCCAGGCGGAGCAAGGGGACCGCCATGTTAGGGACCCTGTGGCCCACACTAGTACGAGCAGCTCTGGGGCTCGTACTGGTTTCCCGGCCCACCAGTTAAATCCACCGGAGCACCCTGCCGGTGAACTTGTCTGGTGTAGCCCAGAGCGATACGAGCCCGTGATTCCTGATTTTGTAGGCCAATCAGGAATCCAGATTTCCACAGTGGGCTACACTGAATATGACTTTTTTTGTCATTTTTTCAGTGACTCACTGGTAAATCTGATGGTGGAGCAGACGAATCTGTACGCCCAACAGTTCGTCGCTCAACACCCGGGCTCCTTTTTGGCCAGGCCCGGTGGCTGGACGCCGGTCAGTGCAGCCGAAATGAGGACATTTTGGGGCCTCGTGCTGCATATGGGCCTGGTCAAGAAACCCAGTGCCAGGCTGTACTGGAGTGGGGACGTCCTATATCAGACCCCACTTTACAGTACGGTTATGACACGCTCCCGGTTTGAGGCCATCAGGAAATGTCTGCATTATTCCGATAATGCAGCATGTCCACCCCGAGGTGATCCTGCCCATGACCGTCTGTACAAGATACGGCCGGTCATCGATCACTTTGGGGCCAAATTCATGGAGGCCTATGTACCTGGAAGGGAGGTCGTGGTTGATGAGTCTCTCATTGCGTTCAAGGGGAGACTCATTTTCCGCCAGTATGTGCCTTCCAAGCGGGCGAGGTATGGCGTGAAGCTATACAAAATTTGTGAGAGTACCTCAGGGTACACTTACAAATTTCGTGTGTACGAGGGGCGAGATTCCCGGATTCAACCACCAGAATGTCCCCCCACTCTGGGTGTTACCGGGAAACTCGTGTGGGACCTTATGTACCCACTGCTGGATAAGGGTTACCACTTGTACGTGGATAACTTTTATACCAGTATCCCCTTGTTCCAGTCCCTTGCCGCCAGATCCACGTCCGCTTGTGGGACCGTGCGGAAAAATCAACGCGGCCTCCCTGCCCACCCCCTCCAGGTACCCATCCCCAGGGGTGAGACCCGTGCCCTTACCACTGGAAACCTGTTGCTGGTCAGGTATAAGGACAAGAGGGATGTCCTTATGCTGTCCACAATTCATGGTAACGGCATCACCCCTGTCCCTGTGCGAGGTACCGCGGCAACGGTCCTCAAGCCCGATTGTATCGTCGCCTACAATCGGTATATGGGAGGAGTTGATCTCTCGGATCAAGTCCTCAAGCCATATAACGCCATGCGCAAAACCCGGGCATGGTACAAAAAAGTTGCGGTCTACTTGGTGCAGGTTGCCATGTACAACTCTTTTGTACTATCCCGAAGCGCTGGCAGCACAGGGACATTCCTCCAGTTCTATGAGGCAGTCCTCAAGGCCCTGATCTTTTCGGACCGGGAAAGAGCAGGCCGGAGTACCTCGGGAACTGTAGGCGCCCGGATCGTCCCTGGCCAACACTTTCCAGGTGTGGTCCCCCATACTGGAAAGAAGGGACGAACCCAAAAAAAGTGCAGAGTGTGTCGCAGGAGGGGGATACGGAAGGACACGACTACTCAGTGCGACACATGCCCCGATCATCCGGGCCTCTGCATTGACGGTTGCTTCAGGGAGTATCACACTTCCATGGAGTACTAAATTTATATCCCAATTTAGGACTGACATGGGATAAAAAAAAAAATGGTTCTCAGACTTGAGACACCCAAAAAAACTAAAATAATTTATTAAAAGTAGACATAGGTATTGCCGCGTCTGTAATAATCTCCTCTATAAAAATGCCCCATGACCTAACCCCCCAGATTAACACGGTCCAGAAAAAAAAAAAAGGTGCAAAAAAAGTTTTTTTTTGTCACCTTACATAATAAAAAGTTTAATAGCAAGCGATCAAAAAGTCATATAGCCCCCAAATTAGTGCCAATACAACCGTCATCTCATCCCGCAAAAAATGAGCCCCCACATAAGATAATCAGATAAAAAAAAAAATTGAAAATGACCCTTAGACTTTAGAGATACAAATTTTTTTTTAGGGTATCAAAAAGGATAATATAGTCTAAAACCTAAATTATTGTAAAAAAAAAGTTGACTTATTAGGTATCGCCACGTCCGTAAGAATCTCCTCTATAAAAATACCCCATGACCCAACCCCCCAGATTAACACAGTAAAAAAAAAAAAAAAAAATAGGTGCAAAAAATTTTTTTTTTGTCACCTTACATAACAAAAAGTTTCATAGCAAGCGATCAAAAAGTCATATAGCCCCCAAAATAGTGCCAATAAAACCGTCCGCTCATCCCGCAAAAAATGAGCCCCCACATAAGATAATTGGCTAAAAGAAAATTAAAAAAATTACACTTAGACTTTAGAGATACCCAAAAAAAAAAGTTGTATCAAAAAAGATAATATAGTCAAAAACCTAAATAATTGTAAAAAAAAGTAGACTTATTAGATATTGCCGCGTCCGTAAGAATCTCCTCTATAACAATATCCCATGACCTAACTACCCAGATTAACACGGTTAAAAAAAAAACAAAAAAACGGTGCCAAAACCGCTATTTTTGGCACTTTTCCATTTCAGTCCGTTTTTTCCGGTAAGAAAACAAGGGTTAACAACCAAACAAAAGTTAAAATTTATTACCCTGATACTGCAGTTTACAGAAACGCCACATTTGTGGTCGTAAACTGCTGTATCCGTAAAAGGGAGGCTGCAAAAGGAAAGGACCGACATGGTTTCTGGAAGGCCGATTTTGATGGCCTTTTTTATTGACACCATATCCCTTTTGAAGCCCCCCTGATGCCCCCCTAGAGTAAAAACTCCCTAAAATTGACCCCATCTAAGAAACTACACCCCTCAAGGTATTCAAAAATGATTATACAAACTTTATTAACCCTTTAGGTGTTCCTCAACAGTTAATGGCAAATGGAGATGAAATATCAGAATTTCAATTTTTGGTAACCTTACCTCACAAAAATGTAATATAGAGCAACCAAAAATTATATTTACCCTAAAAATACTCCCCCAAAAAATGCCACCTTATCCCGTAGTTTCCAAAATGGGGTCACTTTTAGGGAGTTTCGACTCCAGGGGTGCATCAGGGGGGTTGAAACAGGACACGGTGTAAATAAACCGGTCCATAAAAATCAGCCCTCCAAAAACCAAACGGCGCACCTTTCACTCTACGCCCCGCTGTGTGGCCGTACAGTAGTGTACGGCCACATATTGGGTATTTCTGTAAACGGCAGAGTCAGGGTAATAAAGATACAGTCTTGTTTGGCTGTTAACCCTTGCTTTGTTAGTAGAAAACATGGGTTAAAATGGAAAATAAGGCAAAAAAATGAAATTTTCCAATTTCATCCCCATTTGCCAATAACTCTTGCGCAACACCTAAAGGGTTAATGACGAATGTAAAATCAGTTTTGAATACCTTGAGGGGTGTAGTTTCTTAGATGGGGTCACTTTTAGGGAGTTTCTACTCTAGGGGTGCATCAGGGGTCTTCAAATGGGACATGGTGTAAATAAACCAGTCCATAAAAATCAGCCCTCCAAAAACCAAACGGCGCACCTTTCACTCTATGCCCCGCTGTGTGGCCGTACAGTAGTTTACGGCCACATATTGGGTGTTTCTGTAAACGGCAGAGTCAGGGTAATAAAGATACAGTCTTGTTTGGCTGTTAACCCTTGATTTGTTAGTGGAAAAAATGGGTTAAAATGGAAAATTAGACAAAAAAATGAAATTTGCAAATTTCATCCCCATTTGCCAATAACTCTTGCGCAACACCTAAAGGGTTAACGACGAATGTAAAATCAGTTTTGAATACCTTGAGGGGTGTAGTTTCTTAGATGGGGTCACTTTTAGGGAGTTTCTACTCTAGGGGTGCATCAGGGGTCTTCAAATGGGACATGGTGTAAATAAACCAGTCCATAAAAATCAGCCCTCCAAAAACCAAACGGCGCACCTTTCACTCTACGCCCCGCTGTGTGGCCGTACAGTAGTGTACGGCCACATATTGGGTATTTCTGTAAACGGCAGAGTCAGGGTAATAAAGATACAGTCTTGTTTGGCTGTTAACCCTTGCTTTGTTAGTAGAAAACATGGGTTAAAATGGAAAATAAGGCAAAAAAATGAAATTTTCCAATTTCATCCCCATTTGCCAATAACTCTTGCGCAACACCTAAAGGGTTAACGACGAATGTAAAATCAGTTTTGAATACCTTGAGGGGTGTAGTTTCTTAGATGGGGTCACTTTTAGGGAGTTTCTACTCTAGGGGTGCATCAGGGGTCTTCAAATGGGACATGGTGTAAATAAACCAGTCCATAAAAATCAGCCCTCCAAAAACCAAACGGCGCACCTTTCACTCTATGCCCCGCTGTGTGGCCGTACAGTAGTTTACGGCCACATATTGGGTGTTTCTGTAAACGGCAGAGTCAGGGTAATAAAGATACAGTCTTGTTTGGCTGTTAACCCTTGATTTGTTAGTGGAAAAAATGGGTTAAAATGGAAAATTAGACAAAAAAATGAAATTTTCCAATTTCATCCCCATTTGCCAATAACTCTTGCGCAACACCTAAAGGGTTAACGACGAATGTAAAATCAGTTTTGAATACCTTGAGGGGTGTAGTTTCTTAGATGGGGTCACTTTTAGGGAGTTTCTACTCTAGGGGTGCATCAGGGGTCTTCAAATGGGACATGGTGTAAATAAACCAGTCCATAAAAATCAGCCCTCCAAAAACCAAACGGCGCACCTTTCACTCTATGCCCCGCTGTGTGGCCGTACAGTAGTTTACGGCCACATATTGGGTGTTTCTGTAAACGGCAGAGTCAGGGTAATAAAGATACAGTCTTGTTTGGCTGTTAACCCTTGCTTTGTTAGTGGAAAAAATGGGTTAAAATAAAAAATTTGACAAAAAAAAGAAATTCTCAAATTTCATCCCCATTTGCCAATAACTCTTGTGCAACACCTAAAGGGTTAACAACGTATGTAAAATCAGTTTTGAATACCTTGAGGGGTGTAGTTTCTTAGATGGGGTCATTTTTGGGTGGTTTCTATTATGTAAGCCTCGCAAAGTGACTTCAGACCTGAACTGGTCCCTAAAAATGTCGTTTTTGTAAATTGCTGAAAAATTTCAAGATTTGCTTCTAAACTTCTAAGCCTTATAACATCCCCAAAAAATAAAATATCATTCCCAAAACAATTCAAACATAAAGTAGACATATGGGGAATGTAAAGTCATCACAATTTTGGGGGGTATTACTATGTATTACAGAAGTAGAGAAACTGAAACTTTGAAATTTGCAAATTTTTCCAAAAATTTGTTAAATTAGGTATTTTTTGGTGCAAAAAAAAATATTTTTTTGACTTCATTTCACCAGTGTCATGAAGTACAATATGTGACGAAAAAACAATCTCAGAACGGCCTGGATAAGTCAAAGCGTTTTAAAGTTATGAGCACTTAAAGTGACACTGGTCAGATTTGCAAAAAATGGCCTGGTCCTAAGGTGTAAAAAGGCTGTGTCCCTAAGGGGTTAAGGGGGGGGGGGGAGTCAGCATTTTGACACCACCGGTATTTTGCAGAAATGGTAGGGCTCAGATGGAAGGAGCGCCATTTAGCTTTTGGACGGTGGATTTTGCTGTAATGGTTTTTGGGTGCTACATCACATTTGCAGAGACCCAGAGGCACCTTTTTGGGAAGCAGGATAAAAAAAGCAGCCATTGTTTATTGGGTTCTGTTATTGCAGCCAGTGTCAGACTGGGGTACTTAGGGCCCACCAGTAACATTTATTCTGGGGGCCCACTGTAAAGCTACATGCATATACTACTTGCCCACACTAATCAGTTTTTTATATGGACATAGGCAATGTATCGTATAGCATCTCAGCCAACCTATCTACATGTCAGTCTACTGTGCCATGTGCCACTTAAGCAGGGGGTAGGGGACTAGGGGCCCACCGGGGGATTCCTCTGTTCCCCCAGTGGGCCAGTCCAAGCCTGATTGCAGCGTACACCGTGTGGGAAAAATGACACTAACTTTATTCTGCTGGTCAGTACAATTACAGAGACACCAATCTGATATAGTTTTTTTTCAAGTTTTGTTACTTTTACACATTAAAGTATTTTCGAAAAAAATCTTGTTTTTGTATCGCCATATCTGTGAGCCATATTATTTTTTTTTTCTGGTGATGGTCTTGTGTGAGATAATATTTTTGGTGGCTGAGATAATATTTTCATTAGTACTATTTTGGGGCACATAAGATTTTCAAATTGCTTGAATTTATGATTTCTAGGAGGTGAGGTGACCAAAAAATGGCTGTTTTAGTATAGCTCCTTTATTCATTTTTATAGCGTTCACCTGACCAGGTAGATCATTTGATATTTTTATAGAGCCGGCCATTATGGATATTGTAATAACTAAAAAAAAAATTACAATTATTTTTTTAATATTTTTCTTTTTCCAATAGTAAATCGATTGATTTTACACTTGAAACTTTTATTTTTATAAACTTTTTTTTTATTACTATTTTTGTCTCACTATGAGACTCCAACTTTTGAGGGTCTGATCGCTGTTTCAATCTAGAACAATACATGCTGTACAGACAGACAGTTGCCTCTGAGATCCAGCCTAGGGCTGGGCATTATAGGTTTCTGTTGCTGGCAGACCTAGAAGCTTTTGCAAGGGTTCAGGATGCAATGTTGACATCAACACCCTGCGATCGCGGGGAGCATCTAAGGGGTTAATCTGCCGACAGTATCTTCACCATGCTGGTAGTTACAGCAGGGGCCTGGCTGTCAGTAACAGTTCCTGTCCTCGTCCGTTCAGTGGGCTGTCTAAATTAAACCACTTTTTCCCCTGTGAAGTTTGGGGGTGCACGTACCCTGATACTGACGATCCAAACTTTTATCATAATCAGGGAAGTAACTATAAGGGGGTCCAAACACTGAAGTCACACTTAGGCCCTGAGGAGGACCAAAATGTGCTGTTGCCCTGTATATGAAGCTGTTACCAATGTTGCACTGGGACCCAGGGACTTCAGGTTACTCCACAGATAAGGTCAAAAGTCCAGGTCCCTTGGCATAAGCCGACCCCAGGGTTGGCACTGATTTGAACGCAGCATTTAGCTTCAATTAGGGCTTCATAGTAATAAAGCTATAAAAAACGTAAGTGCGCTCACTAATTGTTACTTAATCTCCTGTTTATGGACCGCGCCAGAAATCTGCCAAATTCAGCAGGAGGGCTCCCAGCAGGAGGACAGCTGCAATTACAAATATGTCTACTTATTCACAGCATGGTGATCAGCTGCTCGTGTGGAGTCATTGTCTTCGAAAAGGCTTAACATTTGTTCTTGTCATCCCGAATTCCTCTGTACGGTTCACGGCCTTCAAAGATGTGATGAATGAAGCGACATATAATTTAATAATGCAATATTACAAAGGGTGTTTGCATCCTGCCACTAAAGGGATGGAGCAAGGCTTGTGCCCTGAGTAGATCATGGAGAAATCTTACATTCACAGGACCGTATATTTCTGTCCGCACCCGTTCTGCAATTTTGTTGGATGCTGACAGCATACCTTGTGCTGTACACATCGGTATGTCCGTTCTGTGGCCCCACAGAAAAGATAGAACATCTCTACACAGGAGAAAGACAATCCGATCTGCAAAATCCAGAATGCACACGGCCAGTATCCGCGTTTTTGTGGACTTCAAAAACGGATATGGCCGTGTGCAGGGGCATACATAGAAATCACTGGGCCCCATAGCAGGAATCTGAATTGGGACCCCTAACCCCGCCCACTACCCACCCCTGGCCCATCCCACCTCCTGTCCTGGCTCCTCCCCTGCCACCCCCTCCATTTGCCAATAAAGAAATGTATACGTGACCTCCTTGTGATGAAAAAAGTAAATACCGGTAATATTTTTTTCAAAGTTTTCATTTATTTTTACACTATTTAGACAAAAAAAAACTATACATAGGTGATATTATTGTAATCGTACTAACCCAGAGAATGAAGGTCACAGGTCAGTTTTGCCGCAAAGGGAATGCCGGAGGAACAAAACCTGTAAAACAGTGGAGTAATTGTGTTTTGTTTTTTATTCCACCCCATTTGGAATTTTTTTGCCCTCCATTAATTTCTATGGGGCTGCTGAAAATACCTAAGCGCTGGCTCTGCTATTTTCGTCAGTTCCACAGAAATGAATGGGAACAGTGGCCGCGCAAGCGCCCTGTGCCCTCCGTGACTTTCAAGCCTCTGTTCTCGGTGTAGGTAAAGGTCCCAGAGGTGGGACCTGCACCAATCAGACAATGGGAGCATATCCTAGCGATATGCCCCAATTGTCTGAGATGTTACAACCCCTTTAATTATATGGCACTGTATTATTATTTTTTTTCATAATGCCCACTCCACCGAATCACTTATTATTCATCTTATGTTATGTCCAAGCAGCAGTCCATCATTTTTTACCCCCAAAACTTACTGGCACTAGTAGTACTGACGGCAGTCAATACTGTTTGCTCACTGCCCAGATGCTCTCTGCACTCTCCCACAAAGTCTCCCTAATGGCGGTGCACAGGTAAGTGTGTTTGTCATGTGACCCGCCAGTCCCGCGGAGATAACAGGTCAGGCAGCACATCCTGGCTGCAAGCAAGCAGCATCCCGATTCTGCTATAGATGTCTTGGCCACAGCAGACAGTAACTTAAAGAGGACCTTTCACCGATCCTGACATTGTGAACTAAGTATACAGACATGGAGGCTGTGAGCTCTGCGATGCGATTGGCCAGCGCTACAGCAGAACAAGGGCAGACTCCGCCTACCATAACTTAGTGACCGAAATCTCCGCCTACCATAACTTAGTGACCGAAGATACCGGAGGGCATGGCGGGAGAACGGAGCGGCGCCCAGGGATAATAGTAGGTGCAGTGAGATCCCCGGGCGCCGCTCTACATGTCTGTATACTTAGTTCACAATGTCAGGATCGGTGAAAGGTCCTCTTTAAAAGTGAGTGGGTGTCTGATCGCAGCGCAGGAACACGCACCCAGCAGTGGGAAGGAATACAAGTGGGTGGGCCTCAATGCTGTCCCATATTAACTATGATGAATAAACTGTCTGTGCAGAGTAGATGTAGGGGGCGGGGACTTCTATGCTCTCCGGGCTCCCCTGTGCTGTGGGCCCTGTAGCAACGGTGTGGTCTTCCTATATTGGTGGTATGCCACTGCCCATGTGAATGAGCCCTATCATCTGTAAAGGTAGGATGATGTAGCCTGCATCTTGCCAAGTTATCTAGTGGGCTAATGGTACCTATACACCTTCAATAGCAATCGGCCAAACACTTTTTTGTCGGATAAACCTGCTGTTTTTGGTGGCTTAGGCCATCAGTAGTCTCAAAGATCAACTACTATGAAGTAACCACCACACCCGTCTTGCTGTGCACATAGGTTGACTTCTCCTGTAAACCACCAGAGTGACTGGGGAAAGAAACGCTCTCCTGTCATCATCAAGATGCAGGGAAATCTGTAGGGATCATGTTGGAGAGCAGATTGATATATGCAGTGGTTCCTCAAGTTACAATATGAATTGGTTCCGGGGGCGGAGCTTGCCGCGCTGCATGATGGCCGCATAACTGCAGCGCTCCAGACTACCTCGCTTCCACTATAGCCTTTCTGAGACCACAACACGTTATTAATAGTCAAGATTAGAAGAGACAAGCAGGGGAACACTATCCCTACCTCCAAAGTGGAGAAGCAGCAATCCGAAATGGAAAAATTCCTGCAAAATAGGCAGGACACCATGGGAGGGAAACCCAAGATGGCGCCGAAGAACGCGCCGCCGCAGCTCATGAAGGATGACTCAGATGGAGAAAGCTCATGGGCAATATCCGACGCGACGGGTGAGTCAGTATCCACTCACATCTCCAAGTCCTTTCTAACTAAAGCCCTTAAAAAAGCAATCGCCCCAGTAATGAGGGATTTAGCGGACATTAAGGCTGATATAAAGTGTTTGGGCCACAGGGTGTCGGCGCTTGAAGACTCACAGATAGAAGTCACACAACAATGTACAGCTTTGAGGTCTCTTACCTCCTTCTACCGAGGCCATATTAATCAAGCCCTCCTGCAGATCGAAGATCAGGAGAATCGTAGCAGGAGCAAAAATGTGAGGCTACGAGGCCTACCGGAGACTGTGGAAGTGGACGCTGTTTCACAAGCTATCAGCTTTATTTTTGCCCAGATTCTGGGGAAGGAGAGAGCCCAACAAGTGCTCACAGGCCCAAACCGCCACCAGATGCTCCTCCCAGAGACATTATATGTGGGCTACTCAGTTATTTAGACACGGTGGCGATATTGAGAACGGCCCGAGATATCAAAGAAATCTTGTATGAGGGGGCAAACATACTTATATTCCAGGAATTAGCTGCCAGCACTCTGGCAAAAAGACGGATTCTGAAGCCTCTTACTGAGGTGCTGAGAGCAAAACGCATCCCCATACGCTGGCTTTACCCGTTTGGACTAGCCATAAAGAAAGGAGGACTCCAACTCACCATACACTCACCAGAAGACCTAGAGCAGGCTTGGGAAAAGCTGGAGATCCCTCCTATAGACATACCATCTTGGCTTCCTTTGCCCCATCCAGCTGACCTTCCGAACTTACCTCAGCCCCAGAACTGGTCAGTAGTAAGGAAGACCAAGAAGCAAAGAAGACAACTAGTGGCCACTGCGACTATCCCAGCTTGAGGAACAGATAATTACCTATCTCTCTTATCACATTTGTCTGTCATCTTTCTCTTCCTTTCTTTTGCACATGCTTTATTCTGTTGCAGATATGCTGGAGTTTCAAGATGAATGTAGATGTTGTTGTTTTACCGTGTCTCATCTCTGGATCTGGAAGCTGCCACTCTGCATAAATGAAGAGCTTGTCTTGTGGACTCTTCCTGATAAGTACTGTTAATTTTTCATGTATAGATGGAGGTGCAGGGAAGTTGCCTTATGTGACACCCACCTCCCGGTTCATCAGAGGCTTCCTATGCGACCCTTTTACTCACACTATTACACTTACACGTGTTCTTGCACGTATCATTTATAATTGGCTTCTGCCTGTTGAAATGTTTTATCTTTTGGTATACTATTGTTAAATGCTCCGGATGCCCAGTAAGAAAACTACAATGCGGCTATCCCCCTTTTCCATTGATATGGCTACCCGAAATATCGTGTCTTTTAACATCAATGGTTTAAATACACCACAGAAGAGACACCAAATGTTCAGGCTTCTCTGTGGTGAACACGTGGATATTCTGCTGCTCCAGGACACACACTTCCGCCACAATCGCATCCCCACACTTCCCACCAAATCCTACTCCCAATGGTTCCATACTACGCATTCCTCAGCTTCAAGAGGTGTTTCTATTGGTTCCACTGTTCTATGCTCTTTCAAATGTCATCTCTTTACACGGACCCGGAGGGTCGATACCTAATAGTAGTAGGTACTCTGGGAGGACAAGCTATAACAATAGCTATCTACGCTCCTAACACCCGTCAGGTATTGTGGTTACTCAAAAGGTCTCATACAGTAGGCACACTGTTCCTGGGTGGAGACCTCAACATGGCCCAAGACCCATATTTGGACTCGACCTCCAGTTCTCAATCCATATCTTGGTCACCCTTGACTAAATTAAAAATACTACTCTCTGATATGGCTTTAATAGATGCTTGGCGTACAGTTCATATAGATGATAGGGACTACACTTTTTATTCCAACACGCATGGAACATATCATCGCCTTGACAATATATTTGTTCCAGCTCACTCTCTTCACAACATTGTCTTGGCCAACATAGCTCAGATATCGATTTCTGACCATGCTCATATTTTGCTAAAACTCCGGCTTCATGGATTACCCCCTAAAGTATGGACACGGAAACTCAACACTACAATTTTGGACACCCCCTCTCACACGTAATCCCTGACCCAAAATTAGAGTTTTATTTTAAAACGAATGCTGACCCCAATGTCTCCCAACAGATTCAGTGGGAGAGTCATAAGGCATACATTAGGGGTGAATTGGTTGCGCTAGGGAGTCGTCTCAAGAAACAGAAGGATAAAGAACTGCATCATTGCTAAGTCAAATCACTCAATTAGAAACTACCCATACTCATCCCTCCATCTTAAAAATTTAGTATCTCTCAGGCGTCAGGTGAAAGATTTACTGAATATTAAGTCTGCAAAGACGTTACAATACCTCCGTTATAAATACTACACACACGGGGATAAGGGTAAGAAAGTGATGTCCCCTGTGTTGAAAAAACAGAGAACTAAAACTTTGATATCTTCCATAAAAACTGTTGAGGGTACTAGAGTCACCTCCACACCCCTAATAGCACAGCAATTCCATTGTTTCTACACTGACCTTTATAACCTAAGTTCTCTAACTATAGACTGCCCAGAGAACCCCACAAACAATCCAACTGAAGACTTGATCTCCTCTTTTCTCCATAACATAAACATTCCCACACTTTCGGTAGAGGACCGTGATCAGTTGGTTTTCCCCGTTACATTAGCAGAAGCTGAGAAAGTTCTAGGAACAATCCCTAATGGGAAGAGCCCAGGCCCGGATGGCTTCCCCATAATATATTATAAGACATTTAAGAAGAACCTGCTACCAGAATTTGTCAAACTGTGCAATTCCCTTTTAAACGGTTCAAAATTCCCCCCACAATCGCTCGAAGCTCATATAAGCATCATACATAAAGAGGGTAAAGACTCTATAGTAGCTATCGCCCGATTTCTTTACTCAACACAGTCCTCAAATCGTGGGCCAAGATCCTTGTACACAGACTTTCATCCCTTTTACCCAAGATCATTGGTGAAGAGCAAGTGGGCTTTGTCCAAGGGAAGGAGGGGAAACACAATGTTTCTGGAGTTCTGCATGCGGAATACTATGCTAATGATTAAAAGAAAACACGATTAGTGTTGTTGGGTACGGACATGAAGAAGGCTTTCGACAGGGTCAGCTGGAAGTTTATGAGACGCACATTACAAGCCTTTCAATTCCCTGACCCATTCATTGAGGCAGTTTTTTTTCCCTATATACTTCTCCTACGGCTAGAATACAAGTAAATGGCACCCTGTCGGGCCATTTCTCTGTGGTAATGGTACGTGGCAGGGGTGTCCCCTTCACTATTTATCTTGTGCCTTGAAATGCTTCTTCTGAAAATACGCCAATCTGACCAGATCCGAGACCTCAAGGTGGGCGCTTTCACACATAAAACTTCTGCATTTGCAGATGACTTATTCCTATTATATTACAGATATTTGACGAATATGGGAAGGTATAAATCACAGAAGAAAATGCACCAAACGGATATGCCACTGACTATACTAGCTGGTCTCGAGGGCCTGGGGGAGAAACTGAAAGCCCAAATTGACATCACTAAAACCTTTACCCAGGACCCTGACTTTGGTAACAAAGAGAAACAGTTGCAGGCCTCTATTGAAAAATATCAATTCTATCTCCGGGAGAGAAAACACCGGCAGTTCACTAAAGATCTTGCCGAGTTCAAGGAGAATAAGGCCTACTCTGTTCTCAGAGACAAAGTCACGGTCAGGGAGGTGGTCTCCGATTTGTCCACTACGGAGACCGATTACTCTGACAGTGAACGAGAACAACCAGGCACATCAACCAGACGGAAAAATACATATAGGGGGGGGAAGGGGAGAGGAGGTAGAGGTAGAGGTAGAGGACAACCCCAAGGTTTTTTAGATCAAGCCATTTCTTATCCGTTGAGAACCAGGTCAAGGACTCGGGACCAACAGGGCCCGAAGTAATTAATCTGTCTCAGAGAACACTGAGCACTATAGAGATGGCCGTGCTTAGTAAGGGTTTATCCTTTGTCCCCACACGCCGTTTTGACGCCTTTACGTGGACTAAGGATTTACATCTTTTCATTAGGAAACTTAGATGGCGGAAGTTTTTTAAACACATGGACGAACGGCAGTGTCAGGAATTAGGGATTCCCTTAAGCCTTTTACCGGATGTTAGGTTGCTACACAGTCTGGAGGAACTGGATGGTGGTATTACTGGTGTGGGTCCTTTTACGACCCTCAGGAATAAGAGCACCAAGATGCCCCCTACCAGCGACATTTCATGCTTGGATGTGTTCCTCCAGCTTGTATCAGCAGACCTTAAAAAAGTGACATCCACCCCCCTGAATAACAACTGTACCAGGGAGGAATGGGAGGCTATCACGGCCCTCAAGAATGATACCACAATCACTGTGAAGCCTTCGGACAAAGGAGGCAACACAGTGATTATGGACACTACTGACTATCGAAATATGTGTGAGCATATTCTTCGGGACAGAAACACCTATGAGGTTTTGCCATCCAACCCGACAGACTCTTATCTAGTAGAACTAAGGGATATCCTGCAGGATGCTAAAACCCAAAAATTGATCTCCGCAGAGGAATTGGACTTCTTATACCCTAAATATCCAGTAAATGCCACATTCTACAGCCTACCAAAGGTCCATAAGGGGACAACTCCCCTTAAAGGGAGACCTATTGTCTCAGGGGTCGGCTGTATCAGTCAAAACCTGGGTATTTATATCGACAAAGTCCTTATGCCCTTTGTGGTGTCCCTGCCATCCTATGTCAGGGACACCATGGACCTACTTAAAAGACTTGACGGCGTTAACATTGAACCCCATGCGATTCTGGGGAGTATTGATGTTGAGGCACTTTATTCCTCTATTCCCCATGCAGCGGGTCTCAAAGCAGTAAGTTATTTCCTGAGTATGAGGGGCTGTCAGTTTTCTCGGCACAATGAATTTGTGCTGAGACTTCTTGAGTATCTTTTGACCCATAATTTTTTTCATTTTGGTAACAAGCTTTACCACCAGCTCAGGGGCACGGCGATGGGCTGTTCTTGTGCGCCGGCCTACGCCAACCTGCTCCTGGGCTGGTGGGAGGCAACCTGTGTTTTCTCTGAGGAGATGTCGTCGAGTACCGTGCCCATAGCTCTGTGGGCACGTTACATCGACGACGTCTTTATCATCTGGAACGATTCTCAGTCATCATTCTCTAGTTTGGTATCCAAGCTTAATCAAAACAGTATAGGCCTTAGATTCACATTTGAATCTGACCCCAATAGTCTGTCCTTTCTTGATATTTCCATCTTCAGAAAGGGGTCCGATGAACTTTCGACAACCATTTTCAGAAAGCCTACCTGTACTAATTCAGTCCTACACTGGAGCAGTAGCCACCCCACCCCCCTCAAAAGGGGTATTCCATGTGGCCAGTATCTGCGTCTTAGGCGGAACTGCTCCGAGGGACCAGACTTCAGAAAAAAGGCGAACGACCTAAGGGTACGCTTTCTGAACAGGGGTTACCCGGACGATGTGCTTCAGCAGGCCTATCATAGAGCGGTCGACACGACTAGGTCGGACCTCCTGGTACCTAAGGCTAAATCAGCCGGTGACCAGAAGATCCGACTTTTAGCCACTTTTGATGGCTGTGCCGATAGAATGCGTGGGATCCTGGGCAAACATTGGCCAATTTTAATGATGGACCCGGACATCAGGGACATCATTCACGACTACCCCCAAGTAACATTTCGAAGGGGTAGCAATTTAAAGGATCTCCTGGTACACAGCCATTTTACTCCACCATCCAGGCAGGGTACTTGGCTCGACCGCTTGCCTGTGGGTTGCTTCAGGTGCAGCGGCTGCGTAGCGTGTAAAATTATCCAAACAGGGAAATCTTTTTTTAGCTCTAACCTCAATAAGTCCTTTCCGATCAAAGACTTCATTAATTGCAAAACGCAAGGTGTGATTTATAAAATTACCTGCGAGTGCAATTTGGAGTACATGGGCAAAACGAGGCGTGAACTACGCAGACGCCTAGGCGAGCACCTTGGCGACATTGCCAATCAGAGGGACACCGTTATCTCCAGACATGTCCATGATTGCCATCAGGGCAACCCTGGCTGTCTGAGAGCAATGGGAATCGAGAAGGTGGCGCATCCAATTCGTGGGGGTGATTGGGACCGTGTTTTACTCCAGAGAGAATCCCGCTGGATCTATATTTTAGGCACGGTCTCACCTACCGGCCTAAATGAACAGCTTAATTATAGCTGTTTTATTTAGACAATCTATACTGGTCCCCCCATTTTTGGACTTATTGATCTATATGGCCTCGATATATCCCTCATTTAACTTATTGTTATGCCATTTGCCTCCTCTCTGTCCTCCTAATTTTATTTGTATAGTTTTTTCCTCATTTTCCCTCCTTCTGTTTCTGGGTGTTCGTATACTGTCATCCTAGCCAGGATTCTTTTGATTATCATGTTTGCCTAAATGCCTTATTCATGTTTGCACAGCTACTTAACCTGTAGCTGCGTTTTCCGGCGGTGTCAGGGAGTAGCGTCCCGGTCGCCTGGCAACTGCCGTGTGGTCTCGTATAAACAAACGGGATCGGGTGCGGTGACGTAACCATGCTCACAGGCGTCTGCTGAAGAGACCTCCCCCCTCTGTGCGATCCGTTTTTTTTTTTTGTTTTTTTTTTGCGCATGCGCGCGTTTTTTCGCGCATGCGCGCATATGCGCGCGCGCATCGCACTGTCTATCATGGGTGGGAGTGTCCTGACCAAGCCTCTTTCTGAGGCTCGGTCCTGGTTTAAAAGGTGGCGGTTTTGAGCGCTTCCCCAGGCTACATCAGCCCATGCGCCATTAGTGTTTAGCAGTGGCTAGGACGAGTATCAGTTTGTCCTTCTCACTGGTTATTAGGTTTGGCCACATTTTCCTTTTATCTGGACTGTGGTCTGAACTTTGCCTCTGTGCAGTGTCCGCTGATGACATCTGTCAGCGCTCCCTGCACAGTCTCAGCCCAGGCTCCGTGTTTCCCCTGATGAGTCATTCACTCTTCTATGTTTGCGAAACATGCGTGTAGGGACTAGGCAGCTGAGGGCTTATTAGGGCGCACCAATTCCAGGGGTAGGTTCCTGCATTGGCTGATCGCGGAATACCGTGGTCACGCCATTTAGGCCATTGTAGGGCCCGAGGGTGATATTAGGGCCAGCAATCCTAGCATTCCTACACCCTGATGCACACGTCTGCCGTCACCAAACGGTGTGTATATCTATCAGCACTGGACGGGCGGTCGTGAATCCAAGGAGCTTCTCATCTAAGCGGTAGGACCACCGGGTTTAATTTGAGTGCCGCCGAGCACCATTGTCTGTTTTTGGGTTCTGGTTGATTGCACCTGTTCTCCGTAGGTGTACCACCGCGCTGCTCCTTTTATTTTCTACAATTGTATCCAATCATCATGGGACCAAATTTTCTATATTATGTGTATTAAATGTTAAGTTTTAAACTGATCACTTACCGTATATTTTTTTTAGCTGGTCATACAAGCAGATATTAAAAGCTGAGACTTTTGTCAATATATTCCTGTCAGGAACATATCGGAGCCCATCATGCACCACATCACAGTCTCTCAGCATGGCAAGGGTCCTACCACTACACTAACTGTGGTGGGAACACGGTCTGAAGGTGATGAAATCCAGCTCACAGCCAAGCTTCCACACAACCGCATAGCAGGACAACTAATGCAATGTGAATAAAGCAAGACTGTAAGCCACACCCATTTCAGACCGTGTGATGGAGGTTACCAGGTGCAAAAGAATGTTCAATTGCCAGATAAAGGCACATTCAATACTTATAAAGCAAAATCACAAAAATATAGTGGCAAATATGGGGGAACTGCTCAAACCCCAAACACTGTAGCGTGTTTCTCATTGGGGGAGCAGTCCCACCGCATGTGAACCACAGAAATATAGTGGCAAATATGGGGGAGCTGCTCAAACCCCAAACACTGTAGCGTGTTTCTCATTGGGGGAGCAGTCCCACCGCATGTGGACCACAGCAAACGACCATCCCCAGCAAATAATGCGTACAATGGAGGACGCCGGCGCGGTCCACATGCACCACAAAGGCATCCTACACAAAATGGAGCATTGTGCGCATGAAAATATAATTATATAAATCACAGAAGAAAATGCACCAAACGGATATGCCACTGACTATACTAGCTGGTCATACAAGCAGATATTCAAAGCTGAGACTTTTGCCAATATATTCCTGTCAGTAACATATCGGAGCCCATCATGCACCACGTCACTGTCTCTCAGCATGGCAAGGGTCCTACCACTACGCTAACTATGGTGTGAACAAGGTCTGAAGGTGATGAAATCCAGCTCACAGCCAAGCTTCCACACAACCGCATAGCAGGACAACTAATGCAATGTGAGCAAAGCCAGACTGTAAGCCACACCCAAATCAGACCGTGTAATGGAGGCCACCAGGTGGATGATGGGCCCTGATATGTTCCTGACAGGATATATTGGCAAAAGTCTCAGCTTTTAATATCTGCTTGTATGACCAGCTAGTATAGTCTGTGGCATATCCGTTTGGTGCATTTTCTTCTGTGATTTATATAATTATATTTTCATCCGCACAATGCTCCGTTTTGTGTAGGATGCCTTTGTGGTGAATGTGGACCGTGCCGGCATCCCCCATTTGCTGGGGATGGTCATTTGCTGCGGTTCACATGCGGTGGGACTGCTCCCCCAATGAGAAACACGCTACAGTATTTGGGGTTTGAACAGCTCCCCATATTTGCCACTATATTTCTGTGGTTCACATGCAGTGGAATTTGGGAAGGTGTCTAATTTTAAAATTAATTTTGACAAATACGAAACTCTGAATATGAACCATCTCCGACTCCCAGCTGGCCCTAGTCAAGGAGAACTCTCCATTCCGATGGCCTTCTGACGCCCTTAAATATCTGGGAATACAAATCCCAACGGACCTCAACACCTTATTTAAGATTAATTACCTTCCATTACTCCAAAAAATAAGCAAATCCCTACAAGAATGGAAGGTACCATACGTTTCCTGGTTTAGGAGAAAGAACATGCTCTCCACATTTATTCTTCCCCAGCTACTTTACATGATACAAGTACTGGCCATAGATGTTCTATTTTCTTATTTTTCGAAGGTCCACACATTGTTCAGAAGATTCTCGTGGAATACTAAGAGAGCGAGACTGCCTTTCTTACACTTAACTCAAAAACCAACTAACGGAGGCATTGGACTGCCTGATTCATTGCTTTATTTCCAAGCCTCCCAGTTAGCTCGCTGAACATTGTAAGCCAACCCCACATTGAAAGCCCCGTATTTGGAGATAGAGAGAGAGACCTTATCACCTGACTATAGAATCTGAATGTGGCTTAAATACCCCCCTCTGAGTCCCACAACTGTCCCTAGTGACTTAACACGGGGTATGCTGAGAGTTTGCAGGAACCACATTTCTCTGTCCATGTCCAGAGATCTGATCTCCCCCTTAGCGCCTATAAACACCTTACCTTCAGTTATGGCTAGGGATGTCCCAATACCATTTTTTTAAGACCGAGTGCAAGTACCGATACTTTTATTTAAGTACTCACCGATACCAATTATAACAGCGGTGCAGTTGCTGATAGCAATGAAAAAAATTAAAGCTGGAATTTAGTTGCTATGGACAACTGCTTTACTTTTCCTTTGTACAAGGGTTAATAAATGGGCATATAACAGTGTTTCCAAACCAATGTGCCTCCAGCTGTTGCAAAACTACAACTCCCAGCATGCCCGGGCAGCCTTTGACTATGCGGGCATGCTGGGAGTTGAAGTTTTGCAACAGCTGGAGGCACACTGGTTGGGA
This sequence comes from Bufo gargarizans, assembly GCF_014858855.1. NCBI lineage: Eukaryota > Metazoa > Chordata > Amphibia > Anura > Bufonidae > Bufo > Bufo gargarizans. The sequence continues at coordinate 641,878,441 of NC_058081.1, forward strand.
AACACTGGCATATAAGGAGGGGAATGGGCATATAACAGTGTTTGCCAACCAGCGTGCCTCCAACTGTTGCGAAACTACAACTCCCAGCATGCCCAAAGAGGTGTAGTTTTGCAACAGCTGGAGGCACACTGGTTGGGAATCACTATTATATGCCCATCCCCCCACCTTATTTTATATTCACTGTTTGAACATGAAATAGAGAGAAATTAACTGAATTTTCCCTCCATTTCATGCACCGTACCCACCTGGCCTGCTGTAATCCTTCCCATGCGGATACACCAGAGTACTAGGGAACCTGTCACCTGGAAAACACATATTAAACCAACCACAGTACCTTAAAGTATCCCCCAGTGTGTTGCTAATCATGATTTTCTTTCCTCATTCTGTCTCCTCATATTTGTTAAAATCGCAGTTTTAATGTCTGTTGGCGCCTTCTCCAAGTCAGGCTTGAAGTCAAGTGGGCAGCGGCCTCCTTGCTTCAAGGCACGATAAGCCAGTCCCTTCCCCCTCATCTCTACATTGTGATGGACATCTTGCTGTGATACCGGGACCGTGCTCTTCTCACGCATGTGCCGTGCGCTGCCTGTTACAGCGCGATCCCGGCACTCACTTTATTTTGCAGACTGCGCATGCGCTGTTCAGTTCCATCGCACCCGGCCGTTGCTTCTCGTCTTTAGCGTGATCACTGGCTTGCGTTCTCCAGTACCTGAAGCCAGTGATCATGATCACACTGAAGACGAGAAGCGACGGCCGGGCGCGATGGAACTGAACGGCGCATGCTCAGTCTGCAAAATGAAGGCGGTGAGTGAGGGAGCCGGAATCACGGCAAGATGTCATCTAGGACACGGGACCCGCCGCTGCACGGCCATCAGGTATCGGCGACATTTGCATGAGTACAAGTACTCGTGCAAATGTCCAGTATGGGGACATCCCTAGTTATGGCACATAAACACTTGCCCACTTGGTGGGACTCGTTACCTGATATAAGGATTGCAGAAGTTGTTGAAGCTAACACTGATGGAGACATTTTATCTTTGGTTTCCCAACACTCAGGACTGTTACTCTGTAGCCTACAAAGGTTCGATCTCCTCTTGACGCTCCACCGATTCAAGTTCAGAGGGCGGAACATAAACCTGACCCTACCTGGTTAGAAAATTTCACGATCCTCGATACTCCACCAACCAAACTTGTCTCTAAGATTTATAACACTCTCCTCAAAACTGGTGCTACCTCTAAACCAGCATTTATTGCATTGTGGGAGAAGGAACTTGGCTGCACATTTACAAAAGAAGAAACTTCCACTAGACTAGCATGCTCCCATGGGTTCTCCAGATGTGTGAAAATCCAAGAGAACTCTTTTAAAATTATTGCACGCTGGTACAGAACCCCAGAGTACTTATATAACATTTGAGTGTCCCCAGATAATAAATGTTGGAGATGTGGTGTTGGAACTATTTCACACATCTTTTGGGAGTGTGGGAAGATTAATAAGTTTTGGTCTGATATAGAAGAGGCAGTACGCCAGATTTGCTCCAAGTCAGGAGCTATCCTAGATGGAAAATTGGTCCTCCTCTGGCTCTCAAGGGGGCCTTTCCGTCCTGCTAAACAAGACCTAACTACAACTCTTATAACAGCAGCCAAGTTGCTTGTTCCTCTGCATTGGAGGTCGACCTCTCCGCCCACCCTTGAGCAGTGGGTCAGTAAAGTGCACCAAATCTGTAGGTTTGAGGAGCTAGCAAGTTGGGAAACTCACTCCAGATCAAGATTCCTTCAGGTGTGGACCCCATGGCTAGACTTTATTAACAAAAAGGCCTAACCCTATACTGAGATCTTGGGATGATTAGGAGTCTGACCTAATCTAGTGCTCTATCATTGAGTGGCATCCAATATATTCTAATCTAAATCTCTCTTCTCTATCCCCCCCATCCCTTCCTTCCTTAACCCTTATAGACCCCACTGTATCAACAGATAGGTCATCACCAGAGCAATTTGTTCTGTTTCTTGTTTTATGTACCTTATAGAGTTAATTGGAGGATTCTCTATGATCTCTAGATGCACAATCTTCCTCTTCTAGTTGCATTATTGTTATATGCCTTAGTAGCTATATTTTGCAATGTCAGTAATTACTTTTATATAAACAGAGGTTTGCACCCCAGAATCTGTAAGGATTGTCCGTACCTTCTTCTAATTCTGAGTTTTACTACAAGTGTACATTTATTTTTGTTGTTCTTGACTTTGTCGAATGTACCTTTTAATAAAAACAGATTTTAAACAAACAATATTAAGTTTGTTGAAACCATTAAAAGTTGAGTAATCGGCTCCAAAACCCCAAAATGTCATCCAAGATAAGAGAAAATGAAGATTTAAGAAAAATAAGCAGATAACTAAGAGAGATAAAACTAGTCCTTACATATAACAGTCAGGAATAGCTGCTAACGAGTAACTAAGGCTACTTTCACACTAGTGTTTTTTTACGGATCCGTCATGGTGCAGTGTCAGTGAGGGGACAGGGGCAGTGTCAGTGAGGGGACAGGGGCAGTGTCAGTGAGGGGACAGGGGCAGTGACAGAGGGAGGCTGTTTCCAAATACAAGCGGAAGGTTCTGCTTCTATCCAATGATCTGCCCCACAGCTAGCGAGCAGCATAGAGGAACACTGGGGTTAATGTGACTCATTAACCCCAATGTTGCTATTATGTGGTCACTTATTAGTAAGGTGATGCACAGGGTGTTATTACTTGTGATTTAAGTAACCCCATCATGCACCTCCTCACATAATGGGCAACATGGGGCTAATGGGAGGCACATGGAGGTCCAAATTGATAAAACCATGTGCCTTACATTAATAAGTAACTTCATCATGTACCGCATGCATTAACCCCATGTTGTCCATTATGTGAGTAGGTACATAATGTGGTTACTATTAACGTGAGACACATGATTTTATCAATTTAGGCCTCCATGTACCTTACACCTCACATTAATAGTATGTGAAGCCATCAGGTACCTCTTCATATAATGGGCAGTCGCCCCCCCCCCCCCCCCCAAAAAAAATAAAAAATTAAAAAACACACATTAACCCCCTGACAACATGGGGTTAATGTGTGTGTATTTTTGAGTGTGTTTATTTTTTCTGTGGCATTGATTTGTTATCAAGCATTGTGATACTTCGAAATTGAAGTCCAAATTCTGGTATTGTGACAGCCCTAGGTGATACATGGAGACGGGTCAGACATGTCTCTACTGTACAATATAATGGATGCTCAATAAGAAGTGAATTTTATTTCACTCCGACAAAACAGGTAACCACAGACGCAGAAGACGTTTTGATCCACCTGGATATTTGTCAAGTCATCTGTGGACTTGACAAATATCCAGGTGTACCGTGCGTGAATCTAGTTCTCACAATGGTCATCAATGCAGTGGATTATATTTTACCAAAACTGAATTACACTTCTACGTGTCATATAATAAGACCCAATAATTACATAGGAAAGTCAAGATATTTCCACCAGCTCTATGCCGGGTCTTTCTAGTCCTTACACATTTACGCATATCTGACCATAGCTTTGGAGAAGCGAGGCACATAGTTATAGATAGGTTATAGCTTTGCTGGAGCTTCGACATGAGGTGGCACCACTGGGTTTTGCCCTCATCTTTGTTCTAAAGTTTACACAAATAATGAGTAAAGCTGGAATACTGGTGAATGCGGCTGAAGCGGCTGCAAACCAGTAGGAATACCCCAGTTCATATGTAATCCCTGGAACTGCCAGAACCACCTGTGAGAAGAAAGATACAAGACACGTTATTTATCTGATAGTTATAAGAGACAAGTGCTGGGCATCACCACCCTGAACATAGTGGGATGAAAGGGCAGCGTAAGGGGGCTGCTCAGTTCAGACAGTCCCTTGAACCACCTGAAATGAAGTGTATCATGTGGAGTTCCACTGTCAGGACCCAGCAATCAGCTTTAATATGATCAGCAACCTGAAATCAAGTATTCACTTAACCTGCAGTTCTGCAACAGGGGCAAATGAAGTATTACAAGGTGCCATGGAACTCAATAGGTTGTCTACATAATGCATGGACATGGCGGGTCCTCCAGGCTGAGAGTTAGTAGCCACTCTTCATTACACCTCTGCAGGTTAAAAATGAGGGACCTTCTCTTTTTACTCAGAATAGGGTAATTCATGGAAGTTAAAAATAAGGGACCCCTTTGTTTAACTCAGAACAGAGTAATTAATGGAGGTTACAAATTGGGACCCTGTATTTTAGCTCAGAATAGGGTAACTCATGGAAGTTAAAAATAATGGACCCCCTTTGTTTAACTCAGAATAATTAATGGGGGTTACAAATGGGGGACCCTCTATTTTAACTCAGAATGGGGTAATAAATGGAGGTTACAAATAAGGGACTCCCTAGTTTTACTCAGAATAGGATAATAAATGGAGGCTACAAATGAGGGACCCTTTCTTTTAGCTCAGGATAGGGTATTTCACGGGAGGTAAAAATAATGGACCCCCTTGTTTAACTCATAATTAATGGAGGTTACAAATGAGGGGCCCCGTCTTTTTACTCAAAATAGGGTAATAGGATATTTGAAAAATAGATTTTCTGAATTGGACGGCCCCTTAATGTGAGACTTCCAGCTGAATAACCAGCTCATGTGTGTCTCAAAAAGCTTCTAAAATGACAATTGTCCCCCCGGAAAGGTATCATGCAGTTACATTGGCTGCATAATAAAAAGAAAAAGTTATGAAATATGAAACGAAAAAAGGTAAAAGGCATAAAATAATTACAGAATTGTGTCGCTAAGGATGCAAAAAAAAGTGATAGAAACCACTTACCTCTGTTCTGTATTTTAATGTTGTGTCGATACCAAACCAGAAAACTGCAACTCCTCCAGAAACACCTGGATAACGAGAGAGAGAAGGCAGATACATAACTAGAAGGATCAGTCCTGAATGTATATTAATTCAGAGGGTAACAATGTTACTCAAGGGTGTGAAAATAAGAATATTACATCATTTTCTAGGCTAAACTCCAGCTCGTGAGAGAAACTATGGGCATCAGCCAGACCCCGATCCTAAGACCACCAATGCCTGTAATATTGCAAAATGGGTGAAAGATGAAAGATAGATTAGACTGACAGGTGGCTAGATAGATAGGTAGGTAGATAGATAGATAGATAGATAGATAGATAGGTAGATCGATCGATCGATCATAGGGAACATACCACCTAAAAGCAGCATTACTCCAGCAGCTCTAGAGAGCCACATCTTGGGGTCACCTTCCTTGTGGACACTACTGGTGCACTTCATTCCCAGGACCAGTACTGGTATAGCAGCAATGCTTAGGATGCCATTTACGATGACCAGCGCACGGGTGACCACAAGCACCACTGTAGGGATAATAAATGTAAGACCTATTCTTTGAGTTATGATTACCCATGTTTTTAGTATGACATCTGTGTACTCACCTGGGTGCTCACTAAGATAGGAAATGGGAATATCACAGGTCCAAATATTGGCCATATTATCGTAGACACACTCACTCCATAAGCCACGGCACCGAGAGCTCAACCCTACGGAGGAGTAAGGATCCTTGGCATCTTGCTAGATCACAAATTGTATTTCATTTTAGTTATCATCACTGGAGACAATGGTGTTATCATTAGTGATTTTTATTCAGTTAAAAGAGTAATGTTAACCATTGGCCTGCCAGACCACAGCATTGAAGACTATACAGCTACAGTAAAACTTTTCAGAGATCAGAACTTTCTAATGTCTGTTAAGACAAAGTTAAAGGCATCCTTCTTACATTCCTGCAGCTTGTAGTCCCATTCCCTGCCTGCACACTACTAATACTAACAAGTGTTCAGAAAAGCTGGTCTTCTGTAACAGTTATTGAGAGGGATGGACATGATGCTGCAGAGGAAATGAGAAGGTGGTAGAGGAGGGCATGATGCTGCAGAGGAAATGGGAAGGTGGTAGAGGAGGGCATGATGCTGCAGAGGAAATGAGAAGGTGGTAGAGGAGGGCATGATGCTGCAGAGGAAATGGGAAGGTGGTAGAGGAGGGCATGATGCTGCAGAGGAAATGGGAAGGTGGTAGAGGAGGGAATGATACTGCAGAGGAAATGAGAAGGTGGTAGAGGAGGGCATGATGCTGCAGAGGAAATGAGAAGGTGGTAGATGAGGGCATGATGCTGCAGAGGAAATGAGAAGGTGGTAGAGGAGGGCATGATGCTGCAGAGGACAAGGGAAGGTGGTAGAGGAGGGCATTATGCTGCAGAGGAAATGGGAAGGTGGTAGAGGAGGGCATGATGCTGCAGAGGAAATGAGAAGGTGGTAGAGGAGGGCATGATGCTGCAGAGGAAATGGGAAAGTGGTAGAGGAGGGCATGATGCGGCAGAGGAAAAGTGAGCAGCTCTTTCCCTGCTGGGTGAGGCAGCAGAGGAAAAAGAGGGAGGGAAGGAGAGGAGGGGATGATGCAGCAGAGGAAATAAGAGGGAAGGAGAGGAGGGGATGATGCAGCAGAGGAAATAAGAGGGAAGGAGAGGAGGGGATGATGCAGCAGAGGAAATAAGAGGGAAGGAGAGGAGGGGATGATGCAGCAGAGGAAATAAGAGGGAAGGAGAGGAGGGGATGATGCAGCAGAGGAAATAAGAGGGAAGGAAGGGGATGATGCAGCAGAAGAAATAAGAGGGAAGGAGAGGAGGGCATGATGCTGCAGAGGAAATAAGAGGGAGGGAGATGAGGGGATGATGCAGCAGATGAAATGAGAGGGAAGGAGAGAAGGACATGATGCTGCAGAGGAAATGAGAAGGCGGTAGAGGAGGGCATGATGCCGCAGAGGAAATAAGAAGGCGGTAGAGGAGAGCATGATGCCGCAGAGTAAATGAGAAGGCGGTAGAGGAGGGCATGATGCCGCAGAGTAAATGAGAAGGCGGTAGAGGAGTGGATGATGCTGCAGAGGAAATGAGAGGGAGGGAGAGGAGTGGATGATGCTGCAGAGGAAATGAGAGGGAGGGAGAGGAGGGGATGATGCCGCAGAGTAAATGAGAAGGCGGTAGAGGAGTGGATGATGCTGCAGAGGAAATGAGAAGGCGGTAGAGGAGTGGATGATGCTGCAGAGGAAATGAGAGGGAGGGAGAGGAGTGGATGATGCTGCAGAGGAAATGAGAGGGAGGGAGAGGAGGGGATGATGCCGCAGAGTAAATGAGAAGGCAGTAGAGGAGGGGATGATGCTGCAGAGGAAATGAGAAGGCGGTAGAGGAGTGGATGATGCTGCAGAGGAAATGAGAGGGAGGGAGAGGAGTGGATGATGCTGCAGAGGAAATGAGAGGGAGGGAGAGGAGGGGATGATGCAGCAGAGGAAAAGTGAGAGAGGGAGAGTAGTGGATGATGCTGCAGAGGAAATGAGAGGGAGGGAGAGGAGTGGATGATGCTGCAGAGGAAATGAGAGGGAGGGAGAGGAGGGGATGATGCAGCAGAGGAAAAGAGAGAGAGGGAGAGGAGGGGATGATGCCGCAGAGGAAATGAGAAGGCGGTAAAGGAGGGCATGATGTAGTAGAGGAATGAGAGGGAGGGAGAGGAGGGGATGACGCAGCAGAGGAAATAAGAGAGAGGGTGAGGAGGGCATTATGCAGGTAGAGGAAGAGTCTACTCACTGAGTGATAAAATTAGGGAAAATTAACATTTGCAGAAAATGATGCAGGGGGACAATAAGACCCCAGATTTCCATGATATACATACATTTCCTTGCCTTGCATCTAATATACATGAGAACTAACACTCTGAATGGAGTAAAGCACAGCTCTGTTCAAGGTGTTGTGGCTGTGCAGTTACTGCAGTTTGCAGTTCAGCTTCCTTTCTTTTAAATGATAACTTGGCACGTCCACTACACTTTTAATGGAGCTGTGCGTCCGGCTCTGTTCAAAGAGTTAGTTCCTTTGTTGAAAGCTGCAGGAAACAGCTTATTAATGCGGGAACCAGGTGTTGGACCCCACCGATCTGATATTGATGATTTATCCTGAGGATTGGTCATCAATATAATTAACCCAGAAAATCCCTTTTAAGGCCACGTGTGCATTGATGATATTTGGTCCATTCTCCCTCTGTTCTGATATATACACTCACCTAAAGAATTATTAGGAACACCATACTAATACGGTGTTGGACCCCCCTTTTGCCTTCAGAACTGCCTTAATTCTACGTGGCATTGATTCAACAAGGTGCTGATAGCATTCTTTAGAAATGTTGGCCCATATTGATAGGATAGCATCTTGCAGTTGATGGAGATTTGAGGGATGCACATCCAGGGCACGAAGCTCCCGTTCCACCACATCCCAAAGATGCTCTATTGGGTTGAGATCTGGTGACTGTGGGGGCCATTTTAGTACAGTGAACTCATTGTCATGTTCAAGAAACCAATTTGTAATGATTCGAGCTTTGTGACATGGTGCATTATCCTGCTGGAAGTAGCCATCAGAGGATGGGTACATGGTGGTCATGAAGGGATGGACATGGTCAGAAACAATGCTCAGGTAGCCCGTGGCATTTAAACAATGGCCAATTGGCACTAAGGGGCCTAAAGTGTGCCCAGAAAACATCCCCTACACCATTACACCACCACCACCAGCCTGCACAGTGGTAACAAGGCATGATGGATACATGTTCTCATTCTGTTTACGCCAAATTCGGACTCTACCATTTGAATGTCTCAACAGAAATCGAGACTCATCAGACCAGGCAACATTTTTCCAGTCTTCAACAGTCCAATTTTGGTGAGCTCGTGCAAATTGTAGCCTCTTTTTCCTATTTGTAGTGGAGATGAGTGGTACCCGGTGGGGTCTTTTGCTGTTGTAGCCCATCCGCCTCAAGGTTGTGCGTGTTGTGGCTTCACAAATGCTTTGCTGCATACCTCGGTTGTAATGAGTGGTTATTTCAGTCAACGTTGCTCTTCTATCAGCTTGAATCAGTCGGCCCATTCTCCTCTGACCTCTAGCATCAACAAGGCATTTTCGCCCACAGGACTGCCGCATACTGGATGTTTTTCCCTTTTCACAGAATTCTTTGTAAACCCTAGAGATGGTTGTGCGTGAAAATCCCAGTAACTGAGCAGGTTGTGAAATACTCAGACCGGCCTGTCTGGCACCAACAACCATGCCACGCTCAAAATTGCTTAAATCACCTTTCTTTCCCATTCTGACATTCAGTTTGGAGTTCAGGAGATTGTCTTGACCAGGACCACAACCCTACATGCATTGAAGCAACTGCCATGTGATTGGTTGTCTAGATAATCGCATTAATGAGAAATAGAACAGGTGTTCCTAATAATTCTTTAGGTGAGTGTATATTCTCATATATAAAGCTGTGTGTATGTATATCCGCTAAAAGAATCCGTACCATGGCATTTACAATTTAAAAATTTGTCACACAGGTACATCAGGTGTCTGGGAAGGTTTTAGACCGGGTCTCAGCTCTCTAGCACATACCGTTCCTGAGATATTCCCAAAAAATGCATTAGCCAATAGAAGCTTGGTCACATGACCCTTATCAGCCAATAGAAGCTTGCAGGCCCTTAGTCTCTTCATACACACCATTTCCATAACAACCCATCCACTTTTCTTTACTGCTGTGGGTCAGTTTGAAAGGGGCAGGGCTAAGGGAGCGGAGTGCTGTGGAGGTCACAGTTCAGGGGCAGGTAGGGTGGCCATTCAGGCCATCCTCAAAAGACGGACTTAAAACCCCACCCCCAGGTCCTGCTAAGCCACGCCCCCTCCCACTCCGCAGCCGACGGGGATTGAAAAAATGAAGGTAAAAATTTACTTCTGTCAGCTGCAGGGGTTGGAGGGAGAGTGACTTTCTCCCTGCAGCTCACGCTCAGACAGCACAGTGCTGCTGTCTGAGAGTGAGCTGTTCAAAAGGAAATCCCTGTGTCCATCCAGGCACAGCGCGGGACGGGGGACAGGGAGTCTGAAAGCTGGACTGTCTGGCCTAAAACCGGATTTCTGGCCACCCTAGGGCCAGGCTGTTGTGGAGATCACAGTTAAGGGGACGGTTCGCTATGGAGGTCAGTGTTAAGGGGCAGATTGCTGTAGAGGCCACTATTAAGGGGACAGGGGGTTGTGGAAATCACTGTTGAGGAGATGGGGTACTGCGGAGGTCACTAAAAAAGGGGAGACCGCTGTGGAGGTCACTGTTAAAGGGGCAGGCTGCTGTGGAGGTCACTGTTAAGGGGGTGGGGAATGGTGGAGTTCACAGTTAAGGAGACGGTCCGCTATGGAGGTTAGTGTTAAGGGGAGGGGTGCTGTAGAGGTCACTGTTAAGGGGGTGGGGTGTTGTGGGGGTCACATTTTAAGGGAACGGAGCTCTGTGGAGATCACTGTTAAGGGTGCGGGTTATTGTGGAAATCACTGTTAACAAGACGGAATACTGTGGAGGTCACTAATAAAGGGGAGAGTGCTGTGGATGTTACTGTTAAGGGGGCAGACCGCTGTGGAGGTCACTGTTAAAGGAGCGGGGTACTATAGATGTCATTGTTATAGTGGATACTGCCGATATCTTTTAACAACACACACAAACAGCTCTCTAGGGCATACTGTTCCTGAGATATTCCCCCAAAATATGCAAATATGGCATGTTGTCACTGTTAAAGGGGCGGGATGCTGTAAAGGTTACTGTGATGGAGAACACTGTAGATATCTTTTAACCTCACACACAAACATTAAATGAAATACATGAAACATACCTATGCGAAGTCGGGTCCTTCTGCTAGTATATCCTGGTATATATATTTTTTTTAACGAATCTTTCAGAACGTGACATTGGAATACAGTCATTTTGTCATTCTTTGTTACTCATCCAACTTCACCTAATAACATTTTTTTATGTTTTGAATGGAAATATCCTTTAGAGGGTGAAAATAGATGATTCACATATCATCTCTTCATGACGGCACAGCGGAATGAATAAGTGACGCTCCCCATATATAAAATGTGACAGCAGCATGGGAGTAAGTGTGATCCCCGGTACACGAGCCAGATTACACACTGATCTGCTCCTCTTTTCTTAGCAACCGCACTGATGTTTTCATGTAAATACCAAAGTTTAATGTTAGCGGGCATCACTCCAAGTCTGTACATAGAAATATGCACAGCCCTTCAGTGACGGAAAACAGAGCCATGAATGAAAATCCACCAATTTTTACAGAGGAAGTACAACAAAAGATATTCTTACGCTATACTTTGTACACTGAAAGCTAATTTAACTCAGTATTAGGAATTCCAATTTAAATCATTATTCTGCAACTAAGGCCTTAGTCACACCTGTTTGGTCAGTGATTTCCATCTGTGATTGCGAGCCAAAACCAGGATTGGAGCCTCCAGAAATAAGGTATAAGGGAAAGATTTAGAACCCTTCTGTGGTTTTGACCCGTACCTGGTTTTCGCTCACAATCACTGATCAAACACTATGTGAATAAAGCCTAAGTATAGAGGTAGAAAGCCCACGTTTGGGCATACACAGGGGTCCCCTTTTCATAAACTTTTATATATAAGCCTTAATAAGGACCAGCTAAAAATCTATCTTGCTCTGGAGGAACCAACACATGGGTGCATTACACAGACAGCTAATTTATCTCAATGAGAACTGTGCAATGCTCAATTTCCCTTGTGGTGGCACTGCAGGGGAGCTGCACATTTAGGCTAGGTCTACACGACAGTTGTCGCGCGACATTTTGTTGCACCAATGTCGCGAGACAATTTTTATAATGGCAGTCTATGGTGTCGCACTGCAACATGCGACATGCTGCGACTGCGACGCGACAGTCGCAGAAAATCCATTCAAGACAACTGTTGCGCCCTATCTGTCGTGCAACAAATGTCGTCGTGTAGACCTAGCCTTATTGCCATGCTTCCCTGCAGATTAAGGTTACATGCACACAACAGTGAAAAAAAAACGTCTGTTAAAAATGGACACACTGTCAGCTTGTCATGGCCATTTTGCATCAGTGTGTGCATCCATTTTCTGGCCGTGTGTCCGTTTTTAATGTCCGTTTTTCATGTCCGTTAAAAACGGACATGAAAAATGGATGAATTTGATTGGCAGTTATTTCTAGACCCACCCTTCTGAGAACACCCACAGGATGGTAGGCCCCCAGCTAAAATAATGTCCCCCATAGTGTAAGAATATATTTTTTTACTGCCCCCAGCTTTAATAATGCCCTCTATTTTGGCCCCAGCTAACATAATGTCTTCCAAGGTGTAAATCATTTTTTTTCATAGTGCCTCCTGCTTTAATAATACCCCCATGCAGACCCCCAGCTAAAATAATGTCCCCCGTAGTGTAGGATTTTTTTTTTTGCTGTCCCCAGCTTTTCATAATGTCCTCCATGTAGGCACCCTGGTAAAATAATGTCCCCCATAGTGTATGTTTTTTTTTTTTACCGCCTCCAGCTTTAATAATGACCCCAATGTAGTCCCCCGTCTTAGATAATGTCCCCCATGGTTTAAATAATGCCCCCATAATGGCCCACCACAGTTTTTTGTTGTTGTTGATTTTACCCCAAAAAAACTCACCTTATCCAATTGCTCAAGCTGCAGCAGTCTCTTCTCTCTTCACTGAACGGGAACTGGCGAAGGTACGCGATAATGTTACTGCACGCTCCCACGTGGTTATGTCACCATGCATATCGCAGGTCCTTCAGGTCCTGCTTAATGAAGAGAGAAGAGACTGCCGCACCGCGAGCAAGTGTACCCGTTTTTAACGGCCCTTAGACGGGTGCACTCCTGTTAATCGGCCGTTAAAAATGATCCCATTGATTTCAATGTGTCCGTCTGACCGTAAAAACGGACATGTCCTATATTTGGAGGGACGCTATTTACTGGCCGTTAAAAAAAACTGCCATGTGAATAGCCGCATAGACTTTTATTGGTGCTAAAAATTGCAGTGTGACGGCCTTTACTTAGACGGCCGTCACACGGCCATTATTTACTGTTGTGTGCATGAGGCCTAAAGTGGGGGATCCGAGAAGCAAGAATTCCTGTAATCTGCGTACTGTAAATGGTCACTAACTTTGCATAAATCAAAAGTACAGGCGAATAGACTATACTATGTAATATATCCTATCAGAGAAAATGAAAATTTTTCTACTTATCTGCTCTTTTTCTCCTCCCCTTTCTTAAAAAGGACCTTTCACAGGTTTCGACATTATCATATAACTAGCTGGCAGTCTAAGGCATACTGAAGTCATGTTACAGAGCTTACTATGTTTTTTATGCGCTGCTCCATCCGCCTGCTGTGCCCCCCGTATTGGTTTCCCGCCTGGGAAGCTAACCTTCTTTGCTGTGATGCTCTCTGCTGCGATTGGACAGCACACAGCCAGGGAGAAGGAGACGCCCCCTGAGAAACACGGCCGTCTCCTCCTCCCTCAACCGATGGTATGGATTTACATACCACACGGGAAACCAATACAGGGGGCACAGCGGGCGAACGGAGCGGCGCATAGGAAACATAGTAATCGCTGTAACATGACTTCACTATGCCCTACACAACCCGCTAGTTATATGATTATGTCCAGACCCGTAAAAGGTCCTCTTTAAGCTAATGTTTACTCTGAATTTATTACTGAATCTGTTTTGTGGGACCAAGATGGAACATGAGGTCACTGAAGAATCAAATTACAGCTGCCCATAGAAGTCAAGGAGGAAGGTGAGTGACCTAAAGCGAGACAAACAGTGTCACAGACATAGCTAATAGTGTTATATCTCACCCCAAGTGCCTTATTCACATATATACTGTTCAGTGCTTCTTTATAATGTCCTATATCATGTTTATGAGTTTTTCTGAGTAATGTCTCATTCACACGTCAGTGATTTCCATCAGTGATTGTGAGCCAAAACCAGATTATCACTTTCCAGTTATTGGCTCTTTTCCTCTTCCCCCCTACCTAAACTAACATTCTCTGTCTTGGCAGCATGGCCGCCATCTTGAAAGCTGCCATATTGGTTCAAGTCAAATTTTTCCAATGTAGCATATCAAAGAAGACCAAAATTGATCTAGAGTGATCTAGACCACAGACTGGACCGAAGATTTACCTTCCAAAAAGACAATAACACTAAGCACATAGCCAAAATAGCACAGGAGTGGATTAGGGGCAATTTTGTGAATTTCTTTGAATGGCCCAACCAGAGCCCTGACTTGAACCCAATTGTGACCTGATTGTTCCCATCCAACCTGACACAGCTTGAGAAGATCTGCAGAGAAGAATAGCAAAAAATCCCCAAATCCAGATGAGCCGAAATTGTGGCTTCATACCCAAGTAGACTGGAGGCTGTAATCGCTGCCAAAGGGCCTTCAAATAAATACTGATTAAAGGGTTTAAATACTTATATCAATGCAAATGTTTAGTTTCCTTTTCAATAAATTAGCAAAGATTTCTAACATACTGTATTCCCCTTGTCATTATGGGGTATTGAGTGCAGAATGACGGTGAAACAATTAAACTTTTCTTTATTTTAGCAGAAGGCTGCAACATAGCATGTGAAAAAAGTGAAAGGGTCTGGAGACTTTCCTAATGTACTGTAATTATAGACCACAAGCAAATATTCTCCTACAGAGGATGTTGAGATGTAAAATGGCCTGGATGGAGATGTGTATTTATAGTTATGGCACTCAGGGGGTTAATAATGCTGCGTAACCTGAACAGAGTTCAGATAGGAGATTATTTCTCAGTTGGAAATCTGACATTTACACTGCGCTGTTCAGCATTGCCATTCCTGGTACGGAGTATATCCTTATTGTTCGCTGATTATTACACCGAGACCAAAGCTCAAACATAACACCCCTCCAGAAAATGCCAAAAGCACCTATGACATTGACATCAATAGAAAAGATGGCACCCCTCCATAGAACTACATTTAGGGCTCATGCACACAAATGTATTTTCTTTTTTTTTTTCCGGACCATATGCAGAACCATAGGAAGTTACTCTGTGTGCATTCTGTATGTCCTTTCTGGAAAAAAAATATAACATGTCCTATTATTGTCCGCTTTACGGACAAAGATAGGACTGTTCTATTAGGGGCCGGCTGTTCCGTTCCGCAAAATACGGAATGCACACGGTCGTCATCCGTATTTTTTGCAGATCCGTATTTTTGGCGGACCACAAAATACATACAGTCGTGTGCATGAGGCATAAAGGGAGTGTAAAGACAGCGATGCCGGTCAGCACCCCCTTTCTCGTTAACTCTGAGTTCTCCCAGGGCACATGCCCATTGCCCCCCTTAGCTACACCCCTATCTAGGTGTGTCCTACCCCAAATTATATGCCATAGGACTTACTCCACTTGCAATACAGTTTGATATATTTTTCCTTCATGTTAGACAAAGATAGATAAGGAGAACGCACTGAGAAGTGGGGGATAGGCAGAACACACAGGGCATCGGTAGAGCGGTGTGCATGCAGCCGTCCTTTATGAAGCGCCACATTATGGGAGAGTAATATTACAATGAATATTTAAAGGGTGCCGTCAGATAGGTTACTTTACGATCATATCCCTTGCTATTCATAAAGTGCTGCTGCAAAGAAGCCTTTATGTAGTGCCTGGGTGGCCATTGATTTCAATGGGCGCAAAGAAGATTATACAACCCCCAGCCTGTAGTTAACTGTCCGTATTGTAGATGTAATACATGGAGCTCCCAATGAACTGAATTTAAATCACCATAGATTTATACAGTGCTGTGAGCTCGGTTCGGTAGTACCGCAGGGGTCCGGGCACTTACATCCAGAATACAGGTACAATATTCCCATCTGAATAAGGTTTTAAATAAATTAGCAAAGCCAACGGCCCTCCTGCTGCTTGACTTGTGGCTTCTGTATATTATTTAACCCATTGAAGCCAAAATCCTTCAGTGTTCAATGCAAATAATGTAAATAATTTTTACAAAAAAAAGCCTTGAATTTGTTCCTCTAAGTTTTACCATTACACTTTCCATGTATTCCAGGTCAATGGATAAAAACAGTCCATCAGGCAAACACTATTTAGACAAGTCCCGGAGTAAAAAAAACAATGACTCAATAGTTTTTATAATATTATTTGGCCCCAAATGCTAACCTCGGGGACTACTGTACGGGGGACTATTATCTCTAATGACCACCTACATCAGTTGCACAACTTTATGGGGGCCTCAGATGCATCCCTTAACTTAAAAGGACTCCCATCCCACCTTTTGCAGAGGAGACGTAGCTGTGTATGTGGGCACTCACCCTTATAGTCTATGGTAGATAGAGCAATACCTGATCCAATGATCACTGTCCATGTGCAGCCATCTCTCTGCTACAAAGGGCCAAACCAAACTTGGCTTCATATCGAGAAGATCCCTTTATGGTATCACATACACATGGCACTGAAGGAGTGCTTACAGCTATCCGATAGTGCCTCCATACAGTAACATATTATGAAGGTATTCCCCCCTGGCAGAATATTACCATAAATACAGCATCCAACAGAGAATTTGTTTGCATGCCTCCGTATGGGTTCTGTATTATGGCTCTGGACATCTCAGAACTAGTATGGCCGTGTGGATGAGGCCCCATAGTGTAAAGGATGACCACAAAAATCACCTAGAACCAGGAGCCTTTATGAATAAACATGCAAGGTACAAGCTGACTCCATAAATGACTTAATAGCTTCCCAGCCCCAAGTCTATTCATCTGTATACAAGAAGTGACTAGTAAAGGCCTAACTGCTTCATAGACAAGCCACAGAGACTGCTTACCCTCCAACAGTCTGTAGTGCTGCACACAATAAAAGATACAAAGGAGAGGATCCCTAGGACAAGACTCAGGACCTCCATCGATGTGATGCCCATTCTATGCTACTCGCCGACCGTGTCCATCTAAGGGGAACAATCCTTTGAAGAATAACAGCCTGAATAGCTGGAATATAAACTTCAGCGGCAGCGAATTCATGCTGTGCCTGGCTGCTCAGACTTATGCGGAAAGAGATGTTCAGGTTTATTAAATGTGTCTGAGAGGTGATGAGGAATCTTGAAGGAGCTGCTAATGAAGGACATGTATACCCAGGCGTAACGTGGACCTCCTGTGAGATGTTTTAGGGTTCCCCAAATATTGCAAGCTATACAGTGGGATGCGAAAGTTTGGGCAACCTTGTTAATCGTCATGATTTTCCTGTATAAATCGTTGGTTGTTACGATAAAAAATATCAGTTAAATTTATCATATAGGAGACACACACAGTGATATCTGAGAAGTTAAAATTAAAAGTTTAAAATTAAGTTTATTGGATTTACAGAACGTGTGCTATAATTGTTTAAACAAAATTAGGCAGGTGCATACATTTGGGCACTGTTGTCATTTTATTGATTCCAAAACATTTAGAACTAATTATTGGAACTCAAATTGGCTTGGTAAGCTCAGTAACCCCTGACCTACATACACAGGGGAATCCAATTATGAGAAAGAGTATTTAAGGGGGTCAATTGTAAGTTTCCCTCCTCTTTTAATTTTCTCTGAAGAGTAGCGACATGGGGGTCTCAAAACAACTCTCAAATGACCTGAAGACAAAGATTGTTCACCATCATGGTTTAGGGGAAGGATACAGAAAGCTATCTTAGAGATCTCAGCTGTCTGTTTCCACGGTTAGGAACATATTGAAGAAATAGAAGACCACAGGCTCAGTTCAAGTTTAGGCTCGAAGTGGCAGACCAAGAAAAATCTCGGATAGACAGAAACGACGAATGGTGAGAACAGTCAGAGTCAACCAACAGACCAGCACCAAAGACCTACAACATCATCTTGCTGCAGATGGAGTCACTGTGCATCGTTCAACCATTCGACGCACTTTACACAAGGAGATGCTGTATGCGAGAGTGATGCAGAGGAAGCCTTTTCTCTGCCCACCGCACAAAAAGTGCCGCTTGAGGTGGGCTAAAGCACATTTGGACAAGCCAGCTTCATTTTGGAATAAGGTGCTGTGGACTGATGAAACTAAAATTGAGTTATTTGGCCATAACAAGGGGCATTATGCATGGAGGAAAAAGAACACAGGATTCCAAGAAAAACACCAGCTACCTAGAGTAAAATATGGTGGTGGTCCCATCATGCTGTGGGGCTGTGTGGCCAGTGCAGGGACTGGGAATCTTGTCAAAGTTGAGGGACACATGGTATTCCACTCAGTATCAGCAGATTCTGGAGACCAATGTCCAGGAATTAGTGACAAAGCTGAAGCTGTGCCGGGGCTGGATCTTTCAACAAGACAACGACCCTAAACACTGCTCAAAATCCACTAAGGCATTTATGCAGAGGAACAAGTACAATGTTCTGGGATGGCCATCTCAGTCCCCAGACCTGAATATAATTGAAAATCTGTGGTGTGACTTAAAGAAAGCTGTCCATGCTCGGAAGCCATCAAACCTGAATGAACTAAAGATGTTTTGTAAAGAGGAATGGTCCAAAATACCTTCAACCAGAATCTAGACTCTCATTGGAACCTACAGGAAGCGTTTAGAGGCTGTTATTTCTGCAAACGGAGGATCTACTAAATATTGATTTCATTTATTTTTTGTGGTGCCCAAATTTATGCACCTGCCTAATTTTGTTTAAACAATTATAGCACACTTTCTGGAAATCCAATAAAGTTAATTTCACTTCTCAAATATCACTGTGTGTGTCTCCTATATGATATATTTAACTGACATTTTTTATCGTAACAACCAACGATTTATACAGGAAAATCATGATGATTAACAAGGTTGCCCAAACTTTTGCATCCCACTGTATATAGGGGGGGTTGGACCAGGTCATCAGTGTAGAGGGAAGGGTGTCCATACCATAGGGCAGTGTTTCTCAACTCCAGTCTTCAGACCACCTGCCGGTCATGCTTTGAGAATATCCAGACAGAATTAATACCTGTGGTAAGTACTGATGCATTGACAATAATGATACTCTCTGCCTTATACAGTCCTGATTAAAAGTTTAAGACCACTTGAAAAATGGCAAAAAATCATATTTAGCATGGCTGGATCTTAACAAGGTTCCAAGTAGAGCTTCAACGTGCAACAACGTGCAACAAAAAAAAATTTGAGCATTTAATTTAATGAAAACAACAAATAAACTGAAATAGGCTGTGGCGTTCAAGGAGACGAGGTCTTTGAAGACGTTTTTTTGTTTTTAAAGCCCTTCAGTCTCAGATGCCGTCTGATGGTTATGGGGCTGCATCAGCACCAGTAAGGGCCTTAATTTGGGTCGAGGATCGTCCAGTGTTTTGACGGACAGTCAATTGGATCCTCCGGCTCAGTGCTGATGAAATTGTTTTGGGTCTTCCACTTGGCTTTTTTGTTCCATAACCCTCAGGATCATTTAAGAAATTCCAAATGACTGTCTTACTGCGTCCCACCTCAGTGATGGCGCGCTGTGAAAGACCCTGCAGTTCAACAACCCGACCACGTTCAAAAAGGGAGAGTTTTTTTGCCTTTGCCATCACAACGTGTGACTACCTGACAGAAAATGACAATGAATCCACATCTTTGCACAGATTTGGCCTTTTAAAGGCATGTGGTCCTAAAATTTTGATCAGCTGAAAAACAGCCTGTTTCAGTTTAATCATTATTTTCAATTAATTGAATGCTCAAAAAATGCTTTGTCTCACTCTCATTTCTTCTTGTTGCATGTTGAAGCTCTACTTGGAACCTTGTTAAGATCCAACAATGTAAAATATAGATTTTTTGCCATTTTTCAAGTGGTCTTAAACTTTTGATCAGGACTGTACTAAGGAAATCCTAAAAACATGACATGTTGGGGGGTCGTGAGGACTGGAGAACCACTGCTCATGCAACTGATATGAAGACCATTTTCTTGGGTTACTAGAACCTGTTTGATTATTCCAGGAAACTGGGGCACGGACAAGTACCAAGTGGTGTGAACCAGTTCAGAGGACCATTTTAGTCTTTGCTATCACAGGGGAAATACAATACAAAGAAGACACAAATCAATGTAGCACAAAAAGTTGGGACCTCTGCAATGACTTTTATACACCGTAATATGGTATACGGTGGAATTATCCCTTTAACCTCTTCCGGACACAGGGCGTACAGGTACGCCCTGATGTCCCGGTACTTAAGGACACAGGGCGTACCTGTACGCCCTGTGTATTTCCGATCACCGCCGCGCGGTGGGCGGTGATTGGAACTCGGTGCCTGCCCAAGTCAATTCAGACCTGCGGTTTGCTGCGTTTCAGGGTTATTCGGGTCTTTGGGGACCTGATAACCCGATTGGTCGGCTGCAGGGGCGGGCATTTGAAATTAGACCAGCGCTCCTTCTCCTTTTCAGTCCGGGGAGTCGAGGAGAGAGGAGCGCTGCACATCGATCTCCAGTCAGCACCGCTATCTGTCCAGGGATCACCCCATCTGTGCAATCAGGTATTTAGGGAAAGGTTAGGGACAGGTTAGGTTAGGCAGGGATATAAAGGGAAAGTTAGTGGAAGAAAAAAAAAACTTTCTAATTGCATCAGCCTAAATCAGGTATCTGGGGTCCACAGCACAGCTGTGTGACCCTAGACCCTCCCAGGGGTGCTGCAGCTTGCCCCCCTCCCCCCCTTTTCCCACAACTTTTTTTGGGGTGCAAGCAGTTGTTGTTTTTTGTGTGCGTACGCTGACGGTGTCCGGCACTCTTAGCGTCCGGCCACTGTTAGCGCATCGCACACCCCACCGCTGATTAACTTCGGACGGTTGATCAGCGATTTAGATTTTTTTATTTCACATTTTTTGTCCTTTTTTAGTTAGTTTTTTTTGGTCTGTTAGGTTTAGGGTAAGTTCGCGAACACCCGTGCCCCCACACACACGCACACTAAATAAAGTTTATCACACATATACACACACACTCCCCCATCTAGGGATGATGATGAGCCCCCAAGGCGGCGGAGCAAGGGGACCATCATGCTAGGGACCCTGTGGCCCACCTAAGTACGAGCAGCTCTGGGGCTTGTACTAGTTTTCTGGCCCACCAGTTAAATCCACTGGAGCCCCCTGCCGGTGAACTTGTCTGGTGTACCCCAGAGCGTTTTGAGCCCGTCATTCCTGATTTTGTAGGCCAACCAGGAATCCAGATTTCCACAGTGGGCTTCACTGAATACAACTACTTTAGTCTTTTTTTCAGTGACCACTTTGTAAATCTGGTCTGGAGATAAAATTTCTGAATTTCTATTTCTGGTTACCTTGCCTCACAAAAATTTTATATAGATAAACCAAAAATCATATGTACCCTAAAAATGGTCCCAACAAAACTGCCGCCTTATCCCATAGTTTCCAAAATGGGGTCACTTTTATGGAGTTTCTACTCTAGGGGTGCATCGGGGGGCTTCAAATGGGA
Organism: Bufo gargarizans; assembly: GCF_014858855.1. Lineage (NCBI taxonomy): Eukaryota > Metazoa > Chordata > Amphibia > Anura > Bufonidae > Bufo > Bufo gargarizans. Next base: position 641,899,828 of record NC_058081.1, read on the forward strand.
CATGGTGTAAATAAACCAGTCCAGCAAAATCTGCCTTCCAAAAACCACACGGCGCACCTTTCCCTCTACGCCCTACTGTGTGCCCGTACAGTAGTTTACGGCCACATATGGGGTGGGTTTTTTTTTCTTCCAAATTTCTTTATTAAAATTTTTAAATGCCAAATAAATATCAGCATAACAAAAGAGTCATTGTTATTTACATTGATATACAGAACAGCAAATATGCATAACTTTTAATCACCCCCCCTTCCCTCATCCCCTCCCCCCTACCATTCCCTAGATTCACATCACCAACCTATCACAGTCTATCTTTCCCCCCTATCTCACTGTATGTTTCTTCTAATATAGTGCTACTAATGCCTATCTCTTCCTGCACATACTTTTAGTTTCCCCAACCTGTCTTTAAGATCCTCCATTAAGTACCATGTTGTTAGTTTAAATGGGGACATTATCCTTATATATTTTGACTCATGGATATATTCCAACATGAAATTCCTCCATACTTGATATAACCTTTTACCCAAGACTTCTTTCTTACTAAGTGCATCAAGCTACTCTAGACGAAATGTATGTCGCATTTGGGCGAGCATCATGTCGTTAGTAGGGACCTCAGGTTTAAGCCACATTTTGAGCAGACAGCTTTTAGCTACCATCAATAGCCTATGTCCCGCTTGTGATAAAACGTTTTTGGGTTCCTCTTCCACGTCCGTACTCCCTGACTCTATTGCAACATGTAATATTACCATGCTTGGCGTAACAGTTCCCTGAAACTTGCTTATTCGTCTAAGGATCTGACCCATTTTTTTCCAGAACCCTTCCAGCTTGGGGCAACTCCACAGACCATGAAACAGATCAGTCAGCGGTGTCTTGCGCCGGGGACATGCTGTCAAGCGTACTGAATCCCCAGCTCTGCCTGGGAAGTTGAAACCGTAAATCGCATGGTGCAATATTTTGATATGGGTTTCTCGCCACTTCTCATTAGCTATTTCATCCGACCAATAAAAGAAGTGTTTTTAATACAAAAAAAGTCAACCTTCAAATAATTATGTTCAGTTCTGCACTCAATACTTGGTCGGGAATCCTTTTGCAGAAATGACTGCTTCAATGCGGCGTGGCATGGAGGCAATCAGCCTGTGGCACTGCTGAGGTGTTATGGAGGCCCAGGATGCTTCGATCGCGGCCTTAAGCTCATCCAGAGTGTTGGGTCTTGCGTCTCTCAACTTTCTCTTCCCAATATCCCACAGATTCTCTATGGGGTTCAGGTCAGGAGAGTTGGCAGGCCAATTGAGCACAGTAATACCATGGTCAGTAAACCATTTACCAGTGGTTTTGGCACTGTGAGCAGGTGCCAGGTCATGCTGAAAAATGAAATCTTCATCTCCATAAAGCTTTTCAGCAGATGGAAGCATGAAGTGCTCCAAAATCTCCTGATAGCTAGCTGCATTGACCCTGCCCTTGATAAAACACAGTGGACCAACACCAGCAGCTGACATGGCACCCCAGACCATCACTGACTGTGGGTACTTGACACTGGACTTCAGGCATTTCCCTCTCCCCAGTCTTCCTCCAGACTCTGGCACCTTGATTTCCGAATGACATGTAAAATTTGCTTTCATCCGAAAAAAGTACTTTGGACCACTGAGCAACAGTCCAGTGCTGCTTCTCTGTAGCCCAGGTCAGGCGCTTCTGCCGCTGTTTCTGGTTCAAAAGTGGCTTGACCTGGGGAATGCGGCATCTGTAGCCCATTTCCTGCACACGCCTGTACACGGTGGCTCTGGATGTTTCTACTCCAGACTCAGTCCACTGCTTCCGCAGGTCCCCCAAGGTCTGGAATCGGTCCTTCCCCACAATCTTCCTCAGGGTCCGGTCACCTCTTCTCGTTGTGCAGCGTTTTCTGCCACACTTTTTCCTTCCCACAGACTTCCCACTGAGGTGCCTTGATACAGCACTCTGGGAACAGCCTATTCGTTCAGAAATTTCTTTCTGTGTCTTACCCTCTTGCTTGAGGGTGTCAATGATGGCCTTCTGGGCAGCAGTCAGGTCGGCAGTCTTACCCATGATTGCGGTTTTGAGTAATGAACCAGGCTGGGAGTTTTTAAAAGCCTCAGGAATCTTTTGCAGGTGTTTAGAGTTAATTAGTTGATTCAGATGATTAGGTTAATAGCTCGTTTAGAGAACCTTTTCATGATATGCTAATTTTTTTAGATAGGAATTTTGGGTTTTCATGAGCTGTATGCCAAAATCATCAATATTAAAACAATAAAAGGCTTGAACTACTTCAGTTGTGTGTAATGAATCTAAAATATATAAAAGTCTAATGTTTATCAGCACATTACAGAAAATAATGAACTTTATCACAATATGCTAATTTTTTTAGAAGGACCTGTATGGGGGGTTTCTACAAACTACAGAAACGGGGCAATAAATATAGCATTTTGTTTAGCTGTTAACCCTTGCTTTGTTACTGGAAAAAATGGATTAAAATGGAAAACTTTCCCCAAAATTTAAATTCTCAAATTTCATCCCCATTTGCCAATAACGCTTGTGCAACACCTAAAGGGTTAAAAGTTTGTAAAATCAGTTTTGAATACCTTGAGGGGTGTAGTTTCTTAGATGGGGTCACTTTTATGGAGTTTCTACTCTAGGGGTGCATCAGGGGGGCTTCAAATGGGACATGGTGTAAATAAACCAGTCCAGCAAAATCTGCCTTCCAAAAACCATACGGCGCACCTTTCCCTCTATGCCCTACTGTGTGCCCGTACAGCGGTTTACGGCCACATATGGGGTGTTTCTGCAAACTACAGAATCGGGGCAATAAGTATAGCATTTTGTTTGGCTGTTAACCCTTGCTTTGTTACTGGAAAAAATTGATTAAAATGGAAAATTTGCCAAAAGATTTAAATTCTCAAATTTCATTCCCATTTGCCAATAACTCTTGTGCAACACCTAAAGGGTTAACAAGGTTTGTAAAATCAGTTTTGAATACCTTGAGGGGTGTAGTTTCTAGAATGGGTCATTTTTGGGTGGTTTCTATTATGTGAGCCTCACAAAGTGACTTCAGACTGATCCTTAAAAATTGGGTTTTTCACAAATTTCTGAAAAATTTCAAGATTTGCTTCTAAACTTCTAAGCCTTGTAACGTCCCCAAAAATATTTTGGAGGTATTACTATGTATTATAGAAGTAGAGAAATTGAAACTTGGAAATTTTCACTTTTTTCCAAATTTTGGGTAACTTTGGTATTTATTTATAAATAAAAATGAATTATTTTTTTTTACTTCATTTTACCACTGTCATGAAGTACAATATGTGACGAAAAAACAATCTCAGAATGGGCTGGATAAGTAAAAGCGTTTTAAAGTTATCACCTCTTAAAGTGACACTGGTTAGATTTGCAAAAAATGGCCTGGTCCTTAAAGGGAACCTGTCACCAGTTTTATGGTGTCCTAACTAAGGGCAACATAAATAAGTGACTGATTCGCTTAGGAAAATGCTGGGTCACTTTCTTTAATTGACCCAGTCAATCTGCCAACATCTTGTATTAAAAAGCTCCAGCTGATAATGATGAGTCATGAATATTCATGAGCTCCTGACTCTCCCCGCCCACCTGCTGCTGAATGACAGTTTGTTTCCATAGGAATCAGCAGCAGGTGGGCAGGGGAGTGGCTATAGCTCTGAATTAAATATACGCTGGACTCAATGACATCACGCTGGACTCGAATCAGCTCATTAGCATGCGGCATCTTTGTGTGTATATTATGGGGTAACCATCTGTCACACCAGTAAGTGAATACATCTAAGGTAATTTTTAGTAGTTAATGAGTGTATATAATTAGTTAGATTATAATCAAATATCCACATGACAGGTTCCCTTTAAGGTGAAATAAGGCAGAGTCCTTAAGGAGTTAAGAGGACCAATCAGCACCCTCGTGTAAACACAGAATTCTGATTAAAAAAACATGCAATTTCCAATTCAGGATTTTCATAATCTTGGACTGGGATGTCATGGAGGGCAGCAATATAGTCCCATAATACCTGAAGGGCATGAACATTGGTGGGAATGAAGTTGCAATATATGGAAAAAAAGTATAAGAACACACCTCTTAAAAGGGGTCGCCCAAGTTATTCGGTGAGATGGTGTAATTACAAGAAGCCGTCCCATTCACTTCAATGGGATGGCTCCTTTTATACCCTTGAATAGGTCTGAGCCCTTCCTTGAATGGGACGGCTTGTAATTACACCTGCTTACCACTGTTGCGATGGCGAGCAGGTAAACGGTGAAGGTAAGGCTGTGCTGGCACGGCACTCCCCTTCTCTTTGACCAGCTGATCAGCGGGGGTGCCGGGTGTCGGACCCCCGCTCATATGATATGACCTATCTTATCCTGACTTGGACAACTCCTTTATTCAGTGAATTCAGTTGTTTCATTCAGTCCCATTGTCACAGGTGTAAAAAATCCAGCCCCTAGAATGTCTCTACATTACACTTTGCTTGTTCTAAAGAGCTCAATGAATTCCAGCGTAGTCCTGTAATATGATGTCACCACTGGAACAAGTCAGTTCATGAGCTGTGAGTCGTATTGTTACAAAGTGAAAGCGTTTAGTAATCACAGCAACTCATCCATGAAGTGGAGACCACGTAAAGTTACAGAGTGGAGCCACCACGTGCATAAAAGTCACCAAGGCCCCGTTGACTCGATACCCCCAAAATCCAAAACTCCTGTCATTAGCATCTGCGCAATATTTGTGCTATGCCATGACATGGGTTTGCATGGTCGAGCAGCTGCATGCAAACCTGACATCACCCAGAATGTTAAATGGAGTAGTGTAAAGGGCCCTTTACACGGGCTGAGGATCCGGTAGATATTCGGGCATTCGTAGAAACGCTGGTTAGTGATTATCTGCCACTGTAAAGGTGTCGCCAAATACCCGATGAATGAGCGAAACGCTCGTTCATCAGGTGATAATTTGTGTGAACACTGTTTTCCGGCAGCAGATTGTGCTGTGTAAATATCATCTGCTGTCGGCAAACAACTAGTCTGTATGGGGACAAGCAATGGCATTAGCCATACTGTGGAGGAGATCATTGCATGTACATGCAGCGGTCTCCTCTGCTGACGAGCGGAAGGAACGTTGCTTTCCCGACAATCGCCTGCTGTGTTGTCCTGTCTAAAGGAACCTTAAAGCACGTCACCACTGGAGCCATGGAGACATCTTCTTTGGAGGCATGGATCACATTTCTCTATCTGGCTGGGTTTGGCGAATGCCAGGAGAACATTACCAGCCTGACTGAACTGTTCCAACTATAAAGTTAGGTGGTGGAGGGATAATGCTGTTTTTTTTTTTTGTTGTTTTTTTTTTTCAGGGGTTGGGCCGACCCCCTAAGTTCCAGTGAAGGGAAAACTTAATACTTCAGTATGCCAAGACATTTTGGACAATTGTATCCTTCCAACTTTGTGGGAGCAGCTTGTGGAAGGTCCTTTTCTGTACCAGCATGGCTGTGCCCCAGTGCACAAAGCAAGGCACGGCTGGTTGAGCTGGGTGTGGAAGAACTTGACTGGTCCGCACAGATCCCTGGCCTAGTATTTTTTCATACTAGGCCAGGGATCTGTGCCTAGTATGAAAAATTGTCCTTCTTTAGGATTTCCTAAAGTCGGGAGGAATGCATTATTGTCTTATTCACATATATTGAACCTGAATGTGGTAAGATCCGCAGAGTACGTTATGATTTATAACATATAATGTAAAAAGAAAAGTAACCTGCTCCTACGCCGTAACTTGGGAATCACATTTGGAATGGATGTTGTAACGTGTTTACATCTGTGTCTGGAGAAACAATGCCACCTTGAGGCTCCCATGGGAGAAACAAATCTTCCAAGACCATCACCATCTGCTGGACACAAGCACAAGACTGCTAAGAATACCGTGCACAAGTCTAATAGGATTCTGAATAAACCACCTACAAAATGCTAATTGATCAGAGCCCATGGGCTCACGTTCTAGGATTATAACCAGCGCAGGCCTTGTCCACCCATAAGGTCTACAACGTAATCTCACAGGTCACCAACTCCCACAAGATCCAGATGTAATAAAAAATACCTTGCAGCTTTATGTGATGCCTGAATTAGCACCCACCAATCATCAGTCCCAAAAAGCCTCCACTCCCTGGCAAACCTGTGAAAAGTATTCAGTGTAAGAATACTTTATTTGGATGTGTCACCAAGACATGAAATTAGAGGGTGTTATTTGCGTACTCTGCACTACGGCTACATTCCTATCAGTCTGAGCAAGAGTACAGCTTCCATACTTCAGCCAATATAATTTAAAAGACTGAAAACAGTCATTGAGCGACCCAAACTATAAAACAACCCCATTATTTAACACTGTGAGCACTGAAAAAACTAGAATAAAAAAAACAGTGCCAGAATTGCTATTTTTGCTTTCACCACCTCCCAAAAAAGAGAAATAAAAAGCGATCAAAAAGTCATATATACTCCAAAATGATACAAAGAAACGACAGCTCATCCAGCAAAGAAAAAAACCCGCACATAGCACCATTGATGCGGAAATTAAAAAAAGTTATGGATCTCTAATTTATAGCAACACAAAAATGTATTTTCTTTTAATGTAAATTTCATGGAAAAGTAGTGAAAAAAAATATTTGAATCCCCGTTCTGACCCAAGGAATAAAAATGGTGCCAATGAACAATACAACTCATCAAGCAATAAAAAAAAATCCCTTATACAAATCAACCGTGTATTTGTATGTCCGTCCGCAGCCCCGCAAGAAAGACGGAACATGTCCTATACTTGTCCATTTTGCAGACAAGGGTAGGCATTGTTACAATAGATCACGCACGCGTATTTTTTGGGGATCTGCATTTTTCGGGCCATAAAATACATACGGTTGTGTGAATGCAACCTAATCATTGAAAAATAGTGATATGGCTCTTCATTTGTGAGAAAGAGGGGAAAAAAAAAACATCAGGCCCATTAGGTCTGAACTGTCCTGGTTTTTAAAAGGGAATTTATAAGGGAAAATAATAGCATTCTTAATACAGAATACATAGTACAATAGGGCTGGAGGGGTTACATATTTTTTTAACTCGCCTTAATCCACTTGTTCGCGCAGCCCGGCATCTCTTCTGTCGTCATCTGTGAGGAAAAGGACCTGTGGTGATGTCACTGCGCTCATAACATGGTCATTCACATGAACCATCACAGATGAAGACAGAAGAGAAGCCGGGCTGCGCGAACAAGTGGATTAAGGTGAGTTAAAAAAAAATGTAACCCCTCCAGCGCTATTGTACTATGCATTCTGTATTCAGAATGCTATTATTTTCCCTTTTAACCATGTTATAATAGAAAATAATATAATGATCGGGTCTCCATCCCAATCGTCTCCTAGCAACCATGCGTGAAAATCACACCGCATCCGCACTTGTTTGCGGATGCTTGCGATTTTCATGCAGCCCCATTCATTTCTATGGGGCCTGCGTTACGTGAAAATCGCATGCTGCGATTTTCACGCAACGCACAAGTGATGCGTGAAAAATCACCGCTCATGTGGACAGCCCCATAGAAATAAATGGGTCCGGATTCAGTGCGGGTGCAATGCGTTCACCTCACGCATTGCACCTGCACGGAAATCTCACCCGTCTGAAAGAGGCCTTAAGGTGGCTGTACGCTTTTAGCAGTTGCCCAAACAAATTACTTTGGAAAAATGCCACAAAAGCACCTAGAAAAAAAAAGCTACAAAAAAAACGCTGATCAAGTCAGGCTCTTATTGAGTTTTTTGGGGCCAAAAACTGAGTGAAAGCACTCTAAGGTCCCTTACAGACGAGCGCGAGCGGATTAGGTCCGGATGCGTTCAGTGAAAAATGAGCGATTTCACGAACAAGTTCATTCAGTTTTATTTGCGTGGGTGCAATGCGATTTAATGCGTTTTGCATGCGCGTGATAAAAAAAACGGAAAGTATACAAACATCTCTTAGCAACCATCCGTGAAAAACACACTTGCTTGCGGATGCGATTTTCACACAGCCTCATTTACTTCTATGGGGCCAGCGTTACGTGAAAAACGCAGAATATAGAACATGCAGGCGATTTTCATGCAACGCACAAGTGATGCGTGAAAAACAACGCTCATGTACACAGACCCATTGAAATGAATGGGTCTGGATTCAGTGGGAGCGCAATGCTTTCGCATCACGCATTGCACCCGCGTGGGAAAACTCACACGTGTAAAAGGGGCCTAAGTATTGTTAGTACAAGCGATAAGATGCCTTCAGTCACACTGGTCTTGTGAAACGGACTTTGATTATTTAGGACACTGTATTAGCAACATGCCAAGGGGAACATTTATTAAGACCAGCATTTTAGACACCGGTCTCAATATGCCCTATAGCTGGCGGTGGATCCGCCGGAGTTATGACGAGGCGCCGGCCTCTACATAACGTCAGCGGATCCACCACCGCTTCTAAATGTAAGACAGCTGAGCAGTCTTAAAGGGTTTCTACCACCAGAATTACGGTTATGTAGCTTACTGATATAGCGATGCGCTAATGTCCGCACTACATAACAGTATGTTTTTTACATTTGTCCCTGCAGCCGTTCTGATAAAATACACACTTGTATAATATGCTAATGAGCCTCTAGGTGCTATGTGGGCGTAGATTCAGCACCTAGAGCAGTGGTGGCGAACCTATGGCACGGGTGCCAGAGGTGGCACTCAAAGCCCTCTCTGTGGGCACCCGCTCCCTGGTACGGTGTACCAGTATGCCTTAGACTTTTCCTGCCATTCATCAGCGCAGGGCTCACTATGAACAGCACAGGCAGCGCACTGAATGTAGGAAGGCTATTACAGCTACATGATAAAGTACATGGAAGATATACTATATAGGCATTCAGGTTAAAGTGCGTGTTGACACTTTGAGATAAATGTGTTTTGGGTTGCAGTTTGAGCACTCGGTCTGTAAAAGGTTCGCCCTAACTGACCTAGAGGCTCCGTCTACTCACCCTTTATCCCGCCCCGCTCCTCTTGACTGATGTCACTGTTCGCAGAATCATTGAGGAAATCCCGTGCCTGCGCCATTCACTTCTGTATTCGGCGCAGGCAGTGAAGGCTGCGCTCCTGGTGCTGGCTTCCTCACTGCGCCTGCGCCAAATACGTCACAGTGAGGAAGCCGGCACCAGGAGAGCGGCCTTCACTCACTGCGCCTCAACGATGCTTGGAACTTGGACATCAATCAAGAGGAGCGTGGCGGGCACAACGGAGGACCTGGGCGGGATAAAGGGTGAGTAGACGGCGCCTCTAGGTGCTGAATCTACGCCCACATAGCACCTAGAGGCTCATTAGCATATTATAAAAGTGTGTATTTTATCAGAAGGGAGAAAGGTAAAAAACACACTGTTATATAGTGCGGGCATTAGCACATCGCTAATGTAAGTCAGCTACATAACCGTAATTCTGATAGTAGAAACCCTTTAAATCTTGACCGTTTTCTACTCCATGCCCACAATTTATTTTTAGACTTGGCGTGAGCGGGGAAAAGTTGCAGATTGCGCCGCAAAGAACCTTTGCACCACGAATACAACTAATATTGGCGTATTTTTGTTTAGTAAATGACCCCCATGTGTTTTGTAGTTGTGTCTGTATAGGTGCAGACATGTTCAGGTTTTTGATGCATTTTAAGCCAAAACCAGGAGTGGATGGAAAATAATAATAATAATAATGATGATAATAAAGCTGTCACATCCGTCCTTTATACTTCCTCTCCTTACATGATCCACGTCTGATTTTGGTTTCAAACACTAGAACTGAAAACATCTGAATCTGCTTCCCATTGCTTTCAATGGGAGGCCACGCCGCAGTGCATGCAGCTGAGGATTTTCACATGCAGTTTTCCTGACTGCGCCAAGAATGTACAAATCCATTCTTGGCGCGGTTACTGCAGACACCTCAGAAAGCCGCAGCAGGAGCCCGTTTGTGGTTTAGCTTCATTCAATGGAACTAAACCAAGAGCAGGACTGCAGCATTCAAAGTGAAAAACCATGGCAGAAAACACAGCGGTTTCTACCATGGGATACGTGGCAAATACTTTAACACTGGCGTTTTGAATTCCGTTTGTGAGATCCGTTTCAGGGATCTCACAAACTGTTTAAAACGGATCACCTCAGCCCCAATGCATTCTGAATGGATAAGGATCCTTTCAGAATGCATCAGTTTGCCTCCATTTCGCTCTGGATGTGGACACCAAAACATTGCTTGCGGCGTTTTGGTGTCCGTCTGGCGATGCGGAGCCAAACGGATCCGCCCTGACTTACAATGTAAGTCAATGGGGGCGGATCCGTTTTCACTGACACAATATGGTGCAATTGAAAACGGATCCGTCCCCCATTGACTGTCAATGTAAGTCAGGACGGATCCGTTTTGACTTTGTCCTTCATAATTCAAACGGATCCGTTCTGAACGGATACAATGGTTTGCATCATAAGTGCGGATCCGTCTGTGCAGATACCAGACGGATCCGCACCTAACGCAGGTGTGAAAGTAGCCTAAGTAGAACTGTGTACTAGATGGTTATTAATCAGTGTTCCTGCTGCACGTGTACAGGTTCCACTGTAGGAAACCTAGTCTAGATCCAAAACGGAGCAGCTGCCTATGAAAACCGAGTAAGGGCCGACAACATCGTGCAGACAGAACTGTTTAAGGGCGTCTTCTCACGCCACAGATTTTGTGGCAGACAAATCCGCGACTGAAAATCCATGTGCTTTCTGCCCAATTCATATGAATTTTCAGTTGCGGAATTTTCTTCCACAAAATCTGCAGCATGTGAAGACGCCCCAATAGGTTAGCAGTACACAGAAAGGCCGCTTTCATAATGCAGCTGGGGTATTGATCTAGATTAGGGTCAGTAGAACTATGGGGGTCTTGGAGTAGCCTGGATCTCTAATGCTTTTCAATCAATAAAGGGCAATTACGGTTATATGAAGTTATCCCCTATTAGATCAGCAGGGGCCCTACTGCTAGGACCCCACCAATCATGTGATCGGGACCCTTTCATTTCTATGGGAGTTCAATAGATAGCCGATGCTGTTCTCCAGTAGAAATGAATGGGGAGACTGAGCGTACACCTGACCTGCCACACTGTTCAATTCGGGGGGGGGGGGGGGGGGGGCGGCCATGGTTCAGGTGATCAGTTGGGGTCCCAGCGCTGGGATCCTCACTGATCGATTCATAAAATCAGAATACCCCTTTAAACTCATGACCACAATGTCTACTTATGCGCGCCCAGAAAACAGATCCTCTCACATGACAGCATTTTACACCAGTATTTGCAATCCAACGCCGGGTTGGGAGCCACAGCATAGAAGGGGTGCTAATGTTTCCACCCGACTTGCTCTGCTGCTGGCTCACAAATGCTGCTCTGCAGATGAGGCCTTTGCTGGTATTCACTACTCATGCCATTCAGACCAAAATCCAGATGTGGTTCCAAATATGACATATGGGGCTCCTGCACAACAGTATTTTACTTCAGTATGCAAACTTTTTTTTTTTTTACGGATAGCACCCTGGCCTATCCATTTCAATAGAGCCACGCACACATCTGTGCGCCTAATCCACAAGAGGAACAACAGGTAATGCGGACCTAGAATAGGGCATGTTCTATATTTTTGCAGGTGCCACAGAATGGACAAGGATGCGGACAGCACATGTGTCCTGGCATCATCTTTTGCGGCCCCATTGAAGTGAATAGGTTCACATCAGACCTGCAAAAAAAAAAAAATATATATATATAAACATTCATGTGCATGAGCACCCAAGGCACAGTTCACATCACAGCTTTGCTCTTCTGATCTGTCAGAAGAACAGAAAAGAACAAAAACACAGATCTGTTATTTTTAGGGATGAGGGTACCCAAACGTTACAGGTTCAGGTGGTGTAGGAATTCCGTTATAACGGAATTTGTACACGGAAGTCTATGGGCGAGCAGAACGGATCCATCTGGTTTCCGTTATGCAGGATGGAAATCTAAGTCCAGTATAAGGGAAACCAGACGGATCTGCTAAGCTATTTCATAGATTTCTAGAATGACGGATCAAAACGGAATGTGAAGTTCAGGTTCGCTCATCCCTAGTTATTTTGTGCATGATCAGTTTGTTTCACTTACGTCAGAGATCAGTTCTAGAGAGGGGGGGGGGGGAGAAAAAAAAAAAGTACTTTTAGCAAAATAAGTAATCTCTGATGGAAGTAAACACAAAGTGATCATATATGTTGCTCAAAATAACAGATCCTTTTTTATTTTCCTGGTCTTCTGACAGATCAGAATGAAAAGCTAAACAGTGAAGTGAACTTGGCTTAATCCATTTTTGGCAGCCTGAAGATAGGCTACAGCCAAGGGCATGGGTTATAAAGCCACACTGAAATGACACAGCGAAGTACAATGTATGTGAACTGGGCTTTAACAAAACATCTACTGCAGATTTTCAAATCCACCACAAACTGCAATGAGTGAACCTACAATTCCATACTCCAGTAACACAAGCAGATTATGGATTTTCGTGTGGATTTAGGCTACTTTCACACTTACGTTGTTAATTCTGGTATTAAGATCCGGCAGACGATCTTAAAACCAGAATTAAACAGATCCATTCCGTTAGGATGCGGCTGTGTGAAATCAAAACAGATCCATCACTAAATACATTGACAGTCAATGGGTGACGGATGTTTTTTTTTAGGCAAAAACAAAACACCATTGACTTACATTGTTTTCAGTGCTAGATCCATTTTTTTTGGAGACAGTTTGATCACAATATGGAATGCTGCCAGAACGGAAGACATCGGCAGTATGAAAGAAGCCTTACCCGAGTAAGTGGACCAAAGCCACTTTTACATGGCAGTAATTTTAAGTCTAAACTAGGAGTGGGTCAAAAAGGAGAAAATAAATCTTGAGGAGCAAATCTTTCCACTCCCAGTTTTGGCTCACAAATCTTGTGTGAAAGGATTGTAAACCCATCCCTCACTGGGTGTGACGTGGGAATATTTTAATGGCTATATTAGCATCTGCCAACAGCTCTAAAGATGCAAGCACATGATTGAGCCGGGGTTACTGCTCTTTTTGGGTGACAAACATTGTGGCACCAGCCTGTTCAGCACTTCAGCCATCCTAGATCATTAGTCTTTGGGTCCATTCACACATCCGTAGAATGGGTCCGCACCCATTCTGCAGTACTGCGGACCCATTCATTCGCAATAGGGACAGCACACATTGTGCTGTCCGCATCTCTGGTCCACGGCTCCAAAAAAATAAAGTCCTATTCTTGTTTGCAATAGCAGACAAGAATAGGCATTTCTATAGGGGTGCCGGCCCTGTGTATTGCAGATCTGCTTTACACTACGGACGTAGCCATAGCGAGGACACACGTGGTACACTGCTTACCCCGTTTCATATAGAGATAATTCACTTAGCAGTAATTGTCACTGTAGATCTAGACAAGTCTTTCCTTTATTCAGTACATAGGTGTAATGAGATTATCTTCTCTGAGGATATAAGCAGGGATTTGGGACCAGGGTAATGCAGTACATGCTCATCTAGACTTTACAAGTATTGACAGATATTCTTGGAGACATTAGATTGGTTTACAGCCAGGCTGATTGGCACTTTGAGGGCATCCAAACAGGTGCCTATTCTGAGTTAAATACTATAGGCCAACGGTCTACTGGTAATCGCAGCAAGCGAAATATGTATTGACTTGTTGCCCCAATGCAACAGTAATACTTTGACCCAGCTCATCGCAAATTTTATGGTATGTTTTCAGACCAAAATAAATCACATCCGGAAACCCTTCTGTCCTAACACAACTAAAGAGGAAACAAAAAGGTTTAACACCTAGGCCGAAAGATAGTTACAGTATGGATGCCTCGTCCCGATCTGTGAGGCCTAGTATTTTGTGCAACCTGCAGCAGAAAGCCCAGGAGCCTGATGCAGGTGTGCACAGCGATTCTCCCCTGATCAGTGCATGGCCACCCAACATGATCTCAGAGAGCAGGACACTTTGTTTTCAGGAATTTGGGATAACTCTGAAAACCCCTATTAGCCGAAGAGTTTCCTAAACCAGTGTGCCTCCAGCTGTTGCAAAACTACAACTCCCAGCATGCCTGCACAGCCAGAGGCTGTCCAGGCATGCTGGGAGTTGGTTTTGCAACAGCTGGAGGCACACTGGTTGGGAAACACTGTCCTAAACTACATAAAACTGTATCCAATTCTAGGACACATGCATGTACCAGCATTAAAGGGCACACTACTTTTTACACTAAAGTGTATTCAATTACTTTAAGAAAATCTAAGACCTAAAATCTACTTCATTTGCATCTCTTATCCCCATGCATGAATTCTACTTCCCCATCATGCCTTAGGACAGTGAGCTGTGTCCCGACAGATCATGTGACACTAGATATCACACAACTTGATCATACCAATGACACTTGTCTGTCCTACATTAGGCTACTTTCACTCGCGGTTTCTGCAGATCCATCTTGTATCTGCACAGACGGATCCGCACAAATAATGCAAAAGCTTAGATCTGTTGCAAACAGATCAGTTTGAATTATTCATATAAAAAAAAAAAAAGTCAAAACAGATCCGTCTTGACTTACACCGAGTCAATAGGGGAAGGATCTGTTTTCAATTGCACCATATTGTGTCAGTGAAAAAAAACAGATCTGTCTCCATTGACTTACATTCCAAGTCTAGACTGATCTGTTAAGCTCCGCATAGCCAGACTCACCAAAATTCTGCAAACTGCGTTTAGTGACAGCAAAAAAAAAAAAAAAAATTTATTGATGCATTGTGAACAGATCCTTATCCATTCAGAATGCACTGGGGCTGAACTGTCCTGTTTTTTGGGCCACTTGTGAGCCCTGGAACAGATCACACAAGCGGACCCAGAAATGCCAGTGTAAAAGTAGCCTAAGAAAGGCTCTGATGCAGGACATAACCAACAGCAACTGAAAATCAAAAGTTTACCACAGGGTACAGTGGCAGGCTAATAACTTGTTCGGACACATGCTAGTTCCATTAAGCAAGTTAATTTGATTAATTGCCCAGCCCAAGAGTAAAGTACTGCATGTCCCATTACTGCACACATGGAATAGGCACTTGCAGATATTTTCTCTTTTTACTACAAAGACACCTGCAAACCCCCTACCTTTGTGACAAGCCTAATAATTGATACATAATGTCTTCTGCCTCCCTGCATAAAGCAACCAATTCACCTTCCATAGGTTGTCAGACAACAGCAATCCCCATGTATGACAGGGTGTATTTTAATGTGGAGAGAAAAAGCTGCTGCCAGACACCTGACTTCTACCTGGGAAAATTAGACTGGGGGTGTAGTAGTTGAAATGCGACACCCCTAATATATCAACATAATCTGTTGAGGAAAACAGTTCCCTGAACATAGTAGATTGTCAGTCAGTACCTATGAAAATAGCAGGTTTGGCCAACCGTAACCAGCAAGGGCGCCGTAACAGGCGGACCATGCATTTGTGTCCAGACCACAAAACAGTCACACAAAAGATACTTTGAGACCTTTATTAATAGATGCTTGCAGTTTGTTGACTGTTTAAAATAAAATCAGGTGTACGTTTATTACAAATTAAAAATGAGGTTCTTAAAAATCTTGGCTTGACCAGATAAACAATTTAAAAACCTTTTGCAGGTAAGATTGCGAAAAAATATGCTTTTAAAAAACTTGTCATTCCCAAAAGGAGATTTTAGATAAAAAATAAAAACATCGCTGCAAGAAACCATGCAGGATGACATTATCTGGTCAACAGCAAAAAGCAAGCACTTAAGGTCTTCAGTTCCAATTCTTTGTTCAATTTCTTATTGCTGGAATTTCAATCTTGACTTTATGATGACAAAACTGTAATGAAAACACAAGTTGCTTAACATTCATTTTATACTAAAAAAAATGTAATGCAAGTTTTTATTTATACATGTCAAGGTGCAAAAAGTAGAGTTTAGCACTTCATATATTACAAGCACTGGGAAAATAAGAATCCCTGCAGGATGTAACAAAATACATTATAAGAAAAAAAAAAAAATTGTGCAATTAAGATAAAGTTGTGCTCAGGCTTAGACACTAACCCGGATGGTGGTAGAGGTGGTAAGCCGGTATTTACTCAGCCCCGCCCTGCTCAGCCTCGGGAGCGGACGTGTTTTCTGCTGATGTTTCGGCTGCCTTGGTCTCTTTACCATCTTGTGGTTTAGGGTTTTCTGGGCGTCTGCGTCTGTAGTTAAAGTTACGGCGGTACCGTCGTTGAGGTGGCTGCTCACTCTGAGTTGCATCCCCTTGATTTTCTTTATCTTCTTCATTTCCATCATCTCTTGGTTGTCTCTGACGAAGAGGTCCCCTACAAGACGTGTATGAAATAACCATGAATATAGCCATTAAAGTGGCATTTGACACGATTATATTTAAACATTTCACAAAGTTTCAGACAAGGGTTAACTGCGAGAAAGGCTTCTGCAGGGGTGCGATGCCCCATCCTAAACTCTGCTTTTGTAACAAGACCTCATGGCATTATAGTTTATAATGCTGTGTGCCCCTGCCAAACATCAGCTGTAATGATCTGTACTGCCATAATGCTGTCAGTACAAAATCATTACAGCTGATGTCAAGCAAAAGCAAGCAGCATTCTAAATTATGATTCCATGTGTTATTGTTACAAGAGCAGAGCTCAGCAGGGAAAAATCATGCCTCCCGTCTGAAACTAGCACAAGAGACCGTATTCCAGTCATTGCCACCTCTTATTTCATTTGGGAAGACAGCTCCATACACATACCTGCGAAATCGTGGTCTGAAGCCTCGGCTGTACATGTTCGGCCTTACTGGTCTGCCTTGCTCACCTGTACCTTGGCCTTCTCCCTAACAAAAAAAAAGTGAAAGTACAAATTTGAAACAATTTCTAGAAAAGTAAAGGAGAAAAAAACCTGAATATTAATTACTTTAGTCTAAGTTAGCAATATTAGAGCAGTGAGGGTCTGACTGCAAACAACTGATCAGCAAGTGCCCAGAAGCTGCGACTGCAAACTGATCAGCAAGTGCCCAGAAGCTGCGGTGTCCTGGTGGGCAGTCACCTTCTCACTCCCAAGGATACTGTTCTACATTTTGTAGCAGCTAAGCGGTACTATTGAAGGAAAAAATAAAAACGACAACTACTTGTAGTACCAAGCATCACTGTAACATGGGGGGTGGCAGGAGTCTCACCCCCACAAACCTAATATTAATGGCCTGGGCAAGCTAATTATAAAGTGCAATAAACCTCCATGAACGCTTACCTCAACTAGTTCACCCTGTACTGGGTTATTATTATACTGTGGTCTGCGCCCATACGGTCTTCTTGAGTAGAATGGAGGATAACGACGCCTCCGGTAAGGGCGTTGCTGGTCAGCACCCTCTCCTTCTGTCACAGTCTCAATTTCCTCTGGCTTCTCTCCACTTTCGCTGTTCTGGTAGTTTTGCTGGTAATTACGTGGAGGACCTCTGCGACGTGGATAGCGCCTATAATGATTGCGATCTGCTGCATATTTGCTGCCTTGGACTGGAACACCACCAGGACCAGTTACATTGGCTGCCTCGGCACCCTGTGGACACAGACCAGCCATTAGTTAATTTGGGGGAAGAAGCGGCACCTATAGATTTCTCTGAAAACCACCAAGTAAATTACTCAAATGATGCAAGTCCTCTAGGAAATGTCTTCAAAACTCAATTGTTGGCTTAGAGGGGAATGTAGTTTGCCTCCTGCAGATTACTCTGCATTTAGGACTGAGAAAATTCTGTTTGTGAAACTGTTCAGCATTTTGTTTATTACAATCTCTGCTCAGTAGCCAATAGGGTGGTCAACAGCTGACCATGAATGCAAACTTAAGGTAAGGCTGTCAAATAAGATCACCTGCTCAGCTATTGAGCTCAGAGCAGAGATAAAAGGGGTTGCCTCAAGTAAGTGGCATCAGGTAGAGAATGTTAATACAAGGCACTAATTTATTGTGTCCATATTTCTTCCTTTACTGGCTGGATTCATTTTTCCATTATACACTGCTCATTTCCATGGTTACAGACCACCCTGCAATCCAGTGGTAGTGCTTGCACAATATAGGAAAAAAGCATCAGCCTCCGGTGGCTGGGACCATAGGAGCACACGTGGTAGTGCTTGCACACTATAAAGCACCAGTCTACAACTGCTTGATTGCAGGGTGGTCTGTAACCATGGAAGTGAGCAGTGTATCATGTAATAGAAGGAATCCAGCCAGCAAAGGAAGCAATATGGCAATCACAATACATTAGTAAGTGCCTTGTTTTAACTTTCTCCACATGATAAATACCAGCTACTGAAGTGAGACAACCCCTTTAATCTCTGCTCTGATCTCAATAGCTGAGCAGGTGATCTTATTTGACAGCCTTCCCTTTAAATCAAAACAAAAATGAGAAAGCTGGCAATCTAAGCTTTTAAACAAGCCCAGAATTACAGCACTCGCCAATACATTGGTCAGAGCTGAAATCAGCTTTCACTTTCAGCTGCCACTGTAGACTTGTTTTAACACTTAGACTTTCAGCTTTTAAACAAGACCAGGCCCATATCTCTAGCTGCCACTGATTATAAGATGAGGTTAAAGAAGCCCACCCCTCAGGATGCTGCCAAGCTCTGCTCAGGCTGAACTGTTAAGTCATTTACGCAAAGGCCAAACAGCTGTTAAGGGGGCTCTTCCATCAAAGGCATCTGCTTTTGCAGAGCAGGCCCTAGGATGACATGATCACCTGTATCTCCTAGTAAACAGCTAGTTTTGCTGGGGCAAACCAACACCAGCCAAGCATTTCCCCTGCAGTGACCATTGCAAAGTTTTGTTTTTAGTATTTCATGGTCACTTGCATTCGCCACAGGAAATGTTCCTCCATGATGTCCATGCCCCAAGAGCATATTAACAGGGGTCATCTTCACTAAAAGAACATGCTAACACGTCATACCCCAGATACACCTACCTTCTCTCCCTCCACTACATCAAACTCTACAGTCTCCCCATCTCCCACACTGCGAAGATACTTCCTTGGGTTGTTCTTCTTAATGGCAGTCTGGAAAGCAAAAAGAAAAAATTTCAGAATCAAGAAATCTCAATAGAGGACAAATTCCACCATTAGGGTTAGTTAACACATCCAGACTTAGCTGCAGAGTCACCCCAAGCACAATAAGGACAAAATTACTGACAAAGGGCACTTCAGGCAAACATAATTTCTAGAGAATATTGTGGTCCTACCATTTATAAACTGAGGGCTTATCCAATATCATAAACAGCCCCCCAGTGGTCGAGGAGCAGGGCAAGTATATTACCTGCAAGAGGCCTGTTTAAGACATTGGATAACCCCTTAAAAAGGCAGCAATGGCCCTGTACTGCAGTAGACAATATGACAGATGAAATAATCCTGTAAGACCTGTGCAACCTGCAGGCATGTTCTAGTGCAAGAGGAGCTGAGCAGATTGATATTTTGCCCCCATTAATTTTCAATGGGGACAAACCAGATCAAGATGCCTTCCTTTGTTTTTCTTGACTGGACACAAAAATGCTGCAACCTGTGATTTGTGTCAGTTCTGTGAAACTGAAGAAACTTAAACTGGCACCAAAAACCATGCAAGTCAATGGTGCCAGTTTTAAAATAATACAATCGCATCTGAATGGAACAGAAGCATCAAATCAAACTGAAGCGTTTCGCACCAGTTTTGTGATCTGCCGGATCATATAACCAGAATGCAAAGCGCACATGTGAAAGTAGCCTTACAGGTTTTCCCCCGAATCTTTTCCGACATTAGTCTGCTCAGCTCTTACTGCTCTAACACCGCCTGCAGACTGCGCTGCATTTCATGGTAACAGGTTCCCTTTAAAGGGGTTGTCTGGGTTCAGAGCCCCCCTGAGGCTAGCATTGGAGCATCTCATGCTCAGATGCGCTCCCTTGCCCTGTTTTCAAGAGAACACTGCTGGGTGTTTTACTGGCTAGGGCAGCGCTAAACCCCACCCAGTGCCGGTGATGTCACCATGCTTTCTGGCAGCCCGGGTCTTATAAAAAAAAAAACAAAAAAAAAAAACCCTTTGTCCTGCACGATTTAGCACAGGGTAAAGGAGAGCATTAGAGCATGAACTGCTCCGATGCTCCTGTCAGGGGGGCTGCTGGGGTGAAAATGGCGGTATGTCCGTGTTCAGCTCTGAACACGGACAACCCCTTTAAGACAAATACCACCAGATTTAACACAGGGGCTCACACCAGATGAATGCAGCGATTGTATACCACATACTGTCTGGCTTACTCGGAAAGTATCATAGGCCAGAATTTTGGTGAAAATGTTACACCTAAGGCCTCACATTCCAGCTGCAGAGGACTTCTTTAAATCTAGAAGTGCCATGTTGTCAGGTTGCACTGAAGTCAACTTGGGCAAGTTAAAATTACCATCACCCCCCCAAAAAATAAAATAAAAATTGTTGTCTCCATGCAGTCTTAGAATGTATGAGCCAAAGTTAGTTTGCAAAATGACACTTGACGCAGCTGAGTAACTTTGGAAGTTGATTTTGAAAGTGGAAAACCACAGCTTTGGTTCTGAGGTACTAGTTGGAACAGAGTTAGATATAAAGTTTTCCACTTTATCAAAAATCAGTTACCGAAGTTACTCAGTCACGTGCCATTTTGTAAAACTTACTTTGGCTCATTAGAGCCCATACATTCTATCAATGTACAGAGACTGATCTCTGTACAGTGTTGTTCCAAAGTTTTAAGTGAAGCGACTTTGGATGAAAAACTAGTCATAGCTTTCCACACTACAAATAAATCATTCAGGAGAAATAAAAAAATAATGTCCTCACCTGGTGTACAAACACATCTTCCTTGGTGTCATTCCTGGAGGAGAAAAATATAAGTTCATAAAAGGCTTCTTCATTAAAAATGTTTTATACATCGTTACCCCTATGCCTCTTCCACATTAAAGAGTCAAATAACGGCCTGTTTAGCTATTTAACCTTTACTGACATTTACACTGCCCCCACCAGCCTTCTAAATGGTGGCTTGGTGCGGGCATGGAGCAGGCAGGATCAACGCCTGCACATTCACCATACAATATATAGCAGCTTTGAGCAGTCAGATTTCATTTTGGTGCAGAGACCAGTAGGACGCAGAGAACATTCAGGACAGTAATAATGACCGTATACAATGCCAGGGGGCAGCAACCTTCAACACTCCAGCAGTAGGGATGAGCAAATCGACTTCTGGTGAAACATCCCAAGTTGATTCACAACTTCTTAAAGGGATTCTGCCATGATATTTTAGCCCTAACCTAAACATATGGCCAGGTCCATACAAACATGAATCCAAAACTGTACTTATTAAATCTGCCTGTGGCTCTATTAGCACATAAAACAGGTTTTTATAACCTGTCAATCGCCTACCTAAGGTGCCCAAGGGGACGTCACTTAATACAGGGTGCCCGCCCAGGCGCATGCGCACTTCACTCAACGAAGCCGCTGCCAGGAGTCCACAGCGCATCAGGCTGAGCATAGTGCGCAGGCGCCGGATCTAGCAGAGGCTGAGGAAGGCGGCGATTATGACTGGGAAGGAGGCGCTCAGCAACAGACAGCAGGGCACCCTGTATTAACGGACATCCCATTGGGCGCCTTAGGAAGGCGATTGACCGGTTCTAACAACCTGTTTCATGCCAATAGTGCAGAAGGCACATGGGCGGCAACTGGTTTTTGCGGACCGCAAAACGGTACGGTGGTGTGAATGAGCCCTTAGAATATATTGGCTCTTATGAGCCAAATCTATTACTTTAAGTAGTCTCGGGAGACTCAGCAAACTAACTTCAGAAATGTCTACTGTTAAAAACATTTTACCGAACTTTGTTTCAAGTGGTAGCTTTGAACCAAACCCAAGTTCAGTGAAAGGTTTTTACTAGAGGTGGGAAGCCATTCTTTTCGAATCAGTTCTCGAATCCTGTACATAATTGTGGAACGGTGTAAGTGATCCCAACTCAATATTCTTTTTTTTTTTTTAACAAAGTATTCGCCAATACAGTTCAAGGGTAGGGAAATAGGCGTTTTGGGAGGCGCGGGGATGTGAAGTCACAGCAGGATTCGAATTTTGCAAATTACATTGGGATTCGAGTCCACGAATCCAGCAAAAATCAAGAGATTCGTCGCCCCACCTCTAGTTTTTACAGTAGAAGTTAGTTTCTGAAGTTACGCAAAGTCTTGCAAGACTTCACAAAGTAATAACTTCAGCGCATAGGAGCCAATACATCCATTCACATGTCCGTAATAATGGGTCGGCATCCGTTCTGCAATGAGGACCCATTCTCTACCGGGACAGAATGGATGGGGACAGCACAGTGTGTTGTCCACATCTCCGGAAAAAAAAAAAATAAGAGCTTGCCCTATTCTTGTTCGCAATAGGGGAAAATAGGCATTTCTATGGGGCCTGCTGGCCGGGTTTATTGCAGATCTGCTATACACTACAGATGTGTGAATGGACCCCAATACTGCTCCTTACAGTATTCTAACAAAGTCTTAAGTAAATTGATTTTGGATGTTTCATCCGAAGTTGACTCTGCTCATCCCTATCCAGCAGTTCTGGCACTACAACTCCCAGTATGCCCCATTCACATCTACAGGATTTCCCAAAACAGCCAAGCAAAGTTACACGCTGGGGGTTGTAATTTCACAACGTCTAGAGTGCTGGAGGTCACTGACCCCTGTAGCTAATAGACAGGATCACCGAGGGGCACCTGCCGCCGTCACTCAGCACCATGTGTTCAATCACTGCTAGCCATCAGGACCCAGCATGAACTGGCAACGCTCCACGCTGTTTACCAAGGTCAGCACTGTGTTGCATTGAGTCAGGATACAAAGTATCAGCAAGATAGTAAACACTCACCTGTTAATGAAGCCATATCCATTACGCACATTAAACCATTTGACGGTGCCCAAAACCTTGGTTGCTGCCAAAGGAGAAAAAATAAATAAAATTAATATATAAATTCAATCGGTTGGTCCGCACCTATGAGCAGCAGAGCTGACGCTTGTCTGATGAGGGCAGAGTCTACCGTGATCTAAGATTGGCATATCACAGAAGCCATAGTGCACTACAACTGTATTATATTAATAAAAAAAAGAATAAATATTGCAAAGCTATGTTTAACTGCAATGTGTGAATACAGCCCAAGCTGGGATCACTAGGAGAGGACGGGGAAGATATCAATGGTTAGCGGTACAAGTGATAACCTGCTGGGGTGGCGGTAATAGGCCTATAGACCACGGAAGGGCAGCAGCAGAAAGTACCAGTCCGCCACCACGTGGCTGGAGCCGAGCCAAGCCACCACCCGGCTGCCGCTCCGGAAGCACGCACACGGAGGCAGCCCCGGGCAGACAGGAGCGCGGCTCCCCGGCTCTACACCCTGGGGGAAGAGGCGATGCGGGCGGCTCGGGACACAAAGGCTCCGGGAAGGGACGAGTAGGCCGCACGCAGACAGCGGACATTTTGAAGGCCCCAGGAAACGGTGACGTCACGGCCGTGAGGCGGGCGGAGGAGGGAGGGGGGAGCCGCCACTCACAACGCGTGGCAAGCATTTCACACCAGACAGTTGAACCGACTGCAGCCGCCGCCCGGCCGCCTGCCCACTACACTCACCGATGACCTTCTTCTCCCCCACAGTGGCCGCCGGTTCCGGGCTTGACTTGCTCTCCAGGGCGGCTGGCTGCTGCTGTTGAGTTTCGACGTCGCTGCTCATGGTGTTATAAATGGTTGTGGTTCCCTTCAGAGGTGGTGACTCGGGCCGGCGGCGGCTCGCTGTTAACTTGACCCCGGGTGTTGATGGTAACTTAGGCCGGCGGTGGGGGGCTGTTGCCTTCGAGCTCCCTGCTGTCCGCTCTCCGCTCCCGCTACCGATCGAACTGCCCAAAATGACGTTACAGACGGGTTAATCATCGCAGACTGCCCGCCCCCCGCGCGCTCCCATTGGCGCAGGGGCTCGTCAGTCCAGAGCGCTCAAGCTGATAGGCTGACGGGAATGCCGGTCTCGCAGTGGCGTCTTGTGATTGGCTGGAGGTTTTCGCGGATGGCCGCTATTGGGTGGCAAATGTGTCAGTCAGAGGATTGGCGGGATTAGTCTCGACCGTGGCCTCAGACGGCACCATAGCTGCTCAGAATACTAACGCAGTGTGCTGAGGAGGGGGAGGGGAGGACAGCGTGCCCAGTGCGGTCCCGGGGAGCACCATTTTCACTGTGTATGAAACCTCATTCATGCCCTTTACACGGACACGATACGGTTATTATGAATGACAGCGTACACATTGCTGACAAGTCTGCCCCTGTTCACACTGCCGTGCTCTCCGCGCTGCTTGTTTATATAGTAAAACATGACGACATCTCGGGCCGCATGGATTTCATAGTTTTTTTTTTTTTCCCTCTCATGATGACTGCTGTTTACTACACACATATACTACACTGTATAGTCCTCATGGAAACCAGTACATTCAGTGGGGGTGGGGCAGAATGCAGCCACCTTCCCAGATCCTGGTTCTGGGGTCCGGCTGCCCCCACCGCCTGCCATTGTCAGGACGTCAATTTCCGCTGCTGGAAAACCCACAGGGAACAGAAATCTCATATAACGTTGTCCACAGCATCTCGGGCTACGTGCACACCACCGCGCTGGGTTTCGCAATCCGGATCCCAGCCGTGTGCATTCCGCAATTTGCGTAACGGGTCGCCCATTATAGAAATGCCTATTGTCCATAAAACAGACAAGAATAGGACTTATTCAGATTTTTTGCGTTCCACGGAACGGAGCAACGGATGCAGACGGCACACGGAGTGCTGTTCGCATCTTTTGCGGTCCCATTGAAATGAATGTGGACCGAAACTACGGTAGTATGCATGAAGCTTAAGGCCTCTTGCACACAAACGTTTATTTTTTTTTTCCGTTTTTTTGCGTTCCATATATGGACGGTATACGGAACCATTCATTTCAATGGAGCCGCAAAAAAAAACTGAAGGTTCTCCATATTCCTTCAGTTTTCGTTCCATTCAAAGATAGAACATGTCTTATTATTGTCTGCATAACGGACAAGGATAGGACTGTTCTATCGGGGGCCAGCTGTTCCGCAAAAGAACGGAATGCGCACGGACGTCATCCGTATTTTTTGCGGACCGCAAAATATTGAAAAAGCCATACGGACGTGTGCAAGAGAGGCCTAAGGTTGAGTTCACACTTCAGTTATTTCCATCAGTTAGGGCTCATGCACATGAACATGCGCCTCCCGTCCATTGGGGACCGCACAATGCACAGGCACCGTCCGTGTGGCCTGCGCTGAAGGATGCGGACCACGTTCAAGTTGAATGGGTCTGGGATCCATCCACACTGCAAAAAAATAGAGCATGTTCTATATTTTTGTGTTGCGGAGGGATGGACTGAAATACCACAGAAGCTTCCAGACTCATTTAAGTGAATGGGTCCACATCTGAGATATGGTGCCCGTATATAGCGGACCTGCTGTTTGTGGGCCGCAATATGGGCATGGTCGGCACACGGAACAGGTGCAGATCTCTCCATTATACAGTATCTCAGTCACAATAACTGATGGAAATAACTCATTCAAACACTGAAGTGTGAACTTGGCCTTAGGCGTCATGCACATGACCGGATGTATTTTGCAGTCCTCAAAAAACAGATCCGCAAAAAATACAGATGACCTCCGTGTGCATTATGTATTTTGCAGAACAGAACAGCTGGCCCCAAATAGAACAGTCCTATCCTTAATAATCAGAGTAACTTTTTTTTTTAATGGTTCAGCATACGGTCCGCAAAATGGAATGGACACAGAAAGAAAATACGCTCGGGTGCATGAGCTCTTAGTGAAAAATCACTGGGAGGTTGAAGGGGTTGACCACAGGATAGCAGAAAGTGCCTGATGTCTGACAACTGGGGCCCCTGCTGATCACTAACACGGGGACCCGTATTACCTTGTCTGAATGGAGTGCATGTGCGCCGCCGCTCCATCCAGCCCTATTGGACGTACGAAGACAGCGAATCACTTGCGGTCAGCTACCTCTGGAGCCCTGTAGAGCTGGAAGGAGGCGCAGACATGCATGCGTGTCTCACGGTGTGCTGTCTGCATATTTCGCAGACACTTTGAAATGAATAGGTCCGCATCCTATCCACAGAAAATGCGGATCAGATACGGACCAAAAATACAGTTGTGAGAATGTGGCCTAATATATAGTATTTAATATCAGCAGAATAATGGCTTGTTCACATCAAGAAGTCCGTTATTGTACGGAATTTGTAAGACTGAATTCAAAATGGAAACCTTTGGAGGCATTCCGTTTTGATCCTTCATAATGGAGGTCTATGGGCCGCATAACAACAGGACTTTATTTTCCGTCCTGCGTAACGGAAACTAGACGGATCCGTTATGTTTGGCCATAGACTTCTATTATGACGGCTCAAAACGGAATGCCTCTAAAGGTTTCTGTTTTGAATTCCGTCTTACAAATTCCGTTATTTTCCTTTACACCTATGTTATAACGGAATTCGTAACTCTGATGTGAACCCGCCCTTATAATAAAATAGTGAAACGTAAAAAACCTTATGATAAGTAAAATAGCATTGAATATGTTCCGATATGTTTGCTACATTTGATAGGAACATATTCAGTGATATTTTACTTATCTTATGGGTTTTGTTTTATTATTATGTTGATATTAAATACTGTCTATTACATATACTTTATGCTAGGCATCCTCAAACTGCGGCCCTCCAGCTGTTGTAAAACTACAACTCCCACAATGCCCTGCTGCAGGCTGATACGTGTAGGCTGTTCGGGCATACTGGGAGTTGTAGTTTTGCAACAGCTGGAGGGCCGCAGTTTGAGGATGCCTGCTTTATGCTATTAGAGATGAGCGAATTTCATATTTTGAAATTCGCTGACGCTTCTTTTACTGGTAAAAGGTGAATTGTGTTATGGATTCCGTTACCACGGACCATAACACAATTCTATGACGAATGCCTTTAGAGGCATTCTGTCATAATGGAAGTCTATGGGCTGCAAAACGGATCCGTCCCGTTATGCTGGGGAGTCCTCTTGGAAGGCGTTGGACGAGAAGTTTCTGTAGTGCATCAGTGGTGTCGACAGTGATCAGAAGAGGGGACTCATACATATAGAGAGGGTTAAGACAGATGACATCAAGATCACAAATTGGTTCTGCGGTAGTCCATGCAGTGACCGCCTAGACCAGGGATGGGCAAACTGCGGCTCTCCAGCTGTTGTAAAACTACAAATCCCATCATGCCCTGCTGTAGGCTGATTGCCCAGACTGCCTACAGCTATCAGCCTACAGCAGGGCATGATGGGATTTGTAGTTTTACAACAGCTGGAGAGCCGTAGTTTGCCCATCCTTGGCCTAGACCATAAGAAACCTTCATCTTGAAGCAGGACTGCATTCACATGCTCCACTAGCTTGTTTGGCACTCACCTCTCATCATAGCCAAGAGCGCCTGCACTGGTGCCATGAGAGCCCATTGGCGGCATGAATGGCAAACAGTAGTGTTCAGTGATGAAAGCAGGTTCTGCCTTGGTACTAATGATGGCCTCATCAGAGTTCACAGGAAAGCTGGAGAGCACCTACTGCCAGTATTCATCGTGTGCAGACACACAGGACCAACACCAGGTGTCATGGTGTGGGGCACCATATGTTACATGGTGGTTCCTATCTGATATTGAACATTGACCAGCCTTCAGTAGGTCATGGACACTGTGGAACCAGTCCTACTGCCTTATTTGACTCAGGAAATGTAGTGTTCCAACAAGATAATGTCCACCCCCACTCTGCCTGCACTACACAACATGCTCTTCATGATGTCCAGCAGCTGTCTTCACCAGATCTGTCCCCCAATCAGAATGTCTGGTATGATGGATCTCCCATGCACAGCAGCCAACAACCACCTTGTCTGAAGTACGAGTTGAAAGAGTTTGGCCTGACATACCATAGAAGGATCTCCAGCATCTGTATAACTGTAACCATGCCAGAGTGGCAGCCTGTATATCAGCTTGTGACCTTGCCAGGTATACCCTGCTGCAGATCCTAAAATAAAGGGTGCCCCACCTTGTGTGTGATCAGTGACCAAGCACCACTAGCAGTTTATACTTTGCCATTCTCAGCATAATTGCATTACGTTTTCCAGGTCTTCTTCAGTTTCTGCTGGGGTACGTACAGGTGTTCAGGGCACAGAGACATCTTCATCTCGCAGGTTTACAAGTGAACGCCAGAGAAAAGCACAATTAAAAGATGTTACAGTTTTCTTTTTGTCTCAGTCTTTAATTTGTAAACCTGTGAAATGAAGACTCCTCTGAACGCCTGTAAATATAAAGGATGGATGACAGAGTTTTGCTGTAGAACCCTGTGGAGTCAGATTTGTGAACAATTGTCTATTGTATGCACTACCCTGTTTTGTGCCCTGCAGACTTCAGGTACAACCTTACAGAAGTTCTCTGATGACTCGGCCATAGTAGGCCTCATCACAGACGAGGATCACATGAAATACAGAGAACTGACCCAGGAATTTGTGGATTGGTGCCAGCAGAACCACCTGAGGATCAAAGCCAGGAAGACTAAGGAGATGATGGTGGATTTCCACAAGCACAGACATCTTCCTAAACCAGTGGACATCCAGGGTATGAACATTGAGATACTCAACACTTATAAGTACCTGGCTGTACACCTCAATAATAAACTAGACTGGGCAGATAACATGGACGCACTATACAGAAAGGGCCACAGCAGGCTTTACCTGCTTAGGAGGCTGAGAGCTTGGAGTGCAGAGGACACACTTCTTAGGGCCTTTTTAACTCTGCTTGCATCAGCCATCTTCTTCGGAGTGGCCTGCTGGGATAGCATTATCTCAACCAAGGAAAGGAAGGGACTTGACAAACTGATTAGAAAGGCCAGCTCCATCCTGGGGAGCCCACTAGAACCAGTGCAGGTGGGAGGTGAGAGAAGGAAACTACCATAGTTGATCTCCATGCTGGAGAATAACTCCCATCCCATGCAGGAGACGGTCATAGCATTGGCCAGTACCGTCAGTGACCAACTGCTTCACCACAAGTGTGAGAAGGAGATCTATTAGAAGTAATTCCTCCCTGCTGCTGTTAGGGTCCATTCACACGTCCGCATCCGTTCCGCAGTTTTGTGGAACAGGTGCAGACCCATTCATTTTCAATGGGGCTGGAATGTGCTGTCCGCATTTGCGGATCCGCACTTCCGTTCCGCAAAAAAAATAGGCGGACAAGAAAAGGCGTTTTTTTATGAGAGTGCTGGCGATGTGCGGTCCGCAAAATGCAGAACACCACAGACCCATGCGGAGATAGACTGAACTCACCGTCTATGGGTTCCTGTGGATATCATTCCATCCAGAGACTGAATTCTATAAACTGTGATATCTAGATCACTCATTTTTTTTCTGTAATCCACAGTCACGGTAATGTAACAGTGTGAATTTTCCTATGGTGGGACTATTAAAGGATTATCATATCTTATATGCACATATACAATAACTACCTGGTATATAAGTAAATGGCGATGATCGGTGCAATTATTGGGAAGGGATGGTCCTAGGAATGCTCGTTCCAGACAACTGCCCTGTGTAAAGGTGCCGCTAATCACCCAATGAACGCTCATTCATCAAGTGAAAGCATCACATGCAGATTGTGCTGTGTAAAGCCTCATTCACACGTTCGTGTCCGTGCTCAAATCCGTGAGAAGGTGGTCAGTGATGCAGCCGTGAAGGATCCGTGTTGGGTCCGTGTTTCACCAACACTGAACAGCTGAAAAATAATCTTCAAAGAATCTCTTCTTAATGATCCGTGCAACACGGATGGCATCTGTGGTTTTCACGGACCCATAGACTATAATGAGCATGATAGATCCGTGAACACAGACAAAATAGAGCATGCATCCGTGCTAAAACCAGGATGTGTGAATACACACATTAAAATGAATAGGGACGTGTGCTGTCCGTGAAACACAGACATGTGAATGGGGCTTAAATGGGGATCTGCTGTCTAGAAGCAATAAGTCTCTATTGGGCAAGCGATGACGGTAACAATGGCTTGTCCCCATACACAGGCGCTCCCACTTCCTCTGACGAGAGGCAATTGTCAGCAACAAATGGTTATTTTCCTGCTGTTGGCCCATGTAAAACTACACGTGCGGGTACACAGTACATACATGCAGCCAGTAATAAGCATTCTTACACCATCAGCACTGATGTCCATAATTCATGTTTACATGCAGGTCCTCTGACTGTGCTGGGAACATGGCCGCTGATGGAGGATTGCATTCCTCAGCGACCTCCATTCATTTACACTAGTCCCCCTTGTAAATTAATGGAGGCCAATAATGGGTGTAATCCTCCATCAGCAGCCATATTTCCAGCGCAGGACCTGCGTGTTAACTTGAATTATTCATATGATACTATCAGACATCGTCACCAATGGTTTAAAGATACCCATACTTCCGACGAACACTGTCCAAACCACCCGCGATTCAAACGTCTATGGGGTTTTCCTGAGTTTCCGCTCCGATGGCAAATGTTGGTGAAAGAGGGATCAGACACTTGGATTTCAACATACCCAATCCTTTGTTCTTAATCGCTTTCTAAGGGCACTTTCACACTAGCGTTATTCTTTTCCGGCATTGAGTTCCGTCCTAGGGGTTCAATACTGGAAAAGAACTGATCAGTTTTATCCTAATGCATTCTGAATGGAGAGCAATCCATTCAGGATGCATCAGGATGTCTTCAGTTTAATCTTTTTTACTTTTCAGGATAGAGATAATACTGCAGCATGCTGCGGTTTTATCTCCGTTCAAAATTCCAGAACACTTGATCCGGCATTTTTTCCCATTGACATGCATTAATGCCGGCAAAATGGATCCGGCATTGTGGTCTGCGTATGCTCAGACCGCAAAAAAAATAAA
This sequence comes from Bufo gargarizans, assembly GCF_014858855.1. Taxonomy (NCBI): domain Eukaryota; kingdom Metazoa; phylum Chordata; class Amphibia; order Anura; family Bufonidae; genus Bufo; species Bufo gargarizans. Next base: position 641,930,897 of record NC_058081.1, read on the forward strand.
ATAAAAATGCTGGATCCGTTTTTCCGGATGACACTGGAGAGACGGACCCGGCATTTCAATGCATTTATCAGACGGATCAGGATCCTGATCCGTCTGACAAATGCCATCAGTTTGCATACGTTTTTGACGGATCCGGCAGGCAGTTCCGGCGACTGAACTGCCTGCCGGAATCCTCTGCCACAAGTCTTAAAGTACCCTAAGATGTTTGGGGGCGCGTTATTTTCCTATGCCTACTGAGAACACATGCACACTCAGCCAAGTGTGCATGTGTATGGAAGGGTTGGAATGAATAGCTGTCGGCCGACAGCTATTTAAAGTGTGTGGCCACCTTAAGAAAACAAAAGTTGGTATAAGGGTCCATATACACGTCCGCAATTTCGTTCCGCATTTTGCGGAACAGAATTGCGGACCCATTCATTCCCACTTTGCGGCATATATGCCGACATTCGGCTACACGTAGCATTTTTTTTGTCTGGCTGAAAGCACCCATGGGCCCTGGTGTCTGAGAGGACTGGGTCCCAGGAACTTCTCATTTATCCTCTGGGCACATACATATATATCACCTCCTTTAGGGTCCATTCACACCTCCACAACGTGTTTTGCGGATCCGCAATTCTGTTCCCGAAAAAAATAGAACATGTCCTATTCTTGTCCGCAATTGCGGACAAGAATAGGCATATTCTATAGTGCTGGCAATGTGCGGTCCGCAAAATGCGGAACGTACATTGCCGCTGTCCGCTTTTTGCGGATTCACGGATCCGCAAAACACGTTGTGGACGTGTGAATGGACCCTAGAGGAGGTGATATATATATGTATGTGCCCAGAGGATAAATGTGAAGTTCCTGGGACCCAGTCCTCTCAAACACCAGGGCCTGTGGGTGCTTTCAGCTAGACAAAAAAAATTAAAAAAATGCTAGTCAAATGTCGGCATATATGCCGCAAAGTTGGCGGATTACCGCCGGATCCCATTACAGTGAATGGGGATCCAGTGGTATCCAGCTATGCCGGATAGAGTGAACTCCAGCAGTTTGTGCCTCCACCGAAGTTCACAGCGCAGATGTGAGCCCAGCCTAAAGCCTCATGCAGACGTCCGTGGAACACGGTCTATGAGATACCAGGCTGACACTGCAGGAGCGCACGGCGTCTTAACAACCAATGCCACCGTGCGCTCCTGCAATGCCAGTCCGGTATCTCACGGACCGCGTTCCATGGACGTCTGCATGAGGCTTTAATGGTGGACAGCCCCTTTAAGAGCATATGATGTACTGTTATTGAGAGATGTTACCACATTCGGATACATTGTAGCTACAACCCCCCCCCCCCCCCCCCCCCATAGCCTGAGGTGTTAGCTGCAGAAAACAAATAAGATCTAATTGTAAATGGGGTGAAAAAATCTGCACTGTCAAGTTTGGTTCAAATGTAAATGATTTCATACCACATATACACGGTGCGCCGATGAGAAGAACAACAGGCCCCGGCCTTCTTATGGTTGCCATTATTATGCACATGACGCGCTCTGAATCTGAATGGACACAGCTTCTCTGTATGAATACGGCAACACAACATATTTCCCAAATGCAAATGTGGCTGGAACACAAGCTGCACATTTTGTAAATGCACCGGGCACCTTTACACCAGGCCAATTTGTGTTTTTCCTCCCCATCTTCCAAGAGCCAGAAATTCTCTTCAAGTAGCCATGTGAGGGCTTATATGTTTGCAGGACAAATTGTATTTTCCAAGCCAATATTACATTTACCATAGCTTGTATTGGAAAACGTGAAAAAAAACAAAAAAAAAAACAAATACACAATTCCATCACGTTTTTGACACTCGCTATGTGCTAAAAACGACATGACCTTATTCTGCAGGTCAGTACGAGTCCAGCAATACCAAGTTTGTTGTTTTTACTAGTGTTGAGCGAATTGAGCTTCGGATCATAGATCCAATGTAGATTCACTCTAACGCTTCGCTTTAGGGCTTGTTCACACGACCGTATGGCTTTTTAAGTGTTTTGCGGGCCGTATTTAACGGATCCATTTTTCTGTTTTTTGTTTTAGTAGTGTTTCCGGTTCCATTCCGTTTTTCCATATGGCATATACAGTAATTACATAGAAAAAAAATTGGGCTGGGCATAACATTTTCAACAGATGGTGCTGCAAAAACAGAACGGATACGGAAGACATACGGATGCATTTCCGTATATGTTCCTTTTTTTTTGGACCTATTGACTTGAATGGAGCCACGGAACGCAATTTGCAGGCAATAATAGGACATGTTCTATCTTGGAACGGAAGAACGGAAATGGAATTCATACGGAATACATTCCGTTTTTTTTTGCGGAATCATTGAAATGAATGGCTCCCTATACGGACCTAAAAAAACTGCTCATATACGGAACGAAGTGTGAACGAGCCCTTGATGCTGTCCTGGAGACCTGTCTTCGTACAGGATTAAAATGTATCACCTCTGTGGAGGCAAATTCATTTCACCCTTGGGCTACTTTCACACTAGCGCTTGATCGGATCCGTTCTGAACGGATCCGATCATATTAATGCAGACGGAGGCTCCGTTCAGTAGGGATCCGTCTGCATTAATAACTTAGAAAAATTTCTAAGTGCGCAAGATGCCTGAGCGGATCCGTTCAGACCTTCAATGTAAAGTCAATGGGGGACGGATCCGCTTGAAGATTGAGCCATATGGTGTCATCTTCAAGCAGATCCGTTCCCATTGACTTACATTGTAAGTCTGAACGGATCCGCTCGCCTCCGCACGGCCAGGCGAACAGCTGAACGCTGCAAGCAGCGTTCAGCTGTCCGCGCGGAGGCGAGCGGAGCGGAGGCTAAACGCCGCCAGACTGATGCAGTCTGAGCGGATCCACTCCATTCAGACTGCATCAGGGCTGGACGGAGGCGTTCGGGTCCGCTCGTGAGCCCCTTCAAACGGAGCTCACGAGCGGACAGCAGAACGCTAGTGTGAAAGTAGCCTTAGTCGCACGAGACTTCGGTGAGTGAATTTGGTAATCACTTCTGATTCGGTGAATGAATTCCGTATTCATTTCTACATCTTTAAAAACATTTTAAAATAGCAATCCAAAGTTTGGTTGGGTACAGAGGTACCAGCAGATACCAAACCCAACCTCGGATTCAGAATTTTAAATGTTTTTAAAGATGTAGAAATGAATACGGAATTCATTCACTGAAGTCTTGTGCGACTTCAGAGGAAACTAATTTTGGCTCCACGGAGGCAATACATTTTAAAGGGTAACTGTCATGTTTCCATAAAAAAATAAATCTGTTTTAGCATATGTTACTGCTGCAGAGGCATTCTGCATAGAGCAATCTTTAGTTTCTCCACATTCCACTGTCTTCCTTGAATTTTTCCCTTAGGCTACTTTCACACTAGCGTTTTTTGCAGATCAGTCATGGATCTGCGAAAAACGCTTCCATTACAATAATACAAATGCATGCATCCGTCATGAACGGATCCGGTTGTATTATGTCTTCTATAGCCATGACGGATCCGTCTTGAACACCATTGAAAGTCAATGGACGGACGGATCCGTTTTCTATTGTGCCAGAGAAAATGGATCCGTCCCGGTTTGGCTCCACTTCGTCAGGCGGACAGCAAAACACTGCCGGCAGCGTTTTGGTGTCCGTCTCCAGGGCGGAATGGTGACTGATCGGAGGCAAACTGATGCATTCTGAGCGGATCCTTATCCATTCAGAATGCACTAGGGCAAAACTGATCCATTTTGGACCGCTTGGGAGGTCCCTGAACGGATCTCACAAACGGAAAGCCAAAACGCCAGTGTGAAAGTATTTTTACTGGCTGCCTGTGAAGCTGTGGCAGCTTACTAGGACAGCCCTGGGAGCCTTCACAAGGCCCTAAGATTCATGGATTCCTGCTCTCCTGCCCACCCGCTGGTGTCTGACAGTCTAATACCTAGTTTTCTCCCTTTCTCTCTAGGAGAGAGCTGCCAATCATCAGCAGATGGTGAGAGAGCAGGAGATTATGTATAACCAGGACTCTTCTCAGGTAGACTGGACTCTTCTCAAGGCCTGGGCTGCAGCGATTATGATGCTGGTTCTCAGCAACCACTGACTTTTAGCTCATGAGTGACACACCGCTGACATCAGCATGTATGTCACTACTTTATACTGCCCTCTGCCCGGTCAGCATAAAGTTGATGAAAGGTCCCTTTAAGCCATGGTGGCCGCCAAGGGATCATTGTGAAATACATTCTAGGAATGATTGGGGCTGTAGTGAAGGTAAGGATGGGCGTTCATGACAGAAAATATGAATCATCACTCCGCCTCTTACATGCAAAGACAGCACCCATTCTTCACTCACCCTGCGTCTCTAGGTGAAGTTGCCAAACCGGTATCTTCCCTCCAGAATGGAGATGGCACCTGAGAACTGGAGTAGAAGGCATGGCTTCACATTATATATACTGTAGGTGCGAGATCTGGTAAAACCTTGATATTGTAGAAGATACTGGAAGGTGAGAGGCCATGTTGCTGGTACATTGCAGTGCAACACAAGGGCTATCTGTGCCGTGACTGCTGAAAAAGTGGTAAGATTTAACTATCCGACATGTCATGTTTTTGAAAGTATACGGCTATGCCAGATCTGGTGAACTCTGGCTGGCTATTTCAGGAGAGAACAGCCTGCCGGATCCGTTGGACCTACTAAGGCTGAAATTATGACTCGCTTAAATCGAGTAACGCAACACGAAAAAATCCTCAATGGCAATTTTTTGTGCCATGTGATCCCGGAGCGCGAGTGAAGCGCTTGCTATTACTTATCGCTCCGTGGTCTCCCGCCGGCGGGCACCATGTGAAGAAGAGGATGGAAGAGCTGTGGAGTGTCGGTAGCACCCCTAGCGGGAAAGCTAAGTATTTGAGTTCACTGGCACTGGGGACTGATGGCTAGGAGGGGGAAATCGTGGCACTGAGGGAGTAACTAATGGGACTGGGGGAGTAAACCATGTCACTGAGGGAGCTAAGGGCACAGGGGGCTGATGGCACTGGGGTGGGGGGGGGGGGGTGGGGGGAGTAGCGGATAGCAGTGGGGTAGCTGATGGCTCTAGGGGCAGCCTGATGGCATGGGGGAGGACTGATGGCACTTGGGGGGGGAGCCTGATGGCAGGGGTGACTGATGAGTTTTTATAAAGGAAAATGTTCTTTTAATTAGTTTTTTTCTTATTAGAGTTCTCAATTAATCGTTGGCTTAATCGATAGAATACTTGATTACTAAAATAACGGATAGCTGCAGCCCTAGAACCTAACCTTATCCAACAAGGAGATCCCCTTTATGGACATGAAATTGTCCAACCAGGGAGATGGAATTACTTCCACTACATGTAGAAATGAAATCCCAGGGAATACTATATTCCGAGCATCATCTGTCACCCACGATATGTGGATAATAACAATCCTTATGGCGAGTGGATGAGGGATAAGCCACAATTGTTCCGAAAATACGAATTATATTGCTGAAGCCTACATACCGTAAAACTGGTTGAGAAAAAGAGGTTATTCTCATAATCTATTGAAGAATGCGGCTAATAAAACACAACTGGATTGCCCGCAATTACGGTAATTGCTCAAACAAGGAATATATAATAAATGCACAATGTGAACAGGGTCATATTTGTGACAACAGTCTCCAATATAATCAGATAAAAAAGCCTCATCTATAAACCTCTTCCTACATGATGTGATAGTCTGAAGACCGGTATTAGAACAACGTGCAGAAAGGCTCCCAGGCCGGGCACAGTATTATCCCCAAACTCATGGCTGACTACTAAGGGAGGTTATGAATGCCGTCATAGGAAATGCAGGTTGTGTTCCTTTATTAAAAACACAGGCGATGAATATGAAATCAAGAATTATGTGAACTGCAATACATCTAATGTTATATATCTGGCAGCCTGCAATGTAATGTGCAACACGTGGGATGTACCACGAATACACAAAAGACTCATAAAGAAAACCCCTTTCCAATGCCACTAGTAAAAACACAAAAAAACACACTAAATATATCAATGCTGTCAAAGCACCATAGAGATGTACATGGTGATGATCTGAGAAGATTGGAAATGTATGGCATTGAAAGGGTGTTCAGACCATACAGTGGAGGGGATCTAGAGAAAATCTGTCAGCAGTTTTGTACCTATGACACTGGCTGACCTGTTACATGTTCACTTGGCAGCTGAAAGCATCTGTGTTGGTCCCAAGTTCATATGCATTGCTGAGAAAAATAATGTCTTACGATATGCAAATGAGCCTCTAGGAGCAACGGGGGCGTTGCCATTACACCTAGAGGCTCTGCCCTCTCTGCCACTGCCGCGTTCTCTTCGTTTTGATTGGCAGGGCTAAGCAGTGTAAATGTGATCATGCCAGGCCCTGACAGAGCTTAGCCTCTAGGTGTATTGGCAACGCCCCATTTTGGATTTTTGTGTTGAGCAGTGGGTATCCTAACGTCTTAATCAGCATTATGACCTGATTTATGAATATTGAAAGGACTCATTTCAATGGAGAAGGTGAACTCAAGTTCTATATGTATAGACTATGGGGGTCCTTTTATTCTAAATGTAAGCCAGCAAGGAAACAGTCTTACATTGACCAGCGCTGGATATGCTGGAGTTATGTAGCGTTCGGCCCCTCTTCATAACTTCGGTAGGGGTTATTAAGACCAGCCTCTACAATGCCGGTCTTAATAAATTATCCCCCTATGTTTTAATTCTGATTATGCAGCCATGTGTGTCACCGATTGGCCTGCAGGCATGTGTTTTTCAGAAGAGAGTTTTCATTTTTTCAGAATAGGTTATGACTAAAGCCGAAATGCGTGAACCCTGACATATCTGCTCTGTCTCTGAAATTTTAATGTTGAATCCATTAAAAGTTAAGTTTTATCAGAAAACCACAGCATCAAATGTCAACCAGACCGTACGGATTTTGCTGTGGATTACCCTTGTGCAGGAAATAATTGGAAATTATATATATATATATATAACAAGAAAAATGAGAGGCACTCCAAGTAATAAAGTGGTGAATCCTTTATTCACACCAGTGGTGCAACGTTTCGGCTCTGATCGCGAGCCTTCCTCAAGCAAAGACATAACTCAAATGACTGTGATTATATAGGAAGTACAAATCATGTGACAACACCCCAGTGGGTGTGGTTAACAGATCATAAACATAGAACAATACTGTGCATTAAATCAGCATAATGTCTGCAGTATACAGCACATATATATGCATATGGTGGTCATCATCAATAGTGAAATCACACATATAAGGCATGTCTGCAAGTGAACTTCATAAACCTGATGGTATGATATACCAACGGTCAGTGTGCATACATGTGATAAAAGAAGAGAGGGGGAGGAGCATTGAAGTTTTACTCGCAACATACTTAACAGGTAAGGAGGCTCATTCCTGGCCGTGAACTCGGCGTTCCGGATGTCCGTCTGCGCAGGCGTGGCAGCGCACCAATAATAGATTCTCAGCATGCCGGACACGCTGCGCATCATCACACTGGCGCTGCGCGTCATCTCAATAGGCCGATCCACCTCCGTCACAACGTCGGACATAGTATGTTGTCCTCGGCGCATGCTCAGTAGAAAAACGAGCTGTAGGCGCCATCTTACTAACTGGAGAGCTGCCCATACATACTCACTATGTAATCGCATCCAACCACAGACAAAACGAGCATAGGGGGACAGGGAGGCACAGGGAATCCCATGAATAGGGTACCATTGTGCCCCCAGACGGAAAAACCACAATAGCCACGGAAAACCGCGGCATTTGCAGGAATAACGTCAGAGATTCTGTCGTCCCATACTGCCCGTGAGGGATCTCCTCTAGTGGTGCACAGATGCTGCAAAGTGTGTAAGGTTTAGCTCACAGTATCGAAGAATAAAGTGTGTGACAACAGAGGAATATATATAAAAAAAGGGGGTCGATAAATATCAACACCAGGTGTCTATCACGCCTGACGATGACAGAACCGAAACAGACATAATATATAAAGTATAATAAAAAATGGACTCCTTCCGTAGTATGTTGCGTGCACTCCAATCGTATGATCCATACCCCAAAATGCAAGTAGTGAGTGATCTGAAAAAAGAAGAAAAAGAGAATTAAAATATGAATAAAAGGAGTTATATAACTCTCTTAGTGTGTACACAATTAGCAAAACAATATCCGGCAAAGCACTAGGGGCAAACAACCCTCACAGAACTTCCCCAAAGTTGTAGTCAACATTTAAGCCCTTTGGCTTCAAGCTGTCCAATTTGTGGATCCAGCTAAGCTCTCTACGTTTAAGTATCCTGGATCTATCTCCACCACGTCGTGGTTGGGGTATATGATCCAGGATCCAGCATCTCAAATCGCCTTCTTTGTGTGCGGCCTCAGAAAAATGTTTGGATAGTGGTAAATCCATGCGTTTTTTACGTATACTGAGGCGATGGTTGTTAAGGCGTGTCTTCAATTCAGTTGTTGTCTCGCCAACATAAAGCAAATTACATGGGCAAGACAGCACATAGATGACATGGTTGGAATCGCAAGTCAAATGAAATGGAATATTGTAGGACACCCCGGTATTGGGATGTACAAAGAATCTTCCCTTACGGATGTACCTACAATTAACGCAGTTTAAACAAGGAAAACAGCCTAAGCCAGACTGAGTCAATTTAGTTTGTTTCAAGGATACCCCGGGGCCTATGTCAGCCTTAACCAACTGATCACGTAAGTTGCGGGAACGGCGATATGATGACAATGGTGGACGTGAGAACTCGGGGATATCCTTGAAGCATGTACCCAATAGACCCCAATGTTTGTTCAAAATCTTATTGACTGACGAGCTCAGTTCAGTGTATACTGAAACAAACGGAATCCTGGCCTTATTCTGGACAGTGTTCCGTTTAGTCAGTAACTCCGTTCTATCCAGCGTTCGTGCTCTATTCACATGTTCGTCCAGCAGTCTCTTGGGATAACCCCTGTCACGAAACTTAGCTGCCATGGAATCTAGAGTCGTATCAAGTTTATTCTCATCCGACACAACACGCTTGACGCGGAGAAACTGAGAAAACGGCAACGACCGGATCATTCTCCGAGGGTGTGAGCTATTGTAGCACAAAAACGTATTGGTGTCAGTAGGTTTTGTGTACAACTCTGTATGTAATTCACCCTCATTGAGTGTGACTCGTGTATCCAAGAACTGGATCTCAGTTCGAGAATAAACAAGGGTGAACTGTAGATCAGGATTCTGACCATTCAAAAAACTATGGAACTGTGCCAGGTCAGTATCAGTGCCGGTCCATATGAGGAAGATGTCGTCAATGTATCGCCACCACCTCAGCACCTGGCTGAAGTGGTGGGACAGATAGACGACATCCTCCTCATAGCACCGCATGAATATATTTGCATACGTGGGGGCCACGTGAGACCCCATGGCCACCCCACGTTCTTGCAAGTAAAACACGTCCCTGAAGAGAAAGTAATTGTACTGTAACACAATCTTGAGCAATTCAATGATGAATTCAGAGGCTTGAGGAGAAAAGGCCGAGGTCCCCAGCATTTTCTCCACAGCTCTGAGACCCTTGTCATGGGCAATTGACGTGTACAGTGAAGTAACATCAAATGATGCGAGTAACACCGAAGACACCTGGGTTAAATCAACACTTTGCAGTTTAGTCAAGAAATCAGATGTATCCTGTATGTAGGATGATCCCCCTATGGAAAATTCCCGCAGTACTTTATCCAGGAAAACGGCTATGCCGCTGAAGATGGAATCTGAGCCCGAAACAATGGGGCGACCCGGGGGATCGATGAGGGTCTTGTGAATCTTGGGCAGCACATACAACACCGGAGTGACAGGATGCGCTACCTCAAGAAAGTCACTAAGACCCCCATCGATGATGCCCGCGGCCTTGGCCTCCCTGAGACACCGGCGGATGATATCCGCTATCGTGAATTTGGGATCAGAATCCAAAATCCTGTACACCTGAGGGTCACACAATTGTCGCATGATTTCTTGTATGTATTTTATAGTGTCCATTACTACGACCGCACCCCCCTTATCAGCTGGTTTAAGGGTTATGGTGGGGTCGGATCTAAGGGACTCCAGGGCTTCAATCTCAGTAGTGGTCAAATTGGGATGTCCGAAGGCCCGGCCTCCATTAGAGGAAGACCTGAGCTCAGAGATCCCCAATTTGACCGCACTGATGTATGCATCAACAGATGGCTCATTGATAACAGGTACAAAATTACTCTTTGAAAATAGGTTGAGGGAGCCCAGAGTGAAATCACTGATCTGGGGTCTCGCAGCCACATTCCTCTTATGGAACCAAATCTTTAACTTAATACGTCGAAAGAAAGAAAACAGATTGGATTCTAATTCAAACCAGTCAATGGGTGCATTGGGGCAAAATGAAAACCCCTTGGACAAGACACTCACTTGAGAAGCTGTCAGTTCCTTAGAGGAAAGATTGACCACAGTCACTTCTTCTTTCCTGAAGTTGGCTTGGCAGCCATTGATCTGGTCTTGCTGCGTACTCCGCCTGGTCCTCCTGTATCCACGGCCACCTCTCCTGATGCGTCGTCGCGTCTCGCTGATGTCTGTGGACCCTTCTCTAAAAAAGACTGCTCCACATTAGAAGAAGCTTGATTTGTCTTTCTCCGTCTCTTGTTGTCACGTGGTAGCATATTGAGTTGTCTGTCGGTCTGCCAATTGTAGATGTTCCCTTTCCTGTAGTCATCTGCGTCCCGGCACCATTTCACCCTTTTGTTTTCCTCAGACTCAGTTTGGAAATTCCTCATGTGGATGGAAATGTCCTCCATAAACTTGGTGAGATCTTCAGGAGATAGTAAAGTTTGCAAACCGGTCTCAATTTCGCTTTTTTCACATTGTAAGATAGACAGTTCCTGTTGCAGGTATTCAATATTAAGTAAAATAAAATCTAAGGAGTAACGGTTTGATAAGGATTCAAACTTTTTGCAAAACAGAGGATTGTCAAAAAATAGATTAGGTCGGATGTTGGACCGCATCCCTCTTGGAACTTTTTGTGTTCTGTGGTATTCACCAAGTGTCATCATGTGAAGACGCAAAGAGATAATACGTTTAGAGAGATTTTCGTACTTGCGTTTTAACTCTTTAACAGATGGGGTGTTGAGGAAGGTGGTATCTCCCCCTATGCCTCGCAGGATACGTTCGGCATCTTCCGTTGTGTACACACAACCACTGGTGGAAGCGGATTCAGATGTAGACATCGCAGAGAAAATTGAAGAAAAAAGGAAGAAAAAACGATGATAAATGCGCCGTGCTCAGCCTATGGACCAAAATATATGAAGAAAAAAGGCGGCACTGGCTCAACGAAGAAAAAGCGGGTGCACGCCTCAGAGGGAATGGAAAATTTCCCTATTGAAAATAACAAGAAAAATGAGAGGCACTCCAAGTAATAAAGTGGTGAATCCTTTATTCACACCAGTGGTGCAACGTTTCGGCTCTGATCGCGAGCCTTCCTCAAGCAAAGACATAACTCAAATGACTGTGATTATATAGGAAGTACAAATCATGTGACAACACCCCAGTGGGTGTGGTTAACAGATCATAAACATAGAACAATACTGTGCATTAAATCAGCATAATGTCTGCAGTATACAGCACATATATATGCATATGGTGGTCATCATCAATAGTGAAATCACACATATAAGGCATGTCTGCAAGTGAACTTCATAAACCTGATGGTATGATATACCAACGGTCAGTGTGCATACATGTGATAAAAGAAGAGAGGGGGAGGAGCATTGAAGTTTTACTCGCAACATACTTAACAGGTAAGGAGGCTCATTCCTGGCCGTGAACTCGGCGTTCCGGATGTCCGTCTGCGCAGGCGTGGCAGCGCACCAATAATAGATTCTCAGCATGCCGGACACGCTGCGCATCATCACACTGGCGCTGCGCGTCATCTCAATAGGCCGATCCACCTCCGTCACAACGTCGGACATAGTATGTTGTCCTCGGCGCATGCTCAGTAGAAAAACGAGCTGTAGGCGCCATCTTACTAACTGGAGAGCTGCCCATACATACTCACTATGTAATCGCATCCAACCACAGACAAAACGAGCATAGGGGGACAGGGAGGCACAGGGAATCCCATAAATAGGGTACCATTGTGCCCCCAGACGGAAAAACCACAATAGCCACGGAAAACCGCGGCATTTGCAGGAATAACGTCAGAGATTCTGTCGTCCCATACTGCCCGTGAGGGATCTCCTCTAGTGGTGCACAGATGCTGCAAAGTGTGTAAGGTTTAGCTCACAGTATCGAAGAATAAAGTGTGTGACAACAGAGGAATATATATAAAAAAAGGGGGTCGATAAATATCAACACCAGGTGTCTATCACGCCTGACGATGACAGAACCGAAACAGACATAATATATAAAGTATAAACAAATGGACTCCTTCCGTAGTATGTTGCGTGCACTCCAATCGTATGATCCATACCCCAAAATGCAAGTAGTGAGTGATCTGAAAAAAGAAGAAAAAGAGAATTAAAATATGAATAAAAGGAGTTATATAACTCTCTTAGTGTGTACACAATTAGCAAAACAATATCCGGCAAAGCACTAGGGGCAAACAACCCTCACAGAACTTCCCCAAAGTTGTAGTCAACATTTAAGCCCTTTGGCTTCAAGCTGTCCAATTTGTGGATCCAGCTAAGCTCTCTACGTTTAAGTATCCTGGATCTATCTCCACCACGTCGTGGTTGGGGTATATGATCCAGGATCCAGCATCTCAAATCGCCTTCTTTGTGTGCGGCCTCAGAAAAATGTTTGGATAGTGGTAAATCCATGCGTTTTTTACGTATACTGAGGCGATGGTTGTTAAGGCGTGTCTTCAATTCAGTTGTTGTCTCGCCAACATAAAGCAAATTACATGGGCAAGACAGCACATAGATGACATGGTTGGAATCGCAAGTCAAATGAAATGGAATATTGTAGGACACCCCGGTATTGGGATGTACAAAGAATCTTCCCTTACGGATGTACCTACAATTAACGCAGTTTAAACAAGGAAAACAGCCTAAGCCAGACTGAGTCAATTTAGTTTGTTTCAAGGATACCCCGGGGCCTATGTCAGCCTTAACCAACTGATCACGTAAGTTGCGGGAACGGCGATATGATGACAATGGTGGACGTGAGAACTCGGGGATATCCTTGAAGCATGTGCCCAATAGACCCCAATGTTTGTTCAAAATCTTATTGACTGACGAGCTCAGTTCAGTGTATACTGAAACAAACGGAATCCTGGCCTTATTCTGGACAGTGTTCCGTTTAGTCAGTAACTCCGTTCTATCCAGCGTTCGTGCTCTATTCACATGTTCGTCCAGCAGTCTCTTGGGATAACCCCTGTCACGAAACTTAGCTGCCATGGAATCTAGAGTCGTATCAAGTTTATTCTCATCCGACACAACACGCTTGACGCGGAGAAACTGAGAAAACGGCAACGACCGGATCATTCTCCGAGGGTGTGAGCTATTGTAGCACAAAAACGTATTGGTGTCAGTAGGTTTTGTGTACAACTCTGTATGTAATTCACCCTCATTGAGTGTGACTCGTGTATCCAAGAACTGGATCTCAGTTCGAGAATAAACAAGGGTGAACTGTAGATCAGGATTCTGACCATTCAAAAAACTATGGAACTGTGCCAGGTCAGTATCAGTGCCGGTCCATATGAGGAAGATGTCGTCAATGTATCGCCACCACCTCAGCACCTGGCTGAAGTGGTGGGACAGATAGACGACATCCTCCTCATAGCACCGCATGAATATATTTGCATACGTGGGGGCCACGTGAGACCCCATGGCCACCCCACGTTCTTGCAAGTAAAACACGTCCCTGAAGAGAAAGTAATTGTACTGTAACACAATCTTGAGCAATTCAATGATGAATTCAGAGGCTTGAGGAGAAAAGGCCGAGGTCCCCAGCATTTTCTCCACAGCTCTGAGACCCTTGTCATGGGCAATTGACGTGTACAGTGAAGTAACATCAAATGATGCGAGTAACACCGAAGACACCTGGGTTAAATCAACACTTTGCAGTTTAGTCAAGAAATCAGATGTATCCTGTATGTAGGATGATCCCCCTATGGAAAATTCCCGCAGTACTTTATCCAGGAAAACGGCTATGCCGCTGAAGATGGAATCTGAGCCCGAAACAATGGGGCGACCCGGGGGATCGATGAGGGTCTTGTGAATCTTGGGCAGCACATACAACACCGGAGTGACAGGATGCGCTACCTCAAGAAAGTCACTAAGACCCCCATCGATGATGCCCGCGGCCTTGGCCTCCCTGAGACACCGGCGGATGATATCCGCTATCGTGAATTTGGGATCAGAATCCAAAATCCTGTACACCTGAGGGTCACACAATTGTCGCATGATTTCTTGTATGTATTTTATAGTGTCCATTACTACGACCGCACCCCCCTTATCAGCTGGTTTAAGGGTTATGGTGGGGTCGGATCTAAGGGACTCCAGGGCTTCAATCTCAGTAGTGGTCAAATTGGGATGTCCGAAGGCCCGGCCTCCATTAGAGGAAGACCTGAGCTCAGAGATCCCCAATTTGACCGCACTGATGTATGCATCAACAGATGGCTCATTGATAACAGGTACAAAATTACTCTTTGAAAATAGGTTGAGGGAGCCCAGAGTGAAATCACTGATCTGGGGTCTCGCAGCCACATTCCTCTTATGGAACCAAATCTTTAACTTAATACGTCGAAAGAAAGAAAACAGATTGGATTCTAATTCAAACCAGTCAATGGGTGCATTGGGGCAAAATGAAAACCCCTTGGACAAGACACTCACTTGAGAAGCTGTCAGTTCCTTAGAGGAAAGATTGACCACAGTCACTTCTTCTTTCCTGAAGTTGGCTTGGCAGCCATTGATCTGGTCTTGCTGCGTACTCCGCCTGGTCCTCCTGTATCCACGGCCACCTCTCCTGATGCGTCGTCGCGTCTCGCTGATGTCTGTGGACCCTTCTCTAAAAAAGACTGCTCCACATTACTCGCATCATTTGATGTTACTTCACTGTACACGTCAATTGCCCATGACAAGGGTCTCAGAGCTGTGGAGAAAATGCTGGGGACCTCGGCCTTTTCTCCTCAAGCCTCTGAATTCATCATTGAATTGCTCAAGATTGTGTTACAGTACAATTACTTTCTCTTCAGGGACGTGTTTTACTTGCAAGAACGTGGGGTGGCCATGGGGTCTCACGTGGCCCCCACGTATGCAAATATATTCATGCGGTGCTATGAGGAGGATGTCGTCTATCTGTCCCACCACTTCAGCCAGGTGCTGAGGTGGTGGCGATACATTGACGACATCTTCCTCATATGGACCGGCACTGATACTGACCTGGCACAGTTCCATAGTTTTTTGAATGGTCAGAATCCTGATCTACAGTTCACCCTTGTTTATTCTCGAACTGAGATCCAGTTCTTGGATACACGAGTCACACTCAATGAGGGTGAATTACATACAGAGTTGTACACAAAACCTACTGACACCAATACGTTTTTGTGCTACAATAGCTCACACCCTCGGAGAATGATCCGGTCGTTGCCGTTTTCTCAGTTTCTCCGCGTCAAGCGTGTTGTGTCGGATGAGAATAAACTTGATACGACTCTAGATTCCATGGCAGCTAAGTTTCGTGACAGGGGTTATCCCAAGAGACTGCTGGACGAACATGTGAATAGAGCACGAACGCTGGATAGAACGGAGTTACTGACTAAACGGAACACTGTCCAGAATAAGGCCAGGATTCCGTTTGTTTCAGTATACACTGAACTGAGCTCGTCAGTCAATAAGATTTTGAACAAACATTGGGGTCTATTGGGTACATGCTTCAAGGATATCCCCGAGTTCTCACGTCCACCATTGTCATCATATCGCCGTTCCCGCAACTTACGTGATCAGTTGGTTAAGGCTGACATAGGCCCCGGGGTATCCTTGAAACAAACTAAATTGACTCAGTCTGGCTTAGGCTGTTTTCCTTGTTTAAACTGCGTTAATTGTAGGTACATCCGTAAGGGAAGATTCTTTGTACATCCCAATACCGGGGTGTCCTACAATATTCCATTTCATTTGACTTGCGATTCCAACCATGTCATCTATGTGCTGTCTTGCCCATGTAATTTGCTTTATGTTGGCGAGACAACAACTGAATTGAAGACACGCCTTAACAACCATCGCCTCAGTATACGTAAAAAACGCATGGATTTACCACTATCCAAACATTTTTCTGAGGCCGCACACAAAGAAGGCGATTTGAGATGCTGGATCCTGGATCATATACCCCAACCACGACGTGGTGGAGATAGATCCAGGATACTTAAACGTAGAGAGCTTAGCTGGATCCACAAATTGGACAGCTTGAAGCCAAAGGGCTTAAATGTTGACTACAACTTTGGGGAAGTTCTGTGAGGGTTGTTTGCCCCTAGTGCTTTGCCGGATATTGTTTTGCTAATTGTGTACACACTAAGAGAGTTATATAACTCCTTTTATTCATATTTTAATTCTCTTTTTCTTCTTTTTTCAGATCACTCACTACTTGCATTTTGGGGTATGGATCATACGATTGGAGTGCACGCAACATACTACGGAAGGAGTCCATTTTTTATTATACTTTATATATTATGTCTGTTTCGGTTCTGTCATCGTCAGGCGTGATAGACACCTGGTGTTGATATTTATCGACCCCCTTTTTTATATATATTCCTCTGTTGTCACACACTTTATTCTTCGATACTGTGAGCTAAACCTTACACACTTTGCAGCATCTGTGCACCACTAGAGGAGATCCCTCACGGGCAGTATGGGACGACAGAATCTCTGACGTTATTCCTGCAAATGCCGCGGTTTTCCGTGGCTATTGTGGTTTTTCCGTCTGGGGGCACAATGGTACCCTATTTATGGGATTCCCTGTGCCTCCCTGTCCCCCTATGCTCGTTTTGTCTGTGGTTGGATGCGATTACATAGTGAGTATGTATGGGCAGCTCTCCAGTTAGTAAGATGGCGCCTACAGCTCGTTTTTCTACTGAGCATGCGCCGAGGACAACATACTATGTCCGACGTTGTGACGGAGGTGGATCGGCCTATTGAGATGACGCGCAGCGCCAGTGTGATGATGCGCAGCGTGTCCGGCATGCTGAGAATCTATTATTGGTGCGCTGCCACGCCTGCGCAGACGGACATCCGGAACGCCGAGTTCACGGCCAGGAATGAGCCTCCTTACCTGTTAAGTATGTTGCGAGTAAAACTTCAATGCTCCTCCCCCTCTCTTCTTTTATCACATGTATGCACACTGACCGTTGGTATATCATACCATCAGGTTTATGAAGTTCACTTGCAGACATGCCTTATATGTGTGATTTCACTATTGATGATGACCACCATATGCATATATATGTGCTGTATACTGCAGACATTATGCTGATTTAATGCACAGTATTGTTCTATGTTTATGATCTGTTAACCACACCCACTGGGGTGTTGTCACATGATTTACACTTCCTATATAATCACAGTCATTTGAGTTATGTCTTTGCTTGAGGAAGGCTCGCGATCAGAGCCGAAACGTTGCACCACTGGTGTGAATAAAGGATTCACCACTTTATTACTTGGAGTGCCTCTCATTTTTCTTGTTATTTTCAATAGGGAAATTTTCCATTCCCTCTGAGGCGTGCACCCGCTTTTTCTTCGTTGAGCCAGTGCCGCCTTTTTTCTTCATATATTTTGGTCCATAGGCTGAGCACGGCGCATTTATCATCGTTTTTCCTTCCTTTTCTCTTCAATTTTCTCTGCGATGTCTACATCTGAATCCGCTTCCACCAGTGGTTGTGTGTACACAACGGAAGATGCCGAACGTATCCTGCGAGGCATAGGGGGAGATACCACCTTCCTCAACACCCCATCTGTTAAAGAGTTAAAACGCAAGTACGAAAATCTCTCTAAACGTATTATCTCTTTGCGTCTTCACATGATGACACTTGGTGAATACCACAGAACACAAAAAGTTCCAAGAGGGATGCGGTCCAACATCCGACCTAATCTATTTTTTGACAATCCTCTGTTTTGCAAAAAGTTTGAATCCTTATCAAACCGTTACTCCTTAGATTTTATTTTACTTAATATTGAATACCTGCAACAGGAACTGTCTATCTTACAATGTGAAAAAAGCGAAATTGAGACCGGTTTGCAAACTTTACTATCTCCTGAAGATCTCACCAAGTTTATGGAGGACATTTCCATCCACATGAGGAATTTCCAAACTGAGTCTGAGGAAAACAAAAGGGTGAAATGGTGCCGGGACGCAGATGACTACAGGAAAGGGAACATCTACAATTGGCAGACCGACAGACAACTCAATATGCTACCACGTGACAACAAGAGACGGAGAAAGACAAATCAAGCTTCTTCTAATGTGGAGCAGTCTTTTTTAGAGAAGGGTCCACAGACATCAGCGAGACGCGACGACGCATCAGGAGAGGTGGCCGTGGATACAGGAGGACCAGGCGGAGTACGCAGCAAGACCAGATCAATGGCTGCCAAGCCAACTTCAGGAAAGAAGAAGTGACTGTGGTCAATCTTTCCTCTAAGGAACTGACAGCTTCTCAAGTGAGTGTCTTGTCCAAGGGGTTTTCATTTTGCCCCAATGCACCCATTGACTGGTTTGAATTAGAATCCAATCTGTTTTCTTTCTTTCGACGTATTAAGTTAAAGATTTGGTTCCATAAGAGGAATGTGGCTGCGAGACCCCAGATCAGTGATTTCACTCTGGGCTCCCTCAACCTATTTTCAAAGAGTAATTTTGTACCTGTTATCAATGAGCCATCTGTTGATGCATACATCAGTGCGGTCAAATTGGGGATCTCTGAGCTCAGGTCTTCCTCTAATGGAGGCCGGGCCTTCGGACATCCCAATTTGACCACTACTGAGATTGAAGCCCTGGAGTCCCTTAGATCCGACCCCACCATAACCCTTAAACCAGCTGATAAGGGGGGTGCGGTCGTAGTAATGGACACTATAAAATACATACAAGAAATCATGCGACAATTGTGTGACCCTCAGGTGTACAGGATTTTGGATTCTGATCCCAAATTCACGATAGCGGATATCATCCGCCGGTGTCTCAGGGAGGCCAAGGCCGCGGGCATCATCGATGGGGGTCTTAGTGACTTTCTTGAGGTAGCGCATCCTGTCACTCCGGTGTTGTATGTGCTGCCCAAGATTCACAAGACCCTCATCGATCCCCCGGGTCGCCCCATTGTTTCGGGCTCAGATTCCATCTTCAGCGGCATAGCCGTTTTCCTGGATAAAGTACTGCGGGAATTTTCCATAGGGGGATCATCCTACATACAGGATACATCTGATTTCTTGACTAAACTGCAAAGTGTTGATTTAACCCAGGTGTCTTCGGTGTTACTCGCATCATTTGATGTTACTTCACTGTACACGTCAATTGCCCATGACAAGGGTCTCAGAGCTGTGGAGAAAATGCTGGGGACCTCGGCCTTTTCTCCTCAAGCCTCTGAATTCATCATTGAATTGCTCAAGATTGTGTTACAGTACAATTACTTTCTCTTCAGGGACGTGTTTTACTTGCAAGAACGTGGGGTGGCCATGGGGTCTCACGTGGCCCCCACGTATGCAAATATATTCATGCGGTGCTATGAGGAGGATGTCGTCTATCTGTCCCACCACTTCAGCCAGGTGCTGAGGTGGTGGCGATACATTGACGACATCTTCCTCATATGGACCGGCACTGATACTGACCTGGCACAGTTCCATAGTTTTTTGAATGGTCAGAATCCTGATCTACAGTTCACCCTTGTTTATTCTCGAACTGAGATCCAGTTCTTGGATACACGAGTCACACTCAATGAGGGTGAATTACATACAGAGTTGTACACAAAACCTACTGACACCAATACGTTTTTGTGCTACAATAGCTCACACCCTCGGAGAATGATCCGGTCGTTGCCGTTTCTCTCAGTTTCTCCGCGTCAAGCGTGTTGTGTCGGATGAGAATAAACTTGATACGACTCTAGATTCCATGGCAGCTAAGTTTCGTGACAGGGGTTATCCCAAGAGACTGCTGGACGAACATGTGAATAGAGCACGAACGCTGGATAGAACGGAGTTACTGACTAAACGGAACACTGTCCAGAATAAGGCCAGGATTCCGTTTGTTTCAGTATACACTGAACTGAGCTCGTCAGTCAATAAGATTTTGAACAAACATTGGGGTCTATTGGGTACATGCTTCAAGGATATCCCCGAGTTCTCACGTCCACCATTGTCATCATATCGCCGTTCCCGCAACTTACGTGATCAGTTGGTTAAGGCTGACATAGGCCCCGGGGTATCCTTGAAACAAACTAAATTGACTCAGTCTGGCTTAGGCTGTTTTCCTTGTTTAAACTGCGTTAATTGTAGGTACATCCGTAAGGGAAGATTCTTTGTACATCCCAATACCGGGGTGTCCTACAATATTCCATTTCATTTGACTTGCGATTCCAACCATGTCATCTATGTGTTGTCTTGCCCATGTAATTTGCTTTATGTTGGCGAGACAACAACTGAATTGAAGACACGCCTTAACAACCATCGCCTCAGTATACGTAAAAAACGCATGGATTTACCACTATCCAAACATTTTTCTGAGGCCGCACACAAAGAAGGCGATTTGAGATGCTGGATCCTGGATCATATACCCCAACCACGACGTGGTGGAGATAGATCCAGGACACTTAAACGTAGAGAGCTTAGCTGGATCCACAAATTGGACAGCTTGAAGCCAAAGGGCTTAAATGTTGACTACAACTTTGGGGAAGTTCTGTGAGGGTTGTTTGCCCCTAGTGCTTTGCCGGATATTGTTTTGCTAATTGTGTACACACTAAGAGAGTTATATAACTCCTTTTATTCATATTTTAATTCTCTTTTTCTTCTTTTTTCAGATCACTCACTACTTGCATTTTGGGGTATGGATCATACGATTGGAGTGCACGCAACATACTACGGAAGGAGTCCATTTTTTATTATACTTTATATATTATGTCTGTTTCGGTTCTGTCATCGTCAGGCGTGATAGACACCTGGTGTTGATATTTATCGACACCTTTTTTATATATATTCCTCTGTTGTCACATATTTTATTCTTCGATACTGTGAGCTAAACCTTACACACTTTGCAGCATTTGTGCACCACTAGAGGAGATCCCTCACGGGCAGTATGGGACGACAGAATCTCTGACGTTATTCCTGCAAATGCCGCGGTTTTCCGTGGCTATTGTGGTTTTTCCGTCTGGGGGCACATTGGTACCCTATTCATGGGATTCCCTGTGCCTCCCTGTCCCCCTATGCTCGTTTTGTCTGTGGTTGGATGCGATTGCATAGTGAGTATGTATGGGCAGCTCTCCAGTTAGTAAGATGGCGCCTACAGCTCGTTTTTCTACTGAGCATGCGCCCAGGACAACATACTGTGTCCGACGTTGTGACGCAGGTGGATCGGCCTATTGAGATGACGCGCAGCGCCAGTGTGATGATGCGCAGCGTGTCCGGCATGCTGAGAATCTATTATTGGTGCGCTGCCACGCCTGCGCAGACGGACATCCGGAACGCCGAGTTCACGGCCAGGAATGAGCCTCCTTACCTGTTAAGTATGTTGCGAGTAAAACTTCAATGCTCCTCCCCCTCTCTTCTTTTATCACATGTATGCACACTGACCGTTGGTATATCATACCATCAGGTTTATGAAGTTCACTTGCAGACATGCCTTATATTTGTGATTTCACTATTGATGATGACCACCATATGCATATATATGTGCTGTACACTGCAGACATTATGCTGATTTAATGCACAGTATTGTTCTATTTTTATGATCTGTTAACCACACCCACTGGGGTGTTGTCACATGATTTGTACTTCCTATATAATCACAGTCATTTGAGTTATGTCTTTGCTTGAGGAAGGCTCGCGATCAGAGCCGAAACGTTGCACCACTGGTGTGAATAAAGGATTCACCACTTTATTACTTGGAGTGCCTCTCATTTTTCTTGTTATTTTCAATAGGGAAATTTTCCATTCCCTCTGAGGCGTGCACCCGCTTTTTCTTCGTTGAGCCAGTGCCGCCTTTTTTCTTCATATATATATATATAGATATATATATATATATATATATATATATATATATGTGTGTGTAAAATATAAGAAAAAGAACTGGATCGCACACCCTCAATACTATGCTTTTATCTAACTGCTTCTCAGCATAATTAACATCGCTTCTCAGCGCAATTTATCGTATACCTACCCCTATGCTGCATGCTGTACATGAGGCATTATTATACAATTTGTTCATAAAGCATAGGCCCACTCACCGCGACAAGGTTGCCTCTTTGAATGGGACCCTAGCCTAAATTTGGGGCAGCGCTGCATGGCGACCACCAACGCAGCAGCACCGCCCCAGCAGGCAGAGGGTCCCAGAAGTCAAACAGCGCCCCCGCTGTCTGGCAAAGCCTGGCACTGGGGCCCACCAACCCAACAGTACAGCACTCAAATCAACAATGGCCGCCATGTAGTACTGGACCATGTGAATAGTTGTGGAACCAACCCCATCACATTCTCTCAGGAACTCCAACTGAGAGGTAGGAATTTATACCCTTATGCATAATGTTATAATATTACCTGTCGCCCCCATGGCTTTCCCCATGTTCGGTTTCCCAGCCTCCACTGATGACCATTGAAAGGGTCACTTGTCAACACAACATGTTATAGGAGGAGACAAAAACCAGTTGGAGACCTAGAAAAACGCCAGGACGGCAGCGGCAGAGGACCGGTGAGTATATTCATCACCTACATGTGGATTTTGCTGCCTATACGCCAGTCATCTTCAATAATTTGGTTCTGTTGGGGATTCGGACTTTCCCATTTAACTCAACCTGCAATAAATGTGTGACTTGTCGACAAATTCCCAGCTCAGTTTCCACACAGATTTTCTTCAGTTTGTGGATAATATCTGTTAAATCTCATCGACTTTGCTGCTATCGTAACACACTGTAGATCATCTGGCCCTTAATCTGGACGGAAAATCTGCAACATCTGCGCTATGTGTGGACGTACCCTAAAACTACTAATGAAATCTCCACACTCCAGCACCTTCCATGGGGAAGGGCCTGCTGATACCAATTTACTTCAATGCTTCTCCATTGCTAATAAGGTCAAATACTCTGATAAAGGGTATGAATACATGTTTCAGTAGGTCATAATATAATAAATGTATGGTGTGTGGCCCAATGTTTCCACTGCAAACAACTACAGTAAACGTGGGCAAAAGTACAGGTCTGGTTATGGCTTCATGCACATGACCCTATGTATTTTACAGCTCGCAAATGGTGGACCGTGCTTTCTGCACCTGTATGTCTATTCCGCAAAAACACAGAACACGTCTGCAAAATGTAGACCGTAACCCATTGAAGTCAATGGGTCTACAAAAAAATAAAATAAACAATTGTGTGTGTTCGTGTGCTTTAGGCCTATACCACAGTCCTGTATTACCAACATGGTATTACATCACTTTCACCGTATACAACACACATGGCTGCGCGCAGCGCCTCCCAGCACCAGGTGCATGCAAACAGTGGCACCTGCAGCAGGGAGTGAAGAGAACTATAGGATGAAGTAATCTATATCCAATCTTCTTTACGGAGCTGCCAAACTACACTTTTTTTTAGTCTTCTGAAAAACGTCATACAAGTCATGGATTTTTTGCAAATGATTTTTTTTGGGGGTGGCATTTTTTAGTCACATGCTTTTTTGCCTTTTTAGCTGTTTATTTCCTGCAGAGAAGTCTATGTGAAATCACCTGACGGGGGAAAAAAAAACACCACACCCAAAGCATGTTGTGATCTGAAAAAAATAAAGATAAATGGTAAGGGGCAAAAAAATATAATGCATAAGCCAGGCATTTTGAATTGGGGGGGGGGGGAGAGGTTAGCACACACCTAAAAAGTATGTGTGGCAGCACAGACTTCTACTTGGGCTACTGGAAACTTAACATTTTTCGTAAAATGGTAATATAGCTATATAAAAAATTAATGCTCAGGATATATTAATTATGGAAATTCTCCACTACAAGTTCATCAAGGTTGATCAGGTCCACACAATAGAAAATGCAATAACATTTTTTTCCCTTTAATTAGAAAAAGATATACAAAATATATCAGATTTTACCAAGAAAATAATAAGCGTGGTCACCAACGTATTAATGGCCCCACACCGGGAGTCCATTACTTCACATGAACATAGTCCTTCACACAAGACGTCTGCTTCACCCTCACCTCCTCAGGGAAGGCTCTCGGCATGGTGCCGTGTATATGTACGACTCGAGCCTCTCGCTCTTCCTGCGACATGGTGCCAGGGAAAGACATCTGGAAAATTAAAAATGACCAAGTGAATTAATTGCAGTGATTTGTTATGCAGCAGAACAAAGATCTTCAGATTACCACTGTAGCCAAGCTCCTGGTGGTCCACTCTCAGAATAAAGCGGCCACTGAGCTAGTTAAAGGGGTTCTGCACTGATGATCTTTCCTCTGGATAAATCATCAGCATCTGATCGGCAGGGGTCCGACACCGGGGACCCCCGCCAATCAGCTGTTTGAGAAGGCAGCGGCGCTCCAGCAGCGCCACGGCCTTCTCACTGTTTACCCCAGACCCAGTGACATCATGACTTGTATCAACTGGCCTGGGCGGGGCTAAGCTCTGTTCACTTGAATGGAGCTTAGCCCCGCCCAGGCCATTGATAATAGTCATGATGTCACTGGGCCTGCAGTAAACAGTGAGAAGGCCGTGGCGCTGCTGCCTTCTCAAACAGCTGATCAGCGGGGGTCCCGGGTGTCGGACCCCTGCTGATGATCTATCCAGAGGATAGATCATCAGTTTAAACAAAGCGCAGAACCCCTTTAAGGAAATGTCCTGGCATCTTTCATTTTTCAAGAACACTTTAAAAAAGACCTGTCAGCAGAATCACCCCTACTGCTCCTGCCGATTAAAACGATACCTGAATGATCAAAATTTGTTGTGCCGTTCCTGGCGAGGAAAAAATAAATAAAGGGGGTAGGGGGACAAACGCTGGAAAACGGAGTTGCTGAGGAGCTCAATTCACTGAAGCCCTAATTTACATACAGAAGAAAGAAATGTGTACAAAAAGCAGGTAAAGTAAATGGTTGCAGGCGAATCAGTAGACTTGGGTTAGGGTTAGGATTTCTAGCTTATGTAATTAATAAATGCCACACTGATTGATAGGACTGCAGTAAACCCCGCCACTCACCTGGAATTACATTTCTCCACACTGGGCGATAATCACGGGCAGTTTGGGTTTGTTGTTGGGGCCGGTTGGTACATTCTGTGAGGAAGAGAAAGTTGCAGGTCGTGTTACATTTACACAGCAGAGGATCCTGGTGGCCTCTTCCCAGCGCCATAAAATCCTGGAATTTCTATAGTCGGCGTTATACCTTTCATTCCGACACTCCCTTCTAGCAAGCAAAGTCTACAGTCTGTCAGCACAAAGACACTGCGGGCTGGGATCACATCTGCGGCAGAGGTTCCAGTAGGAGCCACCATCGCTCGTTCTGGGAAAAAACTAAACCGGTATTCTTGATGAAACCCAACGGATCCAATTACAGTCAATGGGATCCAATCGGGCACCAGCATTGTCCAATTTTCTGTTCCTTTCACCGCAGATGTGACCCTAGCTTTACCATCTTCCCATAAAAGATAAAGGATTTGCGCCACATTTTTGTAGAAACCAATGTCTTATCTGGTAGCATGTTAATAAAACATCTCCAGACATTTTAAGATGCAGAAAAATGTATCCACAGGATTTAGGGGATAACCTAAACTCATAGGGCCCGGTAGCAAAATAACATGGGGCTCCCATCACCAGGTGTAAGAAAATTACTACAGCAGCATAAGTAGAAATAACTAAAAGTATGTATAACAGCATCATATATCAGAAAGCCACAAAATAGCAAAAAAAAAACTAAAACAAAAAACACCATATTGTTATTCCCCACAAAAAGTTACAATGTTAGTGTCCCCCAACCTCTGGGCTAGGATCGGGCAATATCGAAAATATTCCCACGATATATAGAAAGTTATCGTGATAACGATATATATCACGATAAAATGGCCATTTAGAAACAAAAAAAATAAAAACACTCAAAACATGTACTCGTGTTTCCTTGTTGCCCCCATACATTATAATGTCTCCTTGATGCCCCCATGCAGCAATATCTCTTAGTTGCCCACCAAGAACAGGGTCACCGTTCCCCCCCCCCAAATCTGCTGCTCCATTCGTTCTCTATGGGAGTGCTGGAGATAGCAGCGATCAGCCATCTTCACTGCTCCCATAGAAAATGGGACATCCTAGCGGAAAACCCTGATAAGTGGGTTGTTCATTATAGGTGCACATTGTCAGGAAGGGCACCTTGGCATCATAAAGATGCATTTCAGTCAAATAAAACATTGGGGGTCATTTACTAAAGACTGGCGCTTCCCATATGGGTCTTAGTCCCTACACACTACAGCCATATTACCGCAGCCCCCAGAGCACAGTGACTGTTCTCAGCGCCGGCCTGTCTGTGCAGCAGCCCCCAGAGCGCAGCGACTGTTCTCAGCCCCGGCCTCTCTGTGCAGCAACCCCCAGAGCACAGTGACTGTTCTCAGCGCCGGCCTGTCTGTGCAGCAGCCCCCAGAGCACAGCGACTGTTCTCAGCCCCGGCCTCTCTGTGCAGCAACCCCCAGAGTGCAGTGACTGTTCTCAGCGCCGGCCTGTCTGTGCAGCAGCCCCCAGAGCGCAGCGACTGTTCTCAGCCCCGGCCTCTCTGTGCAGCAACCCCCAGAGTGCAGTGACTGTTCTCAGCGCCGGCCTGTCTGTGCAGCAGCCCCCAGAGCGCAGTGACTGTTCTCAGCCCCGGCCTCTCTGTGCAGCAACCCCCAGAGTGCAGTGACTGTTCTCAGCGCCGGCCTGTCTGTGCAGCAGCCCCCAGAGCGCAGCGACTGTTCTCAGCCCCGGCCTCTCTGTGCAGCAACCCCCAGAGTGCAGTGACTGTTCTCAGCGCCGGCCTGTCTGTGCAGCAGCCCCCAGAGCGCAGTGACTGTTCTCAGCCCCGGCCTCTCTGTGCAGCAGCCCCCAGAGCGCAGTGACTGTTCTCAGCCCCGGCCTCTCTGTGCAGCAACCCCCAGAGTGCAGTGACTGTTCTCAGCGCCGGCCTGTCTGTGCAGCAGCCCCCAGAGCGCAGCGACTGTTCTCAGCCCCGGCCTCTCTGTGCAGCAACCCCCAGAGTGCAGTGACTGTTCTCAGCCCCGGCCTCTCTGTGCAGCAGCCCCCAGAGTGCAGCGACTGTTTTCAGCGCCGGCCTGTCTGTGCAGCAGCCCCCAGAGTGCAGTGACTGTTCTCAGCCTCGGCCTCTCTGTGCAGCAGCCCCCAGAGTGCAGCGACTGTTCTCAGCCCCGGCCTGTCTGTGCAGCAGCCCCCAGAGCGCAGCAACTGTTCTCAGCCCCGGCCTCTCTGTGCAGCAGCCCCCAGAGCGCAGCGACTGTTCTCAGCCCCGGCCTCTCTGTGCAGCAGCCCCCAGAGTGCAGCGACTGTTCTCAGCCCCGGCCTTTCTGTGCAGCAGCCCCCAGAGTGCAGTGACTGTTCACAGCCCCGGCCTCTCTGTGCAGCAGCCCCCAGAGCGCAGCAACTGTTCTCAGCCCCGGCCTCTCTGTGCAGCAGCCCCCAGAGCGCAGCGACTGTTCTCAGCCCCGGCCTCTCTGTGCAGCAGCCCCCAGAGCGCAGCGACTGTTCTCAGCCCCGGCCTCTCTGTGCAGCAGCCCCCAGAGTGCAGCGACTGTTCTCAGCCCCGGCCTTTCTGTGCAGCAGCCCCCAGAGTGCAGTGACTGTTCACAGCCCCGGCCTCTCTGTGCAGCAGCCCCCAGAGTGCAGTGACTGTTCTCAGCCCCGGCCTCTCTGTGCAGCAGCCACCAGAATGCAGCGACTGTTATCCAGCGCCGGTCTCCTGGCTCTGGGGGTTTACCGCTACTAGATGCCATTTCTTTGTGACCTAAAGGACTTATACCCCCGTGACTAGGGTTGTCACATTACCAAAATTTTGATTTAATTTCGGTCCCATAAAAAAGGTAATGCAATACTCCATACCACACAATTTTTTTTTTTATAGAAACATAGAATGTGTCGGCAGATAAGAACCATTTGGCCCATCTAGTCTGCCCAATATATCTGAATCATATGAATAGTCCCTGGCCATATCTTATATGAAGGATAGCCTTATGCCTATCCCATGCATGCTTAAACTCCTTCACTGTATTTGCAGCTACCACTTCTGCAGGAAGGCTATTCCATGCATCCACTACTCTCTCAGTAAAGTAATACTTCCTTATATTACTTTTAAACCTTTGCCCCTCTAATTTAAAACTGTGTCCTCTTGTGGTAGTTTTTCTTCTTTTAAATATGCTCTCCTCCTTTACCGAGTTGATTCCCTTTATGTATTTAAAAGTTTCTATCATATCCCCTCGGTCTCTTCTTTCTTCCAAGCTATACATATTAAGGTCCTTCAATCTTTCCTGGTAAGTTTTATCCTGCAATCCATGGACCAGTTTAGTAGCTCTTCTCTGAACTCTCTCTAGAGTATCTATATCCTTCTGGAGATATGGTCTCCAGTACTGAGCACAATACTCCAAATGAGGTCTCACTAGTGATCTGTACAGCGGCATAAGCACTTCACTCTTTCTACTGCTTATACCTCTCCCTATACATCCAAGCATTCTGCTGGCATTTTGTGCTGCTTTATTACATTGTCTTCCCACCTTTAAGTCTTCTCAAATAATTACTCCTAAATCCCTTTCCTCAGATACTGAGGTCAGGACTGTGTCAAATATTCTATATTCTGCCCTTGGGTTTTTACGCCCCAGGTGCATTATCTTGCACTTATCCACATTAAATTTCAGTTGCCAGAGTTCTGACCATTCTTCTAGTTTTCCTAAATCCTTTTCCATTTGGCGTTTCCCTCCAGGAACATCAACCCTGTTACATATCTTTGTGTCATCAGCAAAAAGACAAACCTTACCATCGAGGCCTTTTGCAATATCACTTATGAAGATATTAAACAAAATTGGTCCCAGTACAGATCCCTGTGGAATCCCACTGGTAAATGCCAAAAAAGTGTGCGCATTCCGCAATTTATGGAACGGGCGGCCCATAATAGATGAGTCCTGGCCTATTTTTTATGGGAGAAAGACAAAAAATAAATAAATTGAGAATTGTGTTTTTATTTTTCTGTTACGGCATTCACCACATAGGAAATATTTTTCAATACTTTATTAGTTTGGACTTTTTCGGATGTGGCGATACCTATTTTTATTTTTTTACTGTTTATATATTTTTATGTAAATTGGGAAAGGGGGTGATTTAAAATTTTTATATTTTGGGGTGTTTTTTTATTTACATAAAAAATATATAAACAATAATAAAAAAAAAATATTAGGTATCGCCACGTCCGAAAAAGTCCAAACTATTAAAGTATTGAAAAATATTTCCTATGTGGTGAACGCCGTAACAGAAAAAAATGTAAATAACCCACGATTCTCAATTTTTTTTTGGTCTCCTTCTCCCCAAAAAAATAGGCCAGGACTGTTCTATTATGGGCCGCACGTTCTATAAATTGCAGAATGCACACTTTTTTGGGCATTGAATTTTTTTTTTTTTGCGTGGTATCGAGTATTGCATTACTTTATGGGACCGAAATTGAATCAGAATTTTGGTATTGTGACAACCCTAGTCACGAGGGTATAAGTCCTTTAGGTCACAAAGAAATGGCATCTAGTGGCTGTAAACCCCCAGAGCCAGGAGACCGGCGCCCTCATTGCACTAAAGTCGTACTTTGCGCATTAGGAAAATTTGTATTACTCGGGTATGGAGCCGAGCTTGATGGGGAGGTCCCTTTAATATTAATACCCTGTGAATATGCCATAAAATTCCAGATGGGACAATCGCTTTTAAAGTAAAAGGGTGTATTCACATGTCGCGAGTCCATATGTATAAATACCCTAAAACTAATGCACCATACAAGTGCAGCATTCAAAAACACGCTGTGCTGATGAACTGGGATTTTCTGACCGTTGTCTAAGGCTACGTCTACACGACGACATTTGTTGTGCGACAGATAGGGCACAACTACACTGCAACATTTGTAGCGCAACATTTTGTTCCACTAATGTCGCGCGACAATTCTTATAATGGCAGTCTATGGTGTCGCACTGCAACATGATGCGACTGACGCAACAGTCGCAGAAAAATCCATCTCAAATGGAGTTTCTGCGACTGTTGCATCGCAGTTGCAGCGCGACACCATAGACTGCCATTATAAAAATTGTTGCGCGACATTGGTGGAACAGAATGTCGCGTGACAAATGTCGTCGTATAGACGTATCCTAAGCAGACATTTGCATGACAATTAATTTTTCTTGATCTAAGCTCCATATTAAACATCGTAGTTTTCAATGGATTCATGCTGCAAACCCATTGATAAATCTGCCCCATTGTATGGGCTGCAGAAAAATATTTCCATGTGCAAATGGGAACTTGTATTATAGGCTGGTGAGCCAATTACCTGATCTCACAACTGTCTCCAAAAACCTATTTCCTGTGTCAAACTGGGAACAATAGCTGTGATTTCCCTAATTTTACCAGTTCAGATGTGTTTTTCTCACCTAGAGGCACCAACAGGTATGATATCTGCTTTTATAGAGCTCTTTGGGACCTTTTTTTTTTTTTTTTTTTTTTTACACACTTGCATTGAAGCTGAATTTTCATTGAGTTGTGTAATACATTATAATTTGCCTATAAAGGGCATCTGTCAGCAGTTTTGTACCTATGAAACTTGCTGGCCGGTTGCATGTGCACTTGACAGCTGAAGGCATCTATGCCGGTCCCATGTTCATATTCGCCCAAATTGCTGAAAAATTATGTTTTATTATATGCAAATGAGCCTCTTCGGCATTATATGCAAATGAGCATCTAGGTTCAAATTATTGGGCAGACTAGATGGGCCAAATGGTTCTTATCTGCCGACACATTCTATGTTTCTGTGTTTAGGAGCAACGGGGGAGTTGCCGTTACACCTGGAGGCTCTGCTCTTTCTGCAACTGCCGTGCCCTCTCCACTTTGATTGACAGAGACAGACAGTAAAGAAATCATTCATGTCTGGCCCTGTCAGTCAAAGTGGAGAGGACCCCCACCAATCAGATATCCTGAAGATAGGCCTTCAATATCAAAATCCCAGACAAGTACTTTAAAGCATCACTAGGACTTATTGCTGCCTTTCCGATTTTCTTGTTGACCTATCGAGAGTGCACGTTACAGGCACAGTATTTGGAATGTATTGTCATCCACCTGCTTTGTTGTGTCTGCGTATTACTGATCACTGTGGGCACGTTGGTGCTCTTAATTGTCTTTGTGTTTTTTGTGTACCTGAATAACTTGGTATTTGGCATTCCTGAGTACCTTCCACATCACACATCCTCGTGCTCTTGCCAGCTATAGTCGATGATTGGGGTGTGTGGCGTTGTGTTTTGGTGTACAGTGGTGCCTGCCTCCCTATGGTTTCAGTATCTGACGCCAACACGGAACCTGACAGACATCACAATAGCAAATGTGGTCATCGCAGAAGTGCAGCCTCAGGCTCTGAACCTGTAACGTCAAGCCATCATGTCTCGGCATAGAAGAAATCAAACGACTCCGCGTTCATTGAACTTTGTTCCTTTACAGATCAATGTGTCACTACCAGAAATGGCACAAGAGATTGAATAATGGAAACTTAAT
Organism: Bufo gargarizans; assembly: GCF_014858855.1. Lineage (NCBI taxonomy): Eukaryota > Metazoa > Chordata > Amphibia > Anura > Bufonidae > Bufo > Bufo gargarizans. The sequence continues at coordinate 641,962,854 of NC_058081.1, forward strand.
GCAAGCGAGACACGTACAAGATGATGAAAGAGTGGCACGATGAGCAGGCCGGCCTCCCCGGTAAACACGGCCTGCAGCTGGAAAATGGTTATCATGACACACGGAGGTGGAGAAGACGGTACCCCTGAGTGCTCTCATTTAAGCTATATCTGTCACATAAGGAGAGAGGTGGATCCCAGCCAAATTACAGATAACCTATAATTGCTTAAGAACATGTTGATAACTTTCAGTGCCCAGTAGAACGGGGTTATAGAAGGTGCAATAAAAAGTACAAAGTGCAATAAAAAGCATCGACTATACCAGGGATGGCCAACCTGCGGCTCTCCAGCTGGTGTAAAACTACAACTCCCACCATGCTCTGCTAGAGGTTAAAAGTTATAGGCAGTGTGGGCATGCTGGGAGTTGTAGATTTGCAACACCCGGAGAGCCTGAGGTTGGCCATCCCTGGACTATACAAACAAAGCCATATTTGTACGGCAGGACAGCTGCAAGTCGTCACTTCTCATTCATTGGTCTGTCCAATGCTGCCCTCATACTGGCTCACATCGGTGGAGATATGAAATCATTCAGAAAAGGCCTCATGCACACAATTGTTTTTGTGGTCCGCATCCGTTGCACCGCTCCGTGGCCCCGCAAAAAAAATATAACCTGTCCTATTCTTGTCCATTTTGCGGCACACGGGCGGCTTCAGTTTTTTTTGTGGATCCGCGGTTTGCAGACCGGAAAAAAACAGCACGGTCGTGTGCATGAGGACAAATAAAGAGATTATTTAAAGGGGGTCTGTCACCTCCACATGGCCATATACAGTGCTTACATGGCTCTGTAGCACACCTATACAGGATTGTAACGGTACCTTTGTTCTTTTCTTTAGACTTGCACAGGCAGGAAAAACAAAGTTTTAGGGTCCATTCACACGTCCGTTTTTTCTTTCCTGATCTGTTCCGTTTTTTCAGGAACAGATCAGGACCAGATCTGGACCCATTCATTTTCAATGGGTCCTGGAAAAAATCGGACAGCACAATGTGTGCTGTCCGTTTCCGTTGTTCCGTTCCGCATGTCCGTTTAAATATAAAACATGTCCTATTCTTGTCCTGAAAAATCGGATCCTGGTACAATACAAAGTCAATGGATCCGCAAAAAACGGATGACATTCGGATGTCATTCCGTATGTCATCCGTTTTTTGCGGATTCCGTTCCTGGAAACACATAACAAATTTTTTTTTTTTTTTTTTTTTTTCAATTTTTTTTCAAAGAAATCCAAACAACTTTATTTGATTATTGAAATGTATACATGTGTCCGTTTTTTGCGGATCCGCAAAAAACGGATGACATACGGAAACATTTTCAGGAACAACGGATCCGCAAAAAACGGACCGTTTTTCAGGATGAAAAAAAACAGGACGTGTGAATGGACCCTTAGGGTCCATTCACACGTCCGCTTTTTCTTTCCTGATCTGTTCCGTTTTTTGCGGAACAGATCAGGACCAGATCTGGACCCATTCATTTTCAATGGGTCCTGGAAAAAAATCGGACAGCACAATGTGTGCTGTCCGTTTCCGTTGTTCCGTTCCGCATGTCCGTTTAAATATAAAACATGTCCTATTCTTTTCCGCAAAATTCGGATCCTGGTACAATACAAAGTCAATGGATCCGCAAAAAACGGAAGACATTCGGATGTCATTCCGTATGTCTTCCGTTTTTTGCGGAATCCGTTCCTGGAAACACATAGCAAATTTTTTTTTTTTTTTTTTTTCAATTTTTTTTCAAAGAAATCCAAACAAACTTTATTTGATTATTGAAATGTATACATGTTTCCGTTTTTTGCGGATCCGCAAAAAACGGATGACATACGGAAACATTTTCAGGAACAACGGATCCGCAAAAAACGGACCGAAATTCGGATTATAGAAAAATACTGATGTGTGAATGTAGCCTAATTCATATGCAAATGAGCACTCGCAAGTGCCCAGGGGAGGCGTTCAGTGTGTAGGTGCCCAGGGGCGGCGTTCAGTGTGTAGGTGCCCAGGCTGCTCTGCCTTCTTTTCACTTTACTCCTCCCCAGCCTCTGCCTTATCGATGAGGCAAGATACTTGGAGGGCGGGCAAAGGCAGAGGCTGGAGAGGAGTAAAGTGAAAAGAAGGCAGAGCAGCCTGGGCACCTACACACTGAACGCCGCCCCTGGGCACCTACACACTGAACGCCGCCCCTGGGCACTTGCGAGTGCTCATTTACATATGAATTAAACTTTGTTTTTCCTGCTGCTGCAAGTCTAAAGAAAAGAACAAAGGTACCGTTACAATCCTGTATAGGTGTGCTACAGAGCCATGTAAGCACTGTATATGGCCATATGGAGGGGACAGACTCCCTTTAAAGGCTTAGGCCAGGAAATTGGGGCACTACTGCAACTTCACTGCTTCCTTATGTGAAAGAAAGTTGCAAAAATCACAAAACAACCGACGTAGTCACATTTTTCTTTCCAATGGTCTCTATGTTTATTGCAACTTTTTACCCATTGGAAATCAGAGAAGTAGCACACAAGTCACAGTAAGGCTCACGTACACACCTGCAATGTCTGAGTATCTGTCTATTCATTTTCTTGGAAAAACTCCTATAGAATGGTAGAATTCTGCAGACCATGGGGCACCGTTACTAAAGGGGTTGTCTCACTTCAGGAAATGGCAGTTATTATGTAGAGAAAGTTAGTACAAGGCACTTACTAATATATAGTGATTGTCCATATTGCCTCCTTTGTTGGCTTATACACTGCTCGTATTCACGGGTTACGACCACCCTGCAATCCAGCAGCGGTGGTCCTTCTCGCACACTATGGGAAAAAGTTACGGCCTCTCTGGTGGCCAGGACCACGGGAGATGCACATAGGTCGATGCTTTTTCCTAGCACGGCCACCACTGCTGGATTGCTGGGTGGTTGCAACTCCTCGATATGAGCAGTGTATAAAGTGATGAAAAAATGAATCCAGCCAGCAAAGGAAGCAATATGGACAATCACAATACATTAGGAAGTGTCTTGTATCAACTTTCTCTACATGATAAATGACATTTGCTGTAGTGAGACAACCCCTTTAAGGCTCTCTGACCCAAAAACTTTCTTTGTTGCCTTATCAAGGCTCTGCCGCTGCAGATTGTGCCATCTAAACAGCACTCTGCTGCCCAGAGACAATGCAGCTGTATGTGGATGTGTGACAGCAGTAGGCATCGCTCATCCTTGGACTGTGGAGGCGATAGCTACATGTAAATATAGAGCTTCACCTCCACTGACGAGCAGGTAATTGTCAGGAAGGAATGCCTCCTTCCTGACAATCGTCAACTCATCACCCCCGTGTAAATCCAACTTAAAGGGGTTGTCCAGCCATTAACCCTTACTACCTCAGGCCAGTTTTTGCTAATCTGTCATGTGTCACTTATGTGGTAATGACTTTGGAACAGTTATTTATCCAAGCCCTTCTGAGATTATTTTCTCGTGACACATTGTACTTCATGATGGTCATAAAGTTGAGTGAATATATTTCACCTTTATTTATGAAAAAAATCCCAAATTTACAAAAAAAAAAACTCAAAAAAACGCAATTTTCAAAATTTTAATTTCTCTTTTAAAACAGAAAGTGATACCTCATTAAATATTACTTAACATTCCCCATATGTCTACTTCATGTTGGCATCATTTTGTAAATGTCTATTTTTTTTGGACGTTGGAAGGCTTAGAATGTTAGAAGCAATTCTTAAAATGTTTAATAACATTTTCAAAACCCACTTTTTAAGGACCAGTTCAGGTTTGAAAACCCCCATAAATGACCCCATTGTAGAAACTACACCCCTCAAGCTACTCAAAACTGATTTTACAAACGTTGTTAACCCTTTAGGTGTTCCACAAGAATTAAAAGAAAATGGAGATCAAATTTCTAAATTTCACTTTTTTGGCAGATTTTCCATTTTTATCCATTTTTATCTTTAACACATTGAGGGTTAACAGCCCAAAAAACTCCACATTTATTACCCCGATTCTGCGGTTTACAGAAACACCCCATATGTGGTCGTAAACTGATGTAAGGGCGCACTGCAGGGCGCAGAAGAAAAGGAGCGCCATATGGTTTTTGGAAGGCAGATTTTGCTGGACTGGTTTTTAGATGCCATGTCCCATTTGAAGCCCCCTCTAATGCACCCTTACAGTAGAAACTCCCAAAAAGTGACCCCATTTTGGAAACTAGGGGATAAGGTGCCAGTTTTATTGGTACTATTTTGGGGTACATATGATTTTTAATTGCACTATATTAAGTTTTTTGTGAGGCAAGTTAAACCAAAAATGGCTGTTTTGGCACAGTTTTTATTTTTTACAACATTCATCTGGTAGACAGGGAAGATCATGCGCTATTTTTATAGAGCAGGTTGTTACGGACGCAATGATATCAAATATGTCCAATTTCTTTGTTTCAGTTTTATATAATAAAGAATTTTTGAAAACAAAGTATGTTTTTGTGTCTCCCTTTTCTGAAAGCCATATATTATTTATTTTTTTGCCGATTGTCTTGTGCAGGGGCTCGTTATTTGCAGGAAAAGTTGATGTTTTTATTGGTACTATTTTTGGGTACATATAATTTTTTGATACAGGTTCTAGTCTGCCCAATAATTTGGCACAGTTTTTATTTATTAATTTTTCCAGCGTTCACCTGAGGAGTTAGGTCATGTGATATTTTTATAGAGCAGATCGTTACAGACATGGCAATACCTAATATATATAATTTTTCTTATTTATTTAAGTTTTACACAATAATAGCATTTTTGAAACCAAAAAAATGATGTTTTAGTGTCTCTATAGTCTGAGAGTCATAGCTTTTTTCATTTTTTGACCGATTGTCTTAGGTAGGGTCTCCTTTTTTGCAGGATGAGGTGACTGTTTGGCACTATTTTGGGGGGCACACGCCTTTTTGATCGCTTGGTGTTGCAATTTTTGTGATGTTAGGTGACAAAATATGGCTTTTTTTGGCACTATTTTTATTTTTTTTATGGTGTTCACCTGAGGGGTTAGGTCATGTGGTATTTTTATAAAGCAGGTTGTTAGGGACGCGGCGATACCTTATATGTATACTTTTTATTTATTTATTTCACTTTAACACAATAACAGCATATTTGAAACAAAAAAATGATGTTTCAGTGTCATGTCCTGAGAGCTGTTTTTTTTTTTTTGGAGCGATTTTCTTACGTAGGGGCTCATTTTTTGGGGGATGAGGCGACTGTTTTATTGGTATCATTTTGTGGTACATACCCCTTTTTGATCGCTTGATGTTGCACTTTTTGTGATGTAAGGTGACAAAAATTGCTTTTTTGACACAGTTTTTATTTTTTATGGTGTTTATCGTACGGGGTGGATCATGTAATATATTTATAGAGCCGGTCATTACGGATGTGGCGATACCTAATATGTGTGTTTTTTTAAATTTTTTATTATAAAATCAGGGGAAAAGGGTAGTTTTTCTTTTTTCACTTGAAACTTTTTTTTTATTAAAAACACTGTTTTTCACTCTTTTTTTAAACTTTATTTCTGACTTTAACTTTTGGGGGTCTGATCCCCTCTGCAATGCATTACAATACATCTATACACAGAGTAATACACTAACAGGTTGCCTAGGAGACCGGGCCTGAGACTGGATCTCCTGGGCACCCGTAGAAGGCAGGTCCCGATGCCGTGCAAGGCATTGGGCAGCTTCTGCACAGCATCGGGCTGCCTTCTCACCCATCGGGTCCCCGCCACAGCAGCGTAGGGACCCGATGGTCTCCCTCACCCGCAGCAAACCTCTTCTATGTCTCAGTCAGCGCTGGCCGCGGCATAGAAGGGGTTAATGCACCGGCATCAGTGTTTTCACCGATGCCGGCGCATACAGCATGGGTCCGGCTAATGGGAACAGCCTGTCCCCTGCAGCTGATCGGGTGGGCGCAGCTCCTGCACCCGCCGGATCAGCGGGCCGTAATAGTACGGCCTTGGGCGGCAAGTCACCTCCCGCTGCGCCGTAATATTACGCCGCTGGTCGGGAAGGGGGTTAATATTGATGACCTGTTGTCAGGATAGGTCAATATCTGATAGGAGTGGCTCCAACCCGAGACCCTTGCTAATCAGCTGTTTGACGAGGAGGCGGCACTCCATGTGAGCGCTGCTTCCTCGTCAATACACTATGTCTCGTCTCCTGTGGAGAGGTGGCGTAGTGTAATTACAAGTATTCCTATTACACTGCACTTCTGAGACAAAGTGCAGTGTAATGAAGAGGAAGCAGTGCCGCCTTCTCTTCCAACAGCTGATCGGCGGGGGTCCCTGGTGTCGGGCCCCCAGCAATCAGATACTGGTGAACTATCCTGACAGTAGGTCAGGCATGGCCAACCTGTGGCTCTCCAGCTGTTTTAAAACTACAACTCCCACCATGCCCTGCTGTAGGATAATAAAAGTAGGCAGTCTAAGCATGCTGAGAGTTGTAGTTTTGCAACAGCTGGAGAGCCTCAGGTTGACCATCCCTGCAGTAGGTCATCAATAATAAAGGCTGGACAACCCTTTTTAAGGTCTGGGGCCACCTTTACTTTCCACTAACCTGACCGATGCAGACGTCTCGCTGGTGATATAATTTGCCTTTCAAGCCAAATACACAAATTCCCTCCTTCAGCAAACACGGCTGCACAGCTGGACGCACCGTGACAAAGGTGGCCTTATTTTGCCCTATGCTCTACATCAGTTACATAGTATTAAGGTGTTTCCACTGCTTTGGTTCAGAATCAGATAAGACAAATGTTGGGAGCAGCACAGCTCGCTGATCTTCAGTCTCCTCTCCTCCTGGAGATCATTCTATTAGAGGCATATCATCTATACCTTATCTGTAACTGGTTCCTGCACGCCCTCCACGCCAGCGCCTGTGGTCACACCCAGGGCTAAAGAGTAAATGATTGCTTCCTTCATAAACTCAATGCAACATTCTTAAGAATCACTGCAAGGAACAAGACGTTACCTCAATCTTTCTCATGACTAGAAGTCCATCGATGATTTTACCTGAAGACAAAACATAATGAAACGTAACATGAACCAGTGACCCCAGCATATAGTGTAATATAATAGCTGCATATGTAACATACTGAAACATAATACTAATCTAAAAAAGGAGTAGCTCTCAGATGTGGTCATGTTTTTCTAGGAGAGCCTGCCCCTTAGTGATACGTCCTGCCCATGCAAATAAGAGCTATAACTGTCTGACATGCAAGAATCATTTACTATGGAAATCCTCGGTAGTCACAGGTAAAGCATGGGGGAAATACTCAGAATTTAACAGGGACGTGTCTGAATGAATCCTTACAGCTGACACCGTTGGCCAAGTTAGAGGGAATCTCTGCTATTAATCCAAAGGGGTAAATTTCACACTCTGATTTAAAGGGCATCTGTCAGCAGATTTGTACCTATAAAATTGGCTGACCTGTTCCATGTGCGCTTGGCGGCTGAAGGCATCTGTGTTGGTCCCATATTCATATGTGCCCGCATGGCTGAGAAAAATGATGTTAACATATATGCAAATGAGCCTCTAGGAGCAATGGGGGCGTTGCCGTTACACTTAGAGGCTCTGCTCTCTCTGCAACTGCCACGCCCTCTGCACATTGATTGACATGGCCAGGAAGTGTACATTTGATCACACCTGGACCTGTTAATCAAAATGGAGAGGGCGCAGCAGTTGCAGAGAGAGTAGAGCCTCTAGGTGTAATGGTAACGCCCCCGTTGCTCCTAGAGGCTCATTTGCATATATTTTAACATACTTTTTCTCAGCCATGCAGGCACATATGAATATGGGACCAACACAGATGTCTTCAGCTGCTGAGCGCACATGTAACAGATCAGCCAATTTCATAGGTACATTTCTGCTGACAGAGGCCCTGTCGGATCGCCTGACGTGCCTGTCTTAGTAAACACTTAACAATTCTGGAGCTTCTTTACCTAGAAATCTAGTTGTCCTCAGTTATTCCTCCTGGGAGCATATGGATACACTGTTAACTGTGCGTTACGATTTCCCCTGGCAATAGGGTGCGTCACTAAACAGTCTGACCGTCGTCGCTGGACACACCCCACTGACAACAGCAGCTGTAATGCCCAGTTTATTCATACATTTTCAGGAGGAATAACAGAAGAATGGCGCAGATATCTTACAGATAGTGCTACGGAATGGTTATTGCACGGGGAAGTGTTTATTAAAAAAGACATGTCAGGAGAGAGGACAGACCCCCTCTAAAAATAGGACAGACCCTCTCTAAACCAGCTCAGGATCAGTGTGGCTCCCAGAGATCAGACCTCTTCAATCAGACTATGGGGACTTATTCCAAAAATAGGCTATCAATGTCTTAGTGATCATAATAAAAACGTCTAATAAACATTAAAGGGGTTCTCTCACTTTAGCACATGACATTTGTCATGTAGAGAAAGTTAATACAAGGCACTTACTAATGTATTGTGATTGTCCATATTGCCTCCTTTGCTGGCTGGCTTTGTTTTTCCATCACATTATACATTGCTCATATCCAGGGGTTAGGGCCACCGCTGCAGCGCAGATACGAGGAGGCCAGGACAGAAGCTTCTGCGCCTGTGTGTCTAAGTGCACTCCCACGGTCCCAGCCACCAGAGAGCCTGGCGCTTTTCCCTGTAGCGTGTAAGCATGACCACCACTGCTGGATAACACGGTGGTCGTAACCATGGAAACGAGTGTATAATGTGATAGAAAAATGAATCCAGCCAGCAAAGGAAGCAATATGGATAATAACAATACATTAGTAAGTGCCTTGTGTTAAAGGTGTTCTACACATTTTTCTTACCGATCATTATCCTTTGGATAGATAATCAGCATCTGATCAGTAGGGGTCCAACACACAGGACCCCCGCCGATCAGCTGTTTGAGAAGGCAGCGGAGCTCACAGTAGTGCCACGGCATTCTAGCCGTTTTCCACAGGCCAGTGACGTTATAACATTTTCACTGGCCTGGGCGCGGCTCAGTCCCGTTCACTTAAATGGGGCTGAGCCGCACCCAGGCCAGTGATAATAGTCGTGGCCTGAGGGAAACAGCGAGAAGGCCACAGCGCTGTCTTCTCAAACAGCTGATTGGGGTGGGGGATTGCTTTCCGGTCGGACACCCACCAATCAGATGCTGATTATCTATCCAAGGGACAGGACCCCTTTTACTTTGTCTACATAATAAAGGCCACTTACTGTAGTGAGACAACCCCTTTAAGGAGTACTCCCATTTCAAAGTGATGCCATATCACTAGGATAACGCCATCACTTTGTGATCGGTGGCAGTCCAACCTCAGGAATCCCCACAATCCTGAGAATTAAGGGGCCGCAGTAGCGATTCAGTATTATTCCTTCACAGCAGCGCTCCTGGCCACCCGGCTGTACAGGGAACCGCAGTTGGCTACATTTACTGGTATGGCGCTGTGCTGTGTGGCGGCTTAAAAGCCAGGGAAAGGCAGGCAGCACAGGAACTGCGACAGACCCTTCAATTCTCTGGATCAGTGGGGGTCTTGTTTCGGTGATTGAATCAAACATCTGCAACCAAGTTAAATATGTGTGGTAAGGGTATCTGAGGCAAATGTTTAAGGAAAAAACTCAGTGTGAGGAGCAAAAAAATTTGATTTCATCTCCAATACAGCATGCGATTCAGGCTCCTTCCTACAAAGAACAGGGGCGCTATACAAGACACTCATCCATAGTCTAAATCCCATAGGAAGCCTCCGCACATTTCGGGAAAGGGATTACAACAGCTGCATTGTAGCGACTGCCTTACAACCCAAGCCTTTGTTACACATCTTAGGAGAATGCGTGTGTGTGGTTTGGGCTATTGTGTAACCCAACACTCACCAAATACCACATGCTTGCCATCCAGCCAATCGCACTTCGAGCAAGTGATAAAAAATTGGCAGCCATTCGTTCCGGGGCCGCTGTTGGCCTGCAGAGGAAAACACAGAGGCATGCTTACATACATATATATATTATCTATATTGTGACACAGTGAGGGGTTGTGTCTGGCAAGGCAGGTATTTTCCTCCCAGCATGTGCGGCTGGGCTGGTTTCCAGCCAGGTGAGGTCAAATACCAGACCGGAGTTTAAGTGCCCGGTCTGGGTTTTGGCAGCACTTGGCTGTCCTTCAATAGGCAGCAGGCCCCCTAAAGCCTGCTGTGGACCGCTGGAACTGCCAGCAAGGTGACTTGTGTTGTATGAACTTTCCATTGTGTGTGAATTAACACCAAGACTGCAAAGTTACATGCTGTTTTGTGCAATTGCCTCAAGTGTGAATAAACAATGACGTTTTGAGTTAAGAACTTGTATTTTGCCTCTATACTGCGCCCGCTTACCCGATCTACCAGAGAAAACCACACAATATATACACACTGCAGAGACATCAGCAGAAAGGAACAGAGGCAGAGAGGATGTTATAGGGGTGCCGACCCCAGAGGCGGCAGCTAATAAATGTGTCTGGAGGTCCTCAGAACTGAATCTGTAGGATAAAGAAGTGATCGTGGGGGGCAGGGGAGTCAACCTCTCCCCAACCTGGAATGGCTGATAACAGAGAACAGGAAACTTCACCAAAACGCCTAAAGAAAACGTTAAACAGTTTTTCTGACTTCTTCTGATCTATCTTCAGGATCTGATCCATGGACCCCGCTGACCAGCTGTTTGAGAAGGTCACAGAAGCTCTCCTGTGAGCACCTCGGCCTTCTTCCAGCTTATCCTAGGCCAGTGACGTCACGTTCATCAGTCATGTGGCCTAGGCGCAGCTCAGCCTCAATCAAATAAATGGGGATGAGCGCCATACCGAGCACATCCGCTATACAATGTACAGCGCTGCGCTTGGTAAGCTGTGAGAAGGCCGTGGCGCTTACTGGGGTGCCATGGTCTCCTCAAACAGCTGCTCAGCAGATGTCCCCGATAATCAGACACTGAAGACTTATCCAGAGTATTGTTGAGCGAACTTCTGTTTCCAAATTCAAGGTTCAGGTTTTCTAAGAATTCCTTTATGGATTCCGCTACCAAGGACCACTTATGGTCCATGGTAGTGGAATCCGTAACAGAATTGTTAGATAACCCGAACCATGTACGCCGAACTTAAAAACAGAAGTTCACTCATCCCTAATCCTGAGGATAGGTGATCAGTTTAACTGGCCATACACATTAGATATACAGTATATCGGGTGGACCTGCAGATTTCAGTAGAACATGCCAACCATTTAATGTGTGTTGAGCCAGAAGTCGGGAGAAGGATGGGTCAGGTAAATTAGATTTCAACATGCCCTCTCCTTGTACTTGAGGTGTCTGGTGGCAGCTTATTCCCCTGTCCCCACTGAGAACACACGCACGCTCGGCCAAGCTGAATGGCCATGTGTATTTCGGAGAGGCCAACAGCTATTTAAAGAGCATCGGTCAGCAGGATCAACTCTATTAAACCAGACATAATACCTGGTAGGGTTGATCCTGATAAGTAAAACGATACCTCATGTATTTTGCTCTGTTGCACAGTCCCTGAGAAAGATAACTTTTTATTAATGTGTACATTAGGTCTTTGGTGCACAAAGGTAAATACCCCGGTAGTGTGGACTATGGTGCAGGCGGACTGTTAATGGGCAAGGACAGTGCCCGGCCCTGCCAGTCAAGGGGACAGGGGGAGTGTCTCCAACTGCAGAGAGGAGGAGCTCTAGTGCCCCAAGCGGGGTTCAGGCCCACCCCTTGGTGCAACAAAGACCTAATTTACATATTAATAAAAAGTTCTCTCTCAGGAACTGTGCAACAGCAGGATCTACCCTATCATGCATTATGCCTGGTTTAATAAGGTTGATCCTGCTGACAAGCTCTTTCATGTGTATGGCCAGCGTTTAGCTTCTGTACTCCTTTTAGATCATCTGGGAAGAAGCAGGGCAAACATAAAATCTCTCCTGATCCCCCTGAAGGCCAGATGAGTTCCTGCCGTGTAATGGGATTCCGGCAGCTGTATGCGAGAAGGCAGCATTAGCACACAGTGTGTATGGCTACCTGACAACAGGGTCTGATTGCTTTCCTTGTACCCAGCATGTGGGCTAGGAACAAAAGAAAGCCCCCCTGCTGCATGCCAAAAATCACACTCTTTGTCTTCAGCTAGTCTGCCTATTTAATATGAAGGCACCGAGGAAATGTAATGTGTAATCACAACAGCATGATTAGAAATCCCGCACTACAAAGGGAAGAGCCGCGTGAAGACGAAGCATCATCAAAGCTGTAAGGACCCAACTGCACAGGCAGATTATCAAAGGGCATCTGTCAGCAGCTTTGTACCTATGAAACCGGCTGACCTGTTGCCTGTGCGCTTGGCAGCTGAAGGCATCTTTGTTGGTCCCATGTTCATATGTGCCTACTCAATATATGCAAATGAGCCTCTAGGAGCAACGAGGGCGTTGCCGTTACACCTAGAGGCTCTGCTCTCTCTGTCACTGCCGCATTCCATCCACTTGGATTGACAGGACCAGGCGTTATGATGTTTTCACTGCCTGGTCCTATCAATTAAAGTGCAGAGGGCAGAGCCTCTAGGTGTAACAGCAACGCCCCCGTTCCTCCTAGAAGCTCATGTATTAAAACATCATTTTTCTCAGCACTATGGACACATATGAACATGGAACCAACACAGGTGCCTTCAGCTGCCAAGCGCACATGGAACAGGTCAGCCAGTGTCATAGGCACAAATCTGAGGACAGATGCCCTTTAAGACAATTATCGGGAATCATATAAAGGCTCCTTCCCATTAACTGCCCCCTGAAAATGTGCCGCCAATCACCAGACAAACAAGCAAAACACAAAGTCGTTTGGTGTAAAGTGATCTGCTGCCAACAATGACTCTGCATGGGGATGAATGACCGCAGAAGTGATGGATCATTCCCACACAGAGGGGACGACTGCTGCATGTGAATGCAGCTCAAACGAGCGGGAAATGATTGGGAAGGTGTCAGCCAAATGATCCCTATTTAAAAGCTTTTTCCAGGAGGGACTCATCAGTATAGAGAGTGACCATATATCTTAGCACTCCTATATGGTTATATAAACTACCATTAAAGAGAGTGTACAGGACCTGGAAAAAATAAAATTACGGATGGCAAGTCATAGTGCGAAAAAAAAAAAAAAAAAAAAAAAAAAAAGGAAAGACGCACTCACCTGCTCTGGTCATCCTGGTTCTTGTGTCTCGTCTCTGTCCCTGCCGACTTCCTGCAGGTCACTGCTGCCGGCTAAGGCTACTTTCACATTAGAGTTTATGCGCTTCCGTTACAATAATACAACCACATGCATCCGTCATGAACGGATCCGTTTGTATTAGGTCTTCTATAGCCATGACGGATCCGTCTTGAACACCACTGAAAGTCAATGGGGAACAGATCCGCTTTCTATTGTGTCAGAGAAAATTGATCAGTCTCCATTGACTTACATTGTGTCAGGATGGATCAGTCTTTCTCCGCACCACATCGCGATGGGGACGCAACTAAACGGAACGGAATGCATTTTGGTGCACTCAGTTCAGTTCAGTATTGTCCCCATTGACAATGAATGGAAACAAAACTGAAGCGTTTTCTTCCGCTATTGAGATCCTATGACTAATGTGAAAGTAGCCTAATCAATGGCCTCAGCAGTCAAATGTCATGATCACTGAGGCCACTGATTGGCCAGCAGTGATCACGTGCAGCGAGGGGACACGTCACACTTCGGGCACAGGCTGGGAAAGAGACGCACCGCAAGAACTGAGATGACCAGTGCAGGCGAGCGAGTTTTTCAGGGTTTTTTTTACTCTCACACTATGCCTGGCCATCCCCAATTTTTATTCAGGACCCAGACAATCCATTGATGATTTATATATTACTAACATCTACACTATATGGTACCCAACATGCAATTATCAGAATGATCAGAGTTCTGATTATGAAGAATTTGGACAACAATGAAGGATTGTGGCGACCCATGGATTATTTGGTGGAGGGCAATAATAGATATAGATATCATCAAGTTTGATCTTTCCAACTAGGGTTGTTTCGATACCAAAATTTTGATTAGGTTTCGATACCATAAAAAAGTATTGTGATACTCTATACCATGCAAGGAAAAAAAATTAAAAAAAAATAAAAGCAGCATTTTATGGAACGTCCGGCCCACAATAGAACAATCCGATCCTATATTTGGGGGGGGGGGGGACAAGGTGACCAAAAATAAAAATGGCGAATTGCGCAGTTTTTCTTTTCTTTTTTCATAGGAGATATTTTTTAATGTTTTAATAATTTGGACTTTTCGGACGTGGCGATATGTAATATTTTATTTATTTATTGTTTATATATTTTATATGCAGAATTGGGAAAGGGGGGGACTTATACTTAATATTTTGGTGTGTGTTTTTTACAGTTTATTTAATAACTATTTCCCCCCTTAGGGGCTAGAACCTGGGATCTTTTAATCCCTTGTCTTATTCACCCTAATAGAGTTCTATTAGGGTAAATAGGATCTCACACTCTCCCTGCTGCCCTGTGCACACAGCAGCAGGGAGATTACCATGGCAGGCGCTTCAGTAGCGTCCTGGCTGCCATGGCAACCGATCGGTGCCCCAGGATTACACTGCTGGGGCTCCGATCAGAGGCTGCCACTGCCACCAATGAGAGGAGGTGAGGGGACTCTGGCCACTGCCACCAATGTTTTTAATGATAATTAACGTTTAATATACAATACAGCCGGCGGCAGAAACACATTGCCGGCACCCGACCTCTGACAGGGCGCTGCGACCAGCGGCAATTAACCCCTCAGGCGCCGCACCTGAGGGGTTAATTGCCGCTGTACCCAGTGCCCTGTCAGAGGCAGGGTGCCGGCAATGTGTTTCTGCCGCCGGCTGTATTTGTAATGTTTTAAACGTTAGTTATCATTGGTGGCACAGTGGCCACAGCCCCTCCCTCCTCCGCCCCTCTGCGCTGTCATTGGAGGCAGCCGCACAGGGGAGAGGGAGAGACGGCTTTCTTCTTCCCTTTGCTGCTGAGAGCAGCGCGCTCATGTTCTCTGATACTGGGCTGTGCAGTAGCACAGCCTGGTATCGATAAAAGTCAAATCCCGTATCGTATCGATACCGGGCTAAAAATATCGAAAGTTTGATACCCGAAACAACCCTATTTCCAACTACTGAAGACTCTTCCTAAGCAACAGCGACCTCCAGCTGTTAGAAAACTACAACTCCCAGCAAATTAATAAAATCATGAATTATGGATTGCATCATCTATAGCCATTTATTAAAGAAACCACAATGACACCCGCACCCGGCTTTCCAGTGTCCAAATTCCATATGAAGCATAGCCACTGGTATCATGCCATTGTTAACATCACTTTCATGGGATCACGTACCAGGGACAATATAACCACGTGACAAAACCACGAGGGTGGCTTGCAGTCATTATCAGCCTTGGTATTCACATGACAAAAAACACGACATGGGATACATCAAGGACCAGCAACCTCCATCATGGGATGCGGAGCAAGACGGATCCGTCATGACTCACAATGCAAGTCAATGAGGACAGATCCGTTTTCTCTCAGACAATAGAAAACAGATCTGTCCCCCATTGACTTTCAATGGAGTTCATGACAGATCCGTCTTCGCAATGTTAAAGATAAGAATCTGTTCATAACGGATGCAGATGGTTGTATTATCAGTAACGGAAGAGTTTTTGGTGAACACAGGAAAAGCGCTCGTGTGAAAGTAGCCTAACACATGTAAAAATAATTTAAATGTCAAAGGTTTCCATAGCCTTTAATTCAATTCCACATGTGGACCGATGGAAGCAATAACAGAAGCATATTAATATAATCAGCAGCTACATTCTGTAGAATAGCACAACTCTCCCTGTTCATACAAGTTAAGTTCCTACCATGGAAAGTAGACCAGGTGCGGAGTGCTTGAGCTTGAAGTTCTCGTCTGCAAAGGGTCCTCTGTAGATACTTGCCACTCCTGTACCGTCACCCTGCAGTGAAATCATCATATGACTATAAGTGCAGGAAAGGCACGGGAACTGCTGGTAAAATCCTTAATTGTCTGGAATCAGATAAAATGTTAGTCCTTTTCCTCAGAAATAGTGCCATTCTTGTCTATAGGCTGCGTACGGTATTGCAGCTTATCCTCATTCAAGTAATTAATTACTTTTCCCCATCTGGTTCAGAATCCGACTAGAAGGACGGCCACACTGGAGTTAGTATTAACCAACAGACCTGACAGAATAACAGATGTGCAGGTTGGGGGACACCTGGGAAATAGGGACCATAAAATAATAAACTTCCATTTGTCATTCAAAAGAGTGTTTCTTCAGGGTGGCACAAAAAAACTTAACTTCCAAAAAAGCTCAATTTGACCAGCTAAGAAAGGCCGTAGGCCTCACTAACTGGGACAATGTCTTCAAAAATAAAAATGCAGCCATAAATGGAATATTTTTAAAAGCATCCTAAACTCTCATTGTGAGGGATACCTACAATATGGGAATAAAAGAGCCAGAAACAAGAATAAAACAATGTGGACAAATAGAAATGTGAAGGAGTCAAACAACAAAAAGAAAACATTTAAAAGTACTAAAACGGGAAGGTAGAGAAGAAGTGCTAAAAACTATAAGGAAAAGATAGAATATGTAAAAAAACTGATAAAAGCAACCAAACTAGGGACATGGAGGCTCTTTGTTAAAGAGAGTAAAACTAACCCTGAAATGTTCTTCAATTATATAAATGGTAAAAAGTTTAAACCTGAAAGTTTTGTCCCTTTAAGGAATGAAGAGGGAGGAGTTGTAGAGAGCGATGAGGAGAAAGAATCTATTAAATACTTTTTTGTCCACTGTATTCACTTGAAATGCAGAGTGTAAACTACCCATTACAAATGGCCTGTCTGACCCTGGAAGAAGTGCAGCGGAGTCCTAAAAAAGATTAAAATAGACAAATAACTGGGTCCAGATAGGCACACACCACCAGGATTAAGGGACTGTTCCACAGGATTGAAGCTTAGCAAATGTGGTGCGAATATTCAAAAAGGAGTCAAAAACAGACTGGAAAATAAGCGTATGATACCGTATCAGCATGGCTTTATGAGGGATCTTTCTGTAAAATGAATCTATTCACTTTCTATGAGGAGGTAAGTTCTAGACTTGACTGCGGCGAGTCAATGGATGTTGTATATCTTGCCTTCTCCAAAGCATTTGACACTGTACCACATAAAAGGTTAGTATATAAAATGAGAATGTCTAAACCGTGGGAAAATGTGTGTATGTGGGTAAGTAACTGGCTCAATGATAGAAAACAGAGGGTGGTTATTAACGGTACACACTCAGATTGGGTCACTAGTGGGGTACCTCAGGGGTCAGTATTGGGGCCTATTCTCTTCAATATATGTATTAATTATCTTGTAGAAGGCTTGCATAGTAAAATATCAATTTTTGCAGATGACACTAAACAGTGTAAAGTAATGAACACGGAAGAGGACAGTAAACTACTACAGATGGATCTGGATAGATTGGATGCTTGGGCAGAGAAGTGGCAGATGAGGTTTAACACTGATAAATGTAAGGCTATGCACATGGGAAGGAATAATGCAAGTCACCAGTACATACTAAATGGTAAAACACTGGGTAACACTGACATGGAAAAGGACTTAATAATTTTAGTGAACAGCAAACGAAGGGGTCTTTCACACTTGCGTTATTGTCTTTCGGCATAGAGTTCTGTCGTCGGGGCTCTATGCCGTAAGAATCCTGATCAGGATTATCCTAATGCATTCTGAATGGAGTGAAATCCGTTCAGGATGCATCAGGATGTCTTCAGTTCCGGAACGGAACGTTTTTTGGCCGGAGAAAATACCGCAGCATGCTGCGCTTTTTGCTCCAGCCAAAAAAACTGAAGACTTGCCGCAAGGCCGGATCCGGAATGAATGCCCACTGAAAGGCATTGATTCGGATCCGGCCTTAAGCTAAACGTCGTTTCGGCGCATTGCCGGATCCGACGTTCAGCTTTTTTAGAGTGGTTACCATGGCTGCCGGGACGCTAAAGTCCTGGCAGCCATGGTAAAGTGTAGCGGGGAGCAGCATACTTACCATCCGTGCGGCTCCCGGGGCGCTCCAGAGTGACGTCAGGGCGCCCCAGGCGCATGGATGACGTGATCGCATGGACACGTCATCCATGCACATGGGGCGCTCTGACATCATTCTGGAGCGCCCCGGGAGCCGCGCGGACTGTAAGTATACCGCTCCCCCGCTCCTACTATAGCAACCAGGACTTTAATAGCATCCTGGCTGCCATAGTAACACTGAAAGCATTTTGAAGACGGATCCGTCTTCAAATGCTTTCAGTACACTTGCGTTTTTCCGGATCCGGCGTGTAATTTCGGCAAGTGGAGTACACGCCGGATCCGGACAACGCAAGTGTGAAAGAGGCCTAAGCTGTAAAAACCATTGTCAGGCAGCTGCTGCCAAGGCCAATAAGATAATGGGTTGCATCAAAAGGGGCATAGATGCCCGTGATGAGAACATAGCCCTGCCACTTCACAAATCATTAGTCAGACCACACATGGAGGACTGTGTACAGTTCTGGGCTCCTGTGAACATGGCAGAGCTGGAGAGGGTCCAGAGGAGGGCAACTAAAGTAATAACTGGAATGGGGCAACTACAGTAGCCTGAAAGATTATCAAAATTAGGGTTATTCACTTTAGAAAAAAGATGACTGAGGGGAGATCTAATTACTATGTATAAATATATCGGGGGTCAGTACAGAGATTTCTCCCATCATCTGTTTATCCCCAGGACTGTGACGAGGGGACATCCTCTGCGTCTGGAGTAGGGCTGCAGCTAACGATTATTTGAATAATCGATTAGTTGCCGATTAATTTCTACGATTAATCAATTAATCGGAAAAACCGACAAAATTACAAAACAGAGAGGTTTATATGATCTTACTTGAAAAATTATGTTCAAAGGCCATATTAAAACAAATTGTGGACGACACTATTATGGGGGATCTGTGGACGACACTATTATGGGGGATCTGTGGACGACACTATTATGGGGGATCTGTGGACGACACTATTATGGGGGATCTGTGGACGACACTATTATGGGGGATCTGTGGACGACACTATTATGGGGGATCTGTGGACGACACTATTATGGGGGATCTGTGGACGACACTATTATGGGGGATCTGTGGACGACACTATTATGGGGGATCTGTGGACGACACTATTATGGGGGATCTGTGGACGACACTATTATGGGGGATCTGTGGACGACACTATTATGGGGGATCTGTGGACGACACTATTATGGGGGATCTGTGGACGACACTATTATGGGGGATCTGTGGACGACACTATTATGGGGGATCTGTGGACGACACTATTATGGGGGATCTGTGGACGACACTATTATGGGGGATCTGTGGACGACACTATTATGGGGGATCTGTGGACGACACTATTATGGGAGATCTGTGGACGACACTATTATGGGAGATCTGTGGACGACACTTATGGGGGATCTGTGGACGACACTTATGGGGGATCTGTGGACGACACTTATGGGGGATCTGTGGACGACACTTATGGGGGATCTGTGGACGACACTTATGGGGGATCTGTGGACGACACTTATGGGGGATCTGTGGACGACACTTATGGGGGATCTGTGGACGACACTTATGGGGGATCTGTGGACGACACTTATGGGGGATCTGTGGACGACACTATTATGGGGGATCTGTGGACGGCGTAGTTATGGAGAGGGGGGTCTGTGGACGGCGTAGTTATGGAGAGGGGGATCTGTGGACGGCGTAGTTATGGAGAGGGGGATATGTGCACTGTTATGGGCATAACAGTGCACAGATCCCTTTCCTCATAACAGTGCACAGACCCCCCTCCCCATAGCAGTGCCATAGACAGATCCTCCCCCCTCCCCATAGCAGTGCTATACACAGACCCCCCCTTCCCATAGCAGTGCCATAGACAGATCCCCCCTCCCCCTTCCCCCTAACAGCCCCGGCCCCGATGCTTGCATCTTTATTTTACCTTTTTACAATGACGCTCCCGCTCCTGTAACAGCCAGGCAGAGCGGACGGCGGCGTAACGTCACTCAATCACGTGACGCGCCTGCTCCGCCCACTTCATGAAGGAGGCGGAGCAGGCGTGTCACGTGAGTGAGTGACGTTACGCCGCCGTCCGCTCTGCCTGGCTGTTACAGGAGCGTCATTGTAAAAAGGTAAAATAAAGATGCAGCGACCGCCCGCCCGCCCGAATAGCAACGAATCGGCGATTATTCGATAACTGGATTCGTCGACAACGAATCCAGTTATCGAATATAATCGATTACATCGATTAATCGTTGCAGCCCTAGTCTGGAGGAAAGAAGGTTTGTACACAAACATAGAAGAGGATTCTTTACGGTAAGAGCAGTGAGACTATGGAACTCTCTGCCGGAGGAGGTGGTGATGGTGAGTACAATAAAGGAATTCATGAGGGGCCTGGATGTATTTCTGGAGTGTAATAATATTACAGGCTATAGCTACTAGAGAGGGGTCGTTGATCCAGGGAGTTATTCTGATTGCCTGATTGGAGTCGGGAAGGAATTTTTTCTACCTAAAATTAGGAAAATTGCTTCTACCTCATGTTTTTTTTTTTGCCTTTCTCTGGATCATAACAGGCCGAACTGGATGGACAGATGTCTGTTTTCAGCCTTACAAATAATGTTACTAATGTTAGCCAACAGAGAAAAGCCCCATCTTCCCAACCCCTTCTCTTTACTCTAAGGAACAGCAATAGCATCCAACTACAGCTGTCAACCAGAGTAGATGGAAGGGGTTGTGAAGCAGATCAATGCAGCGAGCACTCACAGTCTCCAGTGCACTTGCAGGAGCTGCTCCCGGCCAAATAAAAGTTCATATTCACAGTACTCCAAAGCTCCACGAAAGGTATGTCTGTACTCCACAGCGTGGATCTTACCCAGCACTGACAGCAGTTTAGCATGGTCAAAGCGGCTGATAGATTCCCTTTAACATAAATCATCAGAATGCTCCAGTTATAAATGGTTCTTCCTCTTCGTTACACAATATACCCCAATGCTAAGAGGAAGCCACAGTTGCCACGTGCACTTACATTAACAAAGTCTCCACCTTGGATCATGAAGTCTTTTATTACCCTGCAGGGATGAATATGAGGAGAATGCAATCAGTGAAAGAATTCACCAAATCAACAGCATCACAACAATGAAACACAAAGTGATGGGAGCAATAACCGTGTCGATTTATTACTCTGTCAAAAAGCCTTGTCACTATATTTTAGACTCCTAGGATCTCAAGGTATAGAAATGTAATTTATTATTCAAAGTGGGAGACCCCTACCCCTATTAATGGAGACTCTGGGTAACAGATGTACAGTATACTCTTCATAGCGGTGAAGCGAATACCATCAAGAAAGCATGAGGCAACCACCCTGCAAGTAGATGCAACCCAACCTCCGCACCCTGAGAAAGCGCTCACATAAAGGAATGAGGTCTGAAGAAGGCAAAACCTGAATATCCCGTTTGAAGGGTCAGGTAACAGGTCTGATGATATATGAAGCCGCTAAATATTCTAGTTCAGATTTTGCTAGAAACAAAGAAAAATCTGCGTTGTTGCAGACTGCCATTTGTCCATATCCATAAACCCGCCATAGCTGTTAGTGCTTTTTTTAAGGGGTCTGTCAGCAGTTTAGACCCCCCCCCCCCCCTCTAAACTGCTCACAGCAGTATATAGGTAACAAGGAGAGCACTATAAACATAGTTCAAATGATGGTCATGTAGGTTGAATGACTGAGAAGTCCACCCGATGCCATGATAGCCCTGGAGACGCCCCTTTCATGTTCATTGCTCTGGGCTCATTGCACTTAAAGGGGTTGTGCAGGCAATCTATATAGATGACCTATCCTCAGGATAAGGCCCCATGCACACGGCCGTGTTTCACAGCCGTGTGCGGGCCGTGGAACCGCGGCCTGGATCCCTCCTGAGAGCAGGAGCGCACGGCGTCACTGGTTGCTATGACGCTGTGCGCTCCCTGCTGCCGCCGCAATACAGTAATACACAGGTATGATCTATACCAGTGTATTACTGTACTGTGCCGGCAGCAGGGAGCGCACGGCGTCATAGCAACCAGTGACGCAGTGCGCTCCTGCTCTCAGGAGGGATCCAGGCCGCGGTTCCACGGCCCGCACACGGCTGTGAAACACGGCCGTGTGCATGGGGCCTAAGTCATCAATATCTGATCACCAGGGGTCTGACACCCCGCCCCCCCGCCGATTGGCTGTTTGAAGAGGAGGTGCTGCTTCCTCTTCATTACACTGCACGTCGTCTCCCTTGCAGGTGAAAGGAGCGAGTACTTGTAATTACACTGCACCTCTGAAATGACTGGCAGTGTAATGAAGAGGAAGTAGTGCTCGCAAAGAGCGCCGCCTCGCCTTCAAACAGCTGATCACAGGGGGTGATGGGAGTCGCAGATCAGATATTGATGACCTAGCCTGAGGATAGGCCATCAAAATAGACCCCTCTAACCCCTACCCAGCCCCTCTCCTCTGTTCTGAGTGAGAACTCTGGCACTCTCCTGATTGGATACCGCAGCCACTACTGAAAGCAGAGGGATGAGCTGGATGCCTTCAGTGAAGAGAGCCTCCTAGGCCTAGTGATGGCGGCGCTGGTAGGATCGGAACTTGGATTTCTTGGTCATGAAACTTGCATTGTCATTAATAGAAGAAAGTTTACACTGCTCTCCCCATCATCTATATGGTGCTGTCAGCAGCTTTGAAGAGATCAAAACTACTGACAGACTCCCATTTAAGTAACTCTGCAACATATTTTGTCACAGACAGGATGAAATACAATCAATCCTATGTGTTTTTTGTGTGTGGTGAATGTGGTACATTAAACATTTGCGGTCAGGATATACTGTATATTTAAGTATTATGTGTTTTATTTAGTACTACGAGTATTTATGTAATAAAATTTATATACAAAAAAAAAAAAAAGTTGTCAACTGCCAGTGAGAGGTTATGGTGGCCGTCACCCATATTTTCAGAAGAATTTAGGAAAGAAAAATGACTGAATGCATATAGCTGGCTTACGTTCTGAGACTTAAGAGTTCTCCAGCTTTCTAACACTTTTTGGCCTCCCGCCAGACCTGTAGAGGGAAGCGTATATACCTACTCCCTGCCGCCCTGATCCGGCTCCTTTGGTCCAATGCTGCGTTCACTGAGCTCCAGTCCCTGCTTGCAAATTTCCAACATGGCCGGAGTCACATGTGCCAATGACTGGCCACATCAGTGCAGTGTCCCCCAAGCAGTATGTTAGTGGGTCATGTGACACTTAAGGGGGGGGGGACACGTCACCACTGCAGCCCATGATTGGTTGCAGCAGAAAGCATGCTCCCCCCCCAATCAGTGCTGGAGGTTTACAAGCGGGTACCGGAGCATGGCAACCGTAATGACGGAGCTGTGTAGTTCCACATCTACAGCTTATGCACAAAAGCTGATTGGCAGGGGTGCTAGGTGCCGCGGCCCTTCACACTGAGGCCACATTACACCCTGTCCAGCCCCCTGTTAAAATGTATCCAGTCACAGACTACCCTTATGATTTTCAATTTAAGGCATATTTGCTGGATTGGAGAAGTCAAACCGCTAAAACCCCTGCCGATTGGCACAATGAGAATGTTACGTCCTTTTTCATTTGCTTACACAGGCACAGCAGCTCAACAGTACAAGAAAGCTATGCTTTGAACTATAGCTTAGGCCTCATGCACACGACCAATGTTTTAGTCTGCAGTTTTTGCGGCTTGAATGCGTACCCATTCACTTCAATGAGGCCTCAAAAGATGCGGACAGCACTCAGTGTGCTGTCCGCATCCGTTGCTCCGTTCCGTAAAAAAAAAAAAAATATAACCTGTCCTATTCTTGTCCGTTTTGCAGACAAGAATAGGCAGTTATATCAATGGCTGTCCGTTCCGTTAATTGCGGAATGCACATGGACGCCATTCGTGTTTTGCGTATCCGCAATTTACGGACCGCAAAACACACAACGGTCGTGTGCATGAGGCCTCAGTCTCATTCCCCTTCATGGTGATGATCAGTAGGGTCCTGGAGTCAAAAACCCACCAATCAATGCCCCCATAAGACTAAACTATAGCAACGTCAGAGGCAGCACCTCTCATTCCAGATCACCAGTATAGCAAGGAGACCAATTCACAATTTTCGCAGAGGTGGCCTTCTGTGAGGAGTACAAACCTAACAGCCATTAGGTGCAGAAGAAATTCCGACAGCCACGTACCTGTGAAAAGTGCTTCCTTTATACCCTATGGGAACACCATCTTTTCTGCAAGACAAGCAGTGATGTTTTACAGAAATACAGTATGTAAGGCTGATAGAAGACATACACCCATCCAATTCACAGTAACATCATGCAAAGTGGCTCCAGAAGACTGCAAAAAACCCCATTGAGGTAGAAGCCAAGTTTCCTCATCTTTAGGGAAAATAAATTCTTCCTGAATCAATTTCTGGATTTACGATCAATAACTATAACTTGGAATATTATTTTCTACAGTGTTAGAGTCTATTATAAAGACCAATGTATTGCAAACCAGCAATGTTGCCAAATCATATCCGGCAAACCTGGCCTCTACTCCTAACCTAACCAAACATATATACTGCGTTTTGCACGCGCGTGAGAAAAATCGGCATGTTTGGTACCCAAACCCGAACTTCTTCACAGAAGTTCGGGTTCGGTGTTTTGTAGATTTTATTATTTTCCCTTATAACATGATTATAAGGGAAAATAATAGCATTCTTAATAAAGAATGCATAGTACAATAGGGCTGGAGGGGTTAAAAAATAAAATAATTTAACTCACCTTAATCCACTTGTTTGTGCAGCCCGGCTTCTCTTCTGTCTTCTTTCTTCAAGACCTGGGTAAAGGACCTTTGATGACATCACTGCGCTCATCATATGGTCCATCACCATGGTGATGGGTCATGTGACGGACCATGTGATGAGTGCATTGACATCACCACGGGTCCTTTTCCTATTGCACAGCAAAGATGAAGACAGAAGAGAAGCCGGGCTGCGCAAACAAGTGGATTAAGGTAAGTTATATTATTTTTTAACCCCTCCAGCCCTATTTTACTAAGCATTCTGTATTAAGAATAACCATGTTATAAGGGAAAATAATAATGATCGGGTCTCCATCCCGATCGTCTCCTAGCAACCGTGCGTGAAAAATCACTGCTCATGTGCACAGCCCCATAGAAATGAATGGGTGCGGATTCAGTGCGGGTGCAATGCGTTCACCTCACGCATTGCACCCGTGCGGAAATCTCGCTCGTGTGAAAGAGGCCTAAGAGATCACACAAATATTATGTACACTTTGCAGATTTTTTTCTGTGCTGAAACTGACCTGCCACGCTGATGTCCAAATCCACAACATGTCACTTATGTTTGCGGTTTTAGCTGCGGGTTTCACCCTTTTCCGATGAAGGTGTGGATATGCTGCAGAAACGCACATAATTCTGCACGTACAGTACAGACCAAAAGTTTGGACACACCTTCTCATTCAAAGAGTTTTCTTTATTTTCATGACTATGAAAATTGTAGATTCACACTGAAGGCATCAAAACTATGAATTAACACACGTGGAATTATATACATAACACATAAGTGTGAAACAACTGAAAATATGTCATTCTAGGTTCTTCAAAGTAGCCACCTTTTTGCTTTGATTACTGCATTGCACACTCTTGCCATTCTCTTGATGAGCTTCAAGAGGTAGTCACCTGAAATGGTTTTCACTTCACAGGTGTGCCCTGTCAGGTTTAGTAAGTGGGTTTTCTTGCCTTATAAATGGGGTTGGGACCATCAGTTGCGTTGTGGAGAAGTCAGGTGGATACACAGCTGATAGTCCTACTGAATAGACTGTTAGAATTTGTATTATGGCAAGAAAAAAGCAGCTAAGTAAAGAAAAACGAGTGGCCATCATTACTTTAAGAAATGCTACAAAGAAACTGGCTCACATGTGGACCGCCCCAGGAAAGGAAGACCAAGAGTCACCTCTGCTGCGGAGGATAAGTTCATCCGAGTCACCAGCCTCAGAAATCGCAGGTTAACAGCAGCTCAGATTAGAGACCAGGTCAATGCCACACAGTTCTAGCAGCAGACACATCTCTAGAACAACTGTTAAGAGGAGACTGTGTGAATCAGGCCTTAATGGTAGTATATCTGCTAGGAAACCACTGCTAAGGACAGGCAACAAGCAGAAGAGACTTGTTTAGGCTAAAGAACACAAGGAATGGACATTAGACCAGTGGAAATCTGTGCTTTGGTCTGATGAGTCCAAATTTGAGATCTTTGGTTCCAACCACCGTGTCTTTGTGCGGCGCAGAAAAGGTGAACGGATGGACTCTACATGCCTGGTTCCCACTGTGAAGCATGGAGGAGGAGGTGTGATGGTGTGGGGGTGCTTTGCTGGTGAAACTGTTGGGGATTTATTCACAATTGAAGGCATACTGAACCAGCATGGCTACCACAGCATCTTGCAGCGGCATGCTATTCCATCCGGTTTGCGTTTAGTTGGACCATCATTTATTTTTCAACAGGACAATGACCCCAAACACACCTCCAGGCTGTGTAAGGGCTATTTTACCATGAAGGAGAGTGATGGGGTGCTGCACCAGATGACCTGGCCTCCACAGTCACCGGACCTGAACCCAATCAAGATGGTTTGGGGTGAGCTGGACCGCAGACTGAAGGCAAAAGGGCCAACAAGTGCTAAGCATCTCTGGGAACTCCTTCAAGACTGTGGGAAGACCATTTCAGGTGAATACCTCTTGAAGCTCATCAAGAGAATGCCAAGAGTGTGCAAAGCAGTAATCAAAGCAAAAGGTGGCTACTTTGAAGAACCTAGAATATGACATATTTTCAGTTGTTTCACACTTTTTTGTTATGTATATAATTCCACATGTGTTAATTCATAGTTTTGATGCCTTCAGTGTGAATCTACAATTTTCATAGTCATGAAAATAAAGAAAACTCTTTGAATGAGAAGATGTGTCCAAACTTTTGATCTGTACTGTATATTCATGCAGATCTTATGTGCGTTCACCCGCACTCCTGTGCAGGTGCCCTTAGCCTTCAGTCATGTCCTATACACTTCTACTGGTACATGATAATCCTGATAAACAGTGGCGGCTGACACACAGAGAATACCAACCTGAACTCTCCGGTGCAGAACTGCCTGAAATAGATAATGAAAAATCATTTCTGTTAAAGGATCATTAAGATTCATCATATTTCATGTGGTGTGAAGGTGAGGATTTAGGATATGGTCCACAATAGTGGGGTAAATGGCCATTACACAGGCAGCGTGGTTGTCAATCCCTTCCGGGCTCCAGCTTCTGTGCCCCTGTGATCACCATGATGCACACGTACGCGGGCAGCCTTATCACAAGCCTTGGCATGATATACATGTGTGTCATGGAGATTTAAGGGGTTAACTTTAGGATGAACCCATGATCCAAAAGAAGGCAATCACTCCTTCCCACAAAACCCAGCAATGTAGGAAGCATTACCTGAAATTTTCTGCGGTTTTCGGTACAACATCTGCAAAAAGTTCCACCTTCATTCGACCGACCTCCTGGAATAAAAAATAAATAAAATATGGAGTTTTGTTTAATCTACTGAGAAAAAAAACCCACACCAAGCATATCTGTAAATCTGTTCTGTGTCAGGGACAGGGGAGTCTTCAAAATCAGGTCCTAAGATACAACGGAGATCACATTAGTCCCAAGAAATAGTGGAAACCCCTGTAGGGTATCTTTATGCCGCTTAAGGGTACATGCACACGTTTAGGATTCATGTGCGGAGAATCCGCAGGTGTTCGCAGGCAAATCTGTGCGGTCAATCCGCATCAATTGGTGCAGATTTTACTAAGTGAATGAAGAAAATCCGGTCAGAAAAAATAAAATAAATTGACATGCTGCGGATGCAGCTAAATAATTTTATTGACAGGGCCAGGCAGTGTAAGGGCTGTTTCATTGCAGGAATCCCGTTCCTTGTGTGTGAGCGGGATCCTCCGTTCTGGACTTGCAGGCGAGGCATTATCATGATTTATAATGCTGTGTGTCTCTGCTTGACCTTACAGACACAGAGTCATAGTGACAAAGCTGTCACTATGATTCTGTATAAATAGGGCTACCTGGCCCTGTCAATCAAAGTGGAGAGGGCTCGGCAGTTGTAGAAAGAGCAGAGTCTCTAGGTGTAATGGGAACGCCCCCGTTGCTCCTAGGGGCTCATTTGCATACATAAAAAAATCTTTTTTCTCAGCAATGAGGGGACACATATGAACATGGGACCAACACAGATGCCCTCAGCTGCCAAGCGCACATGGAACAGGTCAACCGCTGTCATAGGAACAAATCTGCAGACAGATGTCTACTAGGGTAAATGCACACAATCAGGATTGCGTGCGGATTTGCGTGTGAGAAATCCGCACCGTAGGTCATGTACATTGTATTCTATCAGAATTAGAAATTCTCATGCACGCGATGCGGATTTTAAAATCCGCAGTATGTCAATTTATTTTATTTTTCCTGACCGGATTTTCTACATTCACTTCAAAGGGGAGAGTAAAAAATCTGCACCGATTGATGCAAATTGACCGCACGGATTTCCCTGCGAACACCTGCAGATTGTCCGCACATAAATCCTGAACGTGTGCATTTATCCTTAAAGAGACCTTAGAAAAACGTATGTAAGACTCTTCGTAACCAATCAGGGGTCAGCGTTTAGTACAAAGATGACCTCTGAACAGTTAGAGTTGTCACCCGATTGGCTGCTGTGGGTCCCACATGCTATGTATGACTTGTCCCATCTCACTGGAAACAGCTGAGCGGCGCAGGGGGTGGGACGTGACCACCGCCATTTTATCTATAGTGTCATTACACCAGACTTTATGTGGTAGCCATTGACACATCATAAAATGGCTACCACCAGTCACTCAGCATCCTCAGTTCTCATGTCACTACAATCCAGTTACGTCCATGCTGGTACTTGTAGTTCTCTTCCTGCACAATACACTAATCCTTATGAAATGAATGAAAGTCCCTGTCTTCTATCACTACAGTGCTGACTCTTATATACAAAGACAGCAGAGCCCAGCACTGCGGCATCTCTGTCACTATGAAGGCACGTGGACGCCTGCACCGCAGCATCGCCCCTACTCCCTCTGCACAGAGCAGGCCTTTCTCTGCCCGAACACATCCGGCTCTATTGCTGCATGTTACCTGTCCTCCGATACTGACATCGAAGAACACGATTGGATTGTTGGCGTTGGAAGCCGGGACCGCCATCTCTGACTTGGGCACAGGAGGAAGTCTAAGTGGCATGACGCCACTTCCGGCAGAATAGCGCTCAAGTTCTGCGCATGCGCGGCTGTCTGCGGCGGTTGACACGTGGTTTGTCGGTGGTCGAGGACGGGTACAGGGCTAGAGCAGGTTCTACAGTTATAGCCTTGGCTTCTTTGTGACCCTTTTTAGGACCAGTCTGTTGTACACAAAGCTTTACTCTAGAGCAAAATAATTTGTGTCATGTTTGCAACTTCCAGAGTGGTGGATGGATGGCCTATAGCAGACTCTCAGGAGTGAGACACATTGGGGGTCATTTACAACAGTCACTACTCCAGTTGTTGGCATTTAAATAGGTGTATGACCCGGTTTAGTGATTTTTTTTTTTGCGCTGTGCTGGCCACTTGGCAGAGGTGGGGTGTGATGGAGGCTGGCCTATACATTTACCATTGTTTACACCTGGAAAAACGCTACAATTCTGGTGCAGAATAGGGCTTTGTGACTTTTGGGGCTTATTTGTACAAAGTTTTGCTATTTTTTTAACACCACTTTGAAGTAGGGTTGTCATGATACCAAAATTTTGATTCAATCTCGATACCATAAAAAAGTATTGCATACTCGATACTAGGGATGAGCAAATTTGGATGAAACGCCCGAAGACTATTCGCATAAAACTTTGTTTCAATACAAATGTATTGGCTCCGATGAGCTGAAGTTATTGCTTCGCGAAGTCTTGTCAGACTTCGGGTAATGAACTCGAGCACAGCCTAGTATCAGAGAACATGGCGTGCGCTGAGAGCATGTTCACTCAGCAGCACAGGGGAGAAGGAAGCAGTCTCTCCCCTGTGCCGCCGCCGCCAATGAGATGACAGAGGGGAAGAGGAGGGCACTGGGTGTGGCCACTGCGCCACCAATGAAGAAAACTCACACATTAATTCAAATACAGAAGGCGGGTGCTGGCTGCAGAATCATATAACTGTGGCAGTTAACCCCTCGGGTGCCTATATGATTCTGCAGCCGGCACCCGCCTCCTGTATTTGAATTAATGGGTGAGTTATCCTCATTGGTGACACAGTGCGCCCCACTCAACCCCCCACAGTATTAAAGTCATTGGTGGCAGTGGCCACAAGGTCCCCTCCCCTCCTCCTCATTGGTGGCCGTGGAAGTTGTGACCGGAGCCCGAGCTGTGTAATCCTGGGGCTCCGATCGGTTACCATGGCAGCCAGTAAGCTACTGAAGACCTGGCTGCCATGGTAAGCTCCCTGCTGCCAGTCAGTTTTCACCCTCCTGCCCAGGACATTTTTTGCAAATCTGACATATGTGGTAGTAACTTTGGTGCACTTTTACTTATCCAAGCCATTCTGAGATTGTTTTCTCGTGACACGTTGTACCTTTATTTATAAAAAAAATACAAAATTTAAGAAAATTTTTTGAAAAATTTGAAATTTTCAAAATTTCAGTTTCTCTGCTTTGAAAACAGAACGTGATACCTCATAAAATATCTATTACTTAACATTCCCCATATGTCTACTTTATGTTGGCATTTCATTTTTTTAGGACATTAGAAGGGTTAGAATTTTAGAAGCAATTCTTAAATTTTTTAGAAAAGTTCCAAAACACACTTTTTAAGGACCAGTTCAAGTCTGAAGTCACTTTGGGGGCTTACATTGTGACCCCCCCATAAGTGACCCCATTGTAGAAACTACACCCAAAACAGATTTTTTAAACTTTGTTAACCCTTTAGGTGTTCCACAAGAATTAAAGGAAAATGGAGTTGAAATTTCTAAATTTCACTTTTTTGGCAGATTTTCCATTTTGATCTATTTTTTCTTTAGCACATCAAGGGATAACAGCCAAACAAAACTCAACATTTATTACCCTGATTCTGCGGTTTACAGAAACACCCCACATGTGGTCGTAAACTGATGTAAAGGCACGCGGCAGGGCGTAGAAGAAATGGAGCGCCATATGGTTTTGGAAGGCAGATTTTGCTGGACTGGTTTTTAGATGCTATGTCCTATTTGAAGCCCCCCTGATGCGCCTTTACAGTAGAAACTCCCAAAAAGTTACCCCATTTTGGAAACTAGGGGATAAGGTGACAGTTTTATTGGTACTATTTTGGGGTACATATGATTTTTAATTGCTCTATATTACGTTTTTTGTGAGGCAAGGTAACCAAAAACTGTCTGTTTTGGCACTGTTTTTATTTTTTTAAACATTCATCTGACAGGGTAGATCATGTGCTATTTTTATAGAGCAGGTTGTTACGGACGCAATGATATCAAATATAGGGGCGTAGCTAAAGGCTCATGGGCACCCAGTGTAAGAGTTCAGCTTTGCCCCCCCCCCCCTTCACTCAGCGCTGGTGCACCTAGCTTTTCTGCTGCCCGGGGAGAATATTGAAACGGCCCCCCCACCACCATACCAAATTCTCAACCTAACCCCTTCCCTCCAGTCTTACTGTTAAAGGGGTTGTCCTCTTTTTACTACTGATGACCTATCCTCCGGATAGGTCATCAATATCAGATCGGCAGGGGTCCTCTGTTTGAAGAGAGGGCAGCGCTCATATAAGAGCGGCTTTCTCTGTTCTGTTCACCTGCTCGCTGTAGCATTTGCAGTGATGAGAAGAACAGGAAAGTGCTGTGGATGGGACTAAAATCATGTGTCAGGCTTCTTTATTTTTAACAAGTCCACTCCCATTTTTTTCCCTGCTTCTTAGTATATTAGTTACAGAACTTTTCACTATACTGTGATTAAAGGGATTGTCCAGTTTCCGATATTAATGGTCTATCCTCAGGATAGGTCATCAATATCAGATCTGCGGGGGTCTAATTCCCAGCGCTCCCGCTGATCAGCTGTCTAAAGAGAGTGCAACGCTGGTAGGAGCGCTGCGTTCTCTTCACTGTGTACCTGCTCACCGTCGGCAGCACAGCGGCCAGCAGGTGAAATTACAGCGCCTCCGTCCTGTTCACTTGAATGGGAAGGAACAGTTGTAGTTACACTCCGTCCCATGCAAGTGAATGGGGCGGATGAGCTGTAATTCCACCTGCTGACGCTGCGATGTAGATGGCGAGCAGGTAAACAGTGAAGAGAACGCAGCGCTAATAAAAGCGTTGCAGTCTCTTCGGACGGCTGATCGGTGGGGATGCTGTGAGTTTGACCCTCGCCTACAACACTTATGTGAAACAGGATACATTTAGCAGCTCCACTTTGGAATTTGATGTTTTAAAAATGTTTTGCCGAAACCCGGGATCGAACCAGGGACCTTTAGATCTTCAGTCTAACGCTCTCCCAACTGAGCTATTTCGGCTGGGTGAGAGGGGCTGTGAAAGGTTAATGTGCAGTGGTGTGCTGCTGAGCACCGACTGTAAAGATTATCTGCACAATCACTATGTGAGCAGTGGGGGAGTCCGACCTCTGGGACGCCAGCTGATAAGCAGGGGTCACACCTCTTGCCAAATCACTGCAGCCCCTTCACTGTTCTTCCAGACGTAGCAGTGACACCCATTCACAGTGTGGGTCCAGGGGGTTTTGATGGCCTATTGTAAGATGAAGCCATTCATGGATATTCCTGGAAGCAGTGTTATATATTACAGCTGACACTCTGCTGTTTAATCTCTCAGGTGCTGCGGTCAGTAGCCACTGTGGCATCTAAGTAGTTAGACCGAGGGAAATGGCTCTCTCTGCCACCCCAGTAATGTCCTTGTGACATGGTCATGGGGTTTTATTGGGTTTCCATAGCAACATAGAGTCT
Organism: Bufo gargarizans; assembly: GCF_014858855.1. Lineage (NCBI taxonomy): Eukaryota > Metazoa > Chordata > Amphibia > Anura > Bufonidae > Bufo > Bufo gargarizans. Next base: position 641,996,041 of record NC_058081.1, read on the forward strand.
AATTGGCTGCCTGGCAGTTTTACACTGACAGGCATAGAACTATTCAATATAGAAGCATTGCAATATATTATTGAAGTGATTAAAGGGGTTGTCCTGGCTTTTAATATTGGTGACCTATTCTCAGGATAGCTCATCAATATCAGATTGGCTGGGATCCGCCTATCAGCTGTATGAAGAGAGGGCATGCGCAGCACCCACGTGCCATCTCCCGTCTCTCTTCCTGTTCACTGCTGCTGTCTATGGCACGGCAATGGTGAACAGGGAGTGAGATGGCACATGGACACTGCATGCTATGTCCACCCAGCCGAAATAGCTCAGTTGGGAGAGCGTTAGACTGAAGATCTAAAGGTCCCTGGTTCGATCCCGGGTTTCGGCAAGTTGGAGGGGACAACATGTTTTTTTTTGTTAGTTTTTTTAATTAAAAGGTAAATCAGAGAAGACTGTGTCCATACCTGCATCGGAGGCTCCGTTAGGGGCGTCAATTGCAGTTTCCGTCACAAAATGTGGGACAAAATAGCGTAGCATGATGCTCTATTTTGCCCGGTAAAATACCAAGTTTTCTAATGGAAACCTGAGATACCATTACAGTCAAATGGGCACCATTTGGTTCCGTCACTTGATGGCTCTAGGCCTTCCGTTATTTTTATTGCTCTGCTCCTATTATGGAGCAGAACTACGGAATATGAAAATCTGCTGTGACCCCAGCCTAAAAAGTAATGAAATATCATATATAATACAGTAAAAGTCACAATATAAAGGGCTTATGGACGCGAAATACGGATCCACAAAAAAAAAAGGATGACATCCGTGTGACGTCCGTTTTTTGCGGATCCATTGTAACAATGCCTGTCCTTGTCTGCAAAACAGTCGAGAATAGGACACGTTCTATTTTTTTTTTTGCGGGACAGACTTGCGAAACATACGGATACAGAGTGCAAACTGAGTCATTTCCGTTTAAAATGATTGGTTCCACATACGGGCTGCAAAAAAAGAGGAACAGACATAGACAAAAAATACGTTTGTGTGCATGAGTCCTAAATCATGGACTTTGAGTAATTAGTATTATATATCTTTGTAGACTTCATACTCTTATAAGTGCACTCTGTAGGTTACTTGGCAACCATTTGACTTCACAGCTGAGTGACCACCATGTAAAAGCATGTAGGTATACTAATATAACAAAATAATAGCAAAGACAGGTGCACTCTGCGGACTTACTAAACCCTCTAACTGATTTTAAAATTGAGAGATTAGCTAACATGTCCTACGGTGTAGGACATGTCTAAGCCCGGGCACCGCACCAAGGTTTCTCAAGTAGCTCGGGACCTAACACTCACTTACCTGTGCCATGTGGGCAATACCAGTGGGCAAATTACAGAAGTGTGAGGACCGACTCACAAACAACTCGCCAGTTACCTCCAGCATGCAATCATGCTAGCAATGGGAGGAGGGAGGAGTCTGCAAGTCCCACTCAAGACTGGCTGGTATGGTCCAGGCCTCACAGGTGCACCTAAATGTAGCCTGTGGATGGAAAACAGGCACATTTAAATTGGAGTTTATACACCTCCAGGCATCTCTATAAATACAAACTGAAAAGAATGGCGTGGTATTAAACAAGCAGGAACATGTCTGAGCCTGAGCACCGTGCCAAGGTTTCTCAAGTAGCTCGGGACCTAACACTCACCTACCTGTGCCATGTGGGCAATACCAGGAGCCAGTGGGCAAATTACAGGAGCATGAGGCCGACTGTTATATTGTAAGCACTGTTGTATATTACAGCTGACACTCTGCTGTTTAATCTCTCAGGTGCTGCGGTCAGTAGCCACTGTGGCATCTAAGTAGTTAGACAGAGGGAAATGGCTCCCTCTGCCACCCCAGTAATGTCCTCGTGACATGGTCATGGGGTTTTATTGGGTTTCCATAGCAACATAGAGTCTAATTGGCTGCCTGGCAGTTTTACTATTGAATACTATTCAATATAGAAGCATTGAAATATATTATTGAAGTGATTAAAGGGGTTGTCCTGGCTTTTAATATTGGTGACCTATTCTCAGGATAGGTCATCAATATCAGATTGGCTGGGATCCGCCGATTAGCTGTATGAAGAGAGGGCATGCGCAGCACCCACGTGCCGTCTCCCGTCTCTCTTCCTGTTCACTGCTGCTGTCTATGGCACGGCAATGGCGAACAGGGAGTGAGATGGAACATGGACACTGTGCATGCTATGTCCACCCAGCCGAAATAGCTCAGTTGGGAGAGCGTTAGACTGAAGATCTAAAGGTCCCTGGTTCGATCCCGGGTTTCGGCAAGTTGGAGGGGACATGTTTTTTTTTTTTTTTTTTTTGAAGGGTAAATCAGAGAAGGCTGTGCCCATACCTGCAAAAATGTTGGACAAAATAGCGTAGCATGGTGCTCTATTTTGCCCGGTAAAATACCAGGTTTTCTAATGGAAACTTGAGGGATCCCATTACAGTCAACTGGGCACTGTTTAGTTCTGTCACTTGATGGCTCCAGCGCTTCCATTATTTTAATTTCTCTGCTCCTATAATGGAGCAGAACTATGGACTATGGAAAGCTGTTGTGAACCCAGCCTAAACAGTAATGAAATATCATATATAATACAGTAAAAGTCACAATATAAGGGCTCATGCACACGAACGCGGTCTGCAAAACATGGATCCGCCAAAAAACGGATTACGTCCGTTTTACATCCGTTTTTTTGTGTGGATCCATTGTAACAATGCCTGTCCTTGTCCGCAAAATGGACAAAAATAGGACGTGTTCTATTTTTTTGCGGAATGGACTTGCGGACATACGGATACAAAATGTGTTGTTTTTAAGGCCTCATTGAAATGATTGGTTCCACGTACGGGAACCAGTTTTTAGGCTGGGTTCACACGGACAAAAAAAATACGTATGTGTGCATGAGCCCAAATTATGGACTTTGAGTAAGTGGCATTATATATCTCATACTCTTGTAAGTGCACTCTGTAGGGTGTGTATGCGCAGGAGGCTTGGCAACCATTTGCCTTCCCAGCTGAGTGACCACCATGTAAATGCTTGTAGGTATACTCTTAAAGGGGTTATCCAGCTATTGATAATGATGACCTATCCTCAGGATAGGTCATCATTATCCGATCGGTGGGGGTCTGACACCTTGCACTCCTGCTGATCAGCTATTACAGGGAGCTCTAAGCATCTCTCCCAAGCACATAGCTCAGCCCCATTCGCTTCAATGGGGCTGAGATGCAAATGGGACATGTGACAGATGTACAGTGTACTTTATAGGCCACAGAGCTCATAAAGTGCCCGACAGCTGATCGGCGGGGGTCCTAGGTGTCAGACCCCTGCTGATCTGATAGTGATGACCTATCCCGAGGACAGGCTATCTATATCACATCTATGTCCCAGATGGGAATACCCATTTAAAGGTGTTGTCTGGGCTTTTAATATTGATGACCTATCCCTTTAAATGGGGATTCCCATCTGGGACATAGATGTGATATAGCTAGCATATTCTGTGACGAACCGCACCTGCATGATGCCAGGCTATGTCGGGATCACGCGGTACGGTCTCGTCACTTTCACCAAGATGTGACGTTTAGCACTCCCTGGAAGTGCATAAGGTCAGCCTGGCACAGTTTTACACATACACCTCCTGTCCAGGCTCGCACACGGAGACACGGGGAGTGAGAGTGCGTGGCCCGTTTAACCTTCAGCGTGACACAACACTCGTTCACAACCCTGAGAAGCTGAGAGAGCACATTCACCCCCCAAGTGAAACACAGCCCCTCCACCACCGTAGATTGCCACCAATTCCTCATCAGATATAAGCCCGGTCCGGTAACAGGATTATATCGGCCCAGAAAGCAGCCCAGGTAGCATGTAACGTTATGCCGAGACACGGACATGTGGGATTCGTGGATCGAAATACAAAAACAGTGCAAGATTAAATATAGTAACAGAATCAATGGCCATCATTACACAGCATACTTATAAGGTAGCGTGGCCGAGCGGTCTAAGGCGCTGGATTTAGGCTCCAGTCTCTCTGGAGGCGTGGGTTCGAATCCCACCGCTGCCAACTCTTTTTAAGCATATCTTTACCTTGTGCATTGGTGTTAAAATACACTGGAAGTAAATATTGCTGTTACTTGTTTACAGAATTTTAGAAAAATCTGGTAAATTAAAATATGAAAAAATAAGCATACAGTAAGAATTCCTAACATTAGGTGGCGCTGTGTTCAGTTGGATAATTGGTACTTCCTACGAGATCAACTTATAAGTAATGTGTGATGAACAAGGTTAGTAAAAAAGCCAGAGGCTTGTTATGTTTTGTGGTATGTCATCTATCACCGCCAGTACGTTTGACCCATCTCTTATTCTGTTTGTCACAAGACCCCTTTTGATGCACAAACTTTTACTTCTACACTTTCTAGTGTTATCCGAAGCTGTGATTTCTTGTCTTTTTGCTGCATAGGATCTAAAACAATTCTGTGTAGCAGCCAATTTCTTAAAGAGGTATCTGGTAATAAATATTGATGACCAATAAGACCTAGGACTCCCGCCGATCAGCTGTTAGAAGAGGTCACATGGCCTAGATGCAGCTCAGCCCTATTGAAGTGAATGGGGCTGAGATACAATAGCAAGCACTGCCACTGTACTATGTATGGCACTGTGCTTGGGAGAGATGCTTGGAGCTCCACCTGATAGCTGATCAGCAGGGGTACTGGGTGTCGGACGCCCACTGATAGTTGGATAACCCCTTTAAGAGTATACCTACATGTACAAACTGAAAAGAATGGCGTGGTATTAAACAAGCAGGAGGTGCTCAAACCCACATGCAGTTGTGCATATATATAGGGGAGCAAATCCTGCACTTGTGGCCTGTTGCTAATGACGATCCCCAGCAAAAATGCATACAGTAGAGGATGCCTGCAGCGAACCACAAGTACCACAATAAATATCCTACACAAGATAGCAATTATGTGGATGTGATAAACAATATAACAGTCGGCCTCATGCTCCTGTAATTTGCCCACTAGCTCCTGGTATTGCCCACATGGCACAGGTAGATGAGTGTTAGGTCCCCTAGCTACTTGAGAAACCTTGGCGCGGTGCTCGGGCTCAGGCATGTCCTACACCGTATGAGATGTTGGCTAATCTCTCAACTTTAAAATCAGTTTGAGGGTTTAGTAAGACCACAGAGTGCACCTGTCTTTGCTATTATTTTGTTATATTGCTATATTGATTATCACATCCACATAATTGCTATCTTGTGTAGGATGTCTATTGTGGTACTTGTGGTTCGCTGCGGGCATCCTCCACTGTGTGCATTTTTGCTGGGGATCGTCATTAGCAAGGGGCCACAAGTGCAGGATTTGCTCCCCTATATATATGCACATCTGCAGGTGGGTTTGAGCACTTCCTGCTTGTTTAATACCACGCCATTCTTTTCAGTTTGTATTTATAGAGATGCCTGGAGGTGTATAAACTCCAATTTAAATGTGCCTGTTTTCCATCCACAGGCTACATTTAGGTGCACCTGTGAGGCCTGGGCCATATCAGCCAGTCTTGAGTGGGACTCGCAGACTCCTCCCTCCTCCCATTGCAAGCATGGTTACATGCTGGAGGTAACTGGTGAGTTGTTTTGTGAGTCGGTCCTCACACTTCTGTAATTTGCCCATTGGCTCCTGGTATTGCCCACATGACACAGGTAGGTGAGTGTTAGGTCCCGGGCTACTTGAGAAACCTTGACGCGGTGCCCAGGCTCAGACATGTCCTACACCGTAGGACATGTTGGCTAATCTCTAAATTTTAAAATCAGTTAGAGGGTTTAGTAAGTCCGCAGAGTGCACCTGTCTTTGCTATTATTTTGTTATATTAGTATACCTACATGCTTTTACATGGTGGTCACTCAGCTGTGAAGTCAAATGGTTGCCAAGTAACCTGGGCATACACTCCCTACAGAGTGCACTTATAAGAGTATGAAGTCTACAAAGATATATAATACTAATTACTCAAAGTCCATGATTTAGGACTCATGCACACAAACGTATTTTTTGTCTATGTCTGTTCCTCTTTTTTTGCAGCCCGTATGTGGAACCAATCATTTTAAACGGAAATGACTCAGTTTGCACTCTGTATCCGTATGTTTCGCAAGTCCGTCCCGCAAAAAAAATAAAAATAGAACGTGTCCTATTCTCGACTGTTTTGCAGACAAGGACAGGCATTGTTACAATGGATCCGCCAAAAACGGACGTCACACGGATGTCATCCTTTTTTGTGGATCCGTATTTCGCGTGCAAAAGCCCTTCATATTGTGAATTTTACTGTATTATATATGATATTTCATTACTTTTTAGGCTGGGGTCACAGCAGATTTTCATATTCCGTAGTTCTGCTCCATAATAGGAGCAGAGCAATAAAAATAACGGAACGGCTAGAGCCATCAAGTGACGGAACCAAATAATGCCCAGTTGACTGTAATGGTATCTCTCAGGTTTCCATTAGAAAACTTGGTATTTTACCGGGCAAAATAGAGCACCATGCTACGCTATTTTGTCCCACATTTTGTGACGGAAACTGCAATTGACGCCCCTAACGGAGCCTCCGATGCAGGTATGGACACAGTCTTCTCTGATTTACCTTTTAATTAAAAAAAACTAACAAAAAAAAACATGTTGTCCCCTCCAACTTGCCGAAACCCGGGATCGAACCAGGGACCTTTAGATCTTCAGTCTAACGCTCTCCCAACTGAGCTATTTCGGCTGGGTGGAATCCACAATGACTCTGTGAACAGCAAGTGTTGAGTCAGGTGGTCTTCCTAAGCTGCAAAGCAGTAGAGCAGGTTGTGTGTACAATATACATCCCCCCAGGGATTAACAGATCTCTCGCCATATTCCGGTTTCAAATTCAGCTTAGTTACAGCTTCACATTTATTCAGACGTAATATTGTTGAGTCACCTTAGTCATCTCTGAGAGCGTGCCTGATATTCTCCTAGATGTGTAATATGAAAGCATTAAAGGGGTTACTTCATGAAGACAGCCTTGAGATCCCCCTCCATAGGGCCTCATGCCCATCACCGTATGTGTTTTGCGGTCTGCAAATCACAGATCCTCAAAACACGGATTCTGGGAGATGCATGCCGCCATTTTTATTTTCAAACTCCTGTAGAAATGTCCTAAACTTGTCTGCAAAACGGACAGCTATAGGACATGTTCTATCATCCTGCTGTGTGCCGGACACATCTTTTGCAGCCCCATTGAAATTAACGAGTCCGGCATCTGGTGTGGAACGAAAATACAGTTGTGTGCATGAGGCCTTATCTAAGAACCTCCATCTTATCATATCAAAGTCACCCAGTCAAATAATAATAATCTTTATTTATATAGCGCCACCATATCCCAGGTTCATGTACAAAACAAAAGACATCACAAAGTTACTGGCTAATATATAACTGATACACTAGGAGTCAGGGCCCTGCTCGCAAGAGCTTACATTCTGAGGCAGTGGGGGTGACACAAAAGGTAGTTGATTGTTATATTAAGTAGTAAACATTAATAAGGAAGGTGCACTACTGTGGATGCAAACAGACAAGTCTGACTAAACCCTCAAACTGGTGTTAAAATTGAGAATTTAGCCAATATATCCTTATATGAAGGACATGTCTGAGCCTGAGCACCGCGCCAAGGTATCTCAAGTACCTCGGGACCTGACGCTAACCTACCTGTGCTGCATGGGCAACACTAGGAGCCAGTGGGCGTATTAAAGAAGCGCAAGGTGCGACACCACGCCATTTTTTATATTAAGTAGTCCAGCTATTTCTGTACGGAATGGAGTGGTGTAAGCTGATCTGCGTCTGCTAGTGCTTTGGGTGTATAATAAACTGTATTAAACTGAGTGTACCTTAGTTTTGAAAAAAAAAACTTAACTTTTTTTTTCCTTTTATAATAAATAAGACAAAAATTCTCTAAAAAGTTCTTTAGAGAGGATTATATAAAGGAGAGAGGATTATATAATTAGAATTGGCCCTAGTGTCCTTCTCATTTAATTGTGTGTGGGGGGTGGGGGGCACCCGCCAGGATTTTCAATGCTGGAGTGCTCAATCTTACAGCCGCTGGAACCTCGGCCTGATCTAAAAATCCCTTATTCTCCTATCCTATTACAAGCACCAAAAATACCATCCGACGCGTTTCGCCAGAGTCAGTGGCTCATCAGGTAAAAAAGGTTTAGTGCTATGTAGCGCATCTGTGCAGTGGCAACGCTACATCATAACTGTCAGAAGATTGTGGAGGGGGTTTACTGGGGGAAGAGTCAGTTTAGGAAGCATAATAAGCCTGCCTGAAAAGATGTGTTTTTAAGGCACGTTTGAAGGTAGGGAACTTGAGAATTGACCTGATATTCCGGTGCTGGTCGAGAAAAGTTTGGGCATAAGGATATACTTTTCATACTTCCAACGTCTTATAGGTGGGACCCAAACCTATAAGACATTGGGGACATATCCTAGTGATATGTCCCCAATGTATGAGATCACCTTTACATATCTCTCCCTAACACGTGTTGGGACTATACAATTATTTATTTACAATTGGTCACTAGGACCATAGATGTCCCTGATTGACACGTGTTACTCGCCTCCGCATAGCCACTAATAGACTCTACCTGTAGACACCTCCCCCTCCTGCTATGCGGCCAATCACCTCTGAGTAATGTGGCCGCATTAGCATGGAGGGCCCGATACCGCCCTCGTTCACGTGACAACGTATGACGCGACCGGATACGTCACAGTCACGTGATCGGTCACATGGTATGGGGGGGAGGAGCCTAGAGGACGCGCGCATCTTTAAAAGGACGCCAGCGTGAATCATCCGCTGCCACTGCCACACGCAGGATAGGTGCGGACCCCGGACCCGAGCTGAACACCGAGCAAGCTAAGTACTGCCTGTCACATATAGGATTGTGTCCTCTGCTGCCGCAGCATAACTTTTATAGCTGAGATAGGCATATACTGCCTGTCACCATTCACCGGAGGTCCTGGTGATATCTGAGTCCCCTGATGATCTGGCGCAAGCCAGTGAAACGCGTAGGGACAGGGACAAATTCTTTTGTCGTCATTTTTTCTTTTCTCTTCATTATATCTGATCTCCTAGAAGTGACTGGTCCTTTTTACTTCTGACGAAGCTGGGCAGTCAAACATTAGGTCTGAGGGCCATCTAGGGTCAGACGGCAGGAGCAGACACGATTGAACACAGGGATTAATGTAGGGTTGAGACCCAGCATCTGTCTCCCTCTCCATATATCTATCACCTGTTTGTTCTCCAACTCACTCCTCCGAGTGGGCCAGTGTTCACACCTCCTGGCTCCACATTTTTTCAAACCTGACCAGTTCACTGTAGTTGGCAGGGAATAACCGTTCTTCTTTTTGTCCTCCATGAGAGGTCTGTGTTATTACACATTTATTTGTTGAGCCTATCATTTTAACATTACCTAATTAAAGACTTATCTTTTAAGACTACCCATAATTCAATCAATGTTTGAACACTACAATTAAAATAATCAGCTATGCTTGCTAGATACATTCATCATAGTGCCAATGACTCTGTTTACTAGGTGATCCCACTAGAGGGCGCTTGTAACTGTTAGCTGTTTGAGGCTCTGCTGCCTATTATTACGGTGCCCCAGTGCTATATTACTGCGCTCTGTTATTGTCACAGTGCGCTGTTTCAAACAGCAATCGCCCTCATGAGGTACACTTTCTCTCTTTGTATTAACAACAGATCATTTCCTAGCCATGCATACACTGGCTAAAACACGCTATCTGCCCCCCGACATGTTTCGCCAAACACTTGGCGTCTTCAGGGGTTTGGGCAGTGAAGTGTGTGTTGGGGGCGGATCCCGGTTTATGAAACCTCCCTATGGGCGTGGCGGTTCTGTTATCCAATGCGTGTCTCTGTTACTCTTAGTCAGACCGCTCAACCACTCTTCATGTATCTACCACTTATCGTTCCTTGATGTCTCCTCCTAGTGTCTCCCCAGCCAATAACCGTTCTCCTGCGCCAACTAGGTTGCGCTAATCCTTGATCTAAATTGCCGATCTTTTTTGACCAAATGCGCATGTCTGGGCACTTGGTCGCTGGCTGATGTCAATTCCATCTATATGCGCTCTTCCATTCTAGATGACGTCAAAACTATGCGCTGTCACCCATTGCGCATGTCATCTGACTTAGTCTCAATTCCGTCCGGTCATAGATCGCAATACGGCTGCTCAGGGTGATTATGCCGACACCTCAGATTTGTGAAGTACTTGTATTTATTTTTTCTCCTCTGTACATTTCAGGTCCAAAACACCTGTACAGATATCTCATTAGGTTCTAATCTTATGATCTTATTTTACCTACTAATAATGATGCATCTCAGTGTGCACTCCCCTCTCTTTCAATACATGCATATCCCTATCTATAAATTAATATTTTTATGTTTATTTTTATGTATATATTTTTCAATTTTTGATATTTTATTATTTTTTGTATTATTTTTATTACCCCTACATACGGTATATGTTGAAACCCGCTGGGTATACTTTTATTCTCCCTTCATCATCTGACACTACATACTCCCCTGTTCTTAATTTCTTCTCTGGGGCTTATCTGATATACAGTCTAATGTTATATCAGTATCTTATCTATACCTAATTGAACCCTTCTATCTATAATTTATTTATTATTGGACACTAACTGCCCTATATCAATATCTTTTTTGTCGTTTGTATTTTATAGGTTCTAATAGGATGTCACACATCCCAAGACTCTCCAGACTCTCACCACGTAAGTATTTGTTAGTGCATAACTGTGCGATTGGGCATGTGCTCATTTCTAAATCTTTTTAAATATATTTTTTAATGTATTTTATTTTTATTTTTATTATTATCCATTGAATTATAATTTTATATTCTATATTTTGTGATTCATTACTGACATTATTTGTGTCTACTTATTCTATCTTTTTAAATTAATGCACTCTAATCATATTTATTTATTCATTTTCACACCTCTTAATCATAGTGAATAGCAGATTCTAAGTTATTTTAATCTGGTGTTGTTATGTCCATTATAATGTAGGGATTTTTTATTTTTATCATACTTTCAGATTAGGGTTTATTGGTTATTATTCCTTTTACTCATTATATTTTATTATTATTTTTATTTTTATTTTAATATATATAGATCTTATTTTTTTATATATATATATATTTTATATAGATCTTATTTTTTATGTAGATACGGATATATTTAGAGGGATCTTATATGAGATATATCGTTCTATGCCATCTACTCTCTATTTTTTGTACTCACATATATCTGCTTGGTGGTACATCATGTCTATCAGAATCATATCCAGTATTCTGATCATTTTCTTGGTTTCCCAGGAGTCATCTTGTCCGTCCCATATTATGCGAATCATAAAGTTCTATACATTTCTTTATTTACATTAATATAAAATTGTTTTTTAGGAATCTTTCTCATAGGAATGAGGCATAAGTAAATCCCTCATTCAAGCCATATGGGGCCAGACTACCTAGCCGATATATCCATTTGGTTTACACTTGTTGTAGTCTCTGGTCTAGGTTGCCCATTCTTGGGCCTAGTTTAAGTTTTTGTATTCCCCATACTTTCAAATTCTGAACATTGCCATTATGTATATAATGCATATGTCTGGAGAGAGGTGTATCGCCAGTAGTATTGATCATGCTGAGATGTTTTGAGATACGTCTTCTCAATTCTTGCATGGTTTTACCCACATAAATCTTCGGACAGTCACATTGAATGGCGTAGACCACTCCCATTGACTTACAGTTGATGTATTCTTTGATCTTATATTTTTTATTGTCACTAGGGTTTATAAATTCCTTCCTTGGTGACATCAGCCTGTAGAAACCACAGTCCCCACATGGATAGGACCCAACCGTTCTAAGCCAGGTGGGTTTTGTTTGTGTTTTGTCCTGAATGAAGTGACTATGCACTAGTTTTTCTTTTATATTCTGCCCTCTTCTATACGTAATGGCTGGTCTAGGGGTGATGATCTCCCTCAACTCGTCATCTGAGAGTAGTATAGGCCAATGACGTGTCAAGATCTTACGTATCTTTTCATGTTGTCCATCATACGTGCCAATACACCGTATTATTTTGTCATCTGGTGTTGTTATTTGTCTATTTCCAAGAAGTAGATTCATTCTACAGCTTTTCTTCGCTCTGTTGTATGCGAAATGTAGAGTCTTTTTTGGATATCCTCTTGCCAAGAACTTGTCATAGAGGAGCCCACATTCTCTTTCAAAATCTTCAGTTGTCGAACAATTTCGTTTTGCCCTCAGATATTGTCCTATTGGGATTCCTTTTTTAAGGCTGGTTGGATGGTGACTTTCCCAATGTAGGAGGTTGTTTGTCGACGTGGGCTTCCTATAGATGGTAGTTTTAAGGCTACCATCTAGTTCCAGGGCTATGGTGAGATCTAGGAAGTTAATAGCTCTCTGATCTATCTCCGCAGTAAATTTAAGGCCTAGTAAATTATTATTAAGTTTATTGACAAACTCGTGAAATTGTATACTAGTGCTGTCCCACAAAATTATAATGTCGTCTATAAAACGACCCCAGTATAATATGTGATCTGTGAACTGTAAATTATCCTCTGTGAAAACTACCTGTTCTTCCCACCACCCTAAAAATAAATTTGCGAAGCTCGGGGCACAAATAGTCCCCATAGCTGTCCCAATTATCTGTAAATAATACTTCCCATTAAAAGTGAAATAATTGTGTGTCAACAAAAAATTCAATAGTGATAAAACAAACTCATTGTGCTCTTGATATTGTATCCCTTTTTTGTTTAAATAATGTCTGATTGCTGCTAGGCCAAGATCATGTTGGATGCTGGTATATAGAGCTTCAACATCCAGACTCGCTATATGTGTGGTCTGGCTGACCTGAATGCCCTGAAGTTTCATCAGCGTGTCCTTGGTATCTTTAAGATACGAGGATAAACTAGACACAAATGGTGATATAATTTGGTCTACATAGCTGCTAATCCCCTCACATAGGCTCTGATTACCTGATACTATTGGCCTCCCTGGGATAGGATCACGTTTTTTGTGCACCTTGGGGATAGCGTAAAAAGTAGCTATTGTTGGATGAGGGTTATAGAGGACTCTCATCTCCTCCTTGGTGATGAGACCCCTTCCCTTTGCCTCATCCAAAATAGCTTTTAGATCGTGTTTGAACCTCTCTGTAGGATTTTCTCCTAATAATCGGTATGTGTTATTGTCATTTAGGAGGGTCATCACCATACTTACATAGTATTCCTTACCCAGGAGCACTATGTTCCCTCCTTTATCCGAGGGCTTTATCTCCACGTTGTCATTTTTTATCAGGCTATCCAGGGCTTCTTTCTCCTGTGGAGTTAGGTTAGATCCCAGGGAGCTTTTACTAGTCTTGATTTTTTGAAGATCCTTTGTGACCAAGTCTACAAACGACTCTATTTTCCCATATTTCGTAAATGGCGGAGTAAACCTTGATTGTGGAGTTAATGTACTATGGGGTGCCCTGAGTGGCACTATTTCTCCCTGATGTTCCCTCTGAAGATCTTCTAAGATTTGTACCGCTTCTGCTTCTTTAGCACTTTGTTTTGTTGGGTCTCTTTCCAAATTTTTATGCTCTTTATATAATGCCAATTTCCTCGCAAATAAATTAACATCTTTGACCCAACTAAAACAGTCAAAATAGGGTAATGGTGTAAATGATAATCCTTTGCTTAACATGGTCTGATGTTCTGGGGTCAGTATCATGTCAGTGAGGTTGATAATTTGCATATCGCTACATGGTATTGCAGCTACGTCCCCTGACGATACCCCCACTTGTCTCTGTCCCTGAGCTGTACCCCCGGTACTAAAAAATGGGGCATCAATGTCTGGGTGATATTCCCTGCTTGATTGGGATTTCCCAGTAAACCACTGCCAGTTGGTTGAGGCAATGATGAACAGGATGATGACTGTGCTGTCATAACTTGTTCTCCTCCTCCTCCTGTTGCTCCACTCATATTTGTTAGTACTGGGTTGGGACATCTTGAAGTATCCTGCGAATATCCTCTACTATAGGCCTGTCTGTTGGATCTATTGTTTCCTCTCCGTTTATATCTGGGTCTATAGCCAGTCTTATACGTAGTAGTATAAGTTTCAGGTTCAGATATATCTGACTCTGAAATGTCAGTATTTTCGCTGCGGTTATAATTGCTGCGATAGTTGGTTTGGTTGTTTTTTACATATACCTTTCCTGTCTCAAAATCCTTTTTGTCCCTGTTATACTTGCGATGTTTCCTTTCTTTAACTTCGCTTTGCAAATATTCAATATTTTTTTGGAGTTTAGTCTCTAGGTTTGTGAATTCTGTTTGAGCCCGGAATACTTGTATATCATTGATCTCCTTCTCTAGCTGTACTGCTATTTTGCTCAATGACTGTTTTTCATACTCTAGCAGGTATGTTTGCATACGTAAAGAGCAGTCAGTCAACAGATCCTCCCAGCCTTTCAAGAATTCTGGGTCATCCTGATGGGAGTTCGGTCTGATATTAATCCTAATGCCCCTATATACAATGTTTTGCTGTAGGTAAGTCTCCAAACTGGTTATTTCCCAGATTGATCTTATATATTGTTTATATGTTCTGTTCAGTTCTTTAAATGCAAAGTTAATATCCAAAGCATTTACAGGTAGATTTTGTGTTGAGAAGACTCTATTTGCCTCAGTGTTTGGCTCAGCCCCTGAAGACGCCAAGTGTTTGGCGAAACATGTCGGGGGGCAGATAGCGTGTTTTAGCCAGTGTATGCATGGCTAGGAAATGATCTGTTGTTAATACAAAGAGAGAAAGTGTACCTCATGAGGGCGATTGCTGTTTGAAACAGCGCACTGTGACAATAACAGAGCGCAGTAATATAGCACTGGGGCACCGTAATAATAGGCAGCAGAGCCTCAAACAGCTAACAGTTACAAGCGCCCTCTAGTGGGATCACCTAGTAAACAGAGTCATTGGCACTATTATGAATGTATCTAGCAAGCATAGCTGATTATTTTAATTGTAGTGTTCGAAACATTTTAAGGACAAGTAATAAAAGTTTAAATTTTAGACTTAGTAACACGTGTCAATCAGGGACATCTATGGTCCTAGTGACCAATTGTAAATAAACAATGTATGAGATGACACAACCCCTTTAATAGAAGACTGGGCATACTGGTATACTTTCCATACTTCCAGTGTTCATTCTGATGCAAAGATAACACAGACCATCGATGGTTTTAAAAAAGATTTTAATGAACTAATATAAAAATACAAACATCTGCAAAGTCACTGTACAGGTAGCAGCTTGAGGATTAATACTCTTAAAGGGAAGGCACCTACATCCATCACAGTTGTTTCCAAACGGTGCAAACCGCTAACTCTGCCATCACTGGTGAGTGGATCAGCATTTATTAATTATACTCATTGGTAAGTATAGGGAGAAATTGTTCATAAAGGACCGATGCACAACCCAATCGTTGCCACCCCTACACCTCCGTTCATACGTTGTCAGTGCAAGGTTCTGGAGTCACAGGTGGTTCAAGGGAAGAGTTGGGAATTCCAGGGGAAGCAACATTGAGATATCCAACTTCCAAAGTGTCCAAGAGCGACAGGGTCATAGGGATTTCTGGGGATTGCTGAAGTTTTGTAGCGTCAATCACTTCTGACATCACAGGTGAACTTGCTGGTTCAATTTCTGAGGGGCTGAAAAGAAAATCTGAATTATTAGAAGAATTTCTATTTTACTTGCGGGGCTGTGGAACGGACATACAGATGCTGACAGCACATGGTTGTCCACATCTTTTGCTGCCACAATGAAATGAATGAATCCACAAAAAATGCTGATCGGACACGGACCGAAAATACAGTTGTGTTATTGCCTCCTTATATAGCTTCTGTGTTTTACAGTACATTCATTTTTATGATAAATCTGTCAGGCCGGCTTGGTCTCCAAAATAAAGCTGATTTATGACCACATCAAAAATGACCTCTGATTTGTTCATAAATCAGCGTAGAAGATTGTTCAGGAGAAGAGAGAGAGGGTCTGGAGACCAAGCCGCCAGGCAGATAGTTTTGACGGATTATACAGCATTCTGCAGCTGCTACGTATTGTATCAAAGAAGCTGCAGAAGCCTCGCAAAGCAAAATTCTTGATAAAAACCTATTACAAAGACTTTTTTTTCTCCTAAAATACAGCTAAAGCAATCAAGAAAAATGGCCCAAAGGTGTCTATAGCGTTCAGACATGATACTGCTACACCCAGTTTATTGAGTTGGGGATATTATGGGTTGTTGGCCTTTTCTATGTGCGTACTTTCATGCAGCACAAGTGAAGCCTAACTTTGACACATCTACTGCATTGATTACAGGAGGAGCACTTTATCCATGTATCTATGAACTGGGACCTTTACCTTAGTAACTCATATTTAACGAATCTCTTTTTATTGAGAGACTCAATTATCAGATCATCACAGATGAGATAAAGGCAAGAATAATTCGTACACTAAAAGCGAATCATAAGTGATCCGACATTTTCCAGGAAACTTGAATATCAGAGTATACATAGATACAAATTTCGACAAGAACATTGAAATAAAAACATAAATTCCAACGGTTCGGTTGATTCTATTAGTAATACTGCAGTTATGTATCGTCATGTGCGCGCCCAGCTCCGGATGCCCTCCTCGTTCAAAATTACGGAATACATGAGTAAGATACGTTCCCACAACACTATGGGCCAGATTTATCATGACTCTGTGAGCTCACTCCACTTTCACATATGGCTAAAGTCAGTTTTAGCCAAGTCAGATTTATGATCAGCCCTTTAAGACTGTAATAAATGTGGTTTGACAGTAGCAGTTTATCAGTCAGTAAACAGCTTTACAAAAGTCACACATCTTTACGAAAAAGTCGCATGTTCTATTAAAAAGTCTCATAAGATAAGCATGGTCCTCACTGGAGTGAAATTGCGACTTTTTTGCGACTTTTTAAATAGTCCCAATAGTAAATCTGTCTAGAGGTTCATTTACATAAGAAAACACGCCCACTTTCAGAAAACTGGCGAGCATAGTGCAGAGCAGAAAAAAAAGTGTGCACAGTTTTAGCGTTTGCGCATTTTTTGGGGGACTTTTTCACTCCATTATTCTGACCTGAGCTAATGATAAATCTGGCTCTATAACTTTAATTATTTCGCCCTAAATTCTCTCCAATGAGCCCACAACTCGAAGAATCTACCATGCGTCCTGTAAGCCCAACTTGCCAGTTCCTCCATCAAGAATATTTGGTCTATTTTTGTGTACCAATCCTCTAAGGAGGGAGATGTAGGCCGGAGCCAATTCAGCGGGACTAATAGTCTAGCTGCTTGTACTAGTATGGTCGGTAGGTCCGACAAAGCTGGTCGCCAGGTGTCGGACGGTAGCCATAATAACACTGATGCAGGGGATAACTTATTTGAAGTTTTACAAATTACATTTACTTGGCGTACCTTAGTGACTCATATTTAGAGCAGGGGCACACCTCCATATTTTATCTGCCCATTTGTTGCCAAAAAGAACTGATTCCATAAAAAGCAAGTAGGAAATCAATTACTTTTGGGTTTTCCTACCTTAATTTAATGTGGAAAGATCCTTTTTTTAGAAAGAAAATTGCAGGTAAACATTGACCACAAACAGTACATCAATGTACAGTACAATACATAGGAAAGGGATGTTCAAAGTCCCAGTCACAAGTGGATGGGGGGTTTAAAGAGAAACACTTAAATGCCTTGGAATGGCCTAGCCAAAGCCCAGACCTCAATCTGGTGGAGAATCTGGGGCATGAGTTGGAGACTGCTGGACACCAGCACAACCCATCTAAGGAGCTGGAGCGGTTTTGCCTGGAAGAATGGGCAAAAATCACGGTCTGGATGTGCTAAGCTAATAGAGACATACTCCAAGAGACTTGCATCTGGAATTGCAGCAAAAGGTGTCTCCACAAGGTACTGACTTTCAGGGGGTAAAGCCAAATCTACATTGGAAAAATCTGCTGCATGTGACATTATCCTTAGGGTCAATTCACACGTCTGCAAGTGTTTTGTGGTCCGCAAATTGTGGATCCGCAAAATATAGATACCGGCCATGTGCGATCCGCACTATGATATGGCTGCGGAGAAGAATAGGACATGCTCTCTTTTTTGCGGGGCCGTGGAACGGAAGTGCGGATGCGGACAGCACATGGGTCCGCACCTGTTCCGCAAAATTGCATAATGGATGTGGACCCATTTATGTGGACATGTGAATGGACCCTTAGGCTGTAATTATTACCTCATACTGTAGACGTTGTAATGAACTGACGGGCTGTATAAGGCTACTTTCACACTAGCATTTAATTTTCCAGTATTGAGATCCATCATAGGATCTCAATACTGGAGAAAAGCGCTTTCGTTTTGTCCCCATTCATTGTCAATGGGGACAAAACGTAACCGAACAGAATGGAATGCTCCAAAAAGCAATCCGTTTCGTTTCCATACCGGAGAGCAAACCGCAGTAAGCTGCGGCTTTCTTTCAGTCATGGAATGCGGAGCAAAAAGAATCCGTCATGACCCACAATGCAAGTCAATAGTGACGGATCCGTTTAACTCTGACACAATAGAAAACGGATCCGTTCCCCGTTGACTTTCAATGGAGTTTATGACGGATCCGTCTTGGCTATGTTACAGATAATACAAACGGATCCTTTCATAACGGATGCAGATGGTTGTATTATCAGTAACGGAAGCGTTTTTGCTGGACCCTAGTGTGAAAGTAGCCTAACACAGATACACACAGCAGCGGCCAGCCTAAAAGACAATCAGTTTTTTTTCCTTACCTGTTATTTAGGATTGCATCTGGTCTGAGAAGACACTCGGGTGTCATTACCTTGGTAATATCCTATGAAATAAGAAAAGCAAAAGTACGGTAATATGTCATAAAGCTCAAAAAGGGTTGGTGAGAAATGAAAACCCCTTTTAAAGGGTGATGACTACAGAAAGTTCCAGTCACTGACCCCTCACACACTATAACATGATGGATAATTACACTAGACATCCACTCTAATGCAATGTCTGCAAATAATCTGGCCTCATAGACTAAAGTCTCATTTTAATACAGTGTGAGGGTTCAGCCATATATTTTTAATTCTAGTGCACCATTTTCAGTGATTTTCTGTTTCTTATAAGCCCCAGCCGCACATTTGTCTTACATGTGGTCCATTGTGGGCATCCTCCATTGTATGCATTTTTGCAGGATTTGCTCCCCCGATTAGTAATGCTCTACAGCAGTGTTTCCCAACCAGCCAAAGGCTGTCCGGGCATGCTGGGAGGTGTAGTTTTGCAACAGCTGGAGGCACGCTGGTTGGGAAATGCTGCTCTACAGCATATGGGGTTTTGAGAATTTTCTGCTTTTAAGACCTGTTTAGGATGTTTTTGTGGTACACGTGGTCCGCTGCCAGCATCCTCCATTGTATGCATTTTTGCTGGGGATTACTGTTAGCAACGGATCACATGGGCAGGATTTGCTCCCCCGGGTAAAAATGCGCAACAGCATCAGGGGTTTTGAGCATCTTTTGCCGTTAGACCGCTTAAGGCTACATGCACACGACCGTATGTGTTTTGCGGTCCGCAAATTGCAGATCCGCCCAAAAAACGGATGACGTTCCGTATGGCATCCGTTTTTTTTGCGGATCCATTGTAGCAATGCCTATCCTTGTCCGCAAACTAGAAAAAAATAGGACATGCACAATTATTTTTGCGGAGCAACGGAACGGACATACTGCTGCGGCCAGCACATGGTGTGCTGTCCGCATTTTTTGCGGACCCATTGAAATGAATGGGTCCGCATCCTATCCGCAAAAAAACCCGGATCGGACACGGAAACAAAATACGGTCGTGTGCATGAGGCCTTATTCTGTGATTTTGTTTGTATATGTATGCCTGGAGGTGGGGCAACCTCAGGTTTGAATGGGCCTTAATTTTGATCTATGGGTAACATTCAGGTGCACCTGGGCAGCCTGCATCACATGACCCAGTTATAGGTGGGACTCACAGCCTCCTCCCATTGTATGTGTGATTTCACGCTGGAGGTAACTGGGAGCTGCTGGCTGTGTCGGACTTTATGCACCTATCATAAATTGTCCATGCGGCATAGGTAGGTTAGCATTAGGTCCCTTGCCACATTGAGATACCTTGACGGGGTGCGTGGTCTCTGGTATGTTCTTGATATAAGTATATATTGGCAAAAGTCTTATTTTAATATCAGTGTGAGGGTTTAGCCATATATTGTCAATTGCATCTACCATTGTAGTGCACCATTTTCAATGATTTAAAGCTCTGCCACAAGACCAAATATCTCACATTTCACAGGTCACCAAGGGTCAAGAAGGGCATATAGGGGGCTACCTGGTGGCGTTCTTACATTATAGTGCTATTTTAGTGTCTCTAGTGAGAAAAATATGGATCTGTAGGGTGAAATCTCCTTAAAGGGGTTGTTCATTAGAAAGGGCTCATTGGCTGAGTAGGCATTTCCTTTGTGATGAGACCGGACCATATAGCTGTTTTTAATTTTTCCTCTATGCACAACCCCTTTAAAACCAGTAGATCGTGAGAAAGAGAAATTTGCCAGTGACCATGTCATAGGCAGAGGTGGACACAGCAGAGTATAATGGGCACCTTGATCTCCAATAGCTGGCAATAGATCAGCCCTCTTATTTCTCTGAGATTGTGGGACATGACGTTTATTATAGATCAGTCCCTTACATGAAATCTAGGAGACAGCTGGAAAGGGCATTGAAGGCCTCATGCACACGACCATATTTTGTATCCATGTCCGATCCGCAATTCTTGCAGACTGCACACAGACCCATTCATTTCCATGTGCCTGCAAAAATAAAAAAACTAACAGCACACAGATGTCATCTGTGCGCTGTCCGCATACATGCATCCATTCCGCACATTATAAAACATGTTCTATTCTGTCCATATTGTGGACAGGAGTGAGAACAATGCAGATTGCACATGGAAGGCATCTGTATTTTGTGGATCGTGCAGACTGCAATACAGAAACACTCATGTGCATGATGCGATGTGCCTACTTTACCCACTGGGCCTCTGTGCGGATGCACATATGGTATGTCTGCCCGTTGTCACATTCACATGACAGCTAAAGCCGCTCTATAGTTTTCAGATCCCACCAAACAATGAGGACCTGGGCTATTTGGGTTCATTACACTATTTTTATAGATTTTAAGGCAAATTTCAGATAAAGTTTTCTGAGATTTAAAGGAGTTGTCTGGGTTCAGAGCTGAACCCTGAATACCTCCATTTTCACACAGGCACCCCCCCTGACTTGAGTATAAGAGCAGTTCATGCTCCGATGCTCTCCTTTGCCCTGCGCTAAATCGCGCAGGGCAATAGCATTTTCAGGAGTTCTGGTGACGAACCGGGCTGCCAGGAAACCCGGTGACGTCACCGGCACTGATGGGCGGGCTATAGTGCTGTCCTAGCCAGTAAAATGAATAGAGCAGCGCTAAAGCACACCCATCAGAAGCCTCCGCCCGGCAGTGTGTTATAGTAAATAAAAGAGCCTGTGTCCTGCGCAATCTAGCGAAGGCAAGGGAGCGCATCGGAGCATGAGATGCTCTAATGCTAACAACCGGCGGGGCTGCTTGGGTGAAAATATGGGTATGTCTGGGTTCAGCTCTGAACCCGACAACCCCTTAAAATATTGATAGCCTATCCTCTGCATAGGTGATCAGTATCTGATGGGTGAGGGCCCGACACCTGGGACCCATGCCGATCAGCTGTTTGAGAAGCACTGGGGCTCGCAGCCTTCTCTGGGCTTTCTGTAGGCCAAGTGATGACCCGTTCATTGGTCTCATGGCCTAGGTGCAGCTCAGCCCCATAGAAATGAATAGAGCTGAGCTGCGATACCGAGTACAACTTATACAATGTACGGCGCTTTGCTTGGTAAGCACAGAGAAGGCAGCGGCAATCACAGCGTCGGTGCCTTCTCAAACAGCTGTTCCAGTGTGTCGGACCCCCAACGATCAGATCCAGGGAGTAGGTCATAAGTATTTAAATCTCGGAAAACCCTTTTAATGAAACGTTTCTGTAATCTCGGTCTAGTTTTATTTCTCTTACAGCAAGATTGAGCGACTGCAGTTTCTTTAATACCCGTTCCAGTGATGCCACCTGGTTATAGAGCTGGAGCAGACTTTCTTGCAGTTGTCGGTTTTCTTCATCCAAGATATCTGCCCTGTAAAGAAGACACATACTTTAGGTAGGAACAGTCTGGAGCACATCAGATGTAGGAGGTGGATGGAGTATGGATGCTTCTTGTAATGTACGATCACCACACACAAAATGCAGCCATGTTCTGTCATATGAAATAGTCCTATATATAATTTGTTGCCTCACCCCAGGCATATGTAAGGGGGGTGGAAATCATAAGCACAAGCGTGGATGCTCCAACATATTAGAAAACATGAATATTGAAAAGTTCTGCCATTCGCTCATAGAGAAGTGGGAATTTAGACCTCAATGATGCCAGGAGGTAAAGGACAGGCAGATGCCTCACCAATCATCATTACTGGTGACGCATCTCGGCCCAACATGACTAGGATCCGTACCTGTTCTGTACTGACAACAGTTTCCACTTGTGATTCCTGTCTGACGCTTCACACTCTGCGATCTTCTGAAGTAAATGTCTCTTCTCCTGATGTAGATTCTCATTGTCAGCTGTGATTCTACTGATCCACTGCTGCTCCTAATGAAAGAAAATGGCAATATTTCAGATTTTCTGCAGGGGTGTACATCCAATCCTCAATAGTTAAGTTGCAACACCAAGAACAAGCTAGAAGGTTATGCAATTCCAGGAAGTGGCAGGAGTCACTAATCTGCAGATGATCACATTTTCAAGCACCTAGCTCCAATCTGTGGCATGTGGGAGGGTCATAAAAGCCAGATTAAAGGGGTTGTCCAAATTAATTCTGAAACAGCCCCCCCCCCCCCCCCCCATGTGCCGGGCCCCTCACAGGTAATATACTTACCGCGCATCGCAGGGGGCGCTAGGGAGGCCCATCCCCTCCTGCTATTGGCTGCCCCCCCCCCCCCCCCCCCGACACCGGATGTTTTCATCTGTGTGCAGGGAAAAGCAGTGAGGGGACCAGGAGCGGGGTAAGTATATTACCTGTGAGGGGCCTGGCACATGGGGGGGCTGTTTCAGAAATTGGATAACCCTTTTAAAGCTTTTTAGCCACATGAAACCTCAAAAATTGGATGATGTTATGTGGAATGATTGTGTGATGCCTCCTGTTTATTGATGTGCCTATTATTGCTACTTGTTGCAAACTGAGAGGGACAGAATCCTTGAACTGAGAGACCTTGATTTATAGGTCCGTCAGATTGCTACGAGCCTAGACCGAGGTGTCAGCGCTGTTTTCTCGTTGTATATCCCGATGTTTGAAAGAATGACGAACTGGAATTACACTAGGAGGTGCACAGAGACAAACCTCTGCATGGATGGATCGTCTGATTAGAAGAATGGCGCGTAGTGATCCATTCTCTATTGCAAGTGAAATTGGACGTCACATCCCAAGCCTAGGGCGGCAACGGTGTCTACACAAACCATCAGAAGGAATTTACACCACATTAGGCTGTGAGTCAGATGTCTAGCTACAGATGTTTCACTGACCTCATACCACTGCTCTCAAAGGCAATCTTGGTGTACAGCAAGACAGCAATGGAGGCTGGAAAAGAGATCTGTCCTCTTCAGTGATGGGTCCCACTTTTGTCTCAGATGCAATGATAGCCGTGGGCAACGCCATGAGGAGGCCTTCACAAGTGAGCTTTACATCATTCCTACTCCTGGGATTATTTTGTGTGGGGTGGCATAATGTACTGTAGCTGGACCCCTCTAGTCTTCATTTCAGATAGAATAGCTCAGTGTTACATTGATTTGGTCGTGGAACCAGTGGCACAACCACTTATCTAAAGTGTCCCTGGAGCATGTTTGGCCTGCAGGATCTCTGGACTTCTCTCCCATAAAGCACATCTGAGACATCATTGGTTGGCAATTGCAAAGAACTGCCAGCAGTGGATGATTTGCGTGCCTAAGTGCATTCAATGTGACAGAACACTCAGAAAACCATTAATAACCTTACTGATAGCATGTCAAGGTGTGCAGGTGCATATATTCCTGCACGGGGTGCTCATACTCGATCCTAAATAAATTGCCATGTTTTGAATATTCTGCTTCCATTTTTTATTATTTGCATATCATTAACATGTCTATCAGTGGCATAAATGACTGGGCCAAACAGCAATTTTTTGAACGGGGCCACCCCCAGGAATTTTATAATACTGTTGAGGGGGCCCTCACAATTAAATCTTTTAGTCCTCCTCCTGGGTTGGCCCCTTCTAAATTTGGGCCCCAAAGCAGCCGCTTCCCCTACAGCTACGCCCCTGATGTGTCACGATCAGTGTGGGGGGAAAACTCCACACTGAATACAGGAGGAAAGGGGAACAGTAACTGGGCCTGGAAACTAGGGAAGAAACAGGTCACCTCCTAGACAACCCTAATCCGGGCCCTGACTATCTATCAACATGAATAGACCTTGAAGGTAGGAATATTCATAAGCAGGATACCTAGGCCCTGATTTCCCTATAAGGCTAGGACCAGAGACAACCCATTCCTCCCCAGATGGACGAATGGAAGTCTCTGTCTCAGGCCCAGATACAACAACAGGGAATATCGCAAATATAAACAAATGTAACCATTAACTTCTGTAGAGATGGAAGAACAGGAACACCAAAGACAACCTCACACCAGCTCAGCCAAACCCTAATAAAGCTATCTACCGCATAGTCAGAAGGGTTGGGTCAGACTATAAAGGTTAGAAGTGATGACCACTGAGCAACAGCTGAGAAAAGCGGATTGCTCATTAACCCTATCAACACTGAATCAAGAGAAATCAAGGAGGCTGTTAGATTCCTCCACGCTCAGCCAATCTCCTTGATTTCCTGACATCAGTCACCTGAGGGACCGTGACATGATGTCAATCGATCCTGTGAGTTCCATACTTTCATGACTTTTCTTTCTTGGTGTTGCAATTTCAATGCTAAGACGTGTAGCCAAGTACTCGTATTATCTATCTTCAGTAGCAGATAAAGTTGGCATGACCCTTGGGCTTCTCCTTTCACCCTTATCTGCCACGGTTGCAGTGCCTGTAAGCCAGGGTTTCTCAACTCAGGTCCTTGGGACCCACCTACCGATTTGAGAATATACCGATTTGAGAATATCCCACAGAATGAATACCTGTGGCAAGTCCTGATGCATGGACACTAATTATATCACCTGCTCAATACTAAGGAAATCCTGAAAACATGACTGGTAGGTGGGTCACGAGGACTGGAAATGAGAAACCCTGAAGCCCTTCTCAAGTTCACACAGCCATGCAGAAATGTAGCTATTGGTGCTGGGGCCTCCCATAGGACCAAAACTTACATTGGCCATCACTTGATAATTATTTTACTGCAACATTAATTCCAAGGTGCTGTACATATGAAAAAAAAAACATTTACATACTGTACATGATTTTAAAAAAAAACATGTGCAATAAACCTGACTAAATGAGTGACAGACTGTTACAAAGGGGCAGAGGACCCTGCCCGCGAGGGCTGACAATCTATAAGGGAGAAGGAGACAGGTAGAAGCTGCTCAGATGGCAGTGTAGTCAGAGCAGAGTTCTTGTAGGCTGGAAGCTGTTTTTTAGGTGAGTTTTCAGGTTGCTTTTGAAGGATTCTTTGGTGGGGTGAGTCAGATGTGTTGGGATAGTGAGTTCCAGACTATGTGGAAATGCATGAATGAAATCCAGGAGACAGTGATGGGAAGAGAAGAGTCAGGCAGATTGGAGATTACATGGGCAGTATTGGAAGAGGTCAGAGATATATGGAGGGGACAAGTTGTAGATTCTCTAGGCAATAAGTATCCAGTGTGTGGACTGGTGGGGAAGAGGCAGAAGTGGAACGAGAGGAGAGGTGGATTAACCAGGCAGCAGAGAGTGAGAGTGGATTGGAGAGGCGCAAAAGCGTTAAATGGGAAGCCAATGAGCACATGTAAGATCTTTAGTGTTGAGGTGCCAATCAAATACGCCCCTCGTATAGTAAAGCGCCGAGTTACACAAGGCAGTCAAAGAAAAAAAAAAATCTATTTGCATTGTCCAGCTCTCGTGTTAGATTACCCTATACATAAGAGTAGGTTCAGGATGACAGTAACTTGCTCTTTACCTTTTCTGCCTGGCTCCGGCTGAAGGCAAGCTCCATTTCCAGCTGCTTAATGTGCAGATCCTTCTGGTTTCCTTCACTTAAGTGAATCTCCTTTGCTTGGCTGAGTTTGGCTTTATATCGAAGCTGTCTTTCATTATATTTCCTAGTTGAACAGGAAAAAAACCGAATATAGCTTTTTTGTAGATACAAGCATCCCATACTGGGGGTCTAGAGGTTCTCTGCCTACATGGATTTCCTCCCAACAGCAGTAAGGACGTGCTATTCCCCTATGGGAACAGTGTGGGGTCTTGGTGAAACAGCAGAGCTGGGGTTGTGGGACTCTACCTAACACAAGCCCCTCATTTCTTTGTATTGGTGGGAAGTGTGAAGAAGAAGAAAATCCCTTTATTGTCCCTCAGTGGGGAAATTTTGGCATAACAGCAGCAATCACATTCACAACAGGAGCAAAAATAAGAGTAATTAGAAATGAAAGAGTAAAAATACAAGAAATCACTACTGGGTTTCTGGGAACAGTGGTGGTTATAAATCCTACCCGCTGCTGGGAGGAAGGACCTCCGATAACGTGTCTTGGTGCGCCTAGGATGCAGCGGGCGGTCACTGAAGGAGTGTGGATGGATTAGCAGCTCTCGGGTAGTTTTATGAGCCACCATCTTACCTGATATAGTCATCCAGCTGTTTGGATAGTTTATCATATTCTTTGTGTAGCTGCTCCTTCTCCTCTTGTACTTGGGACAGTTCTTCCAAAAGCTTCTGATTCGAGCTCTCCAAGTGTGTGCGCTAGAAGACGTCACAATATGTCAGACAAACTGTCAAAAGAAGGCGTTTTCCTGCCATTGTTAATCTAGGAGGTGCCATATAAATGGGATGTAAGGGACTGCTGACAGCCACCTGTGGCTTCTGCCTCATATTACTACTTATGCGTTAGTTAGGATGACCAGTTATTTCTAATACTTGTTGGAGGGTTCTACTAGACCAGTGACAGGCAAACTGCGGCTCTCCAGCGGTTGCAGAACTACAACTCCCAGCATGCAAAGACTGCCTACAGCTTTCAGCCTACAGCAGGGCATGGTGGGAGTTGTAGGACTTGAGGTCTGATACTGATACTTGAGGTCTGATGTTGCAGGACAAAAAAAAATGACTTGTATATCCAACAACTCGCCTCCAATTCTTTGTCTGTTAATGGGGAACATAGGATTTTCAGTAGCCAAACTGTCACTCACCGTACCCGGATACATGCTCTGTCTCACCCCCCTCCTCGCCAGTGATGTCAACCTGCCGTTGATCTTTCATGTCTGGTTACCAGTTTTCCTGTATACTGGTCACTTAACTATACTACTACAGTCTCCAGTAGCAGACACCTCAACTCTGCTACATCATTCAGCTTTTCCAGTCTCCAGCACGCTGCATCAACTCTGCTGCGTCCCTCAGCTCTTCGGGCTCCAATACATTGCACCAGCTCTGTTACATCAGTTAGCTATTCTGGTCTCTAGCACGCTTTGTCAACTCTGCTACAACTCGTTCCTCCAGCTCTGTTGTACCTGTCCTCCTGCACCACCATGACCTCCCCACGCTGCACGTTACCTACACCTCAGGAGCTGATGAGCCTCACCAGGTGAGAACATAACAAAATATATTCTGTATCGTTCTGCACGTGGGTCACATATAGGGGCCACGGAGAAAGGGTGTAGATACATCTTCGATAGCTGACGGCCAACAGCTATTCCCTGCGACACCCCCAGTACATATACACACTCGGACGAGGCAGACACTAATGAGTGAGGCTTATCTCCTCTGAGAACGGAGGATCAGGCATGTTGAATTCAAAATGCCCAATCCTCCTTTCACCTGACACCCGCTGTTCGGGCATAGCTGGGACAACCGCATGCACATTAGATGGTTGGGTCCTGCTGTAATTAGCGGGTTTGGCGGACATTCATCTAAGGCTCCATTCACACATCCGCAAATTCCGTTACACATTTTGCGGAACGGAATTGCGGACCTATTCATTTCTATAGGGCCACACGATATGCGGCCCGGATCCGGAATTGCGTACCCGCACTTCCGGGTCCGCAATTCCAATCTCGAAAAAAATAGAACATGTCCTATTCTGTTAGTGCCGGCGATGTGCGGTCTGCAAAATGCAGAATGCACATTGCTGGACCCTAAGGTGTATGGCCAGATTATGTGTTTACTCCGCTGACTGATGACATAACTACGATAAGATGAGGTAATACATAGCCTTGGTGACAGACCTCGGCAGTTGTGGACATCTTCTCATCATCCATGTGTTGTCGTAGGGACTGCGACTGATGAAGTTTTAGTTGCAGAGCACAATTATTCTGGGTGAGGGAAATCTCTTTGTCATGAAGGCCTTTCATTTCCAGCTTCAATTCTTCAAAATTTTGATCCAAGATTTTCCTAGACAGAAGTGAGCACATGGCATCATAAAGTCAGGTATGTTCGGGGGCCTCTATTCTTGATGAGCATGCACTTTAGTAACAATGCTCTCGAGCTGTTCCTGGGGTCCGAACATTACCTTCCAATACATTAACTATACATTAAAGGGGTTCTCCGGGAAATATTGATAACTAGCATAGGTTACCAATATCAGATCAGTGGGAGTCTGAATCCCGGCATCCCTACCGATCAGCTGTTTGAAGAGGCTTCGGCACTGCGGCCTATTCATACTATACCAAGCACAGCGCCACTCATGTTACAGTGGCTCTTTATGGTATTGTAGCTCAATTCCGTTCACTTCAATGGGTCTGAGCTGCACAAAGGCCGTGTGACCAATGGATGGATCTCCTAGGCTGAGGGAGAGGAAGGCCCTTTCAGCAGCCGATAGGTGGGTGTTCCGGGAGTTGAGCTGCGCCTAGGCAGAGGCCACATCGCTCATCGGCACCGATCTCATGTTGATGACCTGTCCTGAGGATAGGCCACCAATATGTAAAATCCGGGAAAATCCCTTTAAGTCCCAGACAAACCCTTTAACATAAATATAGATAGCAATCACATTAGTAGCTTGATACAATTAGTTACCTTTTCAGTTGTTCATCTTGTAACTGCACCTTTAGCTTGGCTTCGTTCTCTCTTGTTTTTTTCAGTTCTTCCTCTAGGTGGCGCCTTTCTGCATTCTGAGTCTCTAGCAGCAATACCTGGTGCCGAGAGGCTCGCAGTTGTTGCTCTAGTTCCAACACCTATGAATATCAAATACATGGAAATGGAAGCTCACCAAGGTAATCTCAATCGCCCTTCATCTGCACATAGAACATATTGAAATGACAGGTTTCAGAAGAGTCTGACAAGATCCACTTGATCAACCAAGCACAGAGGTTCTGAGAATTGAGACCCATTCATCTGGCAAATGGATTTATAATAATTTCTCTAAGAATTAATAAGGTCAGGTAGATTTCTCAGTCTTACCAATTTTTCCGCCTCCACGGCTCGGCATTTCTCATGCTCCAGCCTCTCCTGCCAGCTGCACAGGGATTTCGCAGTTTGGGTCCTCTTCAGTAGCTGCAGCTCCATTTCTTTCATCACATGTTGCCGCTGCTCGAGATCAACTTCAAGACCGGTACAAGTTGCAGTCATGGCAGCAAGCTTCTGCTTCACCTGATTCAGCTCGGCAGTAAGCTGGGGAACGGTAGAAGATGTCAAGGTTGTGCCATGAGCATCTTCTATACATCTCAGTAACATGTATGCCTCTATAAGCTGGTTCTGGCTTCAAGGGGGTTAGCATTTGGCCCATATCTGATAGGACATCATACACATATCTAATACGGCATTATAATCAGCCCCCAATAGCACAACGTAGCCCCCACATACACATTGTAGGAAGGGGCCATCTAATAGAATATGACACTTCTGTATACTGGATGCAAAATAGGAGGGGCTGAAAAAGACAGCAATACCAATATTATGCCACTCGCCTACCACCAAGCACCCCCTAGAAGAGGGTTCACAAGGATGAGCTGTGATACATGTAATACTTGCTCTTTAGGGTCAGGGCCATCCTTAAGGGGGTACCACGTGTGTGTGATTGGCAGGCAAGGGGCACATATGGCCTGACACCTGAGGCTTGTAACCACAATTATTGATAGGAGTTCCATTTAGACAATGCATATTATTGTAAACTAGCCTGTCTGCTTCATAGGCTGATTTTAATTAGAGTAAGTATAAAGCTGTAGCCTGCTCTCATTGTATTTATTGGAAACCATTTGGCACCAGGAGAAGTATAGAGTGGGCTCA
The DNA here is from genome assembly GCF_014858855.1 of Bufo gargarizans. Lineage (NCBI taxonomy): Eukaryota > Metazoa > Chordata > Amphibia > Anura > Bufonidae > Bufo > Bufo gargarizans. The sequence goes on from NC_058081.1 coordinate 642,026,679, forward strand.
GCATGTTGGTACCCGCATCCCTGGATTTAATGGAGGCCATTATGGCACCAAAAATCGTAAAAAGCAGAGTGGACCCAGCATGCATGTGGAACCTGCACTCCCTGAATTTTATGGTGGCCATTATGGCACATAACAAGAAGTATTTAGTGTTAAGTTCCCGTCTTATAGAGATCGCCTTGACGTTTGGCAGACGGGCTCAAATAAATTTGTACAAAATGGATTTGCCAAGAATCTCAAATTTGCAAAATAAGCGTAGCATTAGCACCAGAATGTTTTCTATAGTTATGGCATCATTGTACTTTATTTGGTTTGCAGTGCTGTTGCATTGTCTTTTGTTTTTTGTGTTTCTAGCCATGACAGCGTGCCCCTGCACATTGGGATGTGCTGACTGACCCCCTTTTTTTTGCAGTTGTAGTATTGTATTAGGTTATTGAGCTGCTATTTCATCACTGTATATTGCCATTATTCAAGGAGATCTGTGCTTTGCGTGGCACTACCACTACATTACAGGCACTGTTCAGTTTCTTTTTGCTGTGTATGGTAGTGTGGCATTTTATGCCACTGCTATTTAGTTATCTCCATGGAAGTGTTATTTTGTCATGGCAATCTGGACACCCTACTGTACTTATAATTAAAGGGGTTGTCTCATCTGAGACTATGGTGGCATATCACTAGGATATGCCACAAATGACAGATAGGTGTGGGTCCCTACTACAGGACCCGCACATATCCCCAGAACAGGACCCCCGAAGTGAGCAGAGAGCAGCCACACATGCGTAGCCGCCCTCCATTCATTTAGATGGGAATTCTGAAAATAGCAGGTCACTGGCTCGGCTATTTCTGGCAGTTGCATAGAAGTGAATCGAGCGGTGGCTGCATTTGCTCGTTGCTCTTGCTATTTATTTCTATCAGACTTCCGAAGATAGCTGAGTGCGCTCTCGCTCTGCTTTTTGTCGGAACTCCCATGAAGAAATAAATAGAGAGCACACTACGCATTTTAGAGATAGGTGCGGGTCTCAGAGGTGGGATCTGCACTGCTGTCAAAGTCCTGGCTGACACATCCCCTTTAAGCACTGTATGGTATGGTTACCTATATACTGTATGACTGTACACAATATGGGCCACAAGAAGATACCACATAGGGCATCATACAACGTAAGGCTGGCTGCAGATGGCCTTTAATTTTTACCTTCGTGTTCTCCTTCTGCAGAAGGATTTGTTGCTTCTTGATATCCAGGTTCTTGTCCCGTTCATACCTCAGTTCCTTCTCAGCCGAGCTGCATACATTTTGTACGCGGTGGAGATCTTGACGCAGTTGACGAATTTCCTCATATTGTTGCTGGATCAATGAATTCCCTGTGAGAGGCTGAAAAACAGGGAGGGAATCTTAAAGAAGTCCCCATAAAGGACCCAGTGTTGTCACTGGCTGGACAAATCTACTGTCACCCAGCAGCGGTCTGAACATATTTGGGCACAGACCTCTAATCAGTATTCTGGCATGCCACAATTGTACCCACTGCATCCAGTGTCATCTTGTCAACATCATCACATGAGATTCAAAGACCTAGGATTAATTTACCTTGGCTTCATTTCCAACATCTGGGGGTTTGGACAGAAGATCCTGCAATCTGGAAACTTCCTGCCTAAATCGTGAATTCTCCTCCCTTTTGGACTGAAGGTCCTGTCTAGCGGCTGTCACCTCCTGCCTGAGCTGTAGGTTCTCTTCCCGCAGGCTCCTAACTTCCTCCATCTCCTCCTGGAACTGTCTCTGGAGAATTTCACACTTCTTCTTGTATTCTTGTGCAGAGCTGTAACACGAAGGCGATATTATAATAAAAGATAGACAGAAATCCATGCTACACATTCTGATGAAAAAACTCAAATTTTGTAAAACTAGCCTCCTATGGACAGTTACGTATGAATGTTATTTCCTTCAAGGGGTTGTTCCACGCAAAATAGTGTTCCTTTTCAAACCAGCACCTGGATCTGAATACTTTTGTAATTGCATGTAATTAAACAGTTAGTATAGCCAGTGAGCTATTCAATAAAATCTATCTGTATAGCGCCACCTGCTGTTTGTTCTTTTCCCTATTTCTTGTCCACCTCACTGAGATGATCGCACCTGCTCAGTTTAAATCTTCAGCTGTCACCAGTCCGGTCTCCGGTTAGGAGCTGTGTCTGTTACGGGGCAAGAGCTGCAGTGGAAAGGACATGCCGCCCTAAGAAAGAACACTCACCCTTAGGTGCTAGGCTGAAATAAATCCAGCAGGACAACTGCAGCAATGAATGGGGAGATCTCTGGACTCATATGAGGTACAGGGCTGGTTCTAGAAAGAGATTGTCATCTACTATATGAGGTCTGATTTTCATTTTTACATCAATCATGGCACAACCCTTTAAGGCTAGGTTTTCTGTGCAGCTGAGAACTGTGCAGCATAACCGCGTACAGTTTGCTACGGTAAGTACAGGTAAAGCATATAAAAACAATGTACTTCACCTGCACTTGCAGTAATCTGTACCTGGTTATGTGAAGTGGTGCAATGTAAAAACCCAGCCTTAGTCCTGTATGTGGTCTAATTAGTCCTTAATTCATTTTATCTGGAATCATGCAATTCTGTTGAAAATCTTTGGCTAACAGTATAACGCTGACCGTACACTTCAGATAGATCCTGATTCCATGTACACCAGGCCAAGCATGCATGTTTATTTCATTGGACAGACGGGATAAGCTTCTGGCAGACTCCTCTGGCAAAAACTTATTTCCTAACAAAGGATCTGGAATGCTGAAATCCAACATGCCCGATCCTTTTTCTACCTACATCAGGTAAAAAGATGGTAGACGACCCCATACAAATTAGATCGCCTAAACCAGACTTTTATCTATGGCCAGCAAATCTATCTATCTTAATGGAAATACATCATTTTGTGGAAGACACTTGGCTGTTTTCATATCACCCATAGAATACTAAGAAGAATGCCCCAGGTGGTGGCATCTCCCCTCCACAATGGAGGAACCCCAGGCACCAAGTAAAATAGAAACTTCCTCCTAATTCTACTGAAATGCTGTCGTTGCTCCTGACTGTTAACAGGCCGCAGCCATATGTCAGCAATCCAGCAGACGTCACGTCCAGAGGTCCTTGACTCATTTGACTTTGATTCTCTATACTGGGTGTACCGTGAAAGGTCCTCACCACAGCTAAACTGATCACTGTACAGGGAGTGCAGAACTATTAGGCAAGTTGTATTTTTGAGGATTAATTTTATTATTGAACAACAACCATGTTCTCAATGAACCCAAAAAACTCATTAATATCAAAGCTGAATATTTTTGGAAGTAGTTTTTAGTTTGTTTTTAGTTTTAGCTATTTTAGGGGGATATCTGTGTGTGCAGGTGACTATTACTGTGCATAATTATTAGGCAACTTAACAAAAAACTAATATATACCCATTTCAATTATTTATTTTTACCAGTGAAACCAATATAACATCTCAACATTCACAAATATACATTTCTGACATTCAAAAACAAAACAAAAACAAATCAGTGACCAATATAGCCACCTTTCTTTGCAAGGACACTCAAAAGCCTGCCATCCATGGATTCTGTCAGTGTTTTGATCTGTTCACCATCAACATTGCGTGCAGCAGCAACCACAGCCTCCCAGACACTGTTCAGAGAGGTGTACTGTTTTCCCTCCTTGTAAATCTCACATTTGATGATGGACCACAGGTTCTCAATGGGGTTCAGATCAGGTGAACAAGGAGGCCATGTCATTAGATTTTCTTCTTTTATACCCTTTCTTGCCAGCCACGTTGTGGAGTACTTGGACGCGTGTGATGGAGCATTGTCCTGCATGAAAATCATGTTTTTCTTACCTTGCAGACTTCTTCCTGTACCACTGCTTGAAGAAGGTGTCTTCCAGAAACTGGCAGTAGGACTGGGAGTTGAGCTTGACTCCATCCTCAACCCGAAAAGGCCCCACAAGCTCATCTTTGATGATACCAGCCCAAACCAGTACTCCACGTCCACCTTGCTGGTGTCTGAGTCGGACTGGAGCTCTCTGCCCTTTACCAATCCAGCCACGGGCCCATCCATCTGGCCCATCAAGACTCACTCTCATTTCATCAGTCAATAAAACCTTAGAAAAATCAGTCTTGAGATATTTCTTGGCCCAGTCTTGACGTTTCAGCTTGTGTGTCTTGTTCAGTGGTGGTCGTCTTTCAGCCTTTCTTACCATGGCCATGTCTCTGAGTATTGCACACCTTGTGCTTTTGGGCACTCCAGTGATGTTGCAGCTCTGAAATATGGCCAAACTTGTGGCAAGTGGCATCTTGGCAGCTGCACGCTTGACTCTTCTCAGTTCATGGGCAGTTATTTTGCGCCTTGGTTTTTCCACATGCTTCTTGCGACCCTGTTGACTATTTTGAATGAAACGCTTGATTGTTCGATGATCACGCTTCAGAAGCTTTGCAATTTTAAGAGTGCTGCATCCCTCTGCAAGATATCTCACTATTTTTGACTTTTCTGAGCCTGTCAAGTCCTTCTTTTGACCCATTTTGCCAAAGGAAAGGAAGTTGCCTAATAATTATGCACACCTGATATAGGGTGTTGATGTCATTAGACCACACCCCTTCTCATTACAAAGATGCACATCACCTAATATGCTTAATTGATAGTAGGCTTTCGAGCCTATACAGCTTGGAGTAAGACAACATGCATAAAGAGGATGATGTGGTCAAAATACTCATTTGCCTAATAATTCTGCACTCCCTGTATTAGGAAGGTAGCATTATGGACGAGGAGAAAACTTCTGAAACCAACAGGAATTTCAATCATGTCACTTCCAAGCAATCCCATCACGGTCACAGAGCTGACAACCATCTTCTGTCTGACTACCATGATACCCGGCCAGGAGCTGAAGGTAGGAATACCCGAGCTATTATTCCTGATGTATAATTAATCACCTCATAGTTTCTCTCTCTTTTTCCAAAGTCTTTATCTTGTCCTGTAACTGCTGGTGGGTCTGCTTCACGTCTCCTGAGGGTTTCTGTCCACTTATCTCCATCTGCAACTTTTTACATTGACCCTGAAGCTCTGATACCTAAGAGACATAGATAAGAGACATACAATCAGTGCTGACCGATAAAATAACCAGCATGTGGTTCAGGAATCCAGGAAGGCTGGATCACAACAATATGGTGGCCACGTTGGTTGTCACCTTGATTTCCTAACTAGGGAACAGCTGAGCAGAACCTTTAAAAGATCTGGCACATGAGGACACCCCGGGGACTTGTTATGGATGTGCCTCAAATAACCGATACTAAATATTTATCTCCTGAGCTGGTGCGGATCGTCAGCTCACGAAGGCTGGACCGTCCGAAACGCGTCCATTGTTACCAAGATGAAATAAAGGATACATGAATTGAAGAATCAGCGCCCGCTGGAATTTCTTTGCTACATATCCAGTGGATATGGGATAAATGTTGAGATGGGGATACACCTTCAAGATCCCAGCAATCTTTTTCCTTGTCGCATTTGGAGAGCTTCTCAAATACAGATAATATGGTTTTCCAAGATATTTTTACTGATAACCTATCCTCCTGATGGGTGATGGTCTGATACCCGGGTACCCCACTAATCAGCTGTTTGAGAAGGCTATGGTGCTACTGCGAGCAGCTTTCCCTAGGCCATGTGATGTCACGTTCATTGGTCACGTAGCCTAGATACAGTTTCGCTCCACAGAAGTGAATCGGGCTGAGCTGCGATACCAAGCACAGCCGCTATCAAAATGGACGGCTCTGTGCTTGGTAAGCTAAGAGAAGGCTGTGGCACTACTGCAAGCACCAATGCCTTCTCAAACATCTGATCGGTGGGGGTCCTGGGTGTCGAACCCGCACCGATCAGATAGAAAACCTCTTTAATTCATTAGCTTTTGTTCATTTTTCCAGCATTGTCTTTTGCATTTTATATTCACTAGTCGATAAAAATCAAGTTTATTCTGCGGGTCGTTACGAATGCGAAGATACTAAAAATGTGTAGTTTTTGTATATTTTATAGCTAAACGTAATGTTAACGGTTATTGAAAGGGATAGGGATCGACCGATTATCGGAAGTACCGATATTATCAGCCGATATTCAGGATTTTGTACATTATTGGTATCGGCATCTAACCTTGCTGATATGCCGATAATGCGTATAAAGCGAATACTAGTGAGCGCTTCCATTATGGAAGCGCGCACTAGTATGCATCGGGTGCCGGGAGCGGGGAAGAAGCACAGCAAGCGCTTCCGATACTCACCCTCCCTGGTCGTCTTTGATGGGGCCTGTGCTGCACTGTTCTGACCCCGTACAGCGTCAGGATGTAGTGCGCGCACTATCACCTGAGGCTGCACGCTGTCAGGTGACAGTGCAGCGCGGGCCGGAGAAGATAGTGGAGTGAGACGCCGGACCCAGAGATGAAGAGGAGCCGCAGTGCAGGAGAGGTGAGGAGTTTTTTTTTTTAAATTCATATGAGGTCTGATAGGGGTTAATAAAGGGCTGATCTGAGGTCTAATAGGGGTTAATAAAGTCAGTGAGGAGGGGGGGGGGGATTGGCATTTGGCACTAGTATATTATAAATGTAAATTATAAATTGACTACCAACTAAGGGCTTTATTCATTTATAATTTACATTTATAATATACTAGTGCCAAATGCTAATTTCCACCACCTCAGTGACTACCAACTAATATAATATATATTATAAGATATAAAATATCGGTATAAATTATCAGTATCGGCTCTAAAAAATCAATATCGGTCGATCCCTAGAAAGAGACATCTGAGGAGTTAAAAACGACCAGGGTCAGTGGTACCTCAGTCCTGGCAGCTGCCCAGCTGTTTGTTATAGTCGTGGTCCTGCTGATGACCACAAGGGGGAACAGTGACAGTCCCCATGCGATCAGAGTGCCACAGGAATCACATGGACAATCACCTTACTGTCTTGCAGATGTGCTTCTCTCTCCAGTTGCTCATTTTTCACACGTAAATTGTAGTTTTCTTGTTCTTTGCTCTTCAAGTTCTTGTTCACTTCCTTCAGCTTCGTTTTCAGAGTCTCCAGCTCCTAATAAAAGATAATTAGAAAATGATGCCATGAGCGCACCGGGTCTGGGTCCTGACTTATGTCTACAATTTAGTTTGATTTCACACAAGCCAATTATGATGTTTTATTCATGACTTCAAAATCTAGTTTGGGAAAACTGACCTAATCATACAAGATGGAAAACTGCATATCTAATAACTACATGCAGCCCCAGGGATCACAGTGGATGCGGCACAAATAATTTAGAGGGGTATTTGTGCCATGTACAATATGTGCTATCTGGGCATGGTAAATGCAGGCGTCAACTCTGGGACCCCCACCTATGAGGAGAATGGGATCTCACAACAGCTGGTCCACTGAGAGGCGGTCAGATATGCGCACACAGGCTGAAGTAGTTAAAGGGGTTGTCCAGTTTAGAAAAGCCATTATTATATACCCTGTTACAGAATTCTAAGTTTATACCCTATATGTTCAGGATCCTCATATCTTGGCCAGGGTGGAGAGCAGCTACAAAGAGCATTTCTTACTCACTACACAGACATCCCACTGATTGAATATGTGATGCTTAAAGGGGTTGTTGGTACACGGGCTGAAAACCCCAACCTGTGCCAACCTAAAAAAAAAAAAAACACTCACCTGTCTACAGCCCCACCATTCCCATGCAGATGACCTACCTAGCCACTCCAGATGCCTGGACGTGGCTTGCGCCCATGACCGCTGAGGCCAATTACTGGCTTCAGCGGCCACGTGCTAGAAAGGCAGGTCACTGCGACTGACGCGGTGTTCTAACAGACGTGACTGCTAGTGACGTGCTGTTCCAGTGATTGGCCTCTAGTCTGGTGGGGATCAGAAGCTGTCAAGAATGGGGCAGTGGTGCTGGAATGGTGGGACTGTAGACAGGGGAGTGTGTTTTTTTTTCAATTGGGCACAGGTTCCGACCATTACGCTTGTCGCTCCTAAGCTGGACCACCCCTTTAATTTCTCCTGTGGTGGAGCTTCAGGGTAACTGAACACTTAGGGCTCATGCACACGCCCATGTACTGGTTGGGCCCGTGCTGCGGACCGCAAATTGTCGCAAAAGATGCAGACAGCTCACTGTGTGCTGTTCGCGTCCGTATGTCCTGCCTGACAAAAAATGGAACATGTCCTATTGTTGTTCATTTTACAGACAAAATTAGTCATTTTTTAAAGGTCGGTGCGTGCTGATCCACCGTATGCAGAACATATGCGGCTTGTATCAGTGTTTTGTGGACTGCAAAATGGATACAGCTGTGTGAATATCCACAAATATGAATTGTCCAAAGCTGAGAACCGCTTTAAAGAAAGAGAGCAGAGCGAGCAGCGACCAATTCCTGACGTAACTCGCAGTAGATTCCTCCTACATAGTGGAGCGTTTGATGGCGCACTGGTGTGCTTGGCATTGGGGGAGGACACATTAAACAGATTGTAAGTGGCTACACCAGGCATGGCCAACCTGCGGCCCTCCAGCTGTTGTAAAACTACAACTCCCACCATGCCCTGCTGTAGGCTGATAGCTGTAGACTGTCCGGGCATGATGGGAGTTGTAGTTTTGTAACAGCTGGAGAGCCTCAGGTTGGCCATCCCTGGGCTAGACCATCTTTAACACAGATGATAACCAAAGGACTCAATGCTGCATCCATACCCGCCATCTCTGTGGCCTGCAGGAATAGATCTTTAACATTGGGCTTGTAACGGTCACAAAAGAGTACACAGCCAACAGGCTGGAAAAAATAAACAGTATATTTTAAATTTTTTATTATGTACTTCATGCAAAATATCATAAGAATCTACACAGTAAAAGAGCAGCAAAGCTGATGTGACCTCTAGTGGCAGATTTGTGCAGTGCATACCACCATCGGCATCGGGACTTACCGGCAATGATTCATTGATCACCATTCTGACAACATGACCACGGACAGCACCTAACCGACCATGAACCTTCCTCCGCCAGCATAAAATCCATATTCTGTAACCCAGCATTCCCGGCTGTTACAGGGCATAGTACAGCACACAAGTACCAGCGTACGCAGATAACTGCAATCGTGTCTGATCCTGCCCCGCACATGTCCTCCAATGTTACTGACACAGAATATCTAACTAGGCGTGGTAATAAAGGTTACTTCGTGTTATCACACTCTTCATCAGGGGTAATTAAATCCACTTGGGTGGTAAAGGTTGGCACCCACAAAAAGGGTTTATGAGCCAAGCGAGCTGTCGGGATTTGTCAAATACGTTACAACCTTGTATTTCTCACGTCTGCTGAGGAGCAGTCTGGTTCAAGGCAAATGATTCAGAAAGGAGGACAGAACAACACAAGAACTAAATGTCAGTAAAGGCCACTTTCACACGGTCCGAATTTGGTATTTTGTATTTATGGGCCAGATTGTGTGCGCCTAGAATCTGTCTAAAAAGTGGCAAAAATCAGGATGATTTTGTTAAACTACAATTCTTATAACTTTTTCCGAATAGGATATACAACAAAAAAGCCAACTGATATCTACATAGATCAGGATACGTAGCCCCACAGCCTGTACAAAAAAATCCCAGTGACTCACCAGTCTTGTGTGGGGCAGACATGCCTGCTGCTCTCCCTTTCCCGGTGGGCATTGCCACCAGAGTTGCTCTGTTCCTCCATCGAGGCTGCGACCTGCTTGCCAGCGGGGCCTCCCCCACCTCCTCTGGCTCTCAAAGGGCCAGCTCTCCTAGTCTGCTACACCTTATGACTGGCTACCTTATTGGGGGGCTTAAGGAGTCTTCCCCTGTGGGAGGGTGCCTGAGCAATAGGTTCCCTAGCTTGCTAGTATCCTGTGTAGGTGTGCCGTTCCTGTTGTCTGCCCATATACAGATTTCCCACCTGTTTCCTGGATTGTGACCCTCCGCTGCCTGACCTGTGCCTGTCCTCCGTACTGACCCTTCATTGCCTGCCCTGACCTCAGACCGTTTACCGTGCTGCACTAACTCTACCTGAAACAACTAGTCCAGCAATGATACCCTATTATACAAAAGGATAACTAAAATTTAATGAGAAGGAAACGACTAACCTATATAATTACCCAGGTGGGCCCACAAACGGCTGGGTGAGCTAAATAAGGGGTGGGGGAAGGTGTCCCTAAAACTACTGCCCTGCTCTACACCTCTGCTCTACACCTCTGCCCAGAGACGTCCCCTAGTGGTGGGGACTCCCTGTCCTCGAGCCTAGCCTCACCTCCTGTCTAACCCTGGAATGGTGACAGGTGGCGAATAACTAGTATCAGAGTGGCCCACCAATGGATAACTAACAAATGCAAAAAAGAAGGAAAAAGGTGCCCACTGTATACGGCCCTCGTGACAATTTACCAGGAGGTACAGGGTACACCAAGTATATTAAAATTCACACGCGGAGAGCCAAACGCATACTGACACGATACATGGTGTATTATCATTAACTATCATGTCAGTATGCGTTTGTCTGTCCGCGTGTGAATTTTAATATACTTGGTGTACCCTGTACCTCCTGGTAAATTGTCACGAGGGCCGTATACAGTGGGCACCTTTTTCCTTCTTTTTTGCATTTGTTAGTTATCCATTGGTGGGCCACTCTGATACTAGTTATTCGCCACCTGTCACCATTCCAGGGTTAGACAGGAGGTGAGGCTAGGCTCGAGGACAGGGAGTCCCCACCACTAGGGGACGTCCCTGGGCAGAGGTGTAGAGCAGGGCAGTAGTTTTAGGGACACCTTCCCCCACCCCTTATTTAGCTCACCCAGCCGTTTGTGGGCCCACCTGGGTAATTATATAGGTTAGTCGTTTCCTTCTCATTAAATTTTAGTTATCCTTTTGTATAATAGGGTATCATTGCTGGACTAGTTGTATTATGTTAGGATTACCCTACTAATATCTTTTGTTATAATTCCTGCTGGACTTATATCACTAACTCTACCTGTCCTGACCTTGATTCGTCCCTGACTAGAATTTGGCCTGACCCCCTCAGTGTTCTTCCCCAGGGTCTTTGACCCCCGTAGGTCAGCTATCAATCATACAGAGACTACTCCAGAAGGTAGCAGTCTGGTGGTTCCTCTGCAGCGAAGTCTGATGCCTGTACAGGGGTTAAAGGGTGAAAACCAGGGGACTGCCAGGGTAACGCCCTTAGGAGTAGCCCAAAGTCAAATCTCTTGGTTGTCACAATGGTTCCACAGGCACTGAAGTGACAGACTACCAGTGTCTTACAATATACAGTCAGGTCCATAAATATTGGGACACTGACACAATTCTAACATTTTGGGCTCTATACACCACCACAATGGATTTGAAATGAAACAAACAAGATGTGCTTTAACTGCAGACTGTCAGCTTTAATTTGAGGGTATTTACATCCAAATCAGGTGAACGGTGTAGGAATTACAACAGTTTGCATATGTGCCTCCCACTTGTTAAGGGACCAAAACTAATGGGACAATTGGCTTCTCAGCTGTTCCATGGCCAGGTGTGTGTTATTCCCTCATTATCCCAATTACAATGAGCAGATAAAAGGTCCAGAGTTCATTTCAAGTGTGCTATTTGCATTTGGAATCTGTTGCTGTCAACTCTCAAGATGAGATCCAAAGAGCTGTCACTATCAGTGAAGCAAGCCGTCATTAGGCTGAAAAAACAAAGCAAACCCATCAGAGAGATAGCAAAAACATTAGGTGTGGCCAAAACAACTGTTTGGAACATTCTTAAATAGAAGGAACGCACCGGTGAGCTTAGCAACACCAAAAGACCCGGAAGACCATGGAAAACAACTGTGGTGGATGACCGAAGAATTCTTTCCCTGGTGAAGAAAATACCCTTCACAACAGTTGGCCAGATCAAGAACACTCTCCAGGAGGTAGGTGTATGTGTGTCAAAGTGAACAATCAAGAGAAGACTTCACCAGAGTGAATACAGAGGGTTCACCACAAGATGTAAACCATTGGTGAACCTCAAAAATAGGAAGGCCAGATTAGAGTTTGACTGAATTATATATGTGAATAGGGATTATTAAAATATAACGTTTACTAAGTCCTTTAAAATTACAAATGGGTGAAAAAACAACGATTATTACAACGATAATTATACAGAACTGCCGCAGACAAACAAGATTTACAAATACCTCTACGGATATGTCTCACGTTGAGATAATAAAAAAAATGGTTTGATCTTACCACATCTAGTGGATGCCTCAGCCTGCGGTTGGTGGTTCAGGTGTTCGGTGGTTACCTGAATCTGTGTGACCTGGGTGCTGATGTCTTAGGGCTCTTTCACACTTGCGTTATAGTCTTCCGGCATAGAGTTCCGTCGTCGGGGCTCTATGCCGGAAGAATACTGATCAGGATTTTCCTAATGCATTCTGAATGGACAGTCCGTCCTTCAGGATGCATCAGGATGTCTTCCGTTCCGGAACGGAACGTTTTTTGGCCGCAGCAAATAGCGCAGCATGCTGCGCTTTTTGCTCCGGCCAAAAATCCGGAACACTTGCCGCAAGGCCGGATCCGGAATGAATGCCCATTGAAAGGCATTGATCCGGATCCGGCCTTAAGCTAAACGTCGTTTCGGCGCATAGCCGGATGCGACGTTTAGCTTTTTCTCAATGGTTACCATGGCTGCCGGGACGCTAAAGTCCTGGCAGCCATGGTAAAGTGCAGTGGGGAGCGGGGAGCAGCATACTTACCGTCCGTGCGGCTCCCGGGGCGCTCCAGAGTGACGTCAGGGCGCCCCAAGCGCATGGATCACGTGATCACATGGACACGTCATCCATGCGCATGGGGCGCTCTGACGTCACTCTGGAGCGCCCCGGGAGCCGCGCGGACTGTAAGTATACCGCTCCCCCGCTCCTACTATGGCAACCAGGACTTTAATAGCGTCCTGGGTGCCATAGTAACACTGAAAGCATTTTGAAGACGGATCCGTCTTCAAATGCTTTCAGTACACTTGCGTTTTTCCGGATCCGGCGTGTAATTCCGGCAAGTGGAGTACACGCCGGATCCGGACAACGCAAGTGTGAAAGAGGCCTTAGGCAGTGTGAATACTCCTGTATCACCCTATTGTGTCTTTCCTACCTACACAGTGGGCTGGGAGCTAAGTACACACCTGCCTAGCACACATGGAGCACCCGCCCCGACAGGGGCGACCCCATACCGAACCTGACCCTTGGTAGGGGCCTAATCCTGATAATACCCTAATTGCGCAGCCCTACACACCATGTTTCGGTCTCAATGTTCAGACCTCATCAGGGGACTTCAACGATGTTTTCAAGGGTAACTGGAAACAAATTACAAAAATGTACTAATTATAGATCACTAAATACTCTGAGTAATCACTGTAAATAAGTATATTAAAAACGCAGATTACTTACTGAAAGAAGAAGGTATTGTTTAGCCTCGTACTTCCACTCTGGAAATTCAATGGGTCATATCCACACCATAGCATGGGAAGTGTCCCATGTAAGTTGTCTGTCTCACCCAAAGTGGTCATCTGGGTGAGCAATTGTTGGTTGCTATCCACCACTTTAAATACCCCACCTCCCGGTACCACAAAATTGTACTCCAGACGAACTACGTGCACTGGATGATCTATCTAAAAATATCGTTATAAAACCATCGGACAAAGGTGGCAACACAGTTGTCTTGAGTACAAGTAAATATGAAGCAATATGTGAGAGTCTATTGGCCCCTCGTGATTGTTATGAAATTCTTCCTGGCGACCCGACTGTGGCCTATAAAAAAGAACTTAAATGTATTTTAGAAAGAGCCAAATTCGCTAAATTAATTAATCAAGAAGAATTCGACTTTCTCTTTCCACAATGTCCTCAGATTGCGACGTTCTATAGCCTCCCAAAGGTGCATAAAGGCTATGAGCCTTTAAAAGGACGACCTATAGTATCAGGCGTCGATAGCCTTAGCCAAAACCTGGGAGTCTATATAGACAAAATCTTGGCACCTTTCGTTCTCTCCCTGTCCTCCCATGTTAAAGATACCGGTGACCTACTTAGACAACTGGAGGGAATCCACTTAGAGGAGGGCTGCATATTGGGAAGTGTGGATGTGGAAGAACTATACTCATCCATCCCACACGAGTGGGGTCTATATGCAACATCATATTTTCTATCAACAAGGGGTAGACACTTTCAAGCCCATAACACCTTTGTACTTGAACTATTGGAGTTCTCATTGAAGAGGAATTACTTCCTCTTCAATGGACGATTCTACCACCAGCTCAGGGGCACCGCGATGGGCAGTCCCTGTGTGCCATCGTACGCAAACTTGTTCCTGGGCTGGTGGGAGAATACCATAGTATTCAGGGATGAATCTATGATGGACTTCCAGAGTGTCTTAAAATGGGCACGTTTCATTGATGACGTGTTTGTCATATGGAAAGGGAGTCTGGAGTGCTTCTCTAAGTGGGTCCAAGAACTCAATAAAAACGAGATAGGCCTCCATTCTACATCAGAATGTCATCAATCTAAACTCCCATTCCTTGATATTGTTGTCGGGATTGACCAAAGTGGTCGTCTGGAGACTTCCATCTATCGTAAACCAACCTCCACTAATTCCCTCCTGAGGTGGGAAAGTAGCCACCCCTACCCCCTCAGGAAGGGAATACCGCGGGGCCAATACCTGCGATTAAGGAGGAATTGCTCCAGACGCTCTGAATTCATTAAACAAGCTGCAAACCTAAAAACTTGTTTCGTGGATCGGGGTTACCCGACTGGTGTATTAACATCAGCATATCAAATGGCACTTAATAGGGACAGAGCGTCACTACTCACCCCCCGGACGGAGACCCCCCCCCCGCCCACTGGCGGTAATGAAAACCGGGAAATCCGCCTCATAAGTACTTACAATGGTTGTTCCTCTGCTATTGGAGAAATCATCTCTAAACACTGGCACGTCCTACGTATGGACGAAGACATTTGTAAGGTCATAAAGGAGCACCCCAGCATTACCTATAGGCGTGGCAGAAGTATCCGTGATTTGATGGTGCACAGCCACTATACACCAGTGGTCCAAAAGAAAACTTGGCTTGAAAGAGGCGTCTTTGGTAATTTTAAATGTGGAGGCTGCGTGGCGTGCCCCTTTATGACCAAGACAAAAGTATTCAGAAGTAACAATACAGGCAAAAGTTACACAATACAAGATTTCATCAATTGTAGGAGCATGGGTGTAATCTACAAAATCACATGTACCTGTGGAGTAGAATATATCGGTAAGACAACCAGAGAACTGAGGAGGAGGATAGGAGAGCATGTTGGTGACGTTAGAAATCGGAGAGATACACCTGTGTCACGACATGTAAATAGTGAACATGATGGCAAACCCGACTGCCTTTCCTTTACAGGAATCGAAAGAATCAAGTCAGGGATTAGACGGGGGGATGTGGACAGGAGGATCCTACAATGTGAAGCAAAATGGATCTTCTATTTGAAAACTGTCCACCCCTTTGGTCTAAACGAACAAGAAAATTATAGTTGCTTCATATGACTGCAGTGCTGCTATGATATAGTAACATACCACTTGCACTGAAGGCTTTTTCCGTGCGCACATGTAGCGAATGGTAGGTTTTGTCATTTCTAATAGGTTTATTAGCATAAACATAAAACATAATTCATTCTTTCTGTCGGCGTGATTATATCGGGATTGAGGCCTAGGCTCGATTATCCAGCCAGATTAATATCCTACTTTCATTTATACTTGCGATTGAGCACTATTAAAACAGCAGGCAGGACATCAAATGCAGCATAAGGGCATTGTAGAAGCGAGCTGGGCAGTTGCCCAGCAACTGGCGACGCTCAGACGCATGCCCTGACCTCACTTCCGGTGAGCCCGCACCATGTGACGCCAGTTTCCGGTCCGGTGGAACGCACGCGAGCGGCGTGCGTTCCACACACTATTCCAGATACCATGGTTGTTACGGACAGGTGAGAGGTAATCGGGGGGCGTACGTGTACCGGGAGGTGGGGTATTTAAAGTGGTGGATAGCAACCAACAATTGCTCACCCAGATGACCACTTTGGGTGAGACAGACAACTTACATGGGACACTTCCCATGCTATGGTGTGGATATGACCCATTGAATATCCAGAGTGGAAGTACGAGGCTAAACAATACCTTCTTCTTTCAGTAAGTAATCTGAGTTTTTTTAAATCGGATAATTTTTATTTGGAATTTTTTGAAAATTACAAAAATACAAAGAAAGAAATTTGGCCTGCACATTATACATGCATCAGTTGATAATAATAGTATCATAGTATTACATGATCGGCAAAGAGTCACTTCCATGAGTATGTAATATGGCAACAGGCATATCATGAGATGCAACTAAGATCAAGTAATCTAGTTACACAGTATACCATGTACAAACCACCTTTCCATCCATTGTAATTAATGAACAAAAGATCAACCCTCCCTGCCCAACTATACCCCAGTCCCCCCCCCCCCCCCTTACCCGAGCGATGGAACAGATCCGAACTCCAACATCAGCTATTTTATTAATGTATCTTAATCATAGCCTTTGGTGTACTTCTCCTATCTGTTTAATATTCTTCTTGACACCCCTCCTGTGTAATGCTGAACACTTTCATACATCATACGTCTATAGCTGATTAATGCTGAAGAACAAAAGAAATCAGGGACTGTGCCTCTACCTTCTCATATTTCAACTAAGATGAGAGGCTAATCCGGACACTGTATCCGAAATTTCTCCCACTTATCCCATATTTTGGTAAATTTCGTTACCCATTGCCTTTTAACATATACACCTTTTTCTAGTTGTATTATATCTGACATCCTACTAAGGAATTCTCCCCTAGACGGTGGTTGAGGTCTAAGCCAGAATCTGGCTATCAATTTCCTAGCCTGGAATAACAGACGCTGCACTCCCAAACGGTGATGGCGATTTTTGATGTCTAATATTCCTACTATACATGTTCTCAGACCAGGCGGAACCGTGATATTAAATGCGTCTTTTATTAAGGCCAGAACTGAGGACCAGAAATTCCGGAGCTCTGCACAATCCCAGAACATGTGCATTAAAGTAGCAGGGCTCAAGCCACATCTAGGACAATCCGCATCCCCCCGAACACCTATCCGACATAGAAAATCTGGCGTTCTTTACACCGGGTGTAATAAAAACAACTGGGACATGCGCTGCCCCTCACAAACTGACAGTTGTGGGGTGAGTGCTAGGACCATCTTCCACTGCTCTTCTGAAATCGGCCCAACCTCGCTTTCCCATTTAGATTTAACTGCCAAAACCTCTTGTTTAATTGACTTCACATATAAGTTCCTGTAGGTAGATGATATTAAACCGCACGAGGAACTGTTAGTAAGAAGTTGCTGAAACAATGGGACCGTAGTACATTTCAATGATATAGAGCTAGCCTGTTTCTGAAAGGCATGCCGTAGAGTAATCTGAGTTTTTAATATACTTATTTACAGTGATTACTCAGAGTATTTAGTGATCTATAATTAGTACATTTTTGTAATTTGTTTCCAGTTACCCTTGAAAACATCGTTGAAGTCCCCTGATGAGGTCTGAACATTGAGACCGAAACATGGCGTGTAGGGCTGCGCAATTAGGGTATTAATAGGATTAGGCCCCTACCAAGGGTCAGGTTCGGTATGGGGTCGCCCCTGTCGGGGCGGGTGCTCCATGTGTGCCAGGCAGGTGTGTACTTAGCTCCCAGCCCATTTTGTAGGTAGGAAAGACACAATAGGGTGATACAGGAGTATTCACACTGCCTAAGACATCAGCACCCAGGTCACACAGATTCAGGTAACCACCGAACACCTGAACCACCGACCGCAGGCTGAGGCATCCACTAGATGTGGTAAGATCAAACCATTTTTTTTATTATCTCAACGTGAGACATATCCGTAGAGGTATTTGTAAATCTTGTTTGTCTGCGGCAGTTCTGTATAATTATCGTTGTAATAATCATTGTTTTTTCACCCATCTTAATGTAATTTTAAAGGACTTAGTAAACGTTATATTTTAATAATCCCTATTCACATATATAATTCAATTAATTTTGGGTGTGATTATATACCGCCACACACTACGTTGTGCGCTGGTATAACCAATCTTTATCAGATTAGAGTTAGCCAAACGACATCTAAAAAAGCCTTCACAGTTCTGGAACATCATCCTATGGACAGATGAGACCAAGATCAACTTGTACCAGAGTGATGGGAAGAGAAGAGTATGGAGAAGGAAAGGAACTGCTCATGATCCTAAGCATACCACCTCATCAGTGAAGCATGGTGGTGGTAGTGTCATGGCGTGGGCATGTATGGCTGCCAATAGAACTGGTTCTCTTGTATTTATTGATGATGTGACTGCTGACAAAAGCAGCAGGATGAATACTGAAGTGTTTCTGGCAATATTATCTGCTCACATTCAGCCAAATGCTTCAGAACTCATTGGACGGCACTTCACAGTGCAGATGGACAATGACCAAAAGCATACTGCAAAAGCAACCAAAGAGTTTTTTAAGGGAAAGAAGTGGAATGTTTTGCAATGGCCAAATCAATCACCTGACCTGAATCCGAATGAGCATGCATTTCACTTGCTGAAGACAAAACTGAAGGGAAAGTGCCCCAAGAACAACCAGGAACTGAAGACAGTTGCAGTAGAGGCCTGGCAGAGCATCACCAGGGATGAAGCCAGCGTCTGGTGATGTCTATGCGTTCCAGTCTTCAGGCTGTAATTGACTGCAAAGGATTTGCAACCAAGTATTAAAAAGTGAAAGTTTGATTTATGATTATTATTCTGTCCCATTACTTTTGGTCCCTTAACAAGTGGGAGGCACATATGCAAACTGTTGTAATTTCTACACCGTTCACCTGATTTGGATGTAAATACCCTCAAATTAAAGCTGACAGTCTGCAGTTAAAGCACATCTTATTTGTTTCATTTCAAATCCATTGTGGTGGTGTATAGAGCCAAATATGTTAGAATTGTGTTGATGTCCCAATATTTATGGACCTGACTGTACATATAATTATAGCATGAATATACACACACACTTGTAGGTTCCAGATTACCAAGTATTCTGGATTATCAGTCTATCTAATCTTATATAGAGGGCAAATTGAGTGCTAATCAAAGCACAGCATTTTTCTTATCAGCGCAAACAAGCTGTCTGTGTAAAAGGATCTTATAGGCCCCTTTACATGGGCTGAAAATCAGGGCAGTTATAGGGAAGGAGCGTTCCTAAAAATTACCTATTTTTATATAGCGCCAGCATGTTCTGCAGCGGTGTACAGAGACTGTCATCAGTCATAACAGCCCCGTCCCCAATAGGGCCCACTTCATAGAAGGCACTGTGTGACTACGCAATCGCTGACCTGTTGTAAATTGGACATCTTTTTTAGGTCCGCGCTCTCCTTTTGGGCTGAAGCGAGCATCTCTTCCTTGATTTCCCGCTGCTCCGCCATCTCGGTCAGCTCAGCTTCCAAATTCATAATCTACTGAACCAAAAGAATAGATCATTAATATAAAACTTTGATTCAAATAATGGAAAATTTAGTTCTAAACATCTTGAAACTTACCATGAAGTAGAGAATAGGACGGCATGTTTAACGTCAATTTACAGTCGGAAATAAAGAGTTAATGGTGGACAGGTGACAGGGCTGTGCCGTGAGAGGAAGTGTCCCTGTTGCTGCCGTAAACAGAATGTCACAAGTTTCATGGCACTTTAGTGTTTGTGGTCTCCAGGCAACTGCATTCCAGTCCCGGGTCCCCCACCATCAGACAACAATGGGCACTTCTTCTCCATCAGCTTCCTATGGGCCGGGATCAGTGGCAGCACACAGCGCCATCTGGTGGATGTGTTAGTGGATCTGTGTGCTTACACAGCATAGCCTGCATTTTTAAAGGGAACCTGTCACCTCCAAAATCCATCTGAAGCCGCCAGCAGTGCCTGAGAGTAGCCAGCAGCGTGTTTCTGACGATTGTTTTGCTCCTGAAGGCAGATGCGGCAAACACTCTGAAAACGTACCTTTATCCCCTGCCCGGCGCGCTTTTCTAGACATGTCTGAAGTCAAGGGGGCAGCGGCCTCCTTGCTTCAAGTCACGGTAACCGCGCTCCCTGCCCCTTCGCTGTGACTGACAGCGGCTGTTCGGCAAAGGCAGCCGAACTCTCTGCATAAGCGCTGTCAGTCACAGCGAAGGGGCAGAGAAGGGGGCGCCGTTACCGTGACTTGGAGCAAGGAGGCCCCTGCATCCGTGACTTCGAGCATGTCTAGAGAAGCGCGCCGGGCAGGGAATAAAATAACGTTTTCTGAGCTTTTGCCGCATCTGCCTTCAGGAACAAAACAATCATGAGAAACACGCTGCTCACTACTCTCAGGTACTGCTGGCGGCTTCAGATGGTTTTTGGAGGTGACAGGTTGGGCTACTTTAACGCTGGTGTTTCTGGGTCCGCTTGCGAGATCTGTTTCAGGGATCTCACAAGCGGCCCAAAACGGATCAGTTCAGCCCCAATGCATTCTTAATGGATAAGGATCTGTTCAGAATGCATCAGTTTGGCTGTGTTTGGTCTCCGTAGCGTTTTTTAGACGGTCACTAAAATGCAGCTTGCAGCATTTTGGTGTCCGTCTGACGATGAGGAGCCAAACGGATCCGTCCTGACTTACAATGTAAGTCAATGGGGACGGATCCGTTTTTCACTGACAATATGGTGCAATTAAAAACGGATCCGTCCCCTATTGACTTTCAATGTAAGTCAGGACGGATCCGTTTTGACTTAGACTTTTTTTTAAATGAATAATGCAAACGAATCCGTTCTGAACGGATACCAGCGTTTGCATTATTCGTTCGGATCCGTCTGTGCAGATACAAGACTGATCCGCACCGAATGCAGGTGTAAAAGTAGCCCTCCCTTTAAAGGCCTGTACATTATTTATTTCACATAGTGTTGCAGCAATATACTAAAATCTATGGGGCAATTAGGCTCTGAGCACGTAAATGCCTTCATTTTGGGTATAAGATTACATTTTTTATTAGTTTGCATAGTAATACAGCAATGTGACCGACTGAGGTGCTCTTACAGGGCCGCACTCTGTTCTGAATCATATCGAAACCCTCTAGAGCAGTGGTGGCGAACCTAGGACACAGGTGCCAGAGGTGGCACTCAGAGCCCTCTCCGTGGGCACCCGCGGACTGGAAAAAGTCTAAGTTGTATCAATATGCCTTAGACTTTTCTTGCCATTCATCAGCGCAGGGCGCACTATGAACAGCACAGGCAGTGCACTGAATGTAGGCGGACTATTATAGGTAAAGTACATGGAAGATATACTATATTGCACTGTAGTGCTCAGGTTAAATTGCTGTGTTGGCACTTTGCGATAAATAAGTGGGTTTTGGGTTGCAGTTTGGGCACTCGATCTGTAAAAGGTTCGCCATCACTGATCTAGGATGTCCATATGCCCTAATACAGCATATCTCAGGGTTGCTTCTTGGTCACAATGGCCAGAAGTGTCGATGGGCAAGAAAAATTATTAAAGGGTTTTACTTATTTTTACCTATCTTATAAAGTGATGATAAATGGCTAGAATATGCCATCCCTGTACGCGCATTGGGGGAGTCATGAACTGTGGGGCTCCCACCGCCTCCCTTTCACGGTGTCTCCCTGCACAGCAGCACCCGGCCACCCGACCCACTCACTTGAATAGTGCTGCCCCCACTTGACTGTCAGGATTGGTGGAGGTCCCACAGGTCGTCCCCCACCTATCATAAAGTGAAAGTGTACCCATGTGAAACACTGTATACCATTACTTTACATGATGGGAATACTCCTTTAAAACAGTGTTTCCCAACCAGCGTGCCTCCAGCTGTTTCAAAACAACAACAGCCAGCATGCCCGGACAGCCTTTGGTTGTGCGGGCATGCTGGGAGTAGTAGTTTTGCAACAGCTGGAGGCACACTGGTTGAGAAACACTGCTTTAAAACATGCAGTGCTAGTTAAAGGGGTTCTCAGAGAATGATTTAAAATGGCAACACCAGTGTGGGGGAAGGGGGCGATGTCTCATTACACATACAGTAGATGGTAGTGATGCAATCCCTGCCTACAATATGCAGTAATGGCTGAGCAGCCTGACAGGGACGCTCACCAATATGTAGTATATGCAAGTGCTAGAGCGTAATGTGTAGTGAGGCTCACCCCCTCGCCCCTCTAGGCAGCTCTGCAAGTGGTGGCAACCAGACCTGCTCACATTCGAGGACAGGTTGTTGGCAGCCATTCCCGGAAAACCACTTTAAGCCCCTTTATTCCAAGGATCAGTGGGGTCACTATGGATCATGTAGTAATTGCATATCAGCATAAATGATATGGATGATCAGACTATGGTGTCACAGTAACCTGTTCCTCCACGCACATACATGTACAATGTCACAGGGGGGGGATGATCTGTATTCAGCTATATGCAAATACTACTGCCCTATAGAGAAGCCGCAGACCAGCCGGTAACTGAGGCTAACATATGGCAGTGCTCAGTACTCCAAAAACAGCACAGCAGTAGAGCGTATATAAGGAAAGCAATCCAAATCATATATGTGGCCGTTTACTTAGATATATCAGTAAACCAGGAGTCGCAAAACTGACAACCAGTATGGCGGCACTTTCTATCCCCTATGTGGCAGATGCAACAAAAAAAAAAAGAATGAGGCAAATATCTCTACATGAAGAAAAAACTCCTAAATAATGGCATGGAGAATGACCTATCACCATCTACTTAGCGATGCCTTTCAGAATGACCTCAGTGACAGATCTGAGGGTGGCACTCACCGTCCTCTGGAGTCCGGCTATCTCACACTCCAAGTAATCCACCTGTTCTTTAGTCCGATTCTGAGTTTCACCCAAAATGGATTCGAGCTCCTCATTACGCTCCACAATGTCATCATACTCGCTGTGGAGCTTCTGGAGCTTGTGTTGCAGCAGCTTATTCTGACATTCCCTCCCCTCGACCTCGAGTTTACACCTAGCCGGGAAAGAATAATTACCGTCCAGAAACACGGAGGCACTACAAAATGCATGAGCAAACAGAGAGACACAAAATCACTGCCATTTACTGGAGGTCGGCAGACATCTTGCTTTCCATCCTGGACTGAGTGTGTTTTCATATGTACCATCAGTGCCCGTTGTGGACAGGGTGGAGATCTACATGTCTATCTACCCCTCATGCCATGGCCGGTGTGCACATGGTGGAGATCTACATGTCTATCTCCCCCTCATGCCATGGCCGGTGTGGACAGGGTGGAGATCTACATGTCTATCTCCCCCTCATGCCATGGCCGGTGTGCACAGGGTGGAGATCTACATGTCTATCTACCCCTCATGCCATGGCCGGTGTGGACAAGGTGGAGATCTACATGTCTATCTACCCCTCATGCCATGGCCGGTGTGGACAAGGTGGAGATCTACATGTCTATCTCCCCCTCATGCCATGGCCGGTGTGGACAGGGTGGAGATCTACATGTCTATCTACCCCTCATGCCATGGCCGGTGTGGACAGGGTGGAGATCTACATGTCTATCTACCCCTCATGCCATGGCCGGTGTGGACAAGGTGGTGATCTACATGTCTATCTACCCCTCATGCCATGGCCGGTGTGGACAAGGTGGAGATCTACATGTCTATCTACCCTTCATGCCATGGCCGGTGTGGACAGGGTGGAGATCTACATGTCTATCTAGCCCTCATGCCATGGCCAGTGTGGACAGGATGGAGATCTACATGTCTATCTACCCCTCATGCCATGGCCCGTGTGGACAGGATGGAGATCTACATGTCTATCTACCCCTCATGCCATGGCCCGTGTGGACAGGCTACATGTCTATCTACCCCTCAAGCCATGGCCGGTGTGGACAGGGTGGAGATCTACATGTCTATCTACCCCTCATGCCATGGCCAGAGTGGACAGGGTGGAGATCTACATGTCTATCTACTCCACAAGCCATGGCCGGTGCTGTCATGCAATGGATCTTACATATTCACACAGATAATTATCCCTCAGCCAGTCTGACATTTTTGCTGGAGTTTCCCTTTATATGTGATAGGAGAGCAGCTTCATTTAATATTGATGTATAATTTCCCGTGACTCAGCTCCATCTCCTGGACTGATATAAGGGAGTCCGTCTAGCATATCCAGTGCCAGTACAGTCTGGTGCTTGTAAGTCAGGAATTTCAGTTACAAGAGGACACACTGGTGGACTTCAAACAATAATGGCGCCCAAAAAATACTAACATTACAAATCAAAAGTGCCGATTTGTTTCACCTCATATCAAAAGCCGGCTGGCACTTTTAAAATGTGACTTTATAAAATATAAACCTGATTATCCGCCTATTTCTCTCTATTTGTATTTAAACCAAAAAGCGCCACACGCCAGGATGCACTTTTGAAACATATTTGCGACTTTTCCACTGGTAAATTGCGATTTTTGTCTCAGACTCGGGACGATTTTGTTATTGTTCTGTTTTTGTCGGATGTCAATTTACTGACAAAACCCTGCTGTTTTGCTCATTTATATTAGATGAAAATAAATGCATCCTGTTTTAATACTTACCTATCACTTGTTCCCACGACGAGTTGGTTTTCTTTTCATAAATGCGACTTTGACAAAAAGTTGCATCTTTGGTCCATAAATGCGACTTTTTACACAAAGCACCACCACATAAGCTGGCTTAATTGTCTGCAACAATTTGAGCCATTTCTGCCGATAAGTGGATGATAAATGAGGTGTAAAATGCGCCAATTTGATAGCCCCGCCCACTGACATTTATAATTCATTTCTGCCGTGATGCATTCTTTATGGTGAAAATTCCTGAGAAAACAGTTGATATATTTGGCACAAATCAAAACTCCATTTTTTTTTTGCACATTTTACTCCATAATTCTGGTGCAACATGCTTAGTAATTGTCCCCCCGTATGTCCTTCTCCTGGAATATATTCACTTTAGGCCTCATGCACATGACAACCGTTGTGTGTTTTGCGGTCCGCACGGATAGCCAATGATATAACTGCCTATTCTTGTCCGCAAAGCAGACAAGAATAGGACAGGTTATATTTTTTTTGCGGACCACGGAACGGAGCAACGGATGCGGACAGCACACGGAGTGCTGTCCGCGTCTTTTGCGGCCCCATTGAAGTGAATGGGTCCGCATCCAAGCCGCAAAAAATGCACCTCGGATGCGGACCAAAACAACGGTCGTGTGAATGAGGCCTTAAAGTTAAGTGTAACTGTCAGGAATGTCATGTTATGGGGGTTTTCTTTTGCTAATGTGCAGGGACAGAGATAGGGAACATTTTTCTAGTATAGTTTATTTAGAGAAATTGTACATCTATAGTAGAAAATTGCCCAGAAATGTCCCTTAGCAGCGCTCTCTAAGGCCTCTTTCACACGAGTGTGTGCGCCCCGTTGCCTTATTGCGGACCGCATTTGAAGATCCGCAATACACGGGGGCCGTTCCGTGGGCATTCCGCATCATGGATGCGGACCTATTCACTTCAATGGGTCCGCAAATCCGCAGATGCGTAACGGAAGCACCGAACGGAACCCTACGGAAGCACTACTGAGCACATGTTCTATCTTTTTGCGATCCGTTGCGGCTGCCCCACGGACTGCGCTCGTGCATTGCGGCCCGTAGCACGACCCTGGGGCGCACACGCCCATGTGAAAGAGGCCTAAATGAGTGGCATGTCAGTCTTCCTAGTACAGTACAGAGCAGTACTGACTGGGAAGATGGGCTATGATAGGCGCTGCTGGGCATCTGCCCTCACATGGTGGAAAATATACAGTATATTCCTCCCTGATCGGCGTGGCCAGCACTGTCAGTGAGTGCTTCTGCTGTATGACCGGCACGCTGAGGTACATGACAGCGAGCAGTAAGTGCAGGGAAGCTATTCTACTCTATGGACCGTTCTAGTATACTATATAACTGTCCCTATTTTCTTAGCGCCCTGAGGATACATTACAATCACTCACTGGTAGCGCTGGCCAACGGATCAGTGAGAAATAGCAGGGAGATGAATATATATTTAGGGTACAGATATTAATATACAGTACCCTATGTGAGGGCGACAGCTCCCAGACGGTCTTCACAGTCAGTCTTGCTCTGTACTGTACGAGGAAGACAGATATGCCTAACACTAATCATTAACCCTGGGTTCACACCTGAGCGTTCCTCAAACGCGCGTTTTACGCGCGTTTTTGTCGCGCGTTTTTATGCGCGTTTTTGTAATAGTAAACGCGCGTTTGACGCGCGTTTGTGTCATTGACTGCAGTGTCCTATGGCCACAAACGCGCGTCAAAACGCCCCAAAGAAGCTCAAGTACTTGTTTGAGCATCGGGCGTTTTACAGCGCGTTCGTACGCGCTGTAAAACGCCCAGGTGTGAACCCTTCCCATAGGGAAGCATTGGTTTTCATGTCTTAAGCGTTTTACAGCGCGTTTGAACGCGCTGTAAAACGCTCAGGTGTGAACCCAGGGTTAGAGGGACATTTCTGGGCAAGTTTTTTTACTATAAATTTACGTCTTTAAATAAACTATATTAGAAAAATATTCCCGATCTCTGTTCATATTTTTCCCCAAAAACATGATAGTTACACTTTAAGGGCTCATGCCCATGACCGTTGCCCCGCCGTGGCCGTATTACATGAATGGGTCCACTTGCTTTCATGGGGTTCCGTTCCATGCTTCTGTTCCGCATAAAAGTAGTGCATGCACTACTTTTTTGCAGTGCGGACCGTTGGATGCGGATAGCGGACCCCATTCAAGTGAACGGGTCCGCAATCTGCATGCGGCTGCCCCACAGTCGTGCTCGTGCACTGAGGACTGCAATTTGCGGTCTGCAGCATGGGCAATGAGCGCCTACACTCGTGGGCATGAGCCCTAAAGAACATTTCTACTCTGTGGGATCTTGCACATGTACTAAGAAGCTGTAGGCAATATGTGTGGCGCTGCATGTGGGCCTGTACACCTCCATTTTCCTGAGGTATTCTGTCCCACATGAAATGCACTAGGGCCTCCGAAGAAATAGTCAGTAGGAAAAAACTTAATGTGCCTTAGGCTACCTGCACACGACTGCGCCGTGTTTTGCGGTCCGTAAATTGTGGATCCGCAAAACATGAATGCTGCCCGTGTGCGTTCCGCAATTTGTGTAACGAAACGGGTCGCCCATAATAGAAAATGCCTATTCTTGTCCGCAAAATGGACAATGAT
Organism: Bufo gargarizans; assembly: GCF_014858855.1. NCBI lineage: Eukaryota > Metazoa > Chordata > Amphibia > Anura > Bufonidae > Bufo > Bufo gargarizans. Next base: position 642,054,000 of record NC_058081.1, read on the forward strand.
AGGACAGGTTCTATTTTTTTTGCGGGGCCACAGAACGGAGCGACGGATGCGGACAGCACACGGTGTGCTGTCCGCATCTTTTGCGGCTCGATTGAAATGAATGGGTCCACATCCGATGCAGAACCAAAGCACGTTCGTGTGAATGAGGTCTTAGTATGAAATTATAGACACAGAGTTATGGCATAGCTCCACAGACGTCTTTGGCAGGCAAAGCTCCATTAACGTGAAATGCATAAACAGCTTTAACCCCTTAATGACATCATAGATCGCAATGGAGAATCTGGAGCGGGTTTTACAGGTGACACCCATCTACAATGGCCAGGACTGGAGGCTAAAGCTTGTATTACACTAGGCAATTGTTGGACCGATCATCGCTAACAAGCATTTGTAGGAACGCTCGTTAGCTATGATCTGCCTGTATAAGGCCTCTTTCACACTGGTGAGATTTCCGCGTGGGTGCAATGCGTGAGGTGAACGCATTGCACCCGCACTAAATCCGGACCCATTCATTTCTATAGGGCTGTGCACATGAGCGGTGATTTTCATGCATCACTTGTGCGTTGCGTGAAAATCGCAGCATGCTCTACTTTGTGTGTTTTTCACACAACGCAGGCCCCATAGAAGTAAATGGGGCTGCGTGAAAACCGCAAGCATCCGCAAGAAAGTGCGGATGCGGTGCGATTTTCACGCACGGTTGCTAGGAGACGATCGGGATGGGGACCCGATCATTATTATTTTCCCTTATAACACGGTTATAAGAGAAAATAATAGCATTCTTAATACAGAATCCATAGTACAATAGCGCTGGAGGGGTTAAAAAATAAAAATCATTTAACTCACGTTAATCCACTTGTTCGCGCAGCCCGACTTCTCTTCTGTCTTTATCTTTGCTGTGCACAGGAAAAGGACCTGTGGTGACGTCACTGCGCTCATCGCATGGTCCATCACATGATCCATTGCCATGTGATGAGTGCAGTGATGTCATCAAAAGGTCCTGAAGAAAGAAGAGAAGCCAGGCTGCGTGTACAAGTGGATTAAGGTGAGTTAAATTTTTATTTTTATTTTTTTAACCCCTCCAGCCCTATTTTACTAAGCATTCTGTATTAATAATGCTATTATTTTCCCTTATAACCATGTTATTTTGTGGACCCATTAAAAAGAATGAGTCCACATCCAATCCACTTGAGCGGTCATGTACGTTTTTTATTTTATTTTTGTATATGCAGCAGAGGGAATAACCTGTTGAAGTCATTTGTCAGATTATTACAGCTATTTGTGGTAATAATATAAATTATACCCTGTGTCATTATGACACAGACTGATGTTAGGACCACACCTAGTGCTTTGTACGTCCTCAGGGCTGACTGAGCCCACGATTATGAAATAGTTAAATGACCAGGATCGGTAGACCCTCGCATCCGGTACACTGGCGCAGGAGCTTGGCTAGTAATAGCTTGTTCTTAATGTGGGAGAACTCACTTCCCCACTCCCAGGCAGCAATGTTAAAGGGTTAATTGTCAGTCGGTGGCAGACACGCCACTTCTGCAACTGCACAGGGCCCAGAAAAGGAAACTAACAGTGCGTCCCATTGTATCCTCGGTTGCAGGTACAGACTTGTATTGCTTGTATATTTCTGATGGTTCAGAATTATTGGAGCACTGCAGTAGACATGAGAGAGTTAAACAGGATGCTGAGCGATGAGGGAAGGGATCTACGACGAGCACCTTGCAAAGGGCTTCTGCTTTCCTATGCTGCCAGTCTACGGACAGCTGTAGCATGCTTTGATTTCTAATACATGTGATGTTGCATGAAAAAATAAGATAAAATATGTTTTAATTTGCAAAGACGCACAGAATATGTTATACAGAGGAAAGGGGGCATGTACCAAAATGACAATAAGCCCCTTTCAACATGCTGGCTCCCGTTATACTAGCACCCCAAAAACAAAAGGCTTCTTAATCCACCCCACTATCTTCCTGCCATCCTTTCTTAGAGAGAGTTGGTATAACCCCCATGGTCTGTTCCCTCCTTTGGGCTCATGCACACGACCGTATGTATTTTGCGGTCTGCAAAAAATGGATCCGCAAAAAATATGGATGACGTCCGTGTGCAGAACGGAACAGCTGGCCCCCTAATAGAACAGTACTATCCTTATCCGTAATGCGGACAATAATAGGATAGGTGTTTTATTTATTTTTGCGGAACGGACATACGGAAACGGAATGCACACGGAGTAACTAACGTTTTTTTTGCAGACCCATTGAAATGAATGGTTTCAGATACGGTCCGAAAAAACGGATCTTCAAAAAATATGGATGACGTCTGTGTGCATTCCGTATTTTGAGGAACGGAACAGCTGGCCCCTAATAGAACAGTCCTATCGTTGTCCGTAATTTTTTTGCAGAACGGACACACGGAAACAGAATGCACACGGAGTAACTTCTGTTTTTTTTTTTTTTTTTTGCTGGACCCATTGAAATGAATAGTTCTGCATATGGTCTACAAAAAAAACAAACGGAGCGGGCACGGAAAGAAAATACATTCGTGTACATGAGCCCTTATGTTGAGAATCTGTAGGGAAGAAGAACCCAGCTCAGCCCGCAGAATGGCAGGAAGAAAATCTGCAGCGTTTACGGAAGCCAAAATGTACAAGGTTTTACAAAATCATCCATGTGCATGAATGGAGTGGACTGGAATCCACATGGAAACGGACGTGCGGTGCAGAGTTTTATTTTTGCTGCGGATTTCACTCTTGGAGATGCATTTGGTTAAATCCTCATCAAATCTACAGCAAAATCCACGGTAGATTTTTAACTCCCATCCAATGTGGGGGAACCGGGCCATCCTGAGCTAGGCCCATTCTCCATAGCCCCCAGATATGTTAGACGAGCCCTGGCATGTGATCATTCTCACTTACTTTTTATGTAGCTCTGGATTGTCTTGCAGGTTTAAAGGTGCGGATGTGGAGCTTGTCGAGTCGCTGTTACTTTTTTCACACTGTGAAAGAATGAAAATAAAATACATGAAAAATAACACCAAATAAAAGGGACTCATTCTCCACCCAAATCTTTTGTAAATGGGGTCCTGGATGAATATCATCTTGAAGTACTCTATATATTATTACATTTAATGCCATGACCTCCAAAGTCGAAAAAATAACCAAAATGCCAAACCTGCTCCATGTGCTTTTTCCTTTCAGAATCCAGTGATCTGACTCGTTGGCGTAAGGCAAGAATCTCTTTATCTAATCGGCTATTATGTTCTTTGGCTTTTTGCAGTTCAAATGAATCTTAAAAATAAAATAAAAATGTATTCAAAATGATTCAGATTTTATCAGCAGGTGTAGTACTCCATTGAACATCGCATCAAAAGGGTAAAAACAAACAGTAAAGAAAAATATATTTAGTATTACATGCTGGTCATAAAACAAATGGCTAACATAAAATATGGAGGTTGGGTCCGCCAGAGTGACAGACGCGCTTTGTGGGAGGCTCCTACGCAAAGGGGTATAGTATCTCGCCGAGAAAGAGAACTGTCTCACTAGTGCCACCTATTGGATGTGGCTCCTTAGAGTCAATATTTGACTTTTCATCTTCGGGTGTACTTACCCCTCATCAGTACAGAGTAAGATTCTGTCCGTAGTCTGGACACTTCTTTTTTTTCATCTATATAGTGCAAATGGAAAGAAATACCGTATTTTTTGCCCCATAAGACGCAGTTTCCTCCCCCCAAAGTAGGGGGAAAATTCCCCTGCGTCTTATGGGGTGATTACTAATTAGCGTTTCCATTATGGAAGCGCTCATTAGTACCACTTAATGGCCCTCTGCTGTCGGCTGTGCAGTGGCTGCGCACAGCGTGAGGGCGCTCTGTGACCTCACGCTGTGCGCATCAGGTCACAGTACAGCTGACAGCAGGAGGAAGAAGATTGCGCTGGAGGTGAGGAGCAGCAGCGTCCGGAGCAGGGGAGGTAAATGTTTTTTTTGTTTTTTTTTATGTCATCTGAGGCTGGGGGCTGATCAAAAGAGGCATGGGGGCTGATATTGTAACATAGAAACATAGAATGTGTCGGCAGATAAGAACCATTTGGCCCATCTAGTCTGCCCAATATACTAAATACTATGAATAGTCCCTGGTCCTATCTTATATGAAGGATAGCCTTATGCCTATCCCTTGCATGCTTAAACTCCTTCACTGTATTTGCAGCTACCACTTCTGCAGGAAGGCTATTCCATGCATCCACTACTCTCAGTGAAGTAATACTTCCTTATATTACTTTTAAACCTTTGCCCCTCTAATTTAAAACTGTGTCCTCTTGTGGTAGTTTCTCTTCTTTTAAATGTGCTCTCCTCCTTTACCGAGTTGATTCCCTTTATGTATTTAAAAGTTTCTATCATATCCCCTCGGTCTCTTCTTTCTTCCAAGCTATACATATTAAGGTCTTTTAACCTTTCCTGGTAAGTTTTATCCTGCAATCCATGGACCAGTTTAGTAGCTCTTCTCTGAACTCTCTCTAGAGTATCTATATCCTTCTGGAGATATGGCCTCCAGTACTGCGCACAATACTCCAGGTGAGGTCTCACCAGTGTTCTGTACAGCGGCATAAGCACTTCACTCTTTCTACTGCTTATACCTCTCCCTATACATCCAAGCATTCTGCTGGCATTTCGTGCTGCTCTATTACATTGTCTTCCCACCTTTAAGTCTTCTGAAATAATTACTCCTAAATCCCTTTCCTCAGATACTGCGGTCAGGACTGTGTCAAATATTCTATATTCTGCCCTTGGGTTTTTACGCCCCAGGTGCATTATCTTGCACTTATCCACATTAAATTTCAGTTGCCAGAGTTCTGACCATTCTTCTAGTTTTCCTAAATCCTTTTCCATTTGGCGTTTCCCTCCAGGAACATCAACCCTGTTACATATCTTTGTGTCATCAGCAAAAAGACAAACCTTACCATCGAGGCCTTTTGCAATATCACTTATGAAGATATTAAACAAAATTGGTCCCAGTACAGATCCCTGTGGAACCCCACTGGTAACATGACCTTGTTTTGAATGTTCTCCATTGACTACAACCCTCTGTTGTCTGTCACTCAGCCACTGCCTAATCCACTCAACAATATGGGAATCCAAGCTCAATGACTGCAGATTATTGATAAGTCTTCTGTGTGGGACAGTGTCAAAAGCCTTACTAAAATCTAGATATGCGATGTCTACTGCACCTCCACCGTCTATTATTTTAGTCACCCAGTCAAAAAAATCTATAAGATTTGTTTGACATGATCTCCCTGAAGTAAACCCATGCTGTTTTTCATCTTGCAATTCATGGGATTTTAGATGTTCCACAATCCTATCCTTTAATAGGGTTTCCATTAATTTGCCTACTATTGATGTCAGACTCACTGGTCTATAGTTGCTCGATTCCTCCCTACTACCTTTCTTGTGAATGGGCACGACATTTGCCAATTTCCAATCTTCCGGGACGACTCCTGTTACTAATGATTGGTTAAATAAATCTGTTAACGGTTTTGCCAGCTCACCACTAAGCTCTTTTAATAATTCTGGGTGTATCTCATCAGGCCCCTGTGACTTATTTGTCTTCACTTTAGACAGCAAACTTAGAACATCTTCCTCTGTAAAGACACATGCATCAAACGATTTATTAGTCATCCTTTCTAGTGGAGGTCCTTCTCCTTTTTCTTCTGTAAAAACTGAACAGAAGTATTCATTAAGGCAGTCGGCTAGCCCTTTATTCTCTTCTACATACCTTCCGTCCTTTGTTTTTAATTTAGTTATTCCTTGTTTTAATTTCCTTTTTTCATTTATATATCTGAAGAATGTCTTATCCCCTTTTTTCATAGACTGAGCTAGTTTTTCTTCTGCCTGCGCTTTAGAAGTTCTTATAACTTGCTTGGCCTCTTTCTGCCTAATCTTGTAGATTTCCTTATCTTCATTGCTCTGGTTTTTTTTATAATTACAAAATGCTAGCTTTTTATTTTTAATGATTTGGGCCACTTCTGCTGAGTACCACAGTGGTCTCTTCCTTTTTTTGCTTTTACTGACAAGTCTAATGCAATTTTCTGTTGCCTTCAATAATGCACCTTTTAAGTAGTCCCATTTCTCCTGGACTCCATGTAATCCGTTCCAGTCTGATAAGGACTCATTTATGACTAATTTCATTTTTGAAAAGTCTGTTTTTCTAAAATCTAAAACTTTTGTTTTTGTGTGGTGGGACTCTTTCACAGTTCTTATATTAAACCACACTGACTGGTGATCACTAGATCCCAAGGTTTCGCCTACAATGACATCATATACCGAATCCCCATTTGTGAATACCAAATCCAAAATGGCCTCCCTCCGGGTTGGCTCCTCAACCATTTGTTGTAGGGATAACCCCAGTAGGGAATTTAGAATATCTGTACTCCTGGTAGAACTTGCTATTTTGGTTTTCCAGTTTATATCTGGAAGATAACAGCGTCTGCTGTGCACTGCTGTTCCCCTGCTTACCGCCGTGGTCCCGGGCGCAGTGTTCAGCGGTGATCTGCTGCCTGTGCTTTCCAAAATGTATATTTATTTTCTTAATTCCCGGAGAACCCCTTTAAGGGCCGGCATGCGTAATTTCCGGTGCTTTATGGGTTAGGTCATGTGACCTCGCTGAGCAATCCTAGCCCTCCTGCACATATATAGTGGCTCAGCCCCCTTCCCAGATACCTCAGTGTCAAGGACCTTGTGTCCTGCTAAGGTTCCTGATATCTGCTTGTGTTCCTGACTCATACTTGTGTTCCTGGATTCTGCTACCTGTTTGATCCCTGCCTGATTGCCTTGACTCTCCTGTTGCCGACTCGGATAGCCTGACCTGTACCTGTTTGACTTCGCCTCTTTCTCATCTTTCGGTCCTGCACTGTTGCTCCTGGTTACGAATCAGCCTGCTGACAACGTCTGTACCTCTGGTACCTTGCTCAGGTACCTCCTGGTCCGCCTGGACTAGCTCCCTCGTGTGCCAATCCTTATAAGAGGTAGCGACCTGGTGTTCCCCTCGGGAAAGTCTATCCCTACCATCAATTGAGGCCTAATCAATTTAGGCCTGGGGGCTGATCAATAGAGGCCTGGGGGCTGATCAATAGAGGCCTGGGGGATGATCAATTGAGGCCTGTGGGGATGATCAATTGAGGCCTGGGGGATGATCAATTGAGGCCTGGGGGATGATCAATTGAGGCCTGGGGGATGATCAATTGAGGCCTGGGGGATGATCAATTGAGGACTGGGGGATGATCAATTGAGGCCTGGCCTGTACCTGTTTGACTTCGCCTCTTTCTCATCTTTCGGTCCTGCACTGTAGCTCCTGGTTACGAATCAGCCTGCTGACAACGTCTGTACCTCTGGTACCTTGCTCAGGTACCTCCTGGACTAGCTCCCTCGTGTGCCAATCCTTATTAAGAGGTAGCGACCTGGTGTTCCCCTCGGGAAAGTCTATCCCTACCATCAATTGAGGCCTGATCAATTTAGGCCTGGGGGCTGATCAATAGAGGCCTGGGGGCTGATCAATAGAGGCCTGGGGGCTGATCAATAGAGGCCTGGGGGCTGATTAAATGAGGCCTGGGGGCTGATTAAATGAGGCCTGGGGGCTGATCAAATGAGGCCTGGGGGCTGATCAAATGAGGCCTGGGGGCTGATCAAATGAGGCCTGGGGGCTGATCAAATGAGGCCTGGGGGCTGATCAAATGAGGCCTGGGGGCTGATCAAATGAGGCCTGGGGGCTGATCAAATGAGGCCTGGGGGCTGATCAAATGAGGCCTGGGGGCTGATCAAATGAGGCCTGGGGGCTGATATGAGGTATGGGGGTATGATATGAGGTCTGATTGAGGGTCTTATTAACATTGGGGGTCTGATTGGGGCTGTGAGCTGAGGTCTGATTACCATTGGGGGTGTGATTGCTGGTGTGATCTGAGGTCTAATGAAAAATTTTTTTTTTCTTATTGTCCTCCTCTAAAAACTAGGTGCGTCTTATATGGCGAAAAATACGGTAGTTTAAATGAATCAACCTCTATAATTTATAGGAAGATAAAGGACACATAATGTATGTATGTATAATAATGTAAAGATGGTCATACATCATGAATTGCAGTCAAACCAGTCAATTTCAGTGGGACCGGCTGACCATCTAATATGTATGGGGGAACCCCGGCCCTGACAGCAGATGTCAATAGGATGGATCGAACATGATGAAATTCAGCTTTCCCAATCTTTCAGCTCTATCTACTGAGAAGACATGCAAGTGTGTGGGGAAAGAGGTTCACGAGAATTAGCTTTCTGGCCGACAGTTATCTGAAGTCTATGGCCAGCGTATGCACCACACTGCAGGTATTATTGCCGTGTTTTTGGGGTCAGTAAAGCTCCTCATTTTGATTTTACAGCAATCTGTAACATATAGACAGTGGGACTGGCAGAAATTAGAAATGGATGGCATTAACCACACCTAACAGTATTATTTCAATTTGTCAATGTAGATTAAACCCTAACACAGGCCAATGATTATGAATGAACAATGCTTCTTCCCGATCACTGCCCTCTGTAAACATGCTGCGGACCATGGACTCATTGAAAACGATGGGTCCGCAAATAAAAGGCAGACGGCACACGGACCGCATCTGTATTTTGGGGATCTGAAATTTGTGGACCACAAAATAGATACGGATAGGGCCTTCTAGGTTAACAATGAATTTCTACAACTTTCCCTCTCACCATTGTCTCGGAGGTCTTTAAGCTCTTGTTGTAGTGCATCATTATCTTCTTGTTTCTTTTGCATAATTTGTTCTGCAAAAGTAAAAAAAGAAACCATTTTTGTTGATTTGCACAACGCAATAAGACTAAACTACATAAGATATCCTTAGTGCACGGACATTAATAACAGTCCTTTATTCTGGCATCCAAGAGACCTGACAGCGCCAGATTATTAAAGAGATTCTCCAGGATAGGGTACCAATATCAGAGCGATAGGGCTCAGACTCCCGGCACCCCCACCAATCAGTGGTTTGCAGGAGATGCAACGCTGGAACCAGGCACTGGAACAACGCAGCTTCATCCAATGTGTAATGAATGGGAGCAGTGCTGCAGTAACCTGCCCCGACCACTACACGGTGGGTGGAGATGTGTATTCCAGTACAGCAAACAGCTGATTGGCAGAAGTGCTGGGAGATGCCTGGTCTGATATTGATGACCTATCCAAAGGCAAAGTCATCAGTACTTAAAGAGGTTGTGTCACGTCAGCAAAGTGGCATTTATCATGTAGAGAAAGTTAATACAAGGCACTTACTAATGTATTGTGGTTGTCCATATTGTCTCCTTTGCTGGCTGGATTCATTTTTCCATCACATTATACACTGCTCATATGCAGGGGTTACGACCACCCTGCAATCCATCAGCGGTGGTCATGCTTGCACACTATATAAAAAAGCACCAGCCTATGTGAGCTCCCACCGTCCCGGCTACCAGAGAGGACAGCACTTCTTCCTACAGTGTGCAAGCATGGCCACTGCTGATGGAATGCAAGGTGGTCATAACCATGGAAACGAGCAGTGTATAATGTGATGAAAAAAGGAATCAAGCCAACAAAGGAAGCAATATGGACAATCACAATACATTAGTAAGTGCCTTGCATTAACTTCCTCTACATGATAAAGGCCACTTGCTGTAGTGACACAACCTCTTTAAGTCCCGGGGAACCCCTTTCAAAATTCCAGATTACTGGACTGCCATAGAAAGACTATTAGAAAACACTACCTCTGAAGAATACCTCCAGCTGCGAAGCTGCCCTGATATACAAGAAATCAAGGTTTCATCATCAATTCTGTAATATGCACCTATTACCCGCTCCATTTAAAAGCCTGTACGAGACATTGGTGCTGGTGATGTGATGATCACATTACAAGACTGAACTGCTGTGTGCCTATCACATGATCAAGACCGATATCTCTGCAAGTAAAGAATGATGGTTTACATTACATGACAGGTAGCAGAGATCTTAAAAACTCTGAAGAATTGCTACAAAAGGTACACTGGAATAGGGTATCGTTGAATGTAACTTTTTTTTCCCCGCTAAGTCCAGAAATCCTCTTGAACCCATATTTCTGGGCGCCTACATGCAAGGCAATCTGGAGTCAGTGCAAGCACCGCTACATGGTAACTTACCGAGCTCATTAAGTTCCTTTTTCTTAATCAGTAAATCATCCGTGAGCTTACGGATCTCGTCATGAGCCATTTTCAACCTTTGGGCGGCTTCAGTCAAATCTCTCTCCACGCTCGCCCTCATCTTTCTCTCTTTATCAAGCTCTTCATCAAAAGTCTGAGGAAGAAAACAAGATCATTATTATGTCTTTGTACGTTTGCTTTGTCGTTCGTTTCGGATGGTAAAGCCGTTCTAGTGATGGCATCTATGCTGGTCCTACTCAGTGTTAGTGGTGAGGACAAGCCACAGAGGTGTAGCTAAAGGTTCAGCATGGGGAAGGGGGGAGAGACATTCGGGGCCTAACAGACTTTTTATTTTTTGCATTAACATGCAATCATTTGATCCCTTGTACAATACACTGTAATACTTCTGTGCTGCAGTGTATTGTGCCTGCGGCCATCCTATTAAAAGGTGTTCTAATAATTTAAAATGAATAACTTATCCTCAAGATATGCCATGGATACCTTATCGGAGGGGGTCTGACACCCTACACCCCTGCTGATCAGCTGCGCTGGAACTACACAACTCCATCCATTTCTACAGTACCCTGCTACACTCACTAAAGAAATGAATGGAGATGTGTAGTTCTGGTGCCGACTTCCCATGTCAGACCCATATGATCAGATACTGATGGGCTCTGAGGATTCTTCTAGAGCATCTGTAGGTAGGTTTGTACCTATGACACTGGCTGACCTGTTACATGTGCGCTTGGCAGCTGAAGGCATCTGTATTGGTCCCATGTCCATATGTGCCCGATTGCTGAGAAAAATGATGTATTGATATATGCAAATGAGCCTCTAGGAGCAACGTAGGCGTTGCCGTTACACCTAGAGGCTCAGCTCTCTCTGAAACTACCACTTCCTCTGCACTTTGATTGACAGGGCCAGGCAGTGAAACCATCATCACGCCTGGCCCTGTCAATCACAGGGGGCGACCCCTTTAAGATTCGATATGCGCGAAAGCAAACAACTAATCAGATCATGAACATTGTACTGACCAAAGATTTTGCAGGTTCGGCCGACCAACTCATGTGTTTGGGGGGCTTCCAACTCTCCCCTGACAGATGATGGGGGGGGGGGGGGGAGACAAGGATCGGGCAAAATGAATTTGTATGTGTATGGGGAAGGCAGGAGAGATAGCTGTCGGCTGGACAATCATTAGGCCAGACGACAGCTATTGAATGTGTACGGCCAGCTCAAGTTTCATGAAGAGACCTAATCGAAAGACGTAGATGAATACAACGAGTGGCTGTCGTGATGAAGATGTCAGCAGAACAATGCTCTACCCTCCATTTCATTAAGCAAACAAGATCTGGAAGACTGCATGTTTAATCTGACACCTGCATGTACGAGCCTCTCGTCTTACAGTAATGCGCCGACCTGACCGCTCTCCACACACATTTCATACAATACTGTAGACACTTTTACCTGAATTCACCCATCACATCAAAGCTGTAGTGCATGCATAATTCATCAAAGTAGAGCGCTTTATACCCACAACAGCTGCATCCTTTCATGTGTTAATGTGGCTGATGCTGTGTTTCTTCAAAGATCTACTACTAGTGGATGTAGTCACTCTCCGTTGGGACATACGGAAACAACAAAGTGAGCCCGCGCTGCGGTTTATATTGTGAACCACAAGTAACACACACTTGCCTCCTAACAGAACAATGTTATGTCTCTATGCCTTGAAGAACATGGTGGTGTTGCCTGTTTAAGTTGATATCACTAGGATTAAGGAGATGTGTCAGTCAGTGGGGATCCTTGACTTGGTGCCCTAAGTTGACTTGATGATGACCGCGGTGGCTTGAAGAGCACTGCCCAGCAGCCTATGTAGGTGAGGCTAAGGTGCTTCCATAAAAAAGCGTGCGCGGAGACAAAGAGTGAGTGTGAGTGAGCAGTAAAGTGCATGACAAGCAGAAACATCTGCTGAGAGTGAGAAGGTTTGGAGCTAAGCCACTGAGAAGCAAGCTGGAGGTCTGAGGAGTGTGACAGAGTGATGGAAGCCAAAGGAAAGGACAGATCCCGTAATCCTGAATGCTGCAAGTTGGTGTTGGGACCAGCAAAAGGGAAACCTTCGAGGACTCACAGCCATAGTGTTGGGGAGTCTGCAAGAGAGACTGTTGAGATATGGGAAGACTGGAGACCGGTTTAGCACTGATTGTCCAACAGCCTAGTCAAAGGCCCATAACAATGCTGATCCCGAGTGTGTGCTGGGTTGGAGGAAGTAAGAAAGCGCAGTGGTTGTATAAGAAGCCTGAGTCTTTATTGAGCCCTTTACCTTCAGCAAAACAGGTACCAGTGGTCGGTGTTGGGAACAGAGATCTCTTTATCTATGACTAGTCCAAGTTACAGCTCATTCACACGGCCGGTGTTCAGACCTTCCGTGCATTGAGGACCACAATTTGCGGTCCCCAATGCATGGGCACCATCCGTGCGGCTGCCGCGACAGATCCAGACCCATTCAACTTGAATGGGTCTGTAAACCTTCTGCACTGCAAAAAATAGCACATGTGCTTTCGTAGGGTTCTGTGCCTCCGTTCCGCACCAACTTTCCGGATTGCGGACCCATTTAAGTGCACACGGCCGGTGCCCGCATATTGCGGACCCGCTGTTTGTGGGCCGCAATACTGGCACGGACGAACAACGGCCGCGTGCATGAGCCCTTATACACGGTGTTGTTGTGTTGTTCCTGCTGAAAGATAAGGTGTGTGGTACTCCTCACTAGGGTTACTTGAAATGTGACGGCCACTTATGGTCAGATACTGCTCTCTTGTTGAAGAGGGAAGTGCACGCGTGTACGTCTGTAGTCAGGAGAAAATTCCTGTAAAGGTTAGTGGCCTGACGGTCACAAGGACACACTGAGGAGAGACAAAAGGCTGGTGCAAGCCTGTGAAATATGCCTAGACAGGGCAAGCTGTGATAAGGGATAGCATAGTTTGTTCAGGCAAGAGCTGTCAAACATCTAGGGTGTTACCTTACGTTTTTACCCTAGTGGTATGGACACTGTTCTCTTGACCCCTGCAAGAGACCACTAAGTACCTCCAAGCTAAAGCTGGTGTTCTGCAATTGTTCATCTGCACAAGTATGACAGTAACCATCAAGTGTATTGTACCTCAATGTGAGAAAATAATAAAGGATTCTGATAACTCAGAAGTGTCTGCAGCGTTTCAGTGGGGTGCTACCTTACAGTCAACCAAGGAAGGAAAACAGACCCCTTTTTCTCTATATCGGTGGGGACAGTAAAATCATGGTACTCGCAGGTGACTTGTGTAGGGCAACACTGAATTTGCCCAGAAGTCATGGTTCTGTATCAATTTCAACCGAGAATTATGGGCAACTCTCTGATGCTGTAAAGCCTTACGTGGACTCCCAACAATGAAACATTTATGTCAGAATCAGTAACTGTGATATAGTGACTTATAAGGTCATTTATCAAACTGCTGTAAAGTAGAAAAGGCTTAGGTGCCCAAGGCAGATCAGATTCCACCTTTCATTTTCCAAAGGAGCTGTCAAAAATGAAAGGTGTAACCTGATTGGTTGCTATGGTGGGCAACTAAGCCTACTTTCACACTTGTGGCAGAGTGATCCGGCATTCAGGCAAGTCTTCAGTTTTTTGGCCGGAGATAAAACCGTAGCATGCTGCGGTTTTATCTTTTGCCTTATCAGTCAAAAAGACTGAACTGAAGACATCCTGATGCATCCTGAACGGATTACTCTCCATTCAGAATGCATGGGGATAAAACTGATCAGTTCTTTTCCAGTACTGAGCCCCTAGGACGGAACTCTACGCCGGAAAAGAAAAACGCAAGTGTGAAAGTACCCTTAGGGCTCTTTCACACTTGCTTTCTTGTCTTCCGGCATAGAGTTCCGTCGTCGGGGCTCTATGCCGGAAGAATCCTGATCAGGATTATCCTAATGCATTCTGAATGGAGTGAAATCCGTTCAGGATGCATCAGGATGTCTTCAGTTCCGGAACGGAACGTTTTTTGGCCGGAGAAAATACCGCCGCATGCTGCGCTTTTTGCTCTGGCCAAAAATCCTGAAGACTTGCCGCAAGGCCGGATCCGGAATTAATGCCCATTGAAAGGCATTGATCCGGATCCGGCCTTAAGCTAAACGTCATTTCGGCGCATTGCCGGATACGACGTTTAGCTTTTTCTCAATGGTTACCATGGCTGCCGGGATGCTAAAGTCCTGGCAGCCATGGTAAAGTGTAGTGGGGAGCGGGGGAGCAGTATACTTACCGTCCGTGCGGATCCCGGGGCTCCAGAGTGACGTCAGGGCGCCCCAAGCGCATGGATCACGTGATCACATGGCACGTCATCCATGCGCATGGGGCGCTCTGACGTCACTTTGGAGTGCCCCGGGAGCCGCACGGACTGTAAGTATACCGCTCCCCCGCTCATACTATGGCAACCAGGACTTTAATAGAGTCCTGGGTGCCATAGTAACACTGAAAGCATTTTGAAGACGGATCCGTCTTTAAATGCTTTCAGTACACTTGCGTTTTTCCGGATCCGGCGTGTACCTCCGGCAAGTGGAGTACACGCCGGATCTGGACAACGCAAGTGTGAAAGAGGCCTAAGACAGTTCTAATTTACACCAGTTTGATAAATGACCCCATTATATTTTACTCCACCTTTACATGAGACGTCATCATAAAAACACCAAAAAAATGATGAAAATGATTGGTTAGTGCATGGCCGTGTTAGTGGATGCATTGCTCAATTAGTAATGTTAAAAGATATAAAAAGAAGCTGAACAGGAACATACTGAACTCTCAGCAGACACTCTGTCTGCATTTTTACGAGTCCCAAACAACTTCTTCCACGGCTTCTGAACTGGGGACAGTGGCTCCTTTAGAAAAAATATTTGAAAATATTAATTTTCTATGAAAAAAAAAAAAAATACACAATGCCTGAAAAAAGGTGCATGTAAGGTTGTTATACAATCAGTAACTGCTGTACAGACCATAAGGACTCGTATACAAAAGATGTAAAGCCAAGCTGGATAGCACTTGGTAAAGGATCCTCTGGTGCCAGCTACAGCCATTCATGAGAAGATCTGAGCTGTTTGTCTCCTACATGTAGTCCATCCATTATATGGTGTTCAAACTGCAAACTGAGTTGATCTTAGTCCTAGCCATGTAACAGGATAGACACCCCATACCTTGTTCAGAGTTTCCTTGGTGCGTCTCATGGTTTCTTGCTGCTGATAAAGTTCCTCTTCTAGTGTCCGATGCATTTGTTCCAATTCATCCTGAAATATCAAACCAAGGTAAAGAAATGTGATATAGATGTAAATGATAAAATTCTGGCTGTTGGGGGCCACCACTAGGGGGCGCTTACTGTTGTTCATATGTAGCAAGTTCCTCAGCGCCTCCTAGTGGTAACTCTACGCAGCCAGTCAGCATTTTATGTTTTAAAGGGATTGTCAGTTTAAAAAGGATTGGGGGGGGGGGGGGGTATACTATGTCAACATTTTACTTGTCAGCTGCCCAGTCAAGAGTTTGGGGTTGGTACTACTGCACCCACTGGCATTGATGAAATCTACCTGGTGACAGATCTTCTTTTCAACTGAACTCTGCTGTTGTCAGTGAGGGGAAGGATGGGTTTACACCGCACAAATGGTGGGCGGATTATCGGGAACACACCCATGTAAATGTGCCACCGATCACCCAATGAACGAGCACAACGCTCGTCCATCAGATGAATGAATTGATGATGCAGCATATTAAAGGCTAAGTAAAACCTTTGGAAGCAATTTTTTTATGATTGCATTTTACTCATTTTTGGCTAAAAAACATATTTTCAATTGGCCTTTATTAAAAACATTGAGCCGTTCTGTCACAAAGGGTTAACTGTTTTTCTAAGGGTGTGACTAGTACTTTCAATTGGTCATCTAATAAACCTTATTTCTAAACTACTAAGAGGTCATAAACACTCATTTAAGCCACATTCTTATCAGTAAGATAATAATTGAGCTATAATGAGTGTTTAGGTCAGAGAGAAGAGATAAGGAGCCCGTCAGCTCCTCAACTGACGGAAAAGACAGAAAATCCACAGGCAGCTAGTACAGCATCTCAGCTTTGCAAACAAAAACGGGCTCCATATTGTTAATAAAAACCAATTGAAAAAATGATTTTAGCTCAAAATAAGTACCGTACAATGCAATAATAAAAAAAATTGCTCCCAAAGGTGTACATAGCCTTTAAATCATGGTTTCTGGGCAGCAGATTGTGCTGTGTAAACAGGGATCTGCTGCCCAGAAAGAAGGATAAGAATGAGCGCTACACAGTGGAGGGGATTGCTCAATGTAAATGCAGATCTTTCCTCCACTGACGAGTAGGCAGTTATCAGGAAGGAATGGTTCTTCCCTGATAATTGCCCTCCTGCCTGGAGAGTGTAACTGTGCCTTTAGGAGTATGTCTCCTACAGCTAGTTGATCCAATAAATGGTGCTAAAACTGGAAATGGAGTTAATCTTAGTCCTGGTCATGTAATATGATAAACGCTCAATACTTCTGCATGTAGATGAGTGGTGAGGGGGCAGGCAGGGGCTCCTGCTTGCACCTTCTTGCCTAAAGCCTGACAATAGTATATGGGTGATGTGCTATCTCCGCAGAGCAGGCACAGGCTCCCTGCAGCCCCACATTGGATTCCCTACATCACTAGACCGCTGAAATGTGTACGACTGTACGGATTCCAAAGAGCTATAGACACCTGAACTTCAGGTGCCTATTTCGTAAGGAAAACTTAAAAAATTAACTAAAGTCTAATAGAAATCTCCATATTATGACATTCACAATAGGCTGTAATAAAGTAGATACAAAAGTTTAAGTACACTATAAAGAAAAATTGCTAAATGCCTGTAGTCCTGAACAGTTGGAGCAGGGTTAAAGGGGCGTTCCTACTTTAGACATTCATGGCATATCCACATGATATTCCTTGAATGTCTGTTAGATGTGGGTCTCATCATTGGGACCTGCACTTATCTTAAGAAGGGAGGTCCCCTGACCACCTCCACATGGTCCACGGCTGCCGCATCCAGGCTGTGATGGAATGAAGACAGCCACGTTCCCTGTGATATGCGGTTTCCATAACTCCTGTTCACTTCTGTGGGACTTACAGAAACAGAATAACACGGCTGGTTCTGCAATTTCAACCAACTCTCTGTTCAATCACAGCATGGATCCAGGAGCCAGCTGCTGCCTGAACAGAGGACCTCGAGATAAGGTGCAGGTCCCAGATAGGAATATGAAATCCTTTTAAATTGGACTTTCAGCCACCCCAAACAGAATTACAATCATACTGGTCTAGTACCCCATTTGGCA
Organism: Bufo gargarizans; assembly: GCF_014858855.1. Lineage (NCBI taxonomy): Eukaryota > Metazoa > Chordata > Amphibia > Anura > Bufonidae > Bufo > Bufo gargarizans. Next base: position 642,071,558 of record NC_058081.1, read on the forward strand.
ATATTTGGACTATCAGATACTTTACATTTTATCTCCATCAGCAGGTCACTGAGAATACCTGTCGTTGATCGCTCAAGTGCTCAGAGCGAGAGTCCACCTTATGTTCCAGGAGCTCCAGTTTCTCTAGTAGCGTGGCTCTCTCCACCAGCAGGTAGGCAATCTGCTCGCTGGGGCTGCTGTGGGCAATCTCATTCAAGCCTTCTTGGTCCAGCATCTCTTCCACTTCCTTCAGCTGGGAGTCTAAAATGACACCAAACACTAAGAAAATCGATCTTCACGAGACAGAGCATCAAAAAGGATACAGACGTTGTCACCTTTCATAGTCAAGAGAAATATTTGTATTACAGATCACAAGAGACAGCAGCAGCCCATGAATATCGTATGGCACATCTCCAGTTCTTCTTCAAAGGGCTGTCTCACAAAAGTCAAGGATGAACAGCACTCCTTAGTATAAGTGTATTGGGTGCTCGTCTCCAGGGGGGTGGTAAAATCCCCCAAAGGTAGTGTGAACAATAAAGATGAAAAAATCAAAATAAAAAAAAGGAGACAACGCGTCCAAACTTGTGGAATTTTAAGGAAACCTTTGTCAAGAATGCACATAGACCAACAAGTGGGGGTTTAATTACCCCAATACACGCCCCCTGACCGCAATGAGATTAATTGGGCTCATGGGACATCCTCCTCATATCATGGGAATCTTAGGGTATTTAAACCCCCACTTGTTGGTGTATGTGCATGCTTGACAAAGGTTTCCTTAAGCCGACACGTTGCATCTAGATTAAAATTCCACAAGTTTGGACGCGCTGTAGAGGAAGTTAATACAAGGCATTTACTAATGTATTGTGATTGTCCATATTGCTTCCTTGGCTGGCTGGGTTCATTTTTCCATCACATTATACACTGCTCATATCCAGAGGTTACCACCACCCTGCAATCCATCAGTGGTGGTAGTGCTTGCACGTTGTAGGAAAGCAGCTGGCCTCTCTGGTGACCAGGACCGTTCAAGCGCACATAGACAGGTGCTTTTTTCTATAGTGTGCAAGCACGACCACTGCTGCTGGATTACAGGGTGGTCGTAACCAAGGAAATAAGCAGTGTTTAATGTGAGCCAGCAAAGGAGGCAATATGGACAAGCACAATACACTAGCAAGTGCCTTGTATTAACTTTCTCTACATGATAAATGCCATTTGCTGAAGTGAGAGACAACCCCTTTAACTCTCTGTTCACCTCTGTATCACAGCTGCCATGGAAAAAAATTGTGCTGCATGCAAAATGATGGACACCATGGCGGGACCCGACTGATCTCATTATAAATCAATGGATTCTGTAAGGCAGTGTTTCCCAACCAGTGTGCCTCCAGCTGTTGCAAAACTACAACTCCCAGCATGCCCACACAGCCAAAGGCTGTCCGGGCATGCTGGGAGTTGTAGTTTTGCAACAGCTGGAGGCACACTGGTTGGGAAACACTGCTGTAAGGTACCAGTCTTTTTTGCGAATGATCAGGCTCTGTACAAATCTGCATTGTAACTTCCACTGTAAACAGAAGCCATAATGCTGGCTTGGTCAGATGACAAATGCCTCCGGCACACGGCACACCCAACTAACTTATGATGGGGTCTGTCAGATTCCAACAGAATGCTGTCAGTGTAATCCAGTAGATTCCCGGTCTCACAGAGACACGCAGCATTATAAATCAGTATAATGCTGTGCAATCCTGTCAGAGGAGCAGCGTTAAGAACGGGAACTCACACTGACACACGCTGCGAGTTTCTCACGCAGAAGCTCATCTGTGTCTGGTCTTAAAGGGGTTCTCTGGGCTTTTAATAAGGATAGGTCCTCAATTTCCGATCGGCGGAGGTCCGACACCCGGCACCCCTGCCTATCAGCTGTATGAAGGGAATGCACACGCAGTGCTCACGTGCCGTCTCCCTTGTCTCTTCCTGCTGCTATGTCTATGGCAAAGCAGCGGCGAGCAGGAAGAGAGATGTGGGATGGCAGGTGCACACAGCAAGTGCCTTCCCTTCATACAGCTGATCGGCATAGGGTGCCGGGTGTAGGACCCCCGCCAATCTGATACTGATGACCTATGCTTTTTTTATGAACTATCCTGAGGATAGGTCATCAGTATTAAAAGCCTGGGGAACTTCTTTAATCTGCCCTGTTAAGAGCAGCAGGCTGTGCTCTTCCACTAACAGATGGGACAGAAAACTGAAACCATAGTCAGCCATCTTGGAGTGAATGGACTGGCTCTTCTGGTCACACAAAACCTTCCCTGCTCTTGTTACCCTCTTCTCGTTTGCCTTTCTCCACCTGTCCGTCAGTTTCTCCCAAAGTCATGCCCTTCTGTCCTGCTAGATTAGTACACTGTAGTAGGGACATCCACATGACAGCCCACATACAGTCTGGAAGTGGCAAAGTAAAATGTAATAGGGTTTCCATGAACTTAGTGTAATTGACAGATGATAATACAGGCATAGCCACCTGTAGATGGAAAATCCACCGGAATACCGCCAAATAGTGGGCCTCTTGTTTGCCACCTAATTCAGACTTTCCATTGCAAATCCTCACCAGATACATGCAATGTAAACTGACATGCTAAGGATTTAAAGGGGTTGTCCACTCCTCAGGATAAACCATCAATATCTGATTGGTGGGGATACGATACCCCGCACCTTCTGCTGATCAGCTATTCTGCACTAGCTCTAGTGCCAGAAGGCAGTGGCGGAACTACATCCTCCGTCCATCGTGTAGTGGACAGAGTTGGTTCTGGCAGCGCTGATCCCACTGAAGTGAATCGGGGCAGCACTGCAGTTACAGGCTCCATACACTGCATAATGGACTTAGCTGTGTAGTTCCGGTGCCAGGGCTACCACCAGAAACAGCTGACTGTCGGTGGTGCGGGGTGTTGGACACCTTCAATCTGATATCGATGACTTATCTCTAGGATGGGCCAGGAACAGTGAAGGAGGTGACAACTTCCCATGTAAAGTTATGTGTGGATTCCGGTGTGAGCGATCTCCGATGCATGTGGGAAAATCTCATCCACTTCTCTGCTCCAGGAAACGCTGCAAATTTTCCGCATGCAGTTCTGCCTCAGGGTTATTGCCGTGTGTGGCCGTACCCCAATAATTCAGACCAGCCTTACCTTGCTGAATCTGCAGCTTCTCAAGTTCAATCCTGAGCTGTATGTTTTCCTTTTCAAAATCTGTAGTGAGAGCCTCCCGCTCCTCGGTGAGGCTCCGGATGTGCGCCACATAGCTCTCCACCTGAAGAAAAACGGAGCATCTCCGGGTCATTTTGGAACAATACCTTGTATATGGCGGCAGGGCTGTATGTAAATTGTGGGGGGTCCACAGAAAACATCAGAATGCAATGCTCATTATTTTGTCAGATTTTCCTCCAGAAAAGAAGGATCCAGTGTTTGCTGACAATATAAGACCTGAAGTACTGGAGACTCTGGTTCTGCTCAGGTTTGGATGGAACCAACCAGAACTTCTTCCCTCTTCTCCAATGACCCTATACTAGATACATGGCAGTCTCTAGGGGTTGTATTACTTCAATGTTGGCAAGTTGGGAAAACTATAAAATACAGGCCCGAAACCTTTCTAAGTGGGCACATCACTGCTGGCACGTGCTGTAGCCTGGGGACATGTCACCATTTCTATACAATGACATCCCGCCTGATGATGGCTCTCACCTCCTTCATCTCCTGGGCCTGCTGTAGTTTCAGCTCCTCCAGACTGTTGGTGGACACCTGTAACTTACTCTCCGCTATCTGATACAGATCCCACAGGAAACATAAGTACTCCTCTGTAGAGGTCCCAGGGTCAAACCCCTTCTCCTTCAATTTATCAACAATGTCTTCCGACTGAACATGCACCTACAATGTAGAAAACAGTCAGTGAGCCACGTATCCATATAGCAATATATACCGTCATATCTAGTCCAGAGATAAAGGAAAGAGACATTGGGGGACATTTATCAAACTGGTGTAAAGTAGAACTGGTTTAGTTGCCCATAGCAACCAATCAGATTCCATCTTTCATTTTCCAAAGGAGCTCTGAAGAATGAAAGGAGGAATCTGACTGGCTGCTATGGGCCAGTTCTACTTTACACCAGTTTGATAAATCTTTTCCAGTGTCTCCTGCCTTAAGAATGAATGCCACAGTGAACCCCATTACAGAGATAGCCAGAGTGTCAACCATACATAACCGACCATATAGTGTCCTCCTCTACAGTCATACAGAGTGTCAACCATACATAACCAACCATATAGTGTCATCCTCTACAGTCAGCCATAGTGTCCACATTACATAACCATCCATGTAGTGTCCTCCTCTACTGTCAGCCATAGTGTCCCCATTACATAACCGACCATATAGTGTCCTCCTCTACAGTCAGCCATAGTGTCCCCATTACATAACCATCCATATAGTGTCCTCCTCTACAGTCAGCCATAGTGTCCCCATTACATAACCATCCACATAGTGTCCTCCTCTACAGTCAGCCATAGTGTCAACCATACATAACCGACCATATAGTGTCCTCCTCTACAGTCAGCCATAGTGTCCCCATTACATAACCATCCATATAGGGTCCTCCTCTACTGTCAGCCATAGTGCCCCATTACATAACCATCCATATAGTGTCCTCCTCTACAGTCAGCCATAGTGTCCCCATTACATAACCATCCATATAGTGTCCTCCTCTACAGTCAGCCATAGTGTCAACCATACATAACCGACCATATAGTGTCCTCCTCTACAGTCAGCCATAGTGTCCCCATTACATAACCATCCATATAGTGTCCTCCTCAACAGTCAACCATAGTGTCCCCATTACATAACCGACCATATAGTGTCCTCCTCTACAGTCAGCCATAGTGTCCCCATTACTTAACCATCCACATAGTGTCCTCCTCTACAGTCAGCCATAGTGTCCCCATTACATAACCATCCACATAGTGTCCTCCTCTACAGTCAGCCATAGTGTCAACCATACATAACCGACCATATAGTGTCCTCCTCTACAGTCAGCCATAGTGTCCCCATTACATAACCATCCATATAGTGTCCTCCTCTACAGTCAACCATAGTGTCCCCATTACATAACCGACCATATAGTGTCCTCCTCTACAGTCAGCCATAGTGTCCCCATTACATAACCATCCATATAGTGTCCTCCTCTACTGTCAGCCATAGTGTCCGCATTACATAACCATCCATGTAGTGTCCTCCTCTACAGTCAGCCATAGTGTCCCCATTACATAACCATCCATATAGTGTCCTCCTCTACAGTCAGCCATAGTGTCCGCATTACATAACCATCCATATAGTGTCCTCCTCTACAGTCAGCCATAGTGTCCCCATTACATAACCATCCATGTAGTGTCCTCCTCTACAGTCAGCCATAGTGTCCCCATTACATAACTATCCATATAGTGTCCTCCTCTACAGTCAGCGATAGTGTCCGCATTACATAACCATCCATGTAGTGTCCTCCTCTACAGTCAGCCATAGTGTCCCCATTACATAACCATCCATATAGTGTCCTCCTCTACTGTTAGCCATAGTGTCCGCATTACATAACCATCCATGTAGTGTCCTCCTCTACAGTCAGCCATAGTGTCCGCATTACATAACCATCCATATAGTGTCCTCCTCTACAGTCAACCATAGTGTCCCCATTACATAACCGACCATATAGTGTCCTCCTCTACAGTCAGCCATAGTGTCCCCATTACATAACCATCCATATAGTGTCCTCCTCTACTGTCAGCCATAGTGTCCGCATTACATAACCATCCATGTAGTGTCCTCCTCTACAGTCAGCCATAGTGTCCCCATTACATAACCATCCATATAGTGTCCTCCTCTACAGTCAGCCATAGTGTCCGCATTACATAACCATCCATATAGTGTCCTCCTCTACAGTCAGCCATAGTGTCCCCATTACATAACCATCCATGTAGTGTCCTCCTCTACAGTCAGCCATAGTGTCCCCATTACATAACTATCTATATAGTGTCCTCCTCTACAGTCAGCGATAGTGTCCGCATTACATAACCATCCATGTAGTGTCCTCCTCTACAGTCAGCCATAGTGTCCCCATTACATAACCATCCATATAGTGTCCTCCTCTACTGTTAGCCATAGTGTCCGCATTACATAACCATCCATGTAGTGTCCTCCTCTACAGTCAGCCATAGTGTCCGCATTACATAACCATCCATATAGTGTCCTCCTCTACAGTCAGCCATAGTGTCCCCATTACATAACCATCCATATAGTGTCCTCCTCTACTGTCAGCCATAGTGTCCGCATTACATAACCATCCATATAGTGTCCTCCTCTACTGTCAGCCATAGTGTCCGCATTACATAACCATCCATATAGTGTCCTCCTCTACAGTCAGCCATAGTGTCCCCATTACATAACCGACCATATAGTGTCCTCCTCTACTGTCAGCCATAGTGTCGGGCTGAACCCGCTTCTAACAGATGATGTCAGAGGAGACAAGGATCAGGCAAAATGAATATTTTACTTAGCAGTGGTGTGTCCTCCCTGCTGTGCTTTATCAACCTTTGTGAACCCAACTTACAAGTAGTGTGCCCCCCACTGTGCCATCACTAGCCTTTGTGAAGCAAGCAAAACAGAATATGGAATCTGCAGCCCTTAGGCCTCGTTCACATCTCTATTTGGAGATCTGGCAGGCTGTTCCGGCACAGAGCCGGGTGTTACCGGATCCCTATTTTGCCGGCTGGACAAAAAACAATGGGTGCAGCCAGCCTGCATTTGCACCATGTCCAGCAGATGGATCTCAGAAATGGAGATGTGAACCAGGCCTAAGCATGATGGGAGTGACATTCAGATTTCTTTTCCATTGAATCTAGGAAAGTCGCCTGCCCCGGTGATGTAACCATCTATAGAGCTTGGTATTCCCCTTTAGGCCTCTTGAACACAAATTTATTTTCTTTCCGTGCCTGTTTAGTTTTTTTTTGGAGGACCGAATACGGAACCATTCATTTCAACGGGTCCTCAAAAAAACGGAAGTTACTCCGTGTGAGGTTACTCCGTATGTCCGTATTTCTGTTCCTCAAAAAAACAGAACATGTCCTATTATTTTCTGCATTACGGACAAGAATAGGACTGTTCTATTAGGGGCCAGCTGTTCAGTTTCGCATACGGCATGCACATGGATGTCATCCATATTTTTTACGGATCCGTTTTTTTGCGGACCGCAAAATACATATGGTTGTGTGCATGAGCCCTTAAAGGGAATGTGTCATCAGAAAACCAAATGGTCATTTTCTGATGACACATTCCCTTTAGGGCTCATGCACACAACCATATGTATTTTTTAAGAATTTTTGGTAATTTAATTTTCCATGCCAATATCTATATTTAAACAAAAAACATAAAAATCCAGCAGTCTTCGCACTGGGCACTAAGCCAAATAATTGGCGCCACTTCTTGGTCTGTACTCTGTACAGATCAGTTTATTCTAGTTATCTGCTTATCTATACACAGAGGTGATATTATTACAGGCAGGATTAGAATGACAGATAAGGCAGGATCCACCATTTAGGGTACTTTCATACTTGCAGTAAACTTTTCCGGTATTGAGTTTCGTCCTAGGGGCTCAATACCGGAAAAAAAAACTGTTCCGTTTTATCCTAATGCCTTCTGAATGGAGAGCATTCTGTTCAGGATGCATCAGGGTGTCTTCTGTTCAGTCACTGTATGTTTTTTGGACGGAGAAAATACCGCAGCATGCTGCGGTATTTTCTCCGTCCAAAATTCCGGAACACTTGCCGGAATGCTGTATCCGGCATTATTGTCCATTGAAATGCATTAATGCCGAATCCGGCCCCAAGTGTTCTGGAAAAATGGCTTAGGTTTTGCAGTCTGCGCATGCACAGACCTTTAAAAATGTGATAAATAGCGGATCAGTTTTTCCGGATGACAACCGGAGAGACGGATCCGGTATTGCAATGCATTTGTGATACGGATCCGCATCTGGGAACAAATGGTATCCGTTTGCATACGGCACTGCCTGCCGGAATCCAACAATGCAAGTGTGAAAGTACCCTTATAGTAGGTGATATCACAGCTACTCTCCCATGCCAAGAAAACTCTCCCATAGAAGTCAATGAGGTCCTCTCCTGACCCTTGTCTGTGGCCCATGGGGCTGCCGTAAAGCTATTGTATTAATGCTTTTTCAATACTAAGAACAGCACAGACAAGATGGCCGCCCCCATAATAATGATCAGGAAATAGAATTAAAGAAATCAGAAAATAAAAACAGATTAGAAAAAAATGAAATGTTCTACATCAGGGGTGCACAACGTTTCCTGGTTGGGGGCCACATTGCCAGACTGAGCCAATGACGAGGGCCGAAATGAAAATTTAAAGGTGTAGTAACAACTGAAATATTGTACTTATGGCATATTGAACACACATTATATACCAGTAATGTCTAGTTACACTTCCAGGACTTCCATCTAATGGGAGAAATACATGAAAAATACATGTGAGCAGCCACAAGACATAGGCATACATGTTACCAGATGGTTGGGGGCCGCACAGAATGGTATCAAGGGCCGCATTTGGCCCCCGGGCCGCAGGTTGTGCACCCCTGTTCTACATAATGGTTTTAACTGGCGACACATTTCCTTTAAGACAGCCATTCTTTCTGGAAATGCAGAACGCAACTTTCTCTTTTCCTTTGAATGCTGCACGGCAGGAGAAAAAGTACAAAAGACAGGGAGGAAGCAGAGCTGTGCAGGGGGAGGGAGTCTGGAATTGTTTGGTGCCGGCGAAAACACATTTAACACATAGCTGTCAGTGAATAGAAGCATTTTATCTACATCTACAAACTGAAAACCTGACCTGATAAAACTCTATTAAAGGGCTCATCACAAGCGAGCGCCCTGGAGAGGAGTGCCAGGCGGGCAGCTGAGAGGAGGGCCAGGCGGACAGCTGAGAGGAGGGCCAGGCGGACAGCTGAGAGGAGGGCCAGGCGGACAGCTGAATTACCACTTTGAACATCAGCCAGCAATTATGTTCCAGGGACAGGATCAGATATTCGGCACAGGCGCTCCTGATCTCCCAGGACAGGATCTGAAGCTACTCTTTGCACTAAGCTACCATGTGTATAAGCTTTAGGGCTCATGCACACGACCGTATTTATTTGTCGGTCCGCAAAGAATAGATCCGCAAAAGATACGGATATACTTCATGTGCATTACGTATTTTGCGGAACGGAACAGCCGGCCCCCAATACAACAGTCCTATCCTTGTCTGTAATACTGACAATAATAGGACATGTTCTATGTTTTTGCGAAACGGACATACGGAAACAAAATGCACATGGAGTAACTTCATTTTTTTATTTTTTTTGCAGACCCATTGAGATGAATGGTTTCACATACGGCCCACAAAAAAAAAAATGAAACGGAAACAGAAAGAAAATACGTTTGTGTGCATGAGGCCTAAGGCTGTAGAAAACAATGGGGTCATTTTACAGGAGTCTTTAATTGCCCTTTAGACTGGCGGAGGATGCGCCTTATTTATGATGAAGTGCGTGCCTTGTCATAAATTACGGTACCTCCGGCTGTGTGAGCCTGTCATGAAAATGACTCCACTCCCTGAGTAGACTAGTGTTTTAGCTACGTCTACAACTAAAAGTCAATATCTCGTGGCCGATGACACAATTGCCAGCTTATCGGCTGGTGGACTGCCCATCTATACAGGCTAATTATCACAACCGAGCATTACCATGAGCACTGGTCCCTAATAATTATTGGCCCGATTATGATGTGCTTATGATTGTAGTCCCTGGTGCCCGGACTTCCCAAGATGCACCACAATTATCAAGCATCAGTCATAGACTAGGGCCACACGACGACAATAAGTCGCGCGACAATGGTACGACAAAATGTCGTAGTGTATACCTACCCTTAGGCTACTTTCACACCAGCGTTAATATTTTCCAGTATTGAGATCCGTCATAGGGTCTCAACACCGGAAAAAAAAGCTTCAGTTTTGTCCCCATTCATTGTCAATAGGGACAAAACATAACTGAACAGAATGGAGTGCGCCAAAATGCATTCCGTTCTGTTCTCATACCGGAGAGCAAACCGCAGCATTTCCGTCCTGGGAGGCGGAGCAAGATGGATCCGTCATGACCCACAATGCTAGTCAATAGGGACGGATCCGTTTTCTCTGACACAATCTGACACGTTAGAAAATGGATCCGTCCCCCATTGACTTTCAATCGAGTTCATGACTGATCCGTCTTGGTGTGGTAAAAGATAATACAACTGGATTCGTTCATAACGGATGCAGATGGTTGTATTATCAGTAACGGAGGCGTTTTTGCTGATCCCTGCCTATGTGAAAGTAGCCTTAGTAATTTTGACCTTTTTTTTTTTTTTTTTTTTGAAAAATGCAGAATGAATATAATGATTACAATTTACAGGGCTTGTCCAGTTAAAGGGGTTTTCCAAGAGTCTGATATTGATGACCCCTTTCCCCCCTGCCAATCACCTGTTTAAGGAGGTAGCGGAGCTGGGGTGAGGGCCATAACCACCAAGCACAGCGCCACCCATTGTATAGTGGCTGTGCTTGGTACTGCAGCCGAGGACCATTCACTTGAATAGGACTCAGGTATACCTAGGCCTAGGAAGAGGGCTCGGCTCTTCAAACAGCTGACTGACGGGAGTGCCCGGAGACGGCCCCCACCGATCAGATATTGATGATCTTTCCTGAGGATAGGACATAAATATCAAATCTTGGACAACTCCTTAAAAAAAATTGATAAAATAACAGAAGAGGCCATACTCACTCCTTTACTAAACTGCCGCCTTCAGCAGGAGTTTGCTTCTCAGACAACCCCTTTAATTACTAAAAGGGGTTGTCTGAAGTTAGCAAAAATTGGGGCACAGGGCAGAGGATAGTAAAAAATAATAAAATAAAGCCCACTTACCTGCTGAATCCCCTGTTGCTCCAGCGTTACCATCTGGTCCCCCCTGCTCTACTTTGCATACAGGGCTACAGCGATGACATCACGTTGACAGCATTTGACCCTTGTTAGCCAATCAATTGCCTGACAGGTACACTGCTGAGACCAGTGACTGGCTGCAACAGTCAAGTGATGTCAGCGCTACAGCCCTGTACACAAGGAATGAACTATACAACAGGGTAGGTAATGATTATTTGGGTATTTTACACCATCCCCTGCCTGTGCTCTAATTCTTGGTTAATCTCAGAAAACCCCTTTAACAAACACCACTGTATCGCGCTCGCACAGCCCCCGGCCTGTCATAGAATAGCCTTGTTTATATCCCTTCTGCTGAATTTCCATTACACTGTACCCTGGGGAGGAGGAAACCGTCTTCATTCCCAATTTAGGAAATAACATTTCTGCATTGTACAAGTCACACAGCGCTCTCTGAAACCTGAGGACGACGAGAGGAGAGCCCACGCCCCAAAACAAATCAGGGGTCCATGCGGCTCCCAAAGTTCTTACACATTAGTGGTCTCACAGTTGTGGAACTACAAATCCCAGAATGCCCTGACAGTTGTGGCCGTCTCCACATGCTGGGAGTTTTAGATCGGTAACAGTTGGAGACCACTGCTCTACGTCACGCAGTGTCAGACAGGCCATCCTGAAATGCGCTGACACCGGCCGTCTGCAATTCCTAATGTAGGGGACGTTCACATACAAGTTGTGGGGGGAAATCTAATTCAGAACCCGAGGACGTGGACGCCAAGTTGGTTTGGGTGCAAAATACTCAGAGTACCCTAATACTATACTTTGGGGGTACTCTATGTTTCTATGTCGTTTGCTAACTTATTTATGCCAGCGTAAAAATGTTGCACGCCCCCTTTTGTGACTTTTCAAACTCCTGTGCGACAATATTTAAGAGCGCGGAGGGGGCGTGCCGGGGCAGGCGGGTCAAATCTACCAACATTTACATCTGGACACAGGCGTACATGTTGGCGAAAAAATACTCCCGCCAGGGGCTGGAATTACCACCAGGTGCACAGACTAATTAGTGACAAGGGGCACGCCCTGTCATAAATTACGCACATTTTCTGGCAGCGTAAAATGCCAGTCTTTAGTAAATGACCACCTTTTGTCTTTCCTTTCCTCAGCATTTTCAAGATCACCGCTTGCTGTCAGTGGATGAATTTAGTCAGAGGCTGAACAACTGTATGGAGACAATACTTCTAAAAGCTGAGAGGTGGCACAGTCATCTTCAGTGGAGACAATACCCTGCGAGCTCGGACTCCAAACTGATACACCGTACAAAGCCATGTCAGGACACAAGGGAGATTGGTAATGTAGTTATTAGGTATGTAGGAGAAGTGTGAGATCTGTAAATAAGAATATTCCCATTCAATGACAGCAAGCAGAAATCTGAAAGGGAGTCTGTCGCCAGGAAATTCACTGTTAAATCAGGCACAATTGTAGGGCTAGTTCAGCTAAATATTACATTTACTGGGGCTGTATCATCTCATACATTGTGGGCATCTTTACAATGGAGCCCGCAAAGTGACGGAGGGCGCACTGCGCATGCACGGCCTCCATTATTTTCGGCAGTTCCATAGAAATGAATGGAGGGCGACCGAGCATTCACGGTGCGCCCTCCGTTCTAAAGATAGGTGCGGGATCAGACATTGGGGGCATATCCTAGAGATATGCACCCAATGTATGAGAAGACACAATTCCTTTAAGCGATCTATTGCTTTATAAAAGCAGAAAAAAGCTCTTTGAATCAGAATAGCAATAAGCAGTTAAGTGCAATGAGGGCGGGCCCAAACCACTGTGTGCACCCTTGCTCCTTCTGCTTTCTCTGCCAGCCCCTCCCCCTCCTTCCTGATTAACATGACTAGGTGAGATGACTATGCAGGAACCTGGCCCTGTCAACCAAGGAGGGGTAGGGAGCCGCTGGAGCAAGGGTGCACAGAGTGGCTTGGGACCGCCCTTGGTGCACTTAATGGCTGATTTGCATATGGATGAAGAGTACGTTTTCTCCAGAATGAAGCAATGGATCACTAAGAAATCTGAAATGAAATGTATCATTACATTCAGTTGAGCTAGATCTACAAGGCACTGCGGCTGGTCTATCAGGGAATCTCCTGCTGACAGATTCCCTTTAGGGTGAATTCACACGACGGTATAAATGGATCCGCATCCGTTCCGCAAATTTGCGGAACGGGTGCGGACCCATTCATTTCAATCGGGCTGTTGTTCTGTTCCGTGGCCCCGCAAAAAAGATAGAGCATGTCCTGTTCTTGTCTGCAACCGCTGGCCATGTGCGGTCCGCAAAACACTTACGGTCGTGTGAATGCACCCTTACAAATGGGCAAGAATGAAAACATAAAATATATTAGTTGTTTTTTTTTTGACAATAAAATAATCATGTATTGTGTATTCCAGACCAAACACAACTGTAGCTCCAAATAATTCATTGTTACAAAACCAACTGCCGAAACCCGGGATCGAACCAGGGACCTTTAGATCTTCAGTCTAACGCTCTCCCAACTGAGCTATTTCGGCTGGGTGAGAGTCACTATCAGAGGTCAATGTACAGGGCTCCGGCGTGCTGCCGCACCACTTTCCTTCCGCCTCGCGCTGGAGTGCAATGCCTGACAACCGAGATGTGCACGCTTCAACTTCCACTTTTCATAGGAAACACAAGGGGGGGGGGGTCATTTATCAGGGGACTTGCCAGTATTTAAGCCGCAAGTCCCTTTTTTTCCAGGTGTCAAAAAGTTTTGTAAAGTTGGGCACGACAGGGCGAAGCAGGGGCGGAGGCCATGCCAGCATTCCCCTATAGCAGGGATGAGCAACCTGAGGCACTCCATCTGTGGTGAAACTACGACTCCCAGCAGGCACATATGCTTGTCTGTTCTCAGATCTCCCATAGAAGTGAATGGAGCATGCTGGGAGTTGTAGTTTCACAACAGCTGGAGTGCCAGAGGTTGCGGATCCCTGCCATATAGCAAAAAAATGAATGGTGCCATGGAGCCAGAGCGACACAGATGCCATGTTACATGAGCAGATAATCAGGCAGCACGATTCACAAATTAACTCTATATATATATTTTACCCTGTGCCAACCTGGGCTCATCAGTGGAGGACAGATTGGATTGGTAATCCGGTCAGTGTCTACAGATAGGACCACACTAGAATGAGAAGGCTCCCAGCTTCATTAAAGGAATCGTATTAGATGATAAAAATAGGGTCTTTTTTTTCTCTAAGCAGCACAGTGCCACTCTCGTCCATAGGCTGTGTCTGGTACTGCAGCTCCATCCCAATCACTACAGCCTAGTGCGGAGTGAGCTGCAGTCCCCGGCACAACCCATAGAGAAGAGTGCCACTGAATCTAGAAAACAAAGCGGGCCCTTTTTTCTACTCTAGTACACACCTCGAAAACTTTTCTTACCACCCCAACATTTTTTTTTCCATAACAGAAACATTGTCAAAGAAAAAAAAAAAAAAGAAACATTGTCAAAGAAAAAAAAGTTATTTATAATGGAAAGCTTCAAGATGGAAAGGCTGAGGTCATGATATCATCCTTCTGACCGGGAAGGAGTGATGTCATTGTCTGGTGATGTCATTCTGATCAGCCAGGGTCACACTGGCCCACCAGAGGATCTTCCAGAGGGCCCACTCTAGGGACCCAAAGGTCCAGGAGAAAAAAAAAAAAAGAAGCTGATCACTTGCCACTAGGGTTTATATCCACTGTATGATTCAGAACCCATTAGGCTTAATTGATGATACAGGGAGTTGGGCCCCGAGAATAATCCCTCTGGTGGGGCCAAGAAACACAAGTCCGGCACTATGATCAGCAATGTAATGGCTCTACAGAACGCTTTTAAAGGAACGCTATGGACAAAACTGAGGTACTGTGATACACCTAGCACTGGTCCTGAGAGGGAGGAGCATGACACAGTGGTGTAGTGTGGGGGGAGCCGGGGGGGCCGTTGCCCCGGGCGCAAAATTTTAGAGGGCACCAGCAGGGCCGCACCGCCAATTTTGCAAAGTGAGGCGATCGCCCCAGGCAGCGCGGCCCTGCTCACAAGTGGGAGGTGGCGGCAGGTCGCAGGGAGATGAGCGCTTCCATTGTGGAAGCGCTCATCCCATAGTCATCTGTATCGCTGTCCTCAGGACAGCCATACAGATGGATGTGCTGCGGGGCAGAGGACGGAGAGGCGTGTCCCTTCCCTGTTCCTCTGATAGACTGCAGTCTTAGTGCCTATCAGAGGCCGATGCAGGGGGCGCAATGGCGTTATCGCGCCGCCTGAGCTGTACAGCACGGGACAGGGCGGAAGATGCCTGCATCGCATCGCTGCCATGGAGGTAAGTATAAGTTTTATACTTTATTTTATTATATGGTACAATACTGGCTACAGGCACATGATTGGGGGGCCATCTATGGGAGGCACTTCTTACTGGCACATGATTAGGGGCATATCTTACTGGCACATTATTGGGGGGCACTCTGGGGGCATCTATGGGGGCACATCTTACTGCCACGTTATTGGGGGGGCATTGTAAGGGCATCTATGGAGGCATTTTTTACTGGCCCATTATTGGGTGGAACTATGGGGGCACTTCTTACTGGCACATTATTGGGGGCATCTACTGAGGCCACAAAGAATGAGTATTTTATATGGGGGGCTTTGTATAGGGGCATTTTATACTGGGGCACATTATGGTTGGTACTATGGGGAAGTGGAGAGAGGAGTACTATGGGGTCATCTACGGGGGCACTAAGAAGGGGTATTTTATACTTGCAAATTATGGGGGAAACTGAGGGCATCTACTGGGGCACTATATATGGGGAATTTTATACCGGTATATTATGGGGGCTCTAGGAGAAAGGGGGGAGAGGAGCAGTATGGGGGTATTTTATACTGGCACATCATGGGGGCACTATGGGGACATTAGCTCAACTGGGGGCATTAAAAGGGGGCATTTTTTTGCCCTGTCATATTATGAGGAGAATTATTACTACTGGGGGCATAATGGTGGGCTTTATTACTACTGGGGGTCTATGGGGAACATGATTACTAGTATGGGCACTATGGGAGCATTATTACTTCTGGGGCACAGTGGGGACATGTTGGGGGCACTGTTGAAGCACTATTACTACCATGTGTGCTCTAGTAGAGAATTATTCCTATTGGTGGGACTTTTGGGAGCACTATTACTGTGGGGCACCTTGGCACAGTATCAGCTTACCTCAATTATTTTTGTGGGAGGTTATGTTTACACTATTAGTGTCAGGGGCACTATTTTCTGGGCGCAGATATTTTAGGGCACTGTGTGCCAATAATTATTAGAGGGCACTGTCTGCATGGTACTACTATTATCAGGAGGTTTATCCGTTTCTGCAGTATAGTATTGGGGGGCACAGCGGCACAGTATTGGGGGTGGTAGGATGATTTGTCCAGAAGATGGGAGGATGACGGAAAAGCAGTAAACTAAGATTTTTTTTGTCAAACTGCAGAGACGAGAAATGGCTGAAAAATTGTGGTCTGGTCTGAAAGGAGGAGAAGGTGAGGAAAGAGAACATCTACATCAAAGAGACGTCACTGGATGTAAGAGGTATGTGCGCTGTATCACCCTGTATGTTCTTTAGTGATGGGAGGGTGGATATAGAATTTGGCCCACACTGTAGCAGCCTGGCCCCAGAATGCAGGTAACACTGTGCGTGTTCCGAATTCTGGGGGCTCACACCTATCTGCTACATTATCTGTACACAGTTATCAGTGGTGTTACATAGGACTGCAGGTGACATCGACTACATTATCTGTAAAATGGGCGTGGCCACAGGTTGGGGGGGGGGAAACTTAGCTTGCCCGGGTGCTGGAAACCCACACTACGTCACTGGTATGACATAACAGCAAAGAGATATGCCCTGTGTCATGCTCCACCCCCTCATGACCTGCACGAGTTTTGCCTTTTATTCTACAGAATGAGTTACCAATAACCCATTCAGAGATTGTAACTGGACGGCTTGATGGACTCGCCAGAGACCATGAACGAATCATTAATGCTGACATACAGCAGGTGGCCGGCCTTACCTTATCCATTGTAGGGTTAGCTCCCGGTTGTCATGTCCTCACCACAAGGTTCGTCCATAAGCAGCGAATGGACAGATCTCATTGTAGTCCATGTCTGGAGCAGAGAAGAAGGGAAGGCAGGAAGGAGGCAGCACCACAACATGCGATGTGAGGAGAAGGTGGGCATCTGGAGGTCTTGTCTGGAAGTCAGCGGACCAGCTGTTCTCCTACAGATCCAATTCACACCATCTTGCTGCCCGGATTCACCTTGAACAGATATGAAATTCAATTAGATATTATAACAAAAAAAACTGACGAAGAAGCCACCAAAATCACCAAGTTTCACATCTATGTCTCTTACGTCCAGGTCACTAACCCCTTATTTAGGTTGTCTCCCAATGTAGGTTAATATCGTCCATTGGCTGGGGTCTTCAGTGTCCTGCTTCAATTCGTCACCACCTACCTTGTGTAAAGGCGGACAGAGTCCCATGGTAGGGTCAGTGTCCCCCTGAATGGTTTGCAAAAGCCCTCTGTACAGGTTGTCATGGTCTCAAAGGGACGAATCATTGCCGGCCCCCAAAGGGACAGGTCATCAGTGCCCTATAGGGCTGGTCTGTCGTGGCCCCAAAGGGATGGGTCACCAGCACCCCCAAAGGGATAGGTCAACAATGCCTCCAAAGGGATGGCTCATCAGTGCCTCCAAAGGGATGGCTCATCAGTGCCTCCAAAGGGATGGCTCATCAGTGCCTCCAAAGGGATGGGTCTTCAGTGTCCCTAAAGCGATAGGTCATCTCAGTGTCCCCTTAGGGATAAGTCACACCAGCAACCCCCAAAGGGACAGGTCATCAGTGCCCCAGAGGGATAGGTTATCATGGCCATAAAGGGACAGACACCATGCAAAAAGGACCAGAGTCCTCCTCCAGCTATCATTCATGGGGCTTCGTTGGCCAGCTGGCACACACTCACATACATACCTGGTGCCCACATCCACTCTTCACATCCCAATAATCCCAGTGATTCCTTACTAGATCCCTTCCAAGACTCGATCCATGTAATCAGCTTCTCCAGACACAGCAGATCAACAGGTAACGCACAGGGTCCGGGACAAGACAAATCCCCTGAGAGTCCAGCCCCGTGTAAGGGGATTCTCCCTCCTCCTCTGCAGCGCGGGGAGGGGGGGGGGCGCTCGTCGTCATGGTTACAGCTTCCAGGCGACAGCGTGCACCACCAAAAACCTTCCCTTCAGACCGTAAGAAATAATAAATAAACAAATCTCCACGCCCCCTCCCCTCTTTCTTCATATTATCGATGAGCCCAAGGCTCCACACCTGCACACACGGTCGGAATACTCCCAGACGTGCTGTACTATGAAGCCCCCGCATCCCTCTGTAAAGCACTGTACACCGGCCGCTGCGGTGCCAGTCACAACCATTTCTCAGACATTCATATTCCGGACAGAAGTTTACACATCCATTTTATTTTCTGTAAAGGAACCAAATGTGCCGTCCTTGTTGCTGCGGGGGGCGGCATTTCCACACGGACCGGAAGTTGTATGCACATGGGAGCGGAGCCTGGATAAGATTGCAGCATGGGGAAGCCTCGGAGGTGATCAGCGCCGCGTTATGTGGGGAGGGTTTATGGTCGGGCGAGCGTCTTACATATAGGTTATCATGTAATGTATGTGGAGGGAGTGCACCTATAGCTATGTATGGTGGGGGAGGGAGTGCACCGATAGATATGTATGGTGGGGGAGGGGTGCACCTATAGATATCTATGGGGGTGGAGGGAGTGCACCTATAGATATGTATGGTGGGGGAGGGGGAGCATCAATAGATATGTATGGTGGGGGAGGGGTGCACCTATAGATATGTGTGGGGGGTGCACTTCTAGATATGTATGGTGGTAGAAGAGGTCTGGTGGACGCCTGTCATGAGTCCCCTGCTCTATGGGACAAGTAGTTGCTCCAGTAGATCACCCAGCGTATAACTGATCACCTCTTCTTACCTGCAGTCAGCTGTTACCTTAAAGGGCATCTGTCAGCAGTTTTGTACCTATGAAACTGGCTGACCTGTTCCATGTGCGCTTGGCAGCTGAAGGCATCTGTGTTGGTCCCATGTCCATATGTGCCCGCATTGCTGAGAAAAATGATGTTTTACTATATGCAAATGAGCCTCTGGGAGCAACAGGCTCAGCTCTAGGGACGAGCAAACCCAAACTTTCCAGGTTCGGTGTTCGGGAGGTGAATGGATTCCGTTCTGATTGGCCATAGACTTCTATTACAACTGATTAAAACTGGAATACCTCTTAAGGCTTCTGTTTTGCCTTCCGTCTACGAACCCTGTTATATTGTGTTATAACGGAATCCATTCACCCCCCGAACACTGAACCTGGAAAGTTTGGGTTCGCTTGTCCCTAGAGCTGACCCCTTTGCTCCTAGGGGCTCATTTGCATATAATAAAACATCATTTTTCTCAGCAATGCGGGCACATATGGACATGGGACTAACACAGGTGTCTTCAGCAGCCAAGAGCACATGTAACAGGTCAGCCAGTGTCATAGGTACAAATCTGCTGACAGGTGCCCTTTTATAAGTATCTGCCAGCAAACCCCCAGAGAAAGGTCCTTTCCTTGGGCTACACAATGACATTTGGATGGATTTTTGTACAACTGCTGTGTCTCAGTGCAACACTGCTAACTAGCATCACAAAAAATGTTGCGCGACATAAATGTTGTTATGTAGCCCTAGCCTTAAAGAGGACCTTTCACCTGTAAAAACAATGTGAACTAAGTATACAGACATGGAGAGCGGCGTCCGGGGATCTTACTGCACTTACTATTATCCCTGGGCGCCGCTCCGTTCTCCCGCTATGCCCTCCGGTATCTTCGCTCTGTAAGTTATAGTAGGCGGAGACTGCCCTTGTCCTGTGGGCGTCTCCTTCTCCTAGGCTGCAGCGCTGGCCAATCACAGCGCACAGCCTGGGAGAAAAAAACCTCCCAGGCTGTGAGCTGTGCGCTGTGATTGGCCAGCGCTGCAGCCTAGGAGGAGGAGACGCCCACAGGACAAGGGCAGACACCGCCTACTATAACTTACAGAGCGAAGATACCGGAGGGCATAGCAGGAGAACGGAGCGGCGCCCAGGGATAATAGTAAGTGCAGTGAGATCCCCGGACGCCGCTCTCCATGTCAGCATATGTAGTTCACATTGTTTTTCCTCTGGATAGGTCATCAGTATCAGATCGGTGGGGGTCCGACACCTGGGTTTGAGAAGGCAGCGACTACTGCACATGGGGATTGCTGAGCGCAGCACTTTACTATCTCAGTCAGTCCCATATTAGTGAATGGAGTGGTGGTCACAGGTACACACTATGGCTCCATTCACACCAGAGACTCATGTTCCTCCGTTCTCCTGATCAGTAGGAGTCCCACCAGTAGGAACCTCAGTGATGACACATTTATTGCCTCTCTTGTGGATGACATTGTTAAAGGGGTTTTCCAGGCTTTTAATATTGATGACCTATCCTCCTCAGGATAGGTCATCAATATCAGATTGGCGGGGGTCTGACACCCGACACCGCTGCTGATCAGCTGTATGAGAAGAAGGCAAGCGCCATGCACATACCGTCTCCCGTCTCTCTTCCTGATTGCTGCTGCTATGTCTATGGCAAGTAAGAAGAGAGACAGGAGACGGCACGCATGCCTTCTCTTCATACAGTTGATTGGCGGGGTTACCGGGTGTCGGACCACCGTCGATCTGATATTGATGACCTGTCCTGAGGATAGGTATTCAATATTAAAAGCCTGGAAAACCCCTGTAAAAAGTGTGAATGTAGGAGTTGTCCTATGCAGGCTGTCTGATAAAACGCCAGATGACGCTCTTCCTTTCCGATAAGTGCTCTTCTTCAGTCCTATTAGGATGATATAACCATGAATCTCTGATTCCCACAGAAACCCAAGGCCTAAGAAAGTAACAAAAGATGAAGCTGTGTACGATGAATCGCTCTCCAACGCAGACGTCCCGTCTTCTAAAGAGGTGATTGGGCAAAGCTCACGGCTAGGACTACTGTATTTCATTAAAGGGCTTGTGCCATCTAAACAAGCCGTCTTCTAACCAAGGATATGTGAGAGATCAGGCGATCGCCTCCAGTCCAGCATCTGAAACCCCCGCCAATTGGCCGCACATTGTCCGTTTACTTGGCAGTCATTCGAAGAAATGTCTAGGGCTACATGCACATGACTGCGCTGTGTTTTGCGGTCTGCAAAACATGGATGCTGCCTGTGTGCGTTCCGCAATTGTAGAAATGCCTGTTCTTGTCCGCAAAACGGACAAGAATAGGACATGTTCTGTTTTGTTTTTTTGGGGGGCCACAGAACAGACATACGGATGCGGACAGCACACAAAGTGCTGTCTGCATCTTTTGCGGCCCCATTTTGCGGCTCTGATGCGGACCCAAACAGTCGTGTGCATGAGACCTAAGGGTGAGTTCACATCACTGTTTATTTAAAAAAAAAAATAAAGAAAAAAAAATAACGGATCCTGAGCATCAGTTCTGCACATCTGACCATCTATTTGAGCCATTTCCATCTGAGAGTCGTTGTTTTAGGCTACTTTCACACTTGCGTTCGGGGCTCCGCTTGTGAGTTCCGTTTGAAGGCTCTCACAAGCGGCCCCGAAGTGGATGCAGATCCGCTCAGAATGCATCAGTCTGGCACCGTTTGTCCTCCGCTCCGGTGTCCGCCTGGCCGTGTGGAGGCAAACGGATCCGTCCAGACTTACAATGTAGTTGACACAATATGGCTCAATTTTCAAACAGATCCGTCCCCCATTGATTTTCAATGTAAAGTCAAAACGGATCCGTTTGCATTATCATGAACAACAAAAAAAAAAAATGCAAACGGATCTAAGCGTTTGCATTATAGGTGCGGATCCGTCTGTGCAGATACCAGACGGATCCTCACCTAAACGCAAGTGTGAAAGTAGCCTAAGACGGGAAACAGATTCCTACATGCATAACTTTTTTTTCCATCTAAAATAATATTTCATATCAGAATATCTTTTTTTTTTTTTTTTAACATGATACGTTTTTTGCTTAATTTTTCTGATCTTCTGACGGATGATGTGAACTCGCCCTAACCTGTAATAATAGTGGCATTGAGCCTTCCATGTGAGGAGCTTCTCTGTCCTGCATAATAGTGGAGACCTTTCTCTGTGGTCTCCATATGCTTAAATAGGGTTTTTAGACAAGTGAGGAAATTATCCCTTTTAAGGTTTCAAAGGGGTTTTCTTAAGCTACATAAATGGCTGTAATGGGTCTGACATTTTTAAAATAAAGAATATTGCCATATACTGCTCTGTTCATCTGTTTACCTCTACAACACAATGATGTGTCATCCGTCAGACTGCATGTGACATGAGCACAGCACCTAACCATTGAGGACAGTGTGGCTGTGCCTTGTAGTGCAACTTAGCTTTAAAGGGGTTTTCCATGAATACAATATTTTTGAGCTATCCTTAGGATGAGGTCATCGATATCTGATTGGTGGGTTCCAACACCTGGCACCGCCACCGATCAGCTCTTTGGCGCGGCCGCAGTGTTTCGGTGAGTGCTGCAGCTTCTTCATACTATACCGAGCACATAGCTGGACATTGGATAGCGGCTGTGCATGGTATTGCAGCCCACGTTCATTCGCTTGAATGGGCTGAGATGCACTTAGGCCACGTGATCGATGATCGTGACGTCCCTGGGGTAAGCAGCGAGAAGGCTGCCGTCACTCGCAGTAGCGCCAGGGTCTTCTCAAACAGCTGGTCGGCGGGAGTCCTGGGTGTCGGACCCCCACGATCAGTTGCTGATGACCTATCCAGAGGATGGGTTATCAGTTACAAACAGTCAGAAAACCCCTTGAAGTTATTTGCAAGCTAATGAATATTGTCAGCAATGTTTATTCTTAAAATTAAAGGGAGGACCTGACTACTTTGTCTTTTACAGCTATCCTCAGATTACTATAATGACGCAATTGACAAATACCATGAGGAGAAGTTTGAGGTAAGTCCTTAGCCGTTTTCTAATTTCCTTCCAGGCTGCTGCATAACAGTGGTACCATAGAGGGGTGCTGTTACCGCCAGGTGGCAAAGGGTATCTGGTGGGCCAGGCGATGCTCCCTGGGAAAAGGAGATGTAGGTTAACTCTGACTGACATCTGCAGCACGCTACTTCTTCCCCTCCTCTTGTATTCTGCTATATGTTTGCTCTTACCTTCCTCATTTGACTTAATTTTTGTTGCAATTCTTCAGAGTCTTATGAAACAAGGAGTGACATTTGGCAGCGATGAAGAACAGTACGACAGTGAGGTATGTGAAATCTCTGATAATCCAGCAAGTTTTCTTATCCAGAATTTACGGTATAATGTGTGATTTCACGAGGCAAGAAGCAAAAATAACCAGTTCTGTGGCCCTGCATATTAAAAATCAAAGTTACAGAGGATTTGTTGCCTCTCCTGAGGTCTTTCAGTAAATACAGGTGAAACTCGAAAAATTAGAATATCATGCAAAAGTCCATTTATTTCAGTAATGCAAATTAAAAGCAATTGTATTAATGCACCTTAAAGGGGTTCTGCACTTTGTTTAAACTGATCTATCCTCTGGATAGATCATCAGCATCTGATTGGCGGGGGTCCGTCACCCGGGACCCCCGCCGATCAGCTGTTTGAGAAGGCAGCCGCCCTCCAGCAGCGCCACGCCTTCTCACTGTTTACCGCCGGCCCAGTGATGTCACGACTTGTATCAACTTGCCTGGGCGGAGGCTATGCTCTGTTCCCTTGAATGGAGCTTAGCCGCGCCCAGGCCAGTTGATACTAGTCGTGACGTCACTGGGCCGGCAGTAAACAGTGAGAAGGCCGCGGCGCTGCTGGAGCTCCGCTGCCTTCTCAAACAGCTGATCGGCGGGGGTCCCGGGTGTCGGACCTCGCTGATCAGATGCTGGTGATCTATCCAGAGGATAAATCATCAGTTTAAACAAAGTGCAGAACCCCTTTAAAATTAGAATTATGTGAAAAGGTTCAATATTCTAGGCTCAAAGTGTCACACTCCAGTCAGCTAATGAATCCATACCCCCTGAGCAAAGGGTACCTCAAAATTGAGACTTTGGGGTTTCATAAGCTGTAAGCCATAATCATCCAAATTATAACAAATAAAGGCTTGAAATATCTCGCTTTGCATGTGTTGAGTCTCATATGTTAGTTTCACATTTTAAGTTGCATTACTGAAATAAATGAACTTTGCACAATATTCAAATTTTTCGAGTTTCACCTGTATGTTCCACATGAAAATCCTGGAGCATCTTTTCTTAGAATTGTGCGTTGTGACGTTCATCTGAATTCCTCTTGGAAAGATGTGAATATGGCTAAGACTACCCTACGGATTGGCTTCATGACAGAAGACTGCAATGTGGCGCTGCTATATCACAAGTTACCGCAATGCGTGTGTTTTTAGTAGAAATCCACACCTGCCGGATTTTAGCACAAACGCAATCATTATGATTAGTTGCGATTTTAGCAGCACCATATTGCAGTCTTATGTCACGTGGCCATGTATCCCTAGCCTTAAAGAGGACCTGACATGTCTGTTTTAGTAACTACTTGCACTGCCCATACAGTAACAATTTTGGAGTATCTTTCCATATCACTTTGTTTTTCTGTTCCTCCGTTATTACTACTAGAAGTTTATTAATGAGGATGCTGGAGACCGCTGAGCGCTTGTACTACATATAACCACACTAGCATATACTTCACGGTTGTGCCGATTCCTTCAGATTGAGAGATGGGGCCCTCTCTGGCCCTATACAAATAGCTAGTGAGTTTCTTTTCCCTATCAAGTGGTGTCATTATCCAGTTCTTACACTTCTGTGTTTCAATTTAATTTCGACAGGAAGAGGTTATGCCTCTTGATATTGTGGAAGATGATGAAGACCAGGAAGAAGAAGAGGAGGAGGATGATCGTATTTCCATGGGCAGTGACCTAGAAGATCGGGACAAAGATGGTGAGGCAGCAGTGCTAAATCTTTGTTGATTGGCTCATCCCTAATTACCATAATTATTATTATTTGCCAAATACCATTCCGTAATGCGAACAATAATAGGACATGTTCTATATTTTTTTTTTTTTTTTTTTTGCGGAACGGAAATACAGAAACGGAATGCACACGGAGTAACTTCCATTTCTCGCCCAGTTTCCTTGGGGGACACAGAAGACCTTGGGTATAGCTCATCTCCATAGGAGGCGTGACACTAAGTGAAGACTGTTAAGCCCCTCCTCCACAGCTATACCCTCAGCCTGGAGAGAGAGGCTGCCAGTTTTTGCTTAGTGTCCAAGGAGGCAAGACACTCCCTGCTCTGCAGGGCTCTTTTCTCCTTGTTTAAATTTTTGATTTTTACTTTTTTCTTTTCTTTTTGTTCCAGAACATCAGGGACAACAGAGACGCACTAGACCTCTCTGTTTCTCCCGGGGTTGAGCTGCGCCAGTGCCGGTCATCCGCACTGCTGCCTCCCCCACAGAAGGCAAGGTGGATCAGGGCAGCCCAGCTCCCCTACATCCCGCCAGCGCAAGGGTCGCCCGCACGCCAAGTCCCTCTTCCAGCGTCCTGCCACTACGGTGCCAGTAGCTGAAGGGGCGACCCTGCTGGAGTGGACCGAGGGTGAAGACGGCTGTGGTAAGAGAGTGGCTTCTCCAGCCCTACGTCCCCCACCCCCCACCCAATGGTCTCCTGCGTGTCTGACCCCCCCATACTGGGCCTCTGGACCTTTCCCCGGCTGGACCTAAGCTGGCCCCTGGGGTGCCGCAGTGCGGCAATCTGCTCCCTGCCTTTTTTTCCTGGCCTTCATAGGACCAGGATACGGCGATGCAGCTAGTGGCTGTCGGCCGTCGCCTGCCTTCTCCTCACGGGCATCCCGTCTCTGGGTCACGTCCCCATCTCGCCTGATCACATTGGGCCTTACCGGAGTGTGCAGGACGCTGCAGTGGAGTAAGGCCTCGCCTCCGGCCAGCACTGATATTCCGGTGCGGCCGGGCGCCGCGAAAATTAGGCTCCGCGGCCAGCAAGCCGCCATTCCGGCCCCTGTCTCGTCCGGCGGCGGGGTGGGCTCCCGCGGCCGGCAAACGTCATTCCGGCCCCTGTCTCGTCCGGCGGCGGGGTGGGCTCCCGTGGCCGGAAAACGCCATTCCGGGTCCCTGTCTCGTCCGGCGGCGGGGTGGGCTCCCGCGGCCGGAAAACGCCACTCCGGGTCCCTGTCTCGTCCGGCGGCGGGGTGGGCTCCCGCGGCCGGCATACCGCCATTCCGGGTCCCTGTCTCTTCCGGCCGGCGGGGTGGGCTCCCGCGGCCGGCATTGGGCTTGACTATGCCCCAGCGGGTGCCGGTCGGCGGGGCTCCGCATCCCGCGGCCGGTTTGAAGCGGCAGGTCGCTGCAGCATTCCGCCTCAGGTCCCGGCGGTATAACGGGCCGGGCGCCGCAATTTAGCCCCCGGCTTCGCGGCCTACTAGGCCGCAATATTCCGGTCTCTGGTGGAGGGGGCGGGAACTTCTCCAGGCGCGAATTTTTCCCGCCTGGAGGTTCCTCCGCCCCCAGGGGATCGCACGCCGCCCTCCAGGCCGGATTCCTGTTAACCCTTTGGGTACAGGCCGGCCCCCAAAAAATGGGTCTGTTTAGTTGGCCCCCTTTTTTCTCCTGCCTCTCAGGTGCCCCTGTATGGTGGCTCCCCTTTAGCCTCAGAGGCTGTGTTTCAATAATTAAATAAATAAAAATTAAAAAATAAATAAATAAATAAAAGAATATATATGAATTAAATAATAATAGATCATGATTTCTATTAGACTGAGCAGGACGCTGCAGCCTCATCAGTAATGCTGCAAGTCTGCGTGACCTCTTTCCACGGGCGGCATGGTGTTGCGCTCCCAGCCTGCGTCGCTGCTAGGGCATTTCCCCTTTTAGGCGGTTTTCTTGCCTCTTCCAGGATACGGCGCTGGCCAAGTGCGTTCGGCCCTTCTGTAGGCAGCATTCATCGTCTCTCCAGTTATGGTGCCTGCCATGTGCATCCCCCCCCCTCCTAGGTGGGCTACTGCACTCTCCCTGGCTGGCCATGTGCATGACCCCCTTCTTAGGCGGAATACTGCATCTTCACCGGATACGGTGCTGGCCATGTGCACGACCCCCTTCCATAAGCGGAACGCTGCACTCTCTGGTTTTGCTGCCGGCCATGTGCGTGACCCCCTTCCGTGGGCGGAACGCAGCACTCACTGGATTCGCTGCCGGCCATGTGCGTGACCCCCCCTTCCTGGGCGGAACGCAGCACTCTCACTGGATCTGTTGCCGATCATGTGCATGACCCCCTTTTTTAGGCGGAATACTGCACTCTCACCGGATACGGTACTGGCTATGTGCACGACCCCCTTCTATAGGCGGAATGCTGAACTCCCACTGATGTGCTATGTTGTACTTATGTACTATGTTATTATGCTGCACTCTCACTGGTTTCGCTGCTGGCCATTTCTTAGGCGGTATGCTGCACTCTCATTGGATTCCCTGCCGGCCTTGGGTATGCCTCCTTCCCTCAGGCAGCTTACATACATCCCTCTGTCTGTGGTTGTTTCCTCGCAGGTACGTCACTGGCCATGTGCGTGTGCCCAATACATGGAAGGGTGCTTGCACTCTCGCTGGATCCGCTGTCGGCCATATGCATGACCCCTCTTCCGTGGGCGGTGTACGCGCTCTTGCTGGATTCGCTGCCAGCCAGGGGCTTGCCTTCCTTCCTCAGGCGACATGCACGCATTCTTAGTGACTGTGTTTGTCTCTCGCCAGTACGTTGCTGGCCATGTGTATGACTCCCATGCATGGCGGTGTGCTCGCACTCTCCCTGGATGAGATGCTGGCCATGTGCTTTACCCCCCTTTTTTTCTGGGCGGCATGCTACACTCTCACCGGATACATTGCTGGCCATGTGAATGGCCCTCTAACAGGGGTGGAACGCTTGCACTTCCATTGGATACGGTGCTGGCCTTGTGCGTGACCACCTCTCATTTCAAGGGCAGAATTTGGCACGCTCATGAGATTCACGGCTGTCCTTATATGGCTGTGCTGGACTTGTACATGTCCCCCTTCGTTGGCAGAGTAGTTGCACTCTCGCTGAGTTCAGTGTTGGGTGCATTGTGGCACACTCACTTAATGCTGGGATACCCTGTGCATGTTCCCCTTTCGCTAGGTGGACCTCCTGCGTTCCTGCTGGTTTATAGGGTATGTCCTGCTTCTCTGAAGTAGGTACGGCCTTAGGCATCACTTCCTTTTGGGACGGGCCTTTGCACTCTTGCCGACTGCTGTTGACCTGGTACAATTCCCCCCTTTCGGGGTGGACTGGTTGCGTTCCATCGCATGCTATGCTAGGTTTGTGCATAACTCCCTTTCAGGTTGCACTTGCAATTCCGTACATGCTGTGGCACTCTGGGGCGGGCCCCCCTTTTTCTAGGTGGGTTGGCCTTCTCGCTGCTTACGGGCTGCTCGTACGTATGCCTCACCTGCTTCCTGCGGCATACCTTTGTTTCTTGGGATGCGATGCTTGCCGCAAGCCTTGCACTCGTCCCTAAGGAGTTCATTCTGTCCTCCTGACAGAACAGGTTCTGTTGCTCTCTGCTGCACCGAGCTGGGTGGTGCTCATTCATTTCGTTGGCTTTTCATTCCAGGGAGTGTTCGTGGGTCCTAGATGCATGCCCATTCGTCCTTCTGCGGCATTGCTTCCCTGCGCTGGTGGTCACATGGTCGAGAGTGCTGTTGTCTGCAGCGCCTCTCGAATTCTTCGTTGGCTCTGGCAGGACTGCGGTTCCCTTGCCTGCTGCAATTTCCTCCTCTTCGGATGCAGTGTGGTATGAGTCCTTCCTCTTGGCGCCTCTACGCTTCTGTCTGATCTGCTACCAGGTTCGGGCTGCTCTTCTCGGGAAGGTCACCCGACTTCTCTTGGGTGCTCGATTACCCGGGTCCGGAGGACCTCCGCCTTGGGTTCTTCACGGTATTCGCCTTCTGCGAGGCGGTGGACCGGGCGTCTCACAGTATAGTGGGTTCTGCTTTTGAGCTGTCCTATGGCTTCCCTGTTGCCCACTCCTCCTCCTTTCGGTGGGAGGGTGTTATGCCGGCCTCTGTCTCGACTGCCTTATCTCGCCGGCCTTGTTTGGCTCCCGCTCGGTACAGATCGCTCCAATGTGGCTTCCCGCCTGACTTCAGAGGCTGTTCTTCGTTGTCCTCCCTTCTGGGGAGAGCATGGTTGTTCATGTGGATGGTTCCGGTGTTCCTTTTGGCCTCGTACTGTCTCCCTTGTTCACACTGGCTGTATTAGCTGTGTGCCTATTTACCGAGTCTACCGCGTTCTGTTCTCCCGCTGAGTGCAGATTGCGTGGCCCATTCTAAGACGTTGGTCCTGCTGTAGACTTACCTTCTCGATAACTTGGGGGGACTACCTTTTCATTCCAGATTCTCCTGATCTCCCACACCGGGGCGGTACGACGTGGTTACGTCAGCATGGACTTTAGCCTGTCTTCTCCTGGCATCTGGCGGATCCTTTGGGTTCTTTCCATCTGTCCTTCTGCTTCCCCATTCGGGTGGATACGGGATAACGTTGTTCGAGGGCCGATGGGACTATTTTTGTCGACCCTTCTGCCTGTGCTGCTGGTCTGCGCCTGATCACATTGGGTTTTCGCCCGCTTGCCAGGCGACTCTAGCGGGTTCGCTACTGTCCACTCCTGGCAGTGTTTCGTCCAGGATCTGTCGTAAGGCTTAGGTTTTTTTGTCTGGGGTTCTGTGGGAAGCTGTGCATTCCCCACTCTGAATTTCTCTCCCCATGGTTCGGTCTTTTACTTGAGGTGTCAAGTGTCGGCGCTGTTCTTCCTCTTCCAGCGTTCTCGGCCCCCTGGGCCTGCCAAGACCTTCTTCCTCGGAGTGGCTCTTTGGTTCCTCTGTGCTGTCCTTCGGTACCGCCCTGGGGACTTTATACTGAGCTCTCGGTGCTCCACTCTTGTCCTTGGAGCCGTTACAGGAGTTCTCTCTACCCCTTCTGTCCTGTACGGTTGTGTTCCGTGTCAGTCGTGTCTCTGACGGGTGCCGGAATGGTCCTTTTTTTGTTACGAGCCTTCTGTCTTTTCCAGGACAGGGCTGTTCTACATCCTGTTTCTTCCTTCCTTCCTTCTGAAGGTGGTGTTTGCCTTTCGCTTCAACACCTCACCTGTTTGGGCCTTGCCGCTTTTACTTGGGGATCTCCGACTCTTGTAGCCGTTCGGCCTCTTGGGTTTCCAGGAGGTCTGTGCATAGGGTTGACTGACTCCAGGGTGGTTTTCCTCCGCTTGATCAGTTTGGCTATTGCTGAGGTTACCGCACCGAGGGCAGGATTCTGTCTTTGGTGTCACCGTTCATTTCGCCAGAGCGGTTGGTGCCTCCTGGGCCGGAGGCATTGGGCTTCGGCCATGCATTTGGGCAAGGCGGCCACGGGTCTACCTTACGCGCCTTGCCGTGTTCTACAGGGTGCATACTCTGACTTTGGCAGATGCTGCCTTGCCCCGCCTGGGGTTGCGGGCGGCGGTTCATTGATGCCTTTCGGGTGCTTCACCTTGGGCTGTGGTCCCTCCCCCTTTTGGACTGCTTTTGAACGTCCCAAGGTCTTCTGTGTCCCCCAAGGAAACTGGGCGAGAAAACGAGATTTTTGTATTACTTACCAGTAAAATCTCTTTCTCGCTCTTTCCTTGGGGGACACAGCACCCACCCATTCATTGTTTTTTCTCTGTACGGTTTCCGAGTTTTTGTTACCCGTCGGGTTGTTGGCTTGTTGGTTCCTTGTTGGACTTTGCCTTTTCTCACTGCTTGGACACGCAACTGGCAGTCTCTCTCTCCAGGCTGAGGGTATAGCTGTGGAGGAGGGGCTTAACAGTCTTCACTTAGTGTCACGCCTCCTATGGAGATGAGCTATACCCAAGGTCTTCTGTGTCCCCCAAGGAAAGAGCGAGAAAGAGATTTTACTGGTAAGTAATACAAAAATCTCGTTTTTTTTTTTGCACACCCATTCAAATAAATGGTTCCGTATACGGTCCGCAAGAAGAATGGAACAGACACAGAAAGAAAATACGTTTGTGTGCAAGAGGCCTTAAACTGTATGACTTGGGTCAAACGTTTTGGATATCCTTCCACAAGCTTCTCACAATAGTTGGTCGGAATTTGGGCCTATTGCTCCTGACAAAACTGGTGTAACTCAGCCATGTTTGTTGGTCGCCTTGCTCGCACCTGCCTTTTGAGCTTTGCCCATACATTTTCAATAGCATTGAGATCAGGGCTTGGTGATGGCCCCTCCAAAACATTGACTTTGTTATCCTTAACCCCTTCAGGACCCTGACATTTTTCACCTTAAGGACCAGGCCATTTTTTGCAAATCTGACATGTCATTTTATGTGGTGATGACTTTAAAACGCTTTGACTTATCCAGGCCATTCTGAGATTGTTTTCTCGTCACATATTGTAGTTCATGACACTGGTAAATTTAAGTCAAAATATGAAATTTGTTTTTATAAAAAAAAAAAAAAAAATACCAAGTTTACAAAAAAATGCTGAAAAATTAGCAATCTTCAGAATTTCAATTTCTCTACTTTTAAAACGGATAGTGATACCTCCTAATATAGTTATAACTTTACATCTCCCATACGTCTACTTCATGTTTGGATCATTTTGTAAATTACATTTTCTTTTTTTGGGACGTTAGAAGGCTTAGAAGTTTAGAAGCAAATCTTTAAATTTTTCAGAAAATTTCCAAAACTCA
Organism: Bufo gargarizans; assembly: GCF_014858855.1. Lineage (NCBI taxonomy): Eukaryota > Metazoa > Chordata > Amphibia > Anura > Bufonidae > Bufo > Bufo gargarizans. The sequence goes on from NC_058081.1 coordinate 642,103,471, forward strand.
CTTTTTAAGGACCAGTTCAGGTCTAAAGTCACTTTGTGAGGCTTACATAATAGAAACCACCCATAAATGGCCCCTTTTAGAAACTACACCCCTCAAAGTATTCAAAACTGATTTTGCAAACTTTGTTAACCCTTTAGGCCTCTTTCACACAAGCGTGTCCGGATGAGTTTCGGCAAACCCGCGCGAGCAGGTACCCAATTGCAGTCAGTTTTGACTGCGACTGCGATTGCGTTCCGTTTTTATCGCAATGTGTTTTGCACGCGCGTGATTAAAAACTGACTATGGTACCCAGACTCGAACGTCTTCACAGAAGTTCAGGTTTGGGTTCAAGGTTGTGTAGATTGTATTATTTTCCCTTATAACATGGTTATAAGGTAAAATAATAGCATTCTGAATACAGAATGCTAAGTAAAATAGGGCTGGAGGGGTTAAAAAAAATTTTTTACTCACCTTAATCCACTTGTTTGCGCATGATGGACCATGTGATGAGCGTAGTGACGTCATCAACAAGTCCAGCTCCGACTAATCAGTTGGGGGTTAAAGCACGTCTGTCTTATATGGAGGACTTGGTATTCTGTATATTATGATGATTTTATTGAGATCAGTGCTTCACTGTGGTAAGTTGGATGGACGTGGTATAATGCAGTAACATAATCGTGTCCTTTTCTTCAGGCCTTCCAGATGAATTGGCGTGGGGACAGAGGAAGAAGCTGTATTACGACACAGACTACAAACAGAAGAAAAGTAAGTAAGGTTTCCTATAAAGATCGGATTGCCTGGGATTCATTCTTCATGGTGCCTCCCCACCTTAAAGGGGTTGTCCCACGAAAAATATTCTACGGTTTTCATACCAGCCTCTGGATCTGAACAATTAACTTCATCTAATTAAAAAATCTAACCTGAGTTACTCAATAAAATGTATCTGTATAGCGCCACCTGCTGTTTATTTTTCTTCTCATTTCTCATCCTTCAGCTGCCCCCTGAGCTGCAGCAGGAAAGACTGTCAGCTTGATATAAATCTAGCAGAGCAATGAATGGGGAGATCTCTGGATCATGTGCAGTACAGGGCTGGTTCTAGCTTTGATCAGTAAGGGTCCTAGCACTAGGAACCCTGCAGATCAGGTACAACCCCTATAAATTCCCTGTGGCATAGGTGCAATAATATGGAAGATGCCGGGCCCCTCACACTGATTCTACTTACCTGGCTCCCCGCACCGCCACAGCAAACGTCGGGTGGGGGGTGGGGGGGGGGCTTAAGCAGCCAATGGCAGGTGGTGCCTGGGTCGAGCCTCCCTAGCATGACCTGGGATGCTAGGGAAGCTCGTCCACGGCAAGGGCCCCCCGAGACAACAGATATTTTTAGCCGAGCACGGGGAGAAGCAGGTGCAGGGACCCAAAAATTCGGAGTTTAGCTTTAGGATTGAACAAAGGTGAAAATTTCATGTAACTCAAAAGCAGGAGCCTACATTAAGGTAATTAGGTCAATGGGGGCTGTGTGCAGAGATTGGGGTGTTAAAAAAAAAAAATCTAAATTTGGTCCAATCAATTAGTGTGGCTTGAAATGATGAACAGAACATAAAGTACATGTGTAACGTCTGTCCTTTTGGCTTTTTGTGTGTGAAAGAAGTGAAAAAAACTAAGGAGGAGTTGGAAGCTGAGGCTGCAGAGGAGGAGGAGGAAGCTCAGAATATTCAGAGGCGTTTAGCCAAGACCCTCGATGAGGAAGACTATGGGCTGGATTTTATCCAGGTAAGCTGATAGATTTATACATATTTTATTTGGCGATTTATTTTTTCGCTTCTATAACTTCTCTGCTCACTCTTGCATTGGAGCTCTGTTCTTCCTGTCAGACCAGCGGACGCTGCTGCCGAACCTCCATTATAGGGCCTCATGCACAGTTATTTAAACACTAATGACGCAAAATGGGCAATAATAGGACATGTTCTATCTTTTTTGTGGAAAGGCCATGCTGACAAACAGAATTCACACTTCCATTTTTTGGCTGACCCATTGAAGTGGATGGATCCGCCTGTGGGCTGCAAATAGAACAGAATAGACACGGAAACAAAGCCCTAAGGCCCCTTGCAGACGACCGTATTTTCAGTCTGCATTTGCGGATTGGACGTGGACCCATTCATTTCAATGGGTCACAAAAGATGTGGACAGCACTCCGTGTGTTGCCCGCATCCGTTTTGCGGACAAGCATAGGACGTTTCTACAGAAGTTTAAAAATAAATGGTGGCATGCACTCGGCCAGGATCCATGTTTTGCTGATCCGTGATTTGTGCCCGAAGTCAAAGGGGTCTGCCAGTCACCACCTCTGTCGTGTGACGGATCTGGACCTGCAAACCATGAAGGAAATGTGAACAAAGCCTAAACCGTGCGTGGATGTGTCTGGTATGCAAGCTGCTTTTTGTCACTGCTTTTTGCCATGTGGTTTAGCAGCCGTAAATGGTAGGGTTTCCTTCGTAGCGTACCTTTACATGTGAATCGCTATTTTGCAGTTACAGAGCTCCAACTCTCCTGCTTTTCCATCATGGAAATTTGAATTGTGTGCAAAAGTAGCAATTCTTTGGACAAGCAGCATTTTGCTCAAAACCTTTTTTTTTTTTTATTCTGTGCAGCTGTTGTCATGTTACAGACAAAAAAAAAAAGGCAGCGGTCCTCATCACAGGGAGCGGGCCCACACCAGATTTACTATCATTTAGAAACTGACGGAAATTATAGCACAAACTTGTGCCACATGCACCAAATTTGATATGCGGTCTGTTCCTCTCAATAACCGTGGTGGCTATTACTCCTAACCACTTCATATTAAGACAGACGTGTGAAACTCCAGTCTTAAAGGGGTTGATTGGTGGGGGTCTAACTAGGGGCGAGGAAGCCTTGCTCCAATCGACTATATGGGACTGCTGGAGATAGCTGAGGACTTGTATTTCTCCGGAAGCCGCCTAGAGCTGAATGGAGTGACCGCCACTCAATTCAAATGAGGGAGAACAGGTTCTTGTGATCAGCAGGGGCCACCCTGGTCGGACCCCTGCCAATCAGACACTTATGCCTCTATATTAATAGCCTAAAACCGCCACAAAGCTTACCGAAGTTTGATTTAGAGCGCCATTATTGGACTCTGTAATCTTCAGCAGGCTCCGAGTGGTGGCTGCAGAAGGTAGAATTTTGTCAGCTAACTATATTACAGTGTGTATGTATGTGTATTAACTTATATGTGTGTGTGTGTATGTTCCGCGATCACTCTAAAACGCAACTATCTATTTCAACGAAACTTGATATACACATCCCTTGCTACCTGGAAAGAAATCTTGTGGGGGGTCTCAGCTCTCTAGCACGTACCGTTCCTGAGAGATTCCCAAAAAATGACCTGCATTAGCCAATACAAGCCTGCAAGTCTCTCTCTTCATATCCCAACTGCCATACACAAGGTCACATGACCCTTATCAGCCAATAGAAGCTCGCAGGCCCTTAGTCTCTACATACACACAGTTTTACTCCAGGTTTCCATAACAACAACCCAGCCATTTTTCTTCACTGCTGTAGATCAGCTTTAGGCTAGGGCTACACGACGACGTATGTCACACGACACATAGGGCACAACTACACTGCTAAATGTGTTCTACCAATGTTGTGCGACGATTTCTATAATGATAGGCTATGGTGTTGCACTGCGACATGTGACATGCTGCTGCGACGCGACAGTCACTGAAAAATTAATCTTAAATTTTTTTTTTTTTTTTTTATATACAACTGTCGTGTCGCAGTCGCAGCATGTCACATGTCACAGTGCGACACCATAGCCTATCATTATAGAAATTGTTGAGACAAAATATTGCGCGACACATGTTGTCGTGTAGCCCTAGCATTAAGGGGGCGGGTACTGTGAGGTCCCTGTTAAGGCAGCGGGGTACTGTGAGGTCACTGTTAAGGCAGCGGGGTACTGTGAGGTCACTGTTAAGGCAGCGGGGTACTGTGGAGGTCACTGTTAAGGCAGCGGGGTACTGTGGAGGTCACTGTTAAGGCAGCGGGGTACTGTGGAGGTCACTGTTAAGGCAGCGGGGTACTGTGGAGGTCACTGTTAAGGCAGCGGGGTACTGTGGAGGTCACTGTTAAGGCAGCGGGGTACTGTGGAGGTCACTGTTAAGGCAGCGGGGTACTGTGGAGGTCACTGTTAAGGCAGCGGGGTACTGTGGAGGTCACTGTTAAGGCAGCGGGGTACTGTGGAGGTCACTGTTAAGGCAGCGGGGTACTGTGGAGGTCACTGTTAAGGCAGCGGGGTACTGTGGAGGTCACTGTTAAGGCAGCGGGGTACTGTGGAGGTCACTGTTAAGGCAGCGGGGTACTGTGGAGGTCACTGTTAAGGCAGCGGGGTACTGTGGAGGTCACTGTTAAGGCAGCGGGGTACTGTGGAGGTCACTGTTAAGGCAGCGGGGTACTGTGGAGGTCACTGTTAAGGCAGCGGGGTACTGTGGAGGTCACTGTTAAGGCAGCGGGGTACTGTGGAGGTCACTGTTAAGGCAGCGGGGTACTGTGGAGGTCACTGTTAAGGCAGCGGGGTACTGTGGAGGTCACTGTTAAAGGGGCGGGCTGCTTTGGAGTTCCCATTTTAATGTGGCAGGGCACTGTGGGGGGGGGGTCAGTGTTAAAGGGTAGGGGACTGTTGAGGTCACTGTTATGGGGGATACTTTCGATATCTTTTAACACACACACAGTCTTGGGTAAATAGAGCAGTTAGCCGTGTCTCTATGGGCATTTTATACCTATATTTTTATATACATTTTTATATATACATTTTGTATGGATTAATTATATAATATAAATTTAAGCATCATTTTTCTTGCTGTAGGCATTTGCAGAAAAGCCTAGTGAAGAGACCCCCACCGAGGAGAAGATTGTAAAAGACTTGGAGAAGATGTCTGAGAAGGAGAAGAGGAAATTGTTGAAGAAGGAATCTCCAGAGCTGATGGAGCTGATACAAGATCTTAAGCAAAAGGTGACCGGACTTCCTGCAGTTCTGTACACTTGTATATGGTACAGTGTTGGATGTAAAAATGTCAATGACAGATTGTTATCGTGGCTTCAGAATACTTTGTTCCCAGGGAATATTGTCCTAAAATAGCGGTCTCCGACCTGTGACTCTCCAGCTACAACTGCCAGCTTGCCGAGACAGACTATTGGGCAGACTAGATGGGCCAAATGGTTCTGATCTGCCGAGACATTCTATGTTTCTAAGACCACCTCGGGCTGGGATCAGAGAATCAGTACCTTTCATATTCCTGGCTTCATAGTCTATTAACTAATTACTTCTATGTATGTCTTCAATAGTTGGCTGAAGTGAAAAATGAATTGCAACCGTTGATCACAATGGTGAAAGGTGGAATTATCCCTAAAGGAAAGGTAATGAATGTTCCTGCAAGCCACGTGCTTCACGTTTATCTGTGGTTATTACCTAGCAAATATCATGCTTACTTTGGAAGCTGTAATTGCAGACAATTTCAGTGGCTGATATGGGAAAGAGGGTTTGAAATGACTCTTAAAGGGGCTCTTGCCCTTGGGGCCATGTATGGATTTAGAGCTGAGCCCCATTGACGAGTGATACGGTTTCTGGAAGAAGGCAGCCATGTTTTCCTCCTCTTGTACAAGCTCCTTTAAGTGCAGTATGTTCATTTACAGGAGCTTAGTGCAGACTGTGCACTCTCTATAGCCTCATTCTGCTGACACCTGGGCACTAGATTCTATGTCTTCCAAAGACGCTGCCAGTTAGAAAAAGGTCTCCACTTAGGCCTCATGCACATTGACCGTATTTTGCATCCCTGTCCAATGGGCATTTTTGTACATTGCACAAGGATCCATCCATTTCTATGGGTCCGCAAAAAAAAAAAAAAAAAAAACGGACAGCAAACCGATGTTATGTGTATACTGTCTACATCCATATGTCTGTTCCACAAATTTTAGAACATGTTATATTCCTGTCCGTTTTGCGGACATGAATAGGCATTGCAAACAGAAGGTGTCTGTATTTTGCTGATCTGTGGTTTGCGGACTGAAATATGGACACAGTTGTGTTGTGTAGCCCCCTCCCTTAGGTTTTGTTTTTTTTTGTGGCTTTTTTTTTTTTTTTGGGGTCTTTCTTTAAATCGCCCACATTTTCCTTTTTTATCAGACCTTTTTTTTATAGAAAAATCTATGGGAAAATGTATGAAAAATGCAGAGCTTGCTGTGATTTAAAAAAAAAAATTAAAACTGGCAATTATCTTAAAATGCCATTACAAAAATGCAGTGTTTGTAGGGTATTCTCTAATTTCCTATTAGTCAACATGTACCATCTGGTCGTGGCAGTTCTTCCCTTAAAATAAATAAAAAAGAAAAAGCTGTGATTTGCCCTACCTGTATAACCACCTAAACACTGTGTTATGTCAGAGGGGGCGGGGCATGACTCAGGTGTTCTCTTTGGTGGTGTGAAGCCTTGTGTCATGCTCCACCCCCTTACGGGCTGCACTAGGCATAACAAAGTGTATCAGTTTAGCTTAGTGTTTCTGTAATGTCTGGCGGCTGGGACTGCTAGTTATATGGAGAACAGATTCCTTTGCTAACAATCAGTACCGCAGTGGCTGTACATGCGCAGTCACTGTCCACTGAAATGAATGGGCCTTATGGAAATTTCTTTGAATCAGATAAGTTTTTATTGGTTTATGAAAATAAACATTGACATGTAACACATTTTTTGCATTAGAGGCTTTGTACATTAAAATGCAAAGATAATATTTGTACAACGCAAAACAACCAACATACAAAGATCTTGGTATACAAACCCAAACGGATTGCCCCCCCCCCCCGCCCACTTTGAGACACTGACTAGGAGACAACCATCTTATACTTCCATATAGAGAGATCCATCTATGGGATATATATCTCATCCTAATACACAATATTAGTAGTCGCTGACCAGTATGCCATTTTCTGAATATAAGATCATGCAGACTCAGGTTAAATAACCTCAAGCAACCTTTAATTACTCCCACCGGTATCACCCCGTGACAATCCTAAAACCAGTTTGGAAGGTCAATCAAGGGCTACAAACTCCAGAATTGTCTATCCATGGACCCCAGATATTTTCATATTTTGATAGACAATTACGTTTCAAATAAATTTCCCTTTCCAACCGTATTACTACATTAATTCTTGCAATAAATTCAGAGATGTTCGGGGGAAGTGGCTGTATCCATTTAGCAGCCAGAGTTTTGCGCGCCTGATACAAAATACCTAATAATTCCAACTATAATATACGGTTGCATACGTGTTGTTATCCAATATCCCAAGCAGACACAGTCTGGGATCCAGTTTATAATTATTATTTATTATTAAAGCGCCATTCATTCCATAGCGCTGTACATATGATAAGGGGTGCACATACATAATACAGACAATTGCACTAATTATAAACAAGACGAGTTACAAACTGGTACAGAAGGAGAGAGGGCCCTGCCCGTGAGGGCTTACAATCTACATGGTATGGGAGAAGGACACAGTAGGTGCGGGTGAAGTTGGTCGTGGCGGTATAGAGGCAGCAGGGTCACTGGTTGTAGGCTTGTCTGAAGAGGTGGGTTTTCAGGTTTCTTTTAAAGGATTCCACTGTAGGTGAGAGTCTGATATGCTGGTGTAGTGAGTTCCAGAGTATGGGGGATGCACGGGAGAAATCTTGGAGTCGATTGTGTGAGGAGGCGATAAGAGGAGAGAAGGAGGTCTTGTGAGGATCGGAGAGTGCGTGTGGGGATGTATCGGGAAAGTAGCTCAGAGATATAGGGAGGGGACAGGTTATGGACGGCCTTGTATGTATTTGTTAGTATTTTAAAGTGAATTCGCTGGGCAATGGGGAGCCAGTGAAGGGATTGGCAAAGGGGAGAGGTGGGTGAGAGGTGGATTAGTCGGGCAGCAGAGTTGAGGATAGATTGGAAGCGTACGAGAGTGCTACATGGAAGGCCATAGAGGAGAATGTTGCAGTAGTCTAGGTGGGAGATGAGGGCATGTACAAGCATTTTCGCAGATTCAAAGTTAAGGAAAGCACGGATGCGGGAGATGTTTTTGAGTTGGAGGCGGCAGGTGGTGGAAAGGGCTTGGATGTGTGGTCGGAAGGAAAGGGCATAATCCAAGGTCACTCCAAGGCAGCGGACTTGGTTGACCGGGGAGAGTGTGCAGCCAATGATCGTGATAGATAGGTCTGTTGGGGGGGGGGGGGGGTGAGCAAGATGGGGGAAAGATGATGAATTCTGTTTTATCCATGTTAAGTTTTAGAAAGCGAAAGGCGAAGAAGGATTATATAGCAGATACATTGTGGGATTCTTCATAGTAAGGTGGTGATGTCTGGACCAGAGAGGTAGATTTGTGTGTCGTCAGCATAGCAGTGAAACTGAAAGCCATGGGACTCTATGAGCTGTTCCAGGCCAAAAGTGTAGATAGAGCTTTGAGACGAGGAGGTGGGCCAAAAGTGTAGATAGAGAAGAGCAGGGGTACTAGGACAGAGCTTTGAGACAAGGAGGTGGTGTGAGAGTGGGAGACTCTAAACGTCTGGTCTGTGAGGTATGATGTGATCCAGGAGAGGGCCAGGTCAGTGATGCTAAGAGATGAGAGTTTGTAACAGAAGGGAGTGGTAAACAGTGTCGAAGCAGAGGACAGGTCGAGGAGGAGGAGGACAGAGTATTGTTTATTGGTTTTGGCTGTTAGTAGGTCATTGGTGACTTTGGTAAGGGCAGTCGTAGTCGAGTGGTGGGGTCGGAAGCCAGATTGTAGCTGTTCAAAGAGGGAGCAGGAGGAGAGGTGAGAGGACAGTTCAGAATGGACATGTTGTTCAAGTAGCTTTGAGGCATACGGAAGAAGTAATATGGGCTGATAACTGGACAAAGAAGATGGGTCAAATGAAGGCTTTTTGAGGATAGGTGTAATGGTAGCACATTTAAAAGCAGAGGGGAAGACACCAGAGGTTAGTGATCGGTTGAAGAGATGAGTTAGGGCTGGGATAAACACTGGTGAGGTTAGGGATGAGGTGGGATGGGATTGGGTTAAATGCACAGGTGGTCAGATGAGATTTGGAGAGTAGAGTGGAAAGTATTTCTTCTATAATAGTGGAGAAGTGGGTTTTGGCAGAAGAGGACCGAGCAGTTGTGTAGAGGGTCTGTGGGGACTGTGTAGTGAAGCTTTCTCTGATGTTGACTATCTTTTGTTTGAAATATTTGGCAAAGTCCTCAGCTGAGAGGAGGGGATGGAGATGGGAGTTAAGTGTTAAAAAGTTGTTTAGGGTTGTGGGACAGGGAAGATATGAGAGATGAGAAGTAGGCCTGTTTTGCATCAGCGAGTGAGGATTTGAATATGAGGAGGGATTGCTTGTATGTGGTGAAGTGATCCTTAGAATGGGATTTCTTTCATCGCCGCTCGGCAGCACTGGAAGCTTGTCTGAGTATTTTGGTCAGGTTGGTGTGCCAGGGTTGTCTGTTAATTTTTAAGGTTTTGTTGTGTGTGAGGATGGCAACAATGTCCAGAGCTGTACTTATTGTGGTGTTATACAGGGTGGTGGCAGTATCTGGGTCTTGGAGGGAACAGATGGTAGAGAGTGGGAGAAGAGTCAGAAAGCAAGCGAAAGTCGAGATGTTTAAGATTAGCACTATATATTTTATCAGGTTAACTATTCCCGTCCAATATCCTTGTAAGGCATTGCAACTCCACATCATATGGAACAAACCAGCCCCTTCTTCCCTGCATCTCGGACAAAAGGAGTCAGACCTATATCCCACCTTCCATAAAAAGATTGGGGTTCTATATACCCTGTGTATCATAAAAAGTTGGGATAGTCTAGCTGCTTCACTAAGAGACAGAGTAGGAGTCAGTGCAAGTATGTCCTCCCATTGGGTGTCTGTAATGGGGCCTCTATTATTTTGCCTTGACCTTGAGTGGGAAATTTTCAACTGTTCGCTCTGCAAAGCTGCAAAGGGGGCTATCTCTACTAATTTTTTTAAATATTTGGTGAGAGTCAAATTGCAAAGAGGACACTTTAAGTTGTGAATTAATAGAATGTCTTAGTTGTAAGTATTTATAGAAGTGAGTGGACATTAAACCGAACTCAGAGCAGAGTTGCGTGAATTGTTTCAGGAGGCCTTGAGAATAGAGTTGTCCTATATTCCATAACCCCTTTCGCTCCCATACAGAGAATCCTTGAAGTTTGGAAAGTTCAATTAATTTAGAATTATTCCAAACAGGAGACAAATTATGTTAGTCTGTGACTCCCAAAATTTCCCTAAAATTTTCCCCAGACTTTCCGCCTTAATCCAACAGTTGGGAGGGCTTTAAGAGTCGGTAAATCTTTCTCTAAAATTGAAATAGAAGGGCAATATCCAGACGCCCACTTTACCAGTTCTCCGCTCCTTCCCACCTTTCCCGGCATACCCCAACCGTTAAAGTGTTGCAGTTGAGCTGCCCAAAAATATAGGAAAGGGTTGGGTAATGCTAAACACCCCATTTCTTTATCTCGCTGCAACTTTTCATACTGGACTCTACTACATTTATTTTTCCTTAACAAATATTTGCTGCATCTTATAATAATACTGCATGGGTATCCATACTGGTGAGTTATGCAATATGTAAAGTAACTGTGGCATTACATTCATTTTAAGGATGTTACCTCTACCTATTAAAGATAATGGGAGTTTATGCGCCAAGTAGCTGTCTTCATTTTAAACCTAGCCAATAACTGTCTGGTTATCTATAATGTATGACTGGGGATTAACTGAAATATTAATTCCAAGATATTTGAAGGAGGAGACTACTTTCAAATTAATGTGGTCCAAACAAAACGTTTGCGGAAGGGGGGTCAGTGGAAGGATAACAGATTTTGTTCCAATTAATCTGTAAACCAGATTGTCTTCCAAAATCTGATACTTATGGAAATGTCTGAATTAGCCCACTTGACTACTTGTACCAGCAGGGCTGTGTTCCTGGGATAAGGTCTTGGGTCTGGTCTGCTGGATCTCCACCAGTGATACTTATATAACATTTTGGCTTTGACAGGCTCTCTTCTCTGCCTTTGCAAATTTATAAAGAACTGGTTGTTGTGTTTTATAGGGCAGTACCTACCTACAGACGAAATACCATCTGTATTTAAAGTAAGTACCATGAGGAAGTTCTGTCCAGTTTCTTTCTCGTTCTCCTCGTTTTCATTCTGTACTCATCCTTTATGTACTTTCTAGCTATTGCATGAACATTAGCTACTACCTGCTGCTGAAGGCAAAAAGAATAGCAATCAGCGGGCACCCCGTGATCGAGAGGCTGGTCACGTACAGGAACGTGAGTCGTTTTACTCTCTAGATTACTATAGTCTTAGCTGCCGCTCGCCAGTCCTCCAGTCTAAATATTTCCTATCATAATTTTTAGCTGATAAATGAATTGGCTGATGTGGATGAGAGATTATCTCCAGAAATTCGTCTTTTGCTATCTGAAGAGTTTCAGAAAAAGGTTTCCGAAGGAAAACTTAGCACCCAAGAGCCGAAACCGTCTAAAAAACCCGCTATCAAGGTAAATGGGAGTAAATGAATTCTAATCTCAGATGCCTCCAGAAAGCCATGAAAACATCATTGGTCCCCGAGTTCCAGACTAAAAGATGTCATGAGCAATATGGAACCGTATAATGTGATATATTATATACACTGTGCCATACTCCTCCACTTAGGAGCACTAAAACTGGCAGCTTTATGGCGGAATATAATACCACTGTATGTTGGATCCTCAGCACTACGATCACTGACATGGTCAGTCATGGGATGTAGCTGAACATTTAGTGTCTAAAAGGTTAAAAGGGCTCTCCCCTGAATATATTATAAGCTTGATCTGTGAGGGGCTGACCACGGTGACTTCTAGCAACCACAAGAAGGGGGCGGTGCTGTGTTTCTAGTAGGGACCCTAAAAACTGAAATGGGAAAGGGAAGTTCGCACAGTTGTTTCATAGACCATGGCAGAGTCACTGTGCGTGCTGCTAGAAACTAGGACCCCAGTTTTGGGATCACTGGGATTTCTTATGTTTGGATCCTTCAGACTTTTGTGGCCATCAGCTGGGGGACCACTCCATAGGTGGCAGTGCATGAAAAAATACATTACATAGTCCATAGATGTCCTCTTATGAGAGCCACTTTTAGCATTGGATAATGGATGGGGGATCACAATCGGGGGACCCCACTTTTATGTGGCCAATTAAAGCAAATTGGACAATCCCTTTAGTATAAGTGTAAGATAGTATTGATGTGAAAGAAGGGCTCCATATTGCATTCATCAGCCATGTTCTTCTCCAATGTACACAGTGACTTTGATAACCTTATTCTATGTGTAATGCAGCGCCCTATATCGGAGGCCAAGCCCGAGGATGACAGCGATATGGATGAAGAGGCGGCTCTCAATTACTACAGAATGATGGAGAATAGATTATTACAAAAGAAGAAACCTGCGGAGGAGCAGATGTACGTAACCTTACTGGCTGTGAAGTAATGTGGCCTCCCTGGAGGTTCCTAGTTCCTCCCTAATACTGTGACATTGTTTTCTAGTGTGGAGGCGCCATCTGAAGAAATGGATCCCAATGCCAAGAGAGGCATCACTTACCAGGTAACGTGGAAGTTGTCCTAACTTGCCAAGGAATGCGTGTCTTCCAGAACCAAAATCTTTTTGCAGTGCCCTTTCATTCTGGCTTTCAGTGGCACTCTACAATCAGAGACTTGACCAATGTGTGGTCATCTTGCATGTATTCATGACACGTCAGAAGACACTGTGACTGAATTTCTCCTACAATGGAACGGTTCTAGGAAATGTTTCTGGAGAAAATGGTCTTCATCCAATGCTTTCTAAAAGTTGTGAAGTCAGTAGGAAACAACTTTTGGCATTGGTCTCTTAAATTTCATTCTCATTGCAGATTGCTAAGAATAAAGGGCTTACACCGAAAAGAAGGAAGATTGACCGTAACCCAAGAGTTAAGCACAGAGAGAAATTCCGACGTGCAAAGATCCGCAGAAAGGGCCAGGTATGTATCTGTGTATTCTGCTATTTTCCTGTCCAAATGCTGCATTTTTCAGAAGTACCCGTGAGCTTTTGTGGATCGTAGTACACAAGTTCTGAGAATCTTCAGGTCTGGACAGTATGGCCTTAGGATGCAAAGGACCCGCCAACACATGTGAACATAGCCTTGCCCTGTCGACTGTATTGCAAAACACTGTTCCTATCTATTAGGGGGGTATCATCTTCTGTTAGTGAACATCCCGGCCTTAGATGCATGCACAAATGTGTGTGTATTAGTGATTAGACATCTCTGTGCTATAGACTGGTAAAAATCCAAGCAGGCAGATCCCTAAAGTCAGACTATTATGGTATATCTAGTCAATGTCCCACATTTACTAATGTGACTGCAATGCTAGATTTTGCTGTAAATGACACCAAAAAGTGGCACAATTTGGCACACCTAGGTTAAGGGAAAGTTTCTGTCCTAAGGGCTCATGCACACAAACGTATTTTCCTTCCGTGTCCATTCCTTTTTTTTTTTTTTTGGCCCGTATAACCATTTGTTTTAATGGGTCTGCAAAAAAATAAATAAATGGAAGTTACTCCGCGTGCATTCCGTATCCATATGTCTGTTCCGCAAAATATAGAACATGTCCTATTATTGTCCACATAAACACAAGGATAGGGCTCTTCTATTAGGAGCCAGCTGTTCCGTTCTGTAAAGTATGGAATGCACATGGTCGTATTTTTTGCGGATCTGTGTTTTGCAGACTGCAATATACATACGGTCGTGCGCATGAGCCCTAAAAAAGATGTTTTTTTTAATAGGAAAGGGGTGTGGGTTAAGATGTGCCATTTTGCACCAAAATTGCTCCACGATTCCATGATAAAATCCTGTCTCGGAGTAAGCAAACCATTAGTTGGTACAAAGTCAGAGAAAAGTGTCTGTCCCTGCACCAGATATATCATCCAGCCTGAGCCTCTGTGATCAATATTGGTGCAGTTCTAGACAGACGGTTTAAGTTTACTCCATCTGGAGGCTTAGTAAATCTGCCCCAATAATCCTAAAGATCTGTTGTGAAAAGACGTTATTTAATGTCTGATTGTAAGAGGTGCAGTGCTTGAGTACTTACACAGTGGTTTTCAGGCTCACAGTTGATTGCTCTGCAGGGCCCGCTGGGCCAGTTCTGATCTTGTTAGGGCCCTTGCACACGACCGTATGCCCTCCGAGATATACGGTCCATGAGCGGGCCACGGACCGTATGGGACCATGGGAGCACACAGCATCATAGATTACAATGATGCTGTGGACGTGTGGATGTCGGGCCGCCCGCGAGGCTATTGTCCCGCACTCATAAGATCATATGAGTGCGGGACAATAGCCCGGCGGGCGGCCCGACGTCCACAGCATCATTGTAATCTATGATGCTGTGTGCTCCCATGGTCCCATACGGTCCGTGGACCGTATATCTTGGAGGGCATACGGTCGTGTGCAAGAGGCCTTAGAGCTATCCCATTCGCATAGGTAAATTGCATGTTTCTGCAGCAATCTCTCATGTGGATGACTGTAAGCTTCTAGCAATCGGCATTCTGAGCGCTGGCTCTACCTATACATTCCAAGCTTACGTTTTGTGTGGTAAAAGGCTCCTTAGCCTGACTGATCTCTATAGCGTGGTTGATCCCTACGGGTAAAGCTATCTGTAGACCTGCTATACACACTCCTTAGCTGCAGGGTCAGTGGGAATCGCATTGTGATGGCTGTGTTTGTGTAATCCCCATCAGTCAGTTGACCTGTTTATGTGGTTCTTATAAGACCTCTTTCACACAAGTGAGTTTTCCGTACGAATGCAATGCGAACGCATAGCACCCGCACTGAATCCTGACCCATTCATTTCAATGGGTCTGTGTACACGAGCGTTGTTTTTCACCCATCAGTTCTGCGTTGAGTGAAAATCGCAGCATGTTCTATATTCTGCGTTGTTCATGCAGCCCTGGCCCCATAGAATTGAATGGGGCTGCGTGAGAAACGCATTGCATCCGCAAGCAAGTGCGGGTGCGATGCGTTTTTCACTGATGGTTGCTAAGAGATGTTGTTTGTAAACCTTCAGTTTTTTATCACGTGCGTGAAAAACGCATCAAAACTCATTGTACCCGCGTGGAAAAAACTGAACAACTGAACGCAATCGCAGACAAAACTGACTGAACTTGCTTGCAAAATAGTGCGAATTTCACTGAACGCATCAGGACCTAATCCGTCACGCTCGTGTGAAAGAGGCCTAAGACTCCTCTACAACCTCCTCTTTTCTGCCTATACTGACTTATGTTTATGCTGTTAACAGGTACGTGAGGTCCGTAAGGAAGAAGTCCGATATTCCGGGGAGCGCTCTGGTATCCATGCTGGAGTTAAGAAGAGTATCAAGCTTAAATTTTAATGTATTTGAGGTGAAAGATTGTACAGTAAAAGCTTGTATTTGTACTGGTGTCCATTTTCTGTTATTTCCAAAGACAATTATTATGATCACACGTAACTCACATTAAACAGACTGAATTTTTAATATAGGTTTAGCAAATCTGGGTCAATTTTACTTGCACACTCCTGGTTCAGGAGATTGAAGGGTTAAAGGATTGTCACAGAATGACAACTTATTACCTATCCATTGAATGGAACGGCAGTCGAGAATGTGGACCCCTGCGCCATTCACACTCTGAGACTTGTGCAGATAGTGCTGTACTGTTCACTTCTCACACTGTACGTGGCCTATACAATCTGGAGGAGGAGACATGACATGGACATGATCTATATCATGCTAAATCCAATGCGTAGCTCTGGCTGTACAGTATAAGGTCAGCCGTAAAGAACGGAGTCATTGGCCATAAAGGCTCGACCGCGCTGCTGGTGGGAGATTTATGAGAACTCCTCCACAGTAAGAGTGAATCCCTTACCCACAGCAACTATGTGGTATCCAAAAGAAATAAAGGAAAGTCTGGCCTGAGTTTTCAGCCTGTGAATGTTTTCTGTTCAGACAGTGTGAATTCTTCCTAGCATTCGCTAGTGCACTCTTTTATGTGGTAAAAATGGATCCTAGCAAGGACATCTCTGGGTGTTTCGTCTGGAAGATGTTTAGGCTTGGCAACCCTATGTGCCCTGTCAATAATGAGGTCGCGATCTGAGCACGAGGGTATGAGCAATTTCAATAGGCACTTTATATAATCAGACAGATCCGCTGGGGCAACACTTTCTGGGATCCCCCGTAATTTAAGGTTATTTCTGCGGGATCTGTCCTCAAGATCCGCAACTTTAGCCTTAAGATATGAAACTTCAGCAGCAAGTGCTTCATGTTCGTCTATCAAGTTGTTATGTAAAGCGGCAAACTCCCCCATTTTTTTCTTGCACATGTTGTGTTCTATTGCCCAGATCCGTGACTGTGGCCTGCAATGGCGATATTAGACTCGACATATGTGCGGTCATGGAACTGTTGAATGCTAACAGCATCTGCTTCATTAAGCTACTGGAAGTGGGTAAGTCATTCGTGGGGAAGGATTGCAAAGCCTCCACTGTGTAAGGAGAGTCTCTCTCCTCCGGGAGTTCCGTCATGCTGTGACTTGGGTGACCGGACTCTTGGATCCGAGGCCTCCGCTTCTCTGGACTGGCCGACGGTGAGGCCTGAGCGGCAATTACTGCAAGCGGGGATCCCGCGCCCGAGCTAGGCCGACTGACCTGAGAGGTTGAACGGGGGGAGGAAGATGCCGATGCTTTAGAGGCAGCCGCTTTCTCTGAGCTCCAGTGGGTCTTCTCCCTCTCCTCCGCTTGTCTTGGGGTCGGTGTTTTGACACCTCCAGTGCTGCTCGTGTCCGGGGCCATGGAGGAGGTCTCCCCGTCTGCGCCATCTTGGCTCCGGTCTTTACTAAAGAAAAATTCCAGCTTTCCTTGTGCTTTAGACGCTCTTTTACCCCTCGTCATCATGAGGGTCTTCACCAGTGTCTGGCAGACGGTCTAGTGTGTTGAAAAAGACCACTTTGAAGGGCTTTTGCTGTGGTAGTCGCAGTGTAGGAGCGGGAGCTCTGGTTTACGCGTCCATCTCCCTCGGCAGCTTGGCCACGCCCCCCGACAGTGTGAATTCTAACAGGAATGTTCTTGGAACGTTTTCTATTAATATTAGCAGTAGACTTGAGCGAATCGAGCTTCGGATCATAGATCTAAAGTTGATTAGTTTAAAAACTTCGTAGTTAATGCTGTTTCCGCACAGCATTAAAATGTATTGGCTCTGTGGAGCCAAACTTCATATCATCCAGAGTCATGCAAGGCTTTGGTGAATGACTACGGTATTCCTATCTGCGTATTTAAAAACATTTTTTTAAATGGGAATCTGAAGTGGGCTTTGAAACCAAAGTACCAGCCAGTGCCAAAAGCCACTTCGGATACCTATTTTAAAATGTTTTTGGAAACGCACATGGGAATACCGTAGTCATTCACCAAAGTCTTGCGAGACGAAGTTTGGTTACACAGAGCCAATAGATTACGGAAACAGCATCAACTATGAATCGACTTTGGATCTATGATCCGACGCTCAATTTGCAGCAAGATCAAAGACACGCTTCTACAGCAGACTCCTAAAATCCTACATCTGGTTTACGTGGACCAGCAGTTTAACTGAACATAATTTATAGGGTCGATTCACATGACCGTATTCATTTTGCAGTCCACGAATTGCAGCTCTGCAAAACACAGATACTGGCTGTGTGCATTCCACGTTTTGCGGCTCTACACACCCACAAAATGGACAAGAATAGCACATGTTCTATTTTTTGGCAGGGCCGTGGAACAGACTTAGAGATCGCATCTTTTTCTGCCTCATTGAAACTGATCCGCAGCAGAAATACGGTCGCGTGAATGGAGCCTTAGGGAACATGGGCTCATGCACATAGGAGAGATGCGCACAAAACCGGCGGGGCTCCTTAGCATGGACCTGTATGAAGATAGATACTAAAGGGAACCTGTCATCAATTTTATGCTGATCTCATTAAGGGCAGCATAAAATAGTGACAGAAATGCTGATGTCAGCGATGTGTCACTCATGAGCTTCAAGTAAGTGGTTGCCAAGAACCAGCATCATAATCGCTGCAGCCCAGGCCTTGAGAAGAGTCCAGTCTACCTGAGAAGAGTCCTGGTTATACATAATCTCCTGCTCTCTCGCCATCTGCTGATGATTGGCAGTTCTCTCCTAGACAGAAAGGGCGAAAACTAGGTATTAGACGGTCAGACATCAGCAGGTGGCAGGAGAGCAGGAATCCATGAATAACCAGGACTTTTCTCAGGTGGCTGTGACTCTTTTCCAGGCCCAGTCTGCAATCATTGTGATGTTGGTTCTCAGCAACCACTTACTTTTAACTTATAAATGACAGATTGCTGAAATCATCTCGCCTGTCTCTCCTTTATGCTTCCATTAGTATGGACAGCATAAAGGTGATGACAGGTTCCCTTTAGGCCACAGGTATTCATCCTTACGGCTTCTTAAAAAAACTGCCCATGTCCAAGAAATCTCCATCTGCAGAATAGCTGCATGTTGGGCGATGAAGTACGGGATAAGACCAAGCAGAAGGCTGAGACTTTAGAGCGGAAAACTAGTAATGTTACTGAAACTAAACTTTCCATTGTTGGAAAGGGCTCATTCACATGGTGGATTTTGTGCACAGAATCTGCCTCCCATGGTTTCTAATGAGAAGATAAGCTGCCTGATATGATTACTATGCAGATTTCCAAACCTCATCAAGAAGTGACATCTCCTTTCTTGGGGCAGTTGTCTGCACACGGATTGAATGAGACTACAAAAGTGAGCTGACCTGTTGCATGTTAAGTGTAGAACTTCTAATTTCTGAGGCGGATTCTGAAGTGTATGGTGAAAAAAAACTAATCTGCTGTGTGAACATACCCTCAAAGGGAGTTTTGTGGATTGAAACTGCTGCCAGATATAGATGGTAACGCCATGTATTTGCCACACCACAGCCCCGCTGCTGAGCGGTGGCTTCAGTGATATCCTGCTTGGATATTGGATGCTATTTTTTTCATTATAAAATTCTGCTTGTTTTGGGCTAAAATGTTTTTTTTTTTATTGGTTTTTATTAAAAACTTTAAAGTTTTTCCTCTCCAGCTTGCATTTTCACTACAGCTCCTCTTTCTCATTGAATTAGGGCTCATGCACACGTCTGTAGCTGCAAAATCCAGATACCGGCCGTTTGTGGAACAGAATGTTTGGCTCCGTAATACAGACAATAAGATATGTTCTATTTTTTTATTTATTTTTTGGCGGGGCCGTGGAATGAATGTATTGATGCGGACAGTACATTTTTTGTGGCCCCCGTTGAAATTTAAAAAAAAAATGCAGGTTGGATGCGAAATGAAAATACGGTAGTGTGCATGAGGCCTTAGTCAGAGGGCTGCTCTGAAGGCCAAATATGTAGCCCTTATTATTAGTTTCCCTAACAGCTCATAAACACTCACTTCAGCCATAGTCTTGTCAGTATGAACAGATTTTTAGTTTAAATGAGTGTTTCTGGTCTATCAGGAAATTAAAGAAACTGAGCTATAGAAACAAACTGTTGAATATTTGTAATAAAGAATATAGAAAAAATAAAGGATAAAATTAGCCTTTATTACACATAAACTAATAATAAAAAACATCTTAAGAGATGAGTCCTGTCCACTGAGCAATAAAGTAGCGTCTGAAGACAAAATGTAAACGGTGTATACACAATTGAATCAGGTTATTACGACCACTTTTGATGTCGGCAGTGTGTAGCTGGTGAAGGAAGTCCTGGTGGTGAGCTGGCTCAGTGGGTATATAGGGTGTGATAGGCTGTCTGCACACATATCTCTCGCTGTTGTCATGGGTAAAATAGGCGATTTATCAGAGTTGCAAAGAGGGATGATGATTGGCTTTTGGGCCAAGAGTGGCGGTATTACTTCTTTCTGAGACTGCGCAGTTTGTGAACTGCTCTCGTGCTGCTGTGGTGAACGTGTATCATGTATACAGATGGCACCATTGTTAATAAGCGATGTGGAAACTGCGGAGCACCACGTGCCATTGATGTGAGAGGTGAACTTAGGTTATGAAGGTGCACAAGGGCGGACTGACACTACAGTGGAGCAGCTCACAGCCAAAATGGACCAGGGGGCCACCAGACGTGTGTCTAAAACAGTTCAGAGAAACCTACTGCGTATGGGGCTCTGAAGCAGACGGACGGTCACTGCACCTCTGCTAACAAAGTTGCATCAGCAGACAGGCTTTCATTTTCACTGTGGTATTGGAATTGGACCATTACCAATTGGCAAAGGGTTGTCTTCACTGATGAAAGAAGTTTTCTGCGGATGAACGTTGGTAAGAAACATCAGAGAACAAAAACCCTGCAACCATTGCTGGAAGAACACAACCTGGTGGTGGCAGAGTTATGGTCTGAGGAAGGTTTTCTTGGCATTCTCTGGGCCCACTCATCCATGTGGAACTCTCAACTGATATAGGTATGAATCCATCCTTGCAGATCACGTACAACCTCACACACTGACTATCTTCCCTGGAGCAGATGGGCTCTACCAGCAATGTGAAGTCACGCGGCTTGAAATGTCCAACATTCATTGGAAGAGCATGACCAAGACTTCCAAGTACTACTTTGTGCCTCTAATTCCCAGACTTGAACCCAATTGAGCATCTGTCGGACCACCTTGATCGTCACGTTCGCACTAAGGATCCGTCTGCAGATGGGGGATGCACTGCAGTCAGCATGGCTCCACATACCTGTGGGGGTTACTCTGGATATTAGCTGCTGGTCATAATAATGTGATGTGACTGTGTAGTTTATCTCTGGCTGTATGTAAACCATGGACCTGCACAAGCTTCCCTATGGATACAGTCAACGCTCACATGATATAATGGCGCCATGTATTATTATTATTATTCTTACCACTGCATATTTGTTGTCTCAGGATTCAAACATCGTTTGGCGGTTGTACAGTCCCTCTCCTACCCGTCTCATTCATCCCTTAAAGCCCTTTAAACTGAGAACCGATTACCTGGTTATGTCGTTGATCGATGCCTGTTATGACCCAGAAGGTAAAGGGTCAGGACACAGCCGATTCTCTGTATATTACTATGGGTTAAACAAATTTGGATGAATTTTACAGATGCTGCTGTCCACTCTACTTCTGGATAATCATGAATGGGAAGAAGGACCACCCCAAGTTAGTGTACCTGCTGCCACACTGCCTGGTCTCACCTTATTTGCAAGGACAAGTAGAACCCAACAACTGGATGTCAAGTTGAGCATCATTAGTGCCAGAAGACCAGACATGAACAGTCCAATTCCTGTATACAGTACGCCTCGCAACCCTAAATTATACTGAGGGCCGAGTGTCAGGACGGGCAGCTAGTTGACTTCAGTCCCTTCAATAAACTGCGTGTGGCGCAAGGTCAGATCCTTGATGATCTTTTCTTCTATCTCCACCCCTGAGCGGTCTTCTTCATCAGATACGGAGAGCGTAGCCTCTTCTCTGCTGGTCACCACCACCACATACGCTCTCCGCGTGTCCAGGATGTTTGCCACCACCACCTGATGGCGGTAGGTCTCCAGCGCTTTCCGCGCTTTCTCTATTAGGATTTCTGTATCGGTCTCTAGTTTAAAAGAAATAACAAAGGCTTTGGGGGCCCAGTCCTTCACCAAGGGAGACAGCATTTTGGGAACCATCTTCATTGTGATCTGAAACATGGAGAAATCTGCGGTTATGGGTCTGAAAGTGTAATTAAGCTGGGGTTAAAACCATAACCCAAAGATGGTCTCCCACTATGGAAGACTCGCGTCTATGTATTTCACTGGGTGCCACGTATCACAACTGCAGACTTAATACTTCTCACAGCTGAAGGTGTGTGACAATGTATCCAATCATCTGTGAGCACAACACACCAGCAGCACAGATCTCTCTTCTGCCCTCATAGTTTTTCTACAAATGCTGTGGTAAAATATGACCACGAAATCAGAGAGTGGAAAACCCCAGGAGCGATGCGCTCCCGGGCCCTGAGCGGCTTCCTTGCACAGCGATCAGGGGAGCCGTTTACTGTCTGCGATAGCATGGGTCTCGCTGAAGAAACCCATGCTATTGCACTTCCTATTGCGCCCTGCAGGTGGCAGAGCTCCATAGAAAATCTGCAATGAATTGAAAGACAATTCATTGCAATGTGAGGGAGAAGCAATCTAATAATTGCTTCCAAGGCCTCATGCACACGACCGTTGTATGTTTTGCAGTGGCGCAAATTGTGGATCCGCAAAACACGGAAGGTGTCTGTGTGCGTTCCGAAGTTTGCGGAACGGCACGGACAGCCATTGAAATAACTGCCAATTCTTGTCCGCAAAACGGACAAGAATAGGATAGGTTATATTTTTTTTTTATTCATCTTTTGCGGCCCCAAGAAGTGAACGGGTGCTCGTCAAAGCCGCAAAAACTGTGGCTCGGATGCGGACCAAAACAATGGCCTTATAGTCACCTGGGGAGAAAAAGTATTTTAAAAAAGTGGCATTTAGGCTGTTCAGCTAAAATCTATTACACTGGAAAACTGTAGCAAACGCCCAGCTGTAAAAAGTATGAGGCTATGTTCACACATGGTGTAAAAACTGCGCTGTTGAACCAGCCTAGAATTCCTCACCGAAATCTGCACCAACACCCCTATGTGTAACAAGTGTATTGTATGGTTTTGGCTGCAATAGATTACATTTGCACTGAAAATATGCTGCATTTTTAGCAACCGAAAGGACATGAAGCCACATTAACACTACGCGGCATATCTAGAATTTGCTGAGCATTTTATGCTGTAAGTGAATAGTATTTGTTAGGGCTGTTTCACACGAGCGGATGCCGTGCGTGGCATCCGCTCCGTGAAAGAGTGCCAAGACCCGATGCAGACAGCAGAAGCACAGAGCAGTAACATAACTGATAATGCTCCCTGCCTCTCTGTGACTTCTTTGCTACGAAATCACTGTGAGATAAAGTTGTCATCGTGATTTCGTAGTAAAGAGATCACAGAGAGGCACGGAGCATTATCAGTCATGTTACTGCTCCGTGCTTCTGCAGTCTGCATTGGGTCTTGGCACTCTTTCACGGAGCGGATGCCACGCACGGCATCCGCTCGTGTGAAACAGCCCTTAAAGAGGTTGTCCCACTAAGACAAATTATCCCTTATCCACATGGGGGGGGGGCCCTGTTGGTCAGACGTCCACCGATCAAGAAAGCAGGGGCCCATGCTCCTCCTTCTGAATGGAGTGGTGGTCATCCATGTGTGCTGCCATTTTATTCAGCTCTATAGGGCTGCCAGGGATAGACGAGCACTTGCAGACAAACATGCGGATTTGCCACTTCATTCAAATGGAAAGAATGGGCCCCTATTCTCGCGATCGGCTGATGCCCCAGCGGTCAACCCCCGCCAATCAGACACTCATCCTGTGGATAAGGCCTTCTCCACATAACCGTGTCTCTAATACAATCCTCAAACCACTGGTCTGGAAAATACGGACACCTTCCACGTACAATCTGCATTTTTCTCACTCCCATCACTAGAAATGCCGATTCGTGTTCACAAAACGGCCCCTTTACACCCCGTTCACTCGCACGTTTCTGTACACCTGAGGTCTTAGTCTCCAGATGCATACAAGGCTGTTTCCATTGACTGGCAGAAAGTAAATCTCTTGAAACTGATGATGATATTCCTCTCCTATTCCTCCTATAAATGTATGTATAATGCTGGGGCTGCAAGCAACACACATTGCACAGCAAAAGACTGCAACTAATAATTGCAGCACACATTATGAACCGCAATGCAGCCTAAACTGACAACTGGGTGTTACCCTTTCCCTTGTCAGTAGTATGTGTCCTACCCAGTCTAAGGGCTCATGCACACGACCGTATGCCCTCCGAGACATACGGTCCGTGGCCGGCCCATGTCCCGAAGCGGCATACATCATGCGCACAGCATCATAGATTATGAGTGCGGAACAATAGTCCCACGGGCGGCCCAATGCGCACAGCATCACATTGCGCTCCCGTGTGCACGATGTATGCCGCTCCGGGACATATGGTCCGCTCACAGACCGGATGTCTCAGAGGACATACGGTCGTGTGCATGAGCCCTAACACTTTCAGCATTAATTATACCTATTAGTTCACATAGCATTATATTGATTTATGATGCTATGTAACCGTTACAGTTCTAGAATGTATTGGGTAACACTGACAGCATTATGTCAGTGTTATCCAATACATTCCAGACCCCTAAGGGTTACATAGCATCATAAATCAATGTAAAGCTATGTGACCGCAGCAGTGCTGGGAGTTCAGGACGGGAGATGCACTGTGGACTCGCAGCGTGACACACACACTCGTCTGCAAGGGGCTTTAGTGTCCGACTGTGTAGGGACCCACCCCACTGACAAACGGAACGGTAACTTCCAGTTGTCAATCTATTCATACATTTCTAGCAGGAATAACAGAGGAACGGCACAAGGATTTTTTAAAAGACGGCCATGTCAGGAGAGTTGACCGGTCCACATAAAAAAATTATATTTGAGTGCATTTTGAATTGAACTACCTGTAAGGGGCCGCTAGAGGACTGGATCTTGTGCTCGGGGATCTCTGAGGCAGGGATGTAGAAGTCTGATACTGCTGCAGCCAGGTAGAACATAGCACTGGATCCTGGAGGGAAGGGAACACGCAGCATTAGACGGTGCGATATACTGTATATATGTGACGGCTAACGAGATGGCAGCGCAATTATACCAAACATGTGAGGTGCAACAAACACGTCAAAAAGACTGTGCACGCTCCGAAAATCCCAAAACTATTTTCCTTATTACAGCCACACACATCTGTACCAGTTATGTCTGTTGTACTGATCCATTACAGGAGTAGACCAAGAAAAATAGCGGTGGCGGATCCAGTACATAACGGAAACCAACCGAGCAGATCCCCCTGGCTGTAATGGCGTCCGTTCAGGAGCCAATATAGATGTGAACATGTCCCAATGAGCTTTTAAAAATGTGAAGGTTCGTTAATAAAGAGACCTAGTGATGTGCCCCCAGTATGTCAGATGGGAATAACCCGTAAGGGGTGTCCTGATTAGAATACAGATTTTCAAGTACACTATAAGGCCACCTGCACATATTGCAGAATACAAGCGTTTTTTTCCGTGCGGATTCCTGTGCAGAAAAACCGCAGTGTATTACAGTACCAGCAAAGTGTATGAGATTACCCCTTACCCCAATCTCATATACACAGATTTTTCGGTGTAGATTTCCAAATCTGCAGCATGTCAATTATGTTTGTGGTTTTAGCTGCGAGTTTCATCCTTTTCAATGGAAGGGCGAGATCTGCAGCAAAACCGCGTCAAATCCACAAATGGACATTGCGGATTCACTACAGAAATGTGTGCAGGTCTAATGTGCAGGTGGACTAAGGGTGAGTTCACACGTAGGTTGGAAGGGAATGACATGGACGTCTCCTTACTGCTGGATCCACTTCTGGCTGTGGCTCAATACACTGGGGGGGGGACATTTATCAAGCTGGTGTAAAGGAAAACTGGCTCAGTTGCCCATCGCAACCAATCAGATTTCACCTTTCATTTTCTAAACAAGCTGTGAGAAATGAAAGGTGGAATCTGATTGGTTGCTATGGACAACTAAGCCAGTTCTACTTTGCACCAGATTGATAAATCTCCCCTTGTGTGTATGGCGCTTTACTCGCACAAGGCGGATACTTGTTATATTTCTGCGATGCTTTTGCAGTTTTATGCGGTGTGGATCAGCATGCCATTTAACGGGGCCAATCATCGCAGAAACATCAAGAACTGACACGTCCATTCTTCTTTATCCCCTGACAAAATTATCCTAGAATGTAAACTACTGTGTGGATTCCCATTAAAGGGCATCTGTCAGCAGATTTGTATCCATGAAACTGGCTGACCTGTTACATGAGCGCTTGGCAGCTGAAGGCCCCATATTCATATGTGCTCACAGTGCTGAGAATAATGATGTTTTAATATATGCAAATGAGCCTCTAGGAGCAACAGGGGCGTTACCATTACACCTAGGTCCTAGAGGCTCTGCTCTCTCTGCAACTGCCTTTGACTTTAGAAGAAGTCAGGACCAGGTGTGATGATGTCTTTACTGTCTGATCCTGTCAAAGTGCAGAGGATGCAGCAGTTGCAGAGAGAGCAGAGCCTCTAGGTGTAATGGTAACGCCCCCGTTGCTCCTAGAAGCTCATTTGCATATATTAAAAGTTCCTATGTGTCTAAATTACTGAGAAACATTAACATGGGACCAACACAGATGCCTTCAGCTGCCACAGGTACAGATCTGCTGACAGATGCCCTTTCAAACAAATGGAGCAAGGTAGGCTGGCACAAAGTTATGGTGGCACCAAGCCCTCCACATAAAGGAAAGCAATGGCATCAGACGGACACACCTAGAGGGCTGAGGGCCTGGGCAGCGGCCAGCAGCAGGTGCAGGTAGTCGGACAGGGTATTGAACTCTATGGGCAGCAGCCTGCCGGACTCCTTCGTGCTCTTATAGTCCTGCAGGATCTGCACGATGCCCGGCAGCTGGCTCTGTTCAGCCTCCACTCTGGGAGCGTCATCCCCCGGGGCGCTGGGCAGGTGCAGCCGCAGGACATCCAGCCAGTTGGTGGCAGCATAGCGCCGGCTGTACGGGTACATGGAGCGATGTCTGTGCAGAAAGAGGACGGCGTAACCAGCTTGCAGGAAATACTCGGCTGATGCTGCCCCCCGGCGGCCGCTGCTGAAATTATCCAGGAAGCGAACGGTGCGAGATTCTAGCGGGACCTTGGTGCCCCCAGAGGTGACCAGCACCACCCTGCGCCCTATCGGAGTGGTGGCCGCGGGCAAACGCCTCCATTGCCCGAGCGGCATCCTCCACCGGCACTTGTGGGGGAGCGAAGTCCTGCCGGATCTGAGCTGCTGGGTTGGCCTCGGCCATAGTATGCGGCGTCTAAGAAAAGTTGTGTCTCAGCTGCAGGCACCGTAAGGACCTTGTGACGTCGGAGGGTCACGTGACATGCCAAAGTCACGTGGTTGTGAAGCAGCGGCGGGATGTAGCAGCATGCCTGCCGCTGTGGTAATGATTAGTAATGTCCAAAATAATAGCTAGCCCTGATCATGGTGTTTACGGTGAGTTTGGGACTGAGGCTTCCAGCATCACGTGGCCTTGTGACGTCACAGCGTCCTTACGGCGCATGGAGTTTAGACACTACGGTATAAGAAACTTCACGTTAGAACTGTTACTGGAAGTACAGCCTTATTACGCTTTACGACATTTCCTGTCGTGA
Organism: Bufo gargarizans; assembly: GCF_014858855.1. Classification (NCBI taxonomy): domain Eukaryota; kingdom Metazoa; phylum Chordata; class Amphibia; order Anura; family Bufonidae; genus Bufo; species Bufo gargarizans. Next base: position 642,130,878 of record NC_058081.1, read on the forward strand.
CGGAAGTGGCAGGTCCGCCATATTTGAATCGGGCATTTACTTGCTTGTGGTATTTATATAATAGTTAAAAATCACGACGCGTCGTTAATCTTGTATGAGCCATAAAGGGTTAATCGCTGCCCCAGTCTGACAATTCTAACAGTGTTTCTGCCACAGTGGGGGGAAACCCATGCGGTGACGTCACATGACAACTAATCTCAGCGTCCTTAGCAACCGACGTCCTGGCCACTGCATGTAACGCATCGCAATTGCTGTCTCATGGCGAACGTGAACCCCCTATCCAACCCCAAAGGGGTGAAGCTGCAGTGCGAGCTGTGCCGCAGCCCGGCTCACATACAGTGCAGGGGCTGCAAGGTGACTTATTACTGGTGAGTATAATGTAATATGCTGCCAGGAATGCTGCGTTATTGCGGGATCTCTGTACAAATAGACGGGAGACATGACCAGATCTGGTGCAAAACAGCCATTCCTTCTACCCTATCTAACCTCTTACATTATCAGCCACTAGGGGGCGCAGCCAGTCACATGAACTTGAATTTACAGGTGTGACCACTAGAGGGCGCAGAATCCACCACACAGAAGACCCTGCTATGTTATTCGTGTAATGCCTTTAATAAACGGTTAACGTTTTTTAATATACTTATAAAATATCACCAGCAGCGGGTTTACACTGGACCATGGAGGACATGTCAGAGATCTGTTAAGATTTCTGTGGTTTTGATGGCAAAAATAGAGTTATTGGCTGCAGTAGTCTTGCCAAATGCCATCAAACACGGATTTAGCTGTAGTTCTGGAAAGGATTGAATTGCAGTGAATAAGGCCGGATAGATGTTTCCTAGCGGAAATCGTGGCGCGGCGGGAGATCCGTCGCAGGATGGGTACACCTGACCTCGCTGACTTACAAAGGCTATGTGGCTTGGATGCTGATACGAACAGAGACCTAAGGTAGATTTACACGCCCGATATTTGGGGTGATCCTCATTCATCGGGTGATCCTGTCGTTAGTTTCCGGGCAGCAGATCGTGAGGTCTAAACAGTGATCTGCTGCCCAGAAATAATGCAGCTGTATGAGGACAAGCGATTGCAATAGTGACCGATCATCAGCAGCAAACTGTGGAGGTGATCGCTGCATGTAAATTCAGCACTTCACCTCCACTGAACAATATTTTGATTGACACCCCTGTAGCAGCGCCATTCACGTCACCTGTCAGTGGTCGTCATGTTTTGGCTATTGGTGCACAATCCTTTGACCTTTATTCCTATAGGCCTGTGATGGCTAACCTCCGGCACTCCAGCTGTGGTAAAACTACAACGCCCAAGATGTACACTTGCTTGGCGGCTGTTCTCAGAACCCCACAGAAATGGATGGAGCATGCTGGGAGTGGTAGTTTCACCACAGCTGGAGTGCTGTAGGTGTTATGGGACTTCTCACATGTACAGTTTTGCCACTGTCCTTCATTGTACAATAGGCCAGGCTTTGTAAACTGATATCACCTTTTGTTCACAAGTGACCCGGAGCACCAGCGAGCAGACTGGACGAGCATCCATGAGAAGATCTGCCAACTGCTGATCCCCGTCCGTACTCCAGTCCCTTTCCTGAATTCTGCAGCGGAGAGGTCACACTCCATGGAGCAGCTATTGCAGAGAAAGGTACGGAGGCGCCATCAGTACAGACTCTACGAGCAGCTACCGTTGTAGACAAAGCCACTGTATCTGAAGTGACTGACGTAAAACATGGTAGTCCCCTGATAAAAATGTAAAGTCTTACATGATCATTCTAGCAAAATATCCCTTCCTAGGGATTGGAGCACCATTTTATTTTATAACAAGCTCACTCACATCTTCATTTGGAGCCTCCATCAAAATTCTGTCAAAAAGACCACACAAAAAAAGTCCTGCATTCAGGACTATTATATCCAGTAAAAAAAAAAACAACAGAGCCCTGAACAAAACTGAACGGACCCCATTGCAATCAGTAGAGTCTGCTCAGTTCTGTTATTTGCTGAACAACGAAAAAAGTGATCAACATATTCCTTGGTTCCCTTCACAAGGCCATAAAGTAAAATGTTAAAATTCTGACTGCCTGCAGCCACCACTAGGGGGAGCTCACCGAGTACTGATGTATACAGCTCTCATTGAATTGCCTAATGAATGTTTTTCAGTAATCTTCCCCTATAGGTGGCAGCAGAGAGACAACGTGAAACGTCAAGCCAGTCTGGTTAATGAAGTACAAACTCTATTAGTATCCAGTTGGACTGGTTGCCAAATGCTTCACCAACATCTGCCCGTCCATAATACCCTTTCTGACATTGCTTTCCATAAACTCTTACAGCTGAGAGAGATCCTTCCTGTTGTAAATGATCACCCCCTACCCCGGCTGTCCGTTAGACAACCATAGGCCAGATCATAGAATTCATATGAGACAAGCTGTGACCTGTTCACACTAGGAATTCAATGTTCAGGGTTGTTGTTTTTTATGCTTGTGAGTGGCATCATTGATATATGGTTTGGTTCAGTTACTTTGTTTCCTCCATACTATACCTATATGATGACTTTATTGAGGGGTTTTCTCCGTGGTTATCCTCGCTCAGCCTTCTCCTTCGCATTACATGGCAGCACTGTGCTATCAGATGTCAGAGTAATGAGTAGTGAGCCGGTGTATGACACGCTGCTATTACCCCTTACAGAAACATTTAATTGAACTGACCACTAAAGAAGCTCAGAGACTCCTGTATGAAGGACGCCACATGGACGTGATCCCCGCTGCCACCCATTCCCTGTCCTTCAGTGTGGATGTGTACGGACTGGCATCTGTGGAGTTAGTGCCAGTCTACCTTATCCTTGCTGAAGCCAACATTGGTAAGTGGGGCAACTGGAAGGAATTCTGGACAAATGTTAGATTGGCAGACGATGCTACTATTACTCGCAGCTCTAGTTGTAAACGGTGACTTAGCTATGGTGGAACTCTGATAACAAGGGACCCTAGACACATGTGAAGGCACTTACATAATTATTTACAGTTAGTCATTTATTATTGTAACATACGTCTATTACCTATAGCCATAAAACACAGCTTTAATTGTAACTTAAAATAAAGTAACCAAAATGATGATTAAAAGTATCAGTTGTGTTGCTTCAGTTTGTTCACCTCATTACTTGAGTACAGCTCTGTTTTTGGCGCAGTGTTGCACAGTAGCTACATTAGGCTAATAGCTGCGCGCTTGCCCCGGCCTCCGTCTCTCCGATTCTCTAGATCGCTACTACTACTAATTACTGTGCTTCACTCCTGTGCTAACATTTCCCTCAGACACTGCCTGTCAAATAACTTAGTCTCCGCTTCTCTACCTTAGGTTACTGCGCAAGACCTGAGACCAAGGCTACGTTCACACTTGCGTTTGGTGCGGATCCGTTATGGATCTGCACAGACGTATTCGTTCAGATAATACAAACGTCTGCATCCGTTTGTATTATCTGTAACATAGCCAAGACAGATCCTTCTTGAACACCATTGAAAGTCAATGGAGGACGGATCCGTTTTCTATTGTGTCATAGAAAATGGATCCGTCCCCATTGACTTACATTGTGTGCCAGGACGGATCCGTTTGGCTCAGTTTCATCAGGCGGACACCAAAACGCTGCAAGCAATGTTCTGGTGTCCGTCTCCAAAGCGGAATGGTGACTGAACTAATGCAGACTGATGCATTCTGAGCGGATCCTTATCCATTCAGAATGCATTAGGGCAAAACTGATCCGTTTTCGACCGCTTGTGAGAGCCCTGAACGGATCTCACAAACGGAAAGCCAAAACGCCAGTGTGAAAGTAGCCTTAGGCTGCGCTCCTTTCTCACGACATCGTTGCGCATGCTAGAAAACTTAGACTGTCAGCGCTCCTTCAACAACCACTGCACATTTATACTTAACCAGATCAGCCAAAGGATAATCATAGTGTGCAGAATCCATAGAGATATTCATAACTTAGGTCTATTCACTATTTATATATATCATGCACCATGTTTGCTGTTCATAACTAGATTGTAATACTAAACCATGTCTTTATAATCATTAATCAATCCTCAATGATTTTCAGACCTATTTATGAATTTGCATTATTTAGGCTACTTTTACACCTGCGTTCAGTGCGGATCCGTCTGGTATCTGCACAGACGGATCCGCACCGATAAGGCTACTTTCACACTTGCGTTCGGGGCTCCGTTTGTGAGTTCCGTTTGAAGGCTCTCACAAGCGTCCCCGAACTGATCCGTCCAGCCCTAATGCATTCTGAGTGGATACGGATCCGCTCAGAATGCATCAGTCTGGCACCGTTTGTCCTCCGCTCCGCTCAGCAGGCAGACACCTGAACGCTGCTTGCAGCGTTCGGGTGTCCGCCTGGCCGTGCGGAGGCAAACGGATCCGTCCAGACTTACAATGTAAGTCAATGGGGACGGATCCATTTGAAGTTGACACAGTATGGCTCAATTTTCAAACGGATCCGTCCCCCATTGACTTTCAATGTAAAGTCAAAACGGATCCGTTTGCACTATCATGAACAAAAAAAAAATATATATATATTTTTTTTTTTTGTTCATGGTAATGCAAACGGATCCGTTCTGAACGGAGCCACCGTCTGCATTAATATGAGCGGATCCGTTCAGAACGGATCCGATCAAACGCTAGTGTGAAAGTAGCCTAATGCAAACGCTGGTATCCATTCAGAACGGATCCGTTTGCATTATTCGTTTAAAAAAAAGTCTAAGTCAAAACGGATCCGTCTTGACTTACATTGAAAGTCAATGGGAGGCGGATCCGTTTTCAATTGCACCATATTGTGTCAGTGAAAAACGGATCCGTCCCCATTGACTTACATTGTAAGTCAGGGCGGATCCATTTGGCTCTGCATCGCCAGGCGGACACTAAAATGCTGCAAGCAGCGTTTTGGTGTCCGCATCCAGAGCGGAATGGAGACGGAACGGAGCCAAACTGATGCATTCTGAACGGATCCTTATCCATTCAGAATGCATTGGGACTAAACTGATCCGTTTTGAGACGCTTGTGAGATCCCTGAACGGATCTCGCAAACGGAATTCAAAATGCCAGTGTGAAAGTAGCCTTAGATGTACTTATTTAGCATAATTAGCTATGATTACCTACATTTGAAAACAAACACACTATGAATTTGACATGATTCACTAACCAACAATATTATTCATATTTCATATTCATTAATTTACTATAATTGAACTGGCCAATACTGATTTAATTTATTTTAAAAAATATATATTATAATTTTTTTATTATTATTATTTCTTTTTTTATGAATAATTTTTCTTATTGTTATTCAATGTTATATTTTAATTTGTATTTATTTATAACTTGTTACTCAGTTCTCAACGTCTCAATTAAAGATGGTATTTTCCAAGATTATCTAAACATATCACGTGACATTGGGTTTCTTCTATTTTTATATTATTATTTTGTTGTCACTTTGTATATTTTTATATTATTATTTTATTATCACTTACTCTTGGACCTAGAATATAAATAATATTTAGTGACATTAGAACAGAGATTGGACTACTCATAATATAATCCTATAGCACAGTTCACAATATTTAGGGGAGTATATTTAATTATTTTCTCTTGTATATATTTTTATTCTATTATCGACTTTTCTTGGACCTAGAATAAAATAATGTTATTTAATAACATCAGAACAATTTGGTCTGATTATAGTACAAACCGGATTCCAAAAAAGTTGGGACACTATGAAAGGCTTCTGAGGGACACTGCCACTCTGAGAAGCTCTTTTTATACCCAATCATGTTGCCAATTGACCTAATTAGTGTTAATTGGTCTTCCAGCTCTTCGTTATGCTCAAATTTACATTTTCCAGCCTCTTATTGCTACTTGTCCCAACTTTTTGGGGATTTGTTGACACCGTGAAAATTTGAATCAACGTATTTTTCCTTTAAAATGATACATTTACTCGGATTAAACGTTTGATCTGTCATCTACGTTCTGTTACAAATAAAATATTGACATTTGCCATCTCCACATCATTGCATTCAGTTTTTATTCACAATTTGTTTAGTGTCCCAACTTTTTTGGAATCCGGTTTGTATAATCCAATAGCGCAGTTCTCAAGGAGGAGTTAAAGGGCAGGTGGGGGGAGACAGGGGTAGGAGGGAGCTATTTAATCCTCCCCTCTTTATATTTTTTGTCTATATATCCTTATTAGTCTTCATAATGGCATATTATTACTATTTTTTAACCTTCTTAATTATACTCTTACACGCTGTGGTATTTTCAAAAAGGAAGCAAAGGTAAATTCTTCATTCAGCCCATGAGGGGCTAGACATTTAAGTCGATATATCCATTTTGTCTCCTCCTGCTTTAACTTCTGATCAATATTCCCTTGTCTGGGGCCCAAAGTGATTTTACTACGGTAATTCCCCAGAATTTAAGACTACTAGTGTCTCCTTTGTGTACATGGGATACATGTCTGGATAAGAAAGTGTCAGCTTCAGTATTCTCGCTGGTGAAATGGTTAGAGATTCGTCTCCCCAACTCCTGTATAGTTTTTCCAATATAGATCTTTCAATTTAATGGCGTAAATCACTGCGGTAGATCTACAATTTATGTATTGTCTTATCTGATATTTTTTATTATCAACAGGATTTGTGAATTCTTTAGTAGGTATTATTTTAGAGAAACTACAATCACCGCATGGGTAGGAGCTCGTAGTGGATAGCCATGTTGTTTTTATTTCTTTCCTATTTCATCAAAAGTAACTATGTACCAATTTCTCTTTTAAATTCTTTCCTCTCCTATATGTAATGACTGGATTTTGAGGAATAACCTCTTTTAGATCTTCATCTGTTCTAAGAATGTGCCAATGTCGTCTCCCCTTTTTATGTCGTACGTCATATGTACCAATACATCGTTTCTATTTGATTTCTACCCTCTTGCTGCTGATTTTGTGAAAGATGGTTTCTATTGGTAAATTTGGCATTTTTATATGCTCTATGTAGGGCTTTTTTCGGATAGCCACGTGCCAGGAATCTATTATACAAGATTTCACTCTCACGTTCAAAGGCCTCTTCTGTTGAACAGTTCCTCCTTGCTCTTAGATATTGGCCCACGGGAATACCTCTCCTGAGGGCCAATGGGTGGTAGCCTTGCCAATGTAAAAGGCTGTTAGTATAAGTAACCTTCCTATAGATTTCAGTTGAGATGCTCCCGTCAGGCTGCAGGGTCAATGTCAGATCAAGAAAATTCCACTTGGTGTCAGTGATCTCAGCAGTGAGTCTGAGACCCACTACATTTCCATTGAGGACTTTAACAAATGAATCAAATTCACCTCGAGTGCCTTACCACAAAATGAAAATATCATCTATATATCGACCCCAAAACGTGACGTGTTTCGTGTGATTTAAGTGCTCTTCTGAAAAAACAATTCTTTCCTCCCACCACCCTAAAAAAAGATTCGCGAAATTCGGTGCACATATCGTACCCATAGCGGTACCTGTGATCTGCAAATAATATTTTCCTTACAAAAATAAAATAGTTGTGTGTTAACAAAAATTGTAACCGTGTAAGAACCAAATGATTGTGTTGTTAATAGTGTATTCCCTTTGTGTTGAGATAATACTTCATTGCTTCTAGTCCTAATTGGTGTTGGATACTTGTATATATAACGCTTCTACATCAAGACGTGCAAGTAAAGTAGTTTTACTGACTTGTATGCCCTGCAGCCTGACGAGAACATCTTTAGTGTCCTTTAAATATGACGTAAGGTCTGGTACAAACGGGGATATCACTTGGTTGACATAATTGCTGATGCCTTCACACAGATTTTGGTTTCCTGTCCTGACTCAATGGACCTACCCGGAACCGGATGTCGTTTTTTATGAATCTTGGGGATAGCATAACATTTTGCTACTATGGGTTTAGGATTAAATAGAACTTTATATTCTTCATTTGTTATTATATTTTGTGCTCTTGCTGACGATAATATCGCTTTAAGTTCCTGTGTATACATCATAGATGGAATTTCAGATAGCACTTTATACGTGTTGTTATCATTTAAAAGAGCCATTTCCATCCTTTTATAGTCTGGTTTATCCAGTAACTCTACATTTTTACCCCTTATCTGAAGGCTTGATCTCTACATCGTTGTTTTCCATAAGTGGCTGTAGTGCCTCTTTTTCTCTTTCACTCAGGTTGTGACCTATCATTGATTTATTAGTTTTAATTTTCCCGAGATCAGCCGTCACTAAGTTTACATATGCTTGTATGTTTGCATACTTAGTGAAAGGGGGGGAGTAGATTGTGGAGGTAACGTGCTGAATGGCGCTGAGGGGGCAATTATTTCGCCTGCATGTTCTCTTTGTAATTCCTCTAATATTTTTGTTGCTCTTTCTTCTTTTTTAGTCATCTCATATGGATCTTTTTCTTTACTTTTTAATTCTTTATGTAACGCTAGTTTCCTAGCAAATAAATGAACATCTGTAACCCACGTAAAGCAATCAAAATAAGGTGCTGGCGCGAAGGAAAGGCTTTTTCTTATCAAACATTTAGATTCAGGTTCCAAAGTTATTTTGGATAAATTAATGATTTGCATTTCTGCATCATTTTTTTTCAGTAGTTATGTTTTTTTGTTGCTGATCTCTCAACTGTATTCCTGGCGCTAAAAAAAGAAATTGGTGGTGTCATCATGATGTTTATTATTGGGGGTCCTTGTTGTTGAGAAGACGAAAAATGTGAGGAAAATGTATAGGATGGGGGTGCTTGTCCTCCATTCCCACTTTGCAAAAATTTAAATTTGAACTTGTCTCCAATACACGGGCTTATTCTTTGTTACGGAGGCAATGGAGATCACAATAATGCTTGATATTATAGGAGCATTGGATGATGATGTCACGATAGAAGGCTATAAAGTATCCGTCCCCCTTCAAACACTCACTGCCCGTTCCCCTGAAGACGCCACAGTATCTGGTGAAACATGTCGGGGGGGGGGCAGTATTTGAGGGAAATGTTAGCACAGGAGTGACGCTTCAGTTCCAATTGAAGCACAGTAATTAGTAGTAGTAGCGATCTATAGAATCGGAGAGACGGAGGCTGGGGAAAGCGCGCAGCTACCAGCCTAATCTAGCTACTGTGCAACACTGCGCCAAAAACAGAGCTGTACTCAAGTAATGAGGTGAACAAACTGAAGCAACACAACTGATACTTTTAATCATCATTTTGGTTTTGGTTACAAGAGTTACTTTATTTTAAGTTACAATTAAAAGCTATGTTTTATGGCTATAGGTAATAGACGTATGTTACAATAAGGCAATTTCTAGTCATAAATGACTAACTGTAAATAATTATAGCTATGGTGGAGGCACAGGTTGCGGAAGAGACATCCGGAGCCTGGTCCTTAGGCCACATAGGAGGACAACAGTACTACGAGTTGGGGAGCCCTGGTACAGCTTTAGCTTTAAGGCCCAGGAACTTTACACCAAGCCACAGGCTGTAAATTGCCTCGCACACCACTTCTATGGGACCCATGCCTTCCAATTTTATGGGTTACTCTTAAGTGATGGCCGTTTAGGTGCCAGATGCCCTTTCTGCCCCAAGATCTACATGGCCTTGGCATGTGGGCACTGTGTCCGTGGGCTGCAGTACTGTTGACCAGCCAAGGACTGGGAGAAGATACATGGGTTTGTGGTCAGGGGGTTGTGCACATGGAGGAGGGTCCCATAATTTTGCTATGGGATCCTCTTCTGTGTATAAAAATGGACACAATAATATGAGCCCTTCATGTGACCAACTCCTGGTACAATCAGCGGTACTATACCAGGAGCTACACCTCCTTCCGTTTGACCCTCAATACTCTGCCCTGATTATGTGATGGTATGTTCCTCATATTGGTTATTATGTACTTGTGCCACTGTCCAATTAGGTCTTGGGCATCTGACCCAGGCAGAAGAATATCTCTCACATGCCTACTGGACAGTGATGAAGGCTACCGACTGCAGCAATTCCTTCAGATCCAAACTACACCGCAACCTCGGTTTGCTCTACTCAGCCAAAGGGGAGTTTGAGGAGTCGCTCCGACATTTGTCTAATGATGTAAGTAAAAAATTAATAAATAATTTTTACACCTACCTTATCTGCAAGCACTGACCTTGTGTTCACTGTGGGCTCTGCAAACAGAATACATTATTGCATTGGTTTTGATAGGAGTCATTTACATATTTCTTTAAAGATTATCACTCTTTAGACTCCTCTTTCAAAGAATAAAATATGAGATCTTCCTACCACTGTAACATGGTGGCTTTTAAAGTACTGGAGGGGGTGTATATCTCGCCCAGAATGTTCATATTAAGCGAGGTTAAAGACTGCAGGAGAGCTGGGTGATTTCAGCAAAGTGTAGTTTCCTGAGGTACTATTTATTAAAGCGTTTTATGGGGTTTAATGGCATGGCATGTTGGAGTTGGTAGTGGGGTGTGCCATTCCCTCCACACTCCAGTACAACACTTTTGCCTGGGTCAGAGCCTGGAAGCTGGTTGACCTGGTGGCCATATAAAGCCTGATCTCCCTGAGTTTGGTGAAATTACCTAGGTGAGTTTATGACTATGTTTAGTTAGTGCCCAGATGGGCAAGGTATTTTCTTTTGTGGTTTATGTGCAATGTCTGTGGAGTACTCAGAGTGACTGCCAAACTTTGATTCCACTGTGTCAGTTTGGACCAAAATAAAGCATTGTCTGGACTTTTAACCCGCTGAATCACAGTAAAATCTGTAATCGCTGACAGCACCCACACACGGACCCGCGAAACCACTTAGGCTACTTTCGCATTAGCGGGTTTTTTTAAGATCCGTCATGGATCTGCAAAAACGGTTCCGTTACAATAATACAAACGCATGCATCCGTCATGAACGGATCCGGTTGTATTATGTCTCTTATAGCCATGACGGATCCGTCTTGAACACCATTTAAAGTCAGTGGGGGACAGATCCATTTTCTATTGTGTCAGAGAAAACAGATCCGTCCCTATTGACTTATATTGTGTGTTAGGACGGATCCGTCTTGCTTTGCACCACATCGCGGACAGAAAAACGCTGCTTGCACCGTTTTCTGTCCGCGATGGGGACGCAACCAAATGGAATGAAATGCATTTTGGTGCGCTCCGTTTCGTTCAGTTTAGTTTTGTCCCCTATGACAATAAATGGGGACAAAACGGAAGCGTTTTCTTCCGCTATTGGGATCCTATGACGGATATCAATAGCGGAATTGAAAACTCTAATGTAAAAGTAGCCTTATTCATTTGGTTGCCTTTCTGTGAACTTTGTCTGGCTCTCTGACCTATATTTTATGAACTGGTTACCCAAACTATAGTTTTTCAAGATTTGGCTGCACCAGTGCTTTATATAGGGGGTAAGATAATGCTTCTGTATTAGCCAGGCCCTTTCTAATACAAGATTTTGTTAGCTTTTGATGCAGCAGACTAACACTTTGTGCTATAATCTATTATATCAATTATTACACACAGATCTTTCTCCATAGGAAGCTTTTTCTCCAAAATATACAGTGAGGAAAAGAAGTATGTGAGCAGCGATTTTGCAAGTTCTCTCACTTAGAAATCATGGAGGGGTCTGAGATTCACATTGTAGGTGCATTACCACTCTGAGAGACAGAATTGAAAACAAAAATCTGGAAATCACATTGTATGATTTTTAAAGAATTTATTTGTCTTGCACTGCTGAACACCTGAGCAAATCAGTGTTAATATTAGGTACAGAAGCCTTTGTTTGCAATTACAGAGGTCAAACGTTTCCTGTAGTTCCTGACCAGTTTTGCACACACTGCAACAGGGATTTTGGCCCACTCCTCCACACAGATCTCCTCTAGATCTGTCAGGTTTCGGGGCTGTCGCTGATGAACACGGAGTTTTATCTCCCTCCAAAGATGTTCTATTGGATTTAGGTCTGGAGACTGGCTAGGCCACTCCAGAACCTTGATATGCTTCTTACGGAGCCACTCCTTGGTTATCCTGACTGTGTGCTTCAGGTCGTTGTCATGTTGGAAGACCCAGCCACGACCCATCTTTAAGACTCTGACTGAGGGAAGGAGGTTGTTGCTCAAAATCTCACAATAAATGGCCCCATTCATCCTCTCCTTAATACAGTGCAGTCGTCCTGTCCCCTTCGCAGAAAAGCACCTCCAAAGCATGATGTTACCACCCCATGCTTCACAGTAGGGATGGTGTTCTTGGGATGCAACTCATCGTTCTTTTTCCTCCAAACACGATGAGTGAAGTTTAGACCAAAAAGTTCTACTTTGATCTCATCTGACCACATGACTTTCTCCCATGCCTCCTCTGGATCATCCAGATGGTCATTGGCAAGATGGGCTTGGACATGTATTGACTTGAGCAGGGGAACCTTCCGTGCAATGCATGATTTGAAACCATGACGGTGTAGTGTTCTACTGACAGTGACCTTTGAAACTGTTGTCCCAGCTCTCTTCATGTCATTGACCAGCTCCTCCCTTGTAGTTCTGGGCTGATTCCTCACCTTTCTTATCATCAGTGATACCCCACGAGATGAGATCTTGCATGAAGCCCCAGTCTGAGGGAGACTGACAGTCGTCTTTAGCTTCTTCCATTTTCTAACAAGAGTTGATCTATTTTCACCAAGCTGCTTGGCAATTGCCCCGTAGCCCTTTCCAGCCTTGTGGAGGTTCACAATTTTTTCTCTGCTGTCTTTTGACAGCTCTTTGGTCTTGCCCATGGTAGTAGTTGGCGTTTGACTGACTGTGGGGTGGACAGGTGTCTTTAAAGAGCTCAGACAGGTGCTACTAAATTAGATTAAGGAGTGGAGTAGAGGTGGAATTTTTAAAGGCACAGTAACAGGTATTTGAGAGCCAGAATTCTTGCTGTTTCTCAGGTGTTCAAATACTTATATTCAGCAGCACAAGACAAATAAATTCCTTATTTTTTTTATTTTTTTTATTCTGTCTCTCAGAGTGGTAATGCACCTACAATGTGAATTTCAGACCCCTCCATCATTTCTAAGTGGGAGAACTTGCAAAATCACAGGGTGTTCAAATACTTCTGTTCCTCATTGTATAAACTTACACGTCTCAACATTAGACCTCATCTGCCACTTTGCTGCTCATTCAGCCAGTTTATTATCCAGGCCCTTCTGCATCCTTTACAGTATCTACAACATGAAAGGGGTTTGTAAAAAGTTCTAGATAAACCGGAAAATTCTCAAACTGACCCTTTCATACTCCAGAGGTGTTCAGGAAGCTGAGATCTTTGATGCTCCTTGATAGGACACTCACCTTGCCTTGCAGTGCTGGGTTTGTATCCAATCAAGACCAACATCTTCATGGGGTTTATATGTTCTCCCAGTGTTTGGTGGGTTTACCCTACGTTCTTATGTTCCCCGCACACACCCATACTGATAGGTTATTTCCCATGACATAGGCGCTAGTGTGTCTGTGAAAGGGACATTTTGAGGACTTTGATCAGTGATGATAACCTCTGTACAGTCTACACAATATGTTATGTAAATCAATAGTGCTTTGCAGGCCTGATATGCAGGATGCACCCATATTTTTATACAATGTTCATTCTGGTCACACTAACCCTCATGTTTTGCTGTGCTGTTTTCTATGTACATTGCTGAAAAAAATGAAGGGAACACTTAAACAACACAATGTAACTCCAAGTCAATCACATTTCTGTGAAATCAACCTGTCCAGTTATGAAGCAACACTGGTTGTGAATCAATTTCTCCTGCTGTTGTGGAAATTGAACAGACAACAGGTAGAAATGATAGGCAGTTGGCAAGACAACCCCTATAAAGGACTGGTTCTTCAGGTGGTGACAACAGACCTTTTCTCTGTTCTCATCCTTTTTCGCTGTTGTTTTGGTCACTTTTGCATTTTGTCATTGTTCTCGCCCCTAGAGGTAGCATGAGGCGGTGTCTACTACCCACAGAAGTTGCTCAGGTAGTGCAGGTCATCTAGGATGGCATATCAATGTGAGCTGTGGCAAAAAGGTTAGCAGTGTCTGTCAGCATAGTGCCCAGAGCATGGAGCAGATACCAGGAGACAGACCAGTACACCAGGAGACGTGGAGGAGGCCGGAGGAGGTCAACAACCCAGCAGCAGGAGGAGCAGTGCCAGATCCCTGCAAAATGACCTCCAGCAGGCCACTAATATCCATGTGTCTGCTCAAACTGTCAGAAACGGACTCCATGAGGGTGGTATGAGCACCCAACGTCCATCGCTGTTGGGCTTATAGCAATTGGCTATTGCCAGAGAACATTCAGCAGTTGGGCAGGACAGGGGCATGTCGGGGAGGGACACTGGCACCAGCAAAGTTACTAAAATTGATTATGCCTGGAAACAGGGGGTGGAGTAGTTTATACTCCAGGTGCATGGACTGCTGTTGATTCACATTATTTATAATGAGACTCGCGCATCATGATTAATTAGCCTGCTGTTTGTTTCACCCCTTGCCTGATCAATTAGGTCTCAATAGATCTGCCAGGTCTCTAGCTTGCGAGATTCTGTAAAAGAGACATAAATTGTTTGTCTGCCTGTGTCCCTGACCTGTGCCTGTTCACTGTACTGATCCTGTGCCGCCTGCCCTGACCTTTGGATAGTTCCGCATACTGTATTTGCACAAACTATGTGATTGACCCCCATGGGTCAACAACTATGTAGTAACACTCGATAGTGATCTTCTGGCAGTCTAATACTGCCGCCAATTGCCCGATTAACGAGCAAATGTTCGTTCATTGGGCAATCCATATGTTTTGAAAGGTTAAAAAATGATCGTTTGCAGGCGGCAGATCGTGGTGTCTAATCACGATCTGATGCCGACAAACGATTCAGTATAGAGAAGAGTGATGGTATAACAATCCCTACTCCCTATACTGAGGAGGAGATTACATGCAGCCATCTCCTCTGCTAGTGAGCAGGCGATTGTTGGGAAGGAACGCTTCCCTCCCGACAATCTGTCTAATACCCCCTTAAAGTGTATGCCTGGCCTAAGTAACTACGGATTGTTTTACTTCTCACAGGTCTACTTTGCAAGTACAGTTTTAGGACCAAGTCATATCACCACTTCCGGAGGATTCTTCCACATGGCCAATATATTTTTTCGGCAGAATAAAATGGATATTGCTGATTCTCTATATTCTGAGGTATGTTCTACTGTTGCTTTCACGATTGATAATGATAATTTTCATGGTTCTTTTGGGTAAATAAACAAAATGCTGGAGCTTCAGTCTTTGTGACACCATTTTAATTCAGTTTTTGGTAAAGCTAGATGGCAACCAATGTGGCAACGCCACTCATACACAGCATCTCTCCATTCTGGTACATGGAGATGCAATACTAAGGCAACAGCACATAGACTTGAATAGTGTCAAGCTGGTTTGTTCCATTCAATGTTCTGGCTGCATTCTGAGGCGTCTTTCACACTTGCGTTGCTAATTCCGGTTTTGAGATCCAGCGAAGGATCTCAATACTGGAATTAAATGGATCCGTTTTTATTTTGCACAGGATGCATCTGTTCTGTTAGGATGCAGTTGTGTGAAATCAAAATGAAAAAAAACTGATCTGTCACTTAATACATTGAAAATTGATGTGTGACAGATCCGGTCTTTTAAGCTCCATAAAAAACGGATCCGTCATCATTGACTTTACAGTATCTCACATTTTTGTAAATATTTTATTTTATCTTTTCATGGGACAACACTGAAGATATGACACTTTGATACAATATAACAATAGTGTACAGCTTGTATACCAGTGTAAATTTGGTGTGCCCTCAAAATAACTCAACACACAGCCATTAATGTCTAAACCACTGGCAACAAAAGTGAGTACACCCCTAAGTGTGCCCAATTAGCCATTTTCCCTCCCTGATTTCATGTGACTCTTTAGTGTTACAAGGTCTCAAGTGTGAACGGGGAGAGGGTGTGTTAAATTTGGTGTTATCGCTCAGACATTCTCTCATACTGGTCACTGGAAGTTCAACATGGCTCCTCATGGCAAAGAACTGTCTGAGGATCTAAAAAAAAGAATTGTTGCTCTACATGAAGATGGGCTAGGCTATAAGAAGATTGGCAACACCCTGAAACTGAGCTGCAGCACGTTGGCCAAGACCATACAGCAGTTTAACAAGACAGGTTCCACTCAGAACAGTCCTCGCCATGGTCAACCAAAGAAGTTGGGTGCACGTGCTCAGCGTCATATCCAGAGGTTGTCTTTTCAAAATAGACTTATGAGTGCTGCCAGCATTGCTGCAGAAGTTAGGCTACTTTCACACTAGCGTTCGGGCGGATCCGTTCTGAACGGATCCGCTCATATTAATGCAGACGGAGGCTCCGTTCAGTACGGATCCGTCTGCATTAATAACTTTAAAAAAATTCGCAAGTGCGCAAGTGCGAAAGTAGCCTGCGCGGATCCGTTCAGACTTTCAATGTAAAGTCAATGGGGGACGGATCCGCTTGAAGATTGAGCCACATTGTGGCATCTTCAAACGGATCCGTCCCCATTGACTTACATTGTAAGTCTGGACGGATCCGCACGCCTCCGCACGGCCAGGCGGACACCCGAACGCTGCAAGCAGCGTTCAGCTGTCCGCCTGTCCGTGCGGAGGCGAGCGGAGCGGAGGCTGAACGCCGCCAGACTGATGCAGTCTGAGCGGATCCGCTCCATTCAGACTGCATCAGGGCTGGACGGCTGCGTTCGGGTACGCTCGTGAGCTCCTTCAAACGGAACTCACGAGCGGACCA
Organism: Bufo gargarizans; assembly: GCF_014858855.1. NCBI lineage: Eukaryota > Metazoa > Chordata > Amphibia > Anura > Bufonidae > Bufo > Bufo gargarizans. Next base: position 642,147,684 of record NC_058081.1, read on the forward strand.
GCGAACGCTAGTGTGAAAGGAGCCTTAAAGGGGTGGGGGGTCAGCCTGTCGGAGCTCATACTATACTCCACACACTGCATCAAATTGGTCTGCATGGCTGTCGTTCCAGAAGGCATCCTCTTCTAAAGATGATGCACAAGAAAGTCCACAAACAGTTTGCTGAAGACAAGCAGACTAAGGACATGGATTACTGGAACCATGTCCTGTGGTCTGATGAGACCAAGATAAACTTATTTGGTTCAGATGGTGTCTAGCATGTGTGACGGCAACCAGGTGAGGAGTACAAAGACGAGTGTGTCTTGCTTACAGTCAAGTAGGGTGGCCGGAGTGTCATGAGTGCTGCCGGCTGTGGGGAGCTACCGTTCATTGAGGTAACCATGAATCCCAACATCTACAATTATTACTTAGGTGCATACTCACTTTTGTTGCCAGTGGTTGTGTGTTGAGTTATTTTGAGGACACTCCCAATTTACACAGTTATACAAGCTGTACACTGACTACTTTACATTGTATCAAACTCTCATATATTCAGTGTTGTCTCATGAAAATAATAAAATATTTACAAAAATGTGAGGGGTGTACTAACTTTTGTGAGATACTGTACATTGTTTTCAGTGCCAGATCCATTTTTTTCAGTTTTTATGACCGGACACAAAACCGCAGCTTACAGCGGTTTTGTGTCCAGTCACAAAACGGAATGCTGCCGGAACGGAAGACATCTGATGCATCGTGAATGGATCTCTTTCCATTCTGAATGCATGAGGACTAAACTGTAAATTCTTTTTCCCGTTTTGAGATCCTCTGCAGGATCCCAATACCAGAAAACATCAACGCAAGTGTGAAAATAGCCTAAGGCTACTTTCACACTTGCGGCAGAGAGATCCGGAAAGCAGTTCTATCGCCGGAACTGCCTGCCGGATCCGGCAAAACGTATGCCAACTGATGGCATTAGTAAGACTGATCAGGATCATAGTTAGTCTTAAGGGTACTTTCACACTTGCGGCAGGACGGATCCGGCAGGCTGTTCACCATGTCGGATCCGTCCTGCGGCTATTTCGCCGGACCGCCGCTCCGCCTCCGTTGACTATAATGGGGACAGGGGCGGAGCTCCGGCGCAGCACAGCGGTGCACGGCGAAAGGCCGCCGGAGTAAAATTACTGCATGTCAGGCTCTTTAGTCCAGGGGGCTTTCGCCGTGCTGCGCCGGAGCTCCGCCCCCGTCCCCATTATAGTCAATAGCCGCAGGACGGATTCGACATGGTGAACAGCCTGTCGGATCCGTCCTGCCGCAAGTGTGAAAGTAGCCTTAAAAATGCCTGATCAGTCAAAAAAATGCATTGAAATGCCGGATCCGTCTTTCCGGTGTCATCCGGCAAAATTAACTTTTACTTTTTTCACCTTTTTTTCGGTCTGCGCATTTTGAATGCTGGATCTGGGACTAACACATTCCTATGGGAAAAAATGCCGGATCCGGCATTCAGGCAAGTCTTCAGTTTTTTTCGCCGGAGATAGAGCCGTACCATGCTACGGTTTTCTCTTTTGCCTGATCAGTCAAAATGACTGAACTGAAGACATCCTGATGCACCCTGAACGGATTACTCTCCATTCAGAATGCATGGGGATATGCCTGCTCAGTTATTTTCCGGTATAGAGCCCCTGTGACGGAACTCTATGCCGGAATAGAAAAACGCTAGTTTGAAAGTACCCTAAGGGCTCTTTCACACTTGCGTTGTCCGGATCCGTCGTGTACTCCATTTGCCGGAAGTGCCCGCCGGATCCGTAACACCGCAAGTGAACTGAAAACATTTGAAGAATGATCCGTCTTCAAAATACGTTCAGCGTTACTATGGCAGCCAGGCTATTAAAGTCCTGGTTGCCATAGTAGTAGTGGGGAGCAGTATACTTACCGTCCGTGCGGCTCCAGGGGCGCTTTAGAATGACGTCAGAGCGCCCCATGCGCATGGATGACGTGATCCATGCGATCACGTCAACCAATGCGCGTGGGGCGCCCTGACGTTACTCTGAAGCGCCCCGGGAGCCGCACGGACGGTAAGTATACTGCTCCCCCGCTCCCCACTACACTTTACCATGGCAAACAGGACTTTAGCGTCCTGGCAGCCATGGTAACCATTCAGAAAAAGCTAAACGTCGGATCCGGCAATGCGCCGAAACGACGTTTAGCTTAAGGCCGGATCCGGATCAATGCCTTTCAATGGGCATTAATTTCGGATCCGGCCTTGCGGCAAGTGTTCAGGATTTTTGGCCAAAACAAAAAGCGCAGCATGCTGCGGTATTTTCTCCGACCAAAAAACGTTCCGGTCCTGAACTGAAGACATCCTGATGCATCCCGAACGGATTTCTCTCTATTCAGAATGCATTGGGATAATCCTGATCAGGATTTTTCCGGCATAGAGCCCCGACGACGGAACTCTATGTCGGAACAGAAGAACGCAAGTGTGAAATAAGCCTTTTATCGAGCCTTGTGTGGAATAACCCAGCTTAACACATTGTATATGAGGCCTGTTTGCTTTGACTGACTACCCATTATTGTGATGAGTTTAGAAGCCTCATGGCTGCACATCTAGAAGAGGCACTTCTTCCCTCCTGGCCGTGACAAATCCAGACCACAGTTTACCAGTTGTGATTTGATGATATATCTATATATATATATACACAGGTGAAACTCGAAAAATTTGAATATCGTGCAAAGTTCATTTATTTCAGTAATGCAGCTTAAAATGTGAAACTAACATATGAGACTCAACACATGCAAAGTGAGATATTTCAAGCCTTTATTTGTTATAATTTGGATGATTATGGCTTACAGCTTATGGAACCCCAAAGTCTCAATTTTGAGGTCCCCTTTGGGTATGGATTCATTAGCTGACTGGAGTGTGACACTTTGAGCCTAGAATATTGAACCTTTTCACATAATTCAAATTTTAAGCTGCATTAATGCAATTCCATTTAAGTTGCATTACTGAAATAAATGGACTTTTGCACGATATTAAAATTTTTCGAGTTTCACCTGTATATATGATATATAACATAATATTGTATGGCAGCAGCACACTGTCTTGGGTAGTAATGAACTAAGTGCAGGCTTGTTTTCTCCTCAGGTCACTGATATATGGCACGCTCATCTCAGCAAACTGGTGGAGGTTCAGATACAAGCGTCACTCAGAAGTGGCCCTGCGTGGTTTGATGATGCTGATCAGGAATATTTAGGTATGTCTTCATAAAGTCTTCTGTTGTAGAAAAGTCACATATATTTCCGCAAGCCTCAGTTTTACCATTTGACACCACAGAGTTCAATGTATGTATTGTATGCAGTAAGCCCCTAATCGCCCCCTAGTGGTGGCTGCAAGCAGTCCAAGTTTTATTATTTATATCTATGCTGGGGTTTGGAGATTTGTTTTAGAAAACTCGAATTTTGAATCTGTTTAGATGGTGTTTAATTTAAGGCTGTGAAGTGGAGAGCCAATGTGAAATGCACTGTACCGGCAAATTCATTTTTTTATTTTATTTGTGATCATTTATTTTCTTTCCATAGATGAAAACCAGGAAGCTGAAGCCCTCCAGATACTCAGCGCTATATATGACATCAGAGAACAGGTTCTAAAGGAGTCCACTAAGGTGGCAAAAGTCCTGCATACTCTGACCATGCTGTATTTTCTCAGCAGGGATTTTCATAAAGTAAGTGTTTCAGAGGAACCTCCTAATATCTATGGGCAGCTTGTAGGAGAGCTTTTCTGCAGGTGTCCCCATGACGGCACTTTGGTGCAGTGTCAAAGGCACATTGAACAGATCCAATTTGCCATTCTCATCAAAATTCTTACCCTAGTTGCTGATATTCAAGTTAGGATGTGGACATTGATGTGTATATAATTTTGCGTCCAAACATTATCCTTATCAGTGCTAGCATGCAGTGGCATAGCGTGGGTTGCCAGCTCCCAAGCATTGTTCTCCCTAACCACTGGATACGCCCCTTTTTATAGAACCATGCCCCTTTTTATAGAACCATACCCCACAGTATATCACGTCTAAAATTACCAATAGTAACGCTGCTCTACCATAACCATACCCATGTAGGTCTGTCATTATTAATCCTGTTTAGGTCCCCAATGAGTGACTTAAGGCTCATTTACACAAGTAGATAATCGTTACGCTAGCGATTGATGGTGGACGATAATCATGTAATGTGAATGTATGTAGCGACTGAACGACTTTACTAAAAACTCTTGTTTAATATTTTTTTTAAATCATTTGTCGTAAATGAATTGTGGTAATGTAAATGTGCATCGTGTGACCTTTCGCCGATAGGCACGATGAGTAGACCTTCAATGATCATTGATTAAGTGAGTATAAGAGCGAATATGAATGAATTTGTACACGATACCCCCTACATGTAAGTGCTTGTCGTTTTCATTGGCACTGTGTCGGTCACTCGTGTCATCAGTCGCCTAAATGATTATCTACTCATCTAAATGAGCCTTTACAGGTGATGTCTCCTCTCACTGGAGTCGTTCTCTTTCCTCTTTTTTTTCTCAATCCTGCACTGCCCCACTGTGATGACATCTCCTGACCACAAGTGCTTTTATGCCCCCACTCATCCCCATTTAGGCCGTTGTCCCACTCAGTAGTCAGAAGATCTAAGAGACTGGCTGCACGTGATGTGATCTCACAGCCTCTTTGGTTTCACTTGTTTCTGTGTTGTTGCTGGGTATGACCACACCTCTTGTCTCAGGTGTAGCCTAAGTGGTCATTCCAGCTCCTCTATTTAGTCTGGTCTCACCCATCATGCTATGCGGTTGAAAGCTTCTTTCTGGTTATGGAAGTGCTGGTGTTTGGTTCTCCTCTGAGTTCCTGCTCGTCTGCATACTTCGGAGTTAAGTGTCTTTTCCTATTTTCTAGTTTGTTGTATTCCCCTATCTTTTGCTATTAGTCCTGAGGAAGTCTCCTGTTCCTTCAGCTGGGAAGGAACAGGTCATCTTTTGTCCTGACACTTTTTCCAGGCCCCTTTAGGGTCAGATAGGGCTCTAGGTTCTGGCGTATGAAAATTCCTACCATTGAGGTTTGTTCATACTGATAGTAGTCAGGGCTCGGTCTAGGGGTTCACTAGGTGGTGACCTTTCCCTAGTTTCCAGGCCTAGTACCTTTTCCCTTCCCTCCTGTGTTCGGTGTGGAGTTTACTACCCACACCGCTCCCCTCCAGTAGTGCCCTCTTTACATATAGTGCCCCTCCAGTAGTGCCCTCTTTACATATAATGCTCCTCCAGTAGTGCCCTCTTTACATATAATGCCCCTCCAGTATTGCCCTCTTCACATATAATGCCCCCAGTAGTGTCCTCTTCACATATAATGTCCCCCAGTAGTGTCCACTTCACATATGATGCCCCTCCAGTAGTATCCTCTTCACATATAATGCCCCCAGTAGTGTCCTCTTCACATATAATGTCCCCCAGTAGTGTCTACTTCACATATAATGCCCCCAGTAGTATCCTCTTCACATATAATGCCCCCAGTAGTGCCCTCTTCACATATAATGCCCAGCAGTGGTGCCCTCTTTACATATAATGCCCCTCCAGTAGTGCTCTCTTCACATATAATGCCCCCAGTAGTACCATCTTTACATATAGTGCGCCTCCAGTGGTGTCCTCTTCACATATGATGCCCCTCCAGTAGTGTCCTCTTCACATATGAATCCCCTCTAGTAGTGACCACAAAAAAGAAAAGAAAACCTTACTCCAGCAGTCTGTGATGCAGGCCATTGGCCTCTTCCAGTCAGCAGCCTTGGTTGCCTGCGTCCCAGCGCATACTCCTACATTGGGTCTCAGGCAACGTGATGATGTTGTCATCGTCATCCTCCACCGTTCCACTGCCTCATAGTAGCCTTCTGACTATGAGGCTGAACGGCAGGGATGAGAACTATTGGCTCATGTGCCTCGTTGTCAACACTTGGAATATGGCGCCCATGACAACCACAACCCCCTACGAGACTGCTAGCATGGGTATATGAGCACATGCTATAAGTATGATATGAAATACACCCTAAAACATATGAGGCTCAAAGTTAGACAATAATGTAATGTATGGTTTTGTTTTATTATAGGCCAGTGAATGGGGAAAGAAACTGCTTCAGATGGCCGAACAGCTTCCACAGGATGAGCAGTCAGACAGCATCACAGTCTTAATGGAGAACATTGAAAGAAAATTAAATACCAAGAAAGACTCTATTCACGAGACACTTAATACCATTATCATATAACTTCTCTCATAGTCAGAAGGATTTGTAAATGTGTACCCATGTTTCATCACATTACAGGGGTTTTCCTATAAAAAACAGTTAGGGGGTCATTTATTAAGCCCGGCATTTTAGACGCCGGTCTTAAAGTGTAACCGCCATGTTTTCATTAAAAAATTTTTTTTTTAGCATATGTTACTGCTGCAAGAGAAGCAGTTCATTGTACGGTCTCCTCTCACCAAGGGCCCAAAATCAGTGGTACACCCTGCATCTGCATTAGGTATACCACTGCTGTATAATTTTTGAGATGCCATTTGCTAAGCAGTAGTAGAAGCAGAGCTAGATTTCAGTCATATTCAATAAAGGGCTTGATGGGGCATATTTAAGAGACCAGGACCAACTACATACTTACCATGGAGGTAGACCACGCAACTGCTGTGGAGTGAGGGAGACCCCAAACTGAACTCCTTCCCCTGATTAGCCATCACTAGGGGGAGCTCAGTGCAAAGAGCTTTTACAGCTTCCATTGAGTTCAGTGGTAACTATATAAATGCCTATGCCTTGAGCTGTCCTTAGTGGTTGCTGCAGGTAGCCAGTTCTATCATGTACAGGATTTAAAATAATTCTGAATGAGTTCCATATTTATTAAGCGTCCGTTCCACTTTTTCCGGCATAGAAGTTGGGTACAGTGGAAGAGGCGCAGCATGGCTTTTTTAGCAGAGCAATAGCACAGTAAAGATGCTCCAGAATCGTTATGTGACTGCAAGCATTTACTAAACCGGACCTGTCAAGAGACCCCGTACTCTGTGCTCATCCATTGATTTGTCCTTCGCTTGCCCAAATGACTATTGGCCTGGATTAGACTAAAGAACGGTCACAGAGAGAGTCCACCATTGTGTCTTGTACCAGCAAGTTTATTAGGAAAATCATTTTAATTGTCATGTTTAGCGCAAAACAGTCATTTTGGTGTTACATTGCCATTGTGAATTTGGGGTTTTGGGAGGGAATCTGGTTGTCACCTCCTATGCCCCCAAAAAAGAATTTATCATACAGTAACAGGCTTCTAATAAATAGTATTACTCAACATTTCTTTTTTATACATGGTTCAGTTTTACATGTATTTACAGTTGTGAACATTGCTGAATATAGGCGTTGCGAGCTACAAGCAGTGGACACATATACAATGTACATTATTAAAGCCTACCTACATTATTTATATATCTATTTGCACACATTAGATTGCTCATGCCTCTTACTAACAGACTGTGTACTTACAAGGGTAGGTATCTGGTGTGGTATGGCTTAAAAGGTTTTTCTGGCACTTCAGACTCAAGATTTCAGAATAGCATCTTTAGGACTTCTGTCCCCAGCCCCCACTGTTCAAAGCTCACAGCCATAAGATTCCCATATGTCATAATCCTGTGTGACCCATGGGCATGATCACCGTATATGACTACACGACCGCATTGCTCATGGTCGGCAGTCTTGTCTATGTGCATGCAGTGACAGAATCCATGGGCGAAGTGATCTCATGATAACATGGACAGGACATCATTTTTGTGTCGGAAAATTCCCATAAAGGCCAAATCCCCTTGCAATGGAAAATCACCATTATAGATGGGTTCTTGTAAAAGTTCTGTTCATCCGTTTCTGGGTGACAACCAATTTGTCCACCACTATTGCTTCTACTGGGGTAGTAACCATAGTCCCTTGAACAGAAAATCTGTTGCATTATGCAAAGATATAGTACAGCCCTCACCTCTCTTTGTCTATGTAACGGAAGCTGAAGAGCTTTTGGCAAGTAACAACATGGACGCCATTACAGCTCTCATAGGAGTTGTTACCCAGACTCCCTAGAGTGTGTTATCTAGTTATGTGGAAGAGGGTATGCAAATGAGTTCTTGACAAGCTCTGTCTCTAATGCCACCAGATGTAAGGTAGCTATCCTATAAATCAATGTTCGACCTTTTAAACAGACCTTGAACATGAATTGGATAATAATTAAGCCAGCATTTCATCTGCAGACAGCTGTTTCAGGGTGATTGCCCCTCATCAGTGCAGAGCAGAGAGTACTGGCTTAACTGGGTGAGAGTCCTACATCAGGATTTGGGGGATATTATATCTCCTTAAGTAGAGCGCCTAATCGGTATAAGTACTCTCTGCTCTGCACTAATGAGGGGAAATCACCCCGAAACAGCTGTCTGCGGATGAGATGCTGGCTTAGTTATTATCCAAGTCATGTCTCAAGGCCTGTTTAAAAAGGTTAAATACTGACTTACAGGATAGCTGCCTTACATTAGGTGGCATTGGAGGCAGAGCTTGCATTTGCATACCCTCTTCCCAGAATTCCAGAGGGGCATGTCTGGCCTATAAGATTCCTCATGCCGATTTGGCGCTCTCTGTAGGAAGATATAGTATCCTCCAAATCTAGTTATGCAAAGACATTGTAGTAGATATAACCAAGAAGCTGCTGAATTCAATTTTTGGGAAAAGACTCAAGGACTTTATATTTTTTATGGAGCAATGCTTTTTAAAGCTTATTTGTGAATTTAAAGGGATTGTACAGAATTAGAAAAGCATGGCCACTTTATTCAAAGAACAGTGCCACACCTGTTTGCTGCTTGTGTGTGATATTGCAGATCAACTCCACTTGGACAGGAGTGGCAATGATTCTGGAAGAAAGCAGTTGTATTTTAATTCTGTAAACCCTATAGTTTTCTAGTTATGCATACTTTTTTTTACAGTATTAGCCATCCCAAAAATTTACAGTAGTTGAGCTTTTTTTTAAAAGAAAAAATACAATAAAATAGTACACACAACTTGTGATAAAAGTGGCAATGGCTGTAACCGAACAGTGCGCCATATTGTTCAGTGGGAGTCCATGGTGATTGTAGGCCCATATATTTCTTGTGCATTGTATAGACATCTATAGATTAGTGATAATATCATTTTCAGGGTATTTTATACACTAGGAAAATCATGCATCGTGTTCATGCTAAATCCAGCTCAAAGCAATAGGACGTCTATAGTTTGCATCAAAGTCGAGAAGGCTGAGGCATCCTACTATCTAAAAATGTTATAGTGTTAATATTGTATGATGCCATTGTATATATATATATATATATATATATATATGGGTTTATACTTGTGGAGAACATACACACTGTTCAGGAGGGACGTACATAGACATGAAGTAATAGAAATAGGACCAACCTCTTAATGCTAGTCCATGCCACCACAATGGGGCAGACAAGCTTGGTATTTCTTTTCCCCCTTAGGGTTCGGCTATATGGCGAACTTGGTCGTGCAACAGCTGTTTTGCACCCAAGAATCCCAGTGTAGGGGCGCTAGCTTAAAAACAAATGGTGTCACAGTGTGATTTGCACGTGTGCCACCACCGCAACCCTAGAATCAGAATGTGAAAGTTGCACTGTGACCCCATTCATTTCTATGCTAGCACCCCTACATTGCGATTCTTGGACGTGACAGCTGTCGCACGACCAAGATCGCCATATAGCCGAACCCTAAGGGGCGAAAGAAGTACCAAGCTTGTCTGCCCCATTGTGGTGGCATGGACAACACAATTAAGAGGTTGGTTCTATTTCTATAATAACTCCTGTCTGCTCCACTATGATCCTTGGGTGCGACCAAGATCACCATGTAGCCGAACCCTTACTAGCCAATTTGTAGACAAATGGACATCTTGTTACATGAAACAGTCCCCTTCCTTTCGTGAAAACTCACCCTGCCCATGGGGTACTAGAATGGATCCAATATAAATGGAGGCCGCTCCTCTTGACTTGTTTTTGACTGTAATACTAACAAAAAGATGGGGAAAGTAGATGGGGCCAGCCTTAGCCATGACCCTTATATCAACAAGCTCATATAATATGCAGAGGATGTATCTATGGTATGTACAGCTCGCCCTCTAGTTACCCTGATAGATAAGTCCTTCATTAAAGTGCCCGGGTAATTTCTGTTGCCCTGTGACCTCAACCTGCCTTATCCATATGAAGAAATACATTCAGGGATGAAAACATATAAAAGCTACCTAAAGGGACTATACTGTATATAATCCCTTCTAGTGGATGTGTATCCTGCCTACACAATAAAAAAAAACTTCAAAGAATCTAAAATGAATGATCAGCATCAGTATGGCATTGATGGTCAATAACAATATATTGTCATAAGCAATAAACACTATTTCCATTAGGGGCTGAATTTCTGTAAAAGTGAAACCGTATCTTTGGCATGTGATGCATTTTCAGAAGTTTGTCTCCAGCACCAGTTGTGCAAAGTGCAGAACGAGATAGCCTTGGGCCTCCAAACTGGGAACATCTGAAAGTTGATGTCACTTAATTCAAGACGCTCACATGATCAATATGAATGCCTAAGTTCAGTGGAGTAGAAAGTAATACATTCTACTGATGATTTCAGGCATGCAAGGTCCACCAAAATACCTCAACCCCTAAGTGAGGTGAAAATGTGGCCCATGGGACAGGTCCTTAGGAACTGCCAGAATCCACTTACATTTAGTCCAGCTTCAATAAAACAAATCATCAAAAGTATTTAGCATTATATATCCAATCAATATTCCCAAGAGAGAAATTTCATCTTCTAAATTATGAACTTTGTTGATGTCACTTAATTGATGGCAATAGTTATAGGTGGAGGCTGATTAACACAAATGATCCAGGATTTCTGAAAAGACATTATTTTATCAATTTTTCCTCCCTAAACAGAGCCTATGGTATGGTATCATGTTGTCACCGCCACTTCTGTGAGAAGGTCTGACAGACGTCCTTTTCTACCTCTTGCATGAGGTTCTTTGTTTTGGTTTCACTTTCTCATCTCATTTCCTTCTCCCAGGTGTCACCTATTTAGACTAATCCTCTTTCCTTTATATTGCCTCCCATACTGCCTCACTTTGCGGTTTATACTACTTCCTGGATTGAAGTGTTCACTGCTGGAGACTTCTGCTGCTGCTTGTTCAGATAAGTCCTTTCATGTATTGTGTTTCCTTGCTGGCTTGATTCTAGGTGACCCTGACTCCCTCCGTATGAAGTGCAGGGAGCCGGTGGTCGTGTCCCCTCACTATTATAGGGTTTTCAGGTGTCACAGTCTAGGTACGTGGGCATGCAATCGTCTACCTCTGAGACCCTTGTATGTGCTTAGCAATCAGGGTGAGCTCTTAGGGTTTTATAGGGGTCACCTATATGCTCCTTAGTTTGGGATCAAGCCAGTCGGACATTTATTCATAACTTCCAGCTATCTGCAACATCATCCGTGACACATGTACATCAGGAATATGGCCACATATAAATAATATAGTGGGAGGAGAAATTCCCTCATATAATCATTTTATCCCAAATGCTTCCTTTAGCTGCAAGAACATATCAATTATAAATTGCAAAAAAATGTCAAATTCCCTTTGTACAGATCTGACTACTATTGAATGCACAAAATGCACAAAAGATCTGCAGAACTTTCCCTGTAGATTTCCTACAGTCTTGCAGGTTGTTGGGCTACGTCCACATGTCCAGCATGCCTCACTCAGCACAAATGCGGGCTGTCGGCGGTTTCTGTCCAGCCGAAACCCTGCATTTATGCCGGAAAACGGTCGGACCCAATTATAGCGAATGGCCGGCGCTGAACTGTAGAATACAGCAATGCCTGATCCAACAAAATCTGTCAGGCTGCTCTATGCCGGAACAGCCTGCAGAGTCTGCTGCTGCAGATGTGAACGTACCCTTACCAGAATACACCCATTGCTCCACCATGTATACAAACATTGCATAAATACCCTAAATGGTATATACAAAAGGGCTGATTATCGGGAACAAAGTGCGTATGAATGCTCATTTCCGATAATTGGCAGCTTAAATGTGCCACAGTTTGATCATTTGCCGGGTGAAAGCATCATTGATGTGGCGCCCAAAATTTTTTCTGGACAGCAGATCACTCTGTGTAAACAGGGATCTACTGCCCAGAAACAATGATCTTGTATGAGGATCGCTTGTCCTTACAGTGGCGGATTGGCCATAGACCTACAGGGAAATTTCCCGGTGTGCCGATGCCCAGGGGGCCACCTGGGCCCTCCTCACGGCTGGTCAGTGGATGTATTTTGTGCTACTGGCGGCATTTTGTGATGGACTGTGGTATTTTCCTCTGTTGGGGTGGTATAATGTGCTACAATATGGTATTGCTGGCCCTGCCTTCCATCAGTTTGGACCCAAACTACAAAAGGGGCCACTTTTAGTATTTTTTTCCAGGCCACTTTAAGTTCCCAGTCAGCTACTGCCAAGATATAGAAGAGTTGACTGCTGCACGTAAATGCATCTCTCACCTCCACTGACAAGAAGGCAATTATCGTTAACGAATCATTCGTACCCAAATCCTGACAATGGCCTTGTCAATTGACTGTGTAAAGGACCTTAATACCACTGTATACCTTCACATCCTGGGAATGAGGAGCGTAGCCCCCTATACCCTTTCCATCCATAGCTGAGAAGCAAATGCAGCACTGACCACAGGCTATTCCCAAGGATGTAATCTGAGCCTAAATGCAAAATCTGTAACAGGCCCGCTACCTACTGTAAGCCATAATACTGGTATCTTATGTGCTAGAGGTGCCTTTAGGTTCCTTTGGGCACTAGGGATTATGTTCCTGGATCCCCTATAGCTACGCTACTCTCCTGGTTTGCTCTGTAGAGGATAGCCCTGTATACACACATACCGCTTATTGGGAAGAGATGGGTCAGCTTGCTCTCCACAGGCCCCATAGCAGCCACACAGACTGCCTCTATGCTAATTAGACGCTTGATCCCTTTTTTTTGGCAATATAGTAATAAAAGAGTATATTGACAAATCATGAATCATGAAAAATCAGCAGTGAAATAATAACTCCTACGTAAGACTCACTGAAAAATATAGTTTTCTTGTAGTAAAAGCATCCAACATTTTTTGTTATTAGGAGCGTTAGTCAAATAGAACATGTCACAGAAGTAATGTAAAAGTGATCTGCAAGTGACAAACATCACCACCTAAAAGAGCACCAATTTCTAAGGTTGTTACAGGCACCTGCTTGTTCTCTCAGGCAGTTTTGATATAGCCTTGTGCCTAGCTTTTAACTATACATTTTTATCTCCTAGAAATTGATTAAAAGTGTTGGCCTATATCCACCATTAATCGCTGTATAGTTTTTAACAAATTACTGGAGATGTGTCAAAACTGACACAAAGGAAAAGTGAAGGAGTTGACCATAAGAATCAATTAGTAGCTTTTTTTAAAATTTTTGAACATTTGAACAGGCCTCCAAAAATTGGCATATATATTATTGGTACCTTGTTGTGTGGCATCACTTGGGCCCTCTCATCAGTGGTTGAGTGCAACTGCTATCTCTGCAACCAAAACTAATATGCCCATTCTTTGGGTTGTCCTTCATGTGATATAACTCATGATCTGGTGAATTTGGCGGGTTGCTCACATGTTTGACAGGCTGTGTATAGTAATGTAGCTCAGCCATTGTACTGTATATCAATGGGCATGACATAGCACTCATTTGTGGTGTTCCAACCTGGTCCAGCCATTGCCACCTCCAACCAACCAGACTTATTTTGATACATCCTGGAAGTGAAGTTTGGAACAATCATGTCACCATTTGTGTGGCAATCAGGGCTGTGGGCAGGGTCGTTTCTGGCACCAATCGAGAGGTGTGAAGGCACGGGGCACTACCGCAAGGGGAGCACCGGTCAGACACTATTAAAGAGGACCTTTCATGGGTCCAGACTTTATAAACTAAGTATCAGGGTATGTAGAGCATACAGCGGGGATCTAATAGCGCTTACAATTTTTTTCTGTGCGGCGCTCTGTTCGCCCGCTGTGGCCCCCGTTAAATTCTCCCGCTGTCATGGTCTTACCTTCTTACTGTTCTCCTTCGTTTGACATGTGCTGGTGGCCATCTTGGTTTCTGGGTTTCTGTAGCCTCCCACCCTGCGGCTTCTCCTTCCCACTGGGAGGAGCTGGATGCCCAGCTCATATATATAGGAGGTCTGTGGCTTCAGTTCCTTGCTTGGTCCTCCTGTGTTCACATGCTTCTAAGACTGCTGCTGCTTCTGGTTCCTGATCCTGGCCTCGTCTGACTACCCCGTTGGTTCCTGATCCTGGCTTCGTCTGACTACCCCGTTGGTTCCTGATCCTGGCTTCGTCTGACTACCCTGCTGGTTCCTGATCCAGGCTTCGTCTGACTACCCTTCTGGTTCCTGACCTCTGTCTACGCAAGACCCTGCTTCGGTTTAGCCATCCGTTTGGACTTTTGCTTACGGCTTGCTTTTCAATAAAGCCTTCTTATTTTCCACTTATCTCTTGTTGTACGTCTGGTTCATGATTCCATGACACCCGCCCTGTATGCTAATTTTCGCATTGGAACTGGTAGGAGGAGACTGCCCTGTTTCTCAATGGTCGTCTCCTTCTCCCTGGCTGAGAGCTGTCCAAATGTAGTGGAGAGCGTCACAGCCAGGGAGAAGGTGAGTTTTTTTTTTCTGCCTGGCTGTGACGCTCTCCGCTGCGATTAGACCACTCACAGCCAGGGAGAAGGAGACGACCATTGAGAAACAGGGCAGTCTCCTCCTACCAGTTCCAATGCGAAATTTGGCATACAGGGTGGGAGAATTTAACGGGGGCCACAGCCAGCAAACAGAGCGGCACCCAGAAAAAAATTGGAAGCGCTATTATATCCCCGCTGTATGCCCTACATATCCTGATACTTAGTTTAGAAAGTCTGGACTCATGAAAGGTCCTCTTTAAGTAATGAGTGCTTTAATTGTGGAAGTGCATATCTTTCATTATTCAACTAAAGCAGGGCACGGGGGCTATGTCTTTGTGCCTGTAGCCTATCAGAGGCCGATACAGGCGGCACAATGATGTCATTATCACACCGCCTGAGCAAGCTCAGGACACAGCCCGGAAGAGGTCTGTGTCCTGCACCGCATCGCTGACAGCGGTGTGGAGGTAAGTATTAGTGTTTCTTATTTTTTGGGGCAACATGCAGTAGGGCCACTATGGGGGCATTATTATAACTAAGGGGGGGGACACTTATGGGGGCATTGAAGGGGGAAGTTTCTGTACTGGCACACGTTATTAGGGGCCATTTTGTACTGGCACAAATAAAGGAGGGGACATTTTTTTATACTGGCACACATAAGGGGGCATTTTTTATTGGCTCACATAAAAGGGTCACTATGGGGGCACTGGTTCTAAAAGGGGGCATATTTAGTACTGGCACATGTTATAAGAGGGCAATTTTGTACTGGCACACATTATAAGGAGGTATTTTTTGTACTGGCACACAGAAGGGGGCATTTTTTTCGTACTGGCACACATTATAAGGAGGTATATTTTGTAGTGGCACACTTTACAAAGGGGAATTTTACTGGCACACATTATAAGGGGGCAGTTTTTGTACTGGCACTGGCACGCATTATAATAGGGTATATTGTGTATTGGCAAACATTATATAGAGGTATTTTTGTACTGGCACATTTTTTCACTGGCACATATTATAACAGGAATTATTACTACTGGGGGTATTATTACTTCTAGGGCACAATGGGAACATTATTACTATTGGGGTACTGTGTATGAGAACTACTATTGGTGGGACTTTTGGAAACACTTACCATGGGGGCACCCTGGCAGACTATCAACTTAGCACAATTAATTTGGGGACACTGTTTGGGGCATTATTACAGTCAGATTTGCTGGGCACAATTATTTTTCAGGGCACTGTATGTCAATTATTGAGGGGGGGGGCACTATCTGTGTGGTACTAGTATTTTCAGGAGGATTATCTGTTTCTGCAGTAAAGTATTGGGGAGCACAGTGGACACAATATTAGAGTTGGTAGGATGGGATGTTCAGAAAGTGGGGAAGATGATGGAAAAGTAGGAAACTAAGATGTCTGTGTGTCAAATATCAAACTCTGCAGAGACAAAACATAGCTGAAACAAGTCATCATGGCGGTCTGGGCTGAATGGAGAAGATGAGGAAAGAGAATGAGGAGACATCACTGGATGTAATAGGTATGTGGTGCTATAGTCTCCTGTATGTTTGGTAGCATGGATTGTTTTAATAGTAATCATCTAACATAGATCCTAATGTGGTCAGAAAGACTGACAAAAAGATTAGTACTGCATTACATTATTCTATTATAGAGGGTGAAATTCTGAAATTCCTGCACTGGCTTTCTATATGCGGGTGAGGGGGGGGGGGGAATCGAGGTGGATTGAGGCGCTTTTTTGATGTTCGCTTTGTTCAATTTGTTAAAAATCGATTTTTGAAATATGTAAATTACCTTGCTACCAGCAAGTAAGGCGGCTACTTGCTGGTAGCAGCCGCGTCCTCCGATGGTAATGACGCCCCCTCTGCTTGTTGATTGACAGATCCCGTCTGCTGGCCCTGCCTGTTTTGATTCAATATCTGGCGCCTGCGCCGCGGCCGTACCTCTCTTCAATCTGCGCAGGCGCACTGAGAGGCGGCCACTCGCTCGGCTGCTCCATCCTCAATGCGCCTGCGCCGATGACGTCACATCTACACCCGGCACAGGCGCATTGAGGAGCGAGCGGCCGAGCGAGTGGCCGCCTCTCAGTGCGCCTGCGCAGATTGAAGAGAGGTACGGCCGCGGCGCAGGCGCCAGATATTGAATCAAAACAGGCAGGGCCAGCAGACGGGATCTGTCAATCAACAAGCAGAGGGGGCGTCATTACCATCGGAGGACGCGGCTGCTACCAGCAAGTAGCCGCCTTACTTGCTGGTAGCAAGGTAATTTACATATTTCAAAAATCGATTTTTAACAAATTCTACTGAACGAAAATCATTAATTAGCTTATGTATGATGAGATCGCAGTGTAGGGATTATTAGTAAAGAAAAAAAAAAAACGGTTTAATGGGGTGACAGAAGCCCTTTAATGTTGTATAATTGTTATATTAAATACAGAACTTCTTGTAATTGCCCAGGCCCCTCTGCCTTCTGTGTGCATAACTCCTGCCCAACCCCTCATCTGGCCCACCCTGTATTTGTAATCCCCTTGCATCATCCTGTTGAGTGGCTGAGATGCCGTGCTTGTGCAGTTCACTGACGGCTCCTGGCATGCGCATGCGCTAGCTAACGACAGACCGGACATGGCTTCACAAGAAAACCTGGCTCATTACTACGTTTAATATTTCTCTGCCTCCACACAATATAGTAATAAGTATACACAGAGTGGCCACCCTCTTTAAAGGGGTTGTCTAGTTTCAGTAAGAAACCAGTCAATGCTAGGGAAGAGTCTGCAATAAAGAATAGAGCAGTACTTACCTAGTAGATCCAGTGCCACCACTCCAGTTCTCTGGGCCAGGCTGTGTTTTCCCAGCTGCAGTGATGACTTCACCTCAACAAAACATGGCTGTCTCTTTGGTGTACCACTGAGGCTTTAACAGTCAGCTTTTTGTTGACATGTCAACACTGCAGCTGGGTAAATGGAGCCTGGCCAAGGGAACCGGAGTGGTGGCACTGGATCTGCTAGGTGACTACTGCTCTATTCTCCAGCGTTGACTGGTTCCTTACTAAAACTGGGTTGGTCTTAGGAGGTAATGTACTAACATGCGACTTCATGCTCTCACTTTTTGGGGGTGTCTGTCATGGGTTGCTCTTGGTTTTTTTTTTGACAAATTTTCAAAATGTCATATGCCATTTGTTACATAAACTTTTCACTCTAAAATCTTTTCATATTTATCTAGTCCTTTGGCGGCGTTAGCTTTTACGCCACCAAGGGACTGGAGTGACCTTTTTCAAAACTATTTGCAAAAAAGTTGCAATGAGAAATCTGGCTAAAAATGCAGCCCCAACTCTGTCCCTCACTTAGTAAATGTAAACTGCCGGTTATGGTGTAAACCAAACTAAAATGGCGCAAATACCTAATAAATTTGGCGCAAATACCTACTCCACCAACAACTTAGGCTCTACTCCAGTACTTAGGCTGGGTTCACATGACTCTTCAGTCTTTGCTGCATTATCACAAACCAATACTGTGACAACACGCATGTATTACATGCGCTTTTTGCCACGGAAAAGCCAGTGGACCTCGCCCTCTCCATTGCAAAGGCTAAAATCCAGAGGGCCGAGCCGCAGCATAAATTGGCACACTGGAGATTTCGAATCCGCACCGCCGGTCAATTTACTCTGCAGTTTTGTACACAGGGTGTGGATGACCATTCCGAAATTCTCATCCACTTTGAAGGTACTGTACAACGTGTGCATTTGCCTCACAAAAATCTGCAATGGCAAAGCTGCAGCTATTCAGTTATGTGTGATCCCGGCCTTACATTCCTGCTCACCCCTCATTTCAGGTCAGAATAAAAAGTTCTGAACACTGGATGATATGTTTTGCAGATGAGGAAAATAAACTAATGGGCTCATTATCAAACTGGTGTAAAAGTAGAACTGGCTTAGTTGCCCATAGCAACCAATCAGATTCCACCTTTCATTCTTGACAGCTCCTTTTGAAAATAAAAGGTGGAATCTGATTGGTTGCTTTGCGCAACTAAGCCAGTTCTACTTTACACCAGTTTGATAAATGACTTCCTTAGTATCTTTGGGGCACGGTTTCTCTATATCTTCTGTAAATTATCATATCCCATCTCCACTGCCACAAATAGTGTTCTCTACCAATTTTAAAAGGAACCAGGCATCATGTTCTACAGCAGGAGTAGCTGAGAAGATTGATATATAGATTTAAAGAAAGATATATAGAAGATACGGAGAGGGTTTTCTACCGGTCTTCTTGTGGGTCATCAACGAATCGATGGAAGGGGGCGAACTTCCTGCCTCTCTTTCTGAGGCGGTGGTGACCCTGATAGTCAAGAAGGGGAAGGAGGAGAGTAAGGTGGACTCGTATCGCCCCATCTCTCTTCTGAACACTGACTTTAAAATACTTGCCAAATTATTAGCAAACCGATTAAAAAAAGTCATAGAAAAAATAATACACCCAGATCATTTAGGGTTTGTACCAAAACGTCAGGCTCAAACGAACATTCGCCGGGCTCTGCTGAACATCCAGATGAGTGAGGGGGCTGCCCACTCCGTCCTGTCTTTGGACGCGGAAAAAGCGTTTGACATGGTGGAGTGGGTATACCTCTGGAAAATAATGCATGAGCTGAACCTGGGGGAACAATTTGTTAGATGGGTACAATTGCTCTATCACCACTCGAACATGAGGATAAAGATTAATGGGGAGATAACCGAGCCGATATCACTGCAAAGGGGAACCAGGCAGGGGTGCCCACTCTCCCCATTACTGTTTGCTATATTCCGCAGAATCACAGGCAGGAGACTACATGTTATGGGTCATTGAATGTGGACCCACTGTGCCAACTTCTGGCGCTTCCCTGGTATTCACCCTTAAACCCCGCACACCGAAGTCCAGGGATCTGGATTTTGGTGTGTGACCTCCTGGGATAGTCCTGGTGCAGTTGGCAGCTGACCCACAAGCACCAGGAGCTCAGAATAACAAAAACGCACCATAAACACACCAAAACTGCAGGTATAGTCTGAACAGTCACCAGGAATGCTGGTTCTTTGAGATCCAGGCAGCACACAGTAAGGGCTCATGCACACGACCGTGTCCCAGCTGTGTGCATGCTGCCATTTTCTTTTTCACTTCAATAGAAATCTCCTATCCTTGCCTGAATCTCTTGCGGCCCTATTGAAATGAATGGGCATATGATCTGCAAAAAATGCGGTGCAAAAAATGCGGATTGGACTCAGACCAAATGTACGGACGTGTGCCTGAGGCCTTAATGCAGACAGAGGAAAAACTTGCTGGCGGAGGAGTGATGAGGCAAGCACAAGGCAGGCAGGCTGGGGACTTGACTTGAGCCAGGGAAGACAGACTGGGTTACCTTAAACACGAACTGAACTGAACTTGGACTTGAAAGTGCAGACGCACACAGGCAGGATAGCACACACTTGAAACATGGCAGGAATACAGGATGCCTAAAGTTCAGGCTCAGACCTTCTGGAAAGGATGGCTTAAATACTCAGGGACCCTCAGCCTATTGGCTGGGGATGAAATTTAGAGCGCACGCACTGACCTTTTAAGAGGCCAAAGGGAGAATAAAACAGAAGCATGGAGGATGTTGATGACCAGGATGCTAGATGACATGGTAAGTGGCACGGCATCCACGCCCACAGGGAACAGCAGGAGGGCGGCAGCCACGGACCGCAGACCTAACACTACTACTGTTATTGTACAATATCTCATAATAATTTTTTTTGTATTTCATGTTTTACCAATCCAAAAAGTACAAAATACTAGATATAATTAATACTGAGCTGGAAACTGCTCGATATATCATGTCAGTGGGAGCACGGTTTTCATATTCTAGTTTTCCTGAATCAGGAACTTTTTCCTGTGCTCATTGTCATCCCCTGAAGAATTTTGTACAGTATTGCAGTAGTTAGGCTACTTTCACATTAGCGTTTTTGCGGATCCGTCATGGATCTGCAAAAACTCTTCTGTTACAATAATACAACCGCACACATCTGTCATGAACGGATCCGGTTGTATTATGTCTTCTATAGCCATGACGGATCAGTCTTGAACACCATTGAAAGTCAATGGGGGACGGATCCATTTTCTATTGTGTCAGAGAAAACGGATCAGTCCCCATTGACTTACAATGTGTGTCAGGACGGATCCATGCATTTTGGTGCATTCCGTTTCGTTTTGTCACCATTGACAATGAATTGGGGCAAAACTGAAGCGTTTTCTTCCGCTATTGAGATCCTATGACTGATCTCAATAGCAGAATTTAAACCCTTATTGATCACCCATACGCCTTTTTACGGCGATCACTAAGGGGCCTTAGGCTGGGCCGCCGTTTTTTTATGGTGGCCCAGTCTAAGCGCTGCAGCAGCGGGGACCGGCAGGATCGCGGGGTGCCGGTGTGTGTGAAGGCTGGCTGGGGTCTCGTGTAGGCCCCAGACAAGCCTTTAGTAATTTCCAGCAGGCTGCGCCTCTCTGGCGCAGCCTGTTGGTCAATGTCAGAATAGCACTGATATTAAAATGCAATGCACTATAGGGATAATGCATTGCATTTTAAAATCAATCAGAATGTTGTCTGTTATAGTCCCCTTGTTTTTTATACCGAAGAATTAACGCTATAAAATTTATAACGTAAAAACGCAGTGGCAGTATTGCTGTTTTTCCCATCTCCCTCCCAGAAAGAGTTAATAAAAGTTAATCAGAAAGTTATGTGTACCCCAAAATGGCACCATTAAAAACTACAACTTGTCCCACAAAAAACAAGCCCTCATAAACCTTCATAAACGGAAAAATAAAAAAGTTATAGCTCTTGGAACGAGACGATGAAAAAAGAAGAAGAAAAACACTTGGTCAGTAAGGCCCAAAACAGGCTGGTCACTAAGGGGTTAAAACGCTAATGTGAAAGTAGCCTTACTTTTTTTAGAATTTACTTTGTTGACCATAATATAACAAGGGTTACCCTGACTCAGTAAATCATCTGAGAGCCCTGTCAAAACTGATATAAAGCCCAATATTTTTTTAGTCCTATTTTATACGGACAGCACATGCAGCCCTACCTCTCATGCACATGCAGTCCTATGGAAACAGGGGTCCTATCCAGCTGGAAGGAGGTGGCCATGCACTTGTGAAGTCTGAACCCGGGTATACACATTTGGTTTTGTTGATGCCGGGGAAAAAAAGGCAAAAAAAAAACACACTGTAAAAACCGCACAGTTTCTTATCGCGATTGCCAGAGTTTTATTATGCAATTATTATGTTTTTACGGGTGGAGCAGGGTTTTCCAGGATTTTTTTTTACTGATGACCTATTCAGAGGATAAGTTATCAGTATCTGATTGGTGGGGGTCTGACACCTAGGACCCCGCTGATCAGCTGTTCTGAGCACCGCTGCCTTCTCCCAGTTTACCAAGCACAGTGCCGTACATTGTATAGTGGCTGTGCTTGGTATTGCAGTTCAGCCCCATTCACTTGAATGGGGCTGAGCTGGTCCTAGGCCACGTGACACATGAACGTGTCATCACTTGGCTTAGGAAAAGCGCCGCAGCCTTCTCAAACTGCTGATCTGCTGGGGTCCCGTGTGTCAGACCCCCAAAATTAGATACCGATGACCTATTGTCATGGTACCGCCTAATCTACAGGGACTAGAAGATCGAGGAGACTGGCTGCATGTGATTGACAGCCCCTTTGGTTTCACCTTTCTGTGTTGTTGCTGGGGATGACCACACCTCTTTTATCAGGTGTAGTTTAAGTGGTCATTTCTTCTCCTCTATTTAGTCTGGCCTCACCCATCATGCTATGCGGTTGATAGCTCCTTGTTTATGGAAGTCCTGATGTTGGTTCTCTCTGAGTTCCTGCTCATCCGCATACTTACTAAAGGTTAAGTTTATCTTATTTGTTGTTTGTTGTTTTCCCTTACCTGCTGATATTAGGCCTTAGGGGGGTCTCCTATTCTTTCATCTGGGAAGGAATAGGCCATCCGTGTCCTGACACTATCTGCAGGGCCCTGTTAGGTGAGATTGGGCTTAGGTTCCTGCGTATGAACATTTCTACCATCAAGGTCTGTTCGTATTGATAGCAGTCAGGGCTTGGCATAGGGACTCACTAGGTGTGACCATTTCCCTGTACCTAAGTTGCGGGCCTAATACCTTTTCACTTCCTTTCTGTGTGGAGTGTATTTACCACACTGCGCGAGCATACGGAATCAGTTTAAAAAACTTGGAAAACCCCTTTAACATGTTTTAAGTGTAAAAACACGCGTGTAATTACCACATTGCACATCCGTGGCAATTGTAGTAAAGGCAAGGTTTCCACGCCAAGGTCTCCACACTCCTTTGCCTCAGGGAGTCCGTGACCTGGCTGTCTACAAGTCCAATAGACTACATGGTTAGAATATAATTTTTGGGTCTGGGGGACCTACAACAACTTTAAACCGGCTCTGCCCATGACTGTTGCAGTGGCTGCCGCCAAGAACGGCACATATTCTTTATCCTAGGATGATCTAAAATACTAAACTAAAAAAGAAATACTGAAATGTCACCAGTGACTTTTCAACCTACTTCAACAATCAAGTTTATCCCATTTAGTGTCATTGATATATTAGAGAGAGCACCGAAGGATGAAGATAAGACTGTATAAATAATAATGATACCTAGAATTGCTAACTCCACTATTATACACCCATGAGGTGGGAATGCTCTCTCATGGCACCCAGAAATTTTTGGCCAAGCATGTTCCCCTATACACAGCCAAATTTAATTCTACAGGTGCAAATAATAAATTAGATCCCATGAGTAACATTGCTACTGATGAGACACAAAGAAGCAGCAGAATTGTTACATTTTTCGCACAAACATATTGTTTTTCGTTACTTAATTGCAAGCCCCTGTTGAGCCAAGTTGGCCACTGTGATTGATAAGTGCATTCATTTACATCGGTAATGAAGAGGTAGTTTACTCTGCGACATCATTACAGATGCTATCTGTTTGTATTGGGGAACATGGCTTTGGCGCATTGATAGAATCCCTGATTTCCTTTACATCAGAAACACTATTACTACAGTGTGATCCATCACCGGTCGTGTGAGCGCTGGCAGATGCAAGTGCTTTTGTCTCATTGATTTCTGGGGGGCTGGATAATGGAGATAGCAGAGACGACTCTTTTGATGGCCTTCTGGGGAGAAGCGATATTGCATAATCTGCAATTATACCGGCAAGATCTAGTTTACACGCCTGGTCAAATTCAGTAAAACCAACATTTGCATTAGCCTCACAAACCAGGAACGATCCATTATCCTTCAAGAGAAGATCGATGCCGCATATGTCCATCCCCAGGATGTCTGACACTTGCACAGCTAATAGTTTGCCTTGTTCGCTAAGAGGGAAGACCGTGCCCACGCCACCTGTAACGTAAAAAGAAGGCAGGTCAAATAATATTTTAGAGGGTACGCTAAAACAATCCCAGGTCTGGTTTTTCTTTTCATATAGTTATATCCTAAGTTGCAGGCACATTCGATTCTTCATAGACCCATTCAAGAGGAGAAGCTAGCTACATCGTAGACTACTAGAGTAGTCAAGGCTGGTGCTTAATTTAATGCAACTGCCCTCTCATTTTACTTTGCAAAGTAGATATTTTAAAGGGGTTTCCTGAAGGTTCAATATTGATAGTCTATCCTCAGGATAGGTCATCAATATCTAATCTGCGGTGTTCGACACCCAGCAACCCCGCCGATCAGCTGTTTGATCTGATCACAGGAGTCAGACCCCACCGATCAGATATCAATGACGCACAAGCCAACAATACTGGACTCCCAGAAAATCCCTTTAACACTATTAAATTCTTTCTGGTGACTAACCTTCTATATTCCCAAGAAACTGGATTACTGTCTGTGTTCTAAGAGCTGTATTACACAGCCAGATTCTTCTCAGCAATCACCTGCTCGCTAGTGGAGGAGACCTCTGCTATTACATATATCGATCTCCTCCACAGCATGGGGAGGATTGATCGCTATGCCATCGCTCAAACCCATGCTGTCTAGTTATTTGCCGGCAGCAGATCCCGATTAGACAGAGTGATCTGCTGCCGGCAAATCGTGATCTTTCAGCATGCTGAAAAATCATGATTGCCCGTGTTTGCTCCTTCATCATGTCATTACCGGCAGTATTAGACTGATAGATGATGGCTAACGCGTGTTACTATGAACGCTTATTAGCAATCATCTGGCAGAAAATCTGCCTGTGTAATACAGCCTTTACAGGCAAGGCCTCCCCAGTTACTAGTCAGTTACTTCTCCATACTAGCTTACAGACACAGATCATATTTCATATATACAAAAATACAGAATACCCCTTTAATTTTTGGTGAAAAAAAGCAGGTTGGCAGCAGTTATGTCATTCCTCAATATTAAGCCTTATTCGGGAACATTTACTAATCTCAAATACGCCTAAATTGTGCCGCTATCTGCCACTTTGCCCCGCTCATGCCAGGTCTTAAATTGTGTTTGTGGCGTGGGAGAGAAAGGGGGTGGGCGGGTAGGCCCATCTGATTTACCATTTTCTACGCCTGTTTTACGTGTAAAAAAATTGTCTAAATGTAAGACAGCTGGGAAACTTTGTTACATTTAGAACTGGTGCTGGATGCATCGAAGTTATGGAGAGGCTGGCGCCTCTTTATAACTTCGGTCTGGACTTAGAAAGTGCGTATCAACCGATATTCCCACTCGGCTCTTAATCACATTCAGTTAAAAAAAAAAAAACGCACCAAAACCATGTTTTCTTTTATAATTGCTTTTCTATCCAAAATCGATATAGACATCCACCAACATGCCTATTGGATCCCCGAAGTAACCCAAAGGACACATACTGGACTTTATATAATGTATGGACATTTTCAACTTTGTAATATGCACTTGTAAAAAGTGTTGGTGGATGTCTGTCTATATCGATTTTGGATACAGAAGCAATGATAAAAGAAACATGTGGTTCTGGTGCGTTTTTTTTTTACTGACTAGTGACCAGGATTGGTGCCTCCACAAACATAACGGTATAAGGGCTCATGCACACGACCGTTGCCTGTTTTGCAAGTTGCGAATCCACAAACCACAGATACCAGCCGTGTGCATTCTACACTTTGCGGAATGGAATAGCCGGCCCCTAATAGAACAGTCCTATCCTTGTCCGTAATGCGGACAATAAATTCAACGTTCTATTCTTTTGCGGAACGGCCACTGAATGCACAGTCATTTTACGTTTTTTGTTGTTGCGCAAAACGGAAACAACATGGGAACAAAATACGTTTGTTTGCATGAGCCCTAAGGGACATATTTGAATCTGTTCTTTCTTTAGAGCCACACCTGGTTCTGGCTCAAAATCAATGATTGAAATCACTGACCGAACACTGACGTGTGAATAAGGGGTTATACTCCACAAATGTCCAAAAACACTTACCCAAGCAGCAATTACTCTGCATCCTGCCATCAGTGGAACATCTCAACATGGATCCAACGACACGTCCACCAACGATCACCACACGGATATCTTTCCCATGAGACTCTGTCACGTACTTCTGAAACAGGTAGGGAGAATCATGCCGCACTAGATGAGATATGTCCAACAAATGGTGTTTATCCCGAGCAAGAAATACAGCTTTTCCTGGAAAACAGACAAAAGCAATGTAATAATCTTAACTGGCTGCAAGCTGGAAAGCCACCTTAGCAGTGATCTGTTCCCTTAGATCTTGGGCTATACATTTCATATATTGTTACCCTGTGCTTCAGATTTTTTATGAGCTGTCTACATTGATGGTTGACGGGAAGTGGCATCCGGTCTAAGCACACTTCTGCCTCAGTGAACTGGTGTCACTTTTAATTCCATTCAGGTACTTTATTGTAAAAAATATGGACTCATGCTAGTGATGAGTCATGTGTTCTCTATATCAAATCGATTCTAGGTTTTTGACATTTCCTGCTTTTTACAACAGAAAGCGTTGAATTTAGATTGTATCTTCTTTTACTCAACATGCGGTTACTCATGAGTGCTGAAAGAGCCGACAGCTCATGACTCACTTACATGGTGTATTCTACATTACATATTGACAGAATATGATTCACAATTGCCTTTTTTGTTTTATTGCACCCGGCAGGCCACTTGTTATCGCGGCGGCATGTGTTCTCCACTAAGGACATCTTTCTAGAACCATATCTTGGCTTCCCTTCATGTGGGGCAAAGATTCTGTTCACCGTCATAAGCCTGTGATGTCAGTAGGAGCTATGTAATGTAATTGTGATAGACAACTGGCTTGGAAAGGCCATAAAGTACACCCGATATAATATAACTTCCAGCTGAACACTCCTTAGCTATTTCACTGCCTGACACTTCCGATGGCGATTTATATCAAGTAAACCCTGGCATCTACAGTCGGGGGAAAGTAGGACATCTCCATACACATTAGCTAGCTGGCTCATCCTGCTGAAATCAATCGGTTCAATCAGCAGTTATCTGATGCATATGGACACCTTAAGAGCCGTCAGCAGATGAGGTGCTGGCTTATTTACTATCTGAGTCATGTCTCAAGGCCTGTTTAAATGGTCGAACACTGACTTATAGGATAGCTACCTTACATCTGGTGGCATCAAAGGCAGAGCTTGGTAAGAGCTCATGTTCATCCCTTTCTTCCCAGAATTCCAGAGAAGCATGTATGGTCTATTATTAGTCTCCGCACGCCAATTAAGGCGCCCTCTCCCCAAGGAGAGATAGTATCCCCCAAGTGGGCACCTTCTGCTGGGCCCTGATTTGGAGGCTGAAGTGAGACATACACATTACATATAAGATGAAAAAAAAAACAACTAACTTTTACTACTACATTTTAAAATACTACTAACCTTACCATACCAGGATGCCATTATCATCTTGCTATTATCTTTAATGATGCGATGACCTTTGTATTATTTACCTATGGTCCCCTGATGAACCAGATGAACCAGCTCTACTTACACTGGGGAAACGCGTCGTTACAAGCATCTGATTCACCGGCAGGGTCACAGTAGGTGACAGCGAGGGCTTAACCACCAAGAAGTGGGGTCGCCCCTTTCGGGGTGGGTGCTCCACTTGTAGGCAGGGGTAGCCCTAGGGCTATATTAGAGCTAAATTCTCCCCCTCCCCCTGTCCCGACCTCACTCATTGTATGCTTAACATCTACACCTGCTGTCTCCAAACTGTAAGTGATTGAATTTTTTTCTATTTTTGGACTACAATTTCAAGGATACATCCAAACTAAAACTCTGCATTCTAATAAAATTGGCACAGTATGTTATCGTGATTTTCTACAATTTGTGGGGCAATATTTTAAAATGTAGTAGTAAAAGTTTTATATGAAGGGTCATTTTTCTTTCTGTGATATTTTGTTTATGTACGTTTCGACCTCCTCAATTTTGTCAGCGATAGCCTTACATATAAGATGACCCAAAGGCAGATGTCAGAAGAAAGATTTCAACATACCCAATCTATTTGTTCAGGTAGTGCCTCTGAAAGCTGCTTATTCCTCCCTTACCATTCTAATAAACATGCATGCTCAGCCAAGCCAAGCATGCATGCTTATAGTGGAGTTGGGGGCACTGACCGACTATGTTTTTCTCCACTATGAGCCAACTTTTAAAGGGATTGTCCAGCCTTTTATAAGTAATGGCCTACTCTCACCGACCAACTGATCAGGTAGTGATGGTGTCACGGTGGGGAGTGGGGGAAAACCACCCACCGTACAATGTAGGGAATTTAGGAAAGCAACTAGGCCTGGATGCTGGATCAGGTCACCTCCTATAGCGTCCCTGACCTCCTAACCGCATGAGCGAACCCAGATGGTAGGAGAGCTCATGCACCGGAACCTCGGACCCTAACTGGCCCTGATGGCCTAGGTGCAAGGAGAGGCCAGCACACCAAGCAGAGGGCAAACTTAACAGGTAAGTGTCCTGTGGCAGAATGACAACAGACCACAGGACCACAACATCACTTACCTGCCCACAAAAACTAAAAGGAACGAGTCATCCGCACCACAACCAATGGACTCTGTGAAAAGCACTAAAGCCCAAACACACAAATCTGGACACAGTACCAACACCAAACACAGGAGCAGTAGTAACCCAGACAACACTGCTTAACTGAGTTGTAGTGCCCCCTCTAGGGAACCCTAGGGACAGACAAACAGGGGAAATGTCAAACAACCATGCTGGACTACAAACACCAAATAGACCAGACATGGAACACCAAATGACATACAACAAACACTGAGTACATCACACACCATACTCAAAACAACAAGTGAGGATAGGTAAATGGATAGAAACAAAGGGAAGACAAGGCGATGACATCGCAGATGACATTGATGTCAAACTGGCCCTCAGATAGCTTCCAAGAAAGGAGCAAGCTCCTTCTCATACAAAGGCAGATATAACAATGATCTCAGTCTCATAGCAACAGTATATTAAGAGATCTGAGACCACACCCAGCTCCACCTTGCTCACACCTTAACCCCGTGCACACCAGAAAGGAAGGGCAACAGCCTTAAAGGGAAAACACACACGCATGCAATACAACACGTTGCCACCGGCAACCAGCATGCGTGGAGAATGTGTCATGGCAAACTACCTCCAAGCCGTGACAGATGGCCTATTTCTGTACAAGTTTCTTTTCAGTAGCCATCACATTATCATCACAGGCAGGACTACAATGACAGCTATCACCTCTCTACAGATAACACAGGATCCACCATTCACAATAGGTGATATCACAGCTTAGGGTACTTTCACACTTGCATTAAACTTTTCCGGTATTGAGTTCCGTCCTAGGGGTTCAATACCGGAAAAAAACTGATCAGTTTATCCTAATGCATTCTGAACGGAGAGCATTCCGTTCAGGATGCATCAGGATGTCTTCAGTTCAGTCACTGTACGGTTTTTGGACATAGAAAATACCACAGCATGCTGCAGTATTTTCTCCGTCCAAAATTCCAGAACACTTGCCGGAATAATGCATTAATGCCGGATCCGGCTCCAAGTGTTCCAGAAAAACAGATCGGGTTTTGCGGTCTGCACATGCGTAGACCTTTAACCCCTTAAGGACTCAGCCCTATTTCACCTTAAGGACTTGGCCATTTTTTGCAAATCTGACCAGTGTCCCTTTAAGTGCTCATAACTTTAAAACGCTTTGACTTACCCAGGGCGTTCTGAGATTGTTTTTTCGTCATATATTGTACTTCATGACACTGCTAAAATTGGGTCAAAAAAGTAAATTTTTTTGCACAAAAAAATACAATTTTTACCAAATTTTTTGAAAAATTAGCAAATTTCAAAGTTTCAGTTTCTCTACTTCTGTAATACATAGTAATACCCCCAAAAATTGTGATGGCTTTACATTCCCCATATGTCTACTTCATGTGTGTAGCATTTTGGGAATGATATTTTATTTTTTGGGGATGTTACAAGGCTTAGAAGTTTAGAAGCAAATTTTGAAATTTTTCAGAAATCTTCAAAATCCCACTTTTTATGGACTAGTTCAGGTTTGCAGTCATATTGTGAGGCTTAGATAATAGAAACCTCCCAAAAATGACCCCATTCTAGAAACTACACCCCTCAAGGTATTCAAAACTGTTTTTTCAAACTTTATTAACCCTTTAGGTCTTCCACAAGAGTTAATGGCAGATGGAGAAACAATTTTGAAATTTCTATTTTTGGGAAAATTTTCCAATATAATCAATTTTTTCC
Organism: Bufo gargarizans; assembly: GCF_014858855.1. Classification (NCBI taxonomy): domain Eukaryota; kingdom Metazoa; phylum Chordata; class Amphibia; order Anura; family Bufonidae; genus Bufo; species Bufo gargarizans. The sequence continues at coordinate 642,178,256 of NC_058081.1, forward strand.
AGGAGTAAAACAAGGGTTAACTGCCAAACAAAACTCAAAATGGGTTGCCCTGATTCTGTAGTTTGCAGAAACACCCCATATGTGGTCGTAAACTACTGTTTGGCCAAACGGTAGGCACATAGAAGGAGGGGAACACCATATGGGTTTTGGAAGGCAGATTTTGCAGGACTGGTTTTGTTTATACCATGTCCCATTTGAAGCCCCCTGTTGCACCCCTAGAATAGAAATTTCAAAAAAGTGACTCCATCTAAGAAAGTACACCCCTCAAGGTATTCAAAACTGGGTTTACAAACTTTGTTAACCCTTTAGGTGTTCCACAAGAGTTAATGGCAGATGGAGAAACAATTTAGAAATTTCTATTTTTTGGAAAATTTTCCAATATAATCAATTTTTTCCAGGAGTAAAACAAGGGTTAACTGCCAAACAAAACTCAAAATGGGTTGCCCTGATTCTGTAGTTTGCAGAAACACCCCATATGTGGTCGTAAACTACTGTTTGGCCAAACGGCAGGACATAGAAGGAGGGGAACACCATATGGGTTTTGGAAGGCAGATTTTGCAGGACTGGTTTTGTTTATACCATGTCCCATTTGAAGCCCCCTGTTGCACCCCTAGAATAGAAATTTCAAAAAAGTGACTCCATCTAAGAAAGTACACCCCTCAAGGTATTCAAAACTGGGTTTACAAACTTTGTTAACCCTTTAGGTGTTCCACAAGAGTTAATGGCAGATGGAGAAACAATTTAGAAATTTCTATTTTTTGGAAAATTTTCCAATATAATCAATTTTTTCCAGGAGTAAAACAAGGGTTAACTGCCAAACAAAACTCAAAATGGGTTGCCCTGATTCTGTAGTTTGCAGAAACACCCCATATGTGGTCGTAAACTACTGTTTGGCCAAACGGCAGGACATAGAAGGAGGGGAACGTCATATGGTTTTTGGAAGGCAGATTTTGCTGGACTGGTTTATTTACACCATGTACCCTTTCAAGCCCCCTGATGCACCCCTAGAGTAGAAACTCCATAAAAGTGACCCCATCTAGGAAACTACGGGATAAGGTGGTTGTTGTTTTGGGACTATTTTAGGGGTAAATATGATTTTTGGTTGCTCTATATTACTCTTTTTTGAGGCAATGTAACAAAAAAATTAATTCTAAAAATGTTTCTACATTCGCTATTTAGTTTTGTGGAACACCTAAAGGGTTAACATAGTTTGTAAAGTAACTTTTGAATACCTTGAGGGGTGTAGTTTCTTAGATGGGGTCACTTTTTTGGAGTTTCTAGTCTAGGCTACATCAGGGGGGCTTCTAATGGGACATGGTGTCAAAAAAAAAAAACTGTCCATCAAAATCTGCCTTCCAGAAACCGTATGGAGTTCCCTTCGTTCTATGCCCTGCCGTGCGGCTATATAGCCATTTACGACCACATATGGGGTGTTTCTGCAAACTACAGAATCAGGGCCATAAATATTGAGTTTTGTTTGGCTGTTAACCCTTGCTTTATTACCGGCAAAAGGGATTCAAATTGAAATTTTGCCCAAAAATGGGTGTTTTGGCACCGTTTTTGTTTTATATTTTTAACACCGTTCATTCGAGGCGTTTGGTCAAATGTTATTTTTATAGCGACGACTTTTACGCACGCGACGATGCCCAATATGTATGGCTCTCAGACTTTGGAGACACTAAGCAGGCATCCTAAAAACTGCGGCCCTCCAGATGTTGTAAAACTACAATTCCCACCATGCCCTGCTGATGGCTGTAGGTTGTCTGGGCATGCTGGGAGTTATAGTTTTACAACATCTGGAGGGCCGCAGTTTGAGGATGCCTGCTCTAAAACTAATATTTTTTTGGGGAAAAAAAATTGTTTCTGTGTCTCCAAAGTCTAAGAGCCATAGTGTTTTATGTTCTCTAGTGGACTGTTGGGGATTATAAAAATTTAGTACTCCATGGAAGTGTGATACTCCCTGAAGCAATCGATAACGCAGAGGCCCGGATGATCGGGGCACGTGTCACATTGAGTGGTGGTGTCCTTCCGTATCCCCCTCTTGTGACACACTCTGCATCTTTTTTGGGTTCGTCCCTTCTTTCCAGTATGGGGGACCACACCTGGAAAGTGTTGGCCAGGGACGATCCGGGCGCCTCCAGTTCCCGAGGTACTCCGGCCTGCTCTTTCCCGGTCCGAAAAGATCAGGTCTTTGAGGACTGCCTCATAGAATTGGAGGAATGTCCCTGTGCTGCCAGCGCTTCGGGATAGTACAAAAGAGTTGTACATGGCAACCTGCACCAAGTAGACCGCAACTTTTTTGTACCATGCCCGGGTTTTGCGCATGGCATTATATGGCGTGAGGACTTGATCAGAGAGATCAACTCCTCCCATATACCGATTGTAGTCGACGATACAATCGGGCTTGAGGACCGTTGCCGTGGTACCTCGCACAGAGACTGGGGTGGTGCTGTTACCGTGGATTGTGGACAGCATAAGGACATCCCTCTTGTCCTTATACCTGACCAGCAACAGGTTTCCACTGGTAAGTGCACGGGTCTCACCCCTGGGGATAGGTACCTGGAGGGGGTGGGCAGGGAGGCCGCGCTGATTTTTCCGCACGGTCCCACAAGCGAACGTGGATCTGGCGGCAAGGGACCTGAACAAGGGAATGCTGGTATAAAAGTTATCCACGTACAAGTGGTAACCCTTATCCAGCAGTGGGTGCATAAGGTCCCACACGAGTTTCCCGCTAACACCCAGAGTGGGGGGACATTCTGGGGGTTGAATACGGGAATCTCGCCCCTCGTACACACGAAATTTGTAAGTGTACCCTGAGGTACTCTCACAAATTTTGTATAGCTTCACGCCATACCTCGCCCGCTTTGTGGGAATGTATTGGCGGAAACTGAGTCTCCCCTTGAACGCAACGAGAGACTCATCAACCGCGACCTCCCTTCCAGGTACGTAGGCCTGTTCAAATTTGGCCCCAAAGTGATCGATGACCGGCCGTATCTTATACAGCCGGTCATAGGCAGGATCACCTCGGGGTGGACATGCTGCATTATCGGAATAATGCAGACATTTCCGGATGGCCTCAAACCGGGGACGTGTCATGGCCATACTGTACAGTGGGGTCTGGTATAGGACGTCCCCACTCCAGTATTGCCTGACACTGGGTTTTTGGACTAGACCCATATGCAGCACGAGGCCCCAAAATGTCCTCATTTCGGCTGCACTGACCGGCGTCCAGCCACCGGGTCTAGCCAAAAATGAGCCTGGGTTTTGAGCGACGAACTGTTGGGCGTACAGATTCGTCTGCTCCACCATCAAATTCACCAGTGGGTTACTGAAAAAAAAACTAAAAAAGTCTATTTCAGTAAACCCCACTGTGGGAATCTGGATTCCAGGATTGCCAGCGAAATCCGGAATCTCAGGCTCAAAGTCCACTGGGGGACACCAGCTAAGTTCATCGGCAGGGGGCTCCGGTGAACTTATTTGGTGGGCCGGGAAACCAGTACGAACCCCAGGGCGGCTCGTACTAGGGTGGGCCACAGGATCCCTAGCATGTGTGGCCCCTGGCTCCGCCTGGCGGCGTCTCCGCCGCCTTGGTGGCTCATCGTCATCCGATGATGATGAGGAGGATGCGGATGAAAAGGAATGTGGGGTCATCCTCATCCTCACTGGGGCTCTCGGAGTCGGAGGCAATCTGGGTATGCCTCCTCGGCCGAGAACACCCGGCGGGCCATGGGTGTGTGTGCGTGTAGGTGTGCGTGTGTGGAAACCTTTATATGTGCGTGTGTGGGGGCAACGGGTGTTCGCGTACTAAAAAAGGCAAGTGTTAAAAAAAGTTCAAAGTTGCTGATCAGCGGTACAACGCTGATCAGCGGTGGGGCGGGCGATGCGCTAACAGTGGACGGACGCTAAAGTGCCGACCAGTCAGCGAACGCAGAAAAAAAAAAAAAGTGGTGGTAAGGGGGCTAGTGGTGGAGGGGGGGGGGGGGGTGGGTGGGGGGGGGCTGGTAGGGGGGGGCAAGTGGCAGGGGGGGTCTGGGGTCTGATAGATGGATCAAAAAAGTTTGTGTAAAAGTTTTTTTTTTTTTTTTTTCCTAACTAACTTTTCCCTTCTTTCCCTTCCTAATGGTGCCTCTCCCTCACTGACCCTAACCTACCTGGGTGGCGATGGGTGCAGGAGGGTGATGGATGCCGATTAGGGGGACACAGGAGCTGGTGCTGGACGATGCTGCACGGTCAGGGTGCTGGACAGGAAGAGGAGGGGAGAGAGGAGCGCAGGAAGTTTGAATCTCGCGCCTCTCTCCCCTGCACCAATCAGCACCCTGGACAGCAGTGTTCAGCACCAGGGCCAGCACCGCCTCTCCAAATCCTCGGACTGCGATTGGTGGTGTAAAATTACGCCACCGATCGCAGTCTTTTTCCGGTTCATCGGGTCACAGGACACCCGAATGGACCGGAAACGCAGAAAACCGCAGGTCTGAATGGACCTGCGGTTTTCTGCGATCGTCTATACGGGGGGGGTCAAATGACCCCCCCCTGCGTTGTTACGGGATGCCGGCTGAATGATTTCAGCCGGCATCCCGTTCCGATTAACCCCCGCGGCGCCGGAATCGCGAATTAAAGCCATGACGTACCGGTACGTCATGGGTCCTTAAGGATTCGGGAATCATGCCGTACCGATACGTCATGGGTCCCTAAGGGGTTAAAAATGTGAAAAAGATAATTACCAGATCCGTTTTTCCGGATGACAACGGGAGAGACAGATCCGATATTACAATGCATTTGTGAGACAGATCCTCATCCGAAACCGTCTACAAATGGTATCCATTTGCATACAGATTGCCGGATCTGGCAGGCAGTTCCGGTGACGGAACTGCCTGCCGGAATTCAACAACGCAAGTGTGAAAGTATCCTTATCTGCTCCCCCCTGACCTCTGTACAGATCACAGAGCATGCCTAGAAAACTCTCCCATAGAAGTCAATGATTCAGCCCTCTAGCCATTGTGTCTATGATCCATGTAGCTCCTCTCAAAAGTCAGGAATTCCTAACATATTTTAGGCCTAGTGACCAGTGTGAAAACTGACAGCCTTTATGATTTTTTTTAAAACATAGATAGTAACATGGAAAATTAAAGCAACATTTACCAAAAGCACTAAAAATATGCTTAACATAAAAACGGGATGTAAAGTGGGACCTAGAAGCCAGAGGTGGACATGCCATTGGTACAGCCTGTACAAGCAAAAAAAGCAATAAAGGTTCCCTTGGCTCAAAATTACTGAGAGATTCTGATTGATTAGAGGAAGGACAGATTACAGAGTCATGGTAAGGTAGAAGGAGCACCATGATGAGCCCCTCATTCTTGAAAAATTAAGAGTTAAATATCGAGGGGCCCAAATGCTATTTTTGCACAGGGGCCGTCTATTGTCTGCCTCTGCCAGGAGCTTTTGGTTCTGCATATTCATACATGCCATCCCTATTGGCATGGCTAGCCTATGGCATACAGCCATAATACACAAAGTGCATAAAGCCTTATAATGCATGCAGTTCTTTGCTGAAAGTGACAGACTAGATTACTGGATTCGAGATTAAAGGGATTCTCAGAGCCTGGGAACCCCATTTTATATGCCAGGCAGGGTTCAGGGGTTAAAAACAAAAAAGAGTCTCCTGTCACCAGGGGCGTTGCTAGGTTAAAACATTCGGGGCCTGGGCCCCTGATGTTTTGCCCCAAGCCCGAAGGTCCTGCCTGCCAGCTAGATACAACTGTATTGTCGAGGACAGCAATAAAATTGAATCTAATGCAGTGGAAGAGCTGAAGGACCTGTGTTGACATCACAGGTCATGTGACCAGTAAAACAGGAAGTGGTTGAGAAGGACCTGCGATGATGTTGCAATGGGCGGCCTCCCCCTAGGGCCCTCTATATATAAAAAAAGTAGGAATGCCGAGTGGTATAGTGCAGCCTACAATGTCTCTTATTGTGTGTCACGGTGCTCCTACCTGGATACCGCTGAACCCCAGGCTTTGGCTCCGAAGCAATAAATAGGGGGAATAATTGAGGGATAAAAGAATAACTGGAGTCCAGACCTTGAGATGAAGTTCATTGGCAGCTTTACTTTTCATAAACGTTCTCCAAAACAGTTTACAGGCTTTGTCTTGGTTCCAGCAGGCTTTAGCATGAAACTGGCAGGCAAACTCAACTTTGCTATATCTCTTTCTCTCTGACTCTGCTGTACTGACAGGCTGGCTGTATAACTCAGCTTCTTCTGTATGCTGCACTTCTTCTGTTTGTAGTCTGACTCTAGGTTATTGTCACGAGGGTGTCAAGAGCCACGTCTGACTCCGTTATACCCGGGGTCAGGAAGTCGCAGCGGGTGGCTGCGCGCTCTATGTCTAAAGATCACGTTGTTTCTTAGTGATTGTTTTCTGTGTTTGCCTTGCAATCCTTTTTGTCTCACTCAGGGATCCGTAGCTTCTCCTCCTCAGCTGTTTCTTGTCTGCCACTCCCAACCTCCTTATATTCTCCTCTCACACTTCTCTAGTTGCCAATTATAGAGCTTCCTGCCTGGACATCTATACTGACCCACTGGAGCTGTGAATCCTGGTTGTTGTTCCAGAGTGCTACCCTCCGGATCCCTGTTGGGCTTTTGTTGCCTCCTGTTGTTGCCCTCCTGGGATTATATGTTTAGTTTGTATTGTCTGTCCTCCCCTTGGTGTTTTCCTTTAGAGCTAGTGGTGCGGACTAGTGTTCCCACCGCCCTGTTCACTATCTAGGGCTCATCCTAGGGAAAGCCAGGGTTTTAGGCACGTGATCGGCGTACGGGTGAGGAACCCGTCTAGAGACGACAGGGCAGCCAGGCGCCAGCCGCAAGGTGAGTCAGGGGTCACCACCTTCCCTCTCACTAGGGCAGGGCCTCCCTCTTTCCTCCCTCCGTGTCACGTATGTGACAGTTACGCCGACCGTGATATTATAACTGGCCCTTATTTTTTTGAGAAAAAAAAAAAATATATATATATATAATTTTTTTTTTTTTTCTCTACTTAGAATCCAATATGGATCCTATTGCTGCTTTGGCAAAACAGCTTCAAGGCCTGTCTTTGGAGGTGGCAGGATTGAAGGCGTCTGTCCTCCAACAGCAGCAGCAAATGCAGCAGACCGTAAGCCCAGCGGTTGCTATGGGTAACCAGGTTGTTACAGAACCCAAGGTTGTTCTTCCTGACAGATTCTCTGGGGGAAGGGACAAATTTGTGACTGTTCCGTGAGGCCTGCAAATTATATTTTAAGCTGCGCCCTTACTCCTCAGGTAATGAAGAACAGCGGGTGGGGATTGTTATTTCCCTGCTTCAGGGGGACCCGCAATCCTGGGCGTTCTCGTTAACCCCTGGTTCCCAGGCTCTCCAGGTCAGTGGAGGGATTTTTTGGGGCTTTCGGGTCTCATATATGATGACCCTGACCGTGTCCCCCTGGCTGAGTCGAAGTTACGGAGACTCCTACAGGGAGATCGGCCAGCAGAGGAATATTGCTCAGAGTTCCGTAGGTGGGCTACGGATACTCAGTGGAACGACCCGGCTCTCAGGAGTCAGTTCTGCTCTGGGTTATCTGAAAGGGTTAAGGATGCGCTGGCGCTGTATGAGACCCCCCTTTCCCTTGATGCTGTTATGTCCCTCTCTATCAGGATAGATAGACGTCTTAGGGAGAGATCGAAAATTCCTGAGCAATCGGTAACCTCTCCCAAGCAGCAGTTAGTCTGTACTGACTTAGGATGAGCCTATGCAGCTAGGAGGAACTTCTCGTCAGGTCCGTCCTCCTGAGGTTCGCCGTAGGTGGGGGGCTTGTTTTTTCTGTGGGGGGAAGGGTCATTTCATTAATGTCTGTCCCTCCTTTTCCCAAAAACAAAAGACCGTCGGAAAACTACTAACCCCAGGCTGTGCGGAGGATGTCAGCCGGGGGGTATACGTTTCCTCCATACGAACATCTCAATTTGTGTTGCCAGCAGGTTATTGTTTTTGGTGTTAAGACGGAGTCTATTTCTTTTTTTCTAGACAGTGGTGCAGGGGTAAATTTGATAGATGCCCATTTTGCCCGCACTATGGGTTTGTCTCTCTGTACGCTGCAGAGACCTATTCCCATATTCGCTATTGACTCTGCTCCTCTGTCTCAGAGAAACCTCACTCACATTGTCCATAACTTACATCCTTCGGGTAGGGGACCACCATAATGAGTGTCTTTCATGTTACGTTCTGGAGGGCCTTCCCTCTCCTGTGGTATTGGGTCTTCCCTGGTTGGTAGCGCACAATCCAGTGGTGGATTGGCAGGCCAGGGAGATATTGGAGTGGAGTGAGCATTGCAGAGAGAATTGCTTAGATAACAATTGCTTAATCGCCTCCATAGCTTCCCTACCTACATTTATTTCGGACTTTGAGGACGTTTTTTCTGAAAAGGGTTGTCAGAAGCTACCACCTCATCGTCCTTATGATTGCCCGGTTAACCTGATTCCCGGTGAAAAATTACCCAAGTCCAGGTTGTATAATCTTTCGGGTCCCGAGAGACAAGCCATGAAAGATTATATCTCCGAGAGTCTGGCCTAAGGGACACATCAGACCCTCTTCTTCACCCGTGGCTGCAGGGTTTTTCTTTGTTAAAAAGAAAGATGGGGGCCTGCGTCCTTGCCTAGATTTCCGTGAGCTAAACCGGATAACCAGTCCGAGACCCATACCCTCTTCCTCTCATTCCTGACCTTTTTAATCAGATTGCGGGTGCTAGGTGGTTCTCCAAACTTGATCTTAGGGGGGCGTACAATCTGATTCGTATCAAGGAAGGGGATGAGTGGAAGACAGCTTTTAACACCTCTGAGGGGCATTATAAAAATTTAGTCATGCCTTTCGGTCTGACCAATGCCCCTGCTGTCTTCCAACATTTCGTTAATGATATTTTTAGTCATCTCATCGGCAGGTTTGTAGTCATATACCTAGATGATATCTTAATTTATTCGGCTGATCTGAAAACACATGAAGTACATGTCAGGCAAGTACTGCAGGTCCTACGGACGAATAAATTATATGCGAAAATTGAAAAATGTGTCTTCGCCGTTCAGGAAATACAGTTCCTGGGATATCTATTATCTGCTTCAGGTTTCCGTATGGATCCTAGGAAGGTCCAGGCAATTTTAGATTGGGATCTTCCTGAGAACCTTAAAGCTCTACAACGGTTTTTGGGTTTCGCAAATTTCTATAGAAAGTTCATTAAACATTATTCAGTGATCGTTAAACCCCTTACTGACATGACTAGGAAGGGGACTGATTTTTCTAAATGGTCTGACGCCGCTAAAATTGCATTTTCCTCTCTAAAAGAGAGATTTACCTCGGCACCTGTTCTAATTCAACCTGATGTCTCCCAGCCTTTTATTGTTGAAGTAGATGCGTCAGAGGTGGGAGTGGGGGCTGTATTGTCTCAGGGTCCGTCTCCTGGCAAATGGCGTCCTTGCGCTTTCTTTTCCAAAAAGTTATCTACAGCAGAAAAGAACTATGATATTGGAAATAGGGAACTGTTGGCGATTAAACTGGCGTTTGAAGAGTGGCGTCACTTCTTAGAGGGAGCAATCCACCCCGTCACGGTGATAACGGATCACAAAAACCTTCTGTACCTAGAATCGGCTAAGCGTCTCACCCCTAGACAAGCTAGGTGGTCGCTATTCTTTACCAGATTTAACTTTGTAATCACCTATCGTCCTGGGGCAAAAAATACCAAGGCAGACGCATTATCTCGTAGTTTTCCTGGAGGGGGTAATGTTAGTGATCCGGTACCTATTTTACAAAGAGGAGTGGTTGTCTCTGCTGTACACTCTGTTCTAGAGGGAAAGGTGTTAGAGGCCCAGGGGGACGCCCCGGCCTCTTGCCCCTCAGAGAAATTGTTTGTACCGTTAAACCTGCGTCTTGAACTATTAAAGAAACATCATAATTCGGCACTTGCTGGGCACCCGGGTAGTAAAGCAACCTTGGAGCTATTGTCTCGTCGTTTTTGGTGGCCAAGGTTGCGTCAGGATGTAATAGGATTTCGTGTCTACTTGTTCTACTTGTGCACGCGCGAAAGTCTCTCATACACGTCCAGCAGGGTCTTTATTGCCACTTTTCATCCCCAATAGGCCATGGACACATCTATCAATGGATTTCATCACTGACTTACCTTTGTCTGCGGGTAAAACAGTTATCTTGGTAGTAGTAGACAGGTTTAGCAAAATGGTACACTTTATTGCGCTACCCGCACTTCCTAATGCTAAGACTCTTGCTCAGGTGTTTATCAGTGAAATCGTGAAGCTTCACGGGGTCCCTTCCGATGTGGTTTCGGATCGGGGAACCCAGTTTATTTCTAAGTTTTGGAAAGCTTTTTGTTCTCGTTTGGGGGTACACTTGTCCTTTTCCTCAGCTTTCCATCCTCAGTCGAATGGACAGACTGAGCGTACCAACCAAAACCTAGAAACATATTTAAGGTGTTTTGTGTCTGAAAACCAAGAGGTGTGGTCAACATATTTACCGTTAGCCGAGTTTGCCATAAATAATCGCTGTCAGGAATCCACTGGCAAGTCACCATTTCTTGGTGCATACGGTTTTCATCCCCAATTTTGTACTTTCAAAGAGGGGGGGTCTTCTGGGGTTCCCGAAGAGGAACGGTTTTCTTCATCTCTTTCATCGGTATGGCAGAAGGTGTAAGCTAACTTGAAAAATATGAGTGGTAAATATAAATGCATGGCCGATAAGAAACGGTCGCCAGGTCCGGACCTAGGAGTGAATGACTATGTGTGGTTGTCTACTAGGAATATTAAGTTGAAGGTTCCCTCTTGGAAACTGGGTCCTAGGTTCATTGGTCCTTATAAAATAGTAGCCGTCATTAACCCTGTGGCTTTTCGCCTGGAGCTACCTCAGACTTTTAAGATCCATAACGTCTTCCATAAGTCGTTACTCAAGAAGTATGTTCCACCTCTAGAACCATCACCGCTGCCACCTCCTCCTGTTATTGTGGATGGTAATCTGGAGTTTCAAATATCCAGAATTGTTGATTCTCGTCGGGTCCGCCGCTCTCTTCAGTATCTGGTGCATTGGAGGGGTTACGGTCCCGAGGAAAGAATGTGGGTTCCAGCGTCAGAGGTAAACACCAACAGGTTAATTCAGGCTTTCCATGCCTCTCATCCTGAGAGACCTGGTCCTGAGTGTCCGGAGGCCCCTCGTGAAAGGGGGGGGTACTGTCACGAGGGTGTCAAGAGCCACGTCTGACTCCGTTATACCCGGGGTCAGGAAGTCGCAGCGGGTGGCTGCGCGCTCTATGTCTAAAGATCACGTTGTTTCTTAGTGATTGTTTTCTGTGTTTGCCTTGCAATCCTTTTTGTCTCACTCAGGGATCCGTAGCTTCTCCTCCTCAGCTGTTTCTTGTCTGCCACTCCCAACCTCCTTATATTCTCCTCTCTCACTTCTCTAGTTGCCAGTTATAGAGCTTCCTGCCTGGACATCTATACTGACCCACTGGAGCTGTGAATCCTGGTTGTTGTTCCAGAGTGCTACCCTCCGGATCCCTGTTGGGCTTTTTGTTGTCTCCTGTTGTCGCCCACCTGGGATTATATGTTTAGTCTGTATTGTCTGTCCTCCCCTTGGTGTTTTCCTTTAGAGCTAGTGGTGCGGACTAGTGTTCCCACCGCCCTGTTCACTATCTAGGGCTCATCTTAGGGAAAGCCAGGGTTTTAGGCACGTGATCGGCGTATGGTTGAGGAACCCGTCTAGGGACGTCATGGCAGCCAGGTGCCAGCCGCAAGGTGAGTCAGGGGTCACCACCTTCCCTCTCACTTGGGCAGGGCCTTCCTCTTTCCCTCCCTCTGTGTCACGTATGTGATAGTCACGCCGATCGTGATAGTTATGTAGCAGTCAGGGGAGGAAAAGACCGCAGGGCAGGATTCAAATACAGTACAGCAGACAAGGAAGCTGAAGCAGATACCGGCTTTATTAAAGGGCAAAATATAACGGCCAGAAAATCAGATTAACACTATTGTGCCGATGCACCAGAGGCACAATCAACAAATGACAGAAACAGTGCAAACAGGTTTACATAAATTTACAGGAAAAATAACTGAACTTTGCATCCAAACAAAATGCGCTCTAAACAGCAAACACATAAAAAATGCAAGCTTCTCTCCTCTAATATTTTCCTGTCTGTCCCTGCTAACCAGGGCACATTTCTAAAACGCACTGACTAAGTCTCCTGCTCTATGTCCTACCACAGATAAGCACCAGTGCACACTCACATTTCTGCAGGTACCTGCTTGTATTGGTCTGGCACATGAAGGCAGGTGCAGTCTGGCTCCTTATCCGGTCGCTTGCTTGTCCCAGCGCGGTCTTTTCCTCTCTCTCTCTCTTAGATTGCAGGTGCAGGCATCCACATAGTTCAGCTCTGACAGGAGTAACCCGTCCTGTCACAGATCTCTGAATTGAACACTTTGCTCCTCTGGAACACACTTTGCAGTCTCTGATTATTATTGGTGGTTTGTAGTGGCTCACCACACTGTTGTGTATTGAATGGGTGCTACAACTAATATAGACACACCCAGTCTATATAAGGAGTCAATATAGAATAAAATATAGTTGTGCACTCCTCATCTGGAATAATATAGCTTTCGCATGTATAATATGTTGATTAATATTTAATCGAGTAATGACAGTATATAAAATCTTAAAACAATCAGGGGCAAATCAAGAACAAATACATTAATATATGTCTCAATTGATCTCCATATATTAGGTATCTCTAACTGTACAGAGATAACAACAGCACAGGGACCATTGGGTGATATACCCGGAGGCGGGTCTTAGTGAGCCAAATGAATGCTTCAAATGATCCCTTTCAAGAGATCAATTGAGACATATATTAATGTATTTGTTCTTGATTTGCCCCTGATTGTTTTAAGATTTTATATACTTTCATTACTCGATTAAATATTAATCAACATATTATACATGCGAAAGCTGTATTATTCCAGATGAGGAGTGCACAACTAGATTTTATTCTACTTTGCAGTCTCGGTTGATCTGCCCCACAGCAGCAAGGAAAAATCACTTTATAGTCCCTGATATCTGTCCCACAACAGCAGGCTCTCTCTGTACACCTCAGCAAGCACGCCATCTCCAAGCCCGGGAACCTGAACTCCTCCTACATCCTTTGGAACAACAACTTCATTTCTTTCTTTCTTAAAGACACAGTGGCCTCTTGTGGCCGGAAGAAGGCATAACAGTCTGTGTGAAATATTATCACTGGAGATGCACTTGATAATTCTAGGGGATGACCCTTACATGCCTCCCCACTTAAAGGTGGCCATCCTCGGCCTTGCTATATAGTCCATGAGAAAGGAATGGTTAATACAACTTCTAAACGGCAGTACAAAATTGTCCACAATACATACAGGTAGACCAAATTAACTCATCGGCAGCGTACCTGTGTGGTGGAACCCCTGTAGTAAGCCTACTGGATCTCCGGAGATCTTGACTATCTGTTAAGACTGGACTCTCCCCACTGGGAGCTGCCAACCTAGAGGCATCCATTTGCCATAAGAGATTCAGGTGTGGTCGAGGGTTCCTCCTCATTGCGAGCCGGCACTGGTTCTGTGGCACTAGCTTCATCACCTGTGGCCTGGGAACTTTCCTCAGTGTGAGGAACGGCCAACCAGTCTTCACTATCGTTTTCATCGGGGATAATAAAGTCTGAGGACAGGACAGAAGGAGGTGTCCTCTGAGCAGGTATGGGATCTTCAGAACGGCATGGCCGTAGCATATACCTATGTAGAGTCCTTGAGGCTAACTCCTCATTTTCAACCCCTATTTCATAGACCGGACCATTGGGGTACACTCTCTTGATCACTTTGTATGGCTGTACTTCCCAACACTCGCTTAACTTGCCTCTGGGAAGTTTCTCGCACCAGTACCCGGTCCCCAGGCTGCAACGGAACCTCCTGGATTGGAGGACGGTCAGTATGTGTTCTCTCTTGCAACCGCTGACCGGCGGATGGTCTGGAGCCGCTGACGGTGTTCTTTCACCCATGAGGTGGTTGATCGTTCTACTAGGTTCTCTGATTGTTCGAGGTTCAAGTCAACGATTTCCCGAACAGTAACATGTATGGGTGTAGCCGGTGGTGGTGTGGACCCGATTATTGTAAGCCTAGACCAATTCAGGCAGATAGTCAGGCCAGTGTGTCTTCTTGTCTTCTTCTAGCGCCCTCAGCATTTGAAGCAGTGTCCTGGTTAAAGCACTCGCAGGCCCCATTCCCTTAGGGATGATGTGGGGTTGTCCTGGATTTTTCAATGCCATACAGTCGGTGTAGCTCCTCCATCACTTTCCCTTGAAAACACGCTTCTTGATCTGAGTGAATCCGCTTCGGACACCCGTAGACCCGGATGAAGTCCTGACAGAGAGCCCGAGCTGCGGACTCAGCTGTCTGGTCCAGAGTTGGGGTGACCACTGCAAACTTGGAGAAGTGGTCAATCATGACCAGGCAGTACTGTAGGCCTCTGGCTGATTGTCCCACAAGGAGATAGTCTATTATTAATACTTCCAGCGGTTCTTTTCTGTATGGCTTTTAGTGAGATCACACACTCGACACTGTCGACAAACTTCCTCAACCGTGGCCTCCAGTCGCGGACAATATATATAACGCTGCAGCCCCTGGTAGGTCTTGACTGGCCCGAAGTCAGCTCCAAATACATGGGCTTCTTTGGCTATCTCCCGTGCCACGCTTCTGGGAATTACTACTTGCCACTTTGCCTCTAGGTCAGCAGGCTGCTGCCACTTGCTGCCATTCTTCATTAGTTCTGCCTAATGCCTTGGGTAGGGCACGGACCTCACCACTTGTTTGCGCCGCAACTGCTGGAGGTGTGAACTTGTGGAAGTTTGGATTTCATCCTCTTCTTTTTGTTCATCTGGATCCCCTACCGGAGTTTCAAAAGTAATCCTCGACAGATCATCGGCATTAGTGTTCTCCGTAGCGGAACGATAGCGAATCGAGAAATCATACTTTGCAAGGCGAGCTGCCCAATGTTGCTCCATGGCTCCCAGCTCGGCAGTGTCCAGATGAGCCAGAGGGTTGTTGTCAAAGATCTTAGCTCCTGTCAGATATCCTGCTAACTTCTCAGTCATGGCACATACCAGGGCAAGGAGTTCCAGCCAAAAGGGGCTGCAGTTATGGGGGTTTCACTCTGTATCCCGCAGGGACCTACTGGCATAGGCGATAACTCTTTTGTGTCCATCTTGTACCTGCGACAGGACTGCCCTGAGTCCATAGAGGCTGCCATCAGTAGACAAGAGGAATGGTTTGTCGAAGTCAGCATAAGCCAAGATGTCAGGGCTTTTTTTTAGGGCCTGGAAGCCCTCCTCCTGCTCCTGTCCCTAGAGAATACTTTGGCCCTTGGGTCCCCCAACTGTTCCCCTCAACAACTCATTCAGAGGGCCCGCTATCTTTGCGTAGTCTTTGATGAACCGCCGATAATACCCGGTCAGTCCAAGGAAGGCCTTCAACTCCTGCAGCGTTCTAGGCACTAGCCATTGTCGTATTGCAGCCACTTTGTCTTGGGATGGCAGCACTCCGTCCTGGGACACCGTATGGCCCAAGTACTCGATCTCCCTCTTGAAGAGATAACACTTCTTTGGCTTTACCTTCAGGCCATTGTCTCGCAGTCGCTCGAGTACCTGCCCTAGTCGATTCAGGGGTTCTTGAAAAGTAGCGGAGTACACAATGATATCATCCAGGTATATCAGGGTGGCTTAAAAATTCAGGTCTCCCAGACATCTCTCTATCAGCCGCTGGAAGGTGCCAGGAGCATTAGCCAGCCTGAATGGCATCCTGCTGAATTCAAATAGTCCAATGCGGAATATGAATGCTGTCTTCGCCTTATCCCGCTCTGCCACTGGTACCTGCCAGTTCCCGCTTGCTAGATCCAGGGTGGAGAAGTATTTTGCGCGTCTTAGAGCCGTCAGAGACTCCTCGATACGAGGCAGAGGGTATGAGTCTCACGTGGTACACGAATTCAACTGCCGGTAATCCACACAAAATAGAACAGTGCCGTCCTTCTTCTTGACAAGCACCACTGGGGACTCTGGCTACCCCACACCACTCCGGAATCTATCATCTGTTTCAACAATGTCTTCACTTCTTGGTACAACTTGGGCGGAATCTGCCAATATCTCTCCCGAATTAGAGGAGTATCCCCCGTCGGTATGTCATGCGTGATAGCATCTGTGCAGCCAAAGTCATCGGCATGGCGGGCAAACGCTGTCTGGTTCTCCCACAGCATGGTTTCAACTGCTCGCAAGCGGTCCAAACTGAGAGCCTTCACATCTATCTCCATTTGGTCAAAGATGGTTCTCCCATTCCATTCTGGGGTCGCGGCCTCTTCTGCACTGGCAGTAATTGCCAGGTTCCAAACAGCGTCACCTACCGGAGCTAGAGTCACTTCTCTCCGACTTAGTACTTCTTCCCGCTGTAGGTACACACGAGCCAGTTCCACTCCTGGCGTCAAGGAGACTTCTAGATGTCCCACATTCACAGCTTTTATGGGTACTCGTCCATTCTGGACCATCACCAGTGTCCGGGCCGCCAAGGCATCCAGGCCTAGCTCCCCTAGGCCCACCGGTTCAATGATCACCTCCATACCAGTTTGCAGAAATTTCCCACGGGCAGTGTCAGTACAGTCTCCTGGCCAGGGGGGAGGGTGAGGGTAGCCCTTACCGCCACTCAGATAGTGCTCACGGGCTGATGTCCTGGGACACTCTTCTGTGTCCCACAGAATCGGATCAACCGTTGAAAGGCTTTCTGCTTTCTGGGTGGGTTTGTGCGGAGTGGCTTGTTTCCAATAACTCAGTCCCCGTTTAGTGAACATGATCTGATCCAATTCTCGCTGAATATTCATGCCCATTATCACCGTTAAATCCTCTTTGAATGTCTCGGGGACCAGCAGGATACCTTTTCTCCCCACTTCTTGCCCACATAGCCGTACATTTATCCACACGACTCCCGTGACAGGGATCTGTTGTTGATTAGCTGCTGTAACCCGGACCAATGTCTCACGCTCTGGCTTGGCCAGCTCTTGAAAGTAACGGTTAAGAATGACTCAGGCATAGATGTCACCTGTGACCCGGTATCCACTAAGCAGACGACAAGGACACCTTGAAATTCAGCTTGCATGGTGGGACACCCTGCAACCAGGTATTTGGAGCCATGCTGGGTAACTTGGATCTCCACTTCCCCCGCAGTACGCCCCACTACTGCGGGGGCCGGAAGTTTAACAGTAGTTCTGAACACCCTCTGGCAAAGTGTCCGTAATTTCCACACCACCAACACTGTGCCTCTTGACGGCCTTCTCTTTTCCTGCGTGTGGGGGTGCCCTTAGGACTTGACTGACTGGCCTCAGTGGAGGATATTGAGAAACATGGTGAGAAGGTAAATTAGGGTGAGGATATTCTGGTGTAGGAACCCACAGGGTCGCCTGAAAGGTTTGTTATCGGGTCGGATAGGTAGCCTCAGGGGTATAACACGACCCCATCCATTTTTCCAGGTGCGTCAACTTTTCGTGTATAGCACTCAGGGAGCTCTGCAAGCCTTGTGGTGCCCTGACCAGGACCTCTTTATTCTTTGTAACCCCAAGGGGTGTGACGGTCTGGGTACGTATCACTCCTGAGACATAACTTTCTTCTTTGCTTTGTGCCACAGCCTCTGTCAATATTTGTCTAAAGGTTAGTGTAGGGTCCACCCTGACTGGTTCCCACAGGGCCTGTTTCAGGGGAGTGCTGTAGAGCCCTAGAATGAATTGTTCCCGCAGTAACCGATCCACAGGTCCCAGGCCGGCTACTCTGTCTGCCTATTTTTTCTGTACCTCGGCCAATACTTCCTGTAGCGCCGTCGCATATTGTGAGACCCCTTCGTCTTCCCGCTGAATCCGGTAAAATAATTTTGCCCGGAGGTGCCCTGAACAAGCTGTTTCACCGTATATTTCTTCCAGGAATCACACAACCTCTTTCAACGTATTGAGCGTGGCTTCTGGTTGTAGGAACCAATTTCTTCGGGCCTCACCCTCTAGAGCGGCCAAAGAGATTTCTACTTGTAGTTCTGAGCTGACATTGTAAATCCTAGCAGCGCTCTGTAACCTTGTCACCCAGTCCGACAGTGAAATGTTCTGGCCATCAAATTTGGGCAGCAAGTTAAACAGCGTGCCCATAGGGAGGGCTTTTGCAGGGGTTCCACCATTGCCTGAGGTACTCACATTAACATCACGCACATTGCCTTCAGCCGCCTCCATCTCTGTGACTGTACCCTGCTCGCAGTGCCACTTGTAGTGGTCAGGGGAGGAAAAGACCGCAGGGCAGGATTCAAATACAGTACAGCAGACAAGGAGGCTAAAGCAGATAACGGTTTTATCAAAAGTCAAAATATAACGGCCGGAAAATCGGATTAACAGTATTGTGCCGATGCACCAGAGGCACAATCGACAAATGACAGAAACAGTGTAAACAGGTTTACATAAACTTACAGGAAGGATAACTTGAACTTTGCATCACAAAAAATGCGCTCTAAACAGCAAACACACAAAAAATGCAAGCTACTCCCTGTCTGTCCCTGCTAACCAGAGCACGAAGTCTCCTGCTCTATGTCCTACCACAGATAAGTACCGGTGCACACTCACAGTTCTGCTTGCCTTGGTCTGGCACGTGAAGGCAGGTGCAGTCTGGCTCCTGATCCGGTCGCTTGCTTGTCCCAGCGCGGTGCATCCACATAGCTCAGCTCTGACAGGAGTAACCCCCGTCCTGTCACAGATCTCTGAATTGAACACTTTGCTCCTCTGGAACACACTCAGTTGATCTGTTGATCTGTCCCACAGCAGCCAGGAAAAATCACTTTATAGTCCCTGTAACTCTGTCAAGTGGTACCTTGGAACCGAACCCGAGTTTGGGAAATGTTTTTTTACAGTAAAAAATTGATTTATGAAGTTATTATGCAAAGTCTTGCGAGACTTCGCAAAGTGATAACTTTGGCTCATAGGAGCCAGTACATTCTAATACTGTACGGAGCGCTCACTCTGTACAGTATTCAAACTAAGTTTTATGCATATCGACTACAGATGTTTCATCCGAAGTTGATTCGCTCATCCCTAAAGAGCACTATGGGGGGCCTTATTACTACTAAGGAGTCTGTAGAGAGCTACCACTGGGGGAACAATAGAAGGGAGCTTATTTCTACTGGGGGCCCTGTGAGGGTATTATTAATACTGGAGGGCTCTTTTACTAATGGGGGCACTCTTGGGGAGTGTTATCAAGGTTGGGGGCACTGTAGGGGGCAGTATTACTATGGGGGCACTCATTTTTCTTCAGGATAGTATTTGGGAGCACAGCGAGCAGCAGGAATAACACTGTGAGGAGTCCAGGTTGGAGGATGATGATAGAAAAGTGAGAACGCTAAGATGTCTATGTGTCACACTCTGCAGAGACGAGGAGCGGCTGAAAGAAGTTGTATGGACCAAATGGAGAAGATGATGACAGAGAAGATCTACATCGGAGGAGACGTCACCTTGGAGGTACCTGGATGTGACAGGTATGTGCTGCTGTATAGTAAGTACAGAAAAATGCGGTGTGTGTGTGTGTGTGGGAAGGGGGGGGGGGATCGATTTAGAGAATTGGGCCATATTCATTGGGACTTGGACCCCGGATCTTTTGAGACCCTAGCAACGCCCCTGCCTGTCACCAGCGCTCTAGTTTCAGTGCCAAACTCCTATCCCTGTATTTTCCAGTCCCCACTCGTTCAGAGGAGAAGGGAGCTCAGCACTGGAACAAAAGCACTGGTGATATATTTTTATTTTATTTTTAAATCCCTGCACCCTGCCTGCACACATAAAGGGGATCCCTGGTCTCTGAGAACCATTTTATAGGAATCTTACAGTACACTGTATATCATCATGCCCTGGTACGCCTCAGGGCGCTCATATCGTTATTATCCCACGGCAGCTTATTTCTCTAGAAATTGGAAGACTGCCTCTGGCAATCACAATGAAATATTTATGGTTCAAGAGAACTTTCAAAGTGAAGCAATCACATAGCCAAGAAGGTGCCAGCAGAAGTTTCCTTTATTCACCTGCTTATTTGCTCTTTTATCGTGGAGGACCTGCTCAGGGCAATTCAGATGAGGGCTGCAGGGGTTACCTACAGTGGGTGGTTGTCCTCAACAGACAAAACATGGTAGAATATAACTCCCTGCTTGTGTGAAGTCATTATATCTGTTTCTGCCAAATGGATACCACTATTGATTACCAGTTTTCCTAATTTATATCTTATTATGGAGCTGCCATGGAATACACATGTGCACACAGTAAACTCTGTTTTAGGGTATATTCACACATCCATATTTCTGGCTCCGCATCCATTCCGCAATTTTGCGGAACAGGTGCGGACCCATTCATTTCAATTCGTTCTGCAGCCCCGCAAAAAAGATAGAGCATGTCCTATTCTTGTCCGCAATCACGGACAAGAATATACATTTCTATCATAGGGCTGGCCATGGGCGGTCCACAAAGTGTGGAATGCACACGCCATGAATCCGTGTTTTGCGGATCTGCAATTTGTGGACTGTAAAACACTTACAGACGTCTGAATGGACCCTAAGCGATCATGCACATGACTGTATTTTTCATCCGTGTGCTATCAACATTTTCTGTGGACAGCACGCTGAGGCATTTCTACAGAGCCATGCACACATCCGTATTTTTTTTACAGATCCACATGGGCATTCCACAAATTATACAACATACCCAATTCCTATCCACACCACGGACAAGAATAGCCATTTGTATTGATGGGAGTGAGCGAAATGCGAAGTGCACATGGATGGTACCTGTATTATGCGGATCCATGGTTTCCAGAATAAAATATGGACGTGATCATGTGCAGGAGACATTGGAGTACAGCCACATGTAGTGAGTCTGCTGCTGATTTTTCAAAGCGAAAAATCTGCAGCGGATCTGTCCAAAATCCGCAGCAGCAAAATCTGCTTCAAATTAAATGCTGCAGATTTCACCCTATGCATTGTGAAGGGTGAATACCGTGGCAGATATCTGCAACATGAACTGACATTCTGAGGATATGAAATCTGCAGTTATGTGCGTTCCGGTGCAGACACTCTCCATAGTGTGCTGAATGAGCTTTTTTTTTTTTATTCCTGGCTAGTGTACAACAATGTGGATTTTCCCCACACAATTCTGCTGCGGAAAATATGCACTGCTTATGCACATGTGGCCATACCCATCAATGGGACCTGAAGGGTGCTGAAAACGCTAATTATTAGGCAGTCATAGAAAAGATATAACATTTCCTTCAAGACAACAGAACTTTGTGCACGCTCTACTTGTATGCAATTTATATGGAAGCTGAAAAAATGGCTGCCCTATGGCAGACAGCCATAATATGCAAAGTGCATGAAACCTTATAATGCAGTTCTGTGCTGGAAGTAACTTGCTGGATTCAGGATTTTCAGAGCCTGTGAACTCAATTTTATATGCCAGGCAGGGTGCAAGGGTTAAAAACAAAAAAAGATTCACCTATCACTAGCACTCCTGTTCCAGCGCCAAACTCAATTTTCCGCCTCTTCTGGTCCCCACCACTACATGCACGTGAACGCTGCTGGCCAATTATTGGCCTCAGTGGTGATTTATGCAGGCCTGGCATGTGGCCCCTGCCACAGATTGACTGCAGTGGTGATGTCTATATAGACAGCACGTCACACTTCCGGTTCAGTGCGGACTGGACGCAGAGGAGAAAGGAGCTCAGTGCTGGAACTGAACCACCGCTGACAGGTGCTTCTTTTAGTTTTAAAGCCCCGTACCCTAGGCGGCAATATGAGGGGACGTGCACCTCTGAGCTCCCGAGCAGCACCCACTAACATCCTGTGACATCCTGTGGCTGGAGCCTCCGAATCTGCTGGACGGAGGTTGAGGAGGGTGGATAAACGCCCTGCAAGTATTTTCGGGCATGACCTGAACAACACAGAAGGAGTGAGAGGAGCGGGAGGGTCGGGAGAGACCGAGACCAACGGCCAGCTAAACAAAATGGCGCCGCCACATTGACCAGGTCCGCAGACGTGGCTGCCCGACTGTAGCAGTTTGCTGGGTCCCCCATACAGAGGGAAGTCCTGAAAGCGTGGACATACCGCGGAGGAGACGGAGGGGAGCTCCCTTATGAATAACACCATGGGAGAAAGCGCTCACCAAGATGGCGGAGCCCACGTGGAGAGGGCAGGAGCTGGTGAAGAGGGAGTCCACAAAGCAATAAACTGCACAACCCATGATACAGCCACAATTACCTATTCATGCGCTGCCACAAGAGACAGAACCTACAATTAAAGATATATTTTTGGCAGTGCAAAACTGCAGCTCTGCATTAATGACCCTAAATACATCCATGGGGTCCCTTCAAGAAAGTGTTTCTTTTATCCGGCAAGACATAAGGAAAGTTAATAAACGTGTTGCTGGGGTGGAGGAAAGAGTGGACCTTTTAGAAGATCAAGTACCCCCTGTAAAGCGGGACCTAGCCAAGGTGATCCATAACATCACCCTTCCTATAAAAAAATGGAGGATTTGGAGAACAGATCACACCTGAAACAATCTCCGATTGGTGGGAGTACCGGAAAAGGCAGAAGGTATTTATACATTTTTTTTAACAAATTTTATTTCGGGAAAAGACATGTATGGTCCATGACAAAATATAATCATCATTGAGATCACCAGATCTTGAAGGTTACATATCATAGCAGTAAAAGACATTAGTGCATGGAACAGGTTGATGGTTTCGTGTACCATTTACTGGAGAGTAAGTGATCCATACAATATGTTTCCCACTTTTCCCCTTTTTCCAATAACCCCCTCCCCCCATCCCCCTCCCTCTTCCCGAACCCTGCCCCCTCCTTCCCTTACCCCCCAACATTATTTAACCTAGTAAATATCCTGCTCGAGAACCAAATACAACATGCATATTCCATACATCAAGAGATAAATAGTGAAAATGTATGTTGATCATATACATTTCTTCCCCCTGTACCGTTGCAAACTGAGTATCATTGTGCTAAGCGGCCTAGCGGCCCTTTCAGCTGTTCCTGTAAGTACCACTGTGTAAGAGTGAAAGGTTTCATTATGTTCTCTATTTCTGAGTCAGACAAGAATTGTGTCAGAAAACCCCGCCATCTTTTCAGAAACTTGCCTCCTTTTCCTTCTTTCCGCCTCCCTACGCTCTAAAGCCAATAAATCTTTTAGGCAGTATATAAGGTAATATCTAGAGGGAATCGAGGATTGTAACCAGTGTTGTAATATGCTCCTTTTGGTTACCATGCATATTGCATGAAAAAGAGCTGGCAACCTACGTTCCGTGGGGACCCCATCCTTCGTTTCCTCCCAGTAATGGAACAAAATGTCATGGGATTTAGTGGGACTACAATGTTCCAGAAATCTCTAGATATCTGAGCAACATGTCTCCATAGACTATGGATCTGGGGGCATTTTGGGCAGCTGGTGAGCCTGTCAGGCCTGCTGGGAGACGATGGTAGGTTAAAAGCGTAAATGGCATTATGCATTAGCTTAAAGTGAGTGTCCCTCCATGTTTCATTTACTATAGAGTTCCTTAAAGCCCACCAACCTTTCAAGATCTTTTCCCCTGCCTCTTCATCCTCCAAAATTTGAGCCCATGGTCGAAAAGCCTGTTGCGGCAGTCCATCTCCCAATATCTCCCGTAGTTAGGAATACAAAAAGGACTGGGGGGATGTACCTCTTAATAGTATCTTGTCAAAATCATTTTTAATTATCTCCTTAGAGACATCCTTTAGTCTATCAATCAAGAATTTCTTGATTTGTGCATATTGAATGCTCTGAAAAGGACTCAATTGATATATGTCCCTTATTTCTTGACACGATAGCCATCTATTCTCAGTTTTATGCAGCAATTGTTGGGCTGTTAATATTCCTTTCTGTTTCCACTCCCTAAACCGAGCATTACATCTACCTTGTTTGAATTTCGGGTGTCCCCATAAAGCTAGATATTTCGACACCCTTTGGCAGAGACGTAGGTTTTTTCTAAGGGTTCGCCAAGCTGCCCAAGTATGTCGGAATAGAATTGAGTTTCGCAAGTGCATGGGGAGAGACTTCAAAGTTGTGTGCAGGGATGCCAAGGGGCACATAGGTTCCTCTCTAGTACATAGACAGAGTAAAAATTGGTATGGCGTACCCAATCAATAATATGTCTGAGCAAACACTCTTGATTATATATTCTTATGTCAGGCATATTCATTCCCCCCTTGGTCTTAAGGGCCATAAGTTTCCTTAAACTTATTCTAGGTCTTTTACCTTTCCAAATAAAATGCGTCACTTCGCTATGAAGTCTGGTAATGTCTACGTGTTTAATTAGTAAGGGTAATGTTTGAAGTGGATAAAGAAGTCTGGAGAAACTTATCATCTTGACTAGATGAATTCTGCCTAGGAGGGATAGAGGTAGATTCTGCCATTTGCGCAGTTCATGTGTCACCTTGCTAAGGAGAGGGGTATAATTAAGTCGATACATGGACTCAGTCCTAGGTCCTACTTTAATCCCTAGGTAGGTTATGTAGTCTTTCACTATTGGTATATTGCATAGGGTCTGTTCTTGGCTCAATCTTTTCCCCTCCCCCCGTAACTGCAAAAGAGCACACTTTGTCGTGTTGATCTTAAAACCTGATAGCTTACCAAAATCTGCTATAGTACTTAGGACCTCCTGCAACTCTGCTTTGGGGTTCTCCATAAACAGGAGTATATCGTCAGCAAAGAAAATAGCTTTCAATTCGATATTTCCTACTTTGATGCCTTCAAATTTCCCACTAGAATTTAAAAGGCGAACCAGGGGTTCCACTGCCAAATTGAACAGAAGGGGGGACAGGGGACAGCCATATCTTGTTCCCCTATGCAAGTTGAAAGACTCAGATAAAAAAACCCTGCGTGCTTATCCTGGCCATTGGGGTTGTGTACAACTGTGACAGGTACTCCCTGAAAGAGCCCCTTATCCCAATCTTGTCTAGTACCCTCCCTAGCCATTCTCAGTGTATATTGTCAAATACTTTTTCAGCATCTAGAGTGACTAGGGAGGGTGTTGAAGGCAGAAGGTATTAATGCTACGTTGTTCTTTGAGGAGTGGTTTGAAGATAAGTTTGGACAAAACTCCCTGTCTCCATTATTTGCAATAGAAAGGGCACACAGAGTACCATTCCACCCACCACCACCGGGGGCACCCCCATACCAATCTTGCTCAGGATCCTGCACTTCAAAGACCGCGACACTATTCTTCGTAATGCAAGAGTTCATGTGGATTTAACAATCAATGGTAATAAGATATCCGTCTTCCCTGACTTTTCGTCAGAGGTCCAAAGACGACGGGCAAATTTTCTGGATGTTAAAAGACGCTTAATAAAGAAAAATGTGCAATATTCTATGCTTTATCCCTCTAAGCTACGTGTGGTCGCTGGCGGAGAGATCCACTTTTTTGAATAACCTGAAGACGCTACCCGCTGGATGGATTTACATGAAAGCTCCCTCTGTGATCCTACCGGGACTGGCTGATCATGGGGACTAACTATCTTGAAGTGAACTGTCACTGAGGACACCACAGCGGCCGTCGCAGTATAAGGGTCCATTCAGGTGTGTTTGCGGTCCGCAAATTGCGGATCTGCAAAACACGGACACTGGCAACGTGTGTTCCGCATTTCGCAGACCGCACATCGCCGCCACTATAATAGAAAATGCCTTTTCTTTTCCACAGTTGCGAACCAGAATAGGACGTGTTTGATTTTTTACTGGAACGGAAGTGCGGATCCAGAAGTGCAGATTGAAAATGAATGGGTCCACACCCGTTCCGCAAAATTGCGGAACGGACCTGGACCCAAGTTGCGGACGTGTGAATAGACCCTAATGATGAGTATTTTGCCACCTCTGTACTTCATCCTGAATTTTACTATCCCTCTCTTATCTATGAATTTGCTGTCCGTTAGACATATATAATGAACAGAAAGCTGTCCTTAGCCTTTATCTTTGTTAGGCCAGTCGTCTATATTTCTATGGTGTATCTATACTGTAGGACTAAGATGCCGCTTGTTGCACAAGAAATGTTGCTGCTCGGGGTTCTACTGTACTGTTGGAGGTGGGTCACTGCACTGGTGCCGTCTTTTCATGTCTGTTGGCTTCAGGAAATTTTTGTGCCTCAAGTGCCCTGTTTGGGACAAAAGGAGAGATTCCTTTTTGGTTCTTTTTGTTATATTGTTTGTGCTGGGAGGGTATCTGCGGAGAGATAACCTACTTCTTTATCTATCTGACCAACGGATACAGATTAGTCCATATAGACATAAGTATCCTAAACATTTCAGTATTTTTCTAAAATATGGCGGGTAAGGCTCAGGTTATAGTCTGGAATGTTAGAGGCCTGGGAGATACCACAAAACGTCAGGCTATCTTTGTGGCTATGCAAAAATACCAACCGGCCATACTATGTCTCCCAGAAACACATTTGTCTAAGCACTCCCAGAGACTGCTACACAAGCCGTGGATCTCCCACGCCTACCACTCCACCTATTCCACACATGCTAGAGGGGTCAGTATTCTTGTACACAGGGCCTTACCCTTTGAATGTTACTCTTTGGAAATTGACCCTGATGGTAGATATGTTTGCTTACACTGTTCCATATATAAAGTGCAATTCTTCCTAATCGCTATGTACATCCCGCCACCATATTCCTGTAATAGTGCAGGTGATGACAGCCGTACTTCGAGGTCCCTCAGTCCCGATACTCATGTAAGGAGACTTTAATAAGTACTTAGACCCTTCTCTAGATAAATTCTATCAGGGCTCCACTCTGGTGGGTGCCCCGGAGACCTCATTGGCAAAGCTATTGCGCGAGTTGGATCTTCATGATTTGTGGAGACTCCGATATCGTGATGTACGCGAATACTCTTGCTTCTCAACATCTTATAATTCTCTCTCCAGGATAGACTTGCCTGTTGGGTCCTTGGAGGCATCGTCCTATATTTACTTTATAGAATACCTACCACGTATTCTATCAGACCACTCCCCCATTCGATTAGAGATGCAACTGGTGAGAAGTAGGGAACGCAATGGATCATTTCTTTGAAAACTTCATCCATTCTGGATCCAGCTATTGGATGAGGGAGACCCCCTTTACAGAACAGATTAGGGAATTTTTTCTCTCTAATGTAGGCTCAGCGGCCATGGGGACAGTCTGGGATACTATGAAAGCTTATGTCCGGGGCTTATACATACAAAAAATTAAAAAGGCGGAAAAATAAGACTAGCGGACTTTTGGACTCCTTGCAACGAGAGGTGAAAGACTCTGAGGCTGCTTATATACAGGACCCATTTACACAGACCGAGTCGGTGTGGAGGGAGGCACAGGATAAATTAAAAGATCATCTGACTCAAACTGCAGACAAACGTTTCTTCCTGCGACAGAAATATTTTGAAGCAGGGAAAAGCGCGGGCAGCTTACTAGCCAGAGTGGTCCGCTCGCAGGAAGGCCCATCCAGAAAAATGGCTATCAGAACTAGAGAAGGAATCCACTCTACAGACGATCTGGTTATCCTTAATGAGTTCCATAGATACTATAAAGAGTTGTACACCTCAAAACTAGACATGGAGATTAGTGATCTTTAGTCCTATCTAGCCAATATACCCACTGGAATCGGCCCGATATCTGGATGAGCCCTTAGTGCTGGAGGAACTTAAAGGAAACCTGTCACTGGGATGTTGTGTATAGAGCGGAGGACATGGGTTGCTAGATGGCCACTAGAACATCCGCAATACCCAGTCCCCATAGCTCTGTGTGCTTTTATTGTGTAAAAAAAACAAAAAAACGATTTGATACATATGCAAATTAACCTGAGATAAGTCCTGTACATGAGATGAGTCAGGAACAGCACACATCTCAGGTTAATTTGCATATGTATCAAATCGTTTTTTTTACACAATAAAAGCACACAGAGCTATGGGGACTGGGTATTGCGGATGTGCTATCGGCCATCTAGCAACCCATGTCCTCCGCTCTATACACAAAATCCAGGTGACAGATTCCCTTTAAGGCGGCCATTGGTTCTTTTCCCAACGAGAAGGCCCCGGGTTTTGAGTTCTTTAAACATTATCAGGAAACCCTTCTCCCTCACCTATTAGACACATTTAAGGATGCTTTGCGATTTGGGGAAATTGCCTGCATCTATGAGGGAGGCTGTGGTAGTAGTGCTGCCAAAACCTGGAAAGGACCCAACTTTACCTGACTCCTATAGGCCCATCCCCCTCCTGTCTACAGATGTGAAAATACTGGCGAAGGTACCGGCTAATCGCTTGAATAAAGTTATTAACTCCCTCATACATGAGGACCAGTCCGGACAAGAATACCTCCATAAATCTCCAGAGACTTTTTCTTAATCTCCAGAGATCGATGGACATTGGGGGCTGCCACGCGGTGATGTCCCTCGACGCTGCCAAAGTGTCACGGATCAGTGGGTGTGAACCCACTGTGCCACTGACTGGCTATACTCTGAAGGGGCGTGTCTAAGCAACTACCTGGTTTTCACTAGAGCCTCAGGTGGTGAGGATAGACTTAAGCCGTTAGGGTAGTTGCCAGGGGCTACTCCAGAGCAACCCCCGAGTCAGTGGCAGCTGGTCATGGCGGACCAGGAGATACCTGGGTAGGTACCAGAAGTACACTCGTAGTCAGGCAGGCGGGGTCGTTACCAGGAGCAACAGTGAAGTACTGAAGGATGAGGCAGAGGAGTAGTCAGACAGGCAAAAGGTCAGGGCAGGTGGCACAGGTACAGGTCAGGCAATCCGGGTCGGCAACAGGAGAGACAAGGCAAGAAGGCAGGGATCAGACGATAAGCAGAGTCCAGGAACGAAGTATAGAGGTCCATTCACACATCCGTTCCGCATTTTGCGGACTGCACATCGCCGGCACAAATAGAATATGCCTATTCTTGTCCGGACAAGAATAGGGCATGTTCTATTTTTTTCGGGAACGGAAATGCATACCCGGAAGTGCGGGTCCATAGAAATGAATGGGTCCGCAATTCCGTTGCGCAAAATGCGGAACAGAATTGCGGAGGTGTGAATGGACCCTAACCAGGAGCACACGAGAGTATCAGGAACCAGCAAACTCAAGGACCTTGACACTGAGGCATCTGGGAAGAGGGCTGAGCCACTTAAATACCTGCAGGAAAGCCAGGGTTGGTCAGCGAGGTGACCTAACCCACACAGCCCAGGGAGTGATGTGCTCCGCCCTTAGAGCAGTGTAACATGAAACCAGCTGACCTCATGCTGTGTCCGGGGCTGAGTGGAAGCTGTGGTGGGGAAATCTTTAAAAGCAATACCACCTACAGAGACAGAGCCCAGGACCGCAGCGGTGAAATGGGAAGCACCGACCACAGGTCACCGCTGAGCGCGGTGCCCGGGTCCGCGGCGATAAGTGGAGGACCAGCAGCGTACAGCAGCCGCTGTTACACAAAGCTTTTGACAGCGTTGAATGGGAATATCTGTGGGAGGTCATGAGGGCTATGCGGTTTGGGCGGGGATTCATGGGTTCAATTTCTCGCCAGTGGCCAGAATTAGGGAAAACGGGGAGTTATCTGCACAGTTTCCAATGCATAGGGGTTCAAGACAGGGTTGTCCATTATCCCCTCTATTGTTCGCTATTGCTATTGAGCCCTTGGCCTGTCTTCTGTGTGCATCCCCTGATTGGAAAGTGTTTCCACTGGGTTCTCGGGAGGAAAGAGTCCCCCTATATGCTGATAATATGCTTATATATACACAGGAGACATAGCGTATTCTATTCGCCCAATTATGAAATGCATTACCGAATTTGGAAAGCAAATTAATTGGGATAAATCTGCAATTCTTCCTCTTGATCCCTCCCATCACAGATGGATTGGACGCAGATCCAGCTACAAGTCACCCACAGCTTTAAGTATCTGGGGGTAGTAATAACAACAACAATCACAGACTATGTTAAGGTTAATCTAGACCCCCTGATTCACAAACTTACAGACAAGGTGAACGCCTGGTGTAAACTCCCCCTGTCAGTAGTTGGTCATTGCAATTTAATCAAAATGATATTGATGCCTCAATTGCTGTATATATTACATAACTCCCCTGTGTGGATCCCCCAAAGGGTATTTTATAAGATCCAGGGTATTTTTCGCTACCTAGTATGGAAAAAGAAGCAACCTAGAATTTGTATGAAGCCGCTACAGAGGGGTAAGGAGGAGGGAGGGCCTTTCTCTCCCAAATCCATGGCTATACTTCGTAGCCGCACAAATACAGCACCTTAAGGGATGGGGACAATGTGCTGGTTTGGGACCCTCAGCCAGAATAGACTCATTTATTATGAAACAAAAGACACCCATTGCTACGGCAGAACTGGGAATGCCGCAGACATATTCTGAGAACTAGCCCACAGTATCACTAATAACTAAAAATTGTCCTAGGTTTAAGTAATGAATTGGTCTCTAAGGACTATATGACAACACGCCTTTATGGCGCAACCTGCGGTTACCTGAAATATTTAGATTAGAAGGCTTCTCCTTCATCAGATTCAGAAGGGAGGTGTTATGAAGCCGTTTGCACAATTACAGCAGGAATTTGGTCTCCCACACACTGTGTTCTAGCAATTCCTACAGTTGAGACATGCATATCAGGCGCAGTTTAAGGAGGGCATACAAATATCAGGCTCCCCTGCGTAGTGGAAGTTCTAAAGGATTTATTTCTATGCTTTATAGACATCTGTTTGACAAATCTACCTCATCGAGCTGTTTATCGATTAAAGATAAATGGGAACGGGACATGGGTGCTATTATCGGGAGCAGTGGGACAATGTCCTGGCTTTAACTCTTAACTCTTAACTCTTAGTGAAGCTCAACGTCTATCCCAGTTATATCTAATACACAGAGTATATAAAACCCTTGTATTCTTACACAAGATAGGTATTCAGACAAACTCGTGCTGTCCCCGGTGTGGAGCGGAGGAGGCCTCCTTGATGCATATGTTTTGGGAATGCCCTGGGTTAGGAATATTTTGGAAGGAGATTTTGCAGATAATTGCCCAGACAACTCAGTTATAGCTATTAAGTGATCCCAGAGTATGTATACTAGGTCTTGTAGACGTAATAAGAGGTGACAGCGGAATGTCTTTAAGTATACAAAGAATGCTATTCCAAGCTAGAATATTAATAGCCAAACATTGGATAGAACAGAACCCACCCACTAAACGGGAATATGTAAACCTACTTAATAATATACTGAGATGGGAAAGAGTAATATATTTGAAAAGAAGATGCCCAGCTAAATTCCAGGCTATTTGGAGAGGATGGTTTGATGTCCTGGGACTGGCGTTGCAATCGTTGGTAAGAGATTGCTTACAGGGTCAACTTCCTATGCTAGAGCAAATATTGTGAACCGAGGGGAATCCTAATATAACTGGTTGGGCAGTCCCGGCATTCTGGACTAGATAACTAGTGCTCGCCAAGCATCATAACACAATGTTTTCCCAATATGGGTTAGGATGGTTGTCTCTCCGCAAGAAAATTGGGGTAGGTTGGGGGGGCGTTATTGCTATATATGATACAATTTTATTGGTTTTCTTCTGTAAAATTTGAGTTTGTAATGACAAGATATGCAATTAAAAATATATTATATTTGAAATATAGCAATACTTTATTATGCTAGGAAGCTGATAAATGAAACAATGTACAAGAAATGTCTGTAATTTCTTTGTTTTGTATTTTCAATAAAAATAAAACATTATTTTAAAAAAAAAATCCCCGTACCCTGCCTGCACATATGAAAAGGGGATTCCTGTTTCTGTGAACCCCTTTATAGAAATCTGACTGTACACTATATATCATAAAATACCTTGATGTCCTCGAGTGTTCTTCACAACCACAGGATATCCAAGAGGTTCCGCTGCATGTATCATTTTTGCAAATTCATCGTGTCCACCTGTCATGTTAGAAAGGAAATAATGTAAGAAAAAAATACCCCCAAAAAATGCATCTGTTGGCCCAAATGCAGAATGACAGAGCCAAGCTTCCAGCCATTTACTGCTAGTCATGTATTATTTCTACACAAGTGTAATGGTTCTTGGCACTGAGCACTCCCATAGCGGATCTGCTAGCCACATCATTACTATGCAGAACACTAAGGACTTTCTTCGGCGGACAGCTGCATTTTAAAGGTAAATTGTATTTTTATATTTCAGCAGGAATACCCTGGAATAAAAAGATCACTACCCTTCCACTGAACCTGCAATTCTTCTGAAAAAAAATTGCTATGTTAGTATCAAGTCACATGAGGAGCAAAAGTGCATGCTGGGATTCATAGTTTAGTTACCAGTAATCTGCTGTATGCAGAACAATAAATCCCAGCATGCACTGTTTTCCCTATCTAAAACACCACTTGTGAAGACAATCGGAAATCCCTTAAGGCCGCTTTCAGACAAGTGAGTTCCACATATCAGACTCACAACGTGAGTATGCGGCAGTTCCCGTCCTGACCTCCCTAACTGAGTCGCATAGCATTATATTGATTTATGATGCTATGTAACCCCTACAAGTCTGGAATGTATTAGATGACACTGACATAATGCTGTCAGTGTTATCCAATACATTCCAGAACTGTAAGGGTTACATAGCATCATAAATTAATACAATGCTATGTGATCCCGGAAGTGCTGGGAGGTCAGGACGGGAACTGCCGCATACTCACGTGGCAAGTCCACTGCGTGGAACTGGTTCATCTGAAGGGTCCTAAACGTGTTTTCTGGGAATTTTATGTTGATGGCCTACCCTCAGGATAGCTCATCAATATCTGATCGGTGGGGTCTGACTCCTAGCACCCCGACCAATCAGTAGCAGCACTCCGGTAAGCAATGTGGCTTCTTCCTAAGCCAGTTACGTCACTGTCTAGACAGCCGGTGTGGCAGTGCACAGAACCTGTATGGACCGTATAGGCTCTCTGCACTACCATACAGGCTTCGTGTCAGTGTGTATGAGCACCAACTTAAGGCTTACTTATTGGGTAAAGATATTTCCAATTTTAGGGACGTCAAATTTAATAGAGTGCACGTGGTTTTGCTGCTTCGTTTTTGTCAGTACTGTACACTACTGGTAGCAATAGTGCAGGGAGCCCCTGAGGAGCTGATGCAGAGGATGGGAGTTGTAGTGGCATTGATGTGTCATGGTGTACTCCCTCAGGCCATCGCTCCCTGGGAATCAATGCAGTAGAAAGGTGGTCTGAAGAATCAGGTCAGAAGTAAAAGTACAGATAACAGTGCAGAGAGCCTATACGGTCCATACAGGTTCTGTGCACTGCCACACCGGCTGTGTAGACAGTCTGATGGAGCATGCCACAAGATTACATCTGTTGGAGTCATATGGAATCAGATAGTAAAAACCTCTGTATGTCTCTGAATTACATCATATCGAGTCATAGGGAAATGCAATAGAGGCTCATACACCTCTAAACTACATCTGTACAAAGTAGGGCCATAGTACGTCCATGTGCATGAAGTTTAAAAATACTAAAAAATTTCAGTTTCGCATGATCACATTTATGGTTCAACCATCCTCTGTGATGATCTAAGTTTGGTTCAGTAAACTGCAAAGATCCAGTTGCTGCTAACGTAATATGGCTCATGTTTGGCTTGCATAATTTTATATGGGATGCCCATATCACAGTTTACCCCTAGAAGTGATGAAAAAGTGCTGCCTGATATATGCCAATATTTTCATGGAGACTCCGTATACCGGAATAGTTTTGTACAGCGGTATGCAGAGCTCTGTATACCAATGCTGGACTTTAGTGCATTAAAGTATTACATTCCCCAATACACACATGCACCTATTAAAGGGGTTTGTCTCATCTGAGGCAATGAGGGCTAGGATATGCCCCTATTGTCTTATAGGTGCGGGTCCCACCGCTGGGACCCACACTTATATTGGGAACAGAGCCCCGCAAGGTGGCTGGAGGACCTTAGTCCGGCAACCATTAAGCACTCTCCCCATAGAAGTGAATGGGAGTGCACTCTCCACTGCTTTCAGGGCTCCGTTCTTGATATAGGTGCAGCTCCCAGTGCTGGGACCCGCACCTATAAGACAATGGGGGCATATCCTAGCAATATGCCGCCATTGTCTGTGATGAGACAGCCCCTTTAAGTGGCATAAAATACAACAGTTAATGGGGTTGTCTCACTTCAGCAAGTGGTATTTATTGTAGAGAATGTTAATACAAGGCACTTACTAATGTATTGTGATTGTCCATATTACTTCCTATGCTGACTGAATTTATTTTTCCATCACATTATACACTGTTTGTTTCCATTGTTACGACCACCCTGCAATCCACACTATAGGACAAAGCACTTGCTTATGTGCGCTCCTTCAGTCCGGTCTACCAAAAAGGCCGGCACTTTTTCCTATAGTGTGCAAGCACGACCACCACTGATGGACTGCAGAGTGGTCGTAACCATGGAAACAAGCAGTGTATAATGTGATGGAAAAATGAATCTTGCCAGAAAAGGAAGTAATATGGACAATCACATTACATTAGTAAGTCACTTATATTAACTTCCTCTACATAATAAATGCTATTAGTTCAAGTGAGACAACCCCTTTAATTTGGGCCATTGAACATGACATCATTCAGTACAGCTTCTGGGACTCACCATAGGAGAAAGTATCTGGTAGAGGAATTCCTTGTCCGGCTAATTCCTGAAACGTCCAGAACTTGTTAATACAGTTTAAAATGGCTTGTGGGCGATTGATAAGACGGCAGCCCAGCTTTTCAAGATGTCGCAAAACAGTAATATCACTATCGGATTGCACTGTTGGAGTTGGGACCCGAACCAGTATCACCTGAGGGTAAGCAGTCACAATCTTCTGGTTAATTTGCAAGCCTGGAACAAAATTTTATGAAAGATTTAATCCCACAAACACATGTTTATTTCATTACTCATGTATTCAACACAATACAAGGGTTAAACAAGAGAAATAGTGTTACTTGCTCAGGGTAGAACCAGACTTGGCGTCCAGTAGTGGAAACAAGGACACAGCAGGGCCGAAATTGTCATGGTCCTCCGAGCTGCAGCTGTTTTCTATAAATCCTTACAAAATAGATTGTAAATTGCTTGCCTATTGTTAATGGCTGCACGGGTCTGAGACGAAAACCTACAAAACTGCATGGCCATTACCAATAAGCTAGCAATTAATCAATTTATAATACATACACTACTCACAAACAGTTAGGGATATTTGGCTTTCGGGGGAAATTTATGGAAAATTTTAAAGTTCACCCTACAGTAATATTATATCATGATAGTAGGGCAATTAAGTAGAAGCATGCAGTGGTGATTTCCTCATCTCCAACAATTTATTGAAACGAAAGCCAACACCAGTGGTGGGTATACCTCCCACAAAAATGTCATTGTCTCAAGAACTTGTCATGTTGCCTTGAGCATCAATTACAGCTGCCTTGACAACATCTCATGCTGTTCACAAGTCGACTTATTGTCTGCTGAGGAATGGCATCCCACTTTTCTTTGAGGGCGGCCCTCAGGTCATTGAGGTTCTGGGTTACAGAGTTACGAGCCTCTACACGGCGACTCAGCTGATCCCATAGAGATTCAGGTCTGAAAAAGGAGCAGGCCACTCCATTTGAGGTCTCCAGCAGCCATTCCCTAATGATGCGACCTCGATTTGCTGGCACATTGTCGTCCATGAAGAGGAAATTAGGCCTGTGTTGTTCATGCAGAGGCACAAGGACTGGATTAATGATGTTATTCAAGTAGTATGGGCTTGTCACTGTACCATTCACAAAGTGTAGGGCAGTTTTGTATTGACTAGACACACCTGCCCACACTGCAACACCACCACTACCACCAAAAACAACATTGGCTAATGCATAGAGCTCTCTTTGACATCTCCAACATTGTTGGTAGCCATCATTTCTGCTAAGCATGAATCGACTTTTATCAGTGAACAGCACTGAGGACCACTGGTCCCTCATCCAGCGTAGATGCTCACTGGCTCATGCAAGACCATGACACCTGTGCCTGGTGGTGTGGTCAGATACCCTTGCAGGTCATCTAGCACGCAGACCACACTAATGTTAACGGTTTTGAATGGTCTGACGTGATATTTGGGTGCCTCTCACCTCCCTTAAAGAGGACCTTTCACCGATTATGACAATGTGAACTAAGAATACAGACATGGAGAGCGGCGCCCAGGGATCTCACTGCACTTACTATTATCCCTGGGTGCCGCTCCGTTCTCCCGCTATGCCCTCCGCCATCTCTGGTCACTAAGTTATGGTAGGCAGAGTCTGCCCTTGTTCTTCTGTAGCGCTGGCCAATCGCATTGCAGAGCTCACAGCCTGGGAGAAAATAACCTCCCAGGCTGTGAGCTCTGCGCTGCGATTGGCCAGCACTACAGCAGAACAAGGGCAGACTCCGCCTACCATAACTTAGTGACTGAAATCTCTGCCTACTATAACTTAGTGGCCGGAGATACCGGAGGGCATGGCAGGAGAACGGAGCGGTGCCCAGGGATAATAGTAAGTGCAGTGAGATCCCCGGGCGCCGCTCTCCATGTCTGTATTCTTAGTTCACATTTTCATAACCAGGAAAGGTCCTCTTTAAATCTACCTGGAGTTCTGTGGCATTCATCATCCAGTTCCGCAGAGCGTTGCTTGCAATGAAGTGGTCATCAGTGTTGGATGTGGCCAAAGGACGTCCACTTCTTTGTCTTTCTGTGACTCTTTCAGTCTCTCTGTTGCAGCCTGCTGATGACACTCTAAGCTCAGTGGCCACTTCCATCTGAGAACATCCTGCTTGAAGCCTCGCAATGGCAAGGTACTGTTAATCAATTGTTAGGGGTCGTCTTGGTCTCACGATGTCAAAATGTGAACAACATGATGAGGAGGACTGTTTAAATACCAATTCTAATTGAACCAGGAAATTTATTGGGCGATTCATGGATCAAACACCTGTTGTGAATTTTGCCATTAAGCTCCTTGCTAGAGAACAGCAAGTTGTGCAAAAAGTACTGAAACACTGAACAGTTGGACATGTGCATTCAAAAGTTTAGAGAAAGTCACATTAAGTTCACCTGTAAAGGTTAAAGTGCATTTTAGGTTCAACTTGAATTTTCACCCACAAGCCAAATATCCAAATTTTTTGAGAGTAGTGTATTTATGGCCACGTGGCACTAGGAGGAGTTTGTATAAGTATAAAGGGTCTGATGTGTTGGTAAAGTGAGAAGCTGAAAAGATCTTCTCAGCAAAATCTGCAGAAACGAGTCAAGGCCAGGAGATGTCATCATGGTGGCCTGAACCGGATGGAGAAGTCCCCTGTAAGTCACTAAATGCAAATGTTTATGCTGACCCAGACTACATCTGGTCAATGCTGTAGTCACTTGTATGGTCAACAGCTGATGATGGTTGGTAGCATGCTGTTTTGTGAAACAACATCTCCCAGCATCCCTTTACACATTCAGGCCACACTGGGAGCTGTAGTTCCACTCTGTACAAGCTTTCATGACAAGGGCTAACCTGACTATTTAAATGATATTAGTATTGAACGTTTTTAATCTGGTGATGTACGTAGTGCACTTGGTTCTGGTGCTGTATTTATGTACGGATATTAATTATGGCACTGTATTTATGGTATGGCCTCGGTTCTGGCGCTGTACTGTATTTATGTAGTGAACTTGGTTCTGGTCTTGTATTTGACCTATGGGCTTAGTTCCAGTGTTATATTTATGTAGTGATCTTGATTCTGTTGTTGTATCACTGTTATGAGCATGGTTCTAGTGCTGTTTTATGTAGTGTGCTGTCTAGTGCTGTTTTATGTAGTGTGCTGTCTAGTGCTGTTTTATGTAGTGAGCTGTCTAGTGCTGTTTTTATGTACTGAACTTGGTTTTGGTGCTCCATTTGACCTATGTACATAGTACAGAGTGCACCCTCCATTTAATGATGCATGGCTCCAGCGAGCGCCAGAGTTAGGACAGCCACGGTGAACCACTACTAATCCTATCTGTGCCACCCCACTCCCACCCTCCTCACAGCTCTCCCCCTGCGGGTTGCTGCATTCCTTCCACTACAAAGTTATTGGCGGAGTGTTGTACTCTCCCTCCACTACAAAGTTGACGGAGCAATGTAGTCCCAGCAAAGGAGCTACGCCTGAACACCTGTACGGCGGTGATGGAGGGTGTTGGACCCCTGAGCACAGGCCAATGCTTAGTAAAGGGTGGCAACCCCTTTAATTTACTTAACCTGGTGTACAAAAGTTACACATTTTTTGCGCAAGCCACATTTTATGCACAACTTTATGACTTTCCACTTCTCTAACCAGTTTTAAAAAAAAGCCATGGCTTATTTAGAGATTTATTATAATTCATGCCAGTGCATAGACTGCCAGTAGATGCACCAAATTTATTAAGAAGCCAGGGCCTCTTTAAAAATTTGGCTTACTCCAGGGCACTTCTGATCAAGACTGGTGTATGAAATGTCTGTTCCTATCCATTAACAAATCACTGCAGGCAGCATACTCTGTAATTGCCAACTTAAAAGACATGACAAATGAGTGCAGAGGCCAACATTAATTATAGATCAATGTTAGCTAAATAATGACTGACGTCTTCTAAATGTGCAAAGCTGCAAATGCTTAAATACTGGAACTTGGAAGGGGAACATCCTGCAAAATGCATGCGGCAAATACAGTAATGTGCTGACTCATCTGCTCTGCTTATCACCTACAAGAGAAAGGAAATGTCACACTAGGGCAGTATGTCATTTGCTGGCACAATATGAAGCCCTAAATATGTTACATATATGATCCCATCACATATTATTGGTGGAATATGTGTTCTTGAATAATTTGACTGTCTTGTGACTGGCTGAGCCGTCTTCTCTTGTGTGTCAAGTGGAACCAGGAAGCAGAGACCAGCGGAGGACCAGGAACAGGAGTGTCGGGGATCGGTAAGGTCAACATTATTCATTTTATTTTTTTGAACCCTTCCGAGCCTGTTTAAAAATGTCCTTCAAAGGATATAGCTCACTGTAAAGTATGCCTCCTTCAATGACTTTCTCATAGGGACTTGAAATGCAGGGATAGTTGTGTGGCTGGGGCAACAACCTGGGAAGTCAAATGGCTGCCATACAGGCCTTCAACTCTACCACACAATATGGTCAATTTTGTAGGAAACGAGTTTGCCTATTTCTATACTTTTGGAGTGTGGCATGAAACCCACACAAACTTACAAATTCCGTGCAGCTCTGGAGTGAGTGGAGGGCAAGCCTTGCATGTACATCCACCCCTCCATTCATGGGACTTTTAGCTGACTGCTGGATCAGATATTTTTGGAAATCCCATAGCAGTAGGAGGACTGGCCATGCAGGTGCAGCTCGCTCTCTGTTCACTGCCAAGTCTCCCAGCAGAGAGGAGGCCACACATGCGCAGTGTTCTCCCTGTTCACAGTGGGAGCCCAGAGGTGGGACCTGCATCTATAGGACATTTATGGCATATTCTGCTGAAATGGGACAACCCCTCGAAAGAAGACAGACCGGCAGAGATCTGCTGTTATCCTCAAGAGTCACTTTGTGCTAGACATTTGAAATGACTCTGGGACAGAGCTGGGGGGAATCACTTGGGGAATGTACACTATCAGGAGTAGATATCACATAGACTCTACAGACTATCCAGATTCTGTAGATACATATGAATCCCTCTATTTCCACAGCATGCATGTTCTACAACTGAAGCCAATTGGATGTGACACATAAAATTCCAACATGTATCTAAGATGAAAAGCAAGGTGGCAGCTTTTGACTTGCAAGCAAATGACTGTGACTAGAACAGACAGTGAGCTCGGAGCATGGCTACACTTCCACTGCATCCATAAGCAGTGCTGAGCAGTCTTCACCACACAAGCTCAGGGCAAGAGCAAAGCTGGAGGGGACTTGTAAAACTGATTGACCTCAGCTGCTTGAGAACTGCAGCAGCCGATATGCCAGGGATAGCTCAGATTTACAGATCTGGGCATTTGCTAGGAAGAGCCACAAAAAGAAAGCATTATAAATGGCACATGTAAGTTGGGGCCCCTGTTACAGATCATGCATCTCGTTATGCCTCTGCAGATGGTCTCTATCCTTAAAGGGAGTCAGCCAGCAGATTTGACTGCTGAGTGCGCTAAAAGCACTAAAAGCATGCATGGCAGTCCAAGCTCTTGGAAGCCAGGGCACCTAATAACTACTCGTCAGTTTCTCTTTGTTTGAAACGGACATCAAACCCTTACAGGTCCTGAGAGCAGGATTCCACTCTTTCCACAGAGCAGCCTGCCCAGCTACGCCCCTCCGCAGCTACCCCAGGGGTCAGTCTACTGTATCCATCCCAAAAACCCATATAGTACCACCAATAACCGCAAGAAAAATTACAAAGAAAATATATATATCAATAAAATTCTTCTGACGAGACTGTATAGCGAAACGTGCGTTCAGCGTTTCTGCCACACGGGGCATAACTGGGACCATCGCCAATATGGGGAGCTATATGATTTATTGAATTGACCAGACATTAAGCCTGTTATAATAACGGGCGGTAGAACAGTAGTGCATAAACATTAGTAGGAACAGTCCATATTAGATGGCAAGGGGACAGCTGGCACTGACTGGTGGTGCTGAGACTGCTGGCACTGACTGATGGCTGAGACGGCTAGCACTGACTGATGGCTGAGACGGCTGGCACTGACTGATGGCTGAGACTGCTGGCACTGACTGGTGACTGAGACTGCTGGCACTGACTGGTGGCTGAGACTGCTTGCACTGTGACTGGTGGCAGTCATGGCTGGCACTGACTGGTGGCTGAGACTGCTGGCAGCGGCTGCTGTCTGTGGCTGAGAGAGCTGGCACTGTACGGATCTGTGATGCACGGACAGTAATGTCGGAAATCCGACGTGGAGAGTACACCATAACCTGCGAGCGTCGGCGGTGATTGGCCGGCGTGCAGGTGTGGGCGGCATGTGGAGCGCCGTGTGATGACTGGTCGGCGTGCCGCGCATGCGCAGTTTGTATAGGGGTCAGTGCGTCATTCTCTCGGGGTCTCTTAGACCTCTTATCTTTTGTTTACCCAGGCGATCAGCGTCACAGGAAGTATCTGGCAGCTGCTTATCACACACACCTCTATGCAGGACAATTACCAGTGGTCAGGGGCCAGAAGCCAGGCAGTGAGGGGGGGGGGGAAGGGGCAACTTTTTGGGGTCACTGATGGGTAACCACATAAATTCAATCCCATGCTGCAGGCGATAGTCACACTGGCTGGTCACTGAGGGACCTCCTATGGTGGTAGCTCAGGACACGGCTGTCAGGTGCAGTCATCCACTCCCTGGTATGACAGGAGCAGCTGTCACGTTACACTGTTCCGGCCAGTACAGGGTTAACCCCCCCCGATCTGCCAATCAGCCCTCCCCATCCCGTCAATTACGTGACAGGTTGCGCTTCTTCCCCTCCAGCCGCCTGCTGCTGTCGCTCCGCTCATAGAAGCCCATGATCTCTGCTGGGTCCGCAGTGCTGCTCGCCGTCTTTCGCCCTCCATCCTCCTCCTTGTTTTCTCCACTGATAGACACCGCATCCGCCATCCCCTGCTGCCGCGGCCAGTGACAGGGCTAAGGGCAGTGGAGTCATGTAGGGACACTGGGGGAGTGGGCTCCATGATGAGGGACGACAGAGAGGAGGACTCTCCAGTAGGGATGAGCGAACTCGAACTGTATAGTTCGGGTTCGTACCGAATTTTGGGGTGTCCGTGACACGGACCCGAACCCGGACATTTTCGTAAAAGTCCGGGTTCGGGTTCGGTGTTCGTCGCTTTCTTGGCGCTTTTGTGACGCTTTCTTGGCGCTTTTTGAAAGGCTGCAAAGCAGCCAATCAACAAGCGTCATACTACTTGCCCCAAGAGGCCGTCACAGCCATGCCTACTATTGGCATGGCTGTGATTGGCCAGAGCACCATGTGACCCAGCCTCTATTTAAGCTGGAGTCACATAGCGCCGCCCGTCACTCTGCTCTGATTAGCGTAGGGAGAGGCTGCGGATGCGACAGTAGGGCGAGATTAGGCAGATTAACTCCTCCAAAGGACTTCACTTGATTAATCGATCGATCTGCAGCTGTGCATCATTGAGCTGCTGAAATTCAAATGCTCACTCACTGTTTTTAGGCTGCCCAGACCGTTTGTCAGTCACTTTTTTCTGGGGTGATCGGCGGCCATTTTGTGTCTTGTGCGGTGCTGCGACCAAGTGCATCCAAGCTGCGACCAAGTGCATTTAACCCTCAATGGTGTGGTTGTTTTTTGGCTAAAGCCTACATCAGGGTGAAGCTGTCACACCAAGTGCATTTAACCAGCAATAGTCTGTTTATTTTTTGGCCATATACTACATCAGGGGCAAGCTGCGCCCGTCACCAAGTGCATTTAACCCTCAGTAGTGTGGTTGGTCAAGCTGTGACACCAAGTGCATTTAACCAGCAATAGTCTGTTCATTTTTTGGCCATATACTACATCAGGGGCAAGCTGCGCCCGTCACCAAGTGCATTTAACCCTCAGTAGTGTGGTTGGTCAAGCTATCACACCAAGTGCATTTAACCAGCAATAGTCTGTTCATTTTTTGGCCATATACTAAATCAGGGGCAAGCTGCGCCCGTCACCAAGTGCATTTAACCAGCAATAGTCTGTTCATTTTTTGGCCATATACTACATCAGGGGCAAGCTGCGCCCGTCACCAAGTGCATTTAACCCTCAGTAGTGTGGTTGGTCAAGCTATCACACCAAGTGCATTTAACCAGCAATAGTCTGTTCATTTTTTGGCCATATACTAAATCAGGGGCAAGCTGCGCCCGTCACCAAGTGCATTTAACCAGCAATAGTCTGTTCATTTTTTGGCCATATACTACATCAGGGGCAAGCTGCGCCCGTCACCAAGTGCATTTAACCCTCAGTAGTGTGGTTGGTCAAGCTATCACACCAAGTGCATTTAACCAGCAATAGTCTGTTCATTTTTTGGCCA
The DNA here is from genome assembly GCF_014858855.1 of Bufo gargarizans. Lineage (NCBI taxonomy): Eukaryota > Metazoa > Chordata > Amphibia > Anura > Bufonidae > Bufo > Bufo gargarizans. Next base: position 642,221,420 of record NC_058081.1, read on the forward strand.
TATACTAAATCAGGGGCAAGCTGCGCCCGTCACCAAGTGCATTTAACCAGCAATAGTCTGTTCATTTTTTGGCCATATACTACATCAGGGGCAAGCTGCACCCGTCACCAAGTGCATTTAACCCTCAGTAGTGTGGTTGGTCAAGCTATCACACCAAGTGCATTTAACCAGCAATAGTCTGTTCATTTTTTGGCCATATACTAAATCAGAGGCAAGCTGCGCCCGTCACCAAGTGCATTTAACCAGCAATAGTCTGTTCATTTTTTGGCCATATACTACATCAGGGGCAAGCTGCGCCCGTCACCAAGTGCATTTAACCCTCAGTAGTGTGGTTGGTCAAGCTATCACACCAAGTGCATTTAACCAGCAATAGTCTGTTCATTTTTTGGCCATATACTAAATCAGGGGCAAGCTGCGCCCGTCACCAAGTGCATTTAACCAGCAATAGTCTGTTCATTTTTTGGCCATATACTACATCAGGGGCAAGCTGCGCCCGTCACCAAGTGCATTTAACCCTCAGTAGTGTGGTTGGTCAAGCTATCACACCAAGTGCATTTAACCAGCAATAGTCTGTTCATTTTTTGGCCATATACTAAATCAGGGGCAAGCTGCGCCCGTCACCAAGTGCATTTAACCAGCAATAGTCTGTTCATTTTTTGGCCATATACTACATCAGGGGCAAGCTGCGCCCGTCACCAAGTGCATTTAACCCTCAGTAGTGTGGTTGGTCAAGCTATCACACCAAGTGCATTTAACCAGCAATAGTCTGTTCATTTTTTGGCCATATACTAAATCAGGGGCAAGCTGCGCCCGTCACCAAGTGCATTTAACCAGCAATAGTCTGTTCATTTTTTGGCCATATACTACATCAGGGGCAAGCTGCGCCCGTCACCAAGTGCATTTAACCCTCAGTAGTGTGGTTCGTCAAGCTGTGACACCAAGTGCATTTAACCAGCAATAGTCTGTTCATTTTTTGGCCATATACTACATCAGGGGCAAGCTGCGCCCGTCACCAAGTGCATTTAACCAGCAATAGTGTGGTTATTTTTTGGCCATATCCCAGTCTAATTCTGTCACTAAATCCATACCGGTCACCCAGCGCCTAAATACTAGGCCTCAAATTTATATCCCGCTAAATCTCTCGTTACCGCTGTCCTGTTGTGGCTGGGAAACTTATTTAGTGTCCGTCAAAGCACATTTTTTGTTCTGGGTTGAAGTACAATTCCCAATTTAGCAATTTCATAATTTAGTGGTTCCTGCTATATCAGAGCTATTTGAAATCTATCCCTAAAAGGGTATATAATATTCAAGGTGCACATAGGGTCATTCAGAATAACTTCACACACACGCTACTGTGCATTTCCAAGTCTAATTCTGTCGCTAAATCCATACCGGTCACCCAGCGCCTAAATACTAGGCCTCAAATTTATATCCCGCTAAATCTCTCGTTACCGCTGTCCTGTTGTGGCTGGGAAAGTTATTTAGTGTCCGTCAAAGCACATTTTTTGTTCTGGGTTGAAGTACAATTCCCAATTTAGCAATTTCATAATTTAGTGGTTCCTGCTATATCAGAGCTATTTGAAATCTATCCCTAAAAGGGTATATAATATTCAAGGTGCACATAGGGTCATTCAGAATAACTTCACACACACGCTACTGTGCATTTCCAAGTCTAATTCTGTCGCTAAATCCATACCGGTCACCCAGCGCCTAAATACTAGGCCTCAAATTTATATCCCGCTAAATCTCTCGTTACCGCTGTCCTGTTGTGGCTGGGAAAGTTATTTAGTGTCCGTCAAAGCACATTTTTTGTTCTGGGTTGAAATACAATTCCCAATTTAGCAATTTCATAATTTAGTGGTTTCTGCTATATCAGAGCTATTTGAAATCTATCCCTAAAAGGGTATATAATATTCAAGGTGCACATTGGGTCATTCAGAATAACTTCACACACACCCGCTACTGTGTATTTCCAAGTCTAATTCTGTCACTAAACCCATACCTGTCACCCAGCGCCTAAATACTAGGCCTCAAATTTATATCCCGCTAAATCTCTCGTTACCGCTGTCCTGTTGTGGCTGGGCAAGTTATTTAGTGTCCGTCAAAGCACATTTTTTGTTCTGGGTTGAAATACAATTCCCAATTTACCAATTTCATAATTTAGTGGTTTCTGCTATATCAGAGCTATTTGAAATCTATCCCTAAAAGGGTATATAATATTCAAGGTGCACATAGGGTCATTCAGAATAACTTCACACACACCCGCTACTGTGCATTTCCAAGTCTAATTCTGTCACTAAACCCATACCTGTCACCCAGCGCCTAAATACTAGGCCTCAAATTTATATCCCGCTAAATCTCTCGTTACCGCTGTCCTGTTGTGGCTGGGAAAGTTATTTAGTGTCCGTCAAAGCACATTTTTTGTTCTGGGTTGAAATACAATTCCCAATTTAGCAATTTCATAATTTAGTGGTTTCTGCTATATCAGAGCTATTTGAAATCTATCCCTAAAAGGGTATATAATATTCAAGGTGCACATTGGGTCATTCAGAATAACTTCACACACACCCGCTACTGTGTATTTCCAAGTCTAATTCTGTCACTAAACCCATACCTGTCACCCAGCGCCTAAATACTAGGCCTCAAATTGATATCCCGCTAAATCTCTCGTTACCGCTGTCCTGTTGTGGCTGGGAAAGTTATTTAGTGTCCGTCAAAGCACATTTTTTGTTCTGGGTTGAAATACAATTCCCAATTTAGCAATTTCATAATTTAGCGGTTTCTGCTATATCAGAGCTATTTGAAATCTATCCCTAAAAGGGTATATAATATTCAAGGTGCACATAGGGTCATTCAGAATAACTTCACACACACACGCTACTGTGCATATCCCAGTCTAATTCTGTCACTAAATCCATACCTGTCACCCAGCGCCTAAATACTAGGCCTCAAATTTATATCCCGCTAAATCTCTCGTTACCGCTGTACTGTTGTTGCTGGGCAAGTTATTTAGTGTCCGTCAAAGTACATTTTTTGTTCTGGGTTGAAATACAATTCCCAATTTAGCAATTTCATAATTTAGTGGTTTCTGCTATATCAGAGCTATTTGAAATCTATCCCTAAAAGGGTATATAATATTCAAGGTGCACATAGGGTCATTCAGAATAACTTCACACACACCCGCTACTGTGCATTTCCAAGTCTAATTCTGTCACTAAACCCATACCTGTCACCCAGCGCCTAAATACTAGGCCTCAAATTTATATCACGCTAAATCTCTCGTTACCGCTGTCCTGTTGTGGCTGGGAAAGTTATTTAGTGTCCGTCAAAGCACATTTTTTGTTCTGGGTTGAAATACAATTCCCAATTTAGCAATTTCATAATTTAGTGGTTTCTGCTATATCAGAGCTATTTGAAATCTATCCCTAAAAGGGTATATAATATTCAAGGTGCACATTGGGTCATTCAGAATAACTTCACACACACCCGCTACTGTGTATTTCCAAGTCTAATTCTGTCACTAAACCCATACCTGTCACCCAGCGCCTAAATACTAGGCCTCAAATTGATATCCCGCTAAATCTCTCGTTACCGCTGTCCTGTTGTGGCTGGGAAAGTTATTTAGTGTCCGTCAAAGCACATTTTTTGTTCTGGGTTGAAATACAATTCCCAATTTAGCAATTTCATAATTTAGTGGTTTCTGCTATATCAGAGCTATTTGAAATCTATCCCTAAAAGGGTAGATCATATTGAAGGTGCACATAGGGTCATTCAGAATAACTTCACACACACCCGCTACTGTGCATTTCCAAGTCTAATTCTGTCACTAAACCCATACCTGTCACCCAGCGCCTAAATACTAGGCCTCAAATTGATATCCCGCTAAATCTCTCGTTACCGCTGTCCTGTTGTGGCTGGGAAAGTTATTTAGTGTCCGTCAAAGCACATTTTTTGTTCTGGGTTGAAATACAATTCCCAATTTAGCAATTTAAAAATTTAGTGGTTTCTGCTGTATCAGAGCTATTTGAAATCTATCCCTAAAAGGGTATATAATATTCAAGGTGCACATAGGGTCATTCAGAATAACTTCACACACACGCTACTGTGCATTTCCAAGTCTAATTCTGTTAGTAAATCCATACCGGTCACCCAGCGCCTAAATACTAGGCCTCAAATTTATATCCCGCTGAATTTGAATACAATACATTGGGCCAAATAATATTTTTGTTGTTGTGGTGAACCATAACAATGAGAAAAACATCTAGTAAGGGACGCGGACGTGGACATGGTCGTGGTGGTGTTAGTGGACCCTCTGGTGCTGGGAGAGGACGTGGCCGTTCTGCCACATCCACACGTCCTAGTGTACCAACTACCTCAGGTCCCAGTAGCCGCCAGAATTTACAGCGATATATGGTGGGGCCCAATGCCGTTCTAAGGATGGTAAGGCCTGAGCAGGTACAGGCATTAGTCAATTGGGTGGCCGACAGTGGATCCAGCACGTTCACATTATCTCCCACCCAGTCTTCTGCAGAAAGCGCACAGATGGCGTCTGAAAACCAACCCCATCAGTCTGTCACATCACCCCCATGCATACCAGGGAAACTGTCTCAGCCTCAAGTTATGCAGCAGTCTCTTATGCTGTTTGAAGACTCCGCTGGCAGGGTTTCCCAAGGGCATCCACCTAGCCCTTCCCCAGCGGTGAAAGATATAGAATGCACTGACGCACAACCACTTATGTTTCCTGATGATGAGGACATGGGAATACCACCTCAGCATGTCTCTGATGATGACGAAACACAGGTGCCAACTGCTGCGTCTTTCTGCAGTGTGCAGACTGAACAGGAGGTCAGGGATCAAGACTGGGTGGAAGACGATGCAGGGGATGATGAGGTCCTAGACCCCACATGGAATGAAGGTCGTGCCACTGACTTTCACAGTTCGGAGGAAGAGGCAGTGGTGAGACCGAGCCAACAGCGTAGCAAAAGAGGGAGCAGTGGGCAAAAGCAGAACACCCGCCGCCAAGAGACTCCGCCTGCTACTGCCCGCCGCCATCTGGGACTGAGCACCCCAAAGGCAGCTTCAAGGAGTTCCCTGGCATGGCACTTCTTCAAACAATGTGCTGACGACAAGACCCGAGTGGTTTGCACGCTGTGCCATCAGAGCCTTAAGCGAGGCATTAACGTTCTGAACCTGAGCACAACCTGCATGACCAGGCACCTGCATGCAAAGCATGAACTGCAGTGGAGTAAACACCTTAAAACCAAGGAAGTCACTCAGGCTCCCCCTGCTACCTCTTCTGCTGCTGCCGCCTCGGCCTCTTCTGCTGCTGCCGCCTCGGCCTCTTCCTCCGCCTCTGGAGGAACGTTGGCACCTGCCGCCCAGCAAACAGGGGATATACCACCAACACCACCACCACCACCTCCGTCACCAAGCGTCTCAACCATGTCACACGGCAGCGTTCAGCTCTCCATCTCACAAACATTTGAGAGAAAGCGTAAATTCCCACCTAGCCACCCTGAATGCCAGCATTTCTAAACTACTGGCCTATGAAATGCTGTCATTTAGGCTGGTGGACACAGACAGCTTCAAACAGCTCATGTCGCTTGCTGTCCCACAGTATGTTGTTCCCAGCCGCCACTCAGGGCTGGTGCAAGGATTTTTGCCACCCTAGGCAAGAGGTAATTTTGCCGCCCCATGACTCCGCCCATTGACCACACCCCTTTACCCGCCCCCTTTTTCGGCCACCTATTGCATGCAACATTTTACTTGACATTTAATATTGCCCCACACATACAGTGCCCTCCATTATGTAATTTGCCCCCCAGTGCCCTTCTAAGTAATATTGCCTCCACATACAGTGCACAGTGCCCTCCATTATGTAATTTGCCCCCCAGTGCCCCCACTAAGTAATACTGCCCCCACATACAGTGCCCTCTATTATGTCATTTGCCCCCCAATGCCCCCACTAAGTAATATTGCCCCCACATACAGTGCACAATGCCCTCCATTATGTAATTTGCCCCCCAGTGCCCCCACATACAGTGCACAGTGCCCTCCATTATGTGATTTCCCCCCAGTGCCCCTCTAAGTAATACTGCCCCCACAGACAGTGCACACTGCCTATTACATAATTTGCCCCCCAGTGCCCCCACTAAGTAATACTGCCCCCCCATACAGTGCCCTCCATTATGTAATTTGCCCCCAATGCCCCCACTAATAGTGCCCCCACATACAGTGCACAGTGCCCTCCATTTTGTGATTTGCCCCCCAGTGCCCCTCTAAGTAATACTGCCCCCATAGACAGTGCACACTGCCTATTACATAATTTGCCCCCTAGTGCCCCCCACTAAGTAATACTGCCCCCACATACAGTGCCCTCCATTATGTAATTTGCTCCCAATGCCCCCACTAAGTAATACTGCCCCCACATACAGTGCCCTCCATTATGTAATTTGCCCCCCCAGTGCCCCCACTAATATTGCCCCCACATACAGTAATATTGCCCCCACATTGCCTCCAATACTGAACTGCCCCCACAGACAGTGCACAGACTCAATCACAGGCTCCATTATGTAATTTGAAATTGCCGCCAAAACCCCCCCCCCCCGTACATACTTGTGTCGCTCGCTGACGCTGATGATCCTGTTCCTGTACTTGCCGCGGGTGTCTTTGTCTAGTGATCTTTCCCTACCCCCGTAATATTTGAATACCTTCAGTCGTCACTTCCTGTTGTGACGTCCCCCGGATATGACAATAGGATCAGGTGTATTGGTGCGAGATCTCGCAAGACCCGTGACCTCCTCCAGTCTCGCGGGATCTCACGCTGAAGCGACTGAACAGGGGCAGCACATCCACCATGATCCGGCCGGCGGCGGCAACTAAGGAACAGCCGAACAGGAGGAGTCAAGAAGCCGGCACAGATCATTAATGCAGAGCAGCAGATGATGTCAGACATGGATCACAGGTAGGGGGCGTGGCGCGGGCGGCGTCTAGGAATTGGAAGAAGATGTTAGTCACTTAGATGGATGGATCTCACAAGTAGGGGGCGTGGCACGGCGGCGGCTAATAGTACTCGGGATTCGGAATCCAGAGCGTCGGCGCCCCCAGGCAGAGTGCGCTCTACGCGGTGGCCTACTCTGCTTATGGGTGGCGCCGGCCCTGCCGCCACTACTTCTCCAAGAGAGCCGTGCCTTCCCTGCACAACCAAGTATCCGATAAAATCAAGTGTGCACTGCGCAACGCCATCTGTGGCAAGGTCCACCTAACCACAGATACGTGGACCAGTAAGCACGGCCAGGGACGCTATATCTCCCTAACTGCACACTGGGTAAATGTAGTGGCAGCTGGGCCCCAGGCGGAGAGCTGTTTGGCGCACGTCCTTCCGCCGCCAAGGATCGCAGGGCAACATTCTTTGCCTCCTGTTGCCACCTCCTCCTTCTCGGCTTCCTCCTCCTCTTCTTCCACCTGCTCATCCAGTCAGCCACACACCTTCACCACCAACTTCAGCACAGCCCGGGGTAAACGTCAGCAGGCCATTCTGAAACTCATATGTTTGGGGGACAGGCCCCACACCGCACAGGAGTTGTGGCGGGGTATAGAACAACAGACCGACGAGTGGTTGCTGCCGGTGAGCCTCAAGCCCGGCCTGGTGGTGTGCGATAATGGGCGAAATCTCGTTGCAGCTCTGGGACTAGCCAATTTGACGCACATCCCTTGCTTGGTGCATGTGCTGAATTTGGTGGTGCAGAAGTTCATTCACAACTACCCCGACATGTCAGAGCTGCTGCATAAAGTGCGGGCCGTCTGTTCGCGCTTCCGGCGTTCACATCCTGCTGCTGCTCGCCTGTCTGCGCTACAGCGTAACTTCGGCCTTCCCGCTCACCGCCTCATATGCGACGTGCCCACCAGGTGGAACTCCACCTTGCACATGCTGGACAGACTGTGCGAGCAGCAGCAGGCCATAGTGGAGTTTCAGCTGCAGCACGCACGGGTCAGTCGCACTACAGAACAGCACCACTTCACCACCAATGACTGGGCCTCCATGCGAGACCTGTGTGCCCTGTTGCGCTGTTTCGAGTACTCCACCAACATGGCCAGTGGCGATGACGCCGTTATCAGCGTTACAATACCACTTCTATGTCTCCTTGAGAAAACACTTAGGGCGATGATGCAAGAGGAGGTGGCCCAGGAGGAGGAGGAGGAGGAGGAGGAGGAAGAGGGGTCATTTTTAGCACTTTCAGGCCAGTCTCTTCGAAGTGACTCAGAGGGAGGTTTTTGGCAACAGCAGAGGCCAGGTACAAATGTGGCCAGCCAGGGCCCACTACTGGAGGACGAGGAGGACGAGGAGGAGGATGAGGATGAAGCATGGTCACAGCGGGGTGGCACCCAACGCAGCTCGGGTCCATCACTGGTGCGTGGCTGGGGGGAAAGGCAGGACGATGACGATACGCCTCCCACAGAGGACAGCTTGTCCTTACCCCTGGGCAGCCTGGCACACATGAGCGACTACATGCTGCAGTGCCTGCGCAACGACAGCAGAGTTGCCCACATTTTAACCTGTGCGGACTACTGGGTTGCCACCCTGCTGGATCCACGCTACAAAGACAATGTGCCCACCTTACTTCCTGCACTGGAGCGTGATAGGAAGATGCGCGAGTACAAGCGCACGTTGGTAGACGCGCTACTGAGAGCATTCCCAAATGTCACAGGGGAACAAGTGGAAGCCCAAGGCCAAGGCAGAGGAGGAGCAAGAGGTCGCCAAGGCAGCTGTGTCAATGCCAGCTCCTTTGAGGGCAGGGTTAGCATGGCAGAGATGTGGAAAACTTTTGTCAACACGCCACAGCTAACTGCACCACCACCTGATACGCAACGTGTTAGCAGGAGGCAACATTTCACTAACATGGTGGAACAGTACGTGTGCACACCCCTCCACGTACTGACTGATGGTTCGGCCCCATTCAACTTCTGGGTCTCTAAATTGTCCACGTGGCCAGAGCTAGCCTTTTATGCCTTGGAGGTGCTGGCCTGCCCGGCGGCCAGCGTTTTGTCTGAACGTGTATTCAGCACGGCAGGGGGCGTCATTACAGACAAACGCAGCCGCCTGTCTACAGCCAATGTGGACAAGCTGACGTTCATAAAAATGAACCAGGCATGGATCCCACAGGACCTGTCCGTCCCTTGTCCAGATTAAACATTAACTACCTCCCCATAACCATATATTATTGGACTCCAGGGCACTTCCTCATTCAATCCTATTTTTATTTTCATTTTACCATTATATTGCGAGGCAACCCAAAGTTGAATGAACCTCTCCTCTGTCTGGGTGCCGGGGCCTAAATATATGCCAATGGACTGTTCCAATGTTGGGTGACGTGAAGCCTGATTCTCTGCTATGACATGCAGACTAATTCTCTGCTGACATGAAGCCAGATTGTCTGTTACGGGACCTCTCTCCTCTGCCTGTGTGCTGGGCCTAAATATATGCCAATGGACTGTTGCAGTGGTGGCTGACGTGAAGCCTCATTCTCTGCTATGACATGCAGACTGATTCTCTGCTGACATGAAGCCAGATTCTCTGTTACGGGACCTCTCTCCTCTGCCTGTGTGTGTGCTGGGCCTAAATATATGCCAATGGACTGTTGCAGTGGTGGCTGACGTGAAGCCTCATTCTCTGCTATGACATGCAGACTGATTCTCTGCTGACATGAAGACAGATTCTCTGTTACGGGACCTCTCTCCTCTGCCTGGGTGCTGGGCCTAAATATATGCCAATGGACTGTTGCAGTGGTGGCTGACGTGAAGCCTCATTCTCTGCTATGACATGCAGACTAATTCTCTGCTGACATGAAGACAGATTCTCTGTTACGGGACCTCTCTCCTCTGCCTGTGTGTGTGCTGGGCCTAAATATATGCCAATGGACTGTTGCAGTGGTGGCTGACGTGAAGCCTCATTCTCTGCTATGACATGCAGACTGATTCTCTGCTGACATGAAGCCAGATTCTCTGTTACGAGACCTCCCTCCTCTGCCTGGGTGCTGGGCCTAAATATATGCCAATGGACTGTTGCAGTGGTGGCTGACGTGAAGCCTCATTCTCTGCTATGACATGCAGACTGATTCTCTGCTGACATGAAGCCAGATTCTCTGTTACGGGACCTCTCTCCTCTGCCTGTGTGTGTGCTGGGCCTAAATATATGCCAATGGACTGTTGCAGTGGTGGCTGACGTGAAGCCTCATTCTCTGCTATGACATGCAGACTAATTCTCTGCTGACATGAAGACAGATTCTCTGTTACGGGACCTCTCTCCTCTGCCTGTGTGTGTGCTGGGCCTAAATATATGCCAATGGACTGTTGCAGTGGTGGCTGACGTGAAGCCTCATTCTCTGCTATGACATGCAGACTGATTCTCTGCTGACATGAAGCCAGATTCTCTGTTACGGGACCTCTCTCCTCTGCCTGTGTGTGTGCTGGGCCTAAATATATGCCAATGGACTGTTGCAGTGGTGGCTGACATGAAGCCTCATTCTCTGCTATGACATGCAGACTAATTCTCTGCTGACATGAAGACAGATTCTCTGTTACGGGACCTCTCTCCTCTGCCTGTGTGTGTGCTGGGCCTAAATATATGCCAATGGACTGTTGCAGTGGTGGCTGACGTGAAGCCTCATTCTCTGCTATGACATGCAGACTGATTCTCTGCTGACATGAAGCCAGATTCTCTGTTACGGGACCTCCCTCCTCTGCCTGGGTGCTGGGCCTAAATATATGCCAATGGACTGTTGCAGTGGTGGCTGACGTGAAGCCTCATTCTCTGCTATGACATGCAGACTAATTCTCTGCTGACATGAAGCCAGATTCTCTGTTACGGGACCTCTCTCCTCTGCCTGGGTGCTGGGCCTAAATTTATGAAAATGGACTCTTACAGTGGTGGGTGACGTGAAGCCAGATTCTCTGCTATGGGACCTCTCGCCAATTGATTTTGGTTAATTTTTATTTTAATTCATTTCCCTATCCACATTTGTTTGCAGGGGATTTACCTACATGTTGCTGCCTTTTGCAGCCCTCTAGCTCTTTCCTGGGCTGTTTTACAGCCTTTTTAGTGCCGAAAAGTTCGGGTCCCCATTGACTTCAATGGGGTTCGGGTTCGGGACGAAGTTCGGATCGGGTTCGGATCCCGAACCCGAACATTTCCGGGATGTTCGGCCGAACTTCTCGAACCCGAACATCCAGGTGTTCGCTCAACTCTACTCTCCAGGCTCCACACCCCTTTTCTCAATAGCGGTTTCCCCCCTCACACGGCGCATGTGGAGCGCCGTGTGCTCATTGGTGGGGGCTCTGGTGTGGGCGGTGCGGGCAAACTGAAATGGCCCTCCGACCTGCTTGCCGGCGCGATGCTGTGGCCGCTTGTAGAGCACTGTGTCCTGATTGGACGCCGCGCCGCGCATGCCCAGTGCAAAACTGGTGACACACAGATGCACACAGCGCACTCACACAGGGATTTTATTATTATAGATACTGCTGGTATATTCTGTATTGTGATTTTTGTCCACGCATTTATGCTATTTCTGTGGGGACCTCCTGCTGATACAGCGCAATAGTACTAGTGGTGACTCACCCCTTTGCATTTAAGGAGCTACTTATTTAATATATGTGGATACAGTTGCAAGAAAAAGTATGTGATTTCTGCACAAATAGGTCATAAAATGTGATCTGATCTTCGTCTAAGGCTACTTTCACACTAGCGTTCGGGGCTCCGCTTGTGAGTTCCGTTTGAAGGCTCTCACAAGCGGCCCCGAACGGATCCGTACAGCCCCAATGCATTCTGAGTGGATGCGGATCCGCTCAGAATGCATCAGTTTGGCACCGTTTGGCCTCCGCTCCGCTCAGCAGGCGGACACCTGAACGCTGCTTGCAGCGTTTTCGTGTCCGCCTGGCCGTGCGGAGCCAAACTGATCCGTCCAGACTTACAATGCAAGTCAATGGGGACGGATCCGTTTGACGTTGACACAATATGGTGCAATTTCAAACGGATCCGTCCCCCATTGACTTTCAATGCAAAGTCAGGAGTCCCCATCAGATCGGAGTTTTCTCCGATCCGATGGTATATTTTAACTTGAAGCGTCCCCATCACCATGGGAACGCCTCTATGTTAGAATATACCATCGGATTTGAGTTACATCGTAAACCTCAGATCCGACAGTATATTCTAACACAGAGGCGTTCCCATGGTGATGGGGACGCTTCATGTTAGAATATACTGAGAACTGTGTACATGACTGCCCCCTGCTGCCTGGCAGATGCTGCCAGGCAGCAGGGGGCAGACCCCCCCCTCCTCCTGTAATTAACTTATTGGTGGCCAGTGCGGGCCCCCCTCCCTCCCCAGTATTAAATATTACCAGTGCGGCGGCCTCCCCCTCCCTCCCTCCCCAGTATTAAATATGACCAGTGCGGCCTCCCCCTCCCTCCCCAGTATTAAATATTACCAGTGCGGCGGCCTCCCCCTCCCTCCCTCCCCAGTATTAAATATGACCAGTGCGGCCTCCCCCTCCCTCCCTCCCCAGTATTAAATATTACCAGTGCGGCCCCCTCCCTCTATATTTATTGGTGGCCGGGCCAGTGCGGATTCCAAGTATTGTGAGCAGTGCGGCCTCCCCTCTCCCCCCCTAATTAAAATCACCCCCCCCATCATTGGTGGCAGCGGAGAGTACCGATCGGAGTCCCAGTTTAAATCGCTGGGGCTCCGATCGGTTACCATGGCAACCAAGACGCTATTGCAGTCTTGGCTGCCATGGTTACTTAGCAATAAATACAAGCATTATACTTACCTGAAGAGCTGCGATGTCTGACCGGCCGGGCGCTCCTCCTACTGGTAAGTGACAGGTCTGTGCTATAGGCAATGCGCCGCACAGACCTTTCACTTACCAGTAGGAGGAGCTCCCGGCGGGTCAGACATCGCAGCTCTTCAGGTAAGTATAATGCTTGTATTTATTGCCAAGTAACCATGGCAGCCAAGACTGCAATAGCGTCTTGGTTGCCATGGTAACCGATCGGAGCCCCAGCGATTTAAACTGGGACTCCGATCGGTACTCTCCGCTGCCACCAATGATGGGGGGGGGGGATTTTAATTAGGGGGGGAGAGGGGAGGCCGCACTGCTCACAATACTTGGAATCCGCACTGGCCCGGCCACCAATAAATATAGAGGGAGGGGGCCGCACTGGTAATATTTAATACTGGGGAGGGAGGGAGGGGGAGGCCGCACTGGTCATATTTAATACTGGGGAGGGAGGGGGGGCCGCACTGGCCACCAATAAGTTAAATACAGGAGGGGGGGGGGGGTCTGCCCCCTGCTGCCTGGCAGCATCTGCCAGGCAGCAGGGGGCAGTCGTGTACACAGTTCTCAGTATATTCTAACATGAAGCGTCCCCATCACCATGGGAACGCTTCTGTGTTTAGAATATACTGTCAGATCTGAGTTTTCCGAAGTGAAAAATCAGATCTGAAATAAACAGTTATGCAAACGGATCCGTTCTGAACGGATGCAAGCGTTTGCATTATAGGAGCGGATCCGTCTGTGCAGACACCAGACGGATCCGCTCCTAACGCAAGTGTGAAAGTAGCCTAAGTCACAACAATAGACAAACACAGTCTGCTTAAACTAATAACACACAAAGAATTAAATGTTACCATGTTTTTATTGAACACACCATGTAAACATTCACAGTGCAGGTGGAAAAAGTATGTGAACCCCTAGACCAGGCATGTCCAAACTGCGGCCCTCCAGCTGTTCCAAAACTACAACTCCCAGCATGCCTGGATAGCTTACAGCTATTAGAGCATGCTGGGAGTTGTAGTTTTGCAACAGCTGGAGAGCCGCAGTTTGGACATGCCTGCCCTAGACTAATGACATCTCCAAGAGCTAATTGGAGTGAGGTGTCAGCCAACTGGGGTCCAATCAATGACATGAGATTGGAGGTGTTGGTTACAGCTGCCCTGCCCTATAAAAAACACACACCAGCTCTGGGTTTTCTTTTCACAAGAAGCATTGCCTGATGTGAATGCCTCGCACAAAAGAGCTCTCAGAAGACCTACGATTAAGAATAGTTGACTTGCATAAAGCTGGAAAGGGTTATAAAAGTATCTCCAAAAACCTTGCTGTTCACCAGTCCACGGTAAGACAAATTGTATATAAATGGAGAAAGTTCAGGACTGCTGCTACTCTCCCTAGGAGTGGCCGTCCTGTAAAGATGACTGCAAGAGCACAGCACAGACTGCTCAATGAGGTGAAGAAGAATCCTAGAGTGTCAGCTAAAGACTTACAAAAGTCTCTGGCATATGTTAACATTCCTGTTAGCGAATCTATGATACGTAAAACACTAAACAAGAATGGATTTCATGGGAGGATACCACAGAGGAAGCCACTGCTGGCCAAAAATACATTGCTGCACGTTTACAGTTTCCACAAGAGCACCTGGATGTTCCACAGCAGTACTGGCAAAATATTCTGTGGACAGGTGAAACCAAAGTTGAGTTGTTGGAAAAAACACACAACACTATGTGTGGAGAAAAAGAGGCACAACACACCAACATCAAAACCTCATCCCAACTGGGAAGTATGATGGTGGGGGCATCATGGTTTGGGGCTGCTTTGCTGCGTCAGGGCCTGGACGAATTGCTATCATCGAAGAAAAAATGAATTCCCAAGTTTATCAAGACATTTTGCAGGAGAACTTAAGGCCATCTGTCCACCAGCTGTAGCTCAACAGAAGATGGGTGTTGCAAAAGGACAACGACCCAAAGCATAGAAGTAAATCAACAACAGAATGGCTTAAACAGAAGAAAATACGCCTTCTGGAGTGGCCCAGTCAGAGTCCTGACCTCAACCCGATTGAGATGCTGTGGCATGACCTCAAGAAAGCGATTCACACCAGACATCTCAAGAATATTGCTGAACTGAAACAGTTCTGTAAAGAGCAATGGTCAAAAATTACTCCTGACCGTTGTGCACGTCTGATCTGCAACTACAGGAAACGTTTGGTTGAAGTTATTGCTGCCAAAGGAGGTTCAACCAGTTATTAAATCCAAGGGTTCACATACTTTTCCCACCTGCACTGTAAATGTTTACATGGTGTGTTCAATAAAAACATGGTAACATTTAATTTTTTGTGTGTTATTAGTTTAAAGGGGTTCTGCACTTACATTTAACTGATGATCTATCCTCTGGATAGATCATCAGCTTCTGATCGGCGGGGGTCAGACACCCGGGACCCCCGCCGATCAGCTGTTTGAGAAGGCAGCGGCGCTCCAGCAGCGCCGCGGCCTTCTCACTGTTTACCGCCGGGCCGCCCGCCCACTGACGTCACGACTTGTATCAACTAGAGTGGGCGCGGCTAAGCTCCATTCAAGTGAACAGAGCTTAGCCGCGCCCACTCTAGTTGATACAAGTCGTGACGTCAGTGGGCGGGCGGCCCGGCGGTAAACAGTGAGAAGGCCGCGGTGCTGCTGGAGCGCCGCTGCCTTCTCAAACAGCTGATCGGCGGGGGTCCCGGGTGTCTGACCCCCGCCGATCAGAAGCTGATGATCTATCCAGAGGATAGATCATCAGTTAATTGAAAGTGCAGAACCCCTTTAAGCAGACTGTGATTGTCTATTGTTGTGACTTAGATGAAGATCAGATCACATTTTATGACCAATTTGTGCAGAAATCTATATCATTCCAAAGGGTTCACATACTTTTTCTTGCAACTGTATATTACTATATGCAACAGGATTGATGACAGACAGGATTTTGTAAGGCCCAATAAACCTAGGACCCAACTTCCAGGAGGGAACCTTCAATTTGATATTCTTGGTAGACAACCACACCAGATCACCAACATTCAGGTCCGGACCAAGCACACGTCTCTTATCTGCCACACGCTTATATCTCTCACTCATGCTCTTTAGATTATCCTGAATCTTTTGCCAAATAGATGACAAAGACGAGGAGAATCTGTCCTCATCAGGTAAACCAGAAGACCCCTCTCCCGAGAAAGTCCCAAACTGCGGATAAAACCCATATGCACCAAAAAATGGTGACTTATCAGAGGACTCCTGACGACGGTTATTTAAAGCAAACTCAGCAAGGGACAAAAAAGAACACCAATCCTCTTGATTCTCCGCCACAAAACAGCGCAGATATGTCTCCAGATTCTGATTGACGCGCTCTGTCTGGCCATTCGACTGCAGGTGGAAAGCAGAAGAGAATGACAACCGAACCCCCAAGCGAGAACAGAAAGCCTTCCAGAATCTGGAAACAAACTGCGTGCCCCTATCAGAGACTATGTCTGAAGGAATACCGTGCAATTTGACAATGTGATCAACAAATGCCTGCGCCAGCGTCTTAGCATTGGGCAAACCAGGAAAAGGGATGAAATGCACCATTTTGCTAAAACGGTCCACCACCACCAGAATCACAGTCTTCCCCGAGGAACGAGGCAGGTCCGTTATGAAGTCCATGGACAGATGTGTCCAAGGACGGGAAGGAATGGGTAAGGGAAGGAGAGGACCTGATGGCCGTGAATGAGGGACTTTGGCACGAGCGCAAGTCTCGCAGGCTGCCACAAAACCCTCAACCGACTTACGAAGCGCAGGCCACCAGAATCTCTGAGCGATGAGATCCAGTGTGGCTCTTGCCCCCGGGTGCCCAGCAAGGACCGTATCGTGGTGTTCCTTAAAAATCTTGTGTCTTAAAGCGAGAGGCACAAACAACCTCCCAGGAGGACAAAGATCAGGAGCCTCTGACTGGGCTGCCTGCACCTCTGCCTCCAATTCAGAAAAAAAGAGCAGAGACCACCACACCTTCAGCCAAAATGGGACCCGGGTCTTCAAAATTCCCGCCTCCCGGAAAACAACGTGACAGGGCATCTGCCTTCACATTCTTAACTCCAGGGCGGAACGTGACAACAAAATTAAACCTAGAAAAGAACAAAGACCATCTGGCCTGTCTCGGGTTCAGACGCTTGGCTGACTCCAAGTAGGCCAGATTTTTATGGTCAGTAAATACGGTAATAGGGTGTCTGGCTCCCTCTAGCCAATGGCGCCATTCCTCAAAAGCCAACTTGATGGCCAACAATTCCCTATCTCCCACATCGTAATTTCTCTCTGCGGAGGAGAGTTTTTTCGAGAAAAAGGCACACGGTCGCCATTTGGCAGGAGAGGAACCCTGAGACAAGACCGCCCCCACACCCACCTCAGAAGCATCAACCTCAACTATGAAGGGTAAAGAAATATCAGGTTGCACCAAGATGGGAGCGGAAGCAAAACTCTCCTTGATACTAGAAAAAGCCTTACGCGCCTCTACTGACCAAGAAGAAAAATCTACCCCCTTTCTGGTCATATCAGTGAGTGGTTTAACAATAGAGGAATAATTCAAAATAAACTTCCTGTAATAATTGGCAAAGCCCAAAAAACGCATCAGCGCCTTCTGATTCTCAGGAAGCTCCCACTCAAGCACAGCGCGGACCTTCTCGGGGGCCATGCGAAAACCAGAAGCGGAGAGAAGAAACCCCAGAAATTGAATTTCTGGAACCGCAAACACACATTTTTCCAGTTTCGCATATAATTTATTCTCCCGCAGGATGAGCAAGACCTGACGTAAATGTTCCTTATGAGTTTTGAAATCAGGAGAAAAAATCTAAATGTCATCCAAATACACCAATACAAATTTTCCCATCAAATGATAAAAAATGCTGTTCACGAAATGCTGAAAAACGGCTGGGGCATTCATCAAACCAAAAGGCATAACTAAATTCTCAAAATGGCCCTCAGGGGTATTGAAGGCCGTCTTCCATTCGTCTCCTTCTCTGACCCTGACCAGGTTGTATGCCCCTCTTAGATCTAATTTGGAAAAAACTTTAGCCCCAACAACCTGGTTAAACAGGTCCGGGATCAGAGGAAACGGATAAGGGTCACGAATAGTGATACTGTTCAGCTCCCTGAAATCCAGACAAGGTCTTAAAGAACCATCTTTTTTCTTAACAAAGAAAAAACCAGCGGCAACAGGTGACTTCGAGGGTCGTATGTGTCCTTTTCTCAGCCTCTCAGAGATATAAGCACGCATAGCGATCCTCTCAGGTTGGGAAAGATTGTATAAACGAGATTTAGGCAGTTTGGCACCTGGGATGAGATTAATAGGGCAATCGTACTCCCTGTGCGGGGGCAAATCCTGAACTCCACTCTCAGAGAAGACATCCGAAAATTCAGAGAGAAAAGATGGTACAGTCTTAGTAGCAACCTCAGAAACAGATGTCGTGAGGCAATTCTCTCTGCAAAAGTCACTCCAACCATTTATTTGCCTTGCTTGCCAATCAATGGTGGGGTTATGTTTAGTGAGCCAGGGTAGCCCCAACACTAGAGGAGTAGGCAAACCGCTAAGGACGAAACACGACACATCCTCAACATGAGCATCACTCACAATTAAACGGATATTGTGAACTATGCCCTTTAATGATTTCTGAGAAAGTGGAACGGAATCAATAGCAAAAACAGGAATATCCTTTCCCAAAGTGCGCACCTGGAAACCATGAGTTATTGCAAATTGATTATCAATGAGATTGACAGCTGCTCCACTATCCACAAAAATCTCACAATAAATGTTCTTGCTCTCTAGCGCCAAAAAACGGGAACTACAAGCAAACGGAAAACCTTCAATTTCCGCCTCAACCCTGCCAATAGTAACAGACGGAACATTTTTTAAATATTTTTTCCTGTTTGTTTCTTTATTACTCCCAGAAAACTGCCTGAATCTCCTAGAGGGACAAACATTTGCCAAATGATTTATACCTCCACAACAAAAACAAACCCTCCCATGCGAGCTGAATCTTCTATTGTCAGAAGCAATCAACCCCAGCTGCATGGGCTCCTGCTCAGAAGGAGCTGACAGCGACCGAGACCCCTGCGCACAGAATGAGACCGCTGCACTGTCCTGGGACTGAGTATGACAGGAAGGGGACATCTCTCCTCTCTCTCTAAGGCCCCTTTCACACGAGCGAGTATTCCGCGCGGGTGCGATGCGTGAGTTGAACGCATTGCACCCGCACTGAATCCTGACCCATTCATTTCTATGGGGCTGTTCACATGAGCGGTGATTTTCACGCATCACTTATGCGTTGCGTGAAAATTGCAGCATGCTCCTCTTTGTGCATTGTGGTGCGATAATCCACGCAACGCAGGCCCCATAGAAGTGAATGGGGTTGCGTGAAAATCGCAAGCATCCGCAAGCAAGTGCGGATGCGGTGCGATTTTCACGCATGGGTTCTAGGTGACAGTCTATTCACTGTATTATTTTCCCTTATAACATGGTTATAAGGGAAAATTAATAGCATTCTGACTACAGAATGCAGAGTATAATAGTGCTGGAAGGGTTAAAAAAAAAAAAAAAAAAAAAAAAAAAAAAAAAAAAAAAAAAGTTAACTCACCTTATCCTCTTGTTCGCGTAGTTCATTCCCGGTCTGTTATTTGCTAGCTGTGGGCTTGGACTAAAGGACCTTTGATGACGTCAGATCACATGCTCCATCACCATGGTGTCATGGTCTTACCTTCCACTGTTCTCCTTCGTTTGACATGTGCTGGCGGCCATCTTGGTTTCTGGGTTTTTTGTAGCCTCCCACCCTGCGGCTTCTCCTTCCCACTGGGAGGAGCTGGATGCCTAGCTCATATATATAGGAGGTCTGTGGCTTCAGTTCCTTGCTTGGTCCTCCTGTGTTCACATGCTTCTAAGACTGCTGCTGCTTCTGGTTCCTGATCCTGGCCTCGTCTGACTACCCCGTTGGTTCCTGATCCTGGCTTCGTCTGACTACCCTGCTGGTTCCTGATCCAGGCTTCGTCTGACCTACCCCCCTGGTTCCTGACCTCTGTCTACGCAAGACCCTGCTTCGGTTTAGCCATCCGTTTGGACTTTTGCTTACAGCTTGATTTTCAATAAAGCCTTCTTACTTCCACTTATCTCTTGTTGTACGTCTGGTTCATGGTTCCTTGACATTAGGATCCAAGCCATGAATTCTGACGGTACAGGGCCATCCTCGCTACCTACGCTGGTTGCCAGACTTGATCAGCAGGATCACCTGTTGGGTCGGTTCGCTGTGGCGTTGCAAACCCTGCTTGAACGCACGGCTCATTTCGCTTCCGTTGCCGATGGGTCGGTTGTCGCTCCTGGGCCCGCTCCTACTGCCGCTCCGGTTGTTGCGCCAGAGTCTACCCCGACACCTGTTGCTGCGCCTGCGGTGTCTCGGGGTATGACCGGTTCTGCCCCCCTTCCACAGCGCTTTGGGGGAGAGCCAACTCAGTGCCGAGGTTTCCTTAACCAGGTGGGCATTTATTTCGAGTTGCTGCCACATGCCTTTCCTACTGAGAGATCAAAGGTGGGCTTCTTGATCTCGCTGCTCTCGGACAAGGCCTTGGCCTGGGCCAGCCCTTTATGGGAGAACAACAATCCGGTGGTTGCCGAGTTTTCCGGTTTTGTTGCTTCTCTTCGGAAGGTATTCGATGTGCCGGCTCGTGCTGCCTCTGCTGCGAAGCTCCTTATGTCCATCAGACAGGGTTCACGATCCGTAGCTGAATACGCCATTGAGTTTCGTACCCTGGCAGCAGAGGTGGGCTGGAATAATGAGGCTCTGGTCGCTGCTTTCTCTCATGGTCTCTCGGATGCCTTGAAGGATGAGGTTGCAGCTAAGGACCTACCAGTGGAGCTCGAGTCTCTTATTTCTTTCCTGATTTTGATTGACACCAGACTCAGGGAGAGACCTTCCTTTAAGGAGAGCCTGCGGAGGTCTTCTAACAGATTGGCGCCTACGTTTGCTGTCCCACCCGTGCCTCCCTCTCCTCCCACGCCTCCTGGGGATGACTTGTCTGGGGGTGAACCCATGCAGCTGGGGTTTGCTCGCCTGTCCGAGGGGGAGAGGGTACTCCGGAGACGCGAGGGCCGATGCATGTACTGTGGTCTCGGTGGGCATTTTCGGTTGGCATGTCCGAACCGTCCGGGAAACGCTCGCACCTGAGATCCTGTCGGGGGCAGATCTTGGGTGGAGTCTCCTCGTCCCCGGTTTCCCGTGTTGACAAACCACTGATCACTGTTGTCCTCTCCTGGGTCGGGGGCTCGGTGACGACCCAGGCGTTGGTGGACTCTGGTGCTGGTGGTTTGTTCATTGATAGTGTGTTCGCTGCCGCCAATTCCATTCCTCTGCAGCCTCGAGGTTCCCCACTGGCTCTTGAGGCGATAGACGGCAGACCCCTTCTGCCGCCACACGTGACTCATGAGACCCTTCCAGTGGGGATAGCCATTGGTGCCGTTCACAGAGAGTCGGTCTGTCTCCAGGTGATTTCGTCTCCACACTACTCGGTGGTCTTGGGGTACCCCTGGCTCCAGAAGCATAATCCGACTTTCGATTGGAGATCGGCCGAGATCCTCTCGTGGTCACCGCAGTGTGGGGCTAGTTGCATCCATGGGCCTGTCAAGTTGCTGTGTACTTCCTCGGACTCTCTGTTGCCTCCTGAATACGAAGAGTACCGGGATGTATTCGATAAGGTGCGCGCGGTTGCCCTACCTCCGCACCGCCCATACGATTGTGCCATAGAGTTACAATCTGGTGCCGTTCCTCCTCGTGGCAAAGTCTATCCACTGTCGGTAGCGGAGAATGAGGCCATGGAGGAGTACGTGAGGGAGGCGCTTTCACGCGGACACATTCGCAAATCCTCGTCCCCGGCAGGGGCTGGATTTTTCTTTGTGAAAAAGAAGGGCGGTGAGTTGAGGCCTTGCATCGATTACAGGGGTCTCAATCGCATCACGATCAAGAACGCTTACCCGATACCCTTGATTTCCGAGCTGTTCGATCGCCTCAAAGGGGCCACGGTCTTTACCAAACTCGACCTGAGGGCGGCATATAACCTGGTAAGGATCAAGGCGGGCGATGAGTGGAAGACCGCGTTTAACACCAGGACCGGTCATTATGAATCCTTGGTTATGCCCTTTGGGTTGTGCAATGCGCCCGCAGTCTTCCAGGAATTCATCAACGATGTTTTCCGTGACCTGTTGCAGCAGTGTGTGGTGGTCTATTTGGATGACATCTTGGTATATTCTGAATCCATGGAGGCCCACATTATGGATGTCAGACGAGTGTTGCAACGGTTACGAGAGAACAGGCTGTTCGGTAAGCTTGAGAAATGCGAATTTCACCGATCCCAGGTAACCTTCTTAGGTTACATCATTTCCGCTGAGGGGTTCTCCATGGATCCTGAGAAGGTTTCGGCTGTCTTACAGTGGCCCCAGCCCAGTGGTCTCCGTGCCCTGCAGCGCTTTTTGGGCTTCGCCAATTATTATCGGAAGTTCATCAGGGACTTTTCTATGCTAGCCAAGCCTCTCACGGATCTGACCAGGAAGGGCAGTAATTTCCAGGTCTGGCCGCTCGAGGCCATCCGAGCTTTTGAGGCTCTAAAGTCCGCCTTTGTGTCGGCTCCGATTCTGTCGCATCCCAACCCTGGGTTGCCCTTTGTCCTCGAGGTGGACGCGTCTGAGACGGGAGTAGGCGCCCTTCTGTCTCAGCGTAGAACACCAGAGGGTCCTCTGCTTCCTTGTGGGTTTTACTCCCGGAAACTGTCTTCCGCGGAGTGCAACTATCAGATTGGTGACAGGGAGTTATTGGCCATCGTGCAGGCCCTTAAAGAATGGAGGCACTTGCTCGAGGGTTCGGTGGTTCCGGTTCTCATCCTGACGGACCACAAGAATCTGACCTACCTTTCTGAGGCCAAGAGATTGACACCACGTCAGGCCAGATGGGCTCTGTTCTTGTCACGTTTTAATTACGTGGTCTCCTACCTACCCGGTTCCAAGAACATCAGAGCGGATGCCTTATCACGGCAGTACTCCGAGCTGTCCGGGGAGGAGTCGATTCCGACTTCGGTCATACCTCCGAATCAGATCCTGGCCGCCATTCGCACCAGCCTGACCTCTCCCCTGGGTGAGCAGATTTTGGCGGCTCAATCTGGTGCTCCCTCTGGGAGACCCAACGGCAGGTGTTTTGTGCCTGAGGAGTTGCGCACTCGGTTGTTGCGAACCTACCATAACTCCAAGGCCGCGGGGCATCCTGGAAAGAATCAGCTGTCCTGGGCTGTTTCACGTCTGTTCTGGTGGCCTTCTCTACGTTCCGACATCGCCGCATATGTAGCGGCATGCTCCGTTTGTGCCCAGAGTAAGTCCCCTCGGCACCTTCCGTTGGGCCTTTTGCAACCCATAGCCACCGGGGAGCGCCCATGGTCACACCTGGGGATGGATTTCATTGTGGACCTCCCTGCATCCCGAGGCCATACGGTCATTCTCATGATTGTGGATCGGTTTTCCAAAATGTGCCACTGTGTTCCTCTCAAGAAGTTACCCTCTGCACAAGAGTTGGCCACGATTTTCGCCAGGGAGGTCTTCCGGTTGCACGGTTTGCCCAAGGAGATTGTGTCGGATCGGGGGAGTCAGTTTGTGTCCAGGTTCTGGCGCGCCTTTTGCTCCCAGTTGGGGATTCATCTCTCTTTCTCCTCGGCCTACCACCCTCAGTCCAATGGGGCCGCAGAACGATCCAATCAGGCCTTGGAGCAATTCCTTCGTTGCTATGTCTCCGATCACCAAGACAATTGGGTTGACCTCCTGCCTTGGGCTGAGTTTGCCAGGAACACGGCGGTGAACTCTTCCTCTGGGACGTCTCCCTTCATGGCCAATTATGGGTTCCAACCTGCCGTGTTACCGGAGGTATTCTCTCCCCAGGATATTCCGGCTGTGGAGGATCACCTTTCCGTCCTACGTGCTTCTTGGGTACAGATCCAGAGGTCCCTTGAGGTCTCTGCGCAGCGCCAGAGACTCCAGGCTGATCGCAGACGAGCGCCCGCTCCTTCCTACCAGGTCGGAGACCGTGTATGGTTGTCCACCCGCAACCTCAACCTTCGAGTGCCCACTCCCAAGCTGGCGCCTCGCTTTGTTGGTCCCTTCCGAGTGCTTCGCAGGGTAAACCCGGTAGCCTATGCCCTTGCGCTTCCTCCTGGCATGCGGATCTCCAACGTGTTTCATGTCTCCCTGTTGAAGCCATTGGTGTGTAATCGTTTCACTTCCTCGGTTCCTCGGCCCCGTCCGGTCCAAGTGGGCAATCGTGAGGAATATGAGGTGAGCAATATCCTGGACTCACGCCTGGTCCGCGGTCGGTTGCAGTTTTTGGTCCATTGGCGTGGTTATGGTCCAGAGGAGCGTTCCTGGGTTCCCTCCGCAGATGTCCATGCTCCTGCTTTGCTCCGAGCCTTCCACGCACGCTTCCCTCAGAAACCGTTCCTTACTCCGCGGAGGAGGGGTCCTTGAGGGGGAGGTACTGTCATGGTCTTACCTTCCACTGTTCTCCTTCGTTTGACATGTGCTGGCGGCAGGGGCGGATTAAGTGCATGATAGGCCCGGGGCTGTCTACCCAACTTGGGCCCCCCCCCCCCCCCCTCCATTTTAGTTTATTTTTATTTATTTTTTGTATGAAGAGGCTGCGGTGCCTTATGAGCGCCACAGTCTCTTCTTAGGCCATATGACATCTTCAGACAAAAAAAAAATACCCCAAATTGGGTCCTAAACTGAAAAATTTGGTCGTCAAATTTTAAATACATATAATTGTAATAAAAAAGACATGGAGGAGAATACAGCACCACATACCTCTTACATCCAGTGACATCTCCTGTCATGTAGACCTTTTATTTCCTTTTCTCCTCCATTTGACCCAGACCACCATGGCAAATTCTTTTAGCCGCATCTCGTCTCTACAGTTTGTAACACAGAAACGTTAGATTTCTCAAATTTTCCATCAACCTCCTCATCCTGGTGTCCCCACAGTGTCATCCTGCCACCCCCAATACTGTGCCCGTTGTGCTCCCCAATGCCCCAGGAACTATACTGCTGAAAAAATAGTGACCCTGATAGATATAATTGGGGTAATTTATCAAACTGGTGTAAAGTAGAACTCGATTTCCAAAAGAGCTGTCAAATATGAAAGGTGGAATCTGATTGGCTGCTATGGGCAACTAAGCCAGTTCTGCATTACACCAGTTTGATAAATTACCCCAAATGTCCCTATAATGTCCACAGCAGCTATAATGTCCCCTAGAGACCCCCAGTAATAATACCACCCTCTATTGTGCTCCAGACAATAATCCCTGTATAGTGTCCCCAGAAATAATAGAATTGCCCCTATAGTGCCTCCCCAATAGCAACACCCCATATAGTAATTTCCACCACACTGCCCCCACATAGTAATCCCCCCATAGTAATTTGCCCCCACACAGTAATTTCCCCCAAACTGCCCCCATATAGTAGTTTGCCCCCACACAGTAATTTGCCCCACACTGCCCCCATATAGTAGTTTGCCCCCACACAGTAATTTGCCCCACACTGCCCCCACATAGTAATTTGCCCCACACTGCCCCCACATAGTAATTTGCCCCACACTGCCCCCACATAGTAATTTCCTCCAAACTGCCCCCATATAGTAGTTTGCCCCCACACAGTAATTTGCCCCACACTGCCCCCATATAGTAGTTTGCCCCCACACAGTAATTTGCCCCACACTGCCCCCATATAGTAGTTTGCCCCCACACAGTAATTTGCCCCACACTGCCCCCACATAGTAATTTGCCCCACACTGCCCCCACATAGTAATTTCCACCACACTGCCCCCACATAGTATTTTGCCCCCACATAGCAATTTTCCCACATAGCAATTACCCCACACTGTCTCCACATAGAAATTACCCCACACAGAAATTACCCCACACTGTCCCCACATTGCAATTTCCCCCACACAATAGTTTCCCCCACATAGTAATTTGCCCCCACACTGCCCCATATAGTAATTTGTCCCCAGATAGCAATTTCCCCACACTGCCCCCACATAGCAATTTGCCCCCACTCTGTCCCATCTAGTAATTTGCCCCCACACTGCCCCATCTAGTAATTTGCCCCCACACTGCCCCATCTAGTAATTTGCCCCCACATAGTAGTCCCTCTCATAATAATTTGCCCCCACATAGTAATTTGTTCCCACATAGTATTCCCTCCCATAATAATTTGCCCCCACACAATAGTTTTCCCCACACTGCCCCCACATAGTAATTTGCCCCCACATAGTAAATTGCCCTCACATAGAAATTACCCCACACTGTCCCCACATAGAAATTACCCCACACTGTCCCCACATAGAAATTACCCCACACTGTCCCCACATAGCAATTACCCCACACTGTCCCCACATGGCAATTTCCCCCACACTGCCCCACACAATAGTTTCCCCCACATAGTAATTTGCCCCCACATAGTCCCCACATAGCAATTACCCCCACACAATAGTTTCCCCCACACTACCCCCAGATAGAAATTTGCCCCCACATAGTAGTCCTTCCCATAATAATTTGCCCCCACACAGCAAATTGCCCCCACACAATAGTTACCCCCACACTGCCCATCTAGTAATTTGCCCCCACATAGTAGTCCCTCCCATAATAATTTGCCCCCACATAGTATTCCCTCATAATAATTTGCCCCCACACTGCCCCATCTAGTAATTTGCCCCCACATAGTATTCCCTCCCATAATAATTTGGCCCCATACAGCCCCCACATTCCCCCCCATGTAATCGATTTATCTTCCCTAATAGGTCCTCCTGTGTCCCCCCAAGTAGGCAAATTAAATAAAAAAATAAAAAATGAACAAAAAATGAAAAAATAAATACTCACCTATGTCCAGGGCCAGGCGCTTGCTCGCAGAGGAAGGCGGGCGGGATGAGTCAGGCGCGTCACAGTGCTGCGTCCCGGCACAGGCGCGCGATGACGTCATCACGCACGCCTGCGCCGGGATTTCACTACCGCATAGGCCTCAGGCCTAGAAGGCCTGAGGCCTATGCGGTGAATGCCGGAGATCGGCGACGGGACAGGGAGCTATGCGCTCCTGTGCCCCGCCGCAGTATGTGGGCGTTCGGGTCAGCGTTGGGCCCCCCAGCGGTAATGGGCCCGGGGCTGCCGACCCGAACGTCCCTATTGTAATCCGCCACTGGCTGGCGGCCATCTTGGTTTCTGGGTTTTTTGTAGCCTCCCACCCTGCGGCTTCTCCTTCCCACTGGGAGGAGCTGGATGCCTAGCTCATATATATAGGAGGTCTGTGGCTTCAGTTCCTTGCTTGGTCCTCCTGTGTTCACATGCTTCTAAGACTGCTGCTGCTTCTGGTTCCTGATCCTGGCCTCGTCTGACTACCCCGTTGGTTCCTGATCCTGGCTTCGTCTGACTACCCTGCTGGTTCCTGATCCAGGCTTCGTCTGACCACCCCCCTGGTTCCTGACCTCTGTCTACGCAAGACCCTGCTTCGGTTTAGCCATCCGTTTGGACTTTTGCTTACAGCTTGATTTTCAATAAAGCCTTCTTACTTCCACTTATCTCTTGTTGTACGTCTGGTTCATGGTTCCTTGACACATGGTGATGGACCATGTGATTGGAGCATGTGATCTGACGTCACCACAGGTCTTTCAGCCCAAGCCCACAGCTAGCAAACAACAGACCGGGAACGAACTACGCGAACAAGAGGATAAGGTGAGTTAACTTTTTTATTTTTTTAACCCTTCCAGCACTATTGTACTATGTATTCTGTATTCAGAATGCTATTATTTTCCCTTATAACCATGTTATAAGGGAAAATAATACAATCTTCAGAACATCAATCCCAAGCCCGAACTTCTGTGAAGAAGTTCGGGTTTGGGTACCAAACATGCACGATTTTTCTCACGCGAGTGCAAAACGCATGACAATGTTTTGCACTCGCGCGGGAAAATTGCGCATTTTCCCGCAACGCACCCGGCTCTTATCCGGGCAAAAAACATGACGCCCGTGTGAAAGAGGCCTAAGACGCCTGTCAATACGAACGGCCTGAGACATAGCAGAGTCCAAAGAAATAGGCCTCTCATGAAAGGCAAATGCATCTTTCAATCCCTCTGAAAGACCATGGCAAAATTGACTTCGGAGTGCAGCATCATTCCAACCAGTATCAGCTGCCCATCTCCGAAATTCTGAGCAGTATATTTCTGCGGATTGTTTACCCTGGCATAATAGACGTAGTCTAGACTCAGCCAGAGCAATACGATCCGGATCATCATATATCTGACCCAGGGCTAAAAAGAATTCATCCACTGAACGGATTGGCCGTGCCCCCTCCGGCAGCGAAAAGGCCCAAGACTGAGCGTTACCCCTGAGCAGCGATATAATGATCCCCACCCTCCGTTCCTCATCACCAGAGGAATGGGGAAGAAGGCGAAAATGGAGTTTGCAAGCCTCTCTAAAATGCACAAAATTCTCACTACTCCCGGAGAATGTATCCGGGAGCGAGATCTTAGGCTCAGAACAAACTCCATGAACGCAAGCTGAACCGGTCACTTGAAGCTGAGAAAAAGTCTTACGGAGATCAGCTACCTCCAATGAAAGACCCTGGAAGCGTTCAGCCAAAAGTGAAACCGGGTCCATGCTTGAGACGGTTTTGGCGGCTTATAATGTCACGGACGGTGTACAGGAAACAAGACAAAGCAACATGCATATATGACTCACTGGATCCAAAGCTAAGGAACCAAAAGGGAGACCCCTGCACAAGACCTGAGACTTTCCCTGGCTGCTCAGCCTATGCAAAGATCCCAGAGGTGGATGGTTGCATATCCACGTACCTCGACTATATAACCCCTGAACACCCTACAATAGTGAGGGGACACGACCACCGGCTCCCTACACCAGACACGGAGGGAGTCAGGGTCACCTGGGATCCAGCAAACAGAAAATAACAGATAAATGTTCAGCACTTAACTTTGTAGCAGACTGGAAAACAGGATCAGCATGCACACACACTCCAGGAAGTAGTATAAGCCGCCAGGTAATGCATTATGGGGAGGAATTTAAAGGGAAGCAATCAGTCCAACTACATGACAGCTGAGAGAGGCTAACGAGATGAGGAACTGAACATCACAACAAAGAAAACTCAAGGAGGAGGTTCTGAAAGGCTTCTGTCAGAGCTTCTCAGCTGTCTGGTTGTGACAGGCACCCGGGGTGGGTCCTTTCTCTGACCCCCCCCCCACCCCCCCCCCCCAATACTTGACCACATACCTCTTACATCCAGGGACTTCTCCTGTCATGTAGACCTTCTCTTTCCTCTTCTCCTCCGTTAGACCGCCATGACAAATTCTTTCAGCCGCATCTCGTCTCTACAGAGTTTGTAACACAGACACGTTAGATTTCAAAATTTTTCCATCAACCTCCTCATCCTGGTGTCCCCACAGTGTCATCTTGCTGCCACCCTCAATACTGTGCCCACTGTGCTCCCCAATGTCCCAGATACTATACTGCTGAAACAATAGTGACCCCAGTAGACATAATTGGGGTAATTTATCAAACTGGTTTAAAGTAGAACTGGATTTAAGAAAGAGCTGTCAAAAATGAAAGGTGGAATCTGATTGGCTGCTATGGGCAACTAAGCCAGTTCTACTTTACACCAGTTTGATAAATTACCCCAAATGTCCTTATAGTGTCCACAGCAGTTATATTGTCCCCTAGAGAGCCCCCCAGTAATAATAACACCCTATATTGTGCACCAGGCTATAATCCCTGTATAGTGTCCCCAGAAATGATAAAATTGCCCCTACAGTGCCTCCCCAATAGCAACGCCCCCCACGCTGCACTCATACAGTAATTTGCCCCACGCTGCCCCGTACAGTAATTTCCCCACGCTGCCCCCATATAGTAATTAGCCCCACACTGCCCCCATATAGTAATTTCCCCCACACTGCCCCCATATAGTAATTTCCCCCACACTGCCCCCATATCGTAATTTCCCCCACACTGCCCCCATATAGTAATTTCCCCCACACTGCCCCCATATAGTAATTTCCCCCACACTGCCCCCATATAGTAATTTCCCCCACACTGCCCCATATAGTAATTTCCCCCACACAGTAATTTCCCCCACACAGTAATTTCCCCCACGCTGCCCCCAAATAGTAATTTGCACCACACTGTCCCCATATAGTAATTTCCCCCACACAGTAGTGTCCCCCACACAGTAATTTCCCCCACATTGCCCCTATATAGTAATTTGCCCCACACTGCCCCCACACAGTAATTTTCCCCAAGCTGCCCCATATAGTAATTTTCCCCACACTGCCCCCATATAGTAATTTGCACCACACTGCCCCCATACAGTAATTTCCCACACACAGTAATTTCCCCACACTGCCCCCCACATAGTAATGTGCCCCACACAGTAGTTTCCTCCACATTGCCCCATATAGTAATTTGCTCCCACATAGTAATCCCTATTCCCTCCCATAATTATTGCCCCCACACAAATACAGTATCCCATCATAATATTTCCCCCCACATATCCTCCTGTATCCCCCAAAGTTGGCACATTAAAATAAATAAATAATAAAAAATAAAAGCTAACTACTTACCTATGTCCAGGCACTTGCTCGCAGAGGAAGGCGTGCACACTTCACTGTGCTGCTGCGTCCCAGCACAGGCGCACGCGATGACGTCACGGACGCCTGCGCCGGGATTTCACTACTGCATATGCCTCAGGCCTACTAGGCAGCCTATGGAGGTGATCGGCAGCGGGGCATTCAGGGAACTATGCGCTCCCGTGCCCCGCCGCAGTATGTGGGTGTCAGCGCTCCAGCAATGAGCGCTTCTATCTGTAATGATGGAAGCGCTCACTGCTTCTGGGCCTGGCACCCCCGTTAGAGCATCCGGGGCAGAACGCCCCCCATCCTGGGCACTCCACTGGTCCCATTAGCCCTGTTTGGGCTTCATCTCTGTAGCATTTTTCTGGGGCTTTTGCTCTATTTGTTATACGGTGTCATTATTTATGAGATTCAATAAACTTTATATTTTATTCATATATATATATTTTCTTTGTAATTTTTCTTGGGGTTATTGGTGGTTCTATATGGGTTTTTTTTAAATCTAATTTGGCTAGACCTCGCTCTTACTTTTGTGTATTGATTGTTATTGAGG
This sequence comes from Bufo gargarizans, assembly GCF_014858855.1. Classification (NCBI taxonomy): domain Eukaryota; kingdom Metazoa; phylum Chordata; class Amphibia; order Anura; family Bufonidae; genus Bufo; species Bufo gargarizans. The sequence continues at coordinate 642,252,492 of NC_058081.1, forward strand.
TTTGATTGGTTGCACTGTGATGAAGGCAATTTAGCGATTTATATCTATCTCCGTATTCAGTCCCTTCTATTCTACTCCTAGACTGTTGTCTTTGTTTCCTATAAAACCCGCTTGTTCTGTGTATTATACACACCCCTCCAGTCCTTCATATACCCCAGGAGTAACATAGAACCCTCGCAGATACTTATATATAACAATTGTTTACTGATAGCATAGAGATGACAAAGCAATGGACATTATAGATAAAGATACAGACACTACATCCAGTCCCTGGATGCTAGGCAATGTGGCTAATAATGTGTATGTATATAAAGTATATCCAGAGTCCCAAAATATACCGTCTACTGGATCTACTCTTCTAACCAACTCACATCCAGTACCTGACCATTAGTACATGTACATTTAGAGACTCATGGATAAATAGCATATATAATCTACACGTACTACAAATATCTATATGTACACATACAAAGTCTACTGGTACGGCATACATATTAGGACATCCTCAGACATCATCCACAACTCCCTCCTCCATCAGGCAAAACTCCCTCCTTCGTCAGCCCAAACTCCATCAGTCCTCCTCCCTCAGACCAAACCCTTCTCCTCCGTCAGCCCAAACTCCCTCCCCCCTAACTGAAAAGTCCCTCAGACGTCAGTAAAAAAAAATACCTCCTCCATCAGCCCAAACTCCATCAGCCGTCAGGTGTCATCCCTCAGCCGTCAGGGGTCAGACATCAGGTGTCAGCCCTCGGCCTAAACTCCATCAGCTGTCAGACGTCAGGTGTTAGACATCGGGTGTCAGACATTGGTTGTCTGGGGAGGGGGCGGCACAAACAGTGGCGTACATACAGGGGTCGCAGTTGCGACCGGGCCCTGCGCTCCAGGGGGCCCAGCTGCCTGTGGACCCCCTGGCCCCTGCAGTCAGTGTTCCCTCTAAGCTGCGCGGGTGGGCGGCAACTTTACAATCCCCGCTCAGCCACATCGCGCCGCTCAAGCTCCTGGCATAATGCCAGCAATCAGTGCAGTGACAGTGTCAAAAACGTGGCATGCAGACTCGTCACGGCGCTGGCAGCTTGAGCTTAACATCTCTCCCTCCGTCATGCGCCACCTGCCCCGCCTGCCTGCTTCATTCATAAAGTGGGGTCCGTGGGGTTCCTTGCCTCCGTTCCGCACCGCATATTGCGGTGCCCGCATATTGCGGACCCGCTGTTTGCGGGCCGCAATACGGCCACGGCCAGGCAATGGCCGTATGCATGAGGCCTTACGCTGTGATCCCAAGTGTCCTCTGGGCATTCCCTTACTGTGAAGTGTCCTGGGACTTTTAGGCTGAACAGTCCCCTGCCCCTCTCTGCTTCTCGGCTTTAGGATCTGGGACTTCACAGTAGGGGAACACACACTTTGTACCTTGACACATTAAACCATGATGCATTAAAACTCCTTTTTCTCAGTCATACAATTAGTTAAACCATGCACCTAGCATACGACCATGTAGGGCAGATGTCCAAAAACATAACCATACCTTTTTTGGTGAATATCCAATCCTCTAATCCTAAAGAATGCACTTGTCAGGAACCGTGAATCAAACAAGAGAGGGGTGCAATGGGCGGTGTTTCTGTTGAAGCAGTGGTGCACCAAAAGAAGCAGCCCTGCCTACAGTGCACTGAAAACCTTATTTACATAAAAAATCAAAAGCCATAAGGCATCTATCTTATGGTGGTATGCTTACTTTGATACCTATTTTGGAGATGAGAGATTCATTTTAACTACTCTATACCTCACCTATCTAGCACTGTTAGGGCTTGTTCACACGACCGCGTGCTGCCTGTGCTGAGGACCGCAAATTGCGGCCCGCAATGCACGGGCACCGACCGTGGGGCAGCCACATACGGATCGCGGACCCATTCACTTGAATGGGGTCCGCGATCCGTCCGTTCCGCAAAAAGATAGAACAAGTTCTATGTTTTTGCGCAATGGAGACACGGAATGGAACACCACGGAAGCACTCCATAGGGCTTCCATAGGGTTCCGTTCTGTGCTTCAGCTCCGCATCTCCACGGATTTTCGGCCGTATGCGGGCCACAATACGGCCACGGGGGCACTATGGCCGTGTTAATAAGCCCTAAGAGTGGTCAAAACTTCAGACTCCCTTAACCCTTTCCAGACCTCCGCTAAACATGTACGATGGAAGCTTGGTGTTTAAAAATGGTGCCTGCTCCTGAGCGTAAGGGGGGCCATAGCCTCTGGGTTTCTGCTGTTTTAAAAAGAAGACACCTGGGGCTAATGTCTGCGATCAGTAATAATGCCGCAGATATTTAACCTCTCAGATGCCGTGATCAACTATGACCGCATCATTTGAGGCAGCTATCCCCAGAAGCACTACTCTCCCGGGGCCAGAACAGTTTCTCCACACAGCGATCAGGGGAGCTGTTTGTTCCCTGCAGTAGCTTTGGTGTCCCTACAGGTGGCAGGGCTCCATAGGAACATGGCACAACTCTATAGGCTGTAATTGTTTATCATTGCAGTTCATAGGACAAGCGATCTAATAATCTCATGTTGTAGTTCCCTAAGGGAACTTAATAAAAGTGTAAAAAAAGTTTTCAAAAATATTAAAAATATATAAAAATTCAATTACCCTCTTTTACCGTAATGATAATAAAAAAGAATAAAAAAAATAAATATTGCAGTCATCGCTGTGTCCCAAAATGCCTGTACTATTAAAATATAAATGTATTTATCACATAAGACGAACGCTGTAACAAAAAAACAAAAGAAAAATGTCTGATTCGCTACTTTTTGTCACTTCACCTCCTCCCAAAAAGACTGAACTGAAAGTGATCAAAACGTCACACATACTCCAAAATGGTATCAATAAAAACTCACATATACAACAAGATTTGGTGCAGCTCACCGCTCTTGTCACTTGACCCTGTTCACAGCACACTTTGCAGACAGTACCTGTAATTGTAAACCGCTGCGGAGCTTGACTATTCCCAAAGATGTATACAGCACTTATTCCTTAAAGGCTATGTACACCTTCAGAGGCAATATTTGTTTATGATTGCATTTTACTTATTTTTGGCTAAAAATCACATTTGTGATTGTCCTTTATCAAAAATATTGAGCCGTTCTGTCACAAAGGGTTAACTGTTTTTCTAAGTGTGTGACTGGTACTTTCACTTTGTGTCCTCTAATAAACCTTATCTCTAAACTACTAAGAGGTCATAAACACTTATTAAAGCCACATTCCTATCAGTAAGATAAGACCTGAGCTTTAATGAGTGTTTTGTTTATGTCAGAGAGCAGAGAGAAGGAGCCGTCACCTCCCTAGATGACAGAGAAGACAAAAAACCCACAGGCTGCAGCTAGAGCATCTCAGCTCTGTACAGAAAAAAAAGATAAGTAAAATGCAATAATAATAAAGGTCCTGAAGGGGTTAAAGAGGATATGAAATGACTGTTTTAACAGCTTCATGCATTCCCCACGTAATAACAATCCGGGAGCATCTATTCTTACGGCTCTATGTTGTGCCATTACTTTATTATTTCTACTAGACGTTATGAATGAATTGCTAGCAGTCTGCAGTAAGGGTACAGAGGGGTGGTAACAAGTTAGGGGTGTGTACCTGCACAGACTGAAAATGGCAGCACTGATTGGATAGCGAGTCTGTGCAGGGACACCCCCAAACTGGTTACCACCCCTCTGTACCCTTACTGCAGACTGCTAGCAATTCATTCATAACTTCTAGTAGAAATAGAGGAACGGCACAACATAGAGCCATAAGAATAGAGTCTCCAGAATTGTTATTACATGGGGGATGCATGAAGCTATGAAAACAGGAGTGTCAGGAGCGGTGACAGGTCCTCTTAAAAATACAATTTGCATTATGCAAAGGGGTTATTTTGTTTATAGCACTTCCACATATTGCTGGTTGCCAATAGCAAAGCTAGTCACAGGGGGTCTCACTGCTGGGACCCCCTACATCTAGGTAGCCGAAGCATCAAAATACTCTTTATAGACATAATAATGCATCCAGTGAAATCAATAGAAAGCTGGAGCTCCTCCGGAGTCACGATTCACAAGGCTAATAGACAAGTGCGTGTGTGAGTGCAATATATCAATCATTCTGCACAGTGCAGATGTGCCGAGCAAGACATCACTAGTGGCAAGGAGAATCTGGGAGAATATCGCTGACAGGAGGGTTTCCTACAAGGATGCACATAAGGAGGCTGAGATAGGGATCAGTACTTCAGCCTCCATTGTGTCATTTGAGGGACACATGAATCAGGGCTGAGCGATTAATCTATTTCATTTGATATACAGTGGAGGAAATAATTATTTGACCCCTCACTGATTTTGTAAGTTTGTCCAATGACAAAGAAATGAAAAGTCTCAGAACAGTATCATTTCAATGGTAGGTTTATTGTAACAGTGGCAGATAGCACATCAAAAGGAAAATCGAAAAAATAACTTTAAATAAAAGATAGCAACTGATTTGCATTTCATTGAGTGAAATAAGTATTTGAACCCCTACCAACCATTAAGAGTTCTGGCTCCCACAGAGTGGTTAGACACTTCTACTCAATTAGTCACCCTCATTAAGGACACCTGTCTTAACTAGTCACCTGTATAAAAGACACCTGTCCACAGAATCAATCAATCAAGCAGACTCCAAACTCTCCAACATGGGAAAGACCAAAGAGCTGTCCAAGGATGTCAGAGACAAAATTGTAGACCTGCACAAGGCTGGAATGGGCTACAAAACCATTAGCAAGAAGCTGGGAGAGAAGGTGACAACTGTTGGTGCGATTGTTCGAAAATGGAAGGAGCACAAAATGACCATCAATCGACCTCGCTCTGGGGCTCCACGCAAGATCTCACCTCGTGGGGTGTCAATGGTTCTGAGAAAGGTGAAAAAGCATCCTAGAACTACACGGGAGGAGTTAGTTAATGACCTCAAATTAGCAGGGACCACAGTCACCAAGAAAACCATTGGAAACACATTACACCGCAATGGATTAAAATCCTGCAGGGCTCGCAAGGTCCCCCTGCTCAGGAAGGCACATGTGCAGGCCCGTCTGAAGTTTGCCAATGAACACCTGAATGATTCAGAGAGTGACTGGGAGAAGGTGCTGTGGTCTGATGAGACCAAAATAGAGCTCTTTGGCATTAACTCAACTCGCTGTGTTTGGAGGAAGAAAAATGCTGCCTATGACCCCCAAAACACCGTCCCCACCGTCAAGCATGGGGGTGGAAACATTTTGCTTTGGGGGTGTTTTTCTGCTAAGGGCACAGGACAACTTATTCGCATAAACGGGAAAATGGACGGAGCCATATATCGTGAAATCCTGAGCGACAACCTCCTTCCCTCTGCCAGGAAACTGAAAATGGGTCGTGGATGGGTGTTCCAGCACGACAATGACCCAAAACATACAGCAAAGGCAACAAAGGAGTGGCTCAAGAAGAAGCACATTAAGGTCATGGAGTGGCCTAGTCAGTCTCCGGACCTTAATCCAATCGAAAACCTATGGAGGGAGCTCAAGCTCAGAGTTGCACAGAGACAGCCTCGAAACCTTAGGGATTTAGAGATGATCTGCAAAGAGGAGTGGACCAACATTCCTCCTAAAATGTGCGCAAACTTGGTCATCAATTACAAGAAACGTTTGACCTCTGTGCTTGCAAACAAGGGTTTTTCCACCAAGTATTAAGTCTTTTTTTGTTAGAGGGTTCAAATACTTATTTCACTCAATGAAATGCAAATCAGTTGCTATCTTTTATTTAAAGTTATTTTTTCGATTTTCCTTTTGATGTGCTATCTGCCACTGTTACAATAAACCTACCATTGAAATGATACTGTTCTGAGACTTTTCATTTCTTTGTCATTGGACAAACTTACAAAATCAGTGAGGGGTCAAATAATTATTTCCTCCACTGTATTTGCCCTTTTAGTGTCTAATGATTTATTTATTTTTTTAAATCATCATATCTTTAAACCTGGCGTGGCCGGCAGGGACTGAAGGGAACCCGCCACAGGCTGCACTGATACAGCACTCTGGATCACCGGACTGATCGAACTCTAAGGCCTCGTTCACACTTCAGTGTTTGGTCAGTGATTTCCATCAGTGATTTGTGAGCCAAAACCAGGTGCAGCTCTAAACATAGAACAGGAGCAGATCTTTCCCTTCTACCTAATGTCTATGGAGGCTCCACTTCTGGTTTGGGCTCACAAATCACTGATGGAAATCACTGACCAAACACTGAAGTGTGAACTAGGCCTAAGGCCCCTTTCACACAGGCGTTGCGGATTGGGGCCGGATGCGTTCAGGGTGCGTTCAGTGAAACTCGCACTATTTTGCAAACAAGTTCAGTCAGTTTTGACTCCGTTGCGTTCAGTTGTTCAGTTTTGTGCAATGCGTTTTGATGCGTTTTTCACGCGCGTGATAAAAAACTGAAGGTTTACAAACAACATCTCTTAGCAACCATCAGTGAAAAATGCATTTGCTTGCGGATGCGATGCGTTTTTCACGCAGCCCCATTCACTTCTATAGAGCCAGGGCTGCGTGAAAAACGCAGAATATAGAACATGCTGCGATTTTCACGCAACGCAGAACTGATGCGTGAAAAACAACGCTCATGTACACAGACCCATTGAAATAAATGGGTCAGGATTCAGTGTGGGTGCTATGCGTTCACGTCACGCATTGCACCCGCGCGGAAATAACGCTCGTGTGAAAGGGACCTAAGGCCTCTTTCACACGGGCGTCAGTTTTTTTGCCCGGATAAGAGCCGGGTGCGTTGCAGGAAAATGCGCGATTTTCCCGTGCGAGTGCAAAACATTGTCATGCGTTGCCCACGCGTGGATATTAACCCCTGGGGGGGGTACATTGATCTGGAACACCAGAGTGTATCTAAAATGCCCTAATTTAGGGTGATTTTAACACACTCGCGTGAGAAAAATCGCGCATGTTTGGTACCCAAACCCGAACTTCTTCATAGAAGTTCGGGCTTGGGATTGATGTTCTGAAGATTGTATTATTTTCCCTTATAACATGGTTATAAGGGAAAATAATAGCATTCTGAATACAGAATGCATAGTAAACCAGCGCTAGAGGGGTTAAAAAATAAAATAAAAATGTAACTCGCCTTAGTCCACTTGATCGCGAAGCCGGCATCTCCTTGTGTCTCCTCTGCGCTGAACAGGACCTGGGGTGAGCTGCTCCATTAAATACAGGTTAAGGACCTTCGATGACGTCACTCCGGTCATCACATGGTACGTCACATGATCTTTTACCATGGTGATTCACCATGGTAAAAGACCATGTGATGACCGGAGTGACGTCATCGAAGGTCCTTAACCGGTATTTAATGGAGCAGCTCACCCCAGGTCCTGTTCATCAGCAGAGGAGACACAAGGAGATGCCAGCTTCGCGATCAAGTGGACTAAGGTGAGTTAAATTATTATTTATTTATTTTTTACTATGCATTCTGTATTCAGAATGCTATTATTTTCCCTTATAACCATGTTATAAGGGAAAATAATAATGATCGGGTCTCCATCCTGATCGTCTCCTAGCAACCGTGCGTGCAAATCGCACGGCATCTGTACTTGCTTGCGGATGCCATCCGATTTTCACACACCCCATTCACTTCTATGGGGCCTGCGTCACGTCAAAATCGGACAATATAGAGCATGCTGCGATTTCAACTGAACGCACAAGTGATGCGTTAAAAACAACGCTCATGTGCACAGCCCCATAGAAATGAATGGGTCAGGATTTAGTGCGGGTGCCATACGTTCGCCGCACGGATCGCACCCGCACGGAAAACTCGCCCGTGTGAAAGGGGCCTAACAGTTGCAAAAAATCCATTTGAAATGGATTTTTCTGCGACTTTCGCAGTCACAGCATGTCGCAGTGCAACACCATAGACTATCATTATAAAAATTGTCACGTGACATTGGTGCGACAAATTTTGCGCGACAAATGTTGCAGTATAGTTGTGCCCTATCTGCCGCGTGACTTATTGTTGTGCGACACATGTCGTCATGTGGACCTAGCCTAACTCTGATGCTGGCCACTTAATTCTCTAGATGCCAGTGACCGCAGCATCTAAGCAGTTGCACCAAGGCTCCCTGTCACGATCCGTCCCCCAGGGGCAGCTTTTTTCTCCACATCACATTACTGTACAGCGCACGGTGTAATAGCTAAACCTCCCAGAATGCAAATCACCAGGGCAGGCACTATGCAGTGGGAGATTTCAGCTCCAAAGCCTGCAGAATTGTGAGTGCAGCACAGTACGTAAATCAAGACCAGTACAAGAGAGGTAACGTAATGTTTGCCACCAATGAGATAGGAGTGTAATACAATCAGGAAGATAGAAGTACAATCCAGGACGGCTGGTCCTGCAGCTTTAGAGCATTGCCGAAGAATAAATGCACAATAAAAACATCTGACATTGGAGATCTGTATTTCACTGTTAACTGCTCCAGTGCATTGCTAAACAAGTACCGTATGTCCATGGCTTCCACAAAGTGCTACCCCGATCTGAGCGAATAAATGAATGTAGTAAGGGAATATTCACATGGTGCAGTTCATTTGCATTTGCACAAAAAGGCTGCAAAACGGAAGCATTTACAGAATAATGCTATTTGACTGCACTGAGGAAGTATACCTTTGTATTGTATGAAGTGTAACTTGAGGCTCCTAAGGCTACTTTCACACTTGCGGCAGAGAATTTCGGCAGGCAGTTCCGTCGCCAGATCCGAAAATCTGGACGCAAACGGATGCATTTGTGAAGCGGATCCGGATGCGCATCCGTCTGACAAATGCATTGAAATACCGTATCCGTCTTTCCGGTTGTCATACGGAAAAACGGATCTGGTATTTATTTATTTTCACAGATTTAATGGTCTGCGCATGCGCGGACGGAAAGAACGGATCCGTTTTTGCTGGAACACTTGGCATTAATGCATTTCAATGGGAATTAATGCTGGATCAGGCATTCCGGCACGTGTTCAGGATTTTTGGCCGGAGAGAAAACTTCAGCATGCTGCAGTATTTTCTCTGGCCAAAAAACGTAAGAGGGACTGAACTGAAGACAATCCTGATGCATCCTGAACGGATTGCTCTCCATTCAGAATGCATTAGGATAAAACTCATCAGTTTTTTCCGGTATTGAGCCCCTAGAACGGAACTCAATACCGGAAAACAAGAACGCTAGTGTGAAAGTACCCTAGGCCTCATTGCAGAATCTTTACTACAACCCCTACCATTTGCCTTTATAATACTGGGGTCATTTTATGTGATGTAGGGACCTCTGGCTGCTCTAAGGCACCAGGTCACGGGTCGACCGCTACCTCTGCATCACATATAGATGAATATGTACTGGACAGGGCTCATGCACACGACCATTGTGGTCTTCAAATTGCGGATCCGCAAAACACATATACCGCCATGTGCATTCCGCCTTTTGAGGAAAGGAACGGCTGGCCCCTAATAGAACAGCTCTATCATTGTCTGTAATGCAGGCAATAATAGGACATGTTCTATTTTTTGGTGAAACGGCCTTTACTGATGACCTTTTACTGATGACCTATCCTGAGGAGTAAAATAACTATCTTGGAAAACCCCTTTAACTTAGGTCTAGACAAAGGAATATTTTTGCTGCTTTCCTTCACCCTATAAACAGAAAAACACAGGACACAAGTCCAGCCATGGTCCCCAAATTGTCAGAATTACTTTCTGGGATTTCCAGAGGTGGTATTGGTTACCTGACTGTCAATTGCACTTAAAGTGGTTGTCCACTTTCTGGCGACTGCCTGACCAATGTGTCTGTAAGAAGTCTATACTAATACAGTCTTTGTTAAAATTATCTGCCATTTTATATATTTTAAAAGGAATGTCTCATTGTTTGTCAAGTCTTTTGTGCGGTCTGCAGAGAGGTTCTGTCCATAAAATGGCTGCTGATGGAGGGTCATGTGACCAGACATCACTCAGCCTCCTCCATTCACATACACTGCACGGTGCAGATGCAGTGTAACTGAATGGAGGAGGCTGAGTGATGGATGTGTCATGGAGGTGATTTTCCTGGTCACATGATCCTCCATCAGCAGCCGTTTTATGGACAGCATAAAGGACTTGGCAAATAAGGGGACATACCTAGTGAAATATGGAAACTGGCACAGAATTTCTACAAAGGCTATATTAGTAAGTGCCATATAGTCATCTTACAAACCCATTGGTCAACATAACCAGAAAGTGACCAACCCCTTTAAAGGGGTTCTCCGAGAGTATAAAATGTCCCCTCATGTGCCGGGCACCCCACATGCAATATGCTTACCCCGGTCCTGGCGGCGCTCCTGTTCCCCGCACCACCGCTGCTGCTTCGCCCTGCACACGGATGAAAACATCCTGTGTCGGGGGGAACAGCCAATGGCAGGCGGGGACCAGCCTCCGTAGCTTCACCAGGGATGCTAGGGAGGCGCGTCCTCGTCTGCCATTGGCTGCTCCCACCGACATCGGATGTTTTCATCTGTGTGCAGGGCGAAGCAGCAGCGGTGGTGCGGGGAACAGGAGTGGCGCCGGGAGCAGGGACTGGGGTAAGTATATTCAATGTGGGGTGCCCAGCACATGAGGGGACATTTTATACTCTTGGAGAACCCCTTTAATTCTTTGGCCTTTCTCTGCAGTTGGCTGGACAATCCAGACTCCACAAGTTCTGCCCTTTAGTGGCCCTGGTGCCTTACGCTTCACTGTGGCCAATACTGCGCAGCAGCCACTGGTAGCTCAGAGGGGCTGTGCGCCCTTCTTCACGTGCCTTCTGCTCACCACTATCGCTGACCATACCACCACTCCTCCTAGGCGGGTCAAGCCGTCCCCTGCCCTATCACTCTCCATGGGCCGTCCAAACCCCTCCCAGACTGTACTTATACTGACTCCTCCCACTGTTACAAAAAATGTTTCCCCCCCAATACAGCGTTACACCTGCCTAACCCTACACGAGCTCCTCAGCACAAACAGTCTTGGAGGGGACTATTAGGAAAGGCACTCATCATTTTATGCAGAACTGTAGAAGGGCGCTGAATTTACCATATTTTTAAAATCTCCTACATGAAGTGCCCCCATAGATTTGTCATCCTTGAATTAGTTTCTCAGAAACTGAAATCTAACATTTTGGCTGCAAATGGTCTTGAAATAATCTATGGAAATCTTTATTCAAAAAAATGTCTACAAAGAACAGCGGATGATATTCAGCGCGACGCTTGCTGCTCGGCTCAGTTACTGATTAATTGAACTTGGCCGGTAATAAAAACACATATAGTTCTGCAAGCACGGCACATCAATAATGATGACGAATATTAGTTAATGGCTAATTGCCACTGTTAATTAAAATATATTCCAGCAATGACTGTGTTTCTTTTGTGACACAATGTCAGGTTTAGAGTAGGTTCACACTGGGGGTTTTGGAGGAGGTTTTTGGGCAGATTTCCCTTTGGGTTTTTCAGCCAAAGCCAGAAGTAGATTTAAAAGGAACTGGAAATATAAAGGAAGGATTTATACTTCTCCTTCCTACTGGATCCACTTCTGGCTTTGGCTGAAAAACCTGAAGGAAAATCTACCTCAAAACCTCTTCCAAAATCCTCAGTGTAAGGCCCCCTGCACACAAACGTGTGCGCCCCGTGGTCGTGGTGCGGCCCGCAAAATGCGGGCCGCAATGCACGAGCACAGTCCGTGGGGCAGCCGCAGCTGATCGCTGACCCATTCACTTGAATGGGTCCGCGATCCGGCCGTTCCGCAAAAAGATAGGACACTCCGTAGTGCTTCTGTAGGGTTCCGTACCGTGCTTCCGTTCCGTACCATTCCGCATCTCCGGATTTGCGGCCTCATGCACACGACTGTTCAGTTTTTTGCGGTCCGCAAACCGCGGATCCGCAAAGAAACGGAAGCCGCCCGTGTGCCTTCCGCAATTTGCGGAACGGAACGGGCGGCCCATTGTAGACATGCCTATTCTTGTCTGCAAAACGGACAAAAATAGGACATGCTATATTTTTTTTGCGGGGCCTCGGGACGGACCAACGGATGCGGACAGCACACGGAGTGCTGTCTGCATCTTTTGCAGCCCCATTAAAGTGAATGGGTCCGCACCCGAGCCGCAAAAACTGCGGCTCGGATGCGTTCCAGAACAACGGCCGTGTGCATAAGACCTAAGGGCTCATGCACACGGCCGTAGCCTGGCCTGGCCCGCATTGTGGCCTGCATCTGGTGTAGAACGGAACCCCACGGAAGCACTACGGAGTGCTTCAGTTCGGTTTCTCTCTGTGCCTCCGCACCGCAAAAAAATAGAACATGCAGACGGATTACAAATACATTTAAATTGAATGGGTTGGGATATGTCTGCGGAATCCGCACTGATGTTGCCCATGCATTGAGGTCCCCAATGCACGGAATGGCCAACCAACATATTTTCTTTAAGTGTCTGTTCCGTTTTTTTTTGCGGACCATATGCGGAACTAATTATTTCAATGGGTCCGCAAAAATTATTGAAGTTACTCCGTGTGCATTCCGTTTCCGTATGTCCGTTCCGCCAAAAAAAGAACATGTCCTATTATTGCGTACCGCAAAATACATACGGTCGTGTGCATGAGCCCTAAACCTACTCTCAGAGAACCCCCTGCCTACAAGTGGCTGTGACTGGTTAGCTGGCTGTTGTTAGGGGCGGCGGTGGAGCTGTGATAGAGGAAGGAGAGGTGCATCATGGGTTTGGTTGGACACAGCAACAGGAAGTGCGACATGGGAGGTACAGAAACCAGGGAGTATAGTTTACATGGGGAAAACAGGTTGGGTCAGAAATTGAAGAGAAAAGCATGAGGAAGATGCACCAGTATATGAGGTAAACAACTACATGAGCTTGTTAAAAACCATAATAATCCTGGAAAACCCCTTTAAGTGAGACTCTCTACTCCCTATCAAGTAAAAGTGCCACTGCAGGAACAATTCTTATCTTTTCCAAATTTGTAGCAGGCACATGGTTAAATAGCAAACCATAATGAGAACCTAATGAAGATGCATAGAGCGACTGACTTCCAATCCACACTGTGTCATTTGGAGAGTCACGGCGGCACAGAACGGTCACGTGGTACTGCTGAGGATGATACTTCTGGAAGATTACTGCTGTTTATCCAATAAAAAATGTGAGAGAAGATCATTTTTTCCTGCAGTGACCAAAAAATAAATAAAAAAAGGGGTAATTTATCAAACTGGTGTAAAGTACAACTGGTTTGGTTGCCCATAGCAACCAATTACATTCCATCTTTCATTTTTGACAGCTCCTTTGGAAAATGAAAGGTGGAATCTAATTGGTTGCTCTGAGCAACTAAGATAGTTCCACTTTACACCAGTTTGATAAATGACCCCAATAATCTAAAAAGGGGTTTACTGAGCCACATAAGCCCTGGAGTTCTGCAGGGCTAAGGCTGGGTTCACACCTGAGCGTTTTACAGCACGTTCAAACGCGCTGTAAAACGCTCAACACATGAAAACCAATGCTTCCCTATGGCCCTGGTTCACACTTGAGCGTTTTACAGCGTGTTTGAACGCGCTGAAAAACGCCCTACGCTCAAAAAAGTTCTTGAGCTTCTTTGGGGCGTTTTGTCGTGCGTTCCCGTACATAGACTTTCGGGAACGCGCGACAATAGGCGTTCGCTTGTCTCTGTATGCGCGATTGTAAACGCCGGTACAATTGCGCATACAGAGCGCTCCTTTCAGAACGCTCAGGTGTGAACCCAGCCTAATCGCATGGTTCTCCTCCTGTCCTTCATTGTCCTGATCGTGAGACAGCACTGACTGACTATTTTTTGGTTGTGCTCCTTCTTTGCAAAAAACAAACAAAAAAACACAGCGGCCAGATGTCACTTGTTGGCCAACATAAAAATGTAAACATGTCCTACAAATGCTGCATTTTCTGGCACAAATACTCCAGTTTCATGCCGTTTTTATCAAATCTCAGCATGCTCTGGGTGTGAAAATGTTTCTGGCATTTTTCAATAGATTTCTCTGTAGGAAAAAAAAGTCTAAATAATGCAAAATAATTTCAGGGCATTCTTTCAAAAAAATGCCCCCTAACAATGAAGTGCCGAACACACAAAGTCCGCTATAAGAGAGACATGCCCGCCAATTAATTCTATTCTCAGGGTGACTGAGAAGCGGAGAACAGTGAATTTCATACAATTCAGGAAATCTGCTATGAGCAGGAGAACAACTCCTAACACAAAACCCACAACATTAGAACAAATACAACGCATGAAATAGCAGCTTAGGGTATTTCACATTGCAATCCTCGTAACAGCTAAAATTGCCCCAAAGAATAATAAATTGATGCAAATGCTAATAATGTTAGACACATTTTTCTTTCTTACACAGCCTCTAACACTCTAAAATGTACTCGCTGACATCAACTGGCAAGTGTTGTGGGCATGCTTTGTGACAACTGAACACCTAAGGCCCACACGGGCGAGTTTTCCGTGCGGGTGCGATGCGTGCGGTGAACGCACTGCACCCGCACTGAATCCTGACCCATTCATTTCTATGGGACTGTGCACACGAGCGGTGATTTTCACGCATCACTTGTGCGTTGCGTGAAAATCGCAGCATGCTCCTCTTTGTGCGTTTTTCACGTAACGCAGGCCCTATAGAAATGAATGGGGTTGCAAGCAAGTGCGGATGCGGTGCGATTTTCACGCATGGGTTCTAGGTGACAGTCTATTCACTGTATTATTTTCCCTTATAACATGGTTATAAGGGAAAATAATAGCATTCTGAATACAGAATGCTTAGTATAATAGTGCTGGAAGGGTTAAAAATAATAAAAAAAGTTAACTCACCTTCTCCTCTTGTTCGGGTAGATGCCGGTCTGTTCTTTAGCTGTGGGCTGAAGGACCTGTGGTGACGTCAGATCACATGGTCCATCACCATGGTGATGGACCATGTGATTGGAGCATGTGATCTGACGTCACCTCAGGTCATTCAGCCCACAGCTAAAGAACAGACCGGCATCTACCCGAACAAGAGGAGAAGGTGAGTTAACTTTTTTATTATTTTTAACCCTTCCAGCACTATTATACTAAGCATTCTGTATTCAGAATGCTATTATTTTCCCTTATAACCATGTTATAAGGGAAAATAATACAATCTTCAGAACATCAATCCCAAGCCCGAACTTCTGTGAAGAAGTTCGGGTTTGGGTACCAAACATGCGCGATTTTTCTCACGCGAGTGCAAAACGCATGACAATGTTTTGCACTCGCGCAGAAAAATCGCGCATTTTCCCGCAACGCACCCGCCTCTTATCCGGGCAAAAAACATGACGCCCGTGTGAAAGAGGCCTAATAGTACAAGAAGAGGGAGGAGGAGTTGTATTCATCACCTGTTGTCAGTGGTGTGATCCTGTGTCACCTGCCCCCAGATTTATAATGTTACCTTTTATTGAAATCCTACCAAGGTACAGTGCTGCTGCCAGTGGGGGGAGACGTGGATATGGGGACAATACTGCTACAGTATTGCTGGATGGTGCTTTTTGCTGCACTGTAGTATTTATTTGGTGCTGCTAGGGAGGTATTTTGTGCTGCACTGTGCTGTGTGGTGCTGCTGGGGAGGTACTGTTACCAACTTACCTGCCCAAGCTCCGGCACGGCAGTCTGGTGCTCGGGCATGGCAGCGCTGTGTCAAATGCACTGCTGGGCCACTTCCTCAACCCCCCACCGTGATGCATCATCTAAACCTTGCCAGTTATAGGTTTTTAACTTGCTGTGCTCTGGTTGCTATCGTGTGTTATTGGATTGCTATTATTTGGGTTTGACTTCGGTTGACTTGGATCCCTCTCTCTCTCTCTCTGCTTAGTGATTGATTTGACCCTTGGCTTGGATATTGTGGACCACTCTCTGTCCTGTGATTTGGTACTGTATTGACCTCCTGGCTTTTGATCCATTTCTGTACGACCATCCTCTGTGGATGTTGAGTTCCAGTAGTGTGAACAGGTCCCTGCAGTTTTTTTTTACCGCGGGTGCTTGCTTTGGTTCTGTGCACTTACCAGTATAGGGATGGTTGACTAGTTGTGGACTTACCGTTTAGGGCTTGCTCTGCAAGTAGGCAGGGTCAGCGGTTTGGGTGCAAGTTAGGGCTCACCGTGTGAGTGCGTTTCCCTGCCTGCGGACGTTACAGGTATTTTGTGCTACACTGTTATGTGTGAATAGGTGTTTCTATTTTCGTTTTTGTGTTCACGGTGTGGTTTACATGTTTAACCGGTGAGAAAAAATTGCTGCAACATGCACTGCATGGCGTTATTTTCCTCCGGTATTAGAGGGTCCAATATTGTATGTGGGCTGGAGGGGTCCGTGTGCTAGGGCTCCTTTTAAGCCCAGTATGCCTCTGATCCTGCCCATGGACAAGAATGAGAAGAGTGCTCGTCTTGTCCCCAATGTTCACACCATGTAAGAAAACTGCAATATTTAGGGTATGTTCACACGTTGTCTATTGACAGTGGAAATCTGGTGCGGATTCTGTGCCAAAAAGCTGCCGGTGGCCACACAGAATCCGGTTCCAATTGGCTCTGTTTTGGCTATAAACAGCCACATGAACGGCAGCACAGCCGCCCATTGAGAACAATCAGAATCCACACTAAATTACTGCTGCTAAAAGAAGCCATGTGAACATACCCTTACCCTAAGTTCACACCTGAGCGTTTTACAGCGCGTTCAAACGCGCTGTAAAACGCTCAACACATGAAAACCAATGCTTCCCTATGGGAATGGTTCTCACCTGGGCGTTTTACAGCGCGTACGATCGCGCTGTAAAACGCCTGACGCATAATCAAGTACTTGATCTTCTTTGGGGCGTTTTGACGCGCGTTTGTGGCCATAGGACACTGCAGTCAATCACACAAACGCGCGTCAAACGCGCGTTTACTATTACAAAAAACGCGCATAAAAACGCGCGACAAAAACGCGTGTAAAACGCGCGTTTGAGAAACGCTCAGGTGTGAAAGCAGGGTTAAAGGGAACCTGTCACCGGGATTTTAGGTATAGAGCTGAGGACATGGACTGCTAGCACATCCGCAATATCCATTCCCCATAGCTCTCTGTGATTTTATTGTGTCAAAAAAACTACTTAATATATATATATATATATATATATATATATATATATATGTAAATGAGGCAAGTAAGAAGCCCAAGGAGCTGTTACTAACGTTTCTGAAGCCCAGCCACGCCCACTGTGAAGGAGCCCGGCACCGCCCGCATCCTCCGAATCTCCTCCTTGCTCCCCGACGTCACAAAGCTAGAGCGCCGTAATCTCGCCATGTGTGAGTTAGCGCATGCGCAGTGTCGACTAAGGCTAGGTCTACACGACGACATTTGACAGATAGGGCGCAACAGTTGTCGCATGACATTTTGTTGCACTAATGTCACGCGACAATTTTTATAATGGCAGTCTATGGTGTCGCACTGCAACATGCGACATGCTGCGACTGCGATGCGACAGTCGCAGAAAAATCCATCTCGAATGGATTTTCTGCGACTGTTGCGTCGCAGTCGCAGCATGTCGCATGTTGCAGTGCCACACCATAGACTGCCATTATAAAAATTGTTGCGCGACATTGGTGCAACAAAATGTCGCGCGACAAATGTCGTCGTGTAGACCTAGCCATAGTGTTCCTTCCCTGTGCTGGCATCAGCCTCAGGGAACGAACTGCGCATGTGCACCTCACGGTGCTTTAGCTTTGTGACATCGGGCAGCAAGGAGGAGATTCGGAGGATGCGGGCGGTGCTGGGCTCCTGCACAGTGGGCATGGCTGGGCTCAGAGTCAGAGAATGCTGGACTCATCAAGGACAGGACTCATCTAAAGTTTACATATCTATAAAAATTGGGGTTTTTTGGGCACAATAAAAGCACAGAGAGCTATGGGGACTGGGTATTGTGGATGTGCTAGCGGTGATCTGGTACAGTCCTCAGATCTATACCCAAAATCCAGATGACAGGTTCCCTTTAAGGTGCTTTTTTTACTTAGCAATTGAAAGAAAAACACACAAAGTAAGAAAATAAAAAGTCGATATAAACAATGCACTTTTTTAGTGAAAGCTCCAGCATGTTCACAGTAAGTAAAATAAATCTGCTACCATGTAATATACTGCACCATATAAATAACATATGTCATGTCTACTACACTACAGAAGTTGTAGAAACTAGAAGAGCATAGGGAAAGGCTGGTGTGAGCTTGGAGTCAGTGCCTCCCTCCCTTGCACGCCGTCATTGCAGTGCCTGCGGAGAGGGGAAGCCCTGAGTAGCTTTACACCTCCCATGGGAAAAGGGCCAGCTTGAACTAGAGCCCCCTCCTCTGCAGACTCTAGAGCTACCATAGAGGGTGGTATGTAAAGCGCCTCCACCCTTACACATGTGGGATGATTCAACAACAGCCTTAGGCCTCATGCACACGACCGTATGTATTTTGCGGTCCTCAAAACATGGTTCTGACAAAAAAAACGGATGACATCCGTGTTGCATCGTTTTTTGTTTTTTAAGATCCATTATAACAATGGCTATCCTTATTCGTAAAACAGACAAGAATAGGAAATGTTCTATTTAAAAATTTTTGCAGAACGGACATGCGCACATGGAGTCATTTCCGTTTTTGTCAAGCCCCATTAACGTGAATGGTTCCACATATGGACCTGTAAAAAAAACAGAACGGAAACTGAAAAAAAAAATACTTGTGTGCATGAGTCATTAACCAGAAACAAAAAAACGTAAGGTACACCAAAGTATTATTGTCCAGACTGTCTTCACTTGGGGCAGTCTGGATCTAAGTATCCTGGGCAGGGTGCTTCAATGCCCCCCTGATCTATCAGAACTATATAGTTAGTATATTGAATGGAAACAATATGTAACAGGGTTCAATGTGGCAAGGCGGGGGGGCTAATGAATAGCTCTTAGGGCACGTTCTTAGAGCAATTTTGGCAGTGGCCAAGTGATGCCTGTTTCTCATTGGGAGACAGAGCTGCCGTTTGGGGCGACGGTTTAAAGCCACGACCACGCCAAGAATGGACATGGACGGACGTCGCTTCAAGCTGCAGCGGGAGCCTGCTTGCGCTTTGGCTCCATTCAATGGAGAGAAGCAGTAA
Source organism: Bufo gargarizans (assembly GCF_014858855.1). NCBI lineage: Eukaryota > Metazoa > Chordata > Amphibia > Anura > Bufonidae > Bufo > Bufo gargarizans. The sequence goes on from NC_058081.1 coordinate 642,271,660, forward strand.
GAGGGTCCGCGGCATTCAAAGTGAACAACCGCCGTGTGTGAATGGGCCCTTAGAAATCAGAGTCTTCTGGAATTAAAACGCAATGAGTTTCAGAAGAGGCGATTAAGTTACAGACTGCGGTGGCTGGGTGCACATACCGTCGTGATGCATGTGAACGATCCCATAGGATACTATAGGAACCGTGCCGGAGGGGGGAGATGTCAGGGGTCAGCTCTGCAGGACCAGACCATGTGGTCAATGAAGGTGCCCCTTCCCAACCCCTATACAGATAAACCTGAGATCTTACCCAGCTTGCCACCAATGACTGTGAGGGCAATCTCATCCATTAACACCAAAGAGAAGTCCAGCTCCTGTTCCTTGCAGCGCTGCTTCAGGGCTTCCAGGATCTGCATCTGAGGATAGTCCTCCAGGATCTTCCTGTCTGCCAGGAGCCACAGCTGAGAGCACATGGTGAAGGCAGCCAGAACCAGGACAAAGCAAGAACGTGAGCCCAGAAGAGAGCAAGGTCAGCACAAGGCCTGGGTGCAAGCAGCTAGCTGAGAGCAGCCATGCACCACATAGACACCTACAGAGGGGGGCTGTGGAAGCCTCTGCCACACTTCACCAGGCAGTGGGCAAACCCCTTGATGCAATCAGTATGGGCGGACCCTGCACAAATCCATGGCAAATCCCATTCCCGTCAGCCTCACATTGCTCTCTGCGCCTTTATTTGTCAGCCTGGTTATTTGCACTTCATGGATCACGTCCTCACAGTAAAGAGCAGCTGGATCCCGGGGCTCCGGATCCGGTTACCGGCGGCTCTCCCGAGGAATCCCAGCGCTGCAAACGAGGGAAAAGGTTACTGCTGTTACTGCTGCTGATGACAGGATGCTCCGACCTATAAGCGGCCCGGGGAAGGCGCTGACCAATCAGGTGGCGGGATTTAGTCTTGAGACTGAAGAGCTGACCAATCAGAGCGCTCGGATGCGAGTGCGGGCTGGCAGGGTAGCAGAGGTGACCCCTTGTTTGCCGGAAGGTAGTGGAGAAGATGAAGGGGCCGCATTGCGCTGAGGCTCCTAGACTTTCCAGGGTTGTCTGCACTAACTAAAGGGAAGGACAGCGACGTCACAGGGTCCCTGTCCAAGAGGCCTCTGTGCCAGGACAGTTTGTGGGCCCCTGTGCCAGGACAGTTTGTGGGCCCCTGTGCCAGGACAGTTTGTGGGCCCCTGTGCCAGGACAGTTTGTGGGCTCATGTGCCAGGACAGTTTGTGGGCCCCTGTGCTAGGACAGTTTGTGGGCTCATGTCCCCGGACAGTTTGTGGGCCCCTGTGCTAGAACATCTTGTGGGCTCCTGTGGGAGGACAGTTTGTGGACCCATGTGCCAGGACAGTTTGTGGGCCCTTTTCTCTCCAGTAGCTAATTTGCCAAGACCATGGCTAAGGTTATGTGTACAAAATGATGCAAATTGCCTCTACCACCTCTGCTTGCTGTCAGTGAATGGAAATATATGATGTTTGCGCCCAAGTCTGAGCAGTGGCTCAGGGTATTCCATATAGTAGGTGACATGTGCTGTAGGTGTCTGATAGGCGGAGGGCTCACCTTATCAAGACAATGCAATTCGGCCTCCCACAAAATTAGATTTCCACCCCAATTTTTTTTATTGCGTATTAAAGGGTTTAAGCCATTCCTCATGGTTTTCAAGACCTCTGCTTGCTGTTATCAGTTGGACTCTTCATTGGATAGGCCAGTGGCGTAACTAAAATTTTATGGGACCCAGGGCAAACTATAAATTGGGGCCCCCCATCCCATTAAACCGGGCACGGCCGGTACATGTTAGTGTGCATGAGCCCATACAGAAATGGAATGCACACGGAGTAACTTCGTTTTTAATTTTTTTTGCGGACCTATTGAAATGAAAGGTTCCGCATACGGTGGTCCGCAAAAAAAAAAAATGGAACAAACATGTTCGTGTGCTTGAGCCCTTAAGCTGCACCCCCTTCCTGACAAGACAGAAAAAGAAGCAGTCTTTAACCCCTTAGATGCTGCAGTAGCCAGGGAGGAATGGAAGCAGAGAATAGGAGTAGTAGTGGCTCTAGCTTAAAATGTTTTCACAGTGGCAATCCTCACACCGTTGCCCCCTAGCGCCAGGGCAGTGACAGGAAGGTGCACGCTTTCTTCCCACAGGGCATACCCTGGTATTGGGGCTCTTGCCTAATGGTAGTCGGGGTTGCCCTTGGCGTATGGTGCTGGAGTCAGTAACAAGGCCAGGTATAGAAAATAAACATCTTTCTTTACTTAAGTGCAGAATGGGAGTTGTAGTACATCCAACAACAATAGCTGTATATATAGGATGACCATACATCCTTTTTTTCCCCCCGGACATGTCCTAAAAAAAAGTGACCAGAAGTGTCCAGGATTCTCAAGGGAGCGCACTTACAATATTGTGTATGTGTTTTTACTGTCTTTATACAGCAGGCTGGGGCTGGTGAGTGCAGCGCTGCTAGGGCCATTACTCACCGCTCCCTGGTCTCCTGCTCCCGGTGCCGCGCTGTGTTGTGTCCTGACTGCGTTCACTGTGAGGATGTGGTGAGCACAGACGCACACTGTGAGCTCACGCCGAGCGATGTCAGGTCAGTGCAGAGCTGGAAGAGGAGCACGCCTTCCGTAGCAGGAGAGGTACGTTTTATTTATTTTAGTCTGATTGAGGTCTGATTTATGGGGGGGGGGGGGTTATAAGGGCCATGACTTAGGGGTCTGATCTGAGGTCTGATTGATGGAGGGGGGTTGGGTTATATAGGGGCTATGACTTTGGGGTCTGCTTTAAAGGATATAAGGAGGAGGGGTTATAGAGGACATGACTTATGGGTCTGCTCTGAAGTTTTATTTATGAAGGGGGGAGGAGTGTTATTGGGGCCATAACTTTGAAGTCTGATTATTGGAGGGGAGTGTTATATAGGGGCCATAACTTTGGGGTCTGATTTAAGGGATTCTGGGGTGGGGGCTATAGGGACTATAAATTTGGGATTTGATCTGAGGTCTGAATTAAGGGATAGAGGGCTTGGGGTTATAGAGAACCACCTGGATTTGGGTATTGTATGAATGTGGGGCTAATCTGGGGGTCTGTATTAAAGGGGTTATCCAAATATCCAAGACCTATAATTTCCCCACCGTATGCCTGGGCCACTCACAGAGGTTGTACTTACTGTAGCGTCCCACTCAGGACATGTGGGAACTGCAAAATAGCTTTAAAACTGCATTACGGTGTTGCATGTCATTCTGCATTACATCACCTGTTGTATCCCTGTTCATAGGCTGGTTAGGTGCATTTTATACATCCCACCACTAGATGGGGATAGCACTTAGGTTATATAAATACTTAAGTCAGGCCTAATGTAGGGAGAGGAAAAAAGAGAGAAAGGTGGAGGAAGAGCGAGGAGCACAGTCAGCTGAGGCTACACTCCACAGAGTAGTGGGTGAAGTCTGATGCAGCAATGAGGTAGAGCCAAGGTATGAGGGGCAGGAGAGCGCTTTCCTCCTGTGATCCTCTTAGCTCCTTATAGCCTACAACCAGAGGATAGTGTTGTGTCCCTGGAAGAAATCCAAGCAAAAAGAGAGACATCAGTGATAACAGCCACTACCTAAGGCTTAATAGGCACCTTTGCACATGGTGGAGGACAATCTAGCTACAGGCAGCCTCACCATACATTGAAGAATACAGATTAGCTACCCGTTCAAGGGCTTGGAAGATACAGAAACCATAGGACTAAGCATACCAGTAAGTACTACAGGCAACCTCACCAAATTACACTGGTTCAAAAGGGACCTTGAAGCAAAGTCAGAACCCAGCCAACCCTATTAACAGTGGATCAACAGAATTCCTCCAAATATCAAAAGACTGTATTCTGTTTGGATGTATATGTCGCAACTAAAACCAGCCATAGTAAAAGTTGTGAGTTGTATCCTACCACTGTCTACTTCATTCTTTAATATTACTATGACTGGTTGTACCACCATTAACGGTACTGGCGTCACGACAAATACCGCCAAGGGACCCAGCCGCCACAAGCACCCTAAACACCACTGCCATCAAGGGCACCTCGACCTCCATCTAGGCTGGTGCTTCCCTACCACAGAGCGTGCCCCGGAGGATTTCGTGCTGTCTCCTCATCACTGTGCTGCCGGCCCAGGGAGGCGTTCTGCTAAACGTGAGTAAACCAATGAACTGTATTATTACTGGCCCCTCATCGGCCCACCGTGCACCTCACGTGTAGCCCCTGCGGTTCCGCCACACCACATTACCTCGCTCCCCGACACCCACGTCACTTCTGATGTTGGAACGGCCGCCGTTGCATCTCCCCGTCGTGCAGATGAAAACATCTGCCGACTGGGGGGGTAGCCAATAGCAGGCTGCAATGGGAACAAGCGGGTGACGCTAGGGGAGATGCAGCGGCAGCCATGTCGGCATCAGAAGCGATGCGGGTGCCGGGGAGCGTGGTAAGTATAATCTCTGTGAGGAGGGGGGGGGGCATTATAGGTCTTGGATAACACCTTTAATTCTGGGCTCTGCCAGAAGGTCTGTATTAATTATGGGGTCTAGTATGTGCCACAGGTTGGCAATATCAAATGGGCAGCTGTATAGGGAGGTTCTTTGCTAGAGAGTGGGGATGGACTGCAGAAGCAATCAGTCAGGTCAGAGATGTAACCTGAATCTTGTGGGCTCTAATGCAAAATCTGTGATGGGCAAGGCTGGCTCTATAATAAGTCAGACCAAGCGGCTGATTGAGGGCGCAGAGAAGTGAGGACGGCACCACGGCAGAAATCTTCTTTTTTTATTATTATTATTATTTTTTTTTAATAAATGACTTGCGGACTTGCCCAGACGCCCGCCCCAGCCTAAAGGTGTTCCGTGTGGCCCCGGCCCTCACCTCCTCACAGAGCGGCACGCAGGCTCAGCAGCAGCACGGCATCGGCAACACAGACAGTCAGGGGGGTGTGACTGCTGAGTGGCGCTGCGGCGGCAGGCAGTAGCAACTAGTGTAGACTGCGGAGCGGAGGTCTGGAGACTGGAGGCGGAGCTGTTGGTGGTGAGTAACTGTGTGTGAGTGAGTCTGTGAGACATCAGACAGTGACACTCACACAGCCAGGCCCAGACTAGACCGTCCGGACTGCCGTAGGTGGCACAGACAGGTAGGTAGGTCAAGGTGATCTCATTGAGCGCAGGCTGCGCAGAAACAGAAGAACATTAATGGGAGTGGGGTCAGGGTGAGGCAGGTGACATTACAATGTGACATGAATGGAGGGGGGACAACAAGACATTTGGACAAATGTCTCTGAGTAGTCTGTCTGTGCGGCCCGCAGGGAGAAATGGATGGAGGGGGGAGAAATGGATGGAGGGGGGAGAAATGTGGCAACAGGGATGGAGGGGGGAGAAATGTGGCAACAGGGATGGAGGGGGAGAAATGTGGCAACAAGGATGGAGGGGGGAGAAATGTGGCAACAGGGATGGAAGGGGGAGAAATGTGGCAACAGGGATGGAAGGGGGAGAAATGTGGCAACAGGGATGGAAGGGGGAGAAATGTGGCAACAGGGATGGAAGGGGGAGAAATGTGGCAACAGGGATGGAGGGGGGAGAAATGTGGCAACAGGGATGGAGGGGGGAGAAATGTGGCAACAGGGATGGAGGGGGGAGAAATGTGGCAACAGGGATGGAGGGGGGAGAAATGTGGCAACAGGGATGGAGGGGGGAGAAATGTGGCAACAGGGATGGAGGGGGGAGAAATGTGGCAACAGGGATGGAGGGGGGAGAAATGTGGCAACAGGGATGGAGGGGGGAGAAATGTGGCAACAGGGATGGAGGGGGGAGAAATGTGGCAACAGGGATGGAGGAGGGAGAAATGTGGCAACAGGGATGGAAGGGGGAGAAATGTGGCAACAGGGATGGAGGGAGGAGAAATGTGGCAACAGGGATGGAGGGGGGAGAAATGTGGCAACATGGATGGAGGGGGGAGAAATGTGGCAACAGGGATGGAGGGGGAGAAATGTGGCAACAGGGATGGAGGGGGGAGAAATGTGGCAACAGGGATGGAGGGGGGAGAAATGTGAGGGCTGATGTGACATAGGTGATTTGACATGGAGGGGTGAGAAATGTGACCTCGAGGGGGATAAATGTGCCATGGAGGCCTCGAGGGGGATAAATGTGCCATGGAGGCCTCGAGGGGGATAAATGTGACATGGGGGGCATGATGGCTGACATGGGGGCTGATCTGAGGCATTGGGGGTCTGATCTGAGGTTCGATTAACATTGGGGGTCTGATTGCTGGTCTGACCTGAGGTGTAATGGAAAAAAATGTTTTTCTTATTATCCTCCTCTAAAACCTAGGTGCGTTTTATGTGCCGGGGCATCTTATAGGGAGAAAAATACGGTCCTCAAACCAGCGATTGTCTGGAGCAAAGCGAAGATACCAGGACCACACAGAGCAGAAGCCAGCTGATGCAGACAGGACCAGAGCTAGGTGAGCTGCGGGGGAGGGCCGCCAAAATGTAGCTTTGCTTGTGTTGGCAAAAATCCTTGCCTTGGCCCTGGTGATAGGCACCATGTACAATCAAGTGTGCCATTTATTAGGACTGGTGTCTTATACAGCAGAGGGGGTATTACACCCCTGGCCAAAGTAATCTGCACTTGATGATCTGGACCAGATGGAGAAGGAAAGGAAAGTGTACAACTCAAATCAGTGGAGATGTCACCTCTAAGTCACTTCATTAGAAGGTAGCCACTCTAAAATGAATCGGGGAGAGGAAGGGGAGTGCTCTGTCCTCTTTTTTTGAATACCAAAATATGGTCACCTTAGTATATAGGCAAACGGAAACAATGATGATGGGAGTTGCAGTTCCTGAGCTCCTTCTAAACACTTTGCAATTTTTCCAAGATGATCACAGTGTGCGAAACTCTCAAAAATGTGGTAGGCCCCTCTGGACTACACACCATCTACACACATAAAGAGAGTGTGGTAGGCGCAAAGCACTAGAATCCATCCACATGCAAAACGTCTCACAATCAGCTCTGCAGTTTCCAACTGAAGGATGCAGATCAAACTGTCAGCCAAACCATTATATAAGTGTGGCCTTCAACTGTTAATCCTTCTACCAGCAGCAAAGTCTACACTCACCTAAAGAATTATTAGGAACACCATACTAATACGGTATTGGACCCCCTTTTGCCTTCAGAACTGCCTTAATTCTACGTGGCATTGATTCAACAAGGTGCTGATAGCATTCTTTAGAAATGTTGGCCCATATTGATAGGATAGCATCTTGCAGTTGATGGAGATTTGAGGGATGCACATCCAGGGCACGAAGGTCTCGTTCCACCACATCCCAAAGATGCTCTATTGGGTTGAGATCTGGTGACTGTGGGGGCCATTTTAGTACAGTGAACTCATTGTCATGTTCAAGAAACCAATTTGAAATGATTGGAGCTTTGTGACATGGTGCATTATCCTGCTGGAAGTAGCCATCAGAGGATGGGTACATGGTGGTCATGAAGGGATGGACATGGTCAGAAACAATGCTCAGGTAGTCCGTGGCATTTAAACGATGGCCAATTGGCACTAAGGGGCCTAAAGTGTGCCGAGAAAACATCCCCCACACCATTACACCACCACCACCAGCCTGCACAGTGGTAACAAGGTATGATGGATACATGTTCTCATTCTGTTTACACCAAATTCGGACTCTACCATTTGAATGTCTCAACAGAAATCGAGACTCACCAGACCAGGCAACATTTTTCCAGTCTTCAACAGTCCAATTTTGGTGAGCTCGTGCAAATTGTAGCCTCTTTTTCCTATTTGTAGTGGAGATAAGTGGTACCCGGTGGGGTCTTCTGCTGTTGTAGCCCATCCGCCTCAAGGTTGTGCGTGTTGTGGCTTCACAAATGCTTTGCTGCATACCTCGGATGTAATGAGTGGTTATTTCAGTCAACGTTGCTCTTCTATCAGCTTGAATCAGTCGGCCGATTCTCCTCTGACCTCTAGCATCAACAAGGCATTTTCGCCCACAGGACTGCCGCATACTGGATGTTTTTCCCTTTTCACACCATTCTTTGTAAACCCTAGAAATGGTTGTGCGTGAAAATCCCAGTAACTGAGCAGATTGTGAAATACTCAGACCAGCCCGTCTGGCACCAACAACCATGCCACGCTCAAAATTGCTTAAATCACCTTTCTTTCCCATTCTGACATTCAGTTTTGAGTTCAGGAGATTGTCTTGAACAGGACCACAACCCTACATGCATTGAAGCAACTGCCATGTGATTGGTTGACTAGATAATCGGCCATAAACAGTGATTAGCCAGGGGTGCACCACAAATGAGGCCAGGTGAGGCGATTGCCTCAGGCAGCACCAGGTACGGCAAGAGGGAAGCAGCCATGGGCTGAAGGGAAGGGGTTAGGTTAAGAAATTTGCATTGGGAAGGGGGGCACTGTTTCAGTTTTCGCCTCAGGCATTAGAAAGGCTAGGTCAGTGATGGCTAACCTTGGCACTCCAGCTGTGGTAAAACTACAGCTCCCAAGATGCCACCCTTGCTTGGTTGCTCTCAGAACTCTATATAAATAAATGGAGCATGCTGGGAGTCGTAGTTTCACCACAGCTGGAGTGCCACGGTTAGCCATCACTGGGCTAGGTGCACCCACGTTTGCTAGTAGAGCCTTGTGATTCTGGACAGTGTATGAATGTCTTCTCCAGCTATCAGGGATTATTCTCTCAATAGGAATGATGTTTCTCCTGGAGCTGAACTGAACTAGCATCTGCTCCTTTCATAGGTAAAGCTAAACTTTGAAATGGCAATCCTGACTAGAAAGATCCTCCCTTGAGAGTGGAAAGCTAATTCCCTCTGCTGAGTCAAAGCATAATTACCTAAACAGCACCACCTACATATAGCTTTTGGGAATACATACAAAGCATAATACATAGCATGAACATATTAAATATAAAATCAAAAACTGCACTATCAATAGCAACCACAACATCCAGAGGGGGCCCCCTATTTAGCTCTCCCTTTCCTGCAACACAATCGTGGGGTTCTGGTTGATTTCAATGGGAATTCACACTGTTGTTCATATGGCTGCCTAATACGCGTAGTTTTCCAGACCATGCCCGGAATGCACATGTACATTACTGACACAGATTCTGCACATACATGATGGGAAACAAGGGTGTTGATAGGTTAAAACATTTGGGGCCTGGGCTCCTGATGTTTTGTCCCAGGCCCTGAATGTACTGCCTGCCAGCTAGATACAACTTTAATGCACTGGAAAAGCTGAAGGACCTGTGATGACACCATAGGTTCATGTGACCAGTAAAACAGGCAGTGGTTGAGAAGGACCTGCGATGATGTCACCATCATGTGACCAGTGCAGGAGAGGACGGCAGTGAAGAGAAGTCCTGAGGTAAGAAGCTGTGGGGATGCCTGCCGCATGAGGAGTGGTAAGTGAAGGGAGAGGCAGAGGAATGCTGGGAGTTGTGGTTATTTAACTGGGACTCTATGTTAGACTTATTTACAAGGGACTGTATGTTGGAGGGGGCTGGGGCAGGGTGATATTATTTATAGGGGACTGTATGTTGGAGGCGGCTGTGGGAGGGAGTGATGTTATTTACTTGGGACTGTATGTTGATGGCGGCTGTGTGAGGGAGTGATGTTATTTACATGGGTCTGAATGCTATAGGGGGCTGGGGCAGGGTGATGTTATTTACATGGGACTGTATGTTGGTGGCGGCTGTGGGAGGGAGTGATGTTATTTACATGGGACTGTATGTTGATGGCGGCTGTAGGAGGGAGTGATGTTATTTACATGGCACTAAATGTTAAGGTGGTGATGTTTACATGGGATTTCATGTTGGAGGCGGCTGGGGAGTGGGTGATATTATTTACATGGGACTGTAGGTTGAAGGCGGCTGGGGAGGAGGTGATGTTATTTACATGGGACTGTATTTTGGAGGGTGCTGTAGATAGAGAGGGATGTTATTTACATGGGACTGTATATTGGAGGGGTCTGGAGAGATGGTGTGATTTACATGGGACTGTATATTGGAGGGGCTGAAGGGAGGATAGTGATGTTATTTTCATGAGACTGTATTTTGGAGGGGACAGGAGAGATATTGTGATGTTATTTACATGGGACTGTATAATGGCGGGAGGTATATTGCAGGGGGCATTATAAATACTGGGGCACTATAAAATGAGCACTATAACCGTAGGGGGCAGCATAAATACTGGGGGCACTGTAGGGGTATTATAAATCCAGGGGACATTATAGGCATTCTTATTACTACTGGGGGCTCTATAGGAGGGACTTAAATATCTGTCTTATTGTTACTAAGAGCAATATGGGGGGCCTTATTACTAGTGAGGGGTCTGTAGAGAGCTTTATTACCACTGGGGGAACAATAGGAGGGGGCTTATTTCTACTGGGGCATTAATAATACTGGAGGGCTCTTCTACCTATGGGGGCACTCTTGGGGAGCATTATCACTGTAGGGGGCAATCTAGAAGGGAATAACTATTGTCCGGACTATGACAAGCACTATTACTATGGGGGCTCTATTATTTCTTCAGTATAGTATTTGGGGTTATTGGGGGGCACAGCAAGCAGCAGGATAACACTGTGGGGACTCCAGGTTGGGAGATGATGATAGAAATGTGAGGAAGCTAAGATGTCCGTGTGTCACACTCTGCAGAGACGAGGCGCGGCTGAAAGAAGTTGTACGGACCAAATGGAGAAGATGACAGAGAAGATCTACATTGGAGGAGACGTCACCTGGGAGGCCCTGGATGTGACAGGTATGTGCTGCTGTATAGTAAGTACAGAAAAATGTGGGAGGGGGCGACTTAGATAACTGGGCCACATTCATTCTTTTCAGACCCTAGCCACACCGCTGATGGGAAACCTGCTTGTGGTTTATCTCCATTCACACGTCCGCATATATAATTTCGTTCTGCATTTTACGGCATGGAATTGCGGACTCATTCATTTCTATGGGGCAGCACTTCCGTTCTGCAAAAATAAGAACAGGCATATTCAATTAGTACCGGCAATATGCGGTCCGCAAAATGCGGAATGCATATTGCCACTTTCTGTGTTTTGCGGACCTGTGGATCCGCAAAACATGTTGTGGACGTGTGAATGGAGCTTTAATGAGGTTAAACTGAGAGCAGGTCCATGGCACTGAATTAAAAAACTGTGCTGATTTCAGTTTTGGAATATACAGTGGATTTTGACAAATATAGACTTTTTACTGTTTTTATTATTATTATTAATAATAATAATACTGGTGTCTTAAATTTGTATTGTTTTATTTCCCTTTTCTGTCATACTACTTCACTGTAAAAGTTCCCATAGGGGTGTAGCACTTCTGTCATCTTCCTGCTCCACTACTACTTATGTTGTTCTGTGCCTCTCAATAAAGATGTCTTATTTTTGAACGCTCCAGTCCGCCACCTCCACGCAAGGCATGCCGGGTGTTGTAGTTTCTCCGCTCCCCTGCATTTGTTCCTCTCCTGGCCGACACGTCGGGACCGCACGGAGCAGCCGATCAGGTCAGAAGCCGCTTCTGTGACTATAGAACCGGGGCCGGGTGCCGGAGGCTGAGCTGCTGGAGCCCTGGGGCCCTTGATTCCGGTGCCGGGTGTCAGCAAGAAGCCTGGCAGACAGCGGCTCAGGGGGCGGCAGTGATCACTGGTCTGAGGGGAAATAGCGCCTCGCCGGGGCCGAGGACTCGCTTCTACAGCGGGGGCCTGTGTGTGGAGAGCCCTGCCAGCTGCTGTCGGAGGCCTGGTCGCCCCGTGTGCCCTGTGTCGCACTGTGTATGACAGGCAGGCCCCTGGACACGGCCCAGTGCCTTCAGTTCACAGCTGGGGACACAAGTTACCTCCCCAGGGGCAGACTGCTCAGAACTGCTCTCCTGCACCGGTCACTGATTAACCCTCTCATTCCCTGACTTAAGTGACACGATACATCGGTCGTGTGCTATTTCGATTGACTTCGATGGAGGCTGACCGCCAGCTGCGACTTTATGCCCCCTGTGTACCGTTTGGCAGCTTATGACCGACCGCCAGTGCCCCAGGAGATGCTGTCATCCTTCTGTCAACTTCTGTGGTCAGCCATAACTTTTTGTCATAGGTTGTCAGGAAAGATGGGGTCACCGTCATTGTCCTACTGGATAGGTAATCGGTAGAGGTGGTTGTCAGGCTGAGGCTACGTTAGGACTGGTTCCAGTGTGGTCCGGCTGAGACTGGAGTGTCCCCTGCTCTGCGGCTAAGGGAGCATTCACACACGGCAGATTGTTTCCAGTCATCTGAATGAGGTGGAAGTCCAAGTGCTTCCCGCCAAAATGGCCCCATTCAGTTGAATGGAACTGATGCTCGGTTGCAGAAATTTCTGTGACACAATCTGCCGTATGTGAAGGCGCCCTATATGTGTCTGACACCCCACCGCATCAAGGTGACCAGTTTTTATTTGCTTTTGATTCTACTATGCAAAATGGAAGTCAATGGGCAGAAGTTGTCACCGACCAGTGTCCAAAACTGTCCCTGCATCAGGACCACTCATTACGCTGATGGGGTCTGTCTGAAGGTTGGGTTACCTTCTTCAGAAAAAGCTGAATTCACTCATTTTAGGTTCTCTATTTACATTTTATCTAGAGTTGCTGTTTACATACCTTATATTGTACTGACCCTGAATTACAGGCTGCGCCATACTCCAATGCTGTGCTCACTATTCTGCTTGGGGGAGTCACTAAGTATATACCTTACTTATATTGTAAGGACCCTGAATTACAAGCTGTCCCATACTCCAGAGCTGTGCTCACTATTCTGCTGGTGGGGTTACAGCCTGTATTGTACTCTCCAGAGCTGCACTCACTATTCAGCTGTTGGAGTCACTATGTATATACGTTACTTATATTGTACTGACCCTGAATTACAGGCTGTGCCGTTCCCCACACTAGTGTTGAGCGAAGTGAGCTTTGAATGTTACATCCAAAGTCGCTTCGTTCAAAAATTCGGATGAATACTGTATGGAGAATCCGTCCGAGGTTTTGAACAAAACGACTTTGGATGTTACACCCGAAGCTCGCTTCACTCAACACTACTTCAGAGCTGTACTCGCTATTCTGCTGGTGTGTTTTCAACCTGTATTGTACTCCAGAGCTGTACTCGCTTCAACCAATGGGGTCACTGTGTATATACATTACTTATCTTGTACTGATCCTGAATTGAAATTTGTATTCTACTTCAGAGCTGCACTCAATGTTCCGCTGGTGGAGTCAGTGTATATGCATTACTTATCTTGTACTGAATTACTGGCTGTGAAAGGCTGGTTTCACACCTGCAGCAAGGCGATCCGGCAGAGCCGGAGAGTGCTGCGTGCCTGCTTGTCCCCATTGACTATAATATGAACCAGGTGGCTGCCAGTTCCCATTATAGTCAATGGGACCTGGCGGGCAAGTCGCACCATCCAGCTATGCCAGATCCAGAGAACATTGGCAGGCCGTTCTGTGCTGGATTCCTGTGCCACATGTGTAAAAGTAGCCTTTTACTCCAGAGCTGCACTCATGTACTGGTCTTAAATTACAGTTTATATTATACTCCAGAGCTGCACTCACTATTCAGCTGGTGGAGTCACTGTAACACGTTACTTATATTGTACTGATCCTAAATTACAGGCTGTGCTTTACTCCGGAGCTACACTCACAATTCTGTGCGTGTAGGCATGTGAGGTCTTTTTTCATTTTAGTGTCAGCATTTTGGGCTACATATAACTTATTGATGAACTTTTAAGAACTTTTTTTGGGGGGTGGTATTAGAAAAATACCCAATTACTCAGTTTGTTTTTTGCTCTGTTCACAATGTGATATAACTAGCATGTTACTCTTATTCTGTAGGTCAGTCCGACTACTGCACCAAATATGTATAGTTTTATGTGTTTTTTTTTTTTTTTTTTTACTACTTTGCACAATAATAGCACATCTCGTGCCACAATAATGGTTCTTTTATATCTCTGCGTTCCAGGAGCCGCAGCTTCATTCTTCTCTGTGTAGCTTGTTTTTGCGGCATGAGGTGTAGTTTTCACTTCTTCCATTTTGGACAGATGGGATTTATTCATTAACATTTATTTATATATTATTTCAAATTATTTTTTTCATTTTTATATTTTTAAAAAAAATTAGGTATATGAATGGTAAATAGTCGACATGATTCTAAATTTTAGAAATTTAACTGTAATTTTTAAAAAAGTTATGTCATTCGGGAGAGAGACTTTTCCGGGCTATCGGAGCACTTTCTAAATAAATTCCACCTGAATTGGACCCAAATTGAATTTTAAGAAATTAGCATATCTGTAGTGGTGACCATATATGTGAATGGTGTGTGTTATTTTTATTTTTTTTAGACACTTTTCTAAATAAACACTTTTTAATGAACGCCATAGTTTTATATTTTTTCTAATATCCCTTATTAACCATTTAGGGTACTTTCACACTTTCTTTTCCGGCACTGAGTTCCGTCCTAGGGGCTCTAAACTGATCTGCATTCTGAATGGAGAGAAATCTGTTCAGGGTGCATCAGGATGTCTTCAGTTCAGTCACTAAACAGCATTTTGGACGGAACAAATACCGCAGTATCCAAAATTCCAGATCAGTTGCCAGAATGCCGTATCCGGCAGTAATTTACGTTGAAATGAATTAGTGCCGGATTTGGCATAAAAAATACTGCAATGCCAGATCCGTCCTGAAAAAAAAAAATACAAATAAGTAACTGATCCGTTTCTCGGGATGACATCTGGAGAGACGTAGCCGTTCTTGCAATGCACTTGTAAGACTGATCCGGATCAGTCTACAGATGCTTTCAGTTTGCATGCAGATTGCCGGATCACTCTGCCGCAAGCGTGAAAGTAGCCTTAATTGTTTGTTTTTGATTGTCGCACTCGGGTACATGGCTTTTATGCAGTGCCCGGCATACATCGTATGTTTTTTTTCGGACAAAAGATCTTTCAGCCATTGACTGTACACGTGAGATAAATTGGCCAAACCTGCCAGTTTCATGGGGATCGTCTGACTAACGTGTATCCACACGAGTGCCCCCCCCAACAGCATTCATCTGTAGGGTCTGGAGACAGCTTAGTCCCCCTTCTCAAGGGGATGAAGCGTGCACAGTCCGTCTATACAGAGGCGTATTTGGCGTAATATTACGGCCAGCTTGTGATATCAGTCTTGCTCGGTCCTCCCATAGATCAGCGGAAAGGTCAGGCCGTTCTATGTAAGGCTTCCACTGTGTCCATATTACAATCCGCAAAATCTGGACAAAAGCAGGGTATGTTCTGTAACCAGTGGGTCAGACACGTGTGCTGTCTAAATTTTTATTTTTTTTGCAGACCCATAGAAATAAATAGTCCTGCGTGCAATCCGCAAAATATGTGGATCGGACAAGAATGGAAAATACCTAAGGCCTTATGCACACAACTTCCGTATTTGATGAGCATTTTTTGCGGATTTCATGCAGACCCATTTATTTCTATGGGGCCACAAAATGTCTGCATCCGTGTGTCCTTCCCGCGAATTACAGCACATGTCCTATTCTTGTGCATTTTGCCGACAGGACATTTCTACCATTGCACCTGCAAAAAATGCAGCACGCACACACATGGCCGATATCCGTACTTTGTGAGTCCGCTGTTTACGGACTGCAAAATACATAGTTCGGGGGCATGAGGCCGTACAGTGTAAATTCTAAAGTCGTAGTAATCACCTGTCCATAGGATAAGTGAATAAATATCGGATTGTTGGGTGTCCGACCTCTGGGACCCCCAGCGATCCTGAGAATGCAGAGTTCTTCACCATTTTCTACATTGATGACATCGTGCAATTTGTCTCCGACTTTGTCGTGCGACCGTTTTAGAGCTGTGACTTAGAAAAGCACATGAAAATCGCAGAAAGGTTGCCGGTAAGTCGCAGTCACATGTGACTGGCATTGTGGTCTATGGTAACGAAGGCTTGTGCGACCAAAAATCCAACCATGTTTGGAAATCTGCACGGCAAACGGAAAAAAAAAAAAATCCACAAAGTGTACGGGAGATCTGTGTGATCTCATGCCGTTTGCTGGTTCTGTACTACGCAGCGTTTCTCCACGCGGGAATCTGTGAAGAAAAAACGCACATAATCCACAACGCGTGCAGGTGGCCTTAGTGAGACTACACCTTAAAGATTTATACACGGTACATAAAACCCTTATAAATAACCCCGGGTTTGGCGCGGTCTTGCTGACGGTTCCATAAGCACATTGGGGGAGATTTACTAAGATGGGGCACCAAAATTCTTGCTCAATTTAGCACACAAAAAAACAACTGGTGGATTGGTGGCCTCGTACCACATTTATTGTTTGTTTTAGACACTTTTTGTCGGGTTGTCCCATCTTGGACATTGGGGGCACATCCTAGCGATATGCCCCCAATGTCTGAACGGTGCAAGTCCCTCACCTATCCTTAGAACGAAGCCCGCAAAGTGACGGAGGTCGCACCGCACTTGCGCAGACGTCCTCTATCCATTCCTATGGGAGCGCCGAAAATAGAGGAGTGCTGGCTTTTTCTGTAAGCCCCATAGAAGTGAATAGGAGGGCGGCCGCGCTTGTCCACTGCACCTCCCATTCATTTCAATGGGACTTCCAAAAATATTTTGACACTCCCAAAGAAATGAATGGATTGTGGCCTCCGTCACTTTAGGGGCTCCGTTCTAAGGATAGTCGCTGGTCCAACCTCCTAGACATATGACCCCAATGTCCAAGATGGGACAACCCTTTTAAAGGGGTTCTCTGGACATTTTTTCTAATTGCTATATGGTGCTAACTTATGGAGGGAAAATCTTTTGCATAGCACTTACGGTCCCTTGCCCCCTGATGCCCCCATCTCCGCTGCACTGGTGCGGCTGCTGGCTCTTTCACCCAGCTCCTGACTGGCTGTGGCCGCTTCTGGATGGGACCCAGGGTGAAGAGCACGCCAGGGCGGCGGAGATGTGGACATCGCTGTGCGATCCTGCCAGAGGACAGAACGGGAACCCGCTGCCAAACATTGAACTCGCTCGTCTGTGTCTGGCCTCAAATTGGTGGTACACCTGTTGGCTGACAGCTAGCCCTCCCGACGTCCCCACATAATACTTGGCTGAAGAATGGGGAGAGATAAAAAAGACTCTGCCAGGCACCTCTTAAGCACTACATTGTCGGCAGGTTTTGAGAACAAAAGGCTAAAACCTGTATTGCACTGCCTGATTTTTTTTCGGCAGATAATCGCTAACAAGCGTTCACTTGAATGCTCGTTGGCGATTATCTTGCTGTGTAATACTGCCCTCTATCATCCTTGGACATAATGATCTGCTGCTGGCAAACCGCTATACAGCATGGGGGCTGAGGGATGGCATAGTGATCGCTCCTTCCCATACTGCGGAGGAGATCTCTGTATGTAATAGCAGCGGTTTCCTCTGCCATCGAGCAGGCGATTCGCCCGGAGGGAAGTCGTGCCACATCGAGCTGTGTAATGCAGCCTTAGGTCAGTATTCGAAAGCTGAAACCAGGAGTGGGGTACAGATCTCCCCATTATGCTGGTGCAGGGTAAGCTTGCACTGAATGTTAGGACTAGTAAGTCTACCGCTCGGTTCCTAGAGCTGCTTCTCGAGAAGACCACGTTGCAGAGCCTCATATGAAAAGCGTGATCACAGTTTTACACGTGTGTTTTTTTGTGTGGCGGGAGACTTTTCGGTATTAAATACATTGTAGAGTCCCCTCCAGTCTGTATTATGATGTTCGGTCGCGTTGTTTGATCTTGCCCAGTAAGGTGATTTACCACTGCTGGAAACCAGTCCATAAATATATATGAAGAATGCAGAGAAAACTCCACCACAAAGCCATATAAAGGAGCCCATAACGTGCAGCTCCAGTTTATGCATGCGGGGGTAGAGTCCTGTAGAAAAACCTCACAGTCGATGATGACCCCAAAAAGTCAGGCACTTGAAGCAATTTTTTAAGGTTTATGGGCTCCTGGGACTTGTCAGAAGAAGCCATGAGTTTTCTGAAAGGTAGAAGTCCTTCCAGCTCTAGACGCTGGGACCTGTTCTCACTGGTGGTCGTACACCCCTCCAGTAGCCAGAAGGGCGAGGCTGCAGTGCTGCGCACAGGACTTTTCATCCTCAGTGTATGGCACGTCTGAAATAACAGGGCACTACCCTCTTCAGGCCATTGTGGGGGGCACGGGAGGTACTTTTTAGAGACGTTTACAGGATATAACAAGTTCAGATATTTAGTACCAAGGATAGATTATCATTCTAAAATCCTGGGAAATCTCTTAGGCCGCGTTCACACGCCGCAGGTTTTGTTGTAGAAATTTCCGCAACTGAAAATCATGCTCCATCCATCTCCATGTGCTTTCCTCCCCTTCAGACTAATAGAACTGAATTTCAGTTGGGTGAACTTTCCGAATCAAAATCTGCAGTGTGTGAAGGCTCCCTTAGGGCCCGTGCACACGACCGTACGTATTTTTTGATCCGCAAAACACGATGCGCACAAAAATAAAGGGGGTTACATACGTTTATTTTTTTGCGGATACATTATCACAATGCCTGTCCTTGTCCACAACACAGACAAGAATAGGACATGTTCTATAATTTTTATTTTTTTTTGCTGAATGGACTTGCTGATATGGAATGCAGTCATTTCCGTTTTTTTTTGCGTCCACATTGAAATTAATGGTTCCGCATACAGGCCGCAAAGAAAAAAACGGAAAGGACACGGACAAAAAATACGTTTGTATGCACGAGCCCTTAGGCTGGGGCTCCACGGTGACCTTGACTGCACCCGTCACCTAAAATGCAGCCATTGAACTGAATGGGGGCTCACACCCTTAGACAAAGCCGTTGGCAAATGGCGGGTGGGTGAGCTCAGCTTAGAAGTGCACTCGGTACTTCCTTACATTGTGTAGTGGATTTGGCGCATGGAAATCCGCAGCGTATCTGCTACGTGTTAACGTATCTTTAGGCTGGTTTCATACACAGCTTTTTTTTTTTTTGCAGCAAAACGTCACCCCAGGCAGATGTTAGCTGTAAGTCCGTAGAAAATTAGGAAACGCACAAGGGAGGGGGGAGGGGGGGGGGGCTTAGCAGGAAAGGGGCATAGCTTAAAATACATGTTGGTGCATGATTCTGGTGTAAAGTTCGCCTAGAGCTGGGGTGCTCAACCTGTAGCCCTCCAGCTGTTGTAAAACTACAACTCCCAAAATGCCCTGCTGCAGGCTGATAGCAGTAGGCTGTCTAGGAATGCTGGAAGTTGTAGTTTTGCAACAGCAGGAGGGCCGCAGGTTGGGCATCCCTGGCCTAGAGAGACCCCGTGATCAGCTGAGATCTATGGGGAAAGCTGTCAGGAAGTGTTCAGTTTCCCTGCAGTGCCATCACAGGAGAAATGAAGCATTACATGGGTGGCTCAGTGTGTGTGACGGAGGGAAAGATAGCCTCTCCAGAGCGAGATGCTCTTTAACCACTTTTGGCTCTTGCTTAGTCATAAGGATCCTGAACAGGTTACCCCCCTCCATTACCTCCGAATTCCCTACAAGGGTATATGGAAATCCCTTATACGAAGCAGCAGTATAATGCTCTGCTGAGATTGTGTCATGATGTTCGTCTCCCAAAAGTGTCAAGGACTCCTTCATTCTAGGGATTGTGGCTGTGGAAACCGCGTGATGCTTCATCTCTCCTGTGGGGGCGCTGCAGGGATTCTGAACACTTACTGCCCTGTTCCCCCACCTATTACAGCGGATGGTATTACCGTCTGTCTGCGGCCTGTTATTGCACGTTTTGTAGCATATTGTGACCCTCTTGATACAACTTAAGGCTACATCCACACAACCGTATGTGATTTGCGGTCCACAAATTGCGGATCCGCAAAGAAATAACGGATGACATCCGTATGCCATATGTTTTTTTGTTTTTTTTTTGGGCGGATCCATTGTAACAATGCCTAAAACGGACAAGAATAGGACATGTTCTATTTTTTTTTTCTTTTGCAGGTCTACAGAACGGACATACTGATGCGCACAGCACGCGGTGTGCTGTCCGCATTTTTTTGCCGACCCATTGAAATGAATGGGTCCGTGTCCTATCCGCAAAAAAAACGGAACGGAAACTAACAACGTTCGTGTAAATGAGGCCTAATTTGGTCACTTATACGTGCCCGCACATAATGACTATAAAGGGAGTAGTGTTGTTAGTCGGAGGAGACGCCATCATGACCGTCTGCAGACTGCCCGCTCCCGTAGTCTCCTCGGTGTGTCCATGTCGTATTGCTCACCTGGTAGATTATGGGGCTTATTAGACATACCCTTCCCCCATTATAAGGTCGGTTCTGTCGTTTCCGACACGTCCTGTACAATCTGCAGTGTGCTCTTAGGACTCCTGCGCCCCTTCTGGCGTCTGCGTGCCTATTTGCTACAAAGGGCCAGCTATCATGTAGATCAGTGCCATGATAAAAGCAGCAGAAGCTGGCATCCAGGAGGCAGCCGGAGGCGATGTTGGCACTATCTCTGCTCTGAGCCAGCTGCCATGGAAATGGTCTTTGATCTGTAGGAGAGCACTTTTAGGGAGGCGATTGCCATAAGTCTGATGGGATTCCTGCCTCGTGGAGCCCTCGCTACCATGCAGGTTAACCCCTGAGTGTCTGGATGGAATGCCTCTGCAGCGCTGTTAGAGCGGCCTGTAAGGGGTGGATGGTGTCCGCTGTACAGATGTTGCAGCCACTTCAATTTATACAATCGCTTCAGTAGCAATTCCCCTAACATTTATACATTTGTGACAGGTGGAGGTCTACTGCGTCTACAGTCCTGCCCTATGAGTAGTGATAAGCATCAAAGGCAATATTCGAATTCGCGATATTTCGCAAATTTTTGGCAGAATATTCGCCATAAATTCGCAAATTCAAGAATTCGTGATCTCCAGTCATTGTTTACTTGATTGCAAAAATCAGCATTGTAATATATTTGCTATAAATTTGTGATTGGAATATTCAACACTATTCGCGAATACGAAGATATAGCACTATATTCTAAATATTCGCAAATTCTCAAAGTGGCGATATTTGCGATTCGAATATTCGCGCTCATCACTACCTATGAGTAGGAACGTGTCTTCCTGGCTCTGTCATTAGCTCCAGTAGATGGAAATATAGATAGATGTTAATGCATGTAGCCACTGCCCCCTTCTGGTAGAATTGGGGGGGAGAGGGAGCGCCTGTCAGACATTTATGATGAGTGTAACCTCCTCATTCAGTTTTTCGGGATGTGTAAACTAGGGTTACAGGGATTTTGATGTGGATGGCCTATCCTTAGGATAGATCTGTATATGGCGGGGGTCTGACTCTCTTCAGCCCTGGCGATCAGCTGGTTGAGGAGGCAGTGGTGATTTCAGGATTGCTGTGGCCTCCCTGCAAAGCACAGCGCCATGCATTGTATAGTGGCTGTGGTTGGTATTGCAGCTCAGGCTCTATCACTGCACGTACATGATGTGGCTTCACTGGCCTAGGTAGATGCCACAGCGCCAGTACTTCTTCAGACAGCTGATCGGCGGGGGTACCTGAAGCATTGTATGTCTGAGGTATATGTTGGGAGCATTTCCCGACGGGTGCCTCCTGACACGTAATATACTCGAACACTGGCATACGTCACCTATAGGTTAAGAAAATGTATTTTTTTTAAATTCTTTTTGATTTATTTTTTTATATTTTTTTTACTACACGCCTTTTGTATGGCGTATTGTAGCGTATAGCGCTATTCCATAGGAAACTAAAGGTAAAGTGGCCAACGCAGGCTATAGGCACACAATCAGGTAAATGGAGACCTGTGGATAAGTCCGAACTTTACCTGTGTGAATGTAGCCTTAAAGCAGGGGTCAGCAACCTTCGGCACTGCAGCTGTGGTGAAACTACGACTCCCAGCATGCACACTTGCTTGCCTGTTTTCAGAACTCCCAAAGAAGTGAAAGCAGCATGCTGGGAGTTGTAGTTTCACAACAGCTGGAGTGACGGGGCTTGCTGAAAGGAGCATGCTGGTAGTTGTAGTTTCACCACAGCTAGAGTGCCTGAGGATGCTGATTCCTGCCTTGGATCTATGACTGGATCTCTGTAATTTTTTCCTTTTTTGTATGAGATGCTCTTTGTTATCTAGTTTTATGGTAACATTTAGAGGTTAAATTGGTGAAAGTACAAGTCCCTTTTCTTGTGTCACCCGTGATATGACGATACAGTACGCTGCGGTTTGGCGGTGCTCTCAGATCTGATGCTATCAGTCCGCTTGTACAGAGGAGACGTCCTTGTGGTCGTGCAGCATTTGCTATAAGAATCGAGCTGACTAAGCCATGGAAATTGTGTTTTTACTAGATTTGGTTGTCACAGGTTTATTCTGTCCGGATGATGCGTTGTCAGAGGTGTGAAACGCGGAGTCACCTACAGTAAGTGTCACTTCTGTTTTAACAGACTGAAAAAAATCCCTCCTGATACGGCTTTTGGTTTCTAGGTGATTAATACAAAATTCTTGTAGAGACCATGAGCTTTGAGAATTCACTTGTATTGTGGCTGGAGGGCGTGTATGGTGAGCCCAAAGTGAGGGTCTGTAGAGGAGCCAGAGTGCTGCCAGTTACCGGGGAAGGCGTCCCCTACTTGCAAGGAATCTCCTAGTCAGATTCAAGAATGATGCTGCAGAAGTGGCCATGTGTCTTACCTCTCGACTATATGAATACTAAGCATACCCCACCTCCCCAAAAAATTTGATCCCTCATTTAGAAAGCGAGCCAACTAGCTTAGGGTACTTTCACACTAGCGTTTTTCTTTTCCGGCATAGAGTTCCGTCACAGGGGCTCTATACCGGAAAAGAACTGATCAGGCATATCCCCATGCATTCTGAATGGAGTGTAATCCGTTCAGTTTGCATCAGGATGTCTTCAGTTCAGTCGTTTTGACTGATCAGGCAAAAGAGAAAACCGTAGCATGCTACGGTTTTCTCTCCGGCGAAAAAAACTGAAGACATGCCTGAACGCCGGATCCGGCTTTTTTTCCCATAGGAATGTATTAGCGCCGGATCCAGCATTCAGAATACCGGATCCGTCGTTCCGGCATGCGCATGCACAGATCGGTAAAAATGAGAAAAATGTACAAGACGGATCCGTCGGTCCGCATGACAAGCGGAGAGACGGATCCGTCCTTGCAATGCATTTGTGAGACGGATCCGCATCCGGATCCGTCTCACAAATGCTTTCAGTCAGCAGCAGATCGGCGGATCCGGCGGCCAGTTCCGACGACGGAACTGCCCGCCGGATCACACTGCCGCAAGTGTGAAAGTAGCCTTATTTTATTAAATGGGTTGTTTTACAAAAAAGTTTATACATTTTTCCAACCAGCCCCCGGATCTGAAATTTTTTGTAATTGCATGGAATTAATAATTTAGTATAGCTAGTGAGCTATTTAATAAAATTTGTTTGTATAGTGCCACCTGCTGTTTGCTCTCTTCCTTATTGCTAGGTCCACCTCACTGAGGTGGACGCACATGTGCTGTTTAAATCTTCAACTGCCCCCAGCCATATGTTCTGTTAGAAGCTTCAATTAGGCTTAGGCTACACGACAACATGTTTCGCACGACCATTTTTATAATGCTAGTCTATGGTGTCGCACTGTGACATGCGACATACTGCAACACGACAGTTGTAAAAAAATCCACCCAAGATGTTTTTTTGTGCCACACTATAGACTGGCATTATAAAAATTGTCACGCAACATCAGTGTGACACATGTTGCAGTGTAGTTGTACCCTATGTGTCGCTGGACACGTGTCGTCGTGTAGCCCCAGCTTTACAGGGAGAGTGATGAAGGAGGCAGGACACGCCCCCTGGGAAAGGACACACCCCTGAGCTTCTAGCCTGATAAAAATTCAGCAGAGCAATGAATGTGGAGATCTCTGGGTCCATGTGAGGTACAGGGCTGATTCTAGATTTATTAGAGAGATTTTCATGTATTATGAAATCCAGTGTTTTATTTATTTTTTATTCATTGTGGTTTAACCCCTTTAAGGGCATCTTTTAGATGCCTATTTTAAGGTGGCACAGCTCAGAAATGGAGTTATTGCATCCACAGCTCAGAAATGGAGTTATTGCATCCAGTGTCATTATATAGTTATGAGGTTGAAGAAAGACCCAGGTCCATCCTATAATCCCACTGTGATCCAGAGAAAGGCACAAAACCCTGTGAGATAGTCGCACGTTACCCCATAATGAAAGGGGAAATCCTTCTGACCCCCAATATGGCAGTCAAAGTAGAATTTAGACTTGCAGATCTGTCAACAGCAACTTGTTGATGGTTTCCTGGTGACAGTAGGGACTGTTTTGTTTCCACATTGCAGAGAGGGTAAGATATATTACAAAGAGGCTAGGCGTTCCTGCCAGGTAACGGGATGCCCTGTGTCTGTCCGCTGTCACGTTGGTTGCTCTCCGGAAACCTCTGTGAGAAGGTGAATCAGCTGGTTTGGACTCGTCTCAGAAGGTGGAAGCTGTTTATAGCATTGTGCTGACGCTCCGGGCCGGCTTGACCTTGGAGGCCATGTTTGTTCATTATGAAGACTGTTGCACTGTGTTGTCAGTTTGTTATTGCACACACGTGTGAGTCGGGGCATATTTCGTATCCAGCTGTCGCTAGGGTGTTAAAATCCCCTGCTGGGCAATTTAGGCTTCAAGTCCTTAATTAATCTGGTAAAGTAAGGCCCCCCCACCCCCAGCAAGTATCCTCAGCCACATAGTTTGTTTAGTGTGGGATCTCTTCAGACATTATTGCATAGTTTATGTCACGCAGCCTGGCAACCACTTGACTTCCTGTCTGGGTGACCACCATTTCAGAATGCGAAAGTAGCGCGTAAACAGAAGTAGTCACCGGAAGTTCTATCTGCACTACAGTAGAGCGCCTCTCAGGGCTGCACAGGCTTTTATTTCCAGGCCGTCCTTTCTAAGGCCCCTTTCACACGGGCGAATATTGCGCGCGGATGCGATGCGTGAGTTGAACGCATTGCACCCGCACTGAATCCCGACCCATTAATTTCTATGGGGCTGTTCACATGAGCGGTGATTTCAACGCATCACTTGTGCGTTGTGTGAAAATCACAGCATGCTCTATATTGTGCTTTTTTTATGTAATGCAGGCCCCATAGAAGTGAATGGGGTTGCGTGAAAATCGCAATCATCCGCAAGCAAGTTCAGATGCGGTGCGATTTTCACGCACAGTTGCTAGGAGACTATCGGGATGGAGACCTGATCATTATTATTTTCCCTTATAACATGGCTATGAGGGAAAATAATAGCATTCTGAATACAGAGGGGTTACAAAGGGGTTAAAAAATAAATAAAAATAATTTAACTCACCTTAATCCACTTGATCGCGCAGCCCGACATCTCTTCTGTCTTCTTTCTTTGCTGTGTGCAGGAACAGGACCTGTGGGGACGTCACTCCGGTCATCACATGATCCATCACATGATCTTTTACCATGGTGATGGACCTGGTGATGGACCATGTGATGACTGGAGTGACATCATCACAGGTCCTGTTCCTGCACACAGCAAAGAAAGAAGACAGAAGAGATGCCGGCTGCGCGATCAAGTGGATTAAGGTGAGTTAAATTTAAATTTTTATTTTTTTTAACCCCTCCAGCGCTATTGTACTAAGCATTCTGTATTCAGAATGCTATTATTTTCCCTTATAACCATGTTATAAGGGAAAATAATACAATCTACAGAACACCGATCCCAAGCCCGAACTCCTGTGAAGAAGTTTCGGTTTGGGTACCAAACATGGCGATTTTTCTCACGCGAGTGCAAAACGCATTACAATGTTTTGCGCACTCGTGGAAAAATCGCGCATGTTCCCGCAACGCACCCGCACCTTTTCCCGCAAGGCCCATCTGAAAGAGGGTTAAGAGTCTTTATGGTGGTGAGAAGAAACTGGCCCCATGTTTGTGTTGGGCTGCATTTACACCACCCTATATTGTGTCAACGTCTGATGCTTCTTTTTAGAGGGTCGCATGTGGACCCGTTCATTTCTATGGGGCTGTAAAAATAAAATTAAAAAAAATGCGGACTGCCCGCATCTGCTACGCAAATTGCAGAACATGTTCAATACTTGTCTGGCCAGAATCCATATTTTGCTGATCGGCGGTTTGCAGAGTGAAAAACTGATATGGTCGTGTGAACATAACCTTTAAGGGGGAAGTCAACTTCTTTTTAAACTAAAGTTTAAATGTCTGGCCAGACTATGAGCGTACAGCAGCTACGGCAGGAGAGCTGGAGTATGGGTGGTCCGTGATGTCACAGTGGCCTCAGAATGCAATATTCCAGTCTTTTCTTGGTCATTGCAACTTGAAATCACCTTGAACGTGCAATGTCTGTGATAGTGCCGATCCGCAACACATGTGGCTGGCCAGGCGATCCAGCCAGTCGGCACCTATGTTAATTCTATGCATGCACTGATGCTGTCTAGTAGCGCCTCTCTACAGTACAGCGCGGTACTACATGTTATTATTATGGACTCCACTCTTTCCCGTCCTCACCATATAGAAATGTCTGCCCGTTCATGTGTAAGGACTGGACTGTATTAGTTTGATATTGATTTGTCTTTGCTCTTCATTATTTTATTTGGACTTAATATTTTTGGAGGTTTCAGAACAAATTACCAGTTTACCATTGTGTAAGTTATAGGTTACAATTTTTTTTTAAAGGGGTTTTCTGAGCTGTTGATACTGATGACCTATCCTCAGGATAGGCTGTGCTTGGTATCGCGCTCAGCTGCTATGCTATACAGTATATGGCGCTGTGCTTGGTGAGCTCTCACAGGAGCGCTGGTGCCTTCTCAAACAGATGATTGGTGGGGGTTGGTGGTGTCGGACCCCCACCGATCAGACACTGATGACCAATCCCGAGGATAGGTTATTAGTATTAAAAGCTCAGAAAACCCCTTTTATGTTTTTGCAGAACCTCCTGCTCAGACAGGCTGTTTAACCCTTAAAAGGAGTTGTCGGGGTTTGTTTTATTTTACTAATTAAGAAAAAAACAAACCTTCCTATCCAGAGCCCCCTCTGGCGCTGCCACCCTCTTCCTCAGGCCGCAGCCATTGACACATTGTTTTGGGTGCAGGGTCGACTTCCCAGATATCTGCAGCCAGCCATTGGTCTTGTACCGTACACCGCTGAAGATATTCAATGGGTAGAGATGTCCTCAGTATCCAACCTCGGAAAACCCCTTTAACTTAAAATGGTCTCCATCTATGCAATTAATATTGTACTTGGGGGACCACTGGATTAAATGATGCCCATGTCTGCAAAAGAGGGGGCAGCAGCTCTCGATTTATCTCATAAAGGGGGAGCATTGGGAACAACCCCATTTATTGTCAGAGGGGTTGGTGTCCTTTTTAAAGGGGTTATCCAATTTCTCAAAGAGCCCCCCCATGTTCTGGGCCCCTCACAGGTAATATACTTATCCCCCTCTCGGCTCCCTCGTGGGTGACACTAGGGAGGCTCGTCCCTGTCCCCGCCTGCCATTGGCTGCTCCCCCCCCCCCCCTTCCCGACACCGGATGTTTTCATCCGTGTGCAAGGAGAAGCCGCAGCGGGGAGCGGGGTAAGTATAAGATGTCATGTAGAGAGAGGAAATAGAAATCCTAGATAAGGAGATTCCCACAGACAGTCTCATCTTCACATAGGAAAGGTCTGCTGCCTGCGTCGTAAAGCCAAATATGTCGACAGTGCAAAATTAGGTTGTCCAAAGGTGAATCCGGAGAGATAAGACTGATGTTCCTCCTAGATGTGGTCCTGCAAAGATACCAGGAGCCAAATCTTTGGGGTGTGGGGCAGTGCTTACTACTATGGCACCCATAAGGTTTTGTGTTTTTGTTTTTTTAAACTAGATATTTATGTAGACCCACACCAGTGCCAAGAATGAAAGACCCTTGGACTCCATCCCACAAGTGCAGTCACTCTAAATTGAAATGAATGGCCATGTAGAAAAAGTGAAGTTAGAACCCCGGGATCTAGAATCTAGAAACGGGCTCCTAAGTTTTTGGGTGGTTTCTTCTTGATGTTTATGGAGGTTCTTCTTGGAGAAGAACTGATCTTCTTGTATTGACCCTGTCAAGCGCAACCTACTCTTATCTTATCTTTGGTGCAGTTTTTGCACACGTACACCTGGAGACTCAATGTCACTGTCAAGGTGAGGAACCTGGGAAGGTCCATGTGATACTGCAGCAGACGTTTTTCCTCATTAAAGTGATTGAGCTTAGGGTACTTTCACATTAGCGTTTTTCTTTTCCAGCATAGAGTTCCGTCACAGGGGCTCTATACCAGAAAATAACTGAGCAGGCATATCCCCATGCATTCTGAATGGAGAGTAATCCGTTCAGGATGCATCAGGATGTCTTCAGTTCAGTCATTTTGACTGATCAGGCAAAAGATAAAACTACAGCATGCTACGGCTTTATCTCCGGCGAAAAAAACTGAAGACTTGCCTGAATGCATTTTTCCCCATAGGAATGTATTAATGACGGATCCGGCATTCAAAAGACCGGTAAAAATGGGGGGGGGGGGGGAATACAAGACGGATCTGTCTGTCCGCATGACAAGCAGAGAGACGGATCCATTCTTGCAGAGATCTGTCTCACAAATGCTTTCAGTCACATCCAAATCGGCGGACAGTTCCGACAATGGAACTGCCCGCCGGATCACACTGCCGCAAGTGTAAAAGTAGCCTTATTTGCCTACTTTGCCGCTGAATGTGTCGGTGCAATGACGTGACGTTACACATTGTAGCACCGAGGATTGCAAATAGACAAGAAGCTGCAATGCATGTTGGTTAGGTCGCCTGTAGCTCTGCAACTCTAACACGTCACAGGGTCATACGACACATGGGTAACAAGTCACCGATGCGGCAGTCACATAACCCACGTCAAACAGGATGTTGAGGCGGCTAGACCCGGGCCCTGTGGCACCCAAGGTGGATCGATGGAACAGGAACCCAGCGTTGGGGATCAGATAAGTATGCTTATGCTGGGGAGGGTCTGAAAAAAGCCATCCCCTTTAGGCCTCATGCACACGGCCGTTGATTGGGTCCGCATCCGAGCCGCCGTTTTGGCAGCTCGGGTGCGGACCCATTCACTTTAATGGGGCCGCAAAAGATGCGGAAAGCACTCCGGGTGCTGTCAGCATCCGTGGCTCCGCAAAAAAAATGTACATGTCCTATTCTTGTCCGCGCTTTGTGGACAAGAATAGGCATTTATATTGCCAACTTCCGTTCCGCAAACTGCGGAAGGCAACACAAGCGGCTTCAGTTTTTTGCGGATCCGCGGTTTGCGGACCGCAAAAAACGAAACGGTCGTGTGCATGAGGCCTTAAGGTAAGTTTAGATGTGGTTGAATAATGCTGGCACTGGTTTTGCTTCAGATGTTCTTATTTTTATTTATTTTTTGGGGTTTTAAAATCCGCATCCGCATGTTTCGTGCTGTACATTACTGCAGATTTGCGGTGTGCAAGTTATATGCACAATGTGTGTATAAAATATCATTCTCTGTCTCCCGATCTATCATACATGCACAGCGCGTGGATATGAAATATATCTGTCGCCTGGTTGTGTTTGACTGCTGCGTCCTTCAGGTGACTGATGTCCCTGCTGCTGTCTGTGTACATTAGTGACGGTGACAGATGCCTCTTATGACTACGTATATTCATAGCTCTAGCTCATGATTACACTGTAAAGTATCACTATTTTGCACCATTTGTCAGGTATAGGGCTTGTTCACACTGCAGAATTTAGGTGTCATTATTCTGGTGACGGCCGTGTAGTTTCTGCCTACCACTGCTTTCAATGGGAGACGATGCTGCAGTTTGGGGGCCAGCGGCTTAAATTTTTGACTGAGGCTAGAAGGGTCATGTCGCGGTGTCCAGGGAGGGTGGAAGTCCGCTAATGGTTTATCTCCATTCGGTAGAGTTAAGCGGCTACGACATTTGAAGTGAACAACCACAGCGGAGTACGTGGCGGGTTTTGACAGTGTCAAAATCCGCCATGTGAAGTACCCTTAGACATTCTTTTTTTAAATAGAATCCCCAAAAAAGCTGAACTTGGGTGTCATGGTTGCACTCCTGAAGTCGCTTATGGGGAAACCCAACAGATCCACATGGTGACCAATAATCCTCATCCTGCCTCCTGGCATATCACTAGGACCGGAGGGGGTCCAACTGACTGGATTTTGATGATCCTGAGATTCAGAGAATTTTTAGCGCTGGTTTAGCAGACTGTGCCTTCGCTTTTTACCCTCCACAGCAGCGCTCTTGGTCATCCACTGTGGGAACACACAGCTCCAATGTATGGTTGTCCCAGCTGTGGCACATCCTGTGATCAGTTTATTTTTAGGGACTCTAAATGGGCATTGTGAAAAGAGGGCATCTTCACCTTGAACTCTCAATAAAACCCTGGAGTAATGGGGTGAAGTTGTCGGTTGGTGCAAGAGGGTGCTTGCTATATGCCGCTTTGGTAAGAGAGAACGAGGCTACCTGGTCCTTCTTGGCCAAACAGTGGCGAGATCTGTGCAGATTATCACAGTGCACGGCAGTGGTCTGTTAGAAGGGGAGCCTCCTTTACCTGTGCTAGGACATGGTTCTCCGTCCTCCTGCAACCTTAACATCAGAGACGTTGCATTGCCTTTTGATAACGAGTGATAATCAAGGGAATAGCTTTTTATGCAACCCTCCTGTGCACCTTCTGAGCGGATGCACAGATCTGTACGCAGTTTATTGGATTGTGCAGCATTGTTTTTCATGGTTCAGCACCTTTGTGAGATTTTATGTTTTTTGGCATCCGTTCATCTCCTGCTCCTTTCAGCCATCTCTCAGCTTGGCTTTAGAAAACTGTTCAGGTAGAAACTGCAGGGAATAGGAGTGCTTTAAAGGTTTGCTCTGTCATGTGCTGAGAGCAATGATATTTGTAATAAAGGGAGCAAATAAAAAGCAAAAATCCTCCCACCGTATCCTCTTTCCTCACACGCGTCGCTGACCCGGGGTGAACTTTAGCTGAGATGTAGAATATGCTGCATTGTCCTTGGCTGGATACTTGATAAACCTGCTATATATACCTGTCAGGCCTTGGGCTACTGGTCAACCTAGCCATATTCTGATGGTAACCTCTTAAGTACTGGTAGATTATAAAAGTAAGGTGGGGGTCCGACCTCCAGTTCAGAAAATGAACAGCCCCAAATCTCTGTCCTCCGCCACTAGCTTTTCCCCCCTCCTCCGCCACTAGCTTTCCCCCCCTCCTCCGCCACTAGCTTTCCCCCCCTCCTCCGGCACTAGGTTTTCCCCCCTCCTCCGCCACTAGCTTTTCCCCCCCTCCTCCGCCACTAGCTTTTCCCCCCCCTCCTCCGCCACTAGCTTTTCCCCCCCCTCCTCCGCCACTAGCTTTTCCCCCCCCTCCTCCGCCACTAGCTTTTCCCCCCCTCCTCCGCCACTAGCTTTTCCCCCCCCTCCTCCGCCACTAGCTTTTCCCCCCCCTCCTCCGCCACTAGCTTTCCCCCCCCTCCTCCGCCACTAGCTTTTCCCCCCCTCCTCCGCTACTAGCTTTCCCCCCCCTCCTCCGCCACTAGCTTTTCCCCCCCCTCCTCCGCCACTAGCTTCCCCCCCCTCCTCCGCCACTAGCTTTCCCCCCCCTCCTCCGCCACTAGCTTTTCCCCCCCTCCTCCGCCACTAGCTTTCCCCCCCTCCTCCGCCACTAGCTTTCCCCCCCCTCCTCCGCCACTAGCTTTCCCCCCCCTCCTCCGCCACTAGCTTTCCCCCCCCTCCTCCGCCACTAGCTTTCCCCCCCCCTCCTCCGCCACTAGCTTTCCCCCCCCCTCCTCCGCCACTAGCTTTCCCCCCTCCTCCGCCACTAGCTTTCCCCCCTCCTCCGCCACTAGCTTTCCCCCCCCTCCTCCGCCACTAGCTTTCCCCCCTCCTCCTCCGCCACTAGCTTTCCCCCCCCCTCCTCCGCCACTAGCTTTCCCCCCCCCCTCCTCCGCCACTAGCTTTCCCCCCCCCCTCCTCCGCCACTAGCTTTCCCCCCCCTCCTCCGCCACTAGCTTTCCCCCCCCTCCTCCGCCACTAGCTTCCCCCCCCTCCTCCGCCACTAGCTTCCCCCCCCCTCCTCCGCCACTAGCTTCCTCCGCCACTAGCTTCCCCCCCCCTCCTCCGCCACTAGCTTCCCCCCCCCCCTCCTCCGCCACTAGCTTCCCCCCCCCTCCTCCGCCACTATCTTCCCCCCCCCCCCTCCGCCACTAGCTTTCCCCCCCCCCCTCCGCCACTAGCTTTCCCCCCCCCCTCCTCCGCCACTAGCTTTTCCCCCCCTCCTCCGCCACTAGCTTCCCCCCCCCCTCCTCCGCCACTAGCTTCCCCCCCCCCCCTCCTCCGCCACTATCTTCCCCCCCCCCCCCCCCCCTCCGCCACTATCTTTCCCCCCCCCCCCTCCGCCACTATCTTTCCCCCCCCCCCCTCCGCCACTAGCTTTCCCCCCCCCTCCTCCGCCACTAGCTTTTCCCCCCCTCCTCCGCCACTAGCTTTTCGCATTGTGGGACGGGGAGCTTTAGGCCTCATTATGCACACGACCGTAGCTTTTGGTCTGCATTCGATCCACATGTTTTTAATATCTTTCTATCTATCTCGATGAAAAACAGAGCAGCACTCCAGTAAGGTGAAAAAAAGAAAGCTGTTTATTCACCCAGTGGTGACGCCACGTTTCGGCTCCACCATGAAGGCTGGAGTGCTGCTCTGTTTTTCATTGATATTATCCTGGGACGCTATTCCCACTGGAGCTTGCACCCAATCTCCAATATATTCCAAGGTTGGTGCTGCCATTTATTATATTTTTTTATATAATATATATTATAATATAATAAAATATATTTTTATTTTATTTTATTTTTTATTTTATTTTTTACTAGTCCATGGGAGTGAGAAGAATGCGGGATGCACACAGAATGTATCTGTATTTTTGTGGGCCAAAATAAGGACAGTCATGTCCATCAGGCCGGGAGATTTAAGAATCAGCAGAATGTGATAAGTATTACTCGCCAGGAAAATTCTCCACTACTGCAGGACCACTGCTCCATTGCTCCCAGCGGCCTGTGGTCCTGATGTCACTATGCCATTGAATTTTTTTTTCAGGTAGCAGCAGTATAGGCTCAGTGCTTGCGCGGCTACTCGGTTCAACTGTGCAGGTGCGAGATTGGCAGGGCCAGGAGATATGTCTGGCCCTGTCAATCAAGGCGGAGGAGGAAGTCTTGAGCAGTAGAGCCGAGTTGTAAGAAGATGGTTTGTTTGGGGTCAGCATCTTGTCATATTGTGCATTCGGCCACCCCTCCGTCCGGGTTGCAGCTTTTATGGGGTTTTTTTTTGTTGTTTTTTTTTTTTTTTGGGGGGGGGGGGGGGTTTCGGCAGCCCTCCCCTCCTCCAAACAGACAGAATGCCCTTATTACGCATGGCGCTGCCAAATAAATAGCAGGGGGAGCCCCATGTCACATCTTTTGTCCAAATGTGAACCCATGTTAGTGCCAAGCAGGCAGCCCGTCAGTTCCTCCTATGATATGTTTTGTATGACAAGCAATGCATTGTTATTGTTGGACTGTCAGATCAGCATAATACAAGGCTGGTAAAAGGGGCTTTCTAGGAGGATTAAACAGTTTGTCGTATCAAACTGGTGGAGGGTAGACTCAACAGCTGATTGAAGGAGGGCTGCGTCGTCTTAGTTTTCCATGCTCAGCGCCATCATTTTGATAGTGGTTGTCCCTGGTATTACAGCACAGTCCCATTCACCTAAATGGGACTGAGTTGCAGTACCAGGCATAACCACTGTCAAAAATATGGTGCTGTGCCTGGTAAACAGCGAAGGTGGTTATGTCTGGACCCCCACTGATCCAATATGAAAGCCTGTCCCTAGAACAGGCCATCAGAATTGTCGTCCTGGGACACTCCTTTGAAGAGCACACCTCAAATCTCCGTGACCCTCTTTTCATTCAAGTTCTTGAAAATGAATATTTACAAACAAGAATATACATTTGTAACGGAGGGTGGGACGCGCTGATTCGCGAAATGCAGAAGGCACACAGCCGGTATTCGCATTTTGTGGACCCAGAACTGATACGGTTGTGTGAATGGGGCCTAAGGCTGTGGATGAAGAGCAGTTATACACAAGGCCTGGACCAAGCAGAGGAGCGACGGGGCAGACGTCTAACGAGTAACACGTGGCTTCAGGATCCGACTACACACTGGAGGAGTTTGTAGTCTGTAGACATAGAGGCACATTATCCTGCAGGAAAGCTGCATTCACAAAGCAAAGTATGTTTAGTCAAAACAATTTGCAAAGTTTCTTTGACCACAAGCCTACTCATGCCCTTTAATGACATCAGTCACGATGACCATGTATTTTCCTTGTGATAAGCTCAGGTCCTGAACCGGGTGTCACCACGTGAATTGACCCGTCTGACTGTGTATACGGTAGATCACGTGTGATGAGCAGCTTTTTTATCTGGTGATACACTATGTGGACAGCAGCCTGTAAAACTGGTTTCTTTGGTCCGTCCGGCCGCTCACCTGTCTGGGATTCTCCAGGATGCTAATAAGTCTCTAGGTCAGCTCATTGCCTCCTCCGTGCTGCTGTGAATACATGCGGTGACTCACCGTGGACATCAAGGTGATGAGTCACGGTGAAAGTCAAGATATTCAGGAATCCTGGTGTCGGCCATTGACAGTGACTGACAGTCTGCCCTCTATGACGGTGTGCAGAGATTGCAGTCCGATCAGTGACAGCTAAGCCCAGAATGAGCAGGAATTTAAATGAATGAAATACAAGTTTTACTGAACCTTCTCCCATAAAGTTATAGATCATTCTGCTCAGCTCTTCCTGCTCTCCAATATGCTGCCTGCAGATTACTTAGCATTTTCGTGGTGACAGATTCCCGTTAAGGGTCTCGGGTAGGACCATGCTGGAAATAATGCGAACCTCAAACTGCACTGACCTCCTTGATGGATGTCTTTCTGCACTGCGGACTAATAAGACTAGATCTGGTGATCCTCAGAGTACTTTCACACTATTGTTAGTCTTTTCCAGTATTGAAATCCAGTAAAGGGTCTCAATACCTGCAAAACAACGCATCAGTTTTGTCCTAATGCATACTGAACGGACTGCTTTCCATTCATAATGCATCAGGATGTCTTCCTTTCCGACAGCAAGCTGCAGTATTTTGTCCGGTCAGATACCATACAATACAGATACCAGAACAATACCACAATTTCCATAGAGATGTATTAATGCCGGATCCAGTACCAAGTGTTTTGGAAATTGCAGCATCGCCGGATCCGGTTGCAGCATCGCTATCCGTTTGTATGCGGTTTGCCGGATCCGGCAGGCAGTTCCGTTGCCGGATTTGCCTGCCGGATTCTAATAACGCTAGTGTGAAAGTACCTTTAAAGGGTACCTCACAGACAGTCAGCAGACTTTCATTGAGTTTTATCATCTCAGTCATGTGCAATGTGATCAGAGCATTGCTGCAGTGATACATAGAAGTCGCAACCACTGTCCAGTGCAATAAAGTTGTGACCAAGGGTCGCGCCGAGACGTCGGGTGCATGGGCGCCGAGACCCTGGCGCCTGTCGACGTCGGGTGCATGGGCGCCGAGACCCTGGCGCCTGTCGACGTCGGGTGCATGGGCGCCGAGACCCTGGCGCCTGTCGACGTCGGGTGCATGGGCGCCGAGACCCTGGCGCCTGTCGACGTCAGGTGCATGGGCGCCGAGACCCTGGCGCCTGTCGACGTCAGGTGCATGGGCGCCGAGACCCTGGCGCCTGTCGACGTCAGGTGCATGGGCGCCGAGACCCTGGCGCCTGTCGACGTCAGGTGCATGGGCGCCGAGACCCTGGCGCCTGTCGACGTCAGGTGCATGGGCGCCGAGACCCTGGCGCCTGTCGACGTCGGGTGCATGGCCGCCGAGACCCTGGCGCCTGTCGACGTCGGGTGCATGGGCGCCGAGACCCTGGCGCCTGTCGACGTCGGGTGCATGGGCGCCGAGACCCTGGCGCCTGTCGACGTCGGGTGCATGGGCGCCGAGACCCTGGCGCCCGTCGACGTCAGATAAACAGAATATCATTTTCTGATGACTCGTTCACCTTTTAAATCCCAAGTCACCGGACCATCTAAGCCCAGGAGCACCCTCAAATTATTTCGAAAGCCGCTTTATGGCAAAAGCCGCACCCCTTTTCCAGATGCGGCACATATGTGTGCTTTTAAGCGCTGTGTGGGTCGGTTTTGTTTCCAAGGATGAAAACGCTAAAAACACCCAGGTATAAGAAGAAAAGCCCCGGAGTGATTCATCACCCTTGGGTGTCAGCAGTGGGTGTACGTAGCGTTACAGATTAATCTGGAAAAACCCCTGTATGAGACGTTTTGCACGTCCATTGTGCAATCAGAGGTTTAATCAGATTTTCTCCGTTGAGCCAGCATTGTACATGGATCTTCAAAATAGTATTTCTTCTAGTAATAATGAGCTGGGTGCATACGATGTCAATGGCATCCATTATCGAAACGGGTCAAAATGAATCCATCATGGATCCTGCAAAAATGGACTCAAGACACCAATGTGAGGGAAAAAAAACTATTGGCTTAGGTTACATTAGATTATAATGGAGGCCATGACACTGCACGGAGAACTGCTCTGTACAAGGGGCACTGCCTGGCTGGCTATGGTTTCCGCCGGCAAATCCAGCTTTTTACTGGGGGAGATGTGGGGAGATGATGAGACGACCCCTTTAGGGTAAGTCCGCACATGCCTGAAAATACATTGGAAAAGTTTGCAGCGGCAATAATGCATATAAATACATGCAGACTTCACCCTGCAAAAGGGGAGATCCGCAGCATTAATTGATGTACTGCAGATTTCAGCTCCGCTAGTCCCGTACAGCGCTGCAGATCTGCTGCATGAAAATCCACGACATCTGCAGCTGTTCCATCACTCCTGGGCATGGCCTAAGGCCATGTTCACATCTCCAGTGAAGTTCACCGGATCTGTCGCTGCCAGATTTTACACATCACCACAGGATCTCTATTGACTATAATCGGATCTGGCCACTTACCAGCATAAATCCCGGGTTTCGGCCGGACAGAAACCATTGCGTGCAGCTGTTTTTGGTGCGGCCTGCATTTGTCCCGGATCTTCTTGCCGCTGATGCAATTTTTTTCATTTCAAATAAATATGGGGTCAGAGAGGCCAAAAATAAGAGTACTCACTTTACCAAAGCCCCGCTGTTGCTTTGGGCCCTGCTCCCTCTACTCCGGCTTGACACGCCCGAAGTCTGCCCGCTGCAGCGGTGACCCATCTCAGTCATTTATCAAAGCTTTCCGGCGTTTTAAGACTAAAAACACGGAAGGTGGACGCAGGGACCGAAGCAACGGCAGGGAATTAATCTATTTAATTTAATGTTTGTGTGTGTCGTTTAAAAGATATAAACACTATCCACTATAAGTGACCTCTACAGCACCCCGCCCCCTTAACAGTGACCTCCAAAGCCCCCTACCCCTTAACACTGACCCCCCCCCCCCCCAGTGCCCCGTCCCTTAAAATTGGACCCCCACAGAAGCCCACCCTCTTAACTTTGACCTTTACAGCATTCCCCTTTAACAGTGAGTTTCACAGCACACCACCCCCTTGACAGTGACCTCCACAGGGGCCCGCCCCTTTTAACAGTGACCTTTTACAGTAATCTGCCCCTTTAACATTGACCTCCATAGCGGACCATCCCCTTAACTGTGACCTCCACAGCAGCCTGCCCCTAGTGTGGCCAGAGGTCCAGTTTTAGGCCAGACAGTCCGGCTTTCAGACTCCCTGTCCTCCGTCTGGCGCAGGGCCTGGATGGACACAAGGATATCCTTTTGAACAGCTCACTTTCAGACAGCAGCACTGTGCTGTCTGAGTGTGAGCTGCAGGGAGAAAGTCACTCTCCCACCCCTGCAGCGGAACAGAAGTTGGATTTTTACCTTCATTTTTTTAATCCCCGTCAGCTGAGGAGTGTGGGGGGGTGCGTGGCCTGAGTCAGGGGCGTGGCTTAGTGGGATCTGGGGGTGGGGTTTTAAGTTCCTCTTTTGAGGGAGGACACATTGTGGCAGGAGGTGTCTGGGCGCCTTCCTGCAAGAGTGACGCCCTTCTGGGCACCTTACTGTCTCATTTGCATACCAAATGAACTGGATTTTCAGAGGATAAAAACATCTATTGTTGACAGATTTCCTTTAAAGCTGACCTACAGCAGTGAAGAAAAATGACTGGGTTGTGGAGACTAATGGCCTGCGAGCTTCTATTGGCTGATAAAGATCATGTGACCAAGCTTCTATTGGCTAATGCATTTTTGGGGAATATCTCAGGAACGGTACGTGCTAGAGAGCTGAGACCTGGTCTAAAACCTTCCCGGACACCTGATGTACCTGTGTGCCAAATTTCGTGATTGTAAATGCGACGATGCGGATTCCTTTAGCGGACATGAATTTACGCACACACACATACACACACTCAGCTTTATATATTAGATATATCAAGGTCTCCACACACTTATGATACGTGTGGGCAGCAGCTACTCCTGCTGACTACCCGGTATATACGCACGCTCATCTCAGAGGAGTGGGCTTGTCCTTATCTATAGCAGAGAAAAGGATCGGGCATGTTGAAATGCGATCCACAGAATAATACATCTGTCAGGTTGGATTCTTCTTGTCCTTTTTTTCTCCTTCATCACTAAGCAGGTCCAGGGAGTTTCTTATTTCTATGCGCCTCTTCGAGATTACAGCAGCTTTATAAGACTTGCGAACAAAGTCCATGGGCTAACCTTAGAAAGAGCTCCTCAGGCTTCCATCAGCTTCACTGGGGGTGGATGAAACGGATGGGATGTGTCAGAAGGAGAAGCACATGCCCTCCGTATAAAGCGGGGCAGCCCATTTATTGTATAATGAACAGTTCTGAAGCTTCCTCACACTTTTTTAATTTCTCTGCCTGCTGTCAGTGAATAGAATGTGCCTCGTTTTGCAGCCAGAAACCAAATAATCACCCTGCTGACACGGGTGTTAGGTTAGTTTTTAGTGTATCGGAGCTCTCTAGTTATGATGGGTTCTCCTGTGTCAGTCCAAATCAAGTTCCAGCTCCCGGCTGCGGAATAAGAATGTTTGTTTCTGTGCACAGACGGCAACACAATTTTTTACTGCGGAAACAATTTGCGCCAAAATTTGCGACATTGTATGCCAGAGTAGCAAAGGTCAGGATGGTAGAAATTGGCAGGACGTTTTATTATACAGTCATTAAACTTTGTGTATATAGAGGTAGAAAACCTACATAAAATATAGGTAAAAAATCTGGCCCCACCTAATTACTGAAGATGGAACCTTCCACTCCAACTTACTAGAGTTTGGATCGTCAGACAATTCTGGAATGCTGGGGGTGCTTTTAATATGATGAGGTGGGAAGGACTGGTCAGCAAAAACCAACCTGAATGAAGTTTCCATCTCCTCTATTTCTGTGGTGGTTGTAACGGGGGAGGGGGTTCTCCATGTTGTCTGAGGTAAAATTCCATGTATGAGGTAAAGCTGTGCTTGAAGTGTCCCTTTTCGAGGTTGTGAGGTAACCTCCATCGCACTGACGTCTTCTCTGTTGTACTTTCAGCTGGCTTACTTCCTGTCCAGATGGGTTTACATGAACGGAGCTACACATTTGTGACACCACACACGAGGTGAGCGCTCTAATTTCTTATGCACTTTTTTTTTTGACAAACCACATGGCATCTCTTCTGCGACCTTTGACTCTCCAGATGTTGTAAAACTACACCTCCCATCATGCTTGGTGGAAGGTGGTTACAGTCCGGCACAGGAGATGTCCCCATGCACATTTGATTGTTTGTTTGCTGAACCCCTGAAATTGAAAAATGTCCCAAAAGTATTAGGCTACTTTCACACTAGCGTTCGATCGGATCCGTTCTAATAATAATGCAGACGGAGGCTCCGTTCAGTACGGATCCGTCTGCATTATTTTTAGCATATAACAGCTAAGTGTGAAAATAGCCTCGTACGGATCCGTCCAGACTTTCAATGTAAAGTCAATGGGGGACGGATCCGCCTGAATATTGAGCCATATTGTGGCATCTTCAAACGGATCCGTCCCCATTGACTTACATTGTAAGTCTGGACGGATCCGCACGCCTCCGCACGGCCCGACGGACACCCGAACGCTGCAAGCAGCGTTCAGCTGTCCGCCTGTCCGTGCGGAGGCGAGCGGAGCGGAGGCTGAACGCCGCCAGACTGATGCAGTCTGAGCGGATCCGCTCCATTCAGACTGCATCAGGGCTGGACGGCTGCGTTCGGGTCCGCTCGTGAGCCCCTTCAAACGGAGCTCACGAGCGGACCGACGAACGCTAGTGTGAAAGTAGCCTTAAATGTGTGGCTTGCTTTAAAGGGGTTGTCACTTCAGCAAATGGCATTTATCATGTAAGTAAACACAAGCCACTTACTAATGTGATTGTCCATATTGCCTCCTTTGCTGGCTTGATTCCTTTTTCCATCACATTATACACTGCTCGTTTCCGTGGTTATGACCACCCTGCAATCCTGTGCTAGCACCAGCCTATGTGAGCTCCCGTGGTCCCGGTCACTAGAGAGGCCGACATTTTTTCCTATAGTGTCCAAGCACGGCCACTACTGCAGGGTGGTCATAACCATGGAAACTCGCAGTGTATAATTGATGGAAAAATGAATCCAGCCAGCAAAGGAGACAATATGGACAATCACAATACATTAGTTAGCGTCTTGTATTAACTTTCTCTACATAAAACCTGCTATTTGCTGGAGTGACAAAACCCCTTTAAAGAGGCATTCCCTAGG
Organism: Bufo gargarizans; assembly: GCF_014858855.1. Taxonomy (NCBI): domain Eukaryota; kingdom Metazoa; phylum Chordata; class Amphibia; order Anura; family Bufonidae; genus Bufo; species Bufo gargarizans. Next base: position 642,312,654 of record NC_058081.1, read on the forward strand.
ATGTGCCATAAATGTCAGATACATGTGGGTCACACAACTGGTGGCCGCTCCTATCTCCAGAACGGGAACCAACGAAGTGATGTGGTCGTGCATTCGCTGTGTGCCCTCCATTCACTGCTATGGGACTTCTGAAAATAACCACGTGCTAGTTCGGCAATTTCTGGCACTGCCATACCAGTAACCGGAGATGGGGCCGCGCATGCGCTGTGTGCTTCCCATTCAATGCTGTGGGACTTCCAAAAATAACAGGTCTGTTACTTCCAGCAGTCCTATAGCAGTGAGTAGAGTGGCCGCAGAGCTTGCACGGTGCACTTTCCATTCACCGCTATGGGACTTCCGAAAAAAGCAGTGTGTACTCGCTCAGTTGTTTTTGGAGCTCCCACAGTGATGAATGCCTGACTAGACTCGGACAGCACACAGACTCCATTGTAATCAATGAGGTCATTCACTTGGGTCCATGTAAAAAAAAAAAAATGACAGCTTGTACAGTTGTGATCTGAGTCTCGGTTCAGAATGGCCTATGCTGCAGTGCAGTCTGAGATTTCACCGTACTGCATCCATAGGACCCGGAGCTTCCGCAAACCACAGCCAGTAAGGTATACGGGTTGGGGCAAGATCAGCCAGAATATTATGCCACAACTCTCACCTCAAATCTTTGTTGATTCTGGCACAAAATCCACATGCGTTGCGCACTGAACTTGTGGCCGATTTTAAGCCGCAGATTTCACCCTCTGCATTACAAAGAGTGGAAAAAAAATCCATGGCTCTTCCTCCAGAGAAGGAGCAGACTGGAAAAAAGAGTGAGACGCACTGTTCGTAGCTAGCTGGCTGCTCTACTCCAAATGCTAGGACAGGTATCGGCAACCTTCGGCACTCCAGCTGCTGTGAAACTACAACTCTCAGCATGCAAACATGCTTGACTGTTCTCGCAACTCCCATAGAAGTGAATGGAGCATGCTGGGAGTTGTAGTTTCAGGACATCTGGAGCGCCGGAGGTTGCTGACCCCTTTTGCTAGGATGTAGTTTGCTGGAGGAAGGTGCAGGAGGTCATAGGACCAGTCTTGTGGTGACACCATTATCTTCTTCCATCAGAGCATTAGTAAGAATGTTTGAAGAGCGAGCAGCTTCTTTGGCATTTTTACATAACAAAATGCAATTTTAATGAGGAATTCTTGTTAATAATGTAGATGGGTATTATGTTAATCTGGGAGGCTCGTTCTGTGGGAAGCCATTTGAATATACCTGTAGGCAAGTGCAGGAGATTACTCCTCGCTCATCCCCGGGTCCCCATGGGCAGGTTTGGAATATTTTTCTTTTTTGTAGAATTTAATTACTGTGAGCTAATAAATATCAATTTGCTTCTCCTTTTGGATTCCCGCCCTTGTTATATCCCCCTAGGAATTGGCTTAAAAACATGAGCTGGAGATCATTAGAATTCACATTTACATCCTCTAAATATAGACACAGGAATGAGCGCGGTTACTTGTGATCAGGGTCGTGAGACGTGTTTTGTTTTTTGGGAATATAGAAGTACTAGATCGGGGGGGGGCTGATAGGCATGGTCCGGAACACCTGCTGATCAGCTGAATGAAGAGGCCGCACAGCGAGCGCTTCACACAGCTCAAATAGGAGGACGTTGCACTTGGTAAGCTGTGAGGAGGCCTCATCAAACAGCTGATCGGCTGGGGTCTACACTTTAGTAAGGCTTTCGATACTGTCCCACATAGAAGGCTTATCAATAAAGTGCAGTCATTGGGCTTGGACTCCCATATTGTTGAATGGATTAGGCAGTGGCTGAGGGACAGACAACAGAGGGTTGTAGTCAATGGAGTATATTCAGGGGGCGTGGCCTGTGAGCGCATGGAGTAAGACGCACCGTTCACTGCTCCTGCTAGCATCCTGCTATATTATACTGGTAGCGCACTTCGATTGCTTGAAAATTCTTACCTGGTGAGAGGAAAGTGTCTGGTGGCTGTGGTGGCAAGATCGGGACTCTGGAAATGCCGAGAAAATCAAGCAAAATTGTTAAACAGGACCGGCTAGAGGTGGGCCAAGATGGCGCCGAAGGTGGAGAGGTGACGGCGCTGCAGGAGTTGGTGAGCCAAAGCGCGGCAGCTAAACTTAGCAAGTTTGCCCGGCTTGATAGCGGAGTGGGCGATGGCTACCAATAAAGGGACTGATATACTTACCACCTCTGATCAGGACGGTTCCATGGATGGCGACGGCCCGGACGCGGCTGGTCAGCCTCTGCATAATCCTGCAGGCCCTGCAAATGTTACAGTGGGCCCTCGGGCTGAATCTGCAACAGAGCCCACTCTGAAAGACCTAACTGGCTGCTGTGGCAAGTTGCAGTAGTACCCTTAAAGTACTCACAGTACAAGTTGGCAGTTTGCGGTCTGATGTGTCTATAATTAGACATGATTTACACAAGATTTCTGAGCGCACCTCTGAATTGGAAAAGAGGGTGTCCACATTGGAAGATGTAGTTCAGCCTTTTGCAAATGGCGGCTAAAACAACTACGAAGGACATTGCTGCTCTGTATGCCAAAACGGATGACCTGGAAAACAGGTCAAGAAGGAACAACCTGCCAATTGTGGGAATGCCAGAGAAGACTGAGGGGGCCAATGCCACGGAATTTGTGGAGAAATGGTTACACTGCTTATTTCATGAGAAGGGCTTATCTTCCCTGTATGCGGTGGGCGCACAGAGTGCCCATGCGGCCGCTCCCACCAGGCAGGCCTCCTCGCCCTATACTGGCGAAGATTCTGCATTTTAAAGACCAGGACACTATTCTGCGTCAGTCCAGGGACAATGATGAGATGGTCCTGAATGGGGTCAAAGTGTCCATATTTCCGGACTATTCCAATGACTTGCAGCGGAGGAGAAGCAGATTTATTGATATCAAGAAAAGGCTGAGAGGTTTACAAGTTCCGTATGCTATGCTGTTCCATGCTAAACTGCGAGTGGTGGCGTTGGGATCCACCAGAATTTTTGAGGATCCAGATGAAGCGGCACAGTGGCTGGACGTCCACGAGCGGCAACTGAGAAGTGGGGCCCTGGACACTTGAAGGAGGCAGATATGTTTCTTTGGGTTTAATCTATATATGTGTTTGAACCTTAATGTCACTTTAATGTTACACCAGTTAAGAAGTGTATTATGCAATGCTACCGCATGGTAGATCCTGAGGTGGGAGTAGGCGGTTGGGAGATTGTAATGTGTTTCTCAGTTGTGGAGAGGATTCTCTACCTGAGGGAGTGTGTTGAAATTGGTTACGATTATTGTATGTTGGGGGGCAAGTTGCTCATGGATTGCCCTGTTTTAGTGTTTGAGGTTGGAGAGGGGGGGACTGATGTCCTCATTTACAGTAACCTGATTATTGGAGGGGGGGTAGGGAGACAGCTGGGGGATGGGATAGGGGCGTGAACTCTGAGCGGATGATGTTTTGAGTGGGCTGTGAGATCCAGATGACAAGATGTTTTACCATGACACCGGTGATTAAAGTTTTAAGCTGGAATGTGAGGGGTATGGCAGATGCATGGAAACGACTGTGTATTTTTCAATACTTGGGGCGGTTTCAGCCGTCCATATGTTGCCTCCAGGAAACGCATTTGACTATTGATAATGTACAGTGGCTGAACAAGAACTGGGTGGGACATGTGGTACATGCAATTCATTCCTCTCACTCCCGGGGTGTAAGGCCCCCTGCACACGATCAGGATTGCGTGCGGATTTGCGTGCGGAAAATCCGCACCGTAGGTCATGTACATTGTATTCTATGAGAATTTGAAATTCTCAATGCACACGATGCGGATTTTTTCCGTGCAGATTTTGACCTGCGGTGCGGATTTTAAAATCCGCGACATGTCAATTATTATTTTTTTTTCCTGACCGGATTTTCTTCATTCACTTAGTGAAATCCGCATGCGGAAAATCCGCACCAAATCCGCACGCAAATCCGCAAGCAAATCCGCACCAATTAATGCGGATTGACCGCACGGATTTGCCTGTGAACACCTGCGGATTTCAGTGCGGATTCTCCGCACATGAATCCTGAACGTGTGCATGTACCCTCGGTGTGATTGTGCATAGAAGTATTAGATTTGAGCATATGCAGCAATGTGTGGATGCTGAGGGCAGGTATGTCTGTGTCGTGTGTAAGATTGATGGGATCCAGGTGGTGCTGGTGTCGGTGTATGTGCCTCCACCGTTTGCTTCTCCCTTGATACGGGATATTATGGCTTTTGTGGCGGACTTGCCTGGGTTACCATGGCTACTAGTAGGGGACTTCAATTGCACACCGAATGACTCCTTAGATAGATGTCAGGTGGAAGGTTCAGGTGGATCAACCGGAGGTGTTGCTCTAAAGAATATTATGAGTGAAACTGGTGTGTATGACTTATGGAGATTGCGTAACCCTGATAGGCGCGGGTACTTGTGCAGATCTGCTACGCATCATTCACTATCGCGCATTGATTTGGCTCCCGTTAATTATGTTATGCTCCCACTGGTTAGGGACGTTATCTATCATCCTCGGTCATTGTCTGACCACTCTCTGGTGCAGATTGACTTGTGCCTGGGCGTGCTCAGACGGGGACTGAGGTTGTGGAAATGTAACTCGCACTGGTTGAATGTGCTGGAGGACCTATCCGGGGTTTCTCTGGAGGTCAGGGAATTTTTTGCTATTAATTGGGGGACGGCTTCAATACACTGAGTCTGGGATGCCATGAAAGCGTTCTTGAGGGGAGTCTTGATAAAGGAAATTAGTAAGCATAAATCTAAGTCTAGAGAGGCTGATGTTAAAGCACATGTCCTGGTGGCCGAGGCTGAAAGGGAGTTTGGTCGTTCCCCTACTCTGATTAATAGAGAGACTCTGGCGGTAGCTCAGGAACAGTTGAGGTGCCATTTAGTATAGGCCGCAGAGAGGAAGCGTAGTTTTTATCGGCAAAGATCTTTTGAGGAGGGTGAGAAGGTAGGTCATCTGCTGTCGGTTGTTTCCCAGGCCCAGAGAGGTTCCTCTTGCATTCAGGAACTGAGAGATGGAATGGGGAATAGTAGACAGGATACGAAAGGAATATTGGATATTTTAAATAGTTTTTATGTGTCCCTATATGCTTCTACTGTCTCTAGCTCGGAGGAGGCTTTGACCGCCTTCCTGACGGAGGTGCAGCTGTCAGACGAGGATAGAGAAAGGTTAGAGGAGCCGATTTCACTCGAGGAACTGGAGGCCGCACTTGGGGGTATGGCAAATGGTAAGGCTCCGGGGGCAGATGGCTTACCAGTGGAGGTATATAAGAAGTTGCAGGGGGTGCTCCTCCCCGAGTTGCTCAAGGTGCTTGAACATTCACTGGAGGCGGGTTCGCTACCACATTCTATGCAGGAAGCCATCATTGTAGTTATTCCTAAGCCTGGGAAGGATCCCAAGCTACCAGATTCTTATAGACCAATTTTGCTTTTAACAGTGGATGTAAAGCTCCTAGCAAAGGTGTTGGCGAACAGGCTGGCCAGAGTGATTTTGACCATTGTGCATCCGGATCAGACGGGCTTTATGCCTGGGAAATCGACTGCTATAAATATCCGCAGATTATATGCTAGCCTGAACATTCCGGCAGATAATGATGGAGACAGGGCCTTGCTTGCTCTGGAAGCCGCCAAGGCGTTCGATAGTGTGGAGTGGAACTACCTGTGGGACGTCTTGAGAGTCATGGGTTTTGGTACGCGGTTCATTCAGTGGGTGAGGGTGCTGTACTCGAGTCCCAGGGCAAGAATTAGAGCTAATGGGGGGCTGTCAGATAGCTTTGCCTTGGCCAGAGGCACCAGACAGGGGTGCCCACTGTCGCCCTTGTTGTTTGCTCTAGCAATAGAGCCGCTCGCGGCCTTTATTCGCCTGTCACCGAATATTGCTGGGTTTCGGTATGGTGGGGTGCATAACAAAGTGGCTATGTACGCTGATGATACTCTGTTATTCTTGGGCCACACTGGGACATCCCTGGATGCGGCCATGGCGTTAATAGACAGATTTGGGTGCTTTTCTGGGCTTCGGATAAATTGGCAGAAGTCTGCTTTGATGCCGGTTGATGGGCAGGCCCTCTCTGGTGGGCGCGTAGATAGTTTAGGTCCCTTGGTTAGATAAGTTCAATATTTAGGGTTGTATATAACGCCTAGACTGTCAGATTTTGAAGACCTCAATTTGACTCCGCTGCTAGCCACTTTTAGACTAAAGGTGAGGACATGGTGTAGACTCTTATCGGTAGTGGGTAGAGTAAACCTTTTAAAGATGGTAATGATGCCCCAGCTGCTTTATGTATTGAACAATGCTCCCGTGTGGATTCCTCTGGATAGATTTAGGAGAATACACTCTGTTTAGAGATCTTATTTGGAAGTACGGTCAGGCTAGGATTAAGCCGGAGACGTTGCAATACCCTAAGTCTGAAGGAGGTTTGGCTGTTCCTAATGCATGGATCTATTTCTTAGCCTCCCAGTGTCAGCACTTTAAGGGATGGATTGACTTCCAGTCGCCGGATGTGACGGGACAGATACTACAACACTGGTTGGGCAGTCGGGACCTTATGTGTATTCTGGAGGGGTCGGGAATGCATGTGGGGAGAGGGAAGGTCTTGCTTATTGACCTTATGAAGAAAGTCTGGGCGAAGGTGAAGCAGCTTCGAGGTGTGGGTGGCGTCTGTGAGCTTTCTCCAATTAACTTGTTGCCAGAATTCTTATCTTTGTCAGGGCTTCGGAATTGGGAATATCATGGGGTGATGAGGATAGGTCAACTGACTGAGGGCACTGTATTCAAATCGTTTCAGATTTTGCAGCAGGAATTTAATATTCCCATGGTCTGGTTTTATAAATATCTTCAATTGAGGCATGCCTTTGAGGTCACGATGAGGAAAGGTTGTATTATAGCCCAAATGGAGGTGGTTCATAAGCTTGTTCTTCCGACGGGGGAAGAGAGGACTGATATCGCAGGTATATACTCTTTTACTGGACAAATTTTTAGGAGGGTTCCCGCTTACAAGGATGAAGAAATGGGAGGATGGATCTGTTCTGGGACCCATATTGTTTAATATCTTTGTTAGAGAAATTGCAGAAGGCCTCGATGGTAAGGTGTGTCTTTTTGATGATGACACAAAGATTTGTAACAGGGTTGATGTTCCTGGAGGAATACACCAAATCTGGCAACTAAAATTTAATGTTGATAAGTGCAAGATAATGCACCTGGGGCGTAAAAACCCAAAGGCAGAATATAAAATCGGTGATACAGTCCTAACCTCAGTATCTGAGGAAAGGGATTTAGGGGTCATAGAGCAGCAGGAAATGCTAGCAGAATGCTTGGGTGTATAGGGAGAGGCATTACCAGTAGAAAGAGGGAGGTGCTCATGCCGCTCTACAGAGCACTAGTGAGACCTCATTTGGAGTATTGTGCTCAGTACTGGAGACCATATCTCCAGAAGGATATTGATACTTTGGAGAGAGTTCAGAGAAGAGCTACTAAACTAGTACATGGATTGCAGGATAAAACTTACCAGGAAAGATTAAAGGACCTTAACATGTATAGCTTGGAAGAAAGACGAGACAGAGGGGATATGATAGAAACTTTTAAATACATAAAGGGAATCAACAAGGTAAGAGGAGAGAATATTTATTTAAAAGAAAAACTGCTACAAGAGGACGTACCCGTATTTTTCGCCCTATAGGATGCACCCCCCCGTCTTATGGGGCTAATGGGACTGGGGGCCAGCATGACTGTATTCTACTACACCGGGCCCCGCTCACTGTAATATAATCATATCTAACTTGTGGGTATTGTTAAAGTATTCAAATAATCTTAAATCCAGCGCTGTACTACTTACTAGCTCACTACGTCACGCACCTGCTCCGCCCACTTTATGAATGAAGCAGGTGGCGCAGGTGCATGACGTAGTGACTCGCACTGCAACTGCCCGCCCGGCCTCCTGACTGCCAAGAAGTTAGTAGTAAGTAGTACAGTGCTGGATTTAAGATGATTTGAATACTTTAACAATACCCACCAGTTAGATATGATTATACTGCAGTGAGCAGGACCCGGTGTAGTAGAATACAGTGACTGCATCGGGCCCCGCTGCCATTGCAGAACCAGATGCCAGCCCCCATTCACTACACAGGGACATTGTTATGAGGCATCTGTGGATGACACATTAGATGAGATGCTATATATGTATCATCCACAGATGCCCCCATAACGGTACAATCTACAGATGCCCCCATAGCAGTGCCATCCACAGACCACCATTAGTTCAAAATCCACCAAAAGCGCACCTTTTGGTTCAAAATATTTTTTTCTTATTTTCCTCCTCAAAAACCTAGGTGTATCTTATAGGGCGAAAAATACGGTAGTTTTAAATTAGAGGGGCAAAGGTTTAAAAGTAATATCAGGAAGTATTACTTTACTGAGAGAGTAGTGGATGCATGGAATAGCCTTCCTGCACAAGTGGTAGCTGCAAATACAGTGAAGGAGTTTAAGCATGCATGGGATAGGCATAAGGCCATCCTTCATATAAGATAGGGCCAAGGGCTATTCATAGTATTCAGTTTATTGGGCAGACTAGATGGGCCAAATGGTTCTTTCCTGCTGACACATTCTATGTTTCTATGTCCTAGGAGTCAAACACCCACCCATATCAAATTATTGACCTATCCTGAGTATAGGCCGACATTAAAAAAATCACAGAAAACCCCTTTAAACCAGCGACCCTATATTTCCCATTATAGGGGTTGACCTCCCAATAACAGCTCCACACCTGCTAATGAGTTGTGTCTGGTATTGCAGCTCAGATTATTATTTTTATTATTATTATAATTTGCACTTACCGTATTTTTCGCCCTAGAAGACGCACCGGCCCATAAGACGCACCTAGGTTTTAGAAGAGGACAATTAAGAAAAAAAAATAATTTCATTACACCTCAGGTCAGACCCCCAATGTTAATAAGACCTCAGATCAGACCCCCATGCCTCATATCGGTCCTCCATGCCTCTAATCAGCCCCCAGCCGTATATGTAATAGGCAGCCCCCAGCCGTATATGTAATAGGCAGCCCCCAGCCGTATATGTAATAGGCAGCCCCCAGCCGTATATGTAATAGGCAGCCCCCAGCCGTATATGTAATAGGCAGCCCCCAGCCGTATATGTAATAGGCAGCCCCCAGCCGTATATGTAATAGGCAGCCCCCAGCGGTATATGTAATAGGCAGCCCCCAGCGGTATATGTAATAGGCAGCCCCCAGCCGTATATGTAATAGGCAGCCCCCAGCCGTATATGTAATAGGCAGCCCCCAGCCGTATATGTAATAGGCAGCCCCCAGCCGTATATGTAATAGGCAGCCCCCAGCGGTATATGTAATAGGCAGCCCCAGCCGTATATGTAATAGGCAGCCCCCAGCCGTATATGTAATAGGCAGCCCCCAGCCGTATATGTAATAGGCAGCCCCCAGCCGTATATGTAATAGGCAGCCCCCAGCCGTATATGTAATAGGCAGCCCCCAGCCGTATATGTAATAGGCAGCCCCCAGCCGTATATGTAATAGACGCCGCCGCTCCTCTCCTCCAGCGCGATCCTCTTCCTCCTGCCGTCGGCTGTTCTGTGAACTGGCGCGCACAGCGTGAGGTCACAGAGCGCCCTAACGCTGTGCGCAGCCTCTGCCAGCCCACAGCCGAGGACCAGGAAGCAATGAGTACAGAGCCTTCACCGCTACCTGGTCCTCCGGTACTAATGAGCGCTTCCATAATGAAAGCGCTCATTAGTATTCGCCCCATAAGACACAGGGGCTCTTAGGGAGCGAAAAATACGGTATATAGCGCTGACCTATTCTGTTGCGTTTTACAGACATTAGCATCACACGATCCCCAATGAGGCCCACAATCTAAGGTCCCTATCTTGTATGTCTTTGGAGTGTGGAAGGAAACCGGAGAACTTGAAGGCAAACCCACACAAACACGGGGAGGACATACAAACGCCATGCAGATATTGTCCTTGGTCGGATTCGAACCTAGGACCCCAGCGCTGCAAGGCTCGAGTGCTAAACACCAAGCCACCATGACAGATCTGAATGAATGTGAAGTTGTGAACTGTGGACAGAGGTGACAATGTTTTTGGAAGAAAGCAGCCATGTTTTCTAAATCTGGACAACCCAGTTTCATAGGTACAAATCTTCTGACAGATGCCCTTTAAAGGGGATTGGCCGCTTCTTAACATTTGGCACTATCATCTGCATTTCTCACCTCAGCGGCTGGTTAGAAGTAAGGTTGGAGCGCTACCAGAATACGATGAACATAACCTGGAGCAGTTCTTGGCTGCCCCACTGCTGCTCCATGTGCCCCCTCTTAAGTGGTAGTATTATGTGATGTACTTACTATTCATGTGAGGCACATGGAGGTGCTAAATTTATAACACCATGAGCCTCACATCAGTAATCAACGATCCCATCATTTATCTCAAATAATGACAACATTTTGGCTCTCTGTAGAGCTGCTTCTAAGCTGCGTGTCTTAGTGTTAAAATACTGACAATGTCAGCATTAAAAGGGTTTTCCAAGACTTTCTTACTGCTGACCTATGCTCAGGATAGGTTATCAGTATCTGATCGGTGGCGGTCTGACACTGGGTCTGACGCTTGAGAAGGAAACCGGAGCTCCTGTGTGCGCTACTGCCTTCTCCGTGCTCACCAAGCAGTGTTGTCCATTGTATAGCGGTTGTGGTTGGTATCACACTCAGCGACACTCACTTTAATGGGACTGAGCTGCGCCTAAGCCATGTGACCAGAGAATGTGACGTCACTTTGTCTAGGAATAGCTGAAGAAGGCTGCCGTGCTACTGCGAGCATCAGTACCTTCTCAAACCGCTGACTGGCAGAAGTCCCGGGTGTCGGACCCCACCGATCAGATACCAATGACCTTTCCTGAGGATAGGTTATCAATTAATAAGTCTTGGGAAAACTCCTTTTGATTGGTCGATGCATCAAAATGGTATTAATATTTGGATGCACTGTGCAGTCCTAGTTAGGAGGCCCCAAGCTGCCTGTCCTTGGACACACACTGCAGAGCCACAGCCACCCCGTCTGTGACCTCTTGTTTGGCTGTCCCTGGAAGAAGCGGAACCTGTCCAGTTTCTGTCCAGAAGAGGATGCACCCAGGGACTGCCTAGAGAGTGGCTGCCCCGTCCATGGCGTTCATTTTGTTTGCCATTCATATGGCAACTGAGGATCTGCACTGTTCACATGGTCCATGGATGGCCAGCAGGGGGCCTTCCAACAAGCCAGTTAAAAGCACCACATCATGCTCTTTCACACTAGCGGATACCCTGCGTGTAATCTGCTGTGTGAAAGAGAGCCAAGCCCCGTTCCGGACAGCAGAGACATGGAGCATTAACATGATTGATAATGCTCTGTGCCTCTGTGACCTTTTTACTACGAAATCACAGCGAGATAAAGTTGTCACCGTGATTTTGTAGTAAAAAAGTCAGAGAGGCACGGAGCATTATCAATCATGTTACTGCTCCGTGTCTCTGCTGTCCGGAACGGGGCTTGGCTCGCTTTCATTTAGTGGATTCCACGCACGGCATCCGCTCGTGTGAAAGAGCCCTTTGGGAAATATTAAGTCTTCAACCATGTGGCCAATCACACGTGTTAGAGGCTGAACATTGGCGGAATCTGTCAACTATCTAATGTGTGTGATTGTGTCCTGACTCTTTCCCCCCCTCCTCCATGGCCAATTTCAGGGGAAACAAGGGTCAGACACTTTCTTGTGTTGCCCCACTCGTTTTGTTAAAATCTATATAGAGGAGTTCCAGTGTGAACGGAGTGCTGGAGTCCACACGGTACAAAGTGCATGCACTAAGAAGTCCTCTGGTTCGTGAGGGTCTTCGATTCACCCCCCTACTGATTGAAGGCTCTCTTCCTACAGTACAGCAGTCAGCAGCAGGGGGCAGGCTAGAGCCAAGAGCACAAGTACGGTATTAGAATTCTATAGTGTGTGCCCTTTATTAGGCGGACTCCAGTGCTCGATCCTGCTGGAGCTACTCGGTACAGATTTTAGAAAAACGACTGGGTTACTTTTAACAAAAAAAAAGGGACCCATCATTTTGCTTAGGGTATCTGTCACTAGTTCATCCTGCCCCTTTAAAGTAGCGCTATCGATTAGGCACGCATAGAAGAGTGACTTCCGGTCCACCCAGCAGACGCTGTAGGATTACTCTGGTCAAGGTGGTGGTCATGTGATGTATTGGTGGATGGGGCTGATAATTCGGCAATAAAGCATCTGGTGGTAGACTTACTTGCATTACTTTTTACCTCATGTGCTGCAGAAAACAGAGGCAAATATAAAAAATCCTGTTCTTTAACATCACACTGTCAGTGTCTGATCAGTGAGGGTCTTTCCACTGCACTAGTAGATGGAGATGATCACATAGGGTCAATGGGTACTTGAAAATGAAACAAACTACAGTGGCTGCTTGATTATACAGGCCAGTTTGTTACCGATAATTGTCCTAAAAATTAGGTCAAATAGGACCCTTACAGTGTCGCCTTCCTAAAATACAAATATTCCCTAATATCTTTGGTTCAAGGTGTCCCCAAGAACCTTACACATTATCTAATCTGTTAGTCAAGTTTTTTTTTTAATTTATTTTATTTCATTTTTTCCTTCTTTGTGATTCGCCCCAGTTATAGCCCCTCTGGGGAAAAAGGCTTTTTTTATTTTCCCCCCACATTATCATAAAATGCTAAATAGTGACATGTGAACTGGTAATTGCAATTTATATGTTATGCATTTATTTTATTTTTTTAAAGAGGGCATATTTATCAAAACTGTCTGTTGCCTGTAGCTAAAGCTGAGGTCTGATCAGTTGCTAGAGCCAACCAAGGCCACTTTAGTTTTAGACAGTTTTGATAAATGTGCCTGATTCTAGATAATTTGACAGTATGGCGAATGCCGGACCACTGGTATTTTATTGTGTATTTGGTAATCACATTTGAACGTACCTAACTTTTCAACAAACTGTGCATTAATCAGTAGTACACTGTGTGTACGTGAGGAATACACTTTCTGGCCATTATGTCACTTGTGTCTGCCATTTTTACTAGTTTTGCCCTGTATGTAGTGAATATCTAGTTTGAAGTTCTCTCAGACATGGTTCCATGCGTTGCATGCAGAAAGTAGAGGAGAATCTGTTTCCTAACCTTTTCTTTGTCGCTCAGTATCCGCCCCAGGATCATGGAGGACATTACAGAGAAGTACTGACCTGTATAACTCTGAATAAAGCACTTGTGCAGAGATATAAACTTCCTATTTTGCTGCAGCAGTCTCTTTGATGTCTCTCTTTGAGTCCTGTCTCACTCTGCTCTTGCTCACTTCAATCTTTAAAGGGAACTTGTCCTCATGAAAATGCAGTGCAATCTGTGAACAGATTTGTGAACATTTGAAGTGTTCCCAATAATTGCCTAAAACATTGGTCCTTGTAAAATGTCAGGTTTAAAGGAAATCTTCTGTCCAGATGAGAGATTGGCTATATAGAGTGTCCCTGGCTGTGCAATTCTTCTTTTTTCCTGTGGTGGCGCTGCTCGGCTTTCAGTGGTGATCACTTAGACATAGAAGGACCTTTCTATTAGGCCTCATGCACATGGCCATTCCTCGGCCGGGCCCATATTGCAGCCTGCAAATGGAGGATCCACAATATGCGGGCACCGGCCGTGTGCACACCGCATCACGGATGTCAACCGATTCACTTGAATGGGTTCGCAATCCATAAGGTCCGGTGTGGAGGCACGGAAGGACCCACGGAGTGTGCCTCCACACCGTAAAAAAATGGAACTTTTTTTTTTTTTTTGTAGTGGGGACAGATCATGGACACATTCAAGTTGAATGGGTCTGGATCCGTCTGTGGCAGCCGCACGGTTATTGCCCGTACATTGGGGAAGACAAATTGCGGTCCTCAATGCACAGAACGGCCGAGTGCAGGAGACCTTACACAGAGAAGAGGGCGACTTTAAAATCGATCCGCTCACTAATATTATGCTCCACCTTGACTTTGGGAGTCTTGAATTAAAAATGTTGTTTTAGATGTTGTAATCTTATTTGTTCTGTGTTTTTTTTCCTTTCAGATTAAGCATCGGTCATCCCTTCATTTGGAAGTCTTAAGTTACACTACCTGGACACCTGAACGTTTTCCTGTTTCTTTTCCACCTGGAAGCACAGTATATAAAAAAAAAGAATATATAACTATATACATATAAACTGAACCCCCAAAATGACTTCAGAACTTGAGAGCAGCCTCACCTCTATGGACTGGCTTCCCCAGCTGACAGTAAGAGCTGCCATTCAAAATGCTGACTCCAACCAGAACACCCACGGATCTGGGATCTCCAAGAAGAGCGCCCTCATCGACCCCAACACAACACTGGACCAGGAGGAAGTACAGCAGCACAAAGACGGCAAGCCCCCCTATAGTTACGCCAGTCTCATTACTTTTGCTATCAACAGTTCACCAAAAAAGAAAATGACTCTTAGTGAGATTTACCAGTGGATCTGTGATAATTTCCCCTACTATAAGGAGGCTGGAAGTGGCTGGAAGGTAAGTGCTCTGCACGTACGACTGATTTTCAGCCTATAGTCTCCATATTGTAGTTCTGCTACCTTCAGAATAGGTGTAGTTGCCTAATCATACAGGTTATCCCCCTCCTCAATGATTCAAGACAATACATTCAGGCTGCCTGCAGTCACCACTAGAGGGGGCTTGCTACACTGTTACTGAGCTCAACATACAAACATTATGTTGTAAGAGGAGCCCTCTAGTGGGGACTTCAGGTATGTCTTTGAACACTGTCTGACTATGTGGAGCTCTGTATATTAAATACAAGCCTACCACTTCCTGCGCAGTTCCATAGTGGTACAGTGCTGAGATTGCGTAGGCCGAGGAGCTGTTTTGCCCCATCAGCAGTAGTTTTGGTGCGCATCTATCAGCACTTCTGCAACAACATTGTGGGGTGCTGATGATGGGGTGCAAAGCAGCCGAGGGCTTAAAGGGAGTCTGTCATCATCAGCAGTCATATAAACTAAGTCCATGTTTAGATAGGCTTTGCTCATCTGAATCCAACCCTGTATATGCTCCTTCTTAATTGTTCCCTGCTTCGGGGGCAGACAGGGCCAGGGAAATTGACTTAGGGTTGAATATGTATTAAGAAATTAACACAAAGTTTGACGTTACTTTTAAGTGTTCCGTGCAATCTATGGTCACATGTTATGGCCAAATCATTATTAAAGAGGTTTTCCACTCTTACTATTGAAGGCCTATCCTCAGGATCATCAATATTTGATAAGCAGGGGGCAACCCCATGCACCTCCTGCACTAAGCTATAGCATTTCTTCACAGCTTAAAAAGATAACTTATTACTGGTGTCTGTAATCATATAGTGTGCCTGTGAATAAAGCAGTAATATGTAGATTATTTTTCTAAGCAGATCTCAATGCGGTAAGGCTACAGTAAGTAGTGTATATGATATGTAGATGCTAGGACACAGCTCTGCACTCATCATGCTGATGTCTATCCCTGTCAATCAAGGGGACGGGGAGTGTGCAGAGCACTGGGGGTGTTACAGAGCAGTTCTCCAGGGAGAACCGCCATTTGTGCTCCAACTTGATCATTTGCAAAAAAACACTGATATCTCTGCATCTGTGCAGCGTACAGACAAAAGAAAGCTATAATTTTAATCAGGATAATGAGCCATAGCAGGCAGTCTAATAGGGTTGATCATTCTGACAGAGCCCGATAAACACGACTGTATTTTTGGTCCGTGTCCGATCTGTGTTTTTTTGCGGATCGCACACAGACCCATTCATTTCTGTGGTTCTGCAAAAAAAAAAAAAAAAGACAGCAGGCAGATGTCATCTGTGCTCTATTCGCATCTGTGCAGCTGGACAGCACATTATAGATCCAGTCCTGTTCTTGTCTGTTTTGTTACAATGAGTCCTGTAAAAGTTGTGGATTGCAATCAGACGGCATCCGTATTTTGCAGAGCGGATCTGTTGTGAGGCCCACCCCACCCCTTTCTGATGTTGAGGACACATCCTAACGATATGCTATCAATGTCCCAGATGGGAAAGCCAGTTTAAAAAAAAAAAAAGGCCCATCCGTTCTCCCGACATGTCTGTTTTAACATAGTAAATACTTGCATTTCCCTTGAAGTAAGAATTCTGGAGAATCTTTTCTTTTGATTTTCCTCTGTTATTCCTCCTGGAAATATATGAATACATTAACTACTGGACACTACCATCCCTCCACATCATGCTGTATCCACTGATTGATATAGCGCGCGCACACACACAGTTTTCAGAAGGACTGCTTGTGTTCTCATGGTGGCTTTTTTTTTTTTTTTTTTTTTAAAGTAATGTTTAAAACGCCTAAAATTCTGCTGTTATGCAGAAAGATGATTGTTTTGTCTCCCATCTATCAGAATAACACAAAGCAGCGTATACTATGGCCTGTGGGGAAGGTGCATACCTTTACTGACGAGACCCGGCGTGCACCCAGCATATAAATAGCTCTGGGCTCCGCTTCTACAAATAGAGCAATCCCCAAACTGCACACGCCACAAACCAGAAAAATGGAGTGCCCTGCGTGTACCTGGACTTGGGTCATACTGTTACAGGGGCGCAGATTAACACTCCCTTGTCCTTTAAAGAGGGTCACGAATCCTGGATAGTACGCTGGAGCGCACCCAGGGGGATCATTGCACCTGGGTATTTCAATGTCACATATTCACGTTGACCGGGCACAAGTATTCATGTCAGTACTGCCAGCCTTTATTTTATGTGCATTAAAGGGGCTTTCTGCTGACATGATGAATAGGGGGTGCAGCGGTAGCGGTGCACCCGGCCTTATTGTCTGGGGGGCACATGAAGACACCAGTATTATATTCTGCACATGGTAGATGGCGAGCTTCAGTGTACTCCTCCTCTAATATTGGCGTATAAGCTTCTGTTATCTCTCCCGCACTGCAGAGACCGTCTGTGAGTAAAATGACGCGCGGTGTGGATTTTAAACTCTTTGGATTTTTACTGCAGGTTTTTCATTCCAGCACAATGTAGCTGGATCTGATTTGGTGGCCTAGACCAAAGAGATAATTTTGTCCCATCGGAGGGGGTCACCCCCAATGGGTTCACACACTGCATGAAGTCCCAGTCCTCGCGTGTCTTTGTCATTGGGGTTGTGCGCTCTTGCACTGAAGCCGACACCCGCACATTTACTTCATATTGTTTGCTGGATACATTTTTATATTTTTTTTTTATTTGTCCTTGAGATATTCCATAAGATAACGGAGACAGGTTCATCTCACAGTAGCGTTATGAAATCCGGCAGAGGAACAGCCTCACCGTATGCAGCATAGCCGGATAATGCCGGGAACCACCGGATCCCTGTTCAAAACAATGGCATCCAGATGCTTTCGGCTGGACAGATACCGCTGGAGCGTTTATGCCGGAGCAGGTGGCTGGATTTCTTTATGCTAATGAAATCTTTAGCATTAGGGAGTCTTCTCTGTCTCTGCATCATCCATGTTGCATCGCTGTTGATCATCACGGTCTAAAAGCTGGACATCCCATTTAACGTCTCTCTGCTGTACCGAGGTTGTCCTAGAAGGAGTCGTGTGAGACATCATTCTGTTTTGATGATGGGAGTAGTAGTATATGACGTGTAGCCGTATACTGATTTGTCAATGTATTTTTCCCTCATACCCAGTAATAATAACGTGTAGACTTTGCTCGGCACAGAGATCTGAGCGCATTTCATTAGACGGAATATAATATTACAGATTAAATGCAGATCTGCAGCTGGATGGGAAAAGACCTAGTCCAGGCGCCCTCACAGATGAGAATAATCCGGGTAAGCCCGCATGGTCCAGCCGCCATAGGCTACATGATGTGCAGGAAACCTGTGCAGTCGGACATGGTGGTCTTAGGCTTCCTGCATACTTGTGGACTATGAGCGGTTCTTCTGTGCGCGTTCTCGTGTGGGAAAACCGCAACATAGTAAAGTACCAAATCACATAGACCACACATGTAATATAACAAAGTATCTCTTTATTGAAACACAATGTAACAATAAACACATATAAAATCTTGTGGATGAGTGCTGTGATAGAGACCAGTAAGGTGCATCCAATAATTATATAATGATAAAGTGACCAAGACGGCAAGAGCCAGGGATTACGTAGAGAAAACCACTCCGACTACTGAGTAAAAGGTTGCACCCACCTTAGCTGGCCCATACGGGTATCAAAATATTACATTACATGTGTGGTCTATGTGATTTGGTAGAGAGGCTTTCGTGTGTCCACACACAAGTGATAGGGTTATGCTCTTGTTGGTGGTATTTAGTTTTTTTTTTAACATAGTAAAGTACCAGCAAACTTTATCATATTAGGCAAATCAAATGTACACTTTGAGTGTAAATTGACCTGCGTGGAAAGTGAAGTCCGCAGCGTGTCAGTTCTTTGTATGTGTCTTATGTAGATTTCACCCCTTTCATTGCAAGCGTGAGATCTGCTACAAAAACTGCAAGTAACACATGTGAATTTTGGTGCGGCTATGATAGTTAATGCATACAAATCCGTGCCGAAATTTGTGCGTATTTTCCGATTGTAAACCTGTGCCAGCGTTGTTCAGTGCCACACCTGCCCACAAATGCCCAGGCCCTTAATACTGGTCATACTACCCGGCACCCGTATTACTTCTAATGCCCGCATGGCACCCGCTACATCTTCCCGACGCGTGGATCAAAACATCCTGCTGCCGGGGAGTGGGCAGGTGGGTTATGTGCAGCCAATAGCAGGCCTCGACGTGAAAGAGTGTCCCTAGTATCGCAACTTGTTCCTGTCGCGGTCCCCCCCCACCCCCCCTTTTTTTTTTTATTTTTGATCCGTGCGACAGGGAGATGCAGCGGTGGCCGTGAGGGCATCAGAAGCGACACGGAGAGCGGGGCAAGTGTGGCCAGTATGAGGGGTCTGGGCATTTTGTGGGGCATTATAGGGGTTGGATAACTCAATTGATGTAAGTTGGTGTAACCAGCAATACATCAGACGACCTGTGGACAGGTACAGGACTGTCTGGTTTTGTCCTGTGTGTTTAAAATCACCTTTTAAAATTTCCTTTTTTTCCCTAAATCAGTTTTAAGAAAGGGAGAAAGCTAGGATCTTCCAGGAGGCCGTGGCCATTTCTGGGAAGAATGTCCCATTGCTGGTGGCATGCTGCATAGGTCAGAAGGAACCCCAGGTGCTGACGTACGGGGTCTGTGAATTGCCTCGTCCATGAGCTCAAAAAAATCTTGTATAAAAGGACCCCTCCCCCACCGTAAACTTCATGGGCCATGCTATAAAAATACAGCAGCTGGTTGTAGCCATTAGATGACTATATAGTTTTCATCCAGTGCTCCCAGCAGACGTCCCGACGGGGGAAGATTTCCTCCTGAGAGTGAAAGTTTCCAGATGTGCAGCTCCCAATCCTGCATCTGTGAGGGCCACGGCCAGGAATGTGAGAGCGGTAGAGAGCTGAAATATAACCCCCGTCCCTGAGGCCTCTATGACGCAGCATCGGGGCGCTGCATGACAACACAGTAAAGGGTAACCCCCCCCCTTCCCTTATCGATTAGAAGGGTTTCTTCACATAAATTGAATGGAAATTCCTAGTATTTTAAAACTAATTTTGAATTTATTTTTTTAAAGGGATTACAAAATATGGCTGCTTTCTTCCAGAACAGCACCGCACCCCTCCACAGGTTGTGTGCAGTATTGCAGATCAGACCCATTTGAGTTGGTGCTGTTTTTGAAAGTAAGCAGCCATTTTTATTTTAAACCCTGAACAAGCCCCTTATGTGTATTTAAAATATTACATTTCTCGGACAAAACATGTTTCAGTTTGTAGACTGAAAAAAAATATGCTTCTTTGTGTAGCTCTGCCTCTTGCTGCTACATACTTGTTGTTATGGCGCCCCCTAGTGTTCTTTTGATTCCCTCTCAGAATGTCCACCGACATGTGAAGATGGGACTAAACTACTGAGCATGTATGACCACTGGCATAGGTGGGATCTCCAAGAGGGGAAAAACACTAGAGGGCACCATAACAGCAATATCTACACACCGAGATGTTTTTAATTTAGATTATTTGCATTTTTTATTTTATTTCGTGTGATCTGCCATAGTCAATTCACGGGTCAACCCCTTTTAAGTAGAAAAGGTATAAATCACTTGGCTACAGAGCCACTTCCAGGACCAAAATGCATTTTTGTTAGTGATTCTGCTCGGATTTAGTACCGTTATCTTTCATGTCTGCCTGAGAATTGTTCATTTACGTTTCCTTTTTTAAGAAGCTTTTCTGCATTTTTCGAGGCTCTTGTCTCTGTCTGGATTTCTCGGGGCTTTTAACATTTCTTCACAACCAACATAAAGAATTCCAATGCTTTTAATACTGGGGAGGGGACGCACTGGCCACCAATGCTTTTAATACTGGGGAGGGAGGGGGGTGCCGCACTGGCCACCAATGCTTTTAATACTGGGGAGGGAGGGGGGGGGGGGGCCGCACTGGCCACCAATGCTTTTAATACTGGGGAGGGAGGGGGGTCTGGCCCCTGCTGCCAGGCAGCCCCCGATCAGGGGGCTGAGATCCGCACAATTAAGGGGGTTTATTGTGCGGATCACAGCCCCCTGTAAGAGATCGGGGGCTGCCAGGCAGCAGGGGGCAGTTATGTACACAGTTCTTAGTATATTCTAACTTGAAGCCTCCCCATCACCATGGGAATGCCTCTGTGTTAGAATATACTATCGGATCTGAGTTTTCACGATCCTGAAAACTCAGATCTGAAAAAGCTGTTATGCAGACGGATCCGCACTGAACGGATACCATCTTTTGCATGTATAGGTGCGGATCCGTCTGTGCAGATACCAGACGGATCCCCACCTAGCGCAAGTGTGAAAGTAGCCTAATAAGACCTGTTCTGTCTTTGAATTGAAATGCAGAGTACCTTCAGTTTTTTTTTTTTTTTTTTATTTGTGGATCTATTGAAATGAATGTAAAAAAACTGAATGTAAACGGAAAAAGAACCCCTAAGAAAGGATCCAGTAGGAGCTTTGCTATTGTAAATGAGACGGGTGCGCACAGGATACGGTATATACTGCATTGGAAGTCATTTGTAGAACCATAAAGCCACGTGCAGGTTTGGTGGACTTGTTTGTGGATCTGCTGCGAGATCTGCAGTAACATTATTCCACCTTTTACAGCAAGTCTTCAGCTTTTCATTAGTTTGCAAACACAATGTGCATGTAAAGTAGTTTACTAGAGGAGCTGTACCTGTCCCCGCAGGGCACACTGGTACCTGATGGCATTATCGGGGCATCTCTGTGGTAACCAAACAATTGTGCATTCAGTCTTTCTCGTCCAGTGGGTGATCAGGGCACATTGAGGGTGATGCTTGGGTCTGGTTATGGTATATTTTTTGCTGTGATCGTTTTATTGGCAAAAATTATCTTTTCGCCTGCAATGTCTCTGATGTAAATCCAGATATATCAAGACCGAGCTGCACTTTGGTCTAATCAGGACCTCTATGGAGTCATACTTGGTGATAGAAGCAGGGATGAGGAATCCTATAGTGGTGTGCGGTGGGTATAGACGGTAGTATATCTCCTGGTTATTTAGCATATGGGCAGAAACTCTCTAACAGCCTCCATGTCTATTCCTTTTGTGCTTACCTTGCGGGGTAGTTTTTACACATGTGGCGGTATTAAAGTTTTTCTAAGCTATATGTGGTCTGGTATGTGATTCAGTTTCTTCTTATTTCTCACAGATTGATACTTGCTCTGCTACCTTTCCAGATGCCGTCCTCCCCACCATCATCCTGTCCATTAATATGGAGACATGTTAGGTTGTGGTACTCTCATCTTTGTGGTTTTATATGGTAGCATTCAGTTTCAAAGACTCCATTGCCCTCACGATCAATGCGGCCGGAGGCCGGGGATACGAGATAAAACACATGGCCGTGGCGGGGAGCACCTGTCTGCATGCACTGGAGACACTACTTTTAATAACCATAGGGTCGTGACAGCTGTGCTCCTGCAAGTGGGTTTTTATAATGGGACCACTGGTCTGGGAAATAGCAGTGTTTTATAGATGCGGTGTGTAACACGGCACCTGAGGTGCAATTAAATGTGGTCCACGAGGTGTCACTTGGTGGATGTGATCACGTAAACATGGCAGCGATGGAACATCTGACCTTCAGCTCTGGTCTGCGGAGTTGACATATGTCCATTCATCCTCTGGTTTCAATTGTTGCCTGTGCCAGTCATAAATCTCAGTATAGTTAGACCCTGGCACTGATGAATGCAATTATCGCTTGCGCGTGCCTTGGCAGCCGCAGCTCTTTATTTTTCCTCTGTTGCCAGGATATCATGGCAGATATCTCCTTTTCACAGGGGCTAGGAGCAAAGGAGGCAGATCTCCGCTGATTCTCTGTGCTGTGACTCCGCAGCAGCCATATGCTTGCCAAGAATCCTCTCAAATCAGGACATCCGCTCCTAGCCTGCAGAAAAAATGTGTCGTCACTGAAGGAGTTAAAATGCACTCATTGACAAATTAACGCACCCAAGACAGAAATGTCGCATTGCTGCAGAACTTGGCAAGCGTCTATGGCTCGGGCAGATATGTAAATGGTTACAGGGGTGGTATCATAAGACACTGGGTCTTAGCACAAGGGTGTAAAAGGCTTCCTCCACTGCCCTAAGAAAAATGCTTTCAGAGGCTACTTTTGGGTAGTTTACCTCTTGGTGAGAGATTGACTGCTAGACATGCCTCTACAATGCACTCATAGACATTTTGCCCAGTTGACAGACTTTAGAGGGGACACACCATTGGACCGAGCGAAGCAGGATTGTCTTTTTGACAAATTGGTAGCCATCTAGGCCATACTGACCTAGACACCTACAGGGTGTTGGGAGCAGTGGTTAGGTGAGTGCAAACGGGCTACAGAAGGCCCATAAAGACCACCAGTAAAGAGGATTGTTTGATCCTCGAACGAGCAGCTCCCATAGTTTTGTTGCTCACCATCCAGACGCAGGTGGCACCTTCATTACACCACCCTGTCTCTGCCAGCATCACTTAGCAGAAGGAAATTTGGTGTCATGGCGCCAATTAACCTGCCATTGACAGCCAGCCACTGTCACCGTAGTTTGCACTGATGTTCTCAACGAGAAGACTGGACTGTTATGGGCTTGGAACTGTATGGTCATTAGCAACAAATCCAGGTTCTGCTTGGGATCTGATGACGGTCGGGTTAGAGTATGGAGGCCTGGTGGTCTGTGCTTCATTCCTGCCTTTGGTGTTGAACAACACAGAGCTCCATGTGCCTGTGTGATGATCTGGGAAGCCATTGCAAAGTCAGTCACCCCTAGTAGTGGTACAGGGGACACTAATATCCTGCGGCCACATGTGTCCCTCTTATATGGCAGGACTTCCAACCGGCATTTTTCAGACTGATAATGCTCGCCCCACACATCACGGATTTCCCAGGAATGTGGCCTCCAGATTACAACACTTTCTTGGCTGGCCGGTCACTAGAATCATCTCCAGCCAATCATTTATGGGACCATCTTGGACACCAGCTTCAGTAACCTACCAGTGTGCAGGATCTACAAGCCCAACTACAACATCTGTGGACAAACGTGCTGCAGGATACCATACAGAACCTGTATGCCTCTAAACCCTATAGCAGTGATGGCGAACCTATGGCACGGGTGCCAGAGGCGGCACTCAGAGCCCTCTCTGTGGGCACCCACACCCTGGAAAAAGTCTATGGTGTACCAATATACCTTAGACTTTTCCTGCCATTCAGCAGCGCAGGGCGCACTATGAATGGCACAGGCAGCGCACTGAATGTAGGCAGGGTATTGTAGATAAATGATAAAGTACATGGAAGATATTCTATACTGGACTGTAGTATTCAAGGTAAATTGCTGTGTTGGCAGTTTGCGATAAATAAGTGGGTTTTTGTTGCAGTTTGGGCACTCGGTCTGTAGAAGGTTCGCCATCACTGCCCTATAGTATCTCATCTTGTATCCAGGCTAGAGGCGGCCAAGGGGGTCCTAGAGCCTCCTTTCAATTGTACTTTTCCCAAATAACCTTTTCCTTTCCCTCTAATATTGTAATCATGAATACGAATGAATGCTAGTAGTCTGCAATAATGGTCCATCTGGTTGTTACCAGGTGGGGGTATGTCCCCGCACAGTCAGACACTATCTGTTGGTGCTGCCAATGTCAGTGTGCAGGGACTGTAATACTGCAGAGGGGGGCCAAATGAATAGATTTCTTATTAATTGTACAACATTTTATAACTACTGGAGCTGGGGGCCGGAGAACAGTGAACGCACCGGCCCCCAGCTCCTCCTCCCAGTTCCTTCCCGCTATTTTCTATTAATCTATTAATTGTACAATGGGGGCTGTGGATGGCACTGTTATGGGGTGGGGGTCTGTGGATGGCACTGTTATGGGGTGGGTGGGGGTCTGTGGATGGCACTGTTATGGGGTGGGTGGGGGTCTGTGGATGGCACTGTTATGAGGTGGGGGGGTCTGTGGATGTCACTGTTATGAGGTGGGGGGGGTCTGTGGATGGCACTGTTATGGGGTGGGTGGGGGTCTGTGGATGGCACTGTTATGGGGTGGGTGGGGGTCTGTGGATGGCACTGTTATGAGGTGGGGGGGTCTGTGGATGGCACTGTTATGAGGTGGGGGGGGTCTGTGGATGGCACTGTTATGGGGTGGGTGGGGGTCTGTGGATGGCACTGTTATGGGGTGGGTGGGTGGGGGTCTGTGGATGGCACTGTTATGAGGTGGGGGGGTCTGTGGATGGCACTGTTATGGGGTGGGGGGTCTTTTAAAAGTATTTGGGCAAAAAGGCAGTTTCGGTTTCGGTCAAGGGGTATCCTGAATTTTCGGTTTCAGTTTCGGACCAGAATTTTCATTTCGGTGCACCCCTAAACATAAGTACTCTTTCACACTTGCGGCAGAGGAATCCGGCATGTTCTAAGAGCTACGTTTTTTTCTGTTCGTTTTCGTTTTGGGGCAATGTAGGGGCTCATTTTTTGAGGGATGAGGTGACTGGTACCTTTTTGGGGGGGAATACGCCTTTTTGATCGCTTGGTGTTTCACTTTTTGTGATGTAAGGTGAGAAAAAAGCCCCCCCCCCCCCCCCCCTTTTTTTTTTTTTTTGTGTGTGTTTTTATCTGGCGGTCTTTATGGATGCGGCAATACCTAATGTGTGTGTGTTTTTGTTTGTTTGTTTTTTAACTTTATTTTTGTCCTACTCTGGGACTTCAAATTTTGGGAGTCTGATCCCCTCTGCAATGCATTACAATACATCTGAGTAATACACTAACAGGTTGCCTAGGAGAGCATGCCTGGGGCTGGATCTCCTCGGCTTCTGTAGAAGGCAGGTCCCAATGCCTTGCAAGGAATTGGGCAGCCTTCTCATCCATTGCGTCCTCATCACCCGATGGGATTACTCACTGGCAGCAAACACCTTCTATTCCATTGTTTGCGCAGACCGCAGTATAGAAGGGGTTAATCCGCTGGCACCGGCTTTTACAGCGATGACTGCGGATACAGCAGGGGCCCGGCTGTCGGCCCGATCACAATGATTTAATAGTACATCAAATTGCCGCAAGTCACCTGCCTCTATGACGTACTATTACTTCATGTGTCAGGAAGGGGTTAAGTACTTAAAAAATAAAATAAAAATTTGGTGGCATTAACTCGACCGTATGCGTTTTGCAGTCTGCAAATTGCAGATCTGTAGAACACGGATACTAGCTGAGAGCGTTATGCATTTTGCAGATCAGCATGTTCAGCCTTTTGTTAAAAATGCCTATTCTTGTCTGCAAAACAGATAAGAATAGGACATATTATATATTTATTTTTTTAGGGCAGCGTAACGGACATACGGAGGCGTACAGAGCACAGAAGTGTTCCTCATCCGATCTGCAGAAAAGGTGGATTAAATGTGGACTGATAAAACGTCCTTAAAGGGTTTCTCCAGGAATTAAGAAAATGAAAATACTTTCATTAAATATTATCAAAAAATATTTATTATAAATATATTCCCAAATACCTTTCATTAGTTATAATGGCTTGTTTTGTCTAGGGAGCAATCAATAGGAGAAATAAAATAGCCGCTGTCCTATTAGTGCACACAAAACCTGTTCTAATCACACAGCAGAACAAGTTACTTCACAACACTGAGCTAAAGGGGCCCATCCTCCTCTCTATTCTGCTCTCAGCTGAAAAGCTTGTCATCTGTATTCAGGGTGACAGGTGGAGCAGAGATGGGGCAGCTCTTCAGCTCAGTGATGTCAAGTAACTTGTCCTGCTGTGTGATTAGGACAGATTTTGTGTGTACTAACAGTACGGCGGCCATTTTGTTTCCCCTGATTGCTCCCTAGACAACATGAGCCATTATAACTAATGAAAGGTATTTGGGGATATATTTATTATAAGGTAATTTGTACAGTAAGTATTTTCATTTTCTTAATTCCCGGAGATTCCCTCTAAGGCCAAATTCAGCTTTGTCCTTTGAAAAGGTTGTCTCATTTTATTTATTTATTTTATTTCACCGAAGTGCTGGAAGCCTGGTAAAATAATTAGGGATGAGCGAGTCGACTTCGGATGAAACTTCGTTAGAACACTGTACGGAGCGCTCGGTAAAAGGTTTTTAACAGTAGAAATTAATTTCTGATGTTATTATCTGAAGTCTCGCGAGACTTCGCGAAGTAATAACTTCACCTCATAGGAGCTAATACATTCTAATACTGTACCGAGCGCTCGCTCCATACATTATTCTAAAGAAGTGTTATGCGAATCGACTTCGGCTGTTTCATCCGCAGTCTATTTGCTCATCCCTAAAAATAATGTTAAAAAATGACCTTCTTTCCTCGGATGCAGCCAGTGCCACGTTGTTGCGGCTTCCATAGTGGTGTGTATCCCTTCTACCCATTGAATATCTTCAGCGGTGTATGGTACAAGACCAATGGCTGGCTGCAGATATCTGGGAAGTCGACCCTGCACCCAAAGGAATGTGTCAATGGCTGCGGCCTGAGGAAGAGAGTGGCAGCGCTAGAGGGGGCTCCGGATAGGAAGTTAATTTTTTAGTTTTTTCTAATTAGTAGAATGAAAAAAAAATAATAATAAAATGACAACCCCTTTAAGGGGTTAAACAGCCTGTCTGAGCAGGAGGTTCTGCAAAAACATTAAAGGAGTTTTCTGAGATTTTAATACTGATGACCTGTCTTCTGGATAGGTCATCAGTATCTGATGAGTGGGGGTCTGACACCTGGGACTCCCGCCGATCAGCTGTTTCAGAAGGAGGTGGTGCTCTTGTGAGCGCCGTGGCCTTTTCTCTACCTTTTCTAGGCCAGTGATGGCACATTCATCGGTCACATGGCCGAAGAGCAGCTCGGCTTCATAGAAGTAAAAGGGGCTGAGCACGATGCCATGCACAACAACGTACAGCGCTGCGCTTGGTAAGCACAGAGAAGGTCGCAACGCTCACAGGAGCACCTCTGCCTTACCAAACAGCTGATCGGTGGGGATCGGACCCCACCGTTCACATACTGGTGACCTACCCTGAGGATGGGTCATCAGTAAGAAAATCTCGGAAAACTCTTTTAAGCATTTTTTAAGTAAGATTTCATACATTGTCTTGCTGTAAAAAGTTTCTACAAAACTAAGAAACCCTGTTCATTATGTCATTATCTGCTCCCTGAGCTCCGATAGAGGGGGACGTGGCTGCAGATTGGGACTTGGGACACTCACATCCATATAGTCTTGTATATAGACAGCTCTCTGTATGGAGCGGGGCAATAAACCCCCATTCCAGCCAGCAGCTGCAGTCCGAATACCAGTACTTCTGATACTGCCCCCAAGTGACCATGAGACTGTACTGCATAGATGAAAGTGTGGACATTGATCTCGGGGACGCTCCTGGTCATTCACTGGGACATATTACACAGGCAGCTGTCGTCGCTGTGGATTCCTCTTTCCAGCTTGGTTGTACACTTTTAGGCTGGAGAAGATCTTTATGTGACTCTCGGATGTCGTCTGTATATTTGTACCGTCTACGGCTTCGCTCCTCTGTGTGTTTATGGATATTACAGTTTTGATCTGCATCCAGATCATATAAAGCATTAAACCTAGAAATAAATGCTACAGTATGTAGGAGATAATCTTTCCTACTCGGTTGGACTGCAGGGTTTTCTGCATGATTATGAACGTCACGCAGAAACCCTGAAAAGAACAAAGGGGTTAACCCTTTGGTGGCCGGGTGGTGGATAGGACAGTTTTTTGTGTTTTTTTTGTTGCAATTTTGGAATGTACAAATAAAACCTACACCACAAAACAAAAAAAAATCATATTTACCCCAATTCCTACATAGTTTTTGAAGGCAGACACATTGTCAAAATGCCACTCGGCACTTTATGCACACAGACACCTTTTTGATTTCAGTGTAATTTTTCATATTAATTGCATAAAAGTTGATACAGTCCTGATTGTTTAAGACCACTTGAAAAATGGCAAAAAAATCATATTTAGCATGGCTGGATCTTAACAAGGGGACACTCAACTATCTAGAACAAATGGATATTGTAAATGTATTCAAAGGATTTATTCACATTAAAATTGTTACATTCACATTTAATAAAACCCTAAGGGCTAACACAATAATAAAGCGCCAATGCATTAAATATCTAAATCGACCACTGGCTGAATGAATATCTCTGTAAGGAAGTATAACCCTTACATATGCACAGTCGTATATTCGAAGAGTTCTTGGAGGGGCAATGGTCTGCAAATTGAGGATTACTATGGCTATCCTCACATTTCAGTCATGACAGACCAGTGTGTTCCAGTCCTCAATATAGAATAAATGAATAAGTGCTACTCCGCCGAGGGTTAGATGGATAGTCTATGTAGCGGAGGTGAGCAATATTAGGTAGTTGTAATGTGCCAGTGACCCTTAGGCTATCGGTAAATAGCCGGACTTTGGTGTGGTATTTAGTATTTTGTAGTTCGGACTAGTATGTCCGATCAAGGTAAATGTGTAGATAGATTCAATGTATATTATCACGTGTATTTAGTACATTACCCTTCCACACGTCATATACGATGGTTTTGATCCTCCTAGACCGAATTCCTATCTTCATGCGGTCAGGACGCCAACTTGGTATGTAGGACCTTCCTGTTGAGACACGTGTTGTCTGGTCAGGTGGCCTATTGTGTCCACGTCATCCAATGTGGGGCGGAGTTTGAAAAAAGTATCAAGCGCTATAGCAGTTGAGCCGCTTATAGCAACTTGTGATGAGGCGCGCGCCTGTTGGTTAATCACTCCGCTACTAAACATGTAGGAACATCACACAGATGGTGATATAGTAGTGTGCCGCTAACCGCATCCAAAAGGAACCGCCGTATCTATACAGACTGTTCATACTGCATTATTTTCCGAATTATTTCGGTTTTTCAATATTTTTATTCGGCGGTTCATTGTGCGAGTCCTTTCCGCACATCACTTCACCCCTTTATCAATTTCAATTCACTCGTTGGTTTTATTTCTTGATTGAAATTTACAACTTTTTCCAGTCTTTCTATATTCTATTTCATTCTTGATTTTTATTCACAGTTGGATCCGATTCTAAATATTCCTAAAAATACCTTATATTGTGAAAAAGATATATTATTTTACTAAAATGAGAAAACTACTATAAAAACTTAGACCATGTTGGCGTTTGCATCATCCTCCTGGGATGTCTTTATACAGGTGCAGTGACATGGGTACATATAAATCGCTTATAGATCGCTTGTAATTGTAGATGTAATCGGAAAGGACTCGCACAATGAACCGCCGAATAAAAATATCGAAAAACCAAAATAATTCGGAAAATAATGCAGTATGAACAGTCTGTATAGATACGGCGGTTCCTTTTGGATGCGGTTAGCGGCACACTACTATATCACCATCTGTGTGATGTTCCTACATGTTTAGTAGCGGAGTGATTAACCAACAGGCGCGCGCCTCATCACAAGTTGCTATAAGCGGCTCAACTGCTATAGCGCTTGATACTTTTTTCAAACTCCGCCCCACATTGGATGACGTGGACACAATAGGCCACCTGACCAGACAACACGTGTCTCAACAGGAAGGTCCTACATACCAAGTTGGCGTCCTGACCGCATGAAGATAGGAATTCGGTCTAGGAGGATCAAAACCATCGTATATGATGTGTGGAAGGGTAATGTACTAAATACACGTGATAATATACATTGAATCTATCTACACATTTACCTTGATCGGACATACTAGTCCGAACTACAAAATACTAAATACCACACCAAAGTCCGGCTATTTACCGATAGCCTAAGGGTCACTGGCACATTACAACTACCTAATATTGCTCACCTCCGCTACATAGACTATCCATCTAACCCTCTGCGGAGTAGCACTTATTCATTTATTCTATATTGAGGACTGGAACACACTGGTCTGTCATGACTGAAATGTGAGGATAGCCATAGTAATCCTCAATTTGCAGACCATTGCCCCTCCAAGAACTCTTCGAATATACGACTGTGCATATGTAAGGGTTATACTTCCTTACAGAGATATTCATTCAGCCAGTGGTCGATTTAGAGATTTATTCTAGTTTTATTTAGTATGTCAATGCATTGGCGCTTTTTATTATTGTGTTAGCCCTTAGGGTTTTATTAAATGTGAATGTAACAATTTTAATGTGAATAAATCCTTTGAATACATTTACAATATCCATTGGTTCTAGATAGTTGAGTGCCCCCTGACTATCTATCATATCAATTTTTCCCCACTGCGACCAAGGGTAGGCCGCAAGGGTTGTGCACCGCATCCAGGTGGTATAGGAGGTTGCAGCCGCTGTACTATATACTCCCTTCTTTGGATCTTAACAAGGTTCCAAGTAGAGCTTCAACATGCAACAAGAAGAAATGGGAGTGAGACAAAACATTTTTTTGAGCATTCAATTTAATGAAAACAACAACGAATAAACTGAAACAGGCTGTTTTTCAGCTGATCAAAAGTTTAGGACCACACCTCCCAAAAAAACCTAAACCCCCCCCCACCCCCCAAAACAGAAATCCAACTTCCAAACATGAACTCCGTAATGAATACCTCCGCCGTTATTGTTTATCACTTCAAAAATTTGTTTCGGCATGCTTCATGCAAGCGTTTCCATGAGGTGAGTGGGAACATTTCTCCAAGTGGTCAAGACGGCCGCACGAAGGCCATCTACTGTCTGGAACTGTTGTCCATTTTTGTAAACTTCCCTTGCTATCCATCCCCAAAGGTTCTCAATTGGATTTAGATCAGGGGAACACGTAGGATGGGCCAAAAGAGTGATGTTATTCTCCTGGAAGAAGTCCCTAGTCCTGCGGGCATTGTGTACTGTAGCATTGTCCTGTTGAAAAACCCAGTCGTTACCACACAGACGAGGGCCCTCAGTCATGAGGAATGCTCTCTGCCACATCTGGACATAGCCAGCGGCCGTTTGATGCCTCTGCACTCCCGTAAGCTCCATTGTTCCACTGAAGGAAAAAGCACCCCAGACCATTATGGCGCCCCCTCCACTCTGGCACGTAGAAAACATCTCAGGTGGGATCTGCTTGTCATGCCAGTAACGTTTGAAACCATCAGGACCATCAAGGTTGAAAAAAATTCTCATCCGAGAATAAAACTTTCTTCCACCTTTTGAATGTCCCATGTTCGGTGCTCTCTTGCAAAGTCCAAACGAGCAGTTCTGTGGCATTCAAGGAGACGAGGTCTTTTGAAGACGTTTTTTGTTTTTGAAGCCCTTCAGTCTCAGATGCCCTCTGATGATTATGGGGCTGCAGTCAGCACTAGTAAGGGCCTTAATTTGGGTCGAGGATCGTCCAGTGTCTTGACGGACAGCCAATCGGATCCTGTGGCTCAGTGCTAATGAAATTTTTTGGGGTCTTCCACTTTACTTTTTTGTTCCATAACCCTCAGGATCATTTAAGAAATTCCAAATGACTGTCTTACTGCGTCCCACCTCAGCAGCGATGGCGCGCTGTGAGAGACCCTGCTTATGCAGTTCAACAAGCCGACCACGTTCAAAAAGGGAGTTTTTTGCCTTTGCCATCACAACGTGTGACTACCTGACAGGAAATGACAATAAATCCACATCTTTGCACAGATTTGGCCTTTTAAAGGCATGTGGTCCTAAAATTTTGATCAGCTGAAAAACAGCCTGTTTCAGTTTGTTATTTTCAATTAATTGAATGCTGAAAAAATGTTTTGTCACACTCTCATTTCTTCTTGTTGCATGTTGAAGCTCTACTTGGAACCTTGTTAAGATCCAACAATGTAAAATATGATTTTTTGCCATTTTTCAAGTGGTCTTAAACTTTTGATCAGGACTGTATTAATGATTAAAAATTAGACTGAAGCAGAAAGATACAGTGAGGAACAGAAGTATTTGAACACCCTGCTATTTTGCAAGTTCTCCCACTTAACAATCATTGTGGGTCTGAAATTCACATTGTAGGTGCATTCCCACTCAGACAGAATTAAAAAAAATCTGGAAATCGCATTGTATGATTTTTAAAGAACTGATTTGCCTTGCACTGCTGAACATACCGTAAGTATTTGAACACCTGAGAAACAGCAAGAATTTTGGCTCTCAAAAGACCTGTTACTGTGCCTATAAAGTCCACCTCTACTCCACGCCTTAATCTAACTTAGTAGCACCTGTCTGAGCTCTTTAACCGCCTCCGGACCGCCTAACGCAGATGTGCGGTCCGGAGGCGGCAGCCCTGCGCTCAACGACGCATATACGAGTCATCTCGCGAGGGCCGGGATTTCCTGTGAACGCGCACACACAGGCGCGCGCGCTCACAGGAACGGAAGGTAAGCGAGTGGATCTCCAGCCTGCCAGCGGCGATCGCTCGCCGGCAGGCTGGAGATCCGAATTTTTTAACCCCTAACAGGTATATTAGACGCTGTTTTGATAACAGCGTCTAATATACCTGCTACCTGGTCCTCTGGTGGTCCCTTTTGTTAGGATCGACCACCAGAGGACACAGGTAGGTCAGTAAAGTCGCACTCAACACCACACTACACTACACACACCCCCCCCCCCCCCCCCCCGGCACTTATTAACCCCTTATAAACCCCTGATCACCCATGATCACCCCATATAAACTCCCTGATCACCCCCCTGTCATTGATCACCCCCCTGTCATTGATCACCCCCCCTGTCAGGCTCCGTTCAGACATCCGTATGATTTTTACGGATCCACGGATACATGGATCGGATCCGCAAAACACATGCGGACGTCTGAATGGAGCCTTACAGGGGGGTGATCAATGACAGGCGGGTGATCACCCATATACACTCCCTGATCACCCCCTGTCATTGATCACCCCCCTGTCATTGATCACCCCCCTGTAAGGCTCCATTCAGACGTCCGTATGATTTTTACGGATCCATGGATACATGGATCGGATCCGCAAAACACATGCGGACGTCTGAATGGAGCCTTACAGGGGGGTGATCAATGACAGGCGGGTGATCACCCATATACACTCCCTGATCACCCCCTGTCATTGATCACCCCCCTGTAAGGCTCCATTCAGACGTCCGCATGATTTTTACGGATCCATGGATCGGATCCGCAAAACACATTCGGACGTCTGAATGGAGCCTTGCAGGGGGGGTGATCAATGACAGGCGGGTGATCACCCATATACACTCCCTGATCACCCCCTGTCATTGATCACCCCCCTGTCATTGATCACCCCCCTGTAAGGCTCCATTCAGATGTCCGTATGATTTTTACGGATCCATGGATACATGGATCGGATCCGCAAAACACATGCGGACGTCTGAATGGAGCCTTACAGGGGGGTGATCAATGACAGGGGGGTGATCACCCTGATCACCCCCTGTCATTGATAACTCCCCTGTAAGGCTCCATTCAGACGTCCGCATGTGTTTTGCGGATCCGATCCATGTATCCATGGATCCGTAAAAATCATACGGACGTCTGAATGGAGCCTTACAGGGGGGGTGATCAGTGACAGGGGGGTGATCACCCTGATCACCCCCTGTCATTGATGACTCCCCTGTAAGGCTCCATTCAGACGTCCGCATGTGTTTTGCGGATCCGATCCATGTATCCATGGATCCGTAAAAATCATACGGAAGTCTGAATGGAGCCTTACCAGGGGGGTGATCAATGACAGGGGGGTGATCCGGGAGTCTATATGGGTGATCACCCCCCTGTCATTGATCACCCCCCTGTCATTGATCACCCCCCCTGTAAGGCTCCATTCTGAATTTTTTTTGGCCCAAGTTAGCGGAAATTTTTTTTGTTTTTGTTTTTTCTTACAAAGTCTCATATTCCACTAACTTGTGTCAAAAAATAAAATCTCACATGAACTCACCATACCCCTCACGGAATCCAAATGCGTAAACATTTTTAGACATTTATATTCCAGACTTCTTCTCACGCTTTAGGGCCCCTAAAAAGCCAGGGCAGTATAAATACCCCACATGTGACCCCATTTCGGAAAGAAGACACCCCAAGGTATTCCGTGAGGGGCATATTGAGTCCATGAAAGATTGAAATTTTTGTCCTAAGTTAGCGGAAAGTGAGACTTTGTGAGAAAAAAACTAAAAAAATCAATATCCGCTAACTTATGCAAAAAAAAAATAATTTCTATGAACTCGCCAGGCCCCTCATTGAATACCTCGGGGTGTCTTCTTTCCAAAGTGGGGTCACATGTGGGGTATTTATACTGCCCTGGCTTTTTAGGGGCCCGAAAGTGTGAGAAGAAGTCTGGGATCCAAATGTCTAAAAATGCCCTCCTAAAAGGAATTTGGGCACCTTTGCGCATCTAGGCTGCAAAAAAGTGTCACACATCTGGTATCGCCGTACTCAGGAGAAGTTGGGCAATGTGTTTTGGGGTGTCATTTTACATATACCCATGCTGGGTGAGAAAAATATCTTGGTCAAATGCCAAATATTAAGCATGTTCATTCTCAGATGGGTGTAATGCAGGATAGGGACCGTGTAATATGTAACCTTTATTTAGTTTTGTGTGTGTGGTGCAAGTGTCTGGTGAACATCTGGGTTGGGGAATTAATAAAATCCTAATTAGCCACAGAGGGTGGTTAGATGAGCAAGTGATCAGGTTTTTATCCCTGTCAGTAACAGTCAGATAGCAAGTATTCTCTCTGATGGGATTGAAAACTTATGCAGAAGTCACTTACCCCTCCCCATGGGGTCATAAACATTTTCACAGGAGGACCTATACCTCTTCTCCTCTCCTTGCAGCCTGTCTGCACGTCCCGACTGACCACCCCTCTTTCTTCTCGCTGCCTGAGATCACAGCCCGCTGAAGGAGAGATTGAAGCTGCTTAAATGTTGTTTATCTTCAGCTCTGTATCTGCTTAGGTATATGAGCCAGGTCTTGTTTTAAAGCTGAGAACCAGAGGATTGTGGTGCTAGCAAAACAGACAAGAATAGGACATGCTGTGTTTTTTTTTTTTTTTTTTTTTTTTTTGCAGGGCCACGCAACGGTGCAACGGATGCAGACAGCACACTGAGTGCTGTCCGCATCTTTTGCGGCCCCATTAAAGTGAATGGGTCCACACCCGAGCCACCAAACTGCGGCTCGGATGCGTACCCGAAAAACGGTTGTGTGCATGAGGCCTAAGGCTTAATATGGGATATATGTGAAATTATGATCGAACGGAATGAGGAGATAAAGGAAGGGCAGGGATTTTTATTTTTTGTGCATGTTCTATATTTGTTGCTTCTTTAAAATTCATATGTCACCGGGGTAAGTGCCATGGACATTAGGGCGCCATGATGTCATATTCAATGGTTCTGCAAGTGTCTACCAAAGGGGTTTTCTGACTTTTTATAAAAAAATTATACTGATGACCTATCCTCAGGATCGTCCATTAGTATCTGATTGGCTGGTGGTGCTCCGACACTCAGGGTCCGCGCTGATCAGCTGTTTGAGGAGATCGCGACTCTCCACTGGGTGCTGCTGCCTCTTCACAGCTTACCAAGCACAGCGCTGTACATTGGATAGCGCCTATGCTTTGTATGGCAACTCAACCCCATTCACTTGAATAGGGCTGAGCAGCGCCTAGGCCACGTGACCGATGAATGTGACTTCAGTGGCCAGGGTAAGCTGCTTATAGGAGCGCGTGGTCTTCTCAAACAGTTGATTGGTGAGGTTCCCGGGTCTCAAACCCCCACCGATCAAATGCTGATGACTTATCCAGTATAACAAAAAGTTGGAAAATCCCCTTAAGTTGCTTAAAAGAAGTTAGCCCCCATTCCTAAAAAAACTGAACCATTTTTGGTCATTATGGGTCAGGGCTGAATGGAATTACGTTCCTCCACTTGGCACAGTACAAGACAAAATCCTTTTAACACATTATGAAAAAGACCATTTATTGCTACATGTGTGTGTCGGAGCTGTAATAACAGCCGTCTATGTTGTCACCAAGCTCTCCCAGATATAGATTTTTCCAGGAGAGATGGACTTGGGCTACTTTCACACTTGCACTTTCTCTTTCCGCTATTGAGATCAGTCACGCAAGCAGCGTTTTTCTGTCCGTGATGTGGTGTGGAGCAAGACTGATCCTGACACACAATGTTAAGTCAATGGGGACAGATCCATTTTCTTGGACACAATGGAAAACTGATCCATCCCCCATTGACTTCCAATGGAGTTCATGACTGATCCGTCTTGGCTATTTTAAAGATAATACAACGGTATTATCCTAACAGAAGCATTTTTGCTGATCCAGCAAAAACGCTGGTGTAAAAGTAGCCCAAGAAGGGATAACTGCAAAATTGTTTGGATTCCGACCAGTGGGATCCCTGGTGATCACAAGAGGTCCAGAGTACCCAATTTTAACATTGGCCGAGCATTCACGGTCTATAGGACTGCTGGAAATAGCCGAGTAAATGCATTCTCTGTAGTGCAGTCCTGCAGTTTTTCGGCTTCATACTTTCCTCTCAGTTTATTAACTACTTTTGGTGGAGCCAGAAGTACAGAACAGATAGAGAGCGATGTCTGCAGGATATGACTACAAGGAGTATGGTTGTTGTCTGTTACCATGGGGATTCATAATCCGCAAAGGAGCTGTAGAAGCAAAGCAATAGGACATTTTTAATTAAGACTTATTACAAAGTTTCTTTTATTTTTTTAGTTTATATTCATGTGAAATAATACAAAAAAATGTCTGGACTTGGCCTTTATGTAGAAATTCATTGTGAGAAAATGCTCTTTCCCAGTGCAGAACACAACGGATCATCTTGTAATTCCCAGCAGACTGCTGACTCTTCACATTTCTTTTCTTTTTTGTCTGCAGAACTCTATACGACACAACCTGTCATTGAATAAGTGCTTTCTGAAAGTGCCTCGGTCCAAGGATGACCCTGGAAAGGTAACGTTCACAGACCTGCCGTGTATAGTGAGGGCCAGGGATGTTACAGCCTCTTCTATAGCTTTCCAGAGGCAGAAAATGGGGTTTGACCGTCAGTTGCATGCAGTATCATTATAGACATCAGTGTGGCAAGGAGCCACAGGAACATTTTAAAGGGCCACGTATTACAGTTTATTTTTTAAGGAACAGTCCAACCAAAAAACTGATGTACATGACCTCTATATTTTGTTTCTGGATATACAGCTATTGCCTGGAGCAAAGGCATGACCGCAGTCCCAGAATTCATGGCCCATGATCCATGACTACTCCTGTTGCTTGGTCTCTATTTGAAGTTGTCATGATCTCCCTCCAGAAACCTGTATAGGGGCACACTGTAAAAGCTTTGGAACTGTTGTGGGAGCTTCCACTTCGTTTTCGGCTTTTGCCTGGAGTACTAGGGCCCGTTCACACGGTGGATTTTAAAGCGGAACATTGCTGTGGACAGCCATGAAATTCTGCCTGAAAATCTGCCAACTGGCTGCATCCAATACATCCCAATGGGAGGCAGCCCTGAGCATCGCGGCGTGGCGGCTTATAGACTCTGCTGTGCTGAGAAAGGACTTGTCCCTTCTGAGTGTGACCGTGGCTATAAGCCGCCCCTCCGCAGTCCTCAGTGCTGCCTCCCATTGAGATGTATTGGATGCAGAAAGGACACAGCCACAGGTGGGTTTTCGGCAGAATTTCCTTGCGGCTGTCCACACCAAAATACCACTGTAAAACCCGCTGTTTCATTTGGCCATTAAGGCACGGCCCAATTGTCAGAGGATGAACTTTCCTACGAATGCTCATTCCTAATAATCTGCCAGTCTATAGTTTCTGGGCAGCAGATCGTAGCCATCGCCTCTCCTCGTACAGTGGAGGTGATCGCTGCGTGAAAATACAGCTCCTCACCTCCACTAACAAGCAGGCAAGTGTAGGGAAGGAATGTGCTGATCTCTGCATATACAGTAAATGCAGCATTACTTTTTCCCTGCTTATCCTCCCATTGCCTGAATAAACGTGACGAGCAGTAGGAGTCTTCACTGGACTGTAGCTGTGGCAAATCCCCCTATCAGAAATGTACTGTTAGCACTGCCACCGGTGAATGAAGTTAACATATCATGTGTTCTTTGTTATTTGTAGGGTTCCTATTGGGCAATAGACACAAATCCAAAGGAGGATGCGCTGCCAGCACGGCCAAAAAAGAGGCCGCGATCTGGAGAGCGGGTATGTATAGTTCTGTATGGGTATATTAGGCGAGGTGTAGCTACACTGTATGCGCTGCTTCTCCACAGAGCATTAGTGAATGCTGGGGAAATAAGTCATAGCAGTGGTGGTCAGTATCGGTGTAATATTGTATGGACGATTCCTCCAGCAACATGTCAGACTAAATTGGCTGACCAGGGAGTCTGCTTTTTATTTTTTTTTTAAATGTACTCCCTGCCCTGGTCCATCAGCACAGTGGCAAGCAATCGGCTGAATTTGGCTGATCACACCATACACATGCAATTTTCAGCCAATAAGGACAACATTTTCCAATCTGTCCGATCACATATGCGGCACACAGAAGTCTGCCGTTAGCTCTTGAACACTCGCTCAGCTGACTTGTAACTCTTTGAAATCCCTGCTCATTAAAAATCTAGGCGGTCCTGCTCGGAGATTGACAGCCTTCTCTGTATAAGAATGCAGGTAGAGAGCTGTCAGGCACTGATTGCTCTCTGGGATCCCGAGCTTGGTGTATGCGAGAATTACAGGATTAATTTACAAGGTATACTGGATCTTTTCCCAGAAGACTGTTATCAGTCTGCTCAGCTCCTCCTGCTCTATAAGGCCCTTTTCACACGGGCGAGAATTCCACGCGGGTGCAATGCGTGAGGTGAATGCATTGCACCCGCACTGAATCCGGACTCATTCACTTCAATGGGGCTGTGCAGATGAAATGGAAAATAATAAAATATACAGAACACTGATCCCAAACCCGAACTTGCGCGATAAAAACTGACCGATTGTGTACCTACTCGCACTATTTTCTCTGATCATAGACGCAACGCATCCGGACCTAATCTGGACACGCTCGTCTGCAAGGGGCTTAACATTATGGCGGCTGATCAGACACGATGTTCGAAGTGACAGGTCACCACCTGCGACAGTTTTTCACTCTTTGCCTCATTGTAGTTTAACTGTTCTATTGTGATTATCATTATGTCCTTTTCCCTTTTTTTATTTTATATTTTTTTGGATCCCCAAAAATAGGCTTTTATAATTATGCTTATTAGGAATAAAAGAGCCCAAAGGGCTGTACTTGTACATAAAGGAGCCCTGTTCCGCCCCTCCTCTTCTGCTCTCCACCTCCTCGCCTAACCTCCTTGATTTCATCACAGTGCCACCTCTAATCTCGCGCAGGCGCACATCTACTTCATGTCTGTGCATTTCTGTGGGCATCGGCTTCTTCACCTGAACTGCATGTGACGGTAAGATGGCCAGTTCTGGATCAACCGAACTGCACATACTACTGGCACATGAGCAGTTCAGCTGAAGAAGCCAATGCCTTCGCAAGATTTGACGTGACTAGGACGTGAAGAGAAGAGGGGAGGAACGCGGCGTCACTCTGATGGGCGCAGCTGGGCTCCTTTTAGGTATAAGTACAGCCCCTTGGACACTTTAATTTCTCATTAGCATAATTATAAAAACCCTTTTTTTAAATATAAATAAAAACCTGTTTTTAGGGGTCAAAAGAAGAAGTTGCAGGACATAAAGATATATTTGAAAATCACAATAGGAGAGCTACACTGCAACTCAAAGAATTACAAACTGTTCGCTGGTGGTGGCAGACTCCCTTTAAAGGTATTTTACTGGTGTAAAATAAAGAATAGCAGCTATATTTTGGTTTTCTTTCCTCTTTTCAGGCCTCTACACCATACAGTATAGATTCCGACTCCTTGGGAATGGATTGTATAATCTCTGGAAGTGCCTCTCCAAGCCTGGCTATCAACACTGTGACTAACAAGGTAAGTGTCATCTTTACCGCTAGATATCAGTGAGTTGAAGCGCTGCTCGCTGAACTGCACTGAGCAGACTAATCTACAGAAATAAGGACGTGAGTGCAACTAATCCTACTGCCTCTTGTGTATTAACGGCAGGCGTTAATTGATTCGTGACTCTCCAGTTGATTACATCTCACAGCTGGACTGATGTGATCTGAATATTTCTTTAGAATATTTCTTTGTATGAGGTTGGAGCTCAGCCCTTTCTGATACAGAGCTGATCGAGATAATCGGTAAACTTCTGGCCTCCTGCAGCCTTTCCTAGGGCATGTTTACACAGCTGATGTTCCACACAGATTTTGGCACGTGTTCTGTGTAGGGTTGGGCAACCTCAAAATATTCTAACGATATTAAGAAATTTATCGCGATAACGATATATGTCGCAATAAATACCTATTTAAAAGAAAAAACACAAGGTGACATTATACTGTATGGGGGCAGCCAGATGGAGACATTATACTGTATGGGGGCAGCCAGAAGGAGACATTATACTGTGTGGGGGCAGCCAGAAGGAGACATTATACTGTGTGGGGGCAGCCAGAAGGAGACATTATACTGTGTGGGGGCAGCCAGAAGGAGACATTATACTGTGTGGGGGCAGCCAGAAGGAGACATTATACTGTGTGGGGGCAGCCAGAAGGAGACATTATACTGTGTGGGGGCAGCCAGAAGGAGACATTATACTGTGTGGGGGCAGCCAGAAGGAGACATTATACTGTGTGGGGGCAGCCAGAAGGAGACATTATACTGTGTGGGGGCAGCCACTAGGAGACATTATACTGTATGGGGGCAGCCACAAGGAGAGACGTTACACTGTATGGGGGCAGCCACAAGGAGACGTTACACTGTATGAACAAGTTTTGACCCTCCCCCTCAGTATAATAATGTCATGTTGCCCATGTATGGGGGACTCACGAGGACTCATTATTCCCTAATGCCTGCTATTATAGATCAGTGTGCAGACTGCAGCTTGCAGGCAGGAAGGAAAGACCAGGCCACAGAAGACAGACAGACAGCCAGAACCTTTTATGTATGACACCCGGGCCAGTTCTATTCTATGTTTAAGGTCTCGTCTGGCTGTTGTGACTTTTCCCGCCTGGCTGTTGTGCTCGCCTCTGCTGTTATCCGATTCAGACATCGGTGGTCGGAGACATGAATA
This sequence comes from Bufo gargarizans, assembly GCF_014858855.1. Taxonomy (NCBI): domain Eukaryota; kingdom Metazoa; phylum Chordata; class Amphibia; order Anura; family Bufonidae; genus Bufo; species Bufo gargarizans. Next base: position 642,354,447 of record NC_058081.1, read on the forward strand.
TGGGGAGCTAGGAGGAGCAGGGCAGCCGCTGCGGGCAGTAATGTGGTTAGGAGTACTGTTATGCAGGATGCAGGGGCGGGCGGACACAGATTTAGAAGCTGTCAGCGCACATGTAACAGCTTCTATGACGTCACAAAATACAGCAGTTATCGGGAAACAGCGATATCGCCATATCGCTGTTTCTTAATACCGCGGTATATCACTGACACCGGTATCCCGCTCAACCTTAGTTCTGTGTTGGAATCCATTTGAAAACTGTGTGTATTCTACCACCTGTTGTTTTCAATTAAAATCTGAGCTGCAATTCATATGGCAACCGTATGAAATCCCCATTATGTAATTAAATAAATAAATCTCAATGCGGTTTCGGCGTGGAAAGTCTATTAAATCGGGGTACGGGTCTGCGGTAGAAACTCGAGGGTCTGGGGGTCATGTTCCTAGAAACTCAGTTAAGAAAAATGTATTATATATTTCAATAGGGTTTGTGAAATCAGCCTTCAAAAAGATCCCCCTAGTGGTGGCCCCAGGCATCCAGAATTTAGCCATTTAAATCTGTGGATGTGTCAAGGGAAAAATCGTAGTTCTAGTTTTGTAATAGCTGGGGAGACACTGGTTATATCACTGTCTATTATGAGACTAAGGTGACCTTATACTGCACCCTAGGTATGTTGTATCTCCTAAACATGAGCGCTTTACATGTGATCCGATTGGGTGAGAATTTAGCTATAAAGGAGGTTTTATGCTGTTCCAAGTCATCATTTTGTAATATTTGTATATATATAATATGTATGGGGCGTTATAAGCTTTTTGTGGAAGAGCAGCGATGTTCCTGAGCCGCCCAGTGTCTGCCCTGGTGGCAGCTTACAGGTCACATCATCTGGGCCTTGTATTGAAAAACTGAACCGGACAGAAATGCTGAGAGTTGCTTAAAATTATGGGTGAGGAAGCATTTAAAAAAAATATAAAAATACTCTAAGACTCTGTGGGCGACTCTTGAATCACTCTGCTGAATACAGCAGGATTGTTGCCTATCGAAGTAGATAAGGCTGCTCCTCTGTGGCCATTGATAAAAACTGAGGGAGCCACCACCTAAGCTTGACCCATTAGAGCAGCTGCTGTCCAGCTCTTCTGTATGTTTGGTGTAAAGATGTATCTCCCAGGGAAAGAGAACTATCTCGCTAGCGCCACATTTTGGAAGTAGCACTCTATGCATGAAAGTTCAACTTTTAAGAAGCCTTGAGGGATGACCAGGAAAGATGGGGAAGCCAAATATCCATCCTCAGACTGGCTTGGCTATTTTCCCTTGTCACGTCCCAAGGCTTTTAAAAAAATTGGACTTTGACTCGTAGGGATCCACTTTCACAAGGTGGCGCTAGCGAGATGGTTCTCTTTCCCTGGGAAATACCTCTGTCTATATTATTTTCCCATGGAGCATTGCCAGTAGGTCTCCATACACAGCTGGTTTCTTTTAAAGGGGTTCTCCAGGAGTAAAAAATAAATTGAAAATACTTAAATTTTGTTTTATTATAAAAACATTCCCATATAACTTATTAGTTATAATGGCTTGTTTTGTCTAGGGAGCCATCATTAGGAGAAATTAAATGGCCGCCGTCTTATTAGTACACACAAAACCTGTCTTAATCACACAGGAGGACAAGTTACTTCCCAACACTGAGCTAAAGAGACTCCTCCTCCTCTCTTACTTGTCAGGGATTATGATCCTAAATATGGCTGAACTTCAGTCGAATCTTTGTGGGAATGGAATTCATGAGGAGACCTTTAGTACAGAGAGCACGGACAGGACCGACTGTGGTAATGAAGACTTCATACAAGTGCTACAGCTCATTACCACACCCCCACTACTCTCTCTGTACTTCATGTCCCCTCATGAACTCCATTCCCCACAAAGATTCATCTGAAAATCTTATAAGTAGTATTCAGGATCATAATCACTGACCTGTAGGAGAGAAGGGTGAGGCATCTCTTTCGCTCAGTGTTGTGAAGTAACTTGTCCTGCTGTGTGATTAGGACAGGTTTTGTGTGCACTAATAGGATGGCGGCCATTTTATTTCTCCTTATGATTGCTCCCTAGACAAAAAACAAACAAACATTATAACTAATAAAAGGTATTTGGAAATATGTTTATAATAAAGTAATATTTAATTATTTTAATTTTCTTAATTCCTGGAGAACCCCTTTGAGGAGAGCCAGTACCCTGCCTAAGCTTCCATTAACAGGCATAGGATTTAAAGGAACTTTTTTTTTTCTGCAACCTGATGATCTCTTAAATTCCTTTCCTACTGCTTTGTGTTGAAAGCAAACTTTTCCCTTTTACGTAAGGGGCACAGTTCTGGAAAACTGGATGAAGCCATGTCTCATCACTTTAACGTTTCCAGAATCCTTAAAGGGGTTCTCTCACTTCAGCAAATGGCATTTATCATGTAGAGAAAGTTGGGCTACTTTCACACTCGCATTTTGTGCGGATCCGTTCAGATAATGCAACCATCTGCATTCGTTCAAAACGGATCTGTTTGTATTATCTTTAACATAGCCAGGACGGATCCGTTTTCTATTGTGCCAGATTGTGTCCCCATTGACTTACATTGTGTGCCAGGACGCATCAGTTTGGCTCAGTTTCACATAGGCTAGTGCTTTTTCCTATATTGTGCAAGCGCGACCACACTGATGGATTGCAGGGTGGTCTGTAACCATGGAAACAAGCAATGTATAATGTGATGGAAAAATGAATGCAGCCAGCAAAGGAAGCAATATGGATAATGACCATACATTAGTCAGTGGCTTGTAATAACTTCCTCTACATGATAAATGCCACTTATTGAAGTGAGACAACCCCTTCAATGACAATTTGCCTAATTATGCGCTAGAGCCAGCCATACACACGAGAATTATTGGCTACAGTGGGATCGTTCATTCATCCGTGGGATTGTTCATCTGAACCAACCCTGTCTGTGGGTGGTTTTAATTCAGGTTCTGTTTCTGTGACAGCACTTGGGATAGTTACGATGGCTGTGTGCTTTGTTGTCACCCAGCCTTCCCTAAGGCCATAGAATAGATTTCTTGACCTCTTGATAGATGAGGACTGACGAGCTGCAGACTACTGGGCTGATATTGTCTAATGGTAATAAATATATATATATATATATATATATATATATATATATATATATATATATATATATATATATATAATGTTTTTTTTTTTTTTCATTTTAGGTAACTTTATACAACACAAGTCAGGATGGCAATGACAGTCCTCGAAGTAGCCTTAACAACAGCCTTTCTGACCAGAGTGTGTCATCCTTAAACTTGAACAGTGTTGGCAGTGTGCACAGCTATACCCCAGTGAGTACATCTAATAGTCAGCCCCTCCTAACGAAGTGTAATATAATGGGTAGGGGATGATGCTGTGACTGCATGTAAAGATGCAATGCTATGATACATGTGGACAGGTAACATCTTTATTACAATTACTTTTTTTTACCATGCGTAGAAATGTAAGGTTGTTAGTAGACCTTAATAACTGCTTTATTATATTTTTCAGTTGTATTACAAACACTGAAAACTTTGGGTATCAAACTAACCCCAAGAATCATCTGGATACATTCAAAATAAGCAGTAGACACAGTAGAGCCGAAACGCGTTAATCAGGTGATCGTGTCATTCTGCCTGCACCGAAAATCATTGTTCCTGTGCAGCAGATCATTCTGTCAATCTGGTGCTCAGGAACAATGATTTCCTATGGGGACAAATGATCACTATATCAATCGCTTGTCGTCATCATATGGCGGAGTATTTTACACTATGTAAATGATCTGCCAGATATCACGAGCATCTGTATCGTCCTCGATAATCTGCCAGATCATCTATATGTGTAAAAGGAGCCTTACTGCCAACTGAGATGTGGCAGCTGGGTATGGACATTTCTACAGGTCTCTATTGGTTTTTGATGCATGGGCTGCCATTTGTTAACAGACAGTATCTAGAAAGTGGGGTTGAGTAGGGATGACGTTTGGGTTTAGCCTGAATTCCATTCAGGATTCCGTTATTACAGAACATAACTGAATTCTATGATGGCATTCACAACAGAAGCCTTTAAGAAGTACTCAGTTTTGCATTGTCATATTAGAAGTCTAAGGGCAGCACAACGCATCCGGACGGTTTCTGTTATGCTGCCCATAGACTTCTATTATGATGGAATGCAAAACGCAGTGCCTCTTAAATGCTTCCGTGGTGAATGCCATCATAGAATTCAATTATGTTCTGTAATAGCCTGAATTCCATTCTGGATTCCGTTAAACCCAAACTTCAAAACATGAAGTTCCCTCATCCCTAGGGTTGAGATGTGACAGTGTTGTCCGTCATCCCTGAAAACTATGCAAAAATAGGCTTCACTCCGAGTCAATCAATGAGTGTAGGATCTACATGTAAGGCTACTTTCACATTAATGTTTTTGCCTGATCCGGCAGGGATCAGCAAAAAACATTTTCATCTAGAAAATACAACCAGCTGCACCTATTATAAACTGATCCGGTTGTATTAATTTTTGAAATGGCAATGACAGATCCGGCATTAAAACCATTGGAAGTCAATGGGCGCGGGATCAGTTTTTTTTATTGTGTCTGAGAAAACTGATCCGGCACCATTGACTTGCATTGTGTGTCATGCTGGATCCGTTTTGCTCCATATCCCATGCCGGACAGAAAACCGCTGCTTGCAACAGTTTTCTGTTCTGTATGGGAACGCAACCAAACAAAGGGAGTGCATTCTGGTGCTCTCTGTTCTGTTCAGTTTTGTCCGCATTGACAATAAATGGGGACAAAATGGAAGCGTTTTTCTCCGGTATTGAGATCCTCTGCCGGATCTCATTACCAGAAAAGTTAAACACAGATGTGAAAGTAGACTTAATTCCTCCTAAAGCTAAAGTCAGCCTTGGGTAGCTTTGCACTTTAATGTTTGGTAATGGAAGTGTTAATAGGGCTCAGGATTACTTCTGGTTCCTCCCCTGGTATATAGACTTGATGGGTCTGTGTCTTTCTTTATGTTCAACCTCGCCAACTATGCAGCTATGTAAGAAGGCATCCTGTATTAAAAACAGACCCCATCCTGCTGCTCCATCACTTGTCCCTCTACAATTTCTAGATAACTATATTGAACTTCCTGAAAAATCAGAAAGCACACCATTCCTATTTGACCCATTAAAATGTGTTCTCTCATTCAATCCTAGGTACCGAGCCATCCCGAGCAACCCGCTCCAACATTAACGCAGCAGTCACAGTACAACACCCCGGAGCGAGAAAAACTGTTCTCTGAATATAACTTTGAAGATCTCAGTGATTCATTTCGAAGCCTATACAAGAATGTATTTGCTCAGTCAATAAGTCAAGGTACGTAGGTTAGGAGGATTGAGCCTTGGGCACCTTCTGATTCCTTAGGCCCCTTGCAGACGATCGTGTCCGGATTAGGTCCGGGGTGCATTGTGGCAAACCCGCGCGAGTAGGTACGCAATTGCAGTCAGTTTTGATTGCGTTCCGTTCAGTTTTTATCGTGCGGGTGCAATCCGTTTTGCACGAGCGTGATAAAAAACTGAATGTGGTACCCAGACCCAAACTTCTTCACTGAAGTTCAGGTTTGGGTTCGGTGTTGTGGTAGATGTAATTATTTTCCATTATAACATGGTTATAAGGGAAAATAATAGCATTCTTTAATACAGAATTCTTAGTACAAGGTCAATTGAGGGTTAATTTTTTAAAAAAACAAATTAACTCATCTCCTCCAATTGATCGTGTAGCTGCCGGCCTCCTGTTCTTTCTTTAGGACCTGTCAAAGGACCTGTGGTGACGTCACTGAGCTCATTACATGGTCCAATCACATGGTCAATCACCACTGTGATGGACCATGTGATTGGACCATGTGATGTGACGTCACCACAGGTCCTTTAGCCGGCAGCTCATGATTAAAGAAGTAAGAAGAGATTGGCAACTACGTGATCAAGAGGAGGAGGTGAGTTAATTATTTTTATTTTTTAACCCTCAATTGACCTTCTACTAAGCATTCTGTATTAAAGAATGCTATTATTTTCCCTTATAACCATGTTATAAGGGAAAATAATACAGTGAATAGACTGTCATCTTAGCAACCATGCGTCAAAATCGCACCGCATCCGCACTTGCTTGCGGATGCTTGCGATTTTCACGCAGCCCTATTCACTTCTATGGGGCCTGCGTTGCATGGAAAACGCACAATATAGAGCATGCTGCGATTTTCACGCAACGCACAAGTGATGCGCTCATGTGCACAGCCCCATATAAAAGAATGGGTCCGGATTCAGTGCGGGTGCAATGCATTCACCTCACGCATTGCACCCGCGTGGAAAGCTCGCCCGTGTGAAAGGAGTCTTATAGAAGCAGAGCAATAGCCTTAGGTGGCTTTTTTGGTTCGTATGACATGTGGCTTTTCCTGCTACAACATCGCTACTAATGATAGTGAATGTGGTCATGTCATGATCTGAAAGTTGCTGCGACATGGCAGAAATCCAAGCCTGCTGGATATCCGTACAACCAGATACTCTCTCTCATTAGTTGCAATTTTAGCAGCAGGACATTGTGTTCTTCGCTCAACCACAAATTGGCTTGTAACCCTAGCCCTAGTTTTATCCACAGGATATGCTATAAATGTCTGATAGATGGGCACCTGTGTGACCCACACCTATGTGAACATTGGGAATCCAGTGAGGCCTCCGCAGCTATCCCTGGGCAGAAAAGAAATTCAGAGATGTCCGCCTATGTTTGGGGCTTTCTCCACTCACTTCTTTAGGAGTTATGGAAACAGCACAGTTAGTGGTGGGATGTTTCCATTACTTTCATAAAAGTGAATATAGAGAGCAGCGAGGGTTCACGGCCGTCATTCCATTCATTCTCCACCTGGATGTGTAGCCAAGCAGGTCGGGGATCCTCTATCCTTCAGAGGAGAGACCCAAATCTATCAGAAATTTAACATATTCTCCAGATATTTCATAAATGTCAACATTGGAAATACTCCTTTCAACTGATGTGTACTGGTTGCTATGGACAATAAAGTCAGTGTTTAGACACTTTTGATAAATCCCCCCCCCCCCCCCCCCACCTCTCCTTTCCTCAAACAATATGTCTCTGGGTGAAGGCCATACATATATCGACACTCTTAGTTGTAGATATGCGCTAAAGGCCCTCCTATATCTCTGTATGCACAGAAGATCATGTAGAGCTGGAGGCTGACAGTGGCACATGGTTATATTACAGATATGCACCTTTTTTACAGTACTCAGTTATCAACTCAAATGAAATTTGAGAAGTATTTCTACTCAACACCTGCCTTTTGCTGCTCATATATTTGGAAAATCCTTTAATGACTGGTGGTCTGATATTTTTCGGCTTTGTTCCATTAATAACAGAAGCCACAACGCAGTGCTACTATCTGTTAGATTTTGTCATCAAATGTGACATAACTGCTGATGCCCAGAGCCTCCAAACAACACAATGCAGATTTTAAAGAAAAGATGCAGTTATTTCCTAGCGCAGACATGTGAGGAGTGATGATGGACCCCCTTTTAATCTACCTTACATCCTAATATAGCAAAGCGTTGTTCAGCGACAAGTAAAGGCTTGCTGCCTTGTGATAATGTTCGGACATAATCATACTTTTTTTATTTCCCCCTATTTCTCCAGGACTGATGAATCTCCAGTCAGAATCCTCCCAGCAGACACATTCACCCTGCTCTTATCAGCACTCCCCTAGTAGCACAATGAGTTCTCAGCAGCACGGTAGCCAAAATAACCTGACAAATAGCCATGCAAGTAATCTTGGCACAACTGTGGGTGACTCTATGGGACAAGTGCACATGTCCCACGCTCCCATCCACACACAGCAGTCCCAGCAGTCACCACACATACATCACACTGTAGTACATCATCAGCACCCCAACCAGCACACATCTCACTGTCACCAACAAGCTCCACACCAACCGCAGCAACGCGCTACTCACCCTGCCCAGCATTCACCGCACCATGCGCAGCACACCGCTCAGCACTCTGCCCAACACCAGCATATACAGCACCACCCGAATCAACAGCACCACCCGAATCATCAGCACCAACCTCTTGCACATCAGACCTCTCTAACCCAGCAGCAGCTACCTTGTAATTCAGGTAAGAACCATTTCTTGCATATTCTTGATACTTAATAGAAGGTATGCTATTGAAAAGATGCCACTGAGAATAGGAAGAGCCAAGGAAAGAGCTGACGCCCCCTATTTCTCATCTCTGTCTGTGGCAGAAGGAACCTTAATTTGCAGGTTCAGACTTTGCTGACAGAGATTGCATGTTGCTCTTCCCTTCAAAGAGGGCCAAAACTTGGGGTTTTTAGCCCATCTTTTGGGCTCCCTATGAATATCCATTACACACTGTATGCAGGAGTGTGCAAGGTGTTATTGGTCACAAGTCTTCGGACAGGACTTCTGTTTGTACTTACCGTAAGTTTTATTAAAGGGGATTTTTTTATGGTATCTGTGAGATGCGACACTCACTGGGCTTTGTGGGTCTAACAGCAGCGATGATCTGCCCGTATGCCTCCACTGCAGGCATTTGGTGGTGTCATGCCGTGTACTGCTGAGGCCAGTGATTGGTGGCAGCCATCACATAAAGTGTTCGGGCACATCATTGCTGAAGCCAAAACATGACATCAAGGCTGCAGGGACGGAGAGGAGTAAGAAACAGAGGGGGTTCGGTGCAGTTAGTACAGTTGTTTTATTGTTTTTAGTAACATAGTACATAAGGCCAAAAAAAGACATCTATCCATCCAGTTCAGCCTGTTATCCTGCAAGTTGATCCAGAGGAAGGCAAAAAAAAAAAATGAGGTAGAAGCCAATTTTCCCCACTTAAGGGGAAAAAAATTCCTTTCCGACTCCAATCGGGCAATCAGAATAACTCCCTGGATCAACGACCCCTCTCTAGTAGCTATAGCCTGTAATATTATTACACTCCAGAAATACATCCAGGCCCCTCTTGAACTCTTTTATTGTACTCACCATCACCACCTCCTCAGGCAGAGAGTTCCATAGTCTCACGGCTCTTACCGTAAAGAATCCTCTTCTATGTTTGTGTACAAACCTTCTTTCCTCCAGACGCAGAGGATGTCCCCTCATCACAGTCCTGGGGATAAACAGATGACTGGATAGATCTCTGTACTGACCCCTGATATATTTATACATAGAAATTAGATCTCCCCTCAGTCGTCTTTTTTTCTAAAGTGAATAACCCTAATTCTGATAATCATCCAGGGTACTGTAGTTGCCCCATTCCAGTTATTACTTTAGTTGCCCTCCTCTGAACCCTCTCCAGCTCTGCTATGTCTGCCTTGTTTACAGGAGCCCAGAACTGTACACAGTACTCCATGTGTGGTCTGACTAATGATTTGTATAGTGGTAGGACTATGTTCTCATCACAGGCATCTATGCCCCTTTTGATGCAACCCATTATCTTATTGGCCTTGGCAGCAGCTGCCTGACACTGGTTTTTACAGCTTAGTTTGCTGTTCACTAAAATTCCTAGATCCGTTTCCATGTCAGTGTTGTTTTTTTAGTATTATAACTGTCCCTGCAATTGGTAAAAAAAAAAAATATATATCTAATTTGCTGCATTTTATTGCTCAAATACATCATAATTAAGAAAACTAAAAAACAAACGAACAACTTTGCAAATATTCTTGATTTAAAAATAATCTTTTGGGTATACAGATCCTAAGCAGAGCTTTGTGTCTCCATGGTTACAGACGACAAACAATATACGTAGTCTGACCCTGCAGTCTTGTCTCACTCTTCTGCTGTCTGTGGGCAGATAGAAAAAATTGACACATGACTGACGCATCAGTCTAAACATGGTTTGCGTGTAGTCTGTGTGGAACTATATGCACTTAGACTATTTGCCAAACTGATTTCTTTTAGTTTTCTTACATACATAGGAGCAATTAAAATTATTGCATAGGTGAACCTATCCTTTTGAGCTTGATTTCATTAAAGGGACCACTATACAAGATCCTGGGACCTAGTGTGACGGTCTATATACTAAGTAGAGCAGTCTTTTGGAATCAGTAGGTTGCATGGATCTATAAACTTGCTAAGGTATTACTTCCATGGTGTCATGTAAAGAAGCTGTTTAGTTCTGCATGGGTAAGAATCATTTGTGATTTTGTCCTGGTTTTTCATTTTCTGTTCGTAGTCCTTATTTAATTGAGATTACAAGATTAAGGAGCACATTCTGTCTGATGTGAAACAGAATCTGGGATTCTGTTCAAGAGAATTAAATGGTTCAAGAGAATTAAATGGTTTTGCTGTTCTTGGCCGAAACGATCGTGACACTGTTTATTGTATGGACGTGGGCAATGATGAGCCTACCATCGATACGAGCCACTGGCGTGGGACATGGTGGAAGTTGTCGTAAAAATGATTTATGAAAGCTGATCGACAAGAGCTTCTGTATTTAATTTACTGGTGAAATGGCCGCAGTTCAGCTCCAGGGAGGGCACTTACTGAGCATACACAGACTCCTGGGTGTCAGCGCTGTGTAGTCAGAAAGTAGTAGTGGCGATGTATCTGCACATGACTAAGGAAACTGAGTTCTTCTTCACTTTTCTTCCTCAGACTGGTACTCAACTCTAGACATGCTCAAAGAAAGCTGCCGCATTGCCAGCAGTGCCAACTGGTCGGAGGTGGATCTCTCCCAGTTTCAAGGTACATGTATATGTATAGAAAGGGGTGTTCAGGACACCCCATGTAGCACATTGTTATAATTTAGGTTGGAGCTCAAGAGCGACATAGAAGTGGACACTTACAAGTTACCTCAGTTATTTCCGTGATGGAAAAATTTGCAGGAGGCTTGTGACGATTGCAAGAATTCGGACCATGTTTGGATTCTTGTAATTTTTCAAACGAATTTTCTAGAGACTGAGCGTGAGCCATGGTAATACCGGAATTTCACTGTGCCACATGGGCGACCCTGTCTCTCCGAGGAGCCCCAGTCTTATCTGGGCATCAACTGAATGAAGTTGTGGATGACAGCTTGGTTCCCATAATTTGCCTTGGTCAAGATGACCGTCCTGTGAGGGAATGTCCTCTGATCTCAGCGGTAATTATCATTTAGTGAGTAGCGTCATCTTCAGTCATGTGAATAGGGCTGAACTGCAATATCAGACATAGCACTTTGTCAAGAGTGGCAGGCGCTGTTTCTGCAGAAGACCCTTTTTCTTCTAATCCAAAATCTGAGTTTCTAGTCCTTGCTTTCCTGAGCACTCACATAAAGAGAAATGTTTCATTTTCTGGCAGAATTCCGGTGGAGAAAAAAAATTTGCTAATTTTGGTGTACACCATTGTTGCACCAAATATAATGGTGACTTTAACGATTTGATGCACTGGAATAGTGGGCAGCTGTGTTAACTAGGTGCATGAACTCTAGACAAAAGTGCCATGTGTAAAGATGTTCGATAAAGTTGGTGCAAATTACGGCAGCACAAACCAAGACTTCAAAAACTCCCCCTTAATGTGTATTCCTGAAAGGTGTTTGTTCAGCTCACAAGTCTGAGGCTTCCTCAGCGCTCTTCCATATGCATCTGTTGTCCATTTGTAATCCAAACCAGTGTGCAATTTATGGCGCTGCGTCTCTGGACCAGGAGCAGAGTCCCAGGAATTAACCGCAGTGTCTGCTGCTGCTTCTTTGAGATTTGGCAGACTAAAAGTTCAGGTCTTGTGAAGCGTCCATAAAAAAACCGCACAGATACAAAAGCTGCTCCGACATCTGTATATAAGATGTTCGCTCTCCTGGAGTCCACTGCTGATTTATGTACTAGGTAAACCTATGGTGGGATCTCGAATTTACAACTTCCCCGTTTATCCTGCTAAGGTTTCCACAGACATTTGCTCATCCTTCCCATATGAAAAGGTATGTAAGTGTGATCTAAGACAGTTCTCCAAAGTTCTGTGCTGCAAATCATGTAGAAGTGAGCGAGACCATTTTCCAGCACTGCTGGTCTCCCAGTGTGAGTGGGAAAGGATCCTGAATCGGCTTAAATATAAACCACGTATGCAAAAGAAGTTCTGTAACCGTTAAAGGGGCTCTCCGCTCCTCTGAGCAGGATGTGCTCATGCTTGGTTACATGAAATGTGTGTTTTATTAGGGGGCCAACATCTCTGGGGCCCTAGCCCTTGGCACATGCAGCACATTGTTATAATTTAGGTTGTAGCTCCAGAGCGACATAGAAGTGGACACTTACAAGTTACCTCAGTTCTTTCCGTGATGTCTTTCTAGAACAGGTTTCTCAACTCCGGTCCTCGGGACCTACCCACCAGTCATGTTTTCCTTAGTATTGAGCAGGTGATCTAATGTCCATGCATCAGGACTTACCACAGGTATTCATTCTGTGGGATATTCTCAAATCCTGACCGGTAGGTGGGTCCCGAGGACCGGCGTTGAGAAATCCTGTTCTAGAATCTCCACTAGGGGGAGTTTGCTGCACGCTACCATTAAACTCAATCATAGGTTTCTGTTCACATCTGCACAGCACTGTCTTTCTGTCAAAGCAGTGGCCCGCGTTATAAATTACAGCATCACCATGTCTGGCATCATTGATCCAGCACTGCATACTTTTTTCCTTTTATACCGAGATGTGAACAGAGCCCGAGATAGAACGCAGAAAGCCCCATCTAGTGGTGGGTGCTGGTATATAGCATGTAATCTATTTAATTCATGTCTTTGAAAGAGATTTGGAGCCTTGTGTCTGGGAAAACTGAGGTCTTAACACTATAAACAGATTTTAGGAAATTAATCAGTGGAGAATTTAGGACTTAAAGGGGTTATGCAAAAATGGATCGGGGGTTGTCAAACTCCCCACTTGGCTGCACCTGTAAAGGCTTACTCCCCTGCTACCCGATGCAGGCTCCCTACTCCTTCTTCTCCCGGCCTGCTATACTCTGCTGGGCTCCCTTGCTGTAAACATCTAGGTGGAATCTGGTCACCGCTCTGCGGCAATGTCAAACCGGATGTTTACAGTGAAGGAGCCCAGCAGAGTATCGCAAGCCAGGGGGAGAAGGAGCGGGTAAGTAATCTTTCCTTTACAGGTGCCCCCCTTCCCATTCTTGCAGAATTCCTTAAAAAATTACATAATGGTAAAATGTGGACATCCAATTTCAAGGGGTTGTCCAGTGGGACAGATATTTATTTTAAAAAGAGCTCCTAGCTGGCATAGACTTCAGTTTCTGCCGGTGGCAGATATGCGATGCCTTCATTAAGAGGCATCTGCTTCTTAATAAATTAGGCGCATCTCACTCTGGCACAGAGGGATCTGAAGACTGACGTTTGGGAACCCAAGTCTTCATAAATGTCCCTCACAGAGTATGAGCTCAAAACAGAAGTAGATCAGAAGCTGCTCTTAAGCCAGAATTTTGTCACGTTCTTGAGGAGGGTATTTTCTGAGGTTTTATAACACATGTGCTCCCTCTTACTCAGGTTTAATGGAAAGTATGAGACAAGCGGATCTTAAGAACTGGTCGCTGGATCAGGTTCAGCTTGCAGACCTGTGTTCCTCGCTCAGCGAATTCTTCAATCACACCGGGTTCATCCATCCACAGAGCAATGTCCCGTCACCTGTATGTCATGGTAACATGCATAATACAAAACCCACACAGCACCTTGGGACAGGTAAGCAATTCAGAGAGGAGGAGCTCAGAAATAAAACAAGTGATAAAATACATCCTTAGGGTTACATTACTAAGCCTCTGTTCTTTAAGGGTTCCTGATAGATTTGTCCTGGGCATGTCTGGATGCTTCGAAGGCCTTTGATTTCATTGAATGGCCACAAATCTGGATTAGAAAAAGTATCTATTGCCTTGATATCTATAATATATAAACCCCCTAAGGCAACCATATCAGTTAACGGTTCGCTCTCACCTAATTTTAGCTTATTTAGTGGCACTTGCCAGGGATTTCCTCTTTTCTCTTTGCCCTGTTCATTGAGCCTTTAGCTATAAAACTTAGGCTACTTTCACACTCACGTTTGGTGCGGATCCGTCATGGATCTGCGCAAACGCATCCATTCAGATAATACAACCGGATCCGTTTGTATTATCTTTAACATAGCCAAAAGTGATCCATCCTGAACACCATTGAAAGTCAATAAGGGATGGTTCTGTTTTCTATTGTGCCATATTGTCAGTGAAAACGGATCCGTCCCCATTGACTTACATTGTGTGTCAGGACGGATCAGTTTGGCTCAGTTTCGTCAGACCGACACCAAAACGCGGATCCTTATCCATTCAGAATGCATTAAGGGAAAAATTGATCAGTTTTGGACCGCTTGTGAGAGCCATGAACGGATCTCAGACTGAAACCAAAACGCCAGTGTTATAGTAGCTTAAGGAACAACCCTAAATATCAAGATATAACAATATGACAAACTGAGACTAGAGTAGCGCTCTGTGCGGACAATGTAATGCTGTTTCTGAATGATTTCCTATTGAGGCTACATGCACATAACCGTTATAAAAAAAGACACTGTCAGTTTTTCATGGAAATTTTTCAACCATTTGTGCGTCCGTTTTCTGTCCGTCTTTAATGGCCAGTTTGCACAAGTTTTTTTTTTTTGTACACATAATGTCCCTCATAATGGCCCCCAGCATAATGGCCCCCATAGTGGCCCCTATTTGTAATAATGGCTCCCATAGTGGCCTCAAGAATTAGTAATGTGTGTTCCCCCCCCCCCCCCCCCCCATAGTGACCAGCTGTAATGTTTTCCTTTAGCCAAACAAAAATACTCACCTCACCCACTTGCATGCGCAGCAGCAGTCAGCTCCTCTCTTGATTGAAAAGAACCTATTTTTTTAATAGTATTTATTTTTCTCGCATTTTGGTTGTTTACAAAACAACATCCCACCTGGGTTAGTAAGAAAACAAAAGAAAGAACATTAGACATCCATTAAAGGTACTAGCCCTTGGTATCGCGGTAAAGTCCGAAAAAAATCACATGAGTAGGTCAGTTTCATGGCAGCATCCCACCCAGTAGTATGAGCGATCACCAGACTCCATTCACACTCACATACACCTGAGCACCCCGTAGCCCCACCCAAGTCAATACCTAAACAGTGTTTTATGCATGGAGCCAAACACCCCAGATCTTCTCGAAACGGTCCGGAGTTCCTCTAGCAGTATATGTTAACTTATACATGTGAAGGTAAGCATTTATCAGTTGTACACACTGTTCAAGAGTAGGGACCTTAGGTGGTTTCCAGTTTAGGAGAATAGTCTTCCTCCCATTAAACATTAGCAGACGGAGCAGTTGTCTGTCATACCTAGTGGGGACTAAGTCCACCACGAGGCCCAGCAAGCGTACCATAAGAGAGCAGATCCCCGGGAGCCCCAGCCTCGTTTGAATAAAAGTGCAGATCTGGCCCTAGTACCGCTGCACAGCGGAACAATCCCATATCATGTGGTACAACGATCCCCTCGACTCCCCGCATCTTAAACATGAAAGATCCAGTAGTCTACGCATGTGGAACAGCTGTACTGGGGTCAGATACACACTGTGTACCCACTTAATCTGAATGAGCTGGTCTCGAGAGCTAGTTACCGTAGATCTCCATACAGAGCTCGGCTCCCTCAGATGAGAGGCTTCTAGGTCAGGAATATCCACGCACCAACGCTCAAATGATTGCCGGTGAATCCTGCATACCCAATATCTCCCTATAGAAAGAAGAAACTGGCTTACATGGCTGTGCCCACCTAGCGATAGACTCGAGGGGGTCACATTTCAACTGTAGGGGTAGAGTGTTAAACCGTGTCTCACAGGCGTGTCTCAACTGGGGGTATCGATAGAAGCTCGTACGAAGTAGGTTGTAGTCTCATTGGAGACGTTGGAGACTTCCAAAAGTACAAAAAAATCCATCTTGATAAAGTTGGGTAAGGTATCTCGCCCCTTTCTGGGGCCAGAACTCATAGTCGTGCAAATGGAGGAGTTCTTAAGCTGCTTGTTCTGTATATGGGGACCAGGTCTCGCCACCCGCACCCACTAAAAGCACCTCTACAAATGTCGTCTATGCCAGCCACAACAGTCGCAGGACTTGAAGTGAGTTTTGTGAATTTCCGCTGAAGTCGCTCTGTAGACATATAGCAGTTTAGGTAATAATACCATCTTAACATTATTTATGCAGCCCACCAGTGATAGAGGCAGGTTTTCCCAGGCCACAATTTTACATGTAATATATTCCATCGTAGGTACCGCATTTAGTTGATAAAACTGACTGGGGTCTCTGTTTACCCCGAATCCCCAAGTAGACAAAGCAATCGACCACCTCCAATCGTGAAAGTAGAGATGCCTCCGCCCTGTCCACCTCATCAACAAGGCACAGGCTAGACTTCGCCCAATTAACTCAAAGCCCAGAGTAGGTTCCGAAACTGTCTACCGTGGCCAGCAGCGCCTCTAGGGAGGGACCAGGATCTGCGAAATATACTCACTAACGATGGCTTCTCCTGTATCCCTGCTATTGTCCACCCCTCTATCAGCATACTGGTATTAATCAACTGGGTATGAGGTTCCATGCAAACAGCATAGGTGACAACGGGCATCCCTGCCTGGTACCCCTATGCAACCTAAAGGGGCGTGATAGATAGCCATTTACTCTCACTCTTGCCTTTGGGGCCTTATACAGCAACTGCACCCACCGTATGAAAGACAAGGGGAACTTTAAGCAACTCAGTGTCTCCCACATGAACTGCCACTCAACAGAGTCAAAGGCTTTCTCGTTATCAAGAGAGGAGATCGCCCGGGATCCTGCGTTCTCATGTCTAACCTGCAGATTTGTGAATAACCTGAGATTTATATCTGTACTCTTACCCTTTAGCCAAAACCTTTGCTAAAATTTTAGCATCGATGTTCAGAAGGGAAATCTGTCTATATAAACTGCACTGGTCTGGGGGCTTCCAGGCTTATTGATTACCACAATAGTGGCCTCCATGAAGGATGGGGCAGCCTATTGTGCTCAAAAGCATATTCAAACAGTTTAAGGAGTTGTGCATTTTGCGTATCCACATCTAACTTGTACTACTCCAGGGGGAAGCTGTCCAGACCAGGAGACTTCCCGACTGCCATGCTCAAATTTGCCATCTTGATCTCCCCTGCGGTAATTGGGGAGGCCAAGTAACTCCTGTCTGACTGGGATAACCGTGTAAGTGGAATGGCCCTCACGAAATCTGCAAGTCACTGTTCGTATAGGATGTCGTGGATTCATATAGATCAGAGTAGTAACGGGCAAACTGGTCACATATTTCCCCAGGCTCACTTATCTGAGTTCCCTCTGCACTAGTAATATACAGAACCACTGTTTGCGGCTATTCGGTTTTTGCTAAATGGGCTAGTGCCCTCCCCTCCTTGTCACCCTCCGGAAAAAAAACACCTGCTTTTGAAATAGGAGCTTCTTCTGAGTATATTCCACTAAATGGAGGTTTAGGCGTCGCATGTATCATCACTCGGGTCTTGAATGTATACCTTTTCCATAGCAGCTAGTTCTGCCTCCAGTCTAGCGCGGGTAGTCCCAAGTCCTTTCCTATGTGTCGCTATAGCGTGTATAAGCATGCCCCGCAGTACTGCCTTAAATGCCTCCCACTCTACAACAGGGTCTGAAGATCCCTCGTTACAAACCCAATAGTTGGTCACACACTGCTGTGATGCACTAACCACATCTTCCACCTCTCCCAAACGCCTCTCCACCTCTGCAGTTCTGTCTCGTATCTTATCAATATCGTGGTGGAGGAAGGTTAGATCTGTTTGAAGTGATCTATTTTAGCTGTAAGTGCCGACTGGCAGCTCGGCATAGCAGACATTCTTTTACTCAGGTCCACCTCCACGTGGTCAGGAGAACTACCTTTCCCATCTCCTCCGTTTGGCTCATGACATCCACAAGTGCCTTAGGGGTAGGGGAAATAGTGGAAGTGCCGGTTTTGTGGCCCATGAATATCAGGTCTTGGATAGTGATTAATAGGGGGTCGCACCCCAGGTTACTTCATACTAATTTGCCGGGGTTCCCCAGGGATATCTTTCACCTCCCTTCCAATGAAAGCTCCAGGCATCCACAGGGCTCAGCAAGGCAGCATCACCCTTCTCCTCCAATAGGGGGTTCAAGATGGCGGGGCCGTGTGCCCAGTGCAGCTCCAAATACTGAAAGTCTGAGAGGCAGCAAACACTGGGGAGCCTCCTCACAACTCTCCTCTGTATCGCTGCAGCTCGGGGGTTAAGCGGCAGGTCACAGGCAGAGTGCCATGCACTCACAGTGCAGGATGTAGGCAGGAGGCCGCACTGACCCAGCGGGACCAAGACTGCGGGAGAGCGAAGCCTAGACAGGTCTGTTGGGGGGCTGCCACAACTTGGTATCAGGCTCAGCACCGCTAACAGACTATAAACGCCGGATGGCCAGGATAACAGGAGGATTTCGGAGGAGCTGAAGCGCCGAGCTTCCTCACGCCATAACGATCAGGCCACGCTCCGGATTGAAAAGAACTTGTGCTCAGTGTGATGACATCACTGCACGCTCCCATGTCCTATTTTTTGATGACCACTGTTCACTGGCCATTAAAAAAAAAACAGCCATGTAAATAGACCGATAGACTTTCATTGGTGCTAAAAATGTCGTATGCATGTAGCCTGATTCTCTTCCACATGCTCTGCATCTAATTAATACATTCAGGAAGTTTTCAGGGCTCCCTATTCAATGGATGGTCCAAATCCCCACTAACTGTTATCTTGCCCTTGCTGCATTTGACCCAAGACCCAAGTTCTGTGAACGGCAGATAGTTAATATGTTTGAATACCTTGGGTATATATATATATATATATATATATATATATATATATATATATATATATATATAATATTGACCACCAGAACTGCTTAAAGGGGTTGGCCTATCTCACTCAGTGAATAACCTCCAAAACAAAAATACCTCCACATAAATTAATCAAAGCTCACCATTATTGAATACAAACAAATATATAGACCTAAATATAGCAGCAGTCGATATTCCCAAAGAGGACATAAAGGTCGCTACAGTGTCAGTCTACACAAATCCATCTACTGTATTTTTTGCTTTGTAACACGCACCTGATGATAAGATGCACCTAGGTTTTTGAGGAGGAAAATAAGAAAAATATTTATTTTGAACCAAAAGGCTTGCTTTTGGTGGCTTTTGAACTAATGGTGGTCTGTGGATGACGCGCTGTTATGGGGGATGATCTGTGGATGACGCGCTGTTATGGGGAATGATCTGTGGATGACGCGCTGTTATGGGGGATGATCTGTGGATGACGCGCTGTTATGGGGGATGATCTGTGGATGACGCGCTGTTATGGTGGGGATCTGTGGATGGCGCTGTTATGGTGGGGATCTGTGGATGGCACTGTTATGGGGGGGATCTGTGGATGGCACTGTTATGGAGGGGGATCTGTGGATGGCACTGTTATGGAGGGGGATCTGTGGATGGCACTGTTATGGGGGGAATCTGTGGATGATACTGTTATGGGGGGGGGAATCTGTGGATGTCACTGTTATGGGGGGGAATCTGTGGATGACACTGTTATGGGGGGGAATCTGTGGATGACACTGTTATGGGGGGGAATCTGTGGATGACACTGTTATGGGGGGGGAATCTGTGGATGACACTGTTATGGGGGGGAATCTGTGGATAACACTGTTATGGGGGGGAATCTGTGGATGGCACGGTTATGGGGGGGAATCTGTGCATGGCACGGTTATGGGGGATCTGTGGATGACACACACATGGCATCTATTGCCGGTCCCCCTCATGGCCCTATGTGTCACAGTAATTATCAATGTGTCCCCTCATGTCCCTGTGTATAGTGACCCCATTACACCAGCCCAGCAGTCTTTATGTGTAAAGTTTATTTAATGCTCAAGCAGTGGCTCCCTCTTTGTTAAACTACCGTAATCGTCTGTAGTAGTACTCACTAGCTTACTCAAAGCAGTGGTCAGGCCGGCAGCGTAACGTCACTCACTCGGTCATGCTCCTGTCCCAAAAAAAAGTCTCCACAAAAAAAAAAAAAAAAAAAAAAAGATTCTTAATGGGGTTAAGGTCTGGACTCTGGTGGCCAATCAATGTGTGAAAATGATGTCTTATGCTCCCTGAACCACTCTTTCACAATTTGAGCCCGATGAATACTGGCATTGTCATCTTGGAATATGCCCGTGCCATCAGGGAAGAAAAAATCCATTGATGGAATAACCTGGTCATTGAGTATGTTCAGGTAGTCAGCTGACCTCATTCTTGGAGCACATACTGTTGCTGAACCTAGACCTGACCAAATGCAGCAACCCCAGATCATAGCACTGCCCCCACAGGCCTGTACAGTAGGCACTGGGCATGATGGGTGGATCACTTCATCTGCCTCTCTTCTTACCCCGATACACCCATCACTCTGGAACAGGGTAAATCTGGACTCATCAGACCACATGACCTCCTTCCATTGCTCCAGAGTCCAATCTTTATGCTCCCTAGCAAATTTAATCCTTTTTTTCTGGTTTGCCTCACTGATTAGTGGTTTTCTTACGACTACACAGCTGTTCAGTCCCAATCCCTTGAGTTCCCTTCGCATTGTGCGTGTGGAAATGCTCTTACTTTCACTATTTAACATAGCCCTGAGTCCTACTGTTGTTTTTCTTCGATTTGATTTAATCAAACGTTTAAGTGATAGCCGATCACGATCATTCAGGATTTTTTCCCCGCCACATTTCGAATACGATGGGTCCCCACTATCCTTCCAGTTTTTAATAATGCGTTGGACAGTTCTTAACCCAATTTTAGTAGTTTCTGCAATCTCCTTAGATGTTTTCTCTGCTTGATGCATGCCAATGATTTGACCCTTCTCAAACAGACTAACCTCTTTTCCACGACCACGAGATGTGTCTTACGACATGGTTGTTAACAAATGAGAAGCAACTCATTGCACCAGTTGGGGTTAAATAACTTGTTGCCAGCTGAAAGATAATCACCGATGCAGTAATTATCCAATAGGAGGCTCATAACTATTCGCTTAGTTAAGTCCAGGTGGTGACTTTTTTATTTTTTGGGACAGGCAGTGTATATCTAAATCACAATTTTTTAGTACCTTCAAATACATCATGCTTTACAGACTTGTGCATCTCAGTACCCTTTAAAGGGGTTATGCCGTGACTTATTTAAAAAATGAAGATCGGACATCATATAGTATATGGCAGTGTCTTTATAACAAAACTAAACCCAGCCCTGTACCTCACATGAAACCAGAGATTTCCCCCATTCATCGCTCCAATTATTCTGCTAGATTTCTTCCAGGCGGGCAGAGGGGGGAGGGGGACTCCTTTCTCAGGGGGTGTATTTTCTGCTGTAGCTTTTTCCCTGTAACTGTCACAGAACAGAACATATGGCTTTTGACAGTTAAAGATTTAAACCAAGCTCGTGCGACCACCTTAGTGTAGTGGACAAGAAATATAGAAAATAATGTTTTATTGAATAGCTCACACTACATTTTTTTTAATTATATTCAATTACAAAAGTATTCAGAACCAGGTGCTGGTTTGAAAAGGTCATATTGTGTTTTGTGTCACATTCTTAAATCCCAGGCCCCGTGGATGAATATCAGCCCTATATTCCCATTGCATTTTGGGAAAGCTTACACATTCCCATACTCCAATTTTGTATAGAGGGAAAACTCTCATCCCAAGTTTAACAAATGAACATTCAACAGAGTTTTAGAATCCTCCCTATTCTACTGAGCTGTGATAGTACACAGTCTGGGAATACAGGGTTTTTGGAAGGAGCTCATCGATTGTCTTTTTGAGGTTATTTGGACTCCAGCACTGTTTCTTGTATATGCCGATGTTCATTTTGTATTCTCCACAGCACAAGACATCATACTGAATTAGCCGCTCAATACATTATTTTTTTATTTTATTTTTTCTCTGTTTCTCAGGAAATATTTATCTAGACTCCAGGCAAAATATCCCTACTTCAATGATGGGACCCCCAGGTTATACTCATTTGCCCCCTATGAGCACTACAGCATCCGGCTTGTCAGGTATGTTATGGAGCTACTGAAAGTTTACCTTTTTTATAAGGTAGGTAGGCCAGGTGAACTCCAGCACTCTGATGCACTCACTCTATCAGGCATATGTTCTGGCTTTTGGCCCGCACAAAAATCTGTTGGTCGGCCACATTATTTTCTATCTGGCCTAAAGCCGGCATATATGCCAGGAAGTGGCTGGATCACATTATTGTGAATGGGCATCTGGCAGTGCACAGTGGTATTAAAGGGGTTGTCCAAATAGTATAAAAAAATTGAATATTTACTTTTTTCTCCAGCGCCTGTGCACTGCCGTCCATTTATTCTGTTTAAAACTGTAGCTGTGACCTGTACATCATCGTGCGTGTCACTGATGCAGTTTGCAAACTTTCAGCTGCAGTATGACCGGCCGGCAGTGCAGAGAATGCCTTGGAGAAATGGGTAAATAATAAATAATTATTTACACGCATTTCCAAGGTTTTTAACTATCTGGAACAACCCTTTTAAAGGGGACCTCTCAAGTTCTACTACTGCCTGCTCACGCACCAATCTTATGCTGACAAGATATCTTAAAGCCTGAAAATCCCTTTAACCTCTTAAGGCCGAGATCACACATGTGTCCCCAGTTGTACTCCAGCTATATTTGCGTCAGATATAAATTCAAAATCTACAATTAAAAATGTGAGGAGACGTTTCCAGAGGGTTTTTCCAATTTTAGTCTGACTTTTGAGGGGTTGTCCCATTAAGACAACTGATCCTTTGTCCGAAGGATAAGGTGATAAGTGTCTGATCCAACCTATGCCCCCCCCCCCCTCCTCTCTGTTCAGAAGAACGGGGGTCTGTGCTCCCCAATTTGAACGGAGCAGCTGTCATGTATGTGCCTGCTGCTCCATTTAGCTCAGTGGAGCTGCTGAAATATCTGAGCTTTATAGTTTTAATGCTCTTTTAATAGAATTTACTCATTCTTCTATTTCACTTGTACTATCAGGTAAGATGTGATAATAAATTACACTAATTTTGTATTTTCTGCCTTTGCAGCAAATGCAGCAAATGCCTTAAGACCCTTGTAGTGCTGGGAATGCAGTTAGAGATCTGAGCACTAGTCGCTCTAGGGGCCCACCCATGCAAAGTATTTTGTTAACTGAATTTGGCACAGATCCAACAACAAAAATTGCAAGATGGCTATGCAGATACATTTTGCCATTAAGTGCCCAAAAAAGTTACTTAGTGCCCAGATAGATGTTTGCAGCGTCTGGATAAGTAGATGTATTCAGTGTCTTACTTAATGGATGTTTGCAGTGTGTGTATAAATAGATGCAGGCAGCGTCCAGATAGTTAGGTAGATGTATACAGTGTGCGTATAAATAGGATGTTACAGTGTCCAGATAGATGTATACAGCATCCAGATTAGTAGATGTATTCAGCGTCTTACTGAATTGATGGATGCAGCATGCGGATAGATGGATGTAGCAGCGGGCTGCCTCTGGATAGAGGGATTGGATAAGATTAGAATAGATCAGATCCCATCCCGCTTAGGTAGCCAGTCATTAAAAAGCAGTGACTATGCAAATTCACCTTGAAGAGATACAGAATTATGAATGTTTGTCTGGTGTTTGCTACAACTGTATACCGTTATTCAGGATAAAAAACTAGTTTAGGACATAAAACTGTCATTATGCTTCTGTATCTTTAAGGTCCAGCAGGGGCACACAGCATTAAGGCCTCATGCACATGGCCGTTGTTTTGGTCAGCACCCGAGCCGCAGTTTTTGCGGCTTTGATGCGGACCCATTCACTTCAATGGTGCCGCAAAAGATGCGGACAGCACTCAGTGTGCTGTCCGCATCCGTTGCTCAGTTCCGTGGCCCCGCAAAAAAAACATAACCTGTCCTATTCTTGTCCACACTTTGCGGACAAGAATAGGCAGTTATATTAAAGGCTGTCCGTGCCGATCCGCAAATTGCGGAATGCACGCGGATGCCATCCGTGTCTTGAAGATCCGCGGTTTGCGGACCGCAAAACACAACGGTCGTGTGCATGTAGCCTAAATCTGTATAATGCAGTGCACTCCTGCAAGACGAGCAGTGTCCAGAACGGAGGATCTCGCTCACACACGGAGCATGATTTCCAGACTGCACACACTTGTGTGAATGAGCCCTTATACAGTGTCCAGATACATTAAGGTGCAGTTTAGACAGTGGTCTGCAGTGGTGCAGAGGTTAGTACCAACATCCATAGTGGTATGGGTTGGGTAAGGGTTCTGATACCACAAGGAATATCCACCAACCAAATTTCTAACGGTGCCTTTAGATTTTTGTAAATGTAGGGGATCCTCTGTATTGGCTATACGCATACACAATCATTTTGAAGCAGTAATGCCATGGACTATAAAAGAATATTTATATCTATGTATATTTTTTTTTATTAACAGGGCACCACGGAGTAATGAACCAGCCTCACATGATGCCGTCCTCAAATTTCCACATACGTCGCCCCCTTCCTGCAGATGACATCCAAGATGATTTTGACTGGGACTCTATTGTATAGCGCCATTACAGACACATAGCTCTACTGTCTTGTTACCCCACGTGTTGTTGGTATAAGTGACCATGAATGTGATGTGAAAGAAAAGAGGAAGGTAAAGATATCCAAGTGCGGAGCAAAGCACAAAGAACGTCTGCCACTGATGACAATCAACCCTCTGCGTAGCAGGAGAAATGATATTGATGCTTATGAGTTGACCTGTAATTCAGTGCTCTGCAGCCTGCCGCTCACGGGCTGTTCTCAGAATACAGCCTCCAGTATCTCCTGCTGGGGCATGCTTGCAGTTGTAGTTTTCCGGCAGGACGCAGAGCACCCCTGTGGATCATGTTGGTCTCCCTGACAAGCTGGAGCCGCTCCGATTGTCCCGTGATTCTTGACAGCGTATTCTGCTTTCTGAAATCTTGCAGAATCTCTCTGAGCACTGTCACTTATCTACGTGCATTTCATTATCCCTACCCGGACAGGTGGCATTTTATTTGGGACGCTCTCAGTCCGTTTTGTGTCTATATTTATATGAGCTAGGTGTAGCGCCATTGTGTTGCTCTTCTGTTTAGTTTTTTTTATGTGATTCACGAAGGAATTTTTATTGTTACACTGCCATATAACAAAGCAACCACCATCCGATGACACTGTGACAGTGATTGGCAGAATGTCATTATTGAGATGTCTTATATGTGAGGGGATGTTAAATACATCTGTATGTGACACACACTGCATAGGGGCTTCTCCATTCCTTTTGTTACAATACAAGTTGTCAAAGAAGATTGCCCCTCACTCGCCAAGCGCTGTGTCCTCTTCGTACAGCTAATCGGTGAGGGTGCCAGGAGTCGCACCGCCACTGATCAGATATTGATGACCTATCCTGAGGACAGGCCATCAATA
This sequence comes from Bufo gargarizans, assembly GCF_014858855.1. NCBI lineage: Eukaryota > Metazoa > Chordata > Amphibia > Anura > Bufonidae > Bufo > Bufo gargarizans. Next base: position 642,380,015 of record NC_058081.1, read on the forward strand.
TCCAAATCCCAGAGAACCCCTTTAAGGAGCAGCTGACAGAATATCTCCTTGCAGTGGGATGAACCCCTGCTAGACTGTTCTTTTGTGGTTCCATTCAAAGCTTCATAGATTTCTGTTGCGTTCTGTCCTTTATCATCGGTTTGGTTTCTCCTTCTCCTCTTAACCCCAGACTGGACCGTTACCATCCACTTTTAGTCCTCTTTCACACAAACGAGTTTCCATCCGGGGGCGATCCGTGAAGTAAACGCATAGCATCCGGACCGAATCCTGACCCATTCATTTCAATGGGTCTGTGCACATGATCAGTTTTTACACGTTCAGTAAAAATTGCAGCATGTTCTATATTCTGCGTTTTTTATGCAGCCCTGGCTCCATAGAAGTGAATGGGACTTCAGTGAAAAACTATAGGCATCCGGATGCAATGGGCCAGATTTATCATTAGCTCAGGTCAGAATAATGGAGTGAAAAAGTCTCAAAAAAGTCCCAAAGGCTAAAACTGCGCACAAATTTGCGACTTTTTTCTGCTCTGCACTATGCTCGCCAGTTTTCTGAAAGTGGGCGTGTTTTCTTATGTAAATGAATCTCTAGACAGATTTACTATTGGGACTTTTTTAAAAAGCCGCAAAAAAGTTGCAAAAAAGTCGCAATTTCACTCCAGTGAGGACCATGCTTATCTTATGAGACTTTTTAATAGAACATGCGACTTTTTCATAAAACGTGCGACTTTTTCATAAAGATGTGCGACTTTTGTAAAGCTGCTTACTGACCGATAAACTGCTACCGTCAAACCACATTTATTACAGTCTTAAAGGGCCGATCATGAATCTGACTTGGCTAAAACTGACTTTAGCCATATGTGAAAGTGGAGTGAGCTGTCAGAGTCATGATAAATCTGGCCCAATGTGTTTTCACTGATGTTTGCTAGAAGATGCAGTTTGTAATTATTCATTTTTTTTGTTTGGTTTTTCACTCGTGCAAAAAAAAACACATGAAAATCTGAACTGAATGCAATTGCAGACAAAAAGTAAACTTGTTTGCAAAACAATCCATTTTTTCCTGAATAGATCCTGACACAATCCTTATCGCTTGTGTGAAGGAGGCCTAAATTAGATTACCGAATCAATGACTTGGAGTGGATTGGGGGACTTGTTTTCACATTTGTATGTCCACGTTGTGTGAAAATCGCTGCACTGTGTGTCACTTACTGAAGTGTTCTCACCTTTTACTGCTTATGGTCAGGGGTAGTTGCTGTGGAACTACATGTCCCAGCTTGTGTGCCGTCTTCTTCTAAGAACACGATCTTCTCTCCTGTCTTCATGGTAAATGGGATTTTCTGCAAAGGAACCTTGGATTTTAGGGCCTACTAGTGGTTCCAAACTGTGGCTGTCAGGACCTGCTGGAAGTTGTAGTACTTCAGCAGCTGGCAACCACTTCTTATTATCTGCCATTCAGTACATTTATTAGTGGGTTGGAGTGAAATTCGACATCTGTGGCCACCTTTACCTTGATGGGTAGCTGTCACCGAGAAATTAACGTGTATAAAATGTAAGTACGCTGGGACGTATTCATAAAAAGCGGTTCAAAGTCGTGGCAGAGACTGTAGCAACCAATGAGATTCCAGCTGTCCGATAAAAATGTGGCGATCTGATTGATTGCTATGGGGAAAATACTCTTTATTAAAGGCACGATCCAGGATTCCAAATATAGCGCCATGCCTATCCGTGTTCATTTACATCAATGACGCTGAACTGCAATACCAGGCACTACCCATGTACAGGGGTGACGCTGCTCTGGGACAAGATGCAGTAGTACTACAAATCCCAGCATCCACTTTTAGTAAAGAAAGCTGCTACCATTGCTTGTAGGGTATGCTGGATGAGTGACGCGTAGTCACGGCTCCATACTGCCTGTACTATATGCTCCGCCGTCTCCAATCACTCAGTGCTTCTGTGTTGTCGTTACTTTGTTCATACCTGTGCAATATCGCCATTGCAATATCATTATGTTTACATTTTTAGAGCATATTCCCTAGTCGTCGAATCAAGACTTTTAGACCATCGTATAAATTATTCTCTTATAAATATAGAAGGACAGCCGGGGCACGGGACAATTTATCCATATGCTGGCCTTGTAAACCCCCAGCAACCAATCACAGAGCAGTGTACGAAATGAAAGCCGAGCTCCTGATTGGTTGCAAAGGGCACCAATGCCAGGCAGTCTGGATCAGCAGATGCGTGCCTATCGTGCAATAGGTGCCATCACCTGCCCATGTTATTTTAGGACAGAGATATATGTGTAAATACATAATTTTATGTAACAGTAGGAAATAATGATGATATCATGCAGTTTGCACAGCAGGATTAAAAAATAAAAACTGTACAAGGTATGCAGCCCCAGACCATGGACTGAAAACTTGTAGTTTGCCAGAGCCTTAAAGGGGTTCTCCAGAATTAGAAAAGCATGGCTGCTTTCTTCCAGAAACAGCACCACACCTGTCAACTGGTTTTGCATGGTATTGCATATCGGCCCCAATCACTTAAAGTGGAACTGCACTACCAGCCACAACCCATGGACAGGTGTGGCGCTGTTTCCGGAAGAAAGCAGTCATGTTTTTCTAGATTAGTGTGATTTATTGCTTTATGTCAATCATTTTATTTTAAAGGGAGCTCGTTACCCCCATTAGACTAGGGCTGGCATGCTCAACCTGCGGCTCTCCAGCTGTTGTAAAACGACAACTCCCACAATGCCCTGCTGTAGGCTGTTCGGGCATGCTGGGAGTTGTAGTTTTGCAACAGCTGGAGGGCCATAGGTTGAGCATGCCTGGACTAGGGCATCTGCACAATAAACAACCATAGCTGAGGTAGTCGGTGCCAGGGTAATCACTAAATGACCCTAAAGTGTCAATTAAATAGGTTTTCCCCTCTATTAAAGGGGATGGCCTAGCGCCAACACTGCCTGATCGGTGGAGGTTTGACTGCCATGATCTCCATCCATTACCTGTAATGCCACCCAAGGGGACCATGCTCAGACCCCCACCAATCTAGTAATATCACATACCCAAAAGATGGGTACGCCTCCTTAATGGGCTAGCACCACTCTCTTTCAAGGAATATTTTTGAATTTGTTTTTTAGGATTCATGGTTGTAAATGTCCTTATACCTCTCTGCTCTGTTCGCCAGATGAGAGGACTCCTAGAAGGTGATTTTCCACCTTAGCAGGGCCGTCTGATGGGCACTACTGTCTACTGCAGGCATCAGATTAGGGATGCCTTAAAGGGAAGGTGGCATTGCTTAAACACTGGCTCCCTTTAAAAGGCTTTACAGGGTTAGCCAAACAAGAAATGTAAACTAGATACCCACGCCATATACTCTTGTAGGGTAAGATTGGGTACAGTATACAGTACATCTACTGTAGGGGGAGGCACTATATAATCCTGGATTAGTCCGGGGGGTTCTTCCGTCAGTGAGTGGGCTTTGTGATTTGTGGCCATTGATAAATCAGTGTTGTGATTCCCACCTCCCCCATACCACACCGAGAGGTTCATGCATTTGTGTGGTTTTATGCATTTTGGATAAGCCTCGAGACATCCCCCAACAGAACAGGCCTAGAGAGGCAAGACTAGTACTCCACCATAGTATTTAGTTTTCCAGGTATGTATAATATCAAAATGGTTACATCTAGTAACAGTTCTACTCTAGTCCTTAGGCTGTGTCTGGTACTGCACCTCCCTCGCTTGAATAGGGCTGACCTGCAATACCAAAGAGAACCTGTGGACTGGTGTGGCGTCTGTTCTGCAAATAAAAAGTGACACTTTATTTTTTCTAATCCTGGACAGGCCCTTTCAGTTTCTTGATTTCGATTAATACATTTTATTTTACAGGAGCGCAAATGTTAAATACAAAATACATATTCGTGAGAGTGTGCTGTGCGGGTGGTGTATCACGTGACCCCTCCTCATCCACTCTAAAAACAATCATGTGACAGCCTGCAGACCTAGGAGGAATGGAGCGTGTCACATGCTAATTTTTTGTAGCTGCTGAGTGACATCAAGTGATACACCATGTGACTCCTCGGAACCAATACTGATATTTCAGCCCCTGTTTAGTGTATGTGATTACACTAGTGTAACTCTAGAAAGACATCACACTGATGTCATAGTGACAAGTTAGGCTAAATAGCCGGTTATATCACATAAGACATTATTTCTCAATTGGATTTTTTTATTTTTTATTATTAAGTCTCCTATGTCTAGACATTGCTGTTAGATAGTAGTCATGGCGCTTCCTGGTGTTCATCTGATTCTCTTGCCCAACATTCACCTAATGTGTCCAGTGTCAGTGGTCACACATGCTCAGATCCTCCTGTACCCAAACAGAGGAGTGATCCTTTCTTTTGTGTAGAAGTGCCTTCATCTCACCAGCACAGGATGCATTAGGCACAGGTTTTGAAAGGGAATCAAAGTAGCACAAGGGGGCACCATAATAAATATGCAATGGCAATATCTATACACGGGAGCATTTAATAAAAATGATTCCCATTGAAAAATGTTTGAGTGCTCTAACCTAGAAATGAAAATGATGGGACTAATGCTACATCTCTTACAGCTGAGCTTCCACTGTGGTTGCTTTTTGTCATATGAACAGCACGTCACTACTACCAGGGCTACACTCATCTCTAGCTGCTTTACTGCAGTGTAGGAAAGTAAGGTTTATCCCCCACCCCCTCACACTATATATACCCCTGTAGACAGTATGTACCCCATTAAAGGTGTTGTCCAGGATCAGAGAAATATGGCTGCTTTTATTTTCTTCCAAAAACAGCACCACACCTGTCCACAGGTTGTGTGTGATATTGCAGAGCGGTAATACCCACGGACAGGTATGGTGCTGTTTTTGAAAGACTGCTGCCATTTTATAAACCTGGACCACCCCTTTAAGTCCCTGTTATGCTCCAACAGCAAATGAGGCCTTTTAGTTTTTCCACGTTCTAAGGTGCCATCTCTGTCTCTGCTACACCTGTCACCCCCTTCCTCTATCATTGTATAAGAAGCGAGAGCTGTTCCAGCCAAACCGTACGATCCCAGCATTTGTGGCCCTAGTGAGTCTGTGTCATTGTACGTTCTGTTCATGTAAATAATTCTCTTCTGATTGTCCTGTCCAAGGAGCGCAACTCATGTTCTAGGAAGGGGATTCAATAGGAATAGACTATTTTGATATTGTTCATTTAAGAGGATGATCTATGTGTACATATCTATATTGTATATATGTAATGACAATGGATTTGGCTTTTTTTTTTTTTTTTTTTGTTTTTGTGCAACACTACCTTCCCCCCCGTACTGCTGTTCTACAGTCAGTGTTTTAATGTTTATACTTTTTTTTTGTTATTGCACGGTTTAATACATTTGCTGAAAAAGATGCAGCGCAAACTCTTGTAAAACTGCGGTGCTGTATCATTATGAAAAGTGTCATGGGATTGTTGCTGACGGATGTGATATGCATGGAAGGCACTTAAAAAAAAAAATAATAAAAAAAAAAAAAACATGCTAACAAATTTCTTTTATATCCTGTGATATGGTGGTTGTATTATATTGTATGAATTTATTCCATGTACTACATGGCACCAGTATGTTCTGCACGCTGTATGGAAAACATTCTAATTCTTAAAGGGGTTTTCTGAGACATTTCTACTGATGACCTATCCTCAGGATAGGTCATCAGTATCTGATCGGTGGGGGTCAGACATCCAGGACACCCGCCGATCTGCTGTTTGAGAAGGCAGCGGGGCTTGCAGTAGCGTTGCGGCTTTCCCACAGCTTAGCCTAGGCCATGTGATTTCATGTACACCGGTCACATGGCGTAGGCGCAGCTCAGAACCCCATAGAAGTGAGCTGCAATACCAAGCACAACCACTATACAATGCACGGCGCTGTGCTTGGTGAGCTGACAGAAGACTGCGGTGCTACTGCAAGCTCCCGTGCCTTCTCAAACAGCTGTTCGGCGGGGGTCCCCATTGTCAGACCCCCACCGATCAGATACTGATGACCTATCCACATTTTAGATATTGATTCTTGATGACCTATCCTCCCATTCGCTTGTATGGGAGATGAGCTGCAGTACTCCGACTTGGCTATTACACAGTAGATGACGTCTTCTGCTTCCTGCTCCATCCACTGTTACATGTTCGGAGATTTGCGGCAAACAGCTGTTCGCTGGGGGGGGCGCTGGTGAGGATAGATCATCAGTATCTACAAGGTGGCTGTACAGGTTCAGTAAAACATAGGACCTTTCTGTAAAACTGCTTCACACCTGGCCATGTTTGATGTTAAAGATCAGCTCTATTGAAGTGAATGGGATGAGTTGCAATTAAAGATGAGCGAATTGACTGTGGATGCTTCATCCGAAGTTGATTCGCATAAAACTTCGTTGTAATACTGTACGGAGCGGGAGCTCCGTACAGGTATTAGAATGTATTTGCTCTGATGAGCCGAAGTTATTACTTCGGGAGACTTTGTGTAATAACTTTGTGAATTCATTATTACTGTAAAAAAACCTTGATTTCAGTTCCAAGTGGTACCTTGGAACTGAACCGGAGTTCGGTATCAAGGGTTTTTTACAGTAATAATGAATTCACAAAGTTATTACACAAAGTCTCCCGAAGTAATAACTTCGGCTCATCAGAGCAAATACATTCTAATACTTTACAGAGCTCCCGCTCCATACAGTAATACAACAAAGTTTTACGCGAATCGACTTTGTATGACGCTCATCTCTAGTTGCAACACCACACCCGACTATGGCCAAAAGGTATCGAGAACACAAAAATAAGACCAATTAACCACAGCAATATTATTGGCCCCATACCCTAATTCTCTGTGATTCCTGAGAACCGAACTTAGATCACTAAAAGGTTGGCTACTGGAAGTGGCCTGCTGTGCTCAGGTAAGCACCGCAGCCTCTTCCTCGGCCAGTGAGGTCACGTTCATCAGTCACGGGGCCTTTGTTCAGCTCAGTCCGATTCAAGTGAGTGGCACTGAGCTGCAGTACAAATGATATTGAGGCTAGGCCGTCAATATCAAATTCCTGGATAACCCCTTTCATCTCATAAGACTTGAGCACTGTCAGTTCTTTGTTCTATATTTATATAAAGTTAGATCTTGCTCGACAGTGCTCTTAAAGGGCTATTCCAGTTCCAGCAAATATATTCTTTGCATAAATAAAAAAAAAGTCTAGTTAGAGACTAAGGCCAATAGGCATGATATGGGATGGAAAATGTGTCCTACAAAATTTGGTCCGGATACTTTCTGCATCATGCATTTTCAAGATCACTGATTGCAGTTCATCAACCGGCATAGTCATGGTTTACTTTCTATCCAGGTAATGTGACGGATAGATGCATGGCTCACAGTATACTGTAGTTGTCAGATGTGTCTCTACAAGCCGTTTGTGTCCATCAGGTTTGTGTCTACGGGGAGATCTTTTTCCAAACCTCGTTTGATTACTCTAAATCTCTGACGCCCTACTACTCCTGTGTGTCGGGTTTCCTCTACAAGAACTTTCCATTGGCTTGAATGCATTAAGATCACAAACAGAGAACAGAAGAGGATTGTACGAGTAGAGGACGTTAGGAGGAGAAAAAAAAAACATTAGGTAAGTGGTTTTGCTGCACGGTAAAAGTATTGATTGGCTGGGTGGATTGTTTCAGAGTCTGGTCGTCCTAAACCTTTTAGCTAGTCGTATTCGGTTACATTCACACAAATGGCCACTATAAAACAAACACTGTGCATCCGTTTTCCTGCCGTCTATTTTTAATATCCATTTTTAAGCGCCAGCCAGTGTTGGCCATGTTATGGATACTGCTGAACGCGCTGCGCTCCCCTGTTTCCGTAACTCCCATGGCAGTGAATTGGAAGTATGCAAGCAGTGTCGCCCCCGAGTCACCGGAAAATTGGCTATGAGAGTTAGGGCTCATGTACACGAATGTGTGCCGGCCAGGCCCGTATTGCGGCCCGCAAATAGCAGGTACGCAATATACAGGCACGGCCATTTGTGCATTGCATCTGGGATGCGGACCCATTCACTTGAATGGGTCTGCAGTCCGGATGATACGGTGTGGAACAAAGGCACGGAAGCTGTATGGAGTGCTTTGGTGGTTTTATATCAGTGTCTCCGCACCCCCAAAAAAAAAAGAACATGTTCTACTTTTTTGCGGTGCGGACAGATCACGGACTCATTTAAGTTGAATGTGTCTGTATCCATCTGTGGCAGCCACAGAGATGGTGCTCATGCATTGGGGACCGCAATTTGCACACGTTTGTGTGCATGAGCCCTTAAAGAAACAGCGGAGCGCAGCCAGATGTTTGAGTAACTCCAGTCACTCCTCCCACTCATATCACCTCCTGCTGTTTTTTTTTTTCTCATTTCTTTGTCCTGCTCACTTTCATCCTTCAACTGCCTCCTGAGTTGTTAAGGATGAGAAAGCTGCAGCAGAAAGGACACTCTCCTTCAGCTCTTGATATAAATCCAGCAGAGCAATAAATGGGGAGATCTCTAGATCCATGTGAGGTACAAGGCTGGTTCTAGGTTTGTTAGAAAGAGACTGTCATGTCCTATATGATGTCTAACGTTCATTTGTTACATTAGTCATGGGATAACCCCTTTAATACAAGGCACTTACTAATGTTTAGTGATTGTCCATATTGCCTCCTTTGCTGGTTGCATTCATTTTTCCATCACATTTTATACTGCTCGTTTCCATGGTTATGTCCACCCTGCAATCCAATAGTGGTGGCCGTGTTTGCACACTATAGGAAAAAGCTCTGGCCTCTCTGGTGGCTGGGAGCGCGCATAGGCTGGAGTTTGTCCTATGGTGTGAAAGCATGGCCGCTACTGCAGGATCGCAGGGTGGTCGTAACCATGGAAACTAGAAGTGTATAAGAAGATAAAAAAAAAAATGATTCAGGGCCAGCAAAATGGCAATAACAATACATTAGTAAGTGCCTTGTATTCCTTTTTTTCTCTTTACCCATGACGGCACCACGAGAGAGAGGATCCGCCCCCCACAGACAGGAAACCTACAGAATAAAAGGGCGGACACTCTCCTCCCAATTAAGTGTGGTTTCCTGTCTCCGGGGAAGCCTGCCGTTTTCTTTCCTTACAGGCCTTCCCTCTGGCGGTGCTCCCATGGCTGCTATCCCCTTAATACCTGCGGTCCTGAAGCTAGGAGAGGCATCTGCAGGATGCTTCGGGGACGGGCAGAGGCACAGCGAATCCCCGGAGGGGCTGATGTGTGCTGGGTCTTGCGGTGCCTGAGGATTGTTGAGGCACAAACGCCGATACCAGGGGGAGGAGGAGGAGCTTCCGGCAGAGTGCCGAGGAAGTCCTTTCCGGTAACGTGATCGGCGTGCTGCGTCAGCCGTGACGTCATCAGGATGCGCGTATTAAAAGGTGCGCTGTTTTTTGTTTTTTTTTAACTGGCGTCCGGCACAGGCTATTGCAGGAGAGTGTTCAGGGGCTGCCAGCTGCTACACCATGGAGGAGGTCAAACTCACCGAGGAGTCTGTGGTCCCTCCTCCATTGGTACCTCTAAAGGGGTGAGTGTTCTGGGCTTTTAGCTTAGATTTTGTGTGCTGATACACTTGTACTGATGTTTTGCAGAATAAACCTAGGAAGGTGGTGTCTAAAAAGAGGCATAAAGAGTGTGCTCTATGTAAAGCGGTCTGTCTTCTGACTGGGAGAAGAAAATGTGTCAGCCGTGCATTGATAAAACAGTGGCAGAAGAGTCACCATCTTTTTATAAATGTCTTCAGCAATTGGGTTAGATTGGAGGTCAATTCTACCCTATCGTCCAAGAAGGTGGGGGAGAAAGACCCTAGAATGAAATGCAGATAGTCGACACAAGAGCAATTATCATCTGATTCAGATGAAGAGATTAATTCTTCCTTATTTGGGCATTCTAGCAACTCTTCCCTGTCATCCGCTGAAGAAGGGGAAATTAGCGGCAGGCTGTGCTTTCCATGGAAGATACAGAGAAACTCCTGAAAGCTGTGCGTTCTACTATGGGCATGGAGGAGATAAGAGCCCAGGTCTATACAGGACATTATGTTTGGGGGACTGGAATCTCGACACCACAGTACTTTCCCAGTTCATAAAAATGTTACCGCCTTAATTAAGGCAGAGTGGAGAAAGCCTAATAAAGGGGTTTTTATCTCAAAGAATCTCAAACTAAAATATCCATTTAAGGAGGAGGACTGTGCGGTCTGGGATAAAGCTCCTAAGATAGACATGGCAATCTCCAAAGTCTCCAGGAAAACAGCATTGCCCTTTGATATGGGAATGTTAAAGGATCCATTAGATAAGAAAGCAGACACTTTTCTTAAAGGAGCTTGGGAGGCCTCAACTTCCTCCTTTAGACCGAGCATAGCTTATACTTGTATAGCCCGTTCTCTTATAGTATGGTTGTCAGAGTTAGAGGACCAACTAAAGAATAGATTCCCTAGAGAGGAGATTCTAGCATCCCTGCCAACAATAAAGGCGGCAGCCGACTTCCTGGCAGACGCCTCTGCCGATTCTGTCAGACTGGCAGCAAAGTCTGCCGCTTTGTCTAATTCAGCACGCAGGGCTCTTTGGCTGAAGAATTGGGTTGGCGACCTTCCATCAAAGGACAAGCTATGCGGTGTCCCTTGTGAAGGGGAATACATTTTTGGGCCTGCACTGGATGATTTATTAGACAAAGCGGCCGATAAAAAGAGCAGATTTCCAGGATTTCAGAGTTTCTTCCCTTCTAGGAATAAGTTCAATAGTTCCTTTCGTCCCTTCAGAGGTGGTCAGGGGTCAGATAAGAAGTCCAGAGAAGATAGATTTCGTAACCAAAGGAAGGGTAGAAGTTTTTTCTTCAATCAGTCCTTTTGGGGACAAAAAGAAACAAGATCAACAATGACGCCAGAGGACAGGTGGGGGGCAGATTAAGAAATTTATTTCATGCCTGGTCCCAAATTTCCTCAAGTCTGTGGATTCTGGACACCATTCTCAATGGATTAGAGTTAGAATTCAGTCATACCCCTCTAGTAAGATTCTTACCTACAAAAGATCAGCCCTCAACATTAGGTGTTTCTGCTATGGAAAGCGAAGTTCAAAAATTTATAGAAAAATCTGTTTTAATCCCAGAAAAAGATAGGCGAAGGATATTACTCCCCCTGTTCCTGGTAAAGAAACAAGATGGCTCATTCAGGACAATAATAAACTTTAAAAAAAAAATTACCTTTTTCTTCAGATAAAGAAATTCAAGATGGAGACTATAAAATCTGTCATAAACCTACTCTTCCCTCGCTGCTTCATGGCAGTGCTAGATCTCAAAGATGCATCCCGATTTTATTCAGAACATCAGGTTCCTAAGAGTTGCTGTCAAAGTAGGAGGTCGGTTGAGGCATTTTCCGTTCCAAGTTCTACCGTTTGGCCTTTCTATGGCCCCAAGGATTTTTACAAAAATCATCGCAGAAATGTCAGCTCATATAAGGGAGAAAGATGTCCTTTTCATACCGTACCTGGACGATTTCTTAATTGTAGGAGAAACAGAATATGCTTGCAAGATGGCAGTACAGATTGTGTTAGAGATCCTAGACAAGCTAGGTTGGATTGTAAGCCAAGAAAAGTCAAGGCCATGTCCCACCAGGAAACAGTCAATTCTGGGGTTGATTTTAGACTCTTCATGCCAGAAATGTTTTCTACTGGAAGAGAAGGTAACTCTCATCCAGAAAAAGATCAGGCATCTGATCAGGAATCCAGTGGTCACATTAAGGAAAGGAATGTCTGGATAGATTGGAGGCTTGGGCAGATAAGTGGCAGATGAGGTTTAACACTGACAAATGTAAAGTTATGCACATGGGAAGGAATAATGCAAGTCACCCGTACATACTAAATGGTAAAACACTCGGTAACACTGACATGGAAAAGGATCTAGCAATTTTAATAAACAGCAAACTAAGCTGCAAATAACAGTATCAGGCAGCTGCTGCCAAGGCCAATAAGATAATGGGTTGCATCAAAAGGGGCTTAGATGCCCGTGATGAGAACATAGTCCTACCACTTTACAAATCGCTAGTCAGACCACACATGGAGTACTGTGTACAGTTCTGGGCTCCAGTGAACAAGGCAGACATAGCAGAGCTGGAGAGGGTCCAGAGAAGGGCAACTAAAGTAATAACTGGAATGGGGGACTACAGTACCCTGAAAGATTATCAAAATTAGGGTTATTCACTTTAGAAAAAAGACTGAGGGGAGATCTAATTACTATGTATAAATATATCGGGTCAGTACAGAGATCTCTCCCATCATCTATTTATCCACAGGACTGTGACTGTGACGAGGGGACATCTTTTGCGTCTGGAGGAAAGAAGGTTTGTACACAAACATAGAAGAGGATTCTTTACGGTAAGAGCCGTGAGACTATGGAACTCTCTGCCTTAGGAGGTGGTGATGGTGAGTACAATAAAGGAATTCAAGAGGGGCCTGGGTGTATTTCTGGAGTGTAATAATATTACAGGATATAGCTACTAGAGAGGGGTCGTTGATCCAGGGAGTTATTCTGATTGCCTGATTGGAGTCGGGAAGGAATTTTTTATTCCTCTAAAGTGAGGAAAATTGGCTTCTACCTCAGTTTTTTTTTTTTGCCTTCCTCCTGGATCAACTTGCAGGATAACAGGCCGAACTGGATGGACAAATGTCTTTTTTCGGCCTTATGTACTATGTTACGATCCTGGGATCACTCAAATCGTGTATTCCGGCTGGGCGCAGCTTTACTCAAGGGCCCTGCAGTGGGAGATTTTGTCTCGCTGGGAGAAGAACAATTCTCTAGAGAAAAAAAAGAAAATCTCAGATGGTACTCTCCAGAACTTGGCTTGGTGGCTGCAGAGGGAGAATCTAGTTCAAGGAGTACCATGGAAGCTAGAAGACTTAGTATGCCTAACTACAGATGCGAGTCCCTGGGGGTGGGGTGCGCACATTCAGGAAATTTCACTTCAGGGTCAGTGGAGCAGTGGGTCTTCCAACCTGAAAGAATTAACAGCTGTTCGCCTGGCAATGGATTCTACTCTCCCAAAGATAAGAGACAAAAATTTAAGGGTTATGACAGACAACAGAACAGTTGTATCATACCTGAACAAGCAGGGAGGTACGGTACGAGGTGCAGGACTCTAATGCAGGAAGCCAGGAAGATGCTCTTCCTGGCAGAAAGAGAAGGTGCATCAATATCGGCGGTACATATAAGAGGTGTGGACAACAAACAAGCAGACTTTCTCAGTCGTCACCGTCTCTCGGGGGGAGTGGGCTTTAGATCCTTCCATCTTCAGAGATAACAGCCCTCTGGGGACAGCCAGAGAGAGATTTATTTGCTACTCACCAGAACAAGAGAGTTCTAATGTTTTTTTCCCTAGATCCAGCGGGATTCCCCTGTGGGAATAGATGCTCTGGTACAGAAATGGAACTTTCCCCTGGCCTATGCATTTCCTCCTCCTTCCCTTGATTCCTCGCGTGTTACGAAAAATCAGGGAAGACAGAGCAAGGGTCATTCTCATTGCTCTCTTTTGGCCAAGGAGATCTTGGGTCACGTGGCTGCGGATCATGTCAATATTGGAGCCATGGGTTCTTCCAGAGATCCGGGGCCTGCTGAGCCAGGGTTCAGTAGTTCATCCAGACCTAAGAAATCTCCACCTAACTGCCTGGAACTTGAGAGGTTCCTGTTAAAAAGGAAGGGATTCTCCAATGCTTTGATCTCTACCCTTCTTAAATGTAGAAAGTAAGTAACTGTTGCCATATATGCTAGGGTGTGGCAGAAATTTTTAGGTTTTGGGCTTATCCAGATAAATTAAATTCCATCTTCAGTGCCCATTTAATATTGGAATTTCTTCAAAAGGGTCTGAACCTGGGGCTTGCAAGTAATACCTTTTAAAAGTTCATGTCTCAGCCCTTTCAGCTCTGTTTAATCATAACATTGCGGGATGCCCGTAGGTTTCAAGATTCTTTAGGGCAGTAGAGCGTTCTACCCCAATAGCACCAGCTAGACCTCCCCCTTGGGATTTGGACCTAGTCTTAAAAGCCCTAACTCGCCTCCCATTTGAACCAATTGAATCCAATTCTGTCAAAAACCTCACCTTGAAGTTATGTTTGCTAATAGCTTTAACTTCTGCCCGCAGAGTGAATGAGATCCAGGCCATCTCTATCAATCTCCTGATCCGGCTTTCCTACCAAAAGTAGTTACCAAATTTTATAGATCCCAGGAGATTATTATTCCGACTCTTTTTAAGAATCCCAGGTCAGAAGAAGAGAAATCCCTTCATTGCCTGGATGTCAGGAGGACATTAACTATCTTGCACAAAAGATTGGCGCAGAACTTCTTCGCTCTTTGTTCTCTTTCAGTGTGAATAAGGGTGGCGTGGCCTCTAAAAGCTCCATTGCTAGATGGATTGTCTCTATCTCTTTGGCCCCTTTCACACGGGTGAGTTTTCCACGCGGGTGCAGTGCCTGAGTTGAACGCATTGCACCCGCACTGAATCCGGACCCATTCATTTCTATGGGGCTGTTCACATGAGCGGTGATTTTCACGCATCACTTGTGCATTGCGTGAAAATCGCAGCATGCTCTATTTTGTGCGTTTTTCACGCAACGCAGGCCCCATAGAAGTGAATGGGGCTGCGTGAAAATCACAAGCATCCGCAAGCAAGTGCACGATTTTCACGCACGGTTGCTAGGAGACTATCGGGATGGAGACCCGATCTTTATTATTTTTCCTTATAACATGGTTATAAGGGACAATAATAGCATTCTGAATACAGAATGCATAGTACTATAGGGTTGGAGGGGTTAAAAAAAAAAAAAAAAAATTTAACTCTCCTTAATCCACTTGTTCACGCAGCCTGGCTTCTCTTCTTTCTTCAGGACCAGGGTAAAGGACCTGTGGTGACGTCACTGCGCTCATCACATGGCCCGTCACATAATCCATCACTATGGTAAAATATCATGTGACGGGCCATGTGATGAGCGCAGTGACGTCACCACAGGTCCTTTACCCAGGTCCTGAAGGAAGACGACAGAAGAGATGCCGGCTGCGCGAACAAGTGGATTAAGGGGAGTTAAATTATTTATTTATTTTTAACCCCTCCAGCGCTATTTTACTAAGCATTCTGTATTCAGAATGCTATTATTTTCCCTTATAACCATGTTATAAGGGAAAATAATACAATCTACAGAACACCCAACCCGAACTTCTGTGAAGAAATTTGGGTTTGGGTACCAAACATGCCGATTTTTCTCACACGCGTGCAAAACGCATTACAATGTTTTGCACTCGCGTGGAAAAATCGTGCATTTTCCCACAACGCACCCGCATCTTATCCGGGCAAAAAACATGATGCCCGTGTGAGAGGCCTTTGTCTTATCTTTCCTCTGGTGTTTCCCCTGCTGTGGGGCTGAAGGCACACTCTCTACCAGGGCGGTGGCCACCTCCTCGGCCGAAAGATCCTCTGTCCCTATAGAGGATATTTGCAGAGCCACCACCTGGTCGTCTCCCTCTACCTTTTTTTTTTTTTTAACACTACTGTCTGGATCTGAATTCTTCTCCTTCTGGTTCCTCCTTTGGTGAAAAGGTTCTCCTTTCTACTCTCCCATCCTGATTTTTTCCTTTGGGAATGCTCTCATGGTGCTGTCATGGGTGAAGGAAAAAATTATGATTACTTACCGGTAATTTGATTTTCCAGAGCCCATGACAGCACCCTTATATTCCCTCCCTGTTGGGGTTTTCTTTTTCTGTGTGTTCGTTCTGTATTCACACGGTGTAGCATAATAATAAAAAAATATATAAAATAAAATATATATTTAAATGTTTATCTAACAATATGTTGGTGGCCTTCCTCCGGTGCTTGGATATCACACTGAATTGGGAGGAGAGTGTCCGCCCTTTTATTCTGTAGGTTTCCTGTCTGGGGGGGCGGATCCTCTCTCTCGTGGTGCTGTCATGGGCTCTGGAAAATCAAATTACCGGTAAGTAATAATCATTTTCTCTACATGATAAATGCTATTTGCTGAAGCAAGACAACCCCCTTGTGCCTCTTCTTAACACTACAGATAGAGGATTAATTTGCATAAAATGTCAGGGGTTTGTGAAAATGTTGGTAGCCTAAAAAAAACTGCAAAAAACTGTTTGTAACAGTCATGATAATGGATGTCTCCTTAAAGGGGTTGTCCCATTTGAACAGTTATAGGCCTATTAATGGGATGTTCCATAAATATTCAGTAGATGGAGATCTCAATTCTGGGACCAGCCATGAATGGAGAGCACACTGCACATGCATGGCGCTCTCTGTTCACTGCTATGGGACTTCCAAAAATATCCAAGTGTTCTCACTTGGATAATTTTAAAAGTCCTAAATCAATGAATAGCGAGGCGGCTAAGAATGGAGGCGTCTTCTCTATTCAATGCTATGGGACTTCCAAAAACAGCTGAGCGCACTTGCTCATTTCATTTTTAGAATTGCTATTGCACTGAAAGGAGAGGATGGGGCTTATGTGTGGCATGCTCTCCATTCACGGCAGGTCTGCACCTATCGGAAATATACCGCACTTCCTATTGCTATGCCACAAGTGTCCAGATGGGAATACCCTTTTAAATGGGTATTCCCACCTTCACAGATTTGCCATTACTTTTTGGGGGTTGACCTCTGGGACTCCCATCCATTTTAGAGAATGGAGTGCAGTACAGGTTTAGTGCTGTCTCCCCTTAAGTGTTTTAGGGTATTTTCACACTAGTGGCAGGACGGATCCGACAGGCTGTTCACCCTGTCGGATCCGTCCTGCCGCTTTTTCGCCATGGGGTCGGGGGCGGAGCTCCGGCGCAGCACGGCAGTGCGCGGCGAGAGGCCGCCGGACTAAAAAGTCGGACATGCAGTACTTTTAGTCCAGCGGCCTCTCGCCGTGCTGCGCTAGAGCTCCGCCCCCCATCCCCATTATAGTCAATGGGGACGGAGTGGCAGTCCGGCGGCACGCAAAATAGCGGCAGGACGGATCTGACAGGGTGAACAGCCTGTCGGATCCATTCTGCCGCTAGTGTGAAAGTAGCCTTACCCTGGGCACCCACTGTGCAGGGAACTGCAGCACTGCTCTGTCCACGAGAACGTGTCCGACTGCAGTCCGCTTTATAGTTGTTGCCTCTTCATTCTCAGGATTGATTATTGCAACAAATAGTCACACTGTCTGAATTTTTTGAGTATCTATATATACCAGGGGTGCACAACCTGCAGCTTGGCCACATGAGGTGAATTGTCCACAGAGTAAATTCCACTGAGTTCACCCTCTGCATTGCAAAGGGTAAAATTCACAGCATAAGGATACATTCACATGACTGTATGCGTTTTGCGGTTCGCAAAAAAAAAACTGTTTTTGCAGACCCATTGAATTGAATGGGTCTGCATCCTATCTGCAAAAAAAAAAACAACGTAACGGACACAGAAAGAAAATACGTTTGTGTGCATGAGCCCTAAAGCTGACATGCTGCAGATAATCCGCACCGGGGGCCAATTTACACAATTTTTATTTATTTTTTTCATTCCGTGTTTGAGATTTCTTTAAAATCTCATCCACGTTGCTGGTACTGTAAAATGCTGCAAATGTGCCACAGGCCAATTAGCAGCATTAAAGGGAACCTGTCACCGGGATTTTGTGTATAGAGCTGAGGACATGGTTTGCTAGATGGCCCCTAGCACATCCGTAATACCCAGTCCCCATAGCTCTGTGTGCTTTTATTGTGTAAAAAAAAAAAGATTTGATACATATGCAAATTAACCTGAGATGAGTCCCGGTGACAGGTTCCCTTTAACACCCTGTGTGAAGTTACCCACAATGCACACTTGGCAGATTTACTGCAGAAATTTTCGCATCCCAAAAGTCCACTCTGTACATGTGAATGGCTTCCTTCAGAAATGTCTGCTACAAAACTGCTCTGTGTGAATATAAACTAAGGGGGTCATTTACTATCCAGATATACGCCTTAAGGTTATAGTGACGGAGAAGGGGGCGGGGCGGCAGGCCCGTTTCAATTAATCATTTTCTCTACGCCTGGCGCTGGACACACCGAAGTTATTTAGAAGCCGGCTCCTCTTCATAACTTAAGCGGATCCACAGCCAGCTATAAGAGTTATTAAGATCTGTGTCTAAAACGCTGGTCTTAATAAATGACCCCTTAACATGTAAATGTCATGTTTTCATTAAAAAGATCTATTTTGGCATATGTTACTGCTGCAGCAGCATTATGCATAAAGCAAGGTTTCGTTTCTTTACATACTACTGTTTTCCTTGAGCTTTTCCCTTAGTTATGGCTGTTCTGAACCCTACAATATGAGGATCTTCTGCCAGTTCACTGAGGCCAAAACTGCTTTCCCTCACTTCACATACACACTTGCTATAGCCAGCAGCTCCCTGCCAGCCAATCAGATTGGATTACTGAGAGACACGCCTCCTCACTGTGAAGCATAATGCAGGCATTCACTGCCCCTCTGTCTTCTGTTTATACTAAAGGGAAGACAGACAGGCCCTAGCAAGTGTCTTTTAAGGGACCAGTGGAAAGGGACAGGAGACATTAATGAAAGCTGTTATTATAAGGTAATTACAGATCTTTTGACAATCATTGACAGACTAACTCGGTATACATGCCTAGCGCTAATAAACTAGCAAATAAAAAAAATATGACAATTACACTTTAAGGCCTCTTGCACACGACCATGAGCTGGCCGGGTCCATGCTGCAGACCGCAAATTGCGGGCACGGACCGCGGGGCAGCCGCATGCGGATCGCGGACCCATTCACTTGAATGGGGTTCGCGATCCATCCGTTCTGCAAAAACATACAAGTTCTATATTTTATTTTATTTTTTCAGAAAGGATCCCCACGGAAGCACTCCGTAGTGCTTCCATTAGGTTCCGTTCAGTGCTTCCGTTCCGCACCGCATCTCCGGATTTGCGGACCCATTCAAGTGATGGGTCATGTGATGTTTTTTTATAGAGCTGGTTGTTGTGGACGCGGCGATACCTAATATGTATATTTTTTTATGTATTTCACTTTAGCACAATAATAGCAGTTTTGAAATAGAAAAATGTATGTTTTAGTGTCTCCATGTTCTGAGAGCTATAGTTTTTTTTATTTTTTGGGCGATAGAAAAAAAAAGTGAATGGGTTCACATTCCTGATGCAGAATGCACACGGCCAGTGCCCCGTGTATGTGGGCCGTAATACGGCCACGGCGGGGCAACGGCCATGTGTAAGAGGCCTAAGAGTTTGATTGCAGCCCTTGAGAGTGGTGGTTTGACAATGTGGCCTTTGGACCAGAAAATTCTGTGCCACCCCCTGGACTGTGCCAAAATTAAACTGTACGACTGGAAAAAAAAAACATCAAGTAGCAGCCATGATTTTTTTATTTTTTTATTTACACATTTCACAAAAAAACAGTAATGATGTAAAAAAATACTGCGTCTGCAACATAAAAATGGAAATCACTAGTGAAATGATTCACTTTATTGGTCCATCCAACCGTAAGCAATAAATTAGATATATTCTTTTTCCATATATTTAGCAGCAGGAATGTCTCATCTTAGCTCTTCAGGTATTGATGAACCACTATTTGCAGCCCTTGGCTGGTAGAACATGCTAGGAGTTGTAATCCAGCAACAACGGAAGAACAAGTTTGTACACCCTGCATTATATAGGTACTGTATATAGATAATTTCTCTCTGCATGCTATGAAAATACTCTGCTCTGTTTTATGGCTTGAAGGTGGACTGTAGCTCTTTGAAGGCAGCCTTCCTCTGCTCCTTCTCTTCTGCCTGTCTCTTCTTCTCCTCTTGTTCGGCTTTGATTTCCTGCTCGAATCGGCTGCCATGATTGATGGCCTGTACCTTGGTGCATAAAACAAAATCCACAGTTGTAGACAGGGTATATGTTCCATAGATGAGCAGCTGCAGATTTACATGGTATAAGCTTTTTCTAATGTATATATTTATAAGAGGAAACCACCAAATATAGTAGAGGAATGTTCCCTGTAGACTGAACCTGTGCCCACGTTTACAATTTACACAGAATTTCGTCCAGGTCTGAAAAATGAAGAATAAAGACTGTTTACATCAGTGTCCTGGTTCCCAGTTATAAATGAAGCCATGACGTAGTGGCCGATCTGTCACACTATGGCTTCTGACTAACCCCATTACTTTCAAATGGAGTCTATCGCAAAATGTAAAGATTTTCTGCCCCCAAACAGGAGCGGTGTATCCATGATAGCGCAGGATCCCACTACCTTAGGCCTCATGCACACGACTGTTGTGTGCATCCGCGGCCGTTGTTCCATTTTCCGTTTTTTTTCTGCGGACCCATTGACTTTCAATGGGTCCGTGGAAAAATCGGAAAATGCACCGTTTGGCATCCGCGTCCGTGATCCGTGTTTCCAGTCCGTGAAAAAAATATGACCTGTCCTATTTTTTTCACGGCCAACGGTTCACGGACCCATTCAATCAAGGATGCACACAAGATTGTCGTCCGTGATCCGTGTCAGTTTTTTCCTATCATTTTAAAGGCAAACTTGACTTAGATTATTTTTTTCATTTTTCATGTCCATTTTTCAGCAATATTCTTGGGATGTCATGTGTGAATCGCTTTCTTGAGGTCATGGCACAGCATCTCAATCGGGTTGAGGTCAGGCCCAAACCATGATGCCCCCACCACCATACTTCACAGTTGGGATGAGGTTTGGATGTTGGTGTGCTGTGCCTCTTTTTCTCCACACCTAGGGCCAGATTTATCATTAGCTCAAGTCAGAATAATGGAGTGTAAAAGTCGCAAAAAAATGCGCAAACGCTAAAACTGCGCACAAATTTGTGACTCTTTTTCTGCTCTGCACTATGCTCGCCAGTTTTCTGAAAGTGGGGGTATTTTCTTATGTAAATGAATCTCTAGACAGATTTACTATTGGGACTATTTAGTAGTGAGGACCATGCTTATCTTATGAGACTTTTTAATAGAACATGCGACTTTTTCATAAAAACGTGCGACTTCTGTAAAGCTGCTTACTGACGGATAAACTGCTACCGTCAAACCACATTTATTACATTCTTAAAGGGTTTCTACCACTTTGATTTCACATAATTAGGTGTCGGACACTAGCGATCCGCTAGTGTCTGCTCTGCCAAACAATCCTGCTATAATAGGTTTTGGGGCAGCCGTTTACCTAAAAAAAAGAACTTATATTGATATGCTAATGACCCTCTAGGTGCTATGGGGGCGTCATTAGCACCTAGAGGATCGGTCTACCTTCACAAGATGCCGCCGCCCAGCGCGTCACTCCAGCCCGCCCATCTCCTCCGGAATGCGATCAAATGGACGACTTCACGTATCTGCGCCTGCGCCGATGGACAATTTGTCTTACCGTGGACTGATGAACAGCAAGGCTTTTGGAGATACTTTTATAACTCTTTTTAGCTTTATGCAAGTCAACAATTCTTAATCGTAGGTCTTTTGTGCGAGGCATCATTCACATCAGGCAATGCTTCTTGTGAAAAGCAAACCCAGAACTGGTGTGTGTTTTTTATAGGGCAGGGCAGCTGTAACCAACACCTCCAATCTCATCTCATTGATTGGACTCCAGTTGGCTGACACCTCACTCCAATTAGCTCTTGGAGATGTCATTAGTCTAGGGGTTCACATACTTTTTCCCCCTGCACTGTGAATGTTTACATGGTGTGTTCAATAAAAACATGGTAACATTTAATTATTTGTGTGTTATTAGGTTAAGCAGACTGTGATTGTCTATTGTTGTGACTTAGATGAAGATCAGATTACATTTTATGACCAATTTGTGCAGAAATCCATATCATTCCAAAGGGTTCACATACTTTGTCTTGCAACTGTAGTTCTTGTAGGTAATATCCTGCCTACAAATGGCAATTTTTGGTGCAGCATAAAAGATGTGAAATTGGAGTATTTCATGTTCTAAAGCAGCTGAATCTTTTATTGTTAGAAATAGGCGCTCTGTATTAATGTTGTAATACGTACCATGGAAGGGCTCAGTCGCGTCTTGTCCAGGGACCTATAATGCTTATCTGTCTAGGTGGAAGTTATGGATGGTGCACCATCTTACATTCACACAACTGTATCTGCTTTACAACCCTCAAAATGTAGATACTGGCTGTGTGCATCCCGCACTTTTCGCGGGCCCCATTGTCAAAATGGACAAAAATAGGACGTGTTCTTATCATTTGCAGCACGGCCACATGGATGCGGACAGAACAACGATGACATTTTTTTTGCAGCCCCATAGAAATAAATAGGTTCACGTGCTATCTGCAAAAAATGTGCATGGACCCAGACCGAAAATATGGTCGTGTGAATGCGGCCTTGTGAGAAATTTCTAATACAACTCGATCCCTTTAAAAAAAAAAAAAAATCTATTTCCTATTTTTTAACTGGTCATATAGGCTTATGTTCTTTTCCATATTATTATTATTTTTTTGTGTATATGCATGATTTTCATTTACATGTGGTCCCTGGGTCCCTCCTGGCATTATAAAGCAGCAGCGCATGGACTTCATTGTAAAGCTCAGACTTCCTATGGTAATTCATCCCGTCTGATCTCTAATATCCTGGACACTTTTATGGTGTTTTGGCTTTTATATTTTAAATTTTTTTGCTGCGATTTCTGATTTTATTGTATGTGTCAGGATGCAGCGCGGATAGCTCACTTTGCATTTATTTTATATAATTTTTTTTTATTTTTTTTTATAAAACGTATGTTTGTAGGCGGCAGTGACCGATGGCGTATTTACATGGGACTATAATCAAAAACTACTGTTGTTTGCTTCCAGTCATCAGCCTGTGTGAAACAGCCATGAAATGTAACTTTTCATAAGCAAGTCAATGGCATAAGTGTGGATAGTCACAGTCAGGGGCGAAAAGAAGTGGGGTCAGGTATTGGGGAGCAGCACAACACCATACTTGCGTTTCTCCTAATGTATAGATTAACCCAGATAAAAACAGTATTGAGTGCCTCTTTGGCTCCATTCACACGGCCGTAGTGTATTGTGGATCCGCAATAAACCCGGCCGGCAGCCCCATAGAAATGCCTATTCTTGTCCGCAATTGCGGTCAAGAATAGGACATGTTATATTTTTTTTCCGGAGCCGCAGCCCGGAAGATCGGCAGCGCGCTCCGGAAATGCGAATAGCACACTGTGTCCTGTCTGCATCCATTCCGTCCCCGTAGAGAATGAATGGGTCTGCACCCGTTCCGCAAAATTGGGGAACGGATGCGGACCACAATTGCGGACGTGTGAATGGAGCCTAACAGTTTGTATCAGAGCTACTGGTTTTATCCATAAATAATTTAACTGGGGTGAATCTTTTAGTTTGGCACTGTGCTTTTCCCCATCACTGGAACCTGCTTCACCCCTGATTTGGGAAGGGGATCCTCGGCCTAAGTGGACTCGTACTATACTTGTTTCATACTTTATCTGTGTTTTTTTTTTTAAGAAGTTCTGTTCTAGGTCTTCTCCGGCGTTAAAATCTTACAAACCAGTTTACCTTTGCCTCAAAGAAGCTCTTGGCTCCTTTCACACCCTCAATTGAAACATCGATTTCTGAGAGTCGCGCAAGAGCATGCAACCCGCTGTCCTCTTCCAGTTCCCCTGCTGCTGCTTTGCGGAAAATTAAAAGGAACTGCAAGGAGAGAAGAAATAAAAAATTTAATAAAAAGCAAGAGCCAAAACTACAAGAAAAATATTCTAAGTAGAAAAGGACAATAACATCATTAGAGCTTTCAGTGTGGATAAAGGCTAGGTCTACACGACGACATTTGTCGCATTAATGTCGTGCAACAATTTTTATAATGGTAGTCTATGGTGTCGCACTGCGACATGCGACTGCGACAGTCGCAGAAAATCCATTCGAGATGGATTTTTCTGCCACTGTCGCGTCGCAGTCGCAGCATGTCGCATGTTGCAGTGCGACACCATAGACTGCCATTATAAAAATTGTCGCGCGACATTAGTGCAACTAAATGTCGCGCGACAAATGTTGCGCCCTATCTGTCGCGCAACAAATGTTGTCGTGTAGACCTAGCCAAAGATAGGAATCTGCATGCATCATATGTAGAGGGGGAGTGAAGCTGGAAGAGTCACTTGTACAGAAGGATCTGGGTGTACTTGATCATAGACTAAATAGCAGCATACAAAGTCATGCAGCCGGTCCTAAAGGTCCTTTCACGTGCACCAATGTTATAGGCAATTATTTGATAGTCAGAGGAAGAGCTGCATTTACATATAGCAATCGCCTCCGCTGTATGGGGATGAGTCACCGCTACTGTGATCACTTGTGCCCATACACATTCATGGTTCCTGGACAGCAGAGCCCCGTTAACACATGGAAATGTTGCACAGAAACAATGATTTATGGCACCAAGCAAAACACACGATTACTCGTTTATCACCTTTAGGCCCCCTTCAGACGAGCTAGTGTCACGCTCTGGACTCGCAGTACCTATCCTGACCTTCCAGCACTGCCCGGGTCGCATAGCATTATATTGATTTATTATGCTCTGTAACCCTTACCTGTTCTGGAATGTATTGTATAACACGGACAGCATTATGTCA
Source organism: Bufo gargarizans (assembly GCF_014858855.1). Classification (NCBI taxonomy): domain Eukaryota; kingdom Metazoa; phylum Chordata; class Amphibia; order Anura; family Bufonidae; genus Bufo; species Bufo gargarizans. The sequence continues at coordinate 642,404,680 of NC_058081.1, forward strand.
GTGCTATACAGTACATTCCAAACCTCTAAGGGTTACATAGCATGTCTGAAAGGGACCTTATACGGGCCAGTTATCAGAAACTAGTGTTTCAACAAATGCTTCCCCCCTGATAACTGGCCCGATTATCAGTCTGTGTAAAAGGACCTTAAACTAAACTTTTGAATACATGTGAGGAATAGGGATTATTATTTACTGTCGGCCATGTTCCCACACCAACCGTTTGCTGAAAGGTAGCAGAGGTAGTGAGCTCCACAGGGGTGCCCTGCTTCAAAGCCCAGCCAACTGGCAGAGAACTTCTTGCACAACCTTTTGTTTACAATTTCTCACCTCCATTCAGCCAACTAGGAACCCAGCTAATGGAACAGGAAAAACCTCTCTGCAGGGGTCTAGGCCATCATGATACCGGCGGATCATGAGGAATTATGAATCGCCTGTCCATCACAGACATAAACCAGATACATATGTGTCCCTGTGGCCACTATGAAGAGGTCTGTGGTCATAGCTTGGTGGTGGGATGCCAGGGAGGGGAGATACACATCTTCCCACAGAAACCAAATAACGGTACCAGGCTTGGACTCTACTGGAAGCCGGACCTGTCCTATTTTAATTTTTTTTGACTGACAACGGTTCACAGACCCATTCAGGTCAATGGGTCCGTGAAAAAACACGGATGCACACAAGATTGTCATCCGCTTCAGTGAGCTGTATCCGTAGGCTACTTTCATACAGACGGATCCGAAGATCCGTCTGCATAAAAGATTTTTTAGAGCTGAGTTTTCACTTCGGCACCTGAGGGGTTAATTGTGCGGATCACAGCCCCCTGTAAGAGATCGGGTGCTGCCAGGCAGCATGGGGCAGTCATGTACACAGTTCGTAGTATATTCTAACTTGAAGCGTCCCCATCACTATGGGAACGCCTCTGTGTTAGAATATACTGTCGGATCTGAGTTTTCACGAAGTGAAAACTCAGCTCTAAAAAATCTTTTATGCAGACAGATCTTCGGATCCGTCTGTATGAAAGTAGCCTACGGATACGGATCACTGACGCGGATGACAATCTTGTGTGCATCCGTGTTTTTTCACGGACCCATTGACCTGAATGGGTCCGTGAACCGTTGTCCGTCCAAAAAATAGGACAGGTCATATTTTTTGGACGGACAGGAAACACGAATCACGGACGTGGATGAACAACGATGCATTTTCCGAGTTTCAACGGACCCATTGAAAGTCAATGCGTCCGCAGAAAATCACGGAAAACGGAACAACGGACACGGATGCACACAACGGTCATGTGCATGAGGCCTTAAGGCGATTAAATATATAATTCAATCTTGTGCTGTCTGGTATCTCTATCACGAATCCCCACGTCCGTGTTTCAGCCTAGTAATACTCTACCGCGGGTTGGTTTCTTACCCTATATAATCCTGTTAGCAGACCGGGCTTATATCAAACAAGGAACTGGTGGCAGTCTTTCTGGGCTGAGAACGCGCTGTTTCACTGGGGCAGTGAAAAGACTCTCTCAGCTTGTTGCTTCTCTGTGCCCGTGTGGACAGGAGAAATCTGTACCAAGACTGACCTTACCCACTCCTCCAGGAGGGTGTAACGTCACGCCTTGGTAACCAGTGACCATACCGTATTTCGTGAGCTCGACGTAGTTGACGTCAAGCGGGCACGAGGGGTGGTATCCCTCACAATAAATTTTTGTTAACACGTCCCTAATAACAGTTTTCTAATATACTTTATGTATTTTGAATACACTTTTCCCTCTCTAAATCGCACCTTACCCTGTGCGCCTAAAATTGACTTTTCTGTACACTGCTGTCAGCAGTGTATGGAGTATGGGCTCTACAGTTTCTCAATCTACTTTATTAATGTATTTTGTATTTTGAGTACACTTTTCCCTCCCTAAAGTGCATCTTTCTCTTCTCAGCGGAGTACGGAGAACACATTATATGAATGGGGCCACAGCGCAGGGAGTACAGGCAGGAGCGCAGATTGCGGCCCGTATCCGTGCTCCCCGGAGGATCACTAAATCCTGGCATAGCACATGGGTAACCTGCACCCATATGTGCTATGCCAGGATTAGCTGGGTGGAGCAGCTCCTGCCTGTGCCTGCTTCGCTAAGCTAAGAGTCCCTCATGTCAGCTTTTATCTAAGTGAAGCATGCACAGGCAGGAGCCCGCTCTGCTCTGCTAATCCTATGTGCTATGCTCAGATTAAGTAAACCTCTGGGGGGGCATCGGCAGGAGCAGCAATCTGCGCTCCTGCTTGTACTCCCTGCGCTGCGGCCCTATTCATGTGTTCTCTGTACTCTGCTGAGAAGAGAAAGATGCACTTTAGGGAGGGAAAAGTGTATTAAAAATACAAAATACATTAATAAAGTACCGTATTTTTCGCCGTATAAGACGCACCGGCGTATAAGACGCACCTAGGTTTTTGGGGAGGAAAATAAGAAAAAAAAATTTTTTAACCAAAAGGTGTGCTGTGGGTTTGGAACTAGGTGGTCTGTGGATGGCACTATTACTGGGGATCTGTGGATGACGGACACTGTTATGGGGGGATCTGTGGATGACGGACACTGTTATGGGGGGGATCTGTGGATGACGGACACTGTTATGGGGGCAACTGTGGACGACGGACACTGTTATGGGGGAACTGTGGATGACAGACACTGTTATGGGGGGGATCTGTGGCTGGCACTGTTACAGGGGGGGATCTGTGGATGGCACTGTTATACATGTGTCATCCACAGACCCTCCCAGCCCATAACTGTGCCATCCACAGATCCCCCGCCGCTCCAGTATACTAATATAATATGTCTGATTTAATTAATGGTTATTAAATATGCATCTTTATTCCTAATAGTACCTTAAATCCTAAGCGCTTCAGTACAATGCCGGCAGGCCGGGCAGCCGGCGCGGCGCGTCACTCACTGACGTCACTTGCCTGCGCCGCCTGCTTCATTCATAAAGTAGGCGGCGCAGGCACGTGACATCAGGGAGTTACGCTGCCGCCCGCCCGGCCTGCATTGTACGGATGCGCTTAGGATTTAAGGTACTATTAGGCATAAAGGGGCATATTTAATAACCATTAATTGAATATGACATATTTTATTAGTACACCGGAGCGGCGGGGCGGGCCTTTAGTACAGTGACTGCACCGCCCCGCCGCTATTGCCGGCCCCAGCTCCTCCTCCCAGTCCCTCCCAGAGTCCCCGCTCGCTTTACATCGCTGCCAGCGATGTAAAACTGACTGCATTCGCCGTATAAGACGCAGGGGCATTTTCCCCCCATTTTGGTGGAAGAAAAAGTGCGTCTTATACGGCGAAAAATACGGTATATTAGAAAACTGTTATTAGGGAAAGGTTAACAAAAATGTATTAAAAAAATGTAGTTACTCTTTAAGTCCAACGGAATAGTGCTATGTATAGTGGGGGGGGGGGTTGGGCAACTGGCTAAGGGTCCTTTTACACAGACCGATGACATGTCACACTATTGGGGAAGACCATTTGTATAAACCCTTATTCCCAATACGCTGCCAGTCTTAAAGGCACCAGCAAAACATTTGTTCACCGGGTGATCGTGTCTTTCAGGCAGCACCAAAAATCGCCATTACTGTGCAGCAGATTGTGGTATATAAATAGGAATACTGATTTTCTATAAAAGCATTCAAATCGATATATCAATCACTTGTGCCCATACAGTGAGGTGATAGCTTTATGTAAATGTTGTCCTCCACTGATGATCTGACAGTGATTGGGAGCGTCTGCTTTGTTACCGGTAATCTGAGAGATCATTGGTCCATGTATACGGCATACATATTAGGACATCCTCAGACATCATCCACAACTCCCTCCTCCGTCAGGCAAAACTCCATCAGTCCTCCTCCCTCAGGCAAAACTCCCTCCTACCTCAGACATCCGCCAAAACTCCCTCCTACCTCAGACGTCAGGCAAAACCCTGCTCAGTCAGGCAAAACTCCATCAGTCCCCCCTCCGTCAGCCCAAATTCCATCAGTCCTCCTGCCTCAGACCAAACTCCCTCAGCCAAAACTCCCTCCTACCTCAGACGTCAGCCAAAACTCCCTCCTCCATCAGCCAAAACTCCCTCCTCCATCAGTCGTCCTCCCTCAGACCAAACTCCCTCCTCCATCAGCCAAACATCCCTACCCCTAACTCAAAACTTCCTCGTCCCTCAGACGTCAGTCAAAAAATGCCTCCTCTATCAGCCCTCAGCCTAAACTCCATCACTCAGCCCATCAGGTGTCCGCCCTCAGCCTAAACTCCATCAGCCGTAGTAATAGAATGTAAAATATGTTTACAGCAAGCGCTGGCAGCACAGACCATTGTCTTCACACAATATATATATATATTATGGACACTAATACCAGGCACCAGTACTGGATACAAGTTTCCTTGGTGTATAACGGAGGCACGCTGTGTTCAGCCGCTGACATACACGGGCTTCTCTCCAGCACACGTTACATCAGCAGCCGCTAGAGACTGGTTCGCCTACAAGTGAATGAGATTCCTTTCCAAACAGCAGATTGCTCCATAGTTCAGAGGTTAGAGCGCTGGTCTTGTAAACCAGAGGTCGTGAGTTCAAATCTCACTGGTACCTTTGCAAAAAATTTTTGGTCTGTTAATATTTGTACTATTACTTACTCCTTTTAGTAAGCAAAGAACATTTTAGCTCAATTTATCATATGAAATATGCTTTCCGTTATATAAATATGACAGGTCTGCTTACACATAATTCAGGATAGATAGAGAGATGAATGATAAATGAGATGATGGGGGTAGATTTATGATGGGGGCACAAATCAATGCAACTGGGGTTTCACGTACAAGCAATAGTACAAATATTAACACACAAAAAATTATAATTTGTGACAGTGCCAGCAAGAGTTGAACTCATGACCACTGGTTTACAAGACTAGCGCTCTAACCCCTGAACTATGGAGCAATCTGCTGTTACAAAAGGCATCTCATTCACTTGTAGGCGACCCAGTCTCTAGCGGCTGCTGATGTAACGTGTGCTGGAGAGAAGCAATCAATACCTGCAGGATCCAAACCTCCTCTGACATTAACATCGGCACAAAAATTGTGCTGTGCTAGGGTTTCCATGGCTGAGCAGCTGCATGCAAGCCTTATATCACCAAGCACAATGCCAGGCATGGGATGGGGTAGAGCACGCGACCGCTGGACTCTGGAGCAGAGGAAACGTGTTCTGTGAAGTGATGAATCGCGCGTCTCTATCTGGCAGTCTGATGGACGAGTCTGGGTTTAGTGAATGCCATGAGAACGTGACCTGCCTGACTGCACTGTTCCAACTGTAAAGTTAGGTGGTGAAGGGACAATGCTGGGGGGCTGTTTTTCGGAGGTTACCCTCGGCCCCTTAGCTCCAGTGAAGGGAAATCTTATTGCTTAAAAAAGACCTTTCACTAGAATAAAACTTCTAAACTAACTATACAGACATGGAGAGCGGCGCCCAGGAATCTCCCTGCACTTACTGTTATACCTGGGCGCCGCTCCGTTCTCCCGGTATAGCCTCCGGTATCTTCATAGCTAGGCTCCACCCAGGGGAACCTGCCGGCTCAGCTCATAGCCTCACAGGCTTTTTTTTTCTCTCTCTCAGGCTATGAGCTGAGCGCTGCGATTGGCCAGCGCTACAGCATGGGAGAAGGAGGCGCCGGCAGGTTCCCCTGGGTGGAGCCTAACATATGAAGATACCGGGAGAACGGAGCGGCGCCCAGGTATAACAGTAAGTGCAGGGGGATCCCTGGGCGCCGCTCTCCATGTCTGTATAGTTAGTTTAGAAGTTTTATTCTAGTGAAAGGTCCTCTTTAAGCATAACAAGACAATTTGCATCACTGTATGCTTCCAACTTTGCGGGACGGTTTGGGGAAGGCCCTTTTATGTCCCAGGATGACTGAGCCTCAGTGCACAAAAAACTAGAATAGAGATTGTGAACCAGACCCTCTCATCCAACACCAGTGTCTGACCTCACAACTTATAGGCCATACACGCTCCTCTGGAATTCTGTGAAGAACGGGATGCAAATGAGCTCTTAGCAAGCTCTGCTAAGTCATGTTTCAAGGCCTATTTATGTGTAATCTGATTTTATTTTATTTTTCAAGTGACATTTTACAGAAAAAGATAGCAGAACACATGGTACGGACAAAGCCCAACAATAGGTCACGCAGGACCCACATAATACAGCCATATTATAAGTGCACAATATAACTAAAGAAACATTTATCATCCCGAGTGTAACAGGGGACATCTTGCAGTAATATAAGACTCGTCACAAGCCTGCGGGCTCATGAATGATAGCACCTGGCATAATGTTGTATCAAATGAATTCCTAAGTCAAACAAAACATATAGGACACAGAAGGAAAGGGGGTAAGGGTGGGAGGGGGGTACAAGTGGTATCGAGGCATACTTGCAGAAAACTGTATAAGAATATCCACAGGATCACAACATATTCTTAAATCCCTGAGAATCCAAAAATAAAGTCAGAGAGGTATATCTGTTCTGAAACAACTCTCCCCCCTCTTGACTGTCTGCTATCAGTTCTTCCATCCTTAAGATGTGTTTCAATTCACTTGCCCATTCTGTCAAAGTGGGGGGGTATTGGTTTTCCAATGTCTTGGAATTACCATACGCGCCGCAGCCAAAAAGAGCCGTAGCGCCCCCTTCTTGACTTGTGAAATGGATCCCGGAAGGAGTGAGAGCAGAGTGATTTGAGGTGTATTAGGTATAGATTTACTAGAGTAGCTAGCAGTGTATATCTTTAAAACCTGTTCCCAGAAAGGCTTTATCAACGGGCAGCCCCACCAAATATGAAGCATGGAACCTCTCTCCCGTTCACAACGCCAACATTGATCTGAAACTGAAGGAAACATCTGATGTAGAGTAGTAGGGCAATAGTACCACCTGGAGACTATTTTATAGTTCTTCTCTTTAACTTGAGTCGCCATTGACATCCCATGGGAGAGCGTACACAACTTCCTCACTTCATCTCCGAAAAGGTAATTTGTAGATCCCTCTCCCATTTATCGATAAATGGGGCCCTCTCTCCGTTTTGGAGATTTAACAGAATCTGATACATGGCTGATATTGTACCTCGACCGTCCGCAGGAGCTAGGTAAAGTTTGTCAAAGTCTGTCAGCTGGCCTATCACTCTGCCTGAAAACGTGAGCCCAAAAAATGACCTTACCTGAGCATAACCCAACCACGAAACTGCTGTGAAGGCTGCATTCTGTCGAAGTGTCCCTATAGAGGATAGTTGACCAGAAGCGATCATGTCTCTGACCCTCAGTAAACCGTTTCGAGCAATTTTAATGAGGAATGAGGAAGGGGGCAAGACCCGGTGAAAATGCCGGGTTGCTATGTAAAGGAGTCATAGGACCAGGTCTTGCGGATACCTGTGAAGAGGATATCCAGTAATCCAGATTGCCAGGGCATGCCTCACCAAATATGGCCATCTATCAGTGGGTGGTCTGTCAGCCAAAGCAATCCAGGGCAACGCCTGAAGAGACAGAGGAGATAGGTGATTGTTCCAGGCCGACCCACAATTTCTGAGAGTCTTTATGTAGCCAGTCCCTCAGTCTGGTGAGCACAGTTGCACTATGATAGATGGACATATCGGGGAGTCCAAATCCTCCTAAAGATTTCTGCTTAGTCAGGACCCGTTTCTGTAGTCTGGGTTTGCTGGCCTGCCATATAAACTTGTTCAGCCCTTTTTGTAATTCTCGAAGTATGACCTAGGCACATGCACAGGATAGTTTGGAAGAGGTATAGAAACCTCGGTAGCATATCCATCTTAAAGGCGGCCATACGTCCAAACCAGGATAACTTTTTAAGGGAATATTTTTGCATATCCTCCAGTGTCCTCCTCTGCAGTGGCAAGAAGTTAAGCGGGAAGAGCAAATGCAGTTGCGCAGGGATCTGGACGCCCAAGTACGTCAAGCTTTGCCCTTTCCATTTAAAGGAGAAGTTGTCTCGGAGGGTGGTTACGTCCTCAGGGGCCAGAGATACATTCAATAACTCCGTCTTTGAGAGGTTCACCTTAAAATTGCTCAGATGTCCAAATCTATCAAACTCACAGAGTAGAGATGGAATTGAGATGTGGGGGGGGCCGACACATATAGGAGCAAGTCATCAGCATACAACGCCAATTTATGCTGTCTATTCTTGATGTTGATACCCCTGATATCTGGATTGAGACGAATGGCCTGTGCTAGGTGTTCCATTTGAAGCACATATAAGAGAGGGGATAGCGGGCACCCCTGACGTGTCCCATTACGAATCTCAAAAGAAGGGGCAAGGACACCATTAATTCTAACCCTAGCTGTGGGGCGGGTGTATAAAGCTGATACATATTCCAAAAATCTGTTACCTATTCCAATATGCTGCAAGGAAGCCAACATAAATCGCCAGTGAACCCTGTCGAATGCCTTCTCTGGCATCAACAGACATCAGGCACAGGGGACTTTGCTGTTCCTGAGCTTGGTGGATCAATGTGATAGTGCGGATGGTATTGTCTCTGGCTTCTCTGCCCGGGACAAACCCAACCTGATCCAGACTAATACTCTTCGGCAAAATCATCCGAAGTCGATTCGCCAGAATTTTTGAATAGATTTTTATGTCACAATTTATTAGTGATATCGGCCTATAATTGCCACAAACCGTGGTGTCCTTATTGGGCTTAGGTATAACAACAATGTGGGCTTCTAAGGATTGCTTGGGAAAGGACAGGTAGGAGAGATGCTATTAAAAACTTTTGTCAGCAAGGGAATAAGCAGATCAAGGAATTTCTTATAGAAAAAAACAGTAAACCCATCCGGTCCTGGGCTCTTATGCCCTTTAAGAGACTTGACCACCAATCTTACTTCAGATTCAGAGAAAGGTTGATCCATGTCGGTCTGTTGATCCGACGAAATTATGGGTAGGGCCGACTCTTCTAGGTAGGATGAAATACGGTTGTCTAATTCAGGAGATGGCATGTCCGCGAATTGGCCTTTTATGTTGTAAAGTGATTCATAATACAATCTGAATGCTTCAGCAATATGGAGAGGATGATGCAAAGTCTTACCACCTGAGTCTTTAATCTCTGGGATATAGGATTGTGTCAATCTGGGATGTAGGAGTTTGGCTAGGGCCGACCCGCATTTATTGGCTCTCTCAAATAAGAAGCTCTGGTAACGTTCTCTAGCATAAGTAAATTTCTTGCTGATCTCTTCTTTTAGCTTATTCCTAACCAAAGTCAACTCTGTTAACAGAGCAGGGGTAAAAGAGCCCTTGTGTAAGGACTCTATATGGAGTAGTTTCTCAGACAGGCTCCTAATAGGTGCCTCCCCTTCCTTTTTCAATCTCGAGCCATATTGAATAAACATACCCCGTAACACGCATTTAAGTGCCTCCCACTGCAGAGAAGGGGCCGTGGAATCATTAGCATGAGAGTCAAGAAAGTCCGTAATGGTTTTCGCTGTTGCTTGCCTACATACCATATCCTTCAGTAGATTGTCATTGAGCCACCACGTCCACTCTTTGGCAACCAAGTCCGGCAGAGCTAGAATAAGTGAAACAGGAGCATGATCTGACCATACAGCCGAACCAATAGCTGCCCTAGGGTGGTATGACAGTGCATAATGGGAGATAGTAAACAAGTCGATCCTGCTATATGTGTTATGGGCCGGGGAGTAGTATGTGTAATCCCGACTTGCCGGGTTCAAAATCCTCCATACATCTACAAGCCTATTATTCTGCAAGACTGAGCGAACTTTGGATAATGTTGAGTTAGGAACAAGAGATCGTCCTAGGGAGGTATCTAGTGACGGGTTAAGAGGCAAGTTGAAGTCGCCCCCCAGCAGTACAATACCATCCATGAAAGATTTGAGCTTTGACATAATAGCTGCAAACGCCTTACCTTGTCCAGAGTTTGGAAGGTATATGTTACCTACAGTGTACGCTCTCCCATGGATGGCCAGCTTGACAAAGACATAACGTCCCTTGCTGCAGGATCTGGAATCTATAACAGAGCAGGGTAAATTTTTATGCAAAGCGATTGAAACACCCTTAGCTTTAGCTTCTGGATTTGTACTGTGAAACCAGGTGGTATAGGTTTTGGACCTAAAGTTTGGGATATGGTGTGTCTTAAAATGTGTTTCTTGGAGAAGCAAGATCTGCGCCTTATCCTTTTGCATCCCCGCAAGTATCTCTGCTCTTTTGTCACGGATATTAAACCCTCTAACATTTAGGGAGACCAGTTTAATTTCAGCCTGTTGATTCATTTCTGACTTCGGAGCGAATCAGTGATGTATGACTCAGGAAGGAATCAGGGATAGATGTTGAGGTAGGGGAAAACACAAGAAGGGGGGAAGACAGGACAAACAAATATCACAGAGGATAACTAGCGAAAATTAGACAAGAGGACCACAAAGACCACAGAGGAAAAAATGAAAAGGAGGAGAGGGAGGAAGGGACACTAACAAGAAAAAGGTGGAGAGTAGACGCAGACCACAAACTAGGGATGACACACAAAGTGTATCAAGTAAACCTCGGAACTGAGGAGGGTAACGTAAAACGTTAGTCGGGGACTGTCTTCCAATAGCAGGTACGGAGACCTGTCCGAGAGTATTCATTGTCATTAGTTATCAAAGTGAGCGTCCTAAAAAAGGAGGATAGTGGACGGAAGGAGTGACAGGTGAATAGAACTTGCCACCATGTATCAATAACAAAGCCCTATATCTAAAAAAACTGGGCAATAAAGTAGAGAACGCCTAACGAGATGTTTGCTCCACATCTAAAGGTAGGGGAACCAAGCCGTCTTGTCAATCAGGGTAACCCCTGTCTAATATAGGCCAAGAGGCCTAGGCCACGACTGACAAGAGGCCACAAGCATAGAGCATTTTATGAGAAACAAACTGTACACAATGTGCAATACAATATGATGGGGAGATCAAGATGGCAGTCTCCGATTATCCGACCCCTTATTGCGACCCGATGGTGTAGACTTCCAGACTGAGAACCGCGTCGGGATTGGAGGGGTGGTGCTCCATTCAGGTAGCTCGATATCAGGTAGTCCCAGCGCAGCTAGAAAATCTGCCAACTCTGAAGGGTCTCGCAATTCATGACGCTTGCCACCTCTTCTGACCACCAACTGGAACGGATATCCCCACATGTAGGGAATGTCTCTTTCCCAGAGGCATTCTAACAGGGGGCGAAGAGCTCTTCGTTGTTGCAGGGTGGAGCGGGCTAAATCTTGTAATAGCGAGATGTGGGCCCCCTGGAATTCGATCGAAGCCGTGTTGCGCGACTTCCGCATGATTACCTCCTTTATGGAGTAATAATGTAGGCGACAAATCACATCTCTGGGTCTAGCAGGATCAGGATTCGGTGGGCCGAGTGCCTGTGTGCCCTGTCGATTTCCAGGTCATCAGAGACCGGTCTGTTTAGTATCATCTTGAAAAAGTCCTGCAGAGTATGGATGAGATCTGCTGTAGGTATAGATTCAGGTAGGCCCCGCAGCCTGATATTATTCCGCCTGCTGCGGTTCTCAGCATCTTCATGTAGCCGGTATAGCTGGCTAATGTGTTGATCTCTCTGAAGGCCTTTATCTTCCGATTCATCCAGTCGGGAGGACAATTCAGCCTGGTGAGAGGAAACATCATCAACCCTCTCCTCAACTAACTGTAAGTTGGTAGACAGGGTATGGAGCTCTTGTTTATATGAAGACTCCAGGCGTACTATGAATTGTTCCATTTCCTGTCTGGTCGGCAGCTGCCGAACATGAGCTCTCCAGTCCCAGGATGGATCATCCGGTTCTGTTGGAGGAGAGGACTGGGATAAGACTTGCGGGTGCAGGGGCACTGATGTTTGAGTCATCGGTATGGGATCAAGTGCGGCCTGACAAGATGGCGTGTGCCTCGTGTCTCCGCCGTTTACAGCATGGGCCGGGTGAGGCAGCGATGAGTCCTTCTTCTGACCTGTGGCGGGCGACTGGGACTGGTGCATGTTGAGACGTAAATCATTCTCAGCAGACTTCGGGCTTAGTAAGGGCTTGTATGGGGGTTCTGCGATGTTAAGTTCGCGTTCTGCTAGTGGGAAGGCAGCCACGTCGGGGTCGCGGCCTGTTACCTTCTGCCCCTTCAAAGCGAAAAACTGCTGGATGTCCTTGTACCTCACGTCTGCGGGAGTACTAGGGGGACCGACTGTCAAACCCCTTCTCGTCCGAACCATCGGAGCTTAAAAGCCAGGCACCGGTGAGCTAGGAATGCTTGCAAATTCACTCTCGAGGCAGGAGCTCTCAGAGACGTGTGTTCACTCCGCCATAGTCAGGACACGCCCCTCGATTTGTCTCCTTAAGGCCTATTTAAAGGGTTGAACACTGACCTATAGGATAGCTGCCTTACATCTGGTGGTATCAGAGGCAGAGCTTGCCAAGAGCTCATCTGCATCCCTTTCTATGGATTTAGAATGGGATGTCATAAAAGCTCCTGTAGGTGTAACATGTAGGTGCCCCATTACTTTTGTCCAAGTACAGTTTATATATGGTAAAAAGCTGTTCCATGTAAAATCCCCTCAAAAGACAAGAAGGCACTGCTTCCGCCTGGAGAGAAGAAAAAAGTTCTGTCCCCAGAGTGAGCAAAAGCTGTGAACTTAAGGAACTCTCGCCTCGGGATGTGGTAATGGCAGGAACATTTCACAGCTGTTCAAATGCTATCTTATGAGATAATAACATGAACACTAATGGAAATATAGAGAATTTCTGTTCTGAAAGTTGATCCTGGCCGGTTGCAGTTTGGGGTCAGGAGGTAATTTGTCTCTTGTTAGAGCAGATCGACGCATCTTTCTCCATCCGTACTGTAATGTAATTGTGGAACGCAGAAGACCAGCCATGACCTAAATGACTGTCACACCGTCCATTTACCAGCTGCTGTTCTAGCAGGTAAATGTGTTCTTCAGGAAATAACTATTCTGAAGCATCTATTCTTAGTTTTCTGTATACCTCCTCAAAGTGTATGAATGAATTGACAGCTGGGCGTCATACCGGAGGTGAGTCCCTACTGACACTGTCCTATCAGTGCTGACAGTATAGGGGGGCAAGGGTAATAGTAACACCCAGTTGTTAATTCATTTCTACATATTCAGGAGAAATAATGGAGGAACAGCACAACCCAGAGTTAGGGTCCATTCACATATCTGCAAAATGGGTCCGCATCCGTTCCGCATATCTTCAAAATGTGCTGTCCGCATTCTGCTTTGGTATACGGAGTTTGAGTTTTTTCTTCTAAATCCAGAGCTCCTAAACTGCACAGACACCACGTTAAAGGGGTTTTGCCACTTAAGAAGAATATTTCCAATGTTTCTGTAAAGAAGGCTCCAGATGTCCACTGCCTATGTAAACTGTGCAGCACCACGGCTGCCCTGCCCATGGAAACCAAAATGGTGGCGGTCATCCATGGCTACATTCTCATCTGCACCTGAACTGGTCCAGTCCCTGCACAGAAGACGATGCAGTCATGTGAGTAAACCACATGACCACCACCATTTTGCTTACCATGGATAGGGAAGCCACGGTCCTTTCAGTGACAACATTTTGTCCACTAGGGGGAGCCTTCTGAAATCTGATTAGTTTGATTTATACACAGTATGCACTACGCTTCCTCTAGTGGTGGCTGCAGCCAAGTTTACCTGTCTATAAAGCAGATATGAGGACGTACTTTCTTCTATAAACAGCACCTGTTCTCAAATTGTGTGTGGTATTACAGAGCAGCCGCATTCACTTAAATGGAGCTGGCCTGCAATACCAGGGGCAACCCGTGGGCAGACGTGGAGCTGTTTGTGGATTAAAGCAGCCATGAACTTCTAATAATGGACAATAACCACCTCAGCCCCCCTAGCTAAAAAAAACACCCTTAATGACCAGAGCACTTTTTACACTTCTGCACTACACTACTTTCACCGTTTATTGCTCGGTCATGCAACTTACCACCCAAATGAATTTTACCTCCTTTTCTTCTCACTAATACAGCTTTCATTTGGTGGTATTTCATTGCTGCTGACATTTTTTGTTATTAATCAAAATTTTAACGAAATTTTTGCAAAAACATGACATTTTTCACTTTCAGTTGTAAAATTTTTCAAAAAAACGATATCCATATATAAATTTTTCGCTAAATTTATTGTTCTACATGTCTTTGATAAAAAAAAAATGTTTGCTTAAAAGTTATAGCGCTTACAAACTATGGTACAAAAATGTGAATTTCCGCTTTTTGAAGCAGCTCTGACTTTCTGAGCACCTGTCATGTTTCCTGAGGTTCTACAATGCCCAGACAGTAGAAACCCCCCACAAATGACCCCATTTCGGAAAGTAGACACCCTAAGGTATTCGCTGATGGGCATAGTGAGTTCATAGAACTTTTTATTTTTTGTCACAAGTTAGCGGAAAATGATGAATTTTCTTTTCTTTTTTTTTCCTTACAAAGTCTCATTTTCCAGTAACTTGTGACAAAAATTTAAAAATTATATGAACTCTCCATGCCCCTCACGGAATACCTTGGGGTGTCTTCTTTCCAAAATGGGGTCACTTGTGGGGTAGTTATACTGCCCTGGCATTTTAGGGGCCCAAATGCGTGAGAAGTAGTTTGAAATCAAAATCTGTAAAAAATGCCCTGTGAAATCCAAAAGGTGCTCTTTGGAATGTGGGCCCATTTGCCCACCTAGGCTGCAAAAAAGTGTCACACATGTGGTATCGCCGTACTCAGGAGAAGTTGGGGAATGTGTTTTGGGGTGTCTTTTTACATATACCCATGCTGGGTGAGAGAAATATCTCGGCAAAAGACAACTTTTCCCATTTTTTTATACAAAGTTGGCATTTGACCAAGATATTTATCTCACCCAGCATGGGTATATATAAAATGACACCCCAAAACACATTGCCCTACTTCTCCTGAGTACGGCGATACCACATGTGTGACACTTTTTTGCAGCCTAGATGCGCAAAGGGGCCCAAATTCCTTTTAGGAGGGCATTTTTAGACATTTGGATCCCAGACTTCTTCTCACGCTTTAGGGCCCCTAAAAAGCCAGGGCAGTATAAATACCCCACATTTTGGAAAGAAGACACCCCAAGGTATTCAATGAGGGGCATGGCGAGTTCATAGAATTTTTATTTTTTTTGGCACAAGTTAGCGGAAATAGATTTATTTATTTTTTTTCTCACAAAGTCTCCCTTTCCGCTAACTTGGGACAAAAATTTCAATCTTTCATGGACTCAATATGCCCCTCACAGAATACCTTGGGGTGTCTTCTTTCCGAAATGGGGTCACATGTGGGGTATTTATACTGCCCTGGCATTTTAGGGGCCCTAAAGCGTGAGAAGAAGTCTGGAATATAAATGTCTAAAAACTTTTACGCATTTGGATTCTGTGAGGGGTATGGTGAGTTCATGGGAGATTTTATTTTTTGACACAAGTTAGTGGAATATGAGACTTTGTAAGAAAAAAAAGAAAAAAATAAAATAAAATCAATTTCCGCTAACTTGTGCCAAAAAAATGTCTGAATAGAGCCTTACAGGGGGGTGATCAGGGAGTGTATATGGGGTGATCACCCCCCCCTGTAAGGCTCCATTCAGACGTCCGTATGTGTTTTGCGGATCCGATCCATGGATGCGTGGATCTGTAAAACACATACGGACGTCTGAATGGAGCCTTACAGGGGGGTGATCATCCCATATAGACTCCCTGATCACCCCCCTGTAAGGCTCCATTCAGACGTCCGTATGTGTTTTGCGGATCCGATCCATGGATGTGTGGATCTGTAAAACACATACGGACGTCTGAATGGAGCCCTACAGAGGGGTGATCAATGACAGGGGGGTGATCAATGACAGGGGGGGTGATCAGGGAGTGTATATGGGGTGATCACCCCCCTGTCATTGATCACCCCCCTGTAAGGCTCCATTCAGACGTCCGTATGTGTTTTGCGGATCCGATCCATGGATGCGTGGATCCGTAAAACACATCCGGACGTCTGAATGGAGCCCTACAGGGGGGTGATCAATGACAGGGGGGTGATCAGGGAGTCTATATGGGTTGATCAGGGGGTAATAAGGGGTTAATAAGTGACCAGGGGGGGGGGTGTAGTGTAGTGTGGTGCTTGGTGCTACTTATTACAGAGCTGCCTGTGTCCTCTGGTGGTCGATTCAAGCAAAAGGGACCACCAGAGGACCAGGTATATTAGACGCTGTTATCAAAACAGCGTCTAATATACCTGTTAGGGGTTAAAAAAATCGCATCTACAGCCTGCCAGCGAACGATCGCCGCTGGCAGGCTGTAGATCCACTCGCTTACCTTCCGATCCTGTGCGCGCGTTCACAGGAAATCTCGCCTCTCGCGAGAGGACGCGCTGGCGCGTCTAGGAGGAATAACAGGGCCGCCGCCAGGACGCGATCCTGCGTACGGCGGTCCTGTAGCGGTTAAGAAGATAATTGAGCCAAAATGTGCCCCTACTTAGATAGGTTACAACCTCTTCCCTCTTCTCACTCATGCATTGGTTATGACCAATTTCCGCATAATTATTGTCACGATTGCTTGGAAACACACATCGTTACAATAATTACCGCAAAGGTTTCCTACGGCTGGCAGAACATGCTGGGAGTTGTAGTTTTGCACCGGCTGGAGAGCCGCAGGTTGGGAGCCACTGCTCTAGTCCATCAGTAGATAGACACATACATGCTGCAGACAATCACGGCTCCTTAGTGTCCACAGTCACCTTACTAGTGACAGGCGTGATGAAGGAATCAATGACTGGAGAAGCCTCATGAGTATTTCATATGGTTCAGATCTGGATTTCCAGCATAACTTCGGGCGCTGGGAGTGATGTCCCCTGAAGCCTTGTCTATGACATCTCCCGGGACTCATGCACAGGGGGTTCCCTTACGTCCCAACAACAGCACAACTGGGGTATTACTGCCCTTGTGGATAATAAGGACAGGTGGAACTTTTATTAATTAACTGAAAATAAAGTGATCATTAACCAATAGGCCCCTATAAAGACCTCCCCCAACACACACACCATGCAATTTGTGGTGGTCTCTTTGGGACCAATTTCTAAATTTTTATTCCTCTTAGGGCCGGAGTGCGGTCCTCTGGCTACGATCTACTTTGCCTCAGGCCGTCCGTTCCTGGTATCAGAAAGGCCGAGGTTACCGAGCCTTTGACGCCATTTCTACTCCTCTGGCACAGCCTTTGGTAGACCCCCCTCCCCGGCTTTCTTACTCCTGTAGGCGGGAACTCTGAATTTCGGACCAGTGGCTCCTCCAAGATGTAAGAGAAGGGTACAGAATAAGTATTTTAGCTCCTCCTCCTTCAAGGTTCGTGAGGACCTCACTCCTCTCTCCTGAAAAACAGACGTGCTTAGAACAATCCATCCTTTACCTACAAAAGGAAGCATTGGAGGAAGTGCCCTCTGCAGAGAGGGGGTCCAGAGTGTATTCCCCAATGTTTCTTGTAACCAAGCTGGACGGGAGCTGGCGAATGATAATAGACCTCCGTCATCTAAACCGTTTTATAACCCCAAAGTGGTTCAAGATGGAGACCATTTGCAGTCATGGAAGCTCTGCAACCAGGGGACCTCATGGTCACCATAGACCTAAAAGATGCATATCTTCATGTACCCCTTCATCCAGATCACAGAAGATACCTACGGATTGCTGTCCCTCTCAGGGGCACTGTCAGATATTTTCAGCTTGCTGTCCTGCCCTTTGGAATCTCTTCTGCCCCACACCCCACACCTTCACAAAGGTTGTGGTTGCTATAGTGGCAGCCTTGAGGCTAGAGGGTTTAGAGATTATTCCTTACCTAGACGACTGGCTACTAAAAGCCGCATCTCTAGATGTGTTGCAGAACCATCTTCACCAGGCGCTTACTTTTCTCCAGCATTTAGGCTGGATAATAAATTGGGAGAAATCTGAAATTCTACTGGCAACATCAAGAAGATTCTTGGGGTTCATAATAGACTCCTCTCGGACGACTCTCTCCCTCACTCCGGAGAGACGCCAGAAAGTAATCAGAGCCGCAGAGTTTCTAATGTGTGGTTTCCATCAGAACCTTAATGAAGATGTTGGGTCACATGTCAACAACTGTAGAGGCAGTCCCTTGGGCCCTAGCACACTTGCACCCTCTTCAGTCAGAAGTGTTGGGCCTGTGGAACTGCAACATAACTAGGTTAGACAAGAAAGTCTCCCTGTCTCCTCGGGTATGCTGCTCCCTCAGGTGGTGGAAGCAGCTGAAAGATGGAAGGTCCTTGATTCCACCCAGGCGGATCATGTTGACCAAAGATGCATCCCTTCTAGGTTGGGGAGTCCATCTGGAAGAGGTTCCAGCACAGGGTATTTGGACTCTCCAAGAGAGCCAAATGTCATGAAACTTAAGAGAATTTAGAGCGGTCCAGTTGACGCTCCTACACTTCGCGCCTCAAGTCCAGGGCAAGGCAGTGACAGTTTGCTCGGACAATATGACGGCAGTATTCTACATAAAAAGACAGGGAGGAACGAGATCTCAACCTCTCCTCCAGGAAGTAGGATGGATCCTGTCTTGGGCAGAAAAGAACCTTACCCACCTGGCCACAGTTCACTTGGGCGGTGGATGCTTTGTCCATTCTGTGAAGGTTCAGGCTGGCCTATATATTCCCTTCAGTTTCCATGATACCAACAGTATTGATGAAACTCAGGCAAGACCTCAGTGATCGCCATAATACCGTTCTGGCCGAAGAGATCTTGGTTCATCCAGCTCATGCAGATGAGCCAGGGACAATATTGGAAGCTTCCCCTGAGGCAGGACCTAGCACATCTGGTCCTGCCTACACTCGAAGAGTCTCAACCTGACAGCCTGGAGGTTGATCGCCCCCTTCTAGAGTCTAGAGGGTTGTCTGTAAGGGTCCTGATGACTTTATCCCATTCTAGATCAGTATCTGCCAACAAAGCCTATTCTAAGATCTGAAGGACTTTTCGGCAGTGGTGTGCCCTAAATGAGGTGTCCCCATTTGATTCCCCCTATTTTCATCCGTTCTTCAGTTCCTACAGGATGGATTAGACAAGAGTCTCAAACCTTCAACCTTAAGGGTGCATACCTCAGCTTTGTCTGCAGTTTTGGGCAAGCCTTTTTCTCAGGACCCTCTAATCAAAAGGTTCCCTAAAGGAGCCGGAAGACTGCAGCCTAAGATCCTGAGCCCTATACCTCATTGGGATCTGTCAGTCGTGCTCAGGGGGTTATGCTCTCCCCCCTTTGAGTCCCTTCAGAGCGTGGATTTAAAGTTCTTGTCTTGGAAGACCTGTTTTTTGCTTGCCATTACTTCAGCAAAGAGAATCAGAAAATTGCAGGCCTTGGCTGCTGTGGAGCCTTATACTCTATTTTTACCGGATAGAGTCCTTCTGCGGTTTCTTCCTACCTTTGTGCCTAAGGAACCTTCTTTCCACAATTTAAACCAGGTTATTTCTTTACCTGTTTTTTATCCATCACCAGTGTCGGAAGAAGAGTAGGTCCTTCAGAAATATACCTAGAAAGAACTAAAGACTTTCGAAGATCCGAGACTTTTTTCATTCTTTTTACTGGAAGAAACAGAGGTCTTAAAGCTTCTAAACCGACATTAAACCGTTGGATCAAAGAAGCCATTAAAGTAGCTTTTGTCGCTTAGGGATTGGCGCTCCCTGCTTTTGTCCACGCTCATTCTACCCAAGCGGTAGCTGCCTCTGTGGCTGAGAGGAGCCTAGTACCGTTGGAGCACATCTGTGCTGCTGCCTCATGGAGTTCCCACGCTACATTTGTAAGCCATTATAGGCTTGACACTTTGGCGGGTCTGTCCTGAATTTAGTTCAGCTGGAAGACCCTCCCTCCTAGGTTCTCTTCTTGCTAAGTCCCCAGTTGTGCTGCTGTTGGGACGTAAGGGAATCGTTAATTTCTACCGATAATTTGTTTTCCCTTAGTCCTAACAGCAGCACACATATTTCCCTCCCACAAATTTTAGTTTTTTACTTAAGTCGCACAGTGTGTGTGTTGGGGGAGGTCTTTATAGGGGCCTTTTGGTTAATGATCACTTTATTTTATTTAATTAATAAAAGTTCTACCTTTTCCGATTGTCCACAGGGGCAGTAATACCCCAGTTGTGCTGCTATTAAGAAAATCGTTAGAAATTGACGATTATCAGTGTGATTTCAGCAGGAACACTGCCGCCGCAGGCTCTCACTCACCTCCCTGAAGCTCAGTTTTCCATCAAAATCTTCATCTACTTCTTTAATCATGTCCTTAAGGCCCAGGTGGGTCTGTGGAGCGCCAAGCTTCTCCATCATCCGCTTCAGCTCCATCAGATCTATGAAGCCATCCTTCCCCGCGTCGTATCTAGCAAGATGAGAAATTCTCATTCAGGATTCACTAGTTTACTGTCTATACAAATTTACCCAAACTGGCAATAATAGCAGGGGACAGGGAGCAAAAAAAACAGCTTATGCTACTCATGAGGCCAGCGCTAACACTGCTTTTTCTCCACTCTCCTGCCTGCTAATCCTAAAACTGCGGGGAAGGCTAAGCTAGTTTATGAGTCTGTTGTATTTATGGGATGAGCCCCCCAAACCCACACTCAAGAGTCCCCTTCATTCCCATCATCAGAAAAGGTCCCAGAGGTTGGACGTCCACTGATCACAAAGTTATGCTATATCCTAGTGATGGGCACACCCCTTTAAGTACTACACCAACTACTATCATCCTGTAGTTTTAAGTTCAAAAGTCTGAAAAGATAACATGGATGTTTTGATCCACGCAACAAGTGGCAGGAGCTATGCAGGTGCCAGTGAGCGGGGTAAGTACAACCCATATAAGGGGCTCGGGTATTGGGGGGGGGGGGGCGGCATGTTTTACACATTGGATAACCCCTTTAAAGGTATCTATGCAGGAGATTTGCGGTTTTGTTCCAGATTCTGACTTTTCCTTGAAACTCAATGGGACAAATCTGCAATAAATCCACAACCAACCCGCAAGAAAATTTGACAGGCAAATTTTACCAAACTGCGAACTACATCAGGTTTTACCAATTGGGAGAGGTGAGGTCCATGTTCCATTTTCAGTGCGAAATCTGCAGCCAAAATGTCTCATGTGAACACTGTGCAATGGGAAGCTGACAACCTCCTCTGTGTAGAGAAGGCATATACAACCCAAACAGTATGGGATGTGGTGGTCGTCTGTACATGGTCACTGCTGCACGCCGCTATAATGATTTCCCTAATTCATAGCTGGCAGTAGGAAAAGCCCCTGTAGTAAGTCATGCCCATCGGGAGCTGCTGCTAGGAGACAAGGCTGTTCCTAGCAGAATAGAAATCTATTGCCTTAAAGAAATAAAAAAAAGATGAATGATCGCGTATTTTTCTGCTATTTGCTCTCCCCCAACACTCGGCTCATCCAATTTTTCTATTTTTGACTGTGCTGATCAAGACCCGTAATCATCATGTTCAGGATAATTGTTCCAGATGACACAAGTGACTTCTCTTCTGCAGACATGGGGGGGTCGTGTCATCAGACTTTTGGGACCTCTCTGATAGTCTTTATATTTTCAGTAGAGGTGGCAGCAACACTGGTCCTTATAATAAATAGCTACTGCAGAACCTCTTTATTAGGAGTAGGGGGGAGCTACCTGTTCATCGCTCACTGATTGGAATATATGGGTATATTATGAGGTTCTGAGGTGCCCTACTCACAAAATGTTTCTGTAAAAATAGGAGAATACCCACATACGTTTTTGTTTTTTAGCTACATGTGGGGTCTTTTTCTGGCATTTGTCCAACGCACCGTGTCTTACCACTAGTGTTTTCTTCATAATGGAGAAGAAGGGTATGTCAAAATGCCTGAAAAAAAATAAAAATAAAACACCAAAAACGCCAGCATGCTAATGAAAAAAAGCAAGAATGACAAAACAAATATGCCATTTAAGTGACAAAATCGCAAAAAAAAAAAATTTGTGTTCAGAGTTCCATATTTCACTTAGCTAACATCTGGAGCTGGTGTTTTACCCCACAAAAAAGCAAAAATAAAAAACAAATGGAAGAAAAAATACCACCAAAAACCTATGTGTGAAAGCACCTTTATGAGCGACTGCAGCTGTGGAGGCGTATATTACCAGGTTCTGTGGTATTTGAAGCGTGTAGGATGTGTATTATGGTGTTCTGCAGTGGCGGAGGCGTGCAACCTCAGGTCCTGCGTCAGCGGAGGCGTGCAACATCAGGTCCTGCGTCAGCGGAGGCGTGCAACATCAGGCCCTGCGTCAGCGGAGGAGTGCAACATCAGGTCCTGCGTCAGCGGAGGAGTGCAACATCCTGTCCTGCGTCAGCGGAGGAGTGCAACATCCTGTCCTGCGTCAGCGGAGGCGTGCAACATCCTGTCCTGCGTCAGCGGAGGCGTGCAACATCCTGTCCTGCGTCAGCGGAGGCGTGCAACATCAGGTCCTGCGTCAGCGGAGGCGTGCAACATCAGGTCCTGCGTCAGCGGAGGCGTGCAACATCAGGTCCTGCGTCAGCGGAGGCGTGCAACATCAGGTCCTGCGTCAGCGGAGGAGTGCAACATCCTGTCCTGCGTCAGCGGAGGCGTGCAACATCAGGTCCTGCGTCAGCGGAGGAGTGCAACATCAGGTCCCGCGTCAGCGGAGGAGTGCAACATCCTGTCCTGCGTCAGCGGAGGCGTGCAACATCAGGTCCTGCGTCAGCGGAGGAGTGCAACATCAGGTCCTGCGTCAGCGGAGGAGTGCAACATCAGGTCCAGCGTCAGCGGAGGAGTGCAACACCAGGTCCTGGTTCAGAGGAGGAGTGCAACATCCTGTCCTGCGTCAGCGGAGGCGTGCAACATCAGGTCCTGCGTCAGCGGAGGAGTGCAACATCAGGTCCTGCGTCAGCGGAGGAGTGCAACATCAGGTCCAGCGTCAGCGGAGGAGTGCAACACCAGGTCCTGGTTCAGAGGAGGAGTGCAACATCCTGTCCTGCGTCAGCGGAGGCGTGCAACATCAGGTCCTGCGTCAGCGGAGGCGTGCAACATCAGGTCCTGCGTCAGCGGAGGAGTGCAACATCCTGTCCTGCGTCAGCGGAGGCGTGCAACATCAGGTCCTGCGTCAGCGGAGGCGTGCATCATCAGATCCTGCGTCAGCGGAGGCGTGCAACATCAGGTCCTGCATCAGCGGAGGCGTGCAACATCAGGTCCTGCGTCAGTGGAGGCGTGCAACATCAGGTCCTGCGTGTATAATGAGGTTTTGCAGCAGGTCGGATGTGTATTATGATGTTCTGCAGCAGCTGAGGCGTGTACTATCAGGTCCTGCAGCAGGGGAGGCGTGTAACATCAGATCCTACGGCAGAGGAGGTGTATATTATCAGGTTCTGCAGTATCTGAAGCGTGTATGATGAGGTTTTGCAGCAGCTGAGATGTGTATCTTATCCTGCGTCAGCGGAGGCGTGCAACATCAGGTCCTGCGTCAGCGGAGGCGTGCAACATCAGGTCCTGCGTCAGCGGAGGCGTGCAACATCAGGTCCTGCGTCAGCGGAGGCGTGCAACATCAGGTCCTGCGTCAGCGGAGGCGTGCAACATCAGGTCCTGCGTCAGCGGAGGCGTGCAACATCAGGTCCTGCGGCAGCGGAGGCGTGCAACATCAGGTCCTGCGTCAGCGGAGGCGTGCAACATCAGGTCCTGCGTCAGCGGAGGCGTGCAACATCAGGTCCTGCGTCAGCGGAGGCGTGCAACATCAGGTCCTGCGTCAGCGGAGGCGTGCAACATCAGGTCCTGCGTCAGCGGAGGAGTGCAACATCAGGTCCTGCGTCAGCGGAGGAGTGCAACATCCTGTCCTGCGTCAGCGGAGGCGTGCAACATCAGGTCCTGCGTCAGCGGAGGCGTGCAACATCAGGTCCTGCGTCAGTGGAGGCGTGCAACATCAGGTCCTGCGTGTATAATGAGGTTTTGCAGCAGGTCGGATGTGTATTATGATGTTCTGCAGCAGCTGAGGCGTGTACTATCAGGTCCTGCAGCAGGGTAGGCGTGTAACATCAGATCCTACGGCAGAGGAGGTGTATATTATCAGGTTCTGCAGTATCTGAAGCGTGTATGATGAGGTTTTGCAGCAGCTGAGATGTGTATATTATCCTGCGTCAGCGGAGGCGTGCATCATCAGGTCCTGCGTCAGCGGAGGCGTGCAACATCAGGTCCTGCGTCAGCGGAGGCGTGCAACATCAGGTCCTGCGTCAGCGGAGGCGTGCAACATCAGGTCCTGCGTCAGCGGAGGCGTGCAACATCAGGTCCTGCGTCAGCGGAGGCGTGCAACATCAGGTCCTGCGTCAGCGGAGGCGTGCAACATCAGGTCCTGCGTCAGCGGAGGCGTGCAACATCAGGTCCTGCGTCAGCGGAGGAGTGCAACATCCTGTCCTGCGTCAGCGGAGGCGTGCAACATCAGGTCCTGCGTCAGCGGAGGAGTGCAACATCAGGTCCTGCGTCAGCGGAGGAGTGCAACATCCTGTCCTGCGTCAGCGGAGGAGTGCAACATCAGGTCCTGCGTCAGCGGAGGCGTGCAACATCAGGTCCTGCGTCAGCGGAGGCGTGCAACATCAGGTCCTGCGTCAGCGGAGGAGTGCAACATCAGGTCCTGCGTCAGCGGAGGAGTGCAACATCAGGTCCAGCGTCAGCGGAGGAGTGCAACACCAGGTCCTGGTTCAGAGGAGGAGTGCAACATCCTGTCCTGCGTCAGCGGAGGCGTGCAACATCAGGTCCTGCGTCAGCGGAGGCGTGCAACATCAGGTCCTGCGTCAGCGGAGGAGTGCAACATCCTGTCCTGCGTCAGCGGAGGCGTGCAACATCAGGTCCTGCGTCAGCGGAGGCGTGCATCATCAGGTCCTGCGTCAGCGGAGGCGTGCAACATCAGGTCCTGCATCAGCGGAGGCGTGCAAAATCAGGTCCTGCGTCAGTGGAGGCGTGCAACATCAGGTCCTGCGTGTATAATGAGGTTTTGCAGCAGGTCGGATGTGTATTATGATGTTCTGCAGCAGCTGAGGCGTGTACTATCAGGTCCTGCAGCAGGGGAGGCGTGTAACATCAGGTCCTGCAGCAGGGGAGGCGTGTAACATCAGATCCTACGGCAGAGGAGGTGTATATTATCAGGTTCTGCAGTATCTGAAGCGTGTATGATGAGGTTTTGCAGCAGCTGAGATGTGTATATTATCCTGCGTCAGCGGAGGCGTGCAACATCAGGTCCTGCGTCAGCGGAGGCGTGCAACATCAGGTCCTGCGTCAGCGGAGGCGTGCAACATCAGGTCCTGCGTCAGCGGAGGCGTGCAACATCAGGTCCTGCGTCAGCGGAGGCGTGCAACATCAGGTCCTGCGTCAGCGGAGGCGTGCAACATCAGGTCCTGCGTCAGCGGAGGAGTGCAACATCCTGTCCTGCGTCAGCGGAGGCGTGCAACATCAGGTCCTGCGTCAGCGGAGGAGTGCAACATCAGGTCCTGCGTCAGCGGAGGAGTGCAACATCCTGTCCTGCGTCAGCGGAGGCGTGCAACATCAGGTCCTGCGTCAGCGGAGGCGTGCAACATCAGGTCCTGCGTCAGCGGAGGCGTGCAACATCAGGTCCTGCGTGTATAATGAGGTTTTGCAGCAGGTCGGATGTGTATTATGATGTTCTGCAGCAGCTGAGGCGTGTACTATCAGGTCCTGCAGCAGGGGAGGCGTGTAACATCAGATCCTACGGCAGAGGAGGTGTATATTATCAGGTTCTGCAGTATCTGAAGCGTGTATGATGAGGTTTTGCAGCAGCTGAGGTGTGTATATTATCCTGTCCTGCGTCAGCGGAGGCGTGCAACATC
This sequence comes from Bufo gargarizans, assembly GCF_014858855.1. Lineage (NCBI taxonomy): Eukaryota > Metazoa > Chordata > Amphibia > Anura > Bufonidae > Bufo > Bufo gargarizans. The sequence goes on from NC_058081.1 coordinate 642,430,558, forward strand.
AGGTCCTGCGTCAGCGGAGGCGTGCAACATCAGGTCCTGCGTCAGCGGAGGCGTGCAACATCAGGTCCTGCGTCAGCGGAGGCGTGCAACATCAGGTCCTGCGTCAGCGGAGGCGTGCAACATCAGGTCCTGCGTCAGCGGAGGCGTGCAACATCAGGTCCTGCGTCAGCGGAGGCGTGCAACATCAGGTCCTGCGTCAGCGGAGGCGTGCAACATCAGGTCCTGCGTCAGCGGAGGAGTGCAACATCCTGTCCTGCGTCAGCGGAGGCGTGCAACATCAGGTCCTGCGTCAGCGGAGGAGTGCAACATCAGGTCCTGCGTCAGCGGAGGAGTGCAACATCCTGTCCTGCGTCAGCGGAGGCGTGCAACATCAGGTCCTGCGTCAGCGGAGGCGTGCAACATCAGGTCCTGCGTCAGCGGAGGAGTGCAACATCAGGTCCTGCGTCAGCGGAGGAGTGCAACATCAGGTCCAGCGTCAGCGGAGGAGTGCAACACCAGGTCCTGGTTCAGAGGAGGAGTGCAACATCCTGTCCTGCGTCAGCGGAGGCGTGCAACATCAGGTCCTGCGTCAGCGGAGGCGTGCAACATCAGGTCCTGCGTCAGCGGAGGAGTGCAACATCCTGTCCTGCGTCAGCGGAGGCGTGCAACATCAGGTCCTGCGTCAGCGGAGGCGTGCATCATCAGATCCTGCGTCAGCGGAGGCGTGCAACATCAGGTCCTGCATCAGCGGAGGCGTGCAACATCAGGTCCTGCGTCAGTGGAGGCGTGCAACATCAGGTCCTGCGTGTATAATGAGGTTTTGCAGCAGGTCGGATGTGTATTATGATGTTCTGCAGCAGCTGAGGCGTGTACTATCAGGTCCTGCAGCAGGGGAGACGTGTAACATCAGATCCTACGGCAGAGGAGGTGTATATTATCAGGTTCTGCAGTATCTGAAGCGTGTATGATGAGGTTTTGCAGCAGCTGAGGTGTGTATATTATCTGGTTCTGCAGCAGCGGAGGTGTATATTATCTGGTTCTGCAGCAGCTGAGGTGTGTATATTATCTGGTTCTCCAGCTCTGGGGGTGTAGATCATCAGGTTCTGCAATATCAGAAACGTGTATGATGAGGTTCTGTGGCAGCGGGCTGAGGAGTATACTATCAGGGTCTGCAGCAGCAGAAATATATATTATTAGGTTCTGCAGTATCTGAAGTGTGTATGATGATGTTCTGCAGCAGCAGAGGTGTGTACCATTAGGTCCTGCAGCAACGTAAGCATATATTATCAGGTCCAGTAGCAACAGATGCGTATATTATCAGGTTCTGCAGCAGCAGAGGTGTATATTATCAGGTTCTGCAGCAGCAGAGGTGTATATTATCAGGTTCTGCAGCAGCGGAGGTGTATATTATCAGGTTCTGCAGCAGCGGAGGTGTATATTATCAGGTTCTGTGGTATCTAAAGCGTGTATGATGGGGTTCTTCAGAAGCTGAGGTGTGCATTATCAGGTTCTGCAGCAGCTGAGACGTATAGTATCAAGTTCTGCAGGAACTGAGGTGCGTATTAGGAGGTTCTGCAGCAGCTGAGGTGTCTGCCATGAGGTTCTGCAGCAGCTGAGGTGTGCAGTGTGAGGTTGTGCGGCAGCTGAGGCATATAGTATCAAGTTCTGCAGCAGCTGAGGTGTCTGTCATGAGGTTCTGCAGCAGCTGCTTTGTCCCCATATCCTGACTACACATCACGTCCCCCTGAGAAGAAGCCGCATCCTGGGGGGGTGCACCTGCCTGCAGCGGTCAGATGCTGTACACACGGCGGCCCGCCGCTCTCCTCCACGACCTGTTGCCGCGATGCATTTGATCGGCTGCCAGGCGCCTACTACAAGCGCATCGTGGGCTCGGATTTAATGGAGAGACTCCGTCTGTTTACTAGAGCATCGCTGGAAGGTGAAGAGCCGCATCATAATGACACATGACACTTCCCGGGACGGACCCCCCCCCTCCCCCAATAAGCCACATTATGGTTAACCCTTTCCTGGGAAAGAAGGATTTAATGCCCTCATTATCCGCATCGTGACAAGTGCCCCCACTGTGACTACTACTGAATGAAAAGCCATTTTCTACTCCCAGCCCCCACCCCGCACGGCCATAATGCCATTAACCCATTAGCTGAGAGAGGAGTAAAGCCAATCCGGATGGAGGGGTGAGGGGGTAGTGCTGTTACTATCCTAGTGGGAGGAGAGCATCACGTCCTGGGCACAAGAGCTAGCAATCATTGCTGCAAATGCACTAGTGGGGTTAGTAAGGTAAGGATCTCCAGCTGCTGCAAAACTACAACTCCCAGCATGCCTGACAGGCTGGATTACAACAGCTGGAGACGCACAAAATGAAGGGCGACGTGTAGGGAAATCTGTCCATGTGGGGTGTTTAGAGGACCACTCCATTAACAACATGAAGCGGTGAAGAGGGCCAATGGGGCCCCCACATAAACCAGCCAATCAGGGGCCACGGTTCATATTTCCTGCCCTATTTAAAAGAAGAAAGCAAGGCACTGATTGGTCGCTTTGGACCCTAAATGTCAATCCAGCGTGTATGTGCCCATTACACACAGATGTAGCAGAGCTGAGTTTGTCACTGAGCACTCCTCGCGCGCTGCCTGTAGTTTTGCATAGGACTGCACGTACGCCGAGCACTTACTGGAGACACAAGTTCAGCTCCATCTGCATCAGAGACTGGTGATGGGCACCGGGGTCACTGCCCCAGCCCTCCGGGCACTCACCGCCTGAACATCCCCTCCATGTCCTTTATCTGCTTTCTGCTGAACTCCTTGAACTCGGTGTGAGGGTTGAAGACCCTCATGTGCGGCGGCTCCCGCTCCGCCTCCGCCGGGTCCTCCATCCGCAGGCGCCGGTTCAGCCTGGAGGCCAGCTCGTCCTCAGCCATCGTGTCCCTTCACCGGCTGCAGCCGCCACCTGTCCCCCTCACATGAGAAGATGCAGCCGGCACTGGTCATGTGACCGCTCCCCCATGTAATGCTGCCCCTGATTGGAGGAGAGAGAAGGAGGGGCGGGGACTGGTCCAGAGAGACGGAGAGGAGGAGGATGCTGAAGGCAGAGGAGCGAGCAGTCACTGGAGCCCGCGCCTCATGACAGTGGTCTCCTGCTCGCTGCAGAATACTGCGGCTCCTGACTGTGTATATACACATATAGTACTGCTCCACCAGTATACTGATAAAATACTACGCTGCACTCCTTCACCAACATAATCATATAGTACTTCTCTATACTACTGCACCAATATAATGAATACTAAGCATCACTACACCAGTATACTGAATACTAAGCATCACTACTACACCAGTATAATGGATACTAAGCATCACTACTACACCAGTATACTGAACACTAAGCATCACTACTACACCAGTATACTGAACACTAAACATCACTACTACACCAGTATACTGAACACTAAACATCACTACTACACCAGTATACTGAATACTAAGCATCACTACTACACCATTATACTGAACACTAAACATCACTACTACACCAATATCATCATATAATACTTCTCTATACTACTGCACCAATATACTGAATACTAAGCATCACTACTACACCAGTATACTGAATACTAAACATCACTACTACACCAGTATACTGAATACTAAGCATCACTACTACACCAGTATACTGAATACTAAGCATCACTACTACACCAGTATACTGAATACTAAGCATCACTACTACACCAATATCATCATATAATACTTCTCTATACTACTGCACCAATATACTGAATACTAAGCATCACTACTACACCAGTATACTGAATACTAAACATCACTACTACACCAATATAATCATATAATACTACACTACTGCACCAGTATACTAAATACTAAGCATCACTACTACACCAATATAATCATATAATACTACACTACTGCACCAGTATACTGAATACTAAACATCACTACTACACCAATATAATCATATAATACTACACTACTGCACCAGTATACTGAATACTAAACATCACTACTACACCAATATAATCATATAATACTACACTACTGCACCAGTATACTAAATACTAAGCATCACTACTACACCAATATAATCATATAATACTACACTACTGCACCAGTATACTAAATACTAAGCATCACTACTACACCAATATAATCATATAATACTACACTACTGCACCAGTATACTAAATACTAAGCATCACTACTACACCAATATAATCATATAATACTACACTACTGCACCAGTATACTGAATACTAAACATCACTACTACACCAATATAATCATATAATACTACACTACTGCACCAGTATAATATAATACTACACTACTGCACCAGTATACTAAATACTAAGCATCACTACTACACCAATATAATCATATAATACTACACTACTGCACCAGTATACTAAATACTAAGCATCACTACTACACCAATATAATCATATAATACTACACTACTGCACCAGTATACTGAATACTAAGCATCACTACTACACCAATATAATCATATAATACTTCTCTATACTACTGCACCAATATACTGAATACTAAGCATCACTACTACACCAGTATACTGAACACTAAACATCACTACTACACCAATATAATCATATAATACTACACTACTGCACCAGTATACTGAACACTAAACATCACTACTACACCTATATAATCATATAATACTACACTACTGCACCAGTATACTGAATACTAAGCATCACTACTACACCAATATATTCATATAATACTACACTACTGCACCAGTATACTGAATACTAAACATCACTACTACACCAATATAATCATATAATACTACACTACTTCACCAGTATACTGAATACTAAGCATCACTACTACAGCAATATAATCATATAATACTACACTACTGCACCAGTATACTGAATACTAAGCATCACTACTACACCAATATAATCATATAATACTACACTACTGCACCAGTATACTGAATACTAAGCATCACTACTACACCAATATATTCATATAAGACTACACTACTGCACCAGTATACTGAATACTAAGCATCACTACTACACCAATATAATAATATAATACTACACTACTGCACCAGTATACCGAATACTAAGCATTACTACTACACCAATATAATCATATAATACTACACTACTGCACCAGTATACTGAATACTAAGCATCACTACTACACCAATATAATCATATAATACTACACTACTGCACCAGTATACTGAATACTAAGCATCACTACTACACCAATATAATCATATAATACTACACTACTGCACCAGTATACTGAATACTAAGCATCACTACTACACCAATATATTCATATAAGACTACACTACTGCACCAGTATACTGAATACTAAGCATCACTACTACACCAATATAATAATATAATACTACACTACTGCACCAGTATACCGAATACTAAGCATTACTACTACACCAATATAATCATATAATACTACACTACTGCACCAGTATACTGAATACTAAGCATCACTACTACACCAATATAATCATATAATACTACACTACTGCACCAGTATACTGATAAAATACTACGCTACACTGCTTCACCAATATAATCATATAATACTACACTACTGCACCAGTATACTGAATACTAAGCATCACTACTACACCAATATAATCATATAATACTACACTACTACACCAGTATACTGAATACTAAACATCACTACTACACCAATATAATCATATAATACTACACCAATATAATACTTCTCTATACTACAGCACCAGTATATGGAATACTACACATCACTACTACACCAATATAATCATATAATACTACACTACTGCACCAGTATACTGAATACTAAACATCACTACTACACCAATATAATCATATACTACACTACTGCACCAATATAATCATATAATACTTCTCTATACTACTGCACCAGTATATGGAATACTACACATCACTACTACACCAATATAATCATATAATACTACACTACTGCATCAGTATACTAAATGCTAAGCATCACTACTACACCAATTTAATCATATAATACTACACTACTACACCAGTATACTGAATACTAAACATCACTACTACACCAATATAATCATATAATACTTCTCTATACTACTGCACCAGTATACTGAATACTAAACATCACTACTACACCAATATAATCATATAATACTACACTACTACACTAGTATACTAAATGCTAAGCATCACTACTACACCAATATAATCATATAATACTACACCAGTATACTGAATACTAAACATCACTACTACACCAATATATTCATATAATACTACACTACTGCACCAGTATACTGAATACTAAGCATCAGTACTACACCAATATAATCATATAATACTACACTACTGCACTAGTATACTGATAAAATACTACGCTACACTGCTTCACTAATATAATCATATAATACTACACTACTGCACCAGTATACTGAATACTAAGCATCACTACTACACCAGTATACTGAATACTAAGCATCACTACTACACCAATATAATCATATAATGCTACACTACTACACCAGTATACTGAATACTAAACATCACTACTACACCAATATAATCATATAATACTACACTACTGCACCAATATAATCATATAATACTTCTCTATACTACTGTACCAGTATATGGAATACTACACATCACTACTACACCAATATAATCATATAATACTACACCAGTATACTAAATGCTAAGCATCACTACTACACCAATATAATCATATAATACTACACTACTACACCAGTATACTAAATGCCAAGCATCACTACTACACCAATATAATCATATATTACTACACTACTACACCAGTATACTGAATACTAAACATCACTACTACACCAATATAATCATATAATACTTCTCTATACTACTGCACCAGTATACTGAATACTAAACATCACTACTACACCAATATATTCATATAATACTACACTACACTGCTTCACCAATATAATCATATAATACTTCTCTATACTACTCCACCACTATACTGATAAAATACTATGCTACACTGCTTCACCAATATAATCATATAATACTTCTCTATACTACTGCACCAATATACTGAATACTAAACATCACTACTACACCAATATATTCATACAATACTACACTACTGCACCAGTATAATCATATAATACTACACCAGTATACGGAATACTAAACATCACTACTACACCAATATAATCATATAATACTACACTACTGCACCAGTATACTGATAAAATACTACACTACTTCACCAATATAATCATATAATACTTCTCTATACTACTGCACCAGTATACTGAATACTAAGAATCACTACTACACCAATATAATCATATAATACTACACTACTACATCAGTATACTGAATACTAAGCATCACTACTACACCAATATAATCATATAATACTTCTCTATACTACTGCACCAGTATACTGATAAAATACTACGCTACACTACTGCACCAATATAATCATATAATACTACACTACTACACCAGTATAATCATATAATACTACACTACTACACCAGTATACTGATAAAATACTACGCTACACTACTGCACCAATAAATTCATATAATACTACACTACTACACCAGTATACTAAATGCCAAGCATCACTACTACACCAATATAATCATATAATACTACACTACTACACCAGTATACTGAATACTAAACATCACTACTACACCAATATAATCATATAATACTACACCAATATAATACTTCTCTATACTACAGCACCAGTATATGGAATACTACACATCACTACTACACCAATATAATCATATAATACTACACTACTGCACCAGTATACTGAATACTAAACATCACTACTACACCAATATAATCATATACTACACTACTGCACCAATATAATCATATAATACTTCTCTATACTACTGCACCAGTATATGGAATACTACACATCACTACTACACCAATATAATCATATAATACTACACTACTGCATCAGTATACTAAATGCTAAGCATCACTACTACACCAATTTAATCATATAATACTACACTACTACACCAGTATACTGAATACTAAACATCACTACTACACCAATATAATCATATAATACTTCTCTATACTACTGCACCAGTATACTGAATACTAAACATCACTACTACACCAATATAATCATATAATACTACACTACTACACTAGTATACTAAATGCTAAGCATCACTACTACACCAATATAATCATATAATACTACACCAGTATACTGAATACTAAACATCACTACTACACCAATATATTCATATAATACTACACTACTGCACCAGTATACTGAATACTAAGCATCAGTACTACACCAATATAATCATATAATACTACACTACTGCACTAGTATACTGATAAAATACTACGCTACACTGCTTCACTAATATAATCATATAATACTACACTACTGCACCAGTATACTGAATACTAAGCATCACTACTACAGCAGTATACTGAATACTAAGCATCACTACTACACCAATATAATCATATAATGCTACACTACTACACCAGTATACTGAATACTAAACATCACTACTACACCAATATAATCATATAATACTACACTACTGCACCAATATAATCATATAATACTTCTCTATACTACTGTACCAGTATATGGAATACTACACATCACTACTACACCAATATAATCATATAATACTACACCAGTATACTAAATGCTAAGCATCACTACTACACCAATATAATCATATAATACTACACCAGTATACTAAATGCCAAGCATCACTACTACACCAATATAATCATATATTACTACACTACTACACCAGTATACTGAATACTAAACATCACTACTACACCAATATAATCATATAATACTTCTCTATACTACTGCACCAGTATACTGAATACTAAACATCACTACTACACCAATATATTCATATAATACTACACTACACTGCTTCACCAATATAATCATATAATACTTCTCTATACTACTGCACCAGTATACTGATGTATACAGATAAAATACTACGCTACACTGCTTCCCCAATATAATCATATAATACTTCTCTATACTACTGCACCAGTATACGGAATACTAAACATCACTACTACACCAATATATTCATACAATACTACACTACTGCACCAGTATAATCATATAATACTACACCAGTATACGGAATACTAAACATCACTACTACACCAAATATAATCATATAATACTACACTACTGCACCAGTATACTGATAAAATACCACACTACACTGCTTCACCAATATAATCATATAATACTTCTCTATACTACTGCACCAGTATACTGAATACTAAGAATCACTACTACACCAATATAATCATATAATACTACACTACTACATCAGTATACTGAATACTAAGCATCACTACTACACCAATATAATCATATAATACTTCTCTATACTACTGCACCAGTATACTGATAAAATACTACGCTACACTACTGCACCAATATAATACTACACTACTACACCAGTATAATCATATAATACTACACTACTACACCAGTATACTGATAAAATACTACGCTACACTACTGCACCAATAAATTCATATAATACTACACCAATATAATCATATAATACTACACTACTACACCAGTATACTTATAATATACTACGCCACACTACTACACCAATATAATCATATAATACTACACTACTACACCAGTAAAATCATATAATACTACACTACTACACCAGTATACTGATAAAATACTACGCTACACTACTGCACCAATAAATTCATATAATACTACACTACTACACCAGTATACTAAATGCCAAGCATCACTACTACACCAATATAATCATATAATACTACACTACTACACCAGTATACTGAATACTAAACATCACTACTACACCAATATAATCATATAATACTACACCAATATAATACTTCTCTATACTACAGCACCAGTATATGGAATACTACACATCACTACTACACCAATATAATCATATAATACTACACTACTGCACCAGTATACTGAATACTAAACATCACTACTACACCAATATAATCATATACTACACTACTGCACCAATATAATCATATAATACTTCTCTATACTACTGCACCAGTATATGGAATACTACACATCACTACTACACCAATATAATCATATAATACTACACTACTGCATCAGTATACTAATGCTAAGCATCACTACTACACCAATTTAATCATATAATACTACACTACTACACCAGTATACTGAATACTAAACATCACTACTACACCAATATAATCATATAATACTTCTCTATACTACTGCACCAGTATACTGAATACTAAACATCACTACTACACCAATATAATCATATAATACTACACTACTACACTAGTATACTAAATGCTAAGCATCACTACTACACCAATATAATCATATAATACTACACCAGTATACTGAATACTAAACATCACTACTACACCAATATATTCATATAATACTACACTACTGCACCAGTATACTGAATACTAAGCATCAGTACTACACCAATATAATCATATAATACTACACTACTGCACTAGTATACTGATAAAATACTACGCTACACTGCTTCACTAATATAATCATATAATACTACACTACTGCACCAGTATACTGAATACTAAGCATCACTACTACAGCAGTATACTGAATACTAAGCATCACTACTACACCAATATAATCATATAATGCTACACTACTACACCAGTATACTGAATACTAAACATCACTACTACACCAATATAATCATATAATACTACACTACTGCACCAATATAATCATATAATACTTCTCTATACTACTGTACCAGTATATGGAATACTACACATCACTACTACACCAATATAATCATATAATACTACACCAGTATACTAAATGCTAAGCATCACTACTACACCAATATAATCATATAATACTACACTACTACACCAGTATACTAAATGCCAAGCATCACTACTACACCAATATAATCATATATTACTACACTACTACACCAGTATACTGAATACTAAACATCACTACTACACCAATATAATCATATAATACTTCTCTATACTACTGCACCAGTATACTGAATACTAAACATCACTACTACACCAATATATTCATATAATACTACACTACACTGCTTCACCAATATAATCATATAATACTTCTCTATACTACTCCACCACTATACTGATAAAATACTATGCTACACTGCTTCACCAATATAATCATATAATACTTCTCTATACTACTGCACCAATATACTGAATACTAAACATCACTACTACACCAATATATTCATACAATACTACACTACTGCACCAGTATAATCATATAATACTACACCAGTATACGGAATACTAAACATCACTACTACACCAAATATAATCATATAATACTACACTACTGCACCAGTATACTGATAAAATACCACACTACACTGCTTCACCAATATAATCATATAATACTTCTCTATACTACTGCACCAGTATACTGAATACTAAGAATCACTACTACACCAATATAATCATATAATACTACACTACTACACCAGTATACTGATAAAATACTAAGCTACACTGCTTTACCAATATAATCATATAATACTTCTCTATATTACTGCACCAGTATACTGATAAAATACTACGCTACACTACTGCACCAATATAATACTACACTACTACACCAGTATAATCATATAATACTACACTACTACACCAGTATACTGATAAAATACTACGCTACACTACTGCACCAATAAATTCATATAATACTACACCAATATAATCATATAATACTACACTACTACACCAGTATACTTATAATATACTACGCCACACTACTACACCAATATAATCATATAATACTACACTACTACACCAGTAAAATCATATAATACTACACTACTACACCAGTATACTGATAAAATACTACGCTACACTACTGCACCAATATAATCATATAATACTACACTACTACACCAGTATACTGATAAAATACTACACTACTACACCAATATAATCATATAATACTACACTACTACACCAGTATAATCATATAATACTACGCTACACTGCTTCACCAATATAATCATATAATACTACGCTACACTGCTTCACCAATATAATCATATAATACTACACTACTACACCAATATAATCATATAATACTTATCTATACTACTGCACCAGTATACTGATAAAATACTACGCTACACTACTACACCAGTATACTCATATAATAATACACCAGTTTACTGAATACTAAGCATCACTACTACACCAATATAATCATATAATACTACACTACTACACCAATATAATCATATAATACTGCAATACTGCACCAATATAATCATAATACTGCTCTACACTACTACAACAATATAAGGCTAGGTCTACACGGCGACATTTTGTCGCACCAACGTCGCGTGACAATTTTTATAATGGTAGTCTATGGTGTTACACTGCGACATGCTGCGGCTGCGACACGACAGTCGCAAAAAACCCAGTCAAGATGGATTTTTCTGCAACTGTCACATCGCAGTACCAACATGTCGCAGTGCGACACCACAGACTACCATTATAAAAATTGTCGCACGACACATGTTGCAGTGTAGTTGTGCCCTATTTCTCTTGCGACAAATTTTTTACGCGACACATGTCGTCATGTAGACCTAGCCTAATACTACACCAGTATACAGAATACTAAGCATCACTTCTGCACCAATATAATCATATGATAATATTGTATCCTACTACACCAATATACAGTGCCTTGCAAAAGTATTCACCCCCTTGACTTTTTTCATATTTTGTTGCCTCACAACCTGGAATTAACATGGATTGTTTGAGGATTTGCATCATTTAAATTACAGAACATGCCCACAACTTTGAAGATGCTTGTTTTTTTATTTATTGTAAAGCATACAACAAATAGGAGAAAATAACAGAAAAGGTGCATGACTATTCACCCCCCTAAAGTCAATACTTTGTAGAGCCACCTTTTGCGGCAATCACAGCTCCAAGTCGCTTTGGATAAGTCTCTATGAGCTTGCCACATCTTACCACTGGGATTTTTGCCCATTCCTCCTTGTAAAACTGCTCCAGCTCCTTCAGGTTGGATGGTTTGCGCTTGTGAACAGCAATCTTTAAGTCTGACCACAGATTTTCTATTGGATTGAGATCTGGGCTTTGACTAGGCCACTCCAACACATTTACATATCACCCCCTCAAGTTTGTTTGGGGTCATTGTCCTGCTGGAAGGTGAACCTCCGTCCTAGCCTCAAATCACTCACAGAGTTGTACAGGTTTCGCTCAAGAATATCCCTGTATTTAGCACCATCCATCTTTCCCGAAACTCTGACCAGTTTCCCAGTCCCATCCCCACAGCACGATGCTGCCACCACCATGTCTCACTGTGAGGATGGTATTCTTTAGGAGTTGTGATGTGTTGGGTTTGCTCCAGACATAGCGTTTTCTTTGATGCCGAAAAGTTCAATTTTAGTCTCATCGGACCAGAGCACCTTCCTCCGTACATTTTGGGAGTCTCCCACATGCCTTTTCGCAAACTCATAAGATGCCTTTTTGTTTTTTGCTGAAAGTCATGGCTTTCTTCTGGCCATTCTGCCATAAAGCCCAACTCTATGGAGCGTACGGCTTATTGTCGTCCTATGTACAGATACTCCAGTCTCTGCTGTGGAACTCTGCAGCTACTCCAGGGTTACCTTAGGTCTCTGTGCTGCCTCTCGAATTAATGCCCTCCTTGCCCGGTTCATGAGTTTTGGTGGGCGGCCGTCTCTTTGCAGGTTTGCTGTTGTGCCATGTTCTTTCTATTTGTTATTGATAGATTTGATGGTATTTTTTTATAACCTAACCCTGACTTGTACTTCTCAACAATATTGTCCCTTACTTGTTTGGAGAGTTCCTTGGTCTTCATGGCAGTGTTTGGTTAGTGATGCCTCTCGCTTCAAAAAAGGTGTGTATATGTACAGTAATGACAGATCATGTGACACTTAGATTGCACACAGGTGACATCATTTCACTAATTATGTGACTTCTGAAGGTAATTGGTTGCACCAGAGATTTTTATGGGCTTCCTAACAAAGGGGGTGAATACATCCGCACATGGCAATTTTCTGTTTCTAAACAATAGTTTTATTTATATATTTTTCTCATTTCACTTCACCAACTTAGACTATTGTGTTCTGATCCATCACATAAAATTCAGATTAACAAAACATTGAACTTAAGGCTGTAATGTAACAAAATATGAAAAAAGTCAAGGGGGTGAATACTATTGCAAGGCACTGTAATCATATAATTCTACACTACTGCACTAATCATATAATGCTACTTCACAATACTACACCAATATCATTATATAATGCTGCTCTACACTACTATATCAATATAATGCTACTCTACTCTTCCGCACCAATATAATCATATAATACTACTCTTATATAGTAATCATATAATACTTCTCTATACTACTACACTATTATAATCATATAATAATACACTACACCATTATCATATACTACTACTCTACACCAATATAATCATTTTGTAATACTACTCTACACGTTTGCACCAATATATTCATATAATTCTGCTCTGCCCTACTGCATAATTATAATCATATAATACTCATTTACACTACTGCACTTATATATTTATATAACACTACTCTACATTACCTTACCAATATAATCATATAATACTACTCTACATTACTACAAAAATATAATACTACTACTTTACTGCATCAATGATTTAAAGGGGTTGTCTGGGCTTTTAATATTGATGACCTATCCTCAGAATAGGTCATCAATATCAGATCAGTGGGAATCTGACACCCGGCACCCCACCCCCGCCGATTAGCTGTATGAGGAGAAGGCGCGCGCGCGCTGAGCGCACGTGCCGTCTCCAGTCTCTCTCTTCCTGCTCACTGCTGCTGTCTATGACAAAGCAGCAGTTAGCAGGAAGAGCGATCAGAGATAGCACATGCGCACTGCGCACCGTCTCCTCATACTGCTGAGGATAGGTCATCAATATTAAAAGCCCGGACAACCCCTTTAACCCCTTAAGGACCCTGCCATTTTTCACCTTAAAAGGGTTCTGCAGTTTGTTTTAACTGATGATCTAGCCTCTTAAAAGATCAGCATCTGATTGGCAGGGGTCCGACACCCGGGACCCCCGCCGATCAGCTGTTTGAGAAAGCAGCGGCGCTCCAGCAGCACCGCGGCCTTCTCACTGTTTACTGCTGGCCCAGTGACGTCATAGCCCTGCTGGGGGCAGGGCTATGCTCTGTTCACTTGACTGGAGCTTAGCCCCGCCCACGCTAGTTGATACTATTCGTGATGTCACTGGGCCAGCGGTAAACAGTGAGGCCATGGAGCTGCTGGAGCGCCGCTGCTTTCTCAAAGAGCTAATCGGCGGGGGTCCCGTGTGTCGGACCCCCGCCAACCAGAGGATAGATCATCAGTTTAAACAAAGTACAGAACCCCTTTAAGGACCAGACCATTTTTAGCAAATCTGACATGTGTCACTTTATGGGGTAATAACTTTAAAACGCTTTTACTTATCCAGGCCATTCTGAGATTATTTTCTGTTCACATATTGTACTTCATGACACTGGTAAAATTGAGTCAAAAAATTTAATTTTTATTTATAAAAATAAATAAATACAAAATTTACCAAGAATCTGGACAAATTTGCAAATTTCAATTTCTCTACTTTCAGAATACATAGTAATACCTCCAAAAATAGTTATTACCTTACATTCCCCATATGTCTACTTCATGTTTTAATCATTTTGAACATTACATTTTATTTTTTGGGACGTTTAAAAGTTTAGAAGCAAATCTTACAATTTTTCAAAACATTTCCAAACCCCAATTTTTTCAGGACCAGTTCAGTTATGAAGTCACTTTCTGGGGATTACATATTGGAAACCACCCATAAATCACCCCATTTTAGAAACTACAACCCTTAAGCTATTCAAAACTGATTTTAGAAACGTTTTAACCCTTTAGGTGCCCAACGAGAATTAAATAAAAATGGGAATTCAATTTCAAAATTTCACTTTTTTTTAGCAGATTTTAAATTTTAATAATTTTTTTCTGCAACACATCAAGGGTTAACAGCCAAACAAAACTCAAAATCTATTACTCTGATTCTGGAGTTTACAGAAACACCCCATATGTGCTAAAAAAATGATGTATGGGTACACCACAGGCTTCAGAAGGGAAGGAGCACCATATGGCTTTTGGAGAGCGTATTTAGCTGGAATGGTAATTGGGAGTTATGTCAGATATGAACACACCCCAACGTGGCCCTACAATGGAAACCCACAAAAAAGTGACTCTACACCCCTCAAGTAATATGTCAAGGTGCTTGTCAAAATATGTCAAAAAGTGACTCACATTTTTCACTTTCACAAGGGGTAACAGGACAAAATTTACCCCACATTTTGTTCCCCATTTCCCCCCCGAATACCCCAACACCCCATATGTGCTGAAAAAAATGATGTATGGGTGCATGGCAGGGTTCAAAAGGGAAGTAGCGCCATAGGGCTTTTGGAGGACAGATTTTGCAGGATTGGCTTTTGGGAGCTATGTCGCATATGAAGACACCCTGAGGTACCCCTAGAGTGGAAACCCCCAAAAAGTGACCCTATTCTGGAAACTACACCCCTCAAGGAATATTTCAAGATGTGTAGTGAGAACTTTGACCTCAAAGCTGATTCATTGAATTGGCTGTGAAAATTAAAAATTCAAATTTTTTACAGAAAAATTGACTTTAGGACCACATTTTTTCATCACATATTGTACTTCATGACACTGGTAAAATAAAGTAAAATAAAAAAAATACAAAATTTGCAAAAATTTGGGAAAAATTTGCAAATTTCCAAGTTTCAATTTCTCAACTTCTATAATACATAGTAATACCTACAAAAATAGTTATTTCTTTATATTCCCCATATGTCTACTTCATGATTGGATCATTTTGGGAATGACATTTGATTTTTTGGAGACGTTACAAGGCTTAGAAGTTTAGAAGCAAATCTTGAAATTTTTTGGAAATTTTCAAAAACCCAATTTTTAGGGACCAGTTCAGGTCTGAAGTCACTTTGTGAGGCTTACATAATAGAAACTACACCCCTCAAGGTATTCAAAACTGATTTTACAAACATCGTTAACCCTTTAGGTGTTCCACAAGAGTTATTGGCAAATGGAGATGAAATTTGAGAATTTCAATCTTTTGGCAAAGTTTCGATATTAATTCATTTTTTACAGTAACAAAGCAAGGGTTAACAGCCAAACAAAATTCTACATTTATTGCCCCGATTCTGTAGTTTGCAGAAACACCCCATATGTGGCCGTAAACTACTGTACGGGCACACAGTAGGGCGTAGAGGGAAAGGTGCGCAGTGTGGTTTTTGGAAGGCAGATTTTGCTGGACTGGTTTGATTACACCATGTCGCATTTGAAGCCCCCCTGATTTACCCCTAGAGTAGAAACTCCATAAAAGTGACCCAATTTTGGAAACTATGGGATAAGGTGGCAGCTTTTTTGGGACTATTTTTAGGGTACATATGATTTTTGGTTTATCTATATAAAATTTTTGTGAGGCAAGGTTACCAAAAATAGAAATTCTGAAATGTCATCTCCACTTGCCATAAACTGTTGAGGAACACCTAAAGGGTTAATAAAGTTTGTAAAATCAGTTTTAAATACCTTGAGGGGTGTAGTTTCTTAGATGGGGTTGCTTTTATGGAGTTTCTACTCTAGGGGTGCATCAGGGGGGCTTCAAATGGCACATGGTGCCCAAAAAAAAAAGGCCATCAAAATCTGCCTTCCAGAAACCGTACGGCGTTCCTTTCCTTCTGCGCCCTGCCGTTTGGTCATACAGCAGTATACGACCACATATGGGGTGTTTCTGTAAACTGCAGTATCAGGTTAATAAATATTAGGTTTTGTTTGGCTGTTAACCCTTGCTTTGTTAGTGGGAAAAAAACAGATTAAAATGGAAATTTTTTTTTTTAATTTTTTTGACTGTGTTCATCTGAGGGGTTAGGTCATGGGGTATTTTTTATAGAGCAGATTCTTATGGACGCAGTGATACCTAATATCAGGGGCGTCGCTAGGTTAAAACATTCGGGGCCTGGGCCCCGGATGTTTTGTCCCATGCCCCGAATGTCCTGCCTGCCTACTAGATACAACTGTATTGCCGTACACAGAACGGCAATACAATTGAATCTTACACTGGGAAGAGGCGAAGGACCTGTGGTGACATCACAGGTCATGTGATCAGCAAAACAGGCTGTGATAGGATGACCTGGATGATGTCACCATCATGTGACCAGTGCAGGATTGGACCGGAATGAAGAGGAGAAGGAGAAGGAGCCTTATGGTGATGTCTGTACATGAGGAGAGGTAAGTTAAGGGAGAGGCAGATGCTGGGAGTTGTAGTTATTTAACTGGGATGTATGTTAGGGCTGAAGGGAGGGATGTTATTGACATGGAACTGTGTGCTTGAGGTGGCTGGGGGAGGGAGTGATGTTATTTACATGGGACTGTATGTTGAAAGTGGATGGTGGGGGAGAATGATGTTTATGTACATGGGAATTATTGTTTAGGCTACGTTCACACTTGCGTTTGGGGATCCGCTTGTGAGATCCGTTTCAAGGCTCTCACAAGCAGCCCCAAATGCATCAGTTTAACCCCAATGCATTCTGAATGGATGCGGATCCATTCAGAATGCATCCGTTCAGGACCGATTCGTTTGTATTAGATTAGAATTTCTAAGTCTCAATACAGATCCGTCCTGACTTACATTGAAAGTCAATGGGGGACGGAACCGTTTACAATTGCACCATTTTGTGTCAATGCAAAGGGATCCGTCCCCATTGACTTACATTGTAAGTCAGGACGGATACGTTTGGCCCTGCAAGGCCATGCGGACACAAAAACGCTGCGTGCAGCATTTTGGGGTCCGCCTCCAAAACGGCTGCACGCAGCGTTTTTGTGTCCGCATGGCCTTGCAGGGCCAAACGTATCCGTCCTGACTTACAATGTAAGTCAATGGGACGGATCCCTTTGCATTGACACAAAATGGTGCAATTGTAAACGGTTCCGTCCCCCATTGACTTTCAATGTAAGTCAGGACGGATCCGTATTGAGACTTAGAAATTCAAATCTAATACAAACAAATCGGTCCTGAACGGATGCATTCGTTTGTATTATATCGGTGCGGATCCGTCCTGTACAAGTACAGGACAGATCCGCACGAACGCAAGTGTGAAAGTAGCTTTAGGGTGTGATGTTTACATGGGATTGTGCGTTGGAGGCGGCTGGGGAGGAGGTGATGTTATTTACATGGGACTGTATGGTGGAGGGAGGAGTATAACTGCAGGGGGCACTGCAGATCCAGGGGACATTATAGGCGGTCTTATTACTACTGGGGGCTCTATAGGAGGGTCTTATAGATCCGCCTTATTTCTACTAACCGCACTATGGTGGCCTTATTACTACTGAGGGGTCTGTAAGGAGCTTTATTACCACTGGGGAACAATAGGGGGCCTTATTTCTACTGGGGACTCTGTGAGGGTATTATTAATATGGGAGGACTCTTCTAATAATGGGGGCATTGTTGAGGAGCATTATCACGGTTGGGGCAGTGTTACTAATGAAGGCATTCTAGAAGGGAATTACTATTGGTGGGACTATGAGGAGCACTATTACTATGGGGGGCAGTAATGTTTCTTCAGGATAGTATTTGGGGGGGGGGGGCAGGGGCGTAACTAAAGGCTCATGGGCCCCGGTGCAAGAGTTCAGCTTGGGCTCCCCTTCCCTCAGTGCTTTGTGTGTCTTCTTATGCGGCACAAGTCTTTGGGCCCCTTCAGGCTCCTGGGCCCGGTAGCGACTGCTAGATCTGCACCCCCTATAGCTACACCCCTGGGGGGGCACAGTAAGCAGCAGGATAAGACTGTGGGGACTCCAGTTGGGGGATAATGATAGAATGTGAGGAAGCTAAGATGTCTGTGTGTCACACTCTGCAGAGACAAGGCGGCTGAGAAAAGTGTCCGGACCGAGTGGAGAAGATGATGAAAGAGAAGATCTACAGAGAAGATGATGACAGAGAGGAGACGTCACCTGGAGGCCCTCGATGTGACAGGTAAGTGCTGCTGTATAGTAAGTACAGCAAAGTGCGGGGGGGGGGGGGCAACATATTTATTGGGGCTTGTGCCCCGGATCTTTTGAGACCCTAGCAACGCCCCTGCCTAATATGTCTATTTCCTTTTTATTTATCTATGTTTTACACTATTTTATCTTTTTATAAACAAAAAAAAACATATTAGTATCTCCATAGTCTGAGTCAGTTTTTTTTAAAAAGTTTTTAGCGAATTATCTTAGGTAGGGGCTTATTTTTTGCGGTATGAGAGGACTGTTTTATTGGCATTATTTTGGGGGGCATATGACTTTTTGATTGCTTGCTATTACAATTTTTGTGATGTAAGGTGACAATCGCTTGCTATTACAATTTTTGTGATGTAAGGTGACAAAAAAATCCTTTTTTTGCACCGTTTTTATTTTATTTTTTTGACCGTGTTCATCTGAGGGGTTAGGTCATGGGGTATTTTTAAAGAGCAGATTCTTACGGACGTGACGATACCTAATATTATTTTTTTGTTTTAGTGTCTCAAGTCTGAGAACCATAGTTTTTTATCCGATTGTCAGTGGCTAAATTGGGGAAGGGGAATATAAATTTAGTACTCCATGGAAGTGTGGTACTCCCTGAAGCAACCGTCAATGCAGAGGCCCGGATGATCGGGGCACGTGTCACACTGAGTTCTGGTGTCCTTCCGTATCCCCCTCCTGTGACACACACTGCACTTTTTTTGGGTCCGTCCCTTCTTTCCAGTATGGGGGACCACACCGGGAAAGTGTTGGCCAGGGACGATCCGGGCGCCTCCAGTTCCCGAGGTACTCCGGCCTGCTCTTTCCCGGTCAGAAAAGATCAGGTCCTTGAGGACTGCCTCATAGAACTGAAGTAATTTCCCTGTGTTGCCAGTGCTTTGGGACAGCACAAAAGAGTTGTACATGGCAACCTGCACCAAGTAGACCGCAACTTTTTTGCACCATGCCCGGGTTTTGCGCATGGCATTATATGGCTTGAGGACTTGATCAGAGAGATCAACTCCTCCCATATACCGATTGTAGTCGATGATACAATCGGGCTTGAGGACCGTTGCCAGGGTACCTCGCACAGGGACAGGGGTGATGGCGTTACTGTGAATTGTGGACAGTACAAGGACATCCCTCTTGTCCTTATATCTGACCAGCAACAGGTTTCCAGTGGTAAGGGCACGGGTCTCACCCCTGGGGATAGGTACCTGGAGGAGGTGGGTAGGGAGGCCGCGTTGATTTTTCTGCACGGTCCCACAAGCGGACGTGGATCTGGCAGCGAGGGACTGGAACAAGGGGATACTAGTATAAAAGTTATCCACGTACAGCTGGTAACCCTTATCTAGCAGTGGGTGCATAAGGCCCCACACAAGTTTCCCGCCAACACCCAGAGTGGGGGGACATTCTGGGGGTTGTATACGGGAATCTCGCCCCTCGTAGACACAAAACTTGTAAGTGTACCCTGAGGTACTCTCACAAAGTTTGTACAGCTTCACGCCATACCTTGCCCGCTTAGATGGAACATACTGGCGGAAAATGAGCCTCCCCTTGAAAGCAATTAGAGACTCATCAACCGCGACCTCCCTTCCAGGTACATAGGCCTCCAAAAATTTGGCCTCAAAGTGATCGATGACCGGCCTGATTTTGTACAGGCGGTCATAGGCAGGATCACCTTCCATAATGCAGGTATTTCCGGGTGGCCTCAAACCGGGTACGTGTCATGGCCGTACTGTAAAGTGGGGTCTGGTAGAGGATGTCCCCACTCCAGTAATGCCTGACACTAGGTTTTTTGACTAGGCCCATGTGCAGCACGAGGCCCCAAAACGTCCTCATCTCGGCTGCACTGACCAGAGTCCAGCCACCGGCCCTAGCTAAAAAGGAGCCCGGGTGTTGAGCAATAAACTGTTGGGCGTACAGGTTCGTTTGCTCAACCATCAGATTTACAAAGTGGTCACTGAAATAAAAGACTAAAATAGTCATATTCTGTGAAGCCCACTGTGGAAATCTGGATTCCTGGTTGACCAACAAAATCAGGAATCGCAGGCTCAAAATGCTCTGGGGTACACCAGACAAGTTCACCGGTAGGGGGCTCAGGTGGACTTATCTGGTGGGCCGGAAAACTAGTGCGAGCCCCGAAGCTGCTCGTACTAGTGTGGGCCACAGGGTCCCTAGCATTGCAGTCCCCTTGCTCCGCCTGGCGGCGTCTCTGCCGCCTTGGGGGCTCATCATCATTGCTAGATGATGAGGACGCAGATGACAAAAGGAAAGTGGGGTCATCCTCGTCCTCACTGGGTCTCTGGGACTCGGAGGCAAGCTGGGCGCATGCCTCCTCGGCCGAGAACATCCGGTGGGCCATAGGGAAGTGTGTGTGTGTGCGTGTTAAACTTTATTTGGTGTGCATGTGTGTGGGGGCACGGGTGTTCACGAACTTACCCTAAACCTAACAGACAAAAAATAATAATAAATAAAAAAAAAAAAGGGCAAAAAATGTAAAAAAATAAAATAAAATTCAAACTGGGGTGTGCGATGTGCTAACAGTGGCCGGATGCTAAAAGTGCCGACCACAGTCAGCTCCCCAAAAACAGTTGTGGGGGGAGGGGGCAGGGGGGGGCAAGCTGCAGCACCCCTGGGGGGGGGTCTAGGGTCACCCAGCTGTGCTAGGGACACCCGATTTTTTTTTTCCCCCCACTAACTTTCCCTGAATATCCCTGCCTAACCTAACCTGTCCCTTACCTTTCCCTAAATACCTTTTACTGTGCAGGGTCAGAAAGGGGTGCTGGGGCACAGATGGGGGTGCTTGCTCTGGAGATCGTGCAGTTTGCTCCTCTCTCCTCAGCTCCCAGACAGAAAAGGAGGAGGAGAGGACCGCTGCACTAATTTGAACTGCCCGCCCCTGCAGCCATTGAGAGCCGATCCTGAGAGGTGATGTCACCATCACCTCTCAGGATCGCAGGATGGTGATTGGTGGTGTATTATCACACCACCGATCACCATCCTGTTCCAGGTTATCGGGTCCCCAGAGACCCGAATAACCCGGAAACTCAGCAAACCGCAGGTCTGAATTGACAAGGGTTTGCTGCGATCGCCGACACGGGGGGGATCACAGGACCCCCCTGGTGCATTGTCCCAGGGTGCCTGCTCACGGTGGTGATCGGAACTACACAGGAAGTACAGGTACAGGTAAGTACCAGGACATCAGGGCGTACCTGTATGCCCTATGTCCCCAACAGGTTAAGAAACGCTTAGCTGTGAAAATGAAAAATTAACATTTTTTAAAAAGGAAAAAAAGTTGCTTTACACCCACATATTTCACTTTCACAAGTGGTCACAGGACAAAATGCACCCCACATTTTGTTCCCCATTTCCCCCGAAATACACCAACACCCCATATGTGCTCAAAAAATGATGAATGGGTGCACAGCAGGCTTCAGAGTGAAAGGAGCACCATATGGCGTTAGGAGAGAGGATTTCGCTGAAATGGTAATTGGGGCCTATGTCGCATGTGAAGGCCTTAGAGTGGAAACCCCCAAAAAGTGACCCCATTCTGGAAACTACACCCCTCAAGGAATATTTCAAGGTGTGTAGTGAGCACTTTGATCAATCGAGCGTTTCACAGAATTAGGGCTAATGCACACAACCGTATGGCTTTTAAGTTTTTTGCGGGCCATTTTTAACGGATCCGTTTTTCGTTTCAGTAGTGTTTCCGATTCCGTTCTGTTTTTCCGTATGGCATATACAGTTTACAGTAATTACATAGAAAAAATTGGGCTTGGCATAAATTTCCAATAGATGGTTCTGCAAAAAAACGGAAGAGATACAGAAGACATACGGAGTACATTCCGTATGTGTTCCATTTTTTTTGCGGACCCATTGACTTGAATGGAGCCACGGAACGTGATTTGAACGGAACAGAAATACAGAAACGGAATGCACACAGAGACACTTAATTTTTTTTGCTAACCCATTGAAATGAATGGTTCAGTATAAGTAACGCATACTGAACAAACAAAAAAGGCCAGTATACTAAACGCAAAAAAAGTTTGTGTGCATAAGCCCTTAGGAAACGCTTGGCTGTGAAAATGAATAATAATTTTTTCCAGAAAAGTTGCTTTACACCCATATTTTTCACTTTCACAAGGGGTAACAGGACAAAATGCACCCCACATTTTGTTCCCCATTTCCCCCGAATACGCTAACACCCCATATGTGCTAAAAAAAAATGTATGGGAGCATGGCAGGGCACTAGAGTCAAACAGCTAAATATGTGTTTTGCAGGCCTGAATAAACAGACATGGATTTTAGCTGCCATGTTGCAAATAAATTCCTGAGGTCCCCAGAAATGAAAAACCCCAACAAGTGACCCCATTTCGGAAACAACACCCCCGTACGAACATTTTAAGTGGTAGAAAGGGTACTTTTCAGCAAACAGGTGTCTCACAGAAGACAGAAACATTTGTGAAAGGATTTTAAAGCACACATTTGGGATAAAAAAATAATTACTAGCAGACCCCAATTTTTTTACAAGCTGTTAAAGCAAAAAAATTACCCCAGTATATGTTCCCCATTTTCTCCCCTTTTTGCAAACACCCCATATGTGCTTGTAGCCTGCTGTACTGGCGCACAGCAGGTCTCTAGAGGCAAAGTGCAAAAACTGTTTTTTGCAGGCCTGAATAAACAGACATGGATTTTAGCTGCGATAAATTCCTGAGGTTCCCAGAAATAAAAATAAAAACAAGAAGTGACCCCATTTCGGAAATAGCACGCCCGTACGAACATTTTATGTTGCGGAAAGGGTACTTTTCAGGAATCAGAAGTCTCACAGAAGGCAGAAATACTAGAGAAAGGATTTCAAAGCACACATTTGTAAAAATGAAAAATTACTAGCAGACCCCAATTTTTCACTTTCACAAGGGTTGTGACTAAATCCCATGACTGGGAGGGACCTGGTCCTCCCCAGTCATGGGATTTAGCCGGCTCTGCAGCAGCTGTCTATTTCCCATAACTGGTAAGGACCTTTTGGCCCCCTAGTGGCAAGGTCCTGCATAGATGCAGTATTTAGCCATGTCACAGTGAATTGGCTATTTCCCATGACTCAGAAGGACCTGGTCCTCACTAATAATGGAGAATGGCCAGCTCTATAGCAGCCGTCTATTTCCTATAATCTTCAGTGACCATTTATTCTCCTATTGTCCTGGACCTGATCTATCATAGTATTTAGCAACACAGTGAATTAGCTAAATCCCATTCTCTCCACAAGAACCATTCTGGTAAAGCTTTGGTGACATTATTATTATTATTATTTGTATTTGTTTCACTTTGTAGCATTGACTAAAGTAAGACAGGTGAACGGTGGATAATAAAGTCTTTACAGTTATTTCCCATATTCCAGTGTACATTACTTCTATCACATACTGAGAAGGTGTCATGTAGAAGAGGTCCCTCTGAGTCATGGGATTTAGCCGGCTCATATAGAAATGACTATGTCCCAGACTCCAGGAGGACCTTTTCTATCTATTACATACTGAGAAGGTGACATGTAGGAGAGGTCCCTCTGAGTCATGGGATTTAGCTGGCTCATATAGGAATGACTATTTCCTGGACTCCAGAAGGACCATCTCCATCCATTATACAGGGAGTGCAGAATTATTAAGCAAGTTGTATTTTTGAGGATTAATTTTATTATTGAACAACAACCATGTTCTCAATGAACCCAAAAAACTCATTAATATCAAAGCTGAATATTTTTGAAAGTAGTTTTTAGTTTGTTTTTAGTTTTAGCTTTTTTTAGGGGGATATCTGTGTGTGCAGGTGACTATTACTGTACATAATTATTAGGCAACTTAACAAAAAACAAATATATACCCATTTCAATTATTTATTTTTACCAGTGAAACCAATATAACATCTCAACATTCACAAATATACATTTCTGACATTCAAAACCAAAACAAAAACAAATCAGTGACCAATATAGCCACCTTTCTTTGCAAGGACACTCAAAAGCCTGCCATCCATGGATTCTGTCAGTGTTTTGATCTGTTCACCATCAACATTGCGTGCAGCAGCAACCACAGCCTCCCAGACACTGTTCAGAGAGGTGTACTGTTTTCCCTCCTTGTAAATCTCACATTTGATGATGGACCACAGGTTCTCAATGGGGTTCAGATCAGGTGAACAAGGAGGCCACGTCATTAGATTTTCTTCTTTTATACCCTTTCTTGCCAGCCACGTTGTGGAGTACTTGGACGCGTGTGATGGAGCATTGTCCTGCATGAAAATCATGTTTTTCTTACCTTGCAGACTTCTTCCTGTACCACTGCTTAAAGAAGGTGTCTTCCAGAAACTGGCAGTAGGACTGGGAGTTGAGCTTGACTCCATCCTCAACCCAAAAAGGCCCCACAAGCTCATCTTTGATGATACCAGCCCAAACCAGTACTCCACCTCGCTGGCGTCTGAGTCGGACTGGAGCTCTCTGCCCTTTACCAATCCAGCCATCTGGCCCATCAAGACTCACTCTCATTTCATCAGTCCATAAAACCTTAGAAAAATCAGTCTTGAGATATTTCTTGGCCCAGTCTTGACGTTTCAGCTTGTGTGTCTTGTTCAGTGGTGGTCGTCTTTCAGCCTTTCTTACCTTGGCCATGTCTCTGAGTATTGCACACCTTGTGCTTTTGGGCACTCCAGTGATGGTGCAGCTCTGAAATATGGCCAAACTGGTGGCAAGTGGCATCTTGGCAGCTGCACGCTTGACTTTTCTCAGTTCATGGGCAGTTATTTTGCGCCTTGGTTTTTCCACACGCTTCTTTCGACCCTGTTGACTATTTTGAATGAAACGCTTGATTGTTCGATGATCACGCTTCAGAAGCTTTGCAATTTTAAGAGTGCTGCATCCCTCTGCAAGATCTCTCTATTGTTGACTTTTCTGAGCCTGTCAAGTCCTTCTTTTGACCCATTTTGCCAAAGGAAAGGAAGTTGCCTAATAATTATGCACACCTGATATAGGGTGTTGATGTCATTAGACCACACCCCTTCTCATTACAGAGATGCACATCACCTAATATGCTTAATTGGTAGTAGGCTTTCGAGCCTATACAGCTTGGAGTAAGACAACATGCATAAAGAGGATGATGTGGTCAAAATACTCATTTGCCTAATAATTCTGCACGTAGTGTATACTGAGAAGGTGTCATGTAGGAGAGGTCTCTCTGAGTGATGAGATTTAGCCGGCTCATATAGGAATGACTATTTCCTGGACTCCAGGAGGACCTTTTCCATTTATTATATACTGAGAAGGAGTCATGTAGGAGAGGTCCCTCTGAGTGATAGGATACAGCCAGATTACATAGAAGTGACTAGATCCTGGACTCCAGAAGGACCTTTTCCTGTTTCATTGTTTTATGGGAGGTTAGGCCGGGATTCCTCTGACATATTAGCAGCACATATATCCATCTATGATACACTTTATGAACTCGGCGTTTGTTTCTTCTAACAAATATTTAAAAACCAACCCGAGCTTCTGCAGGACATACCGTTGAAATGTGGTCAACCTTGTAGTATTTTTAGACTAGACCCCATCTACGATGCTGTGGCGTGGCTGTGTACTGCAGCCGCTCTTCAATAGACTTCTATGGGATAGATTGCTCTACCAAAGAAGCCTATGGTAGAGTGACTCCATAGTATGCCGCACACTTGTATAAACGGGAAAACACCTTTTAAATTTACTATTTCTAGGCATCCAATGCAAACGAATTAGGCAGAATGTGTATCCTAAAAATGGATTTGTAAAATTAATTTATCTAAGACAGATATATTTATGTAATGCCAGCGCACTACTTCTCCCAGCAGACATAGTATCCCTGTTAACTTCTATACATGCTGTCTGTTCACTGCTTCTCCATGCTGTGCTCCCTTCCTGATGTTTATAAGGAAAGTTCTAATAAGAGGGAGAAATTCTATTTATCCGTGTATCTGACCCCGGCTTGTGTTCCTGTTCTTTGACCTATAATCCCTGTTCTGATATACCGCTCCTGACCAGATCTGCACCTATGCTACTGGCCCTGACTAGATGACTGTATTCAGTCGCTGCTCCTGCCTGACCCTTTGAGACTTGTTTTATAGATTCTATTCTGCCTGGTCAGCAGTCACCTACTCCAGGTTAGGTGCTACAACCCGCAGTATGTTAGTTTAGGCAGTTCATTGCAATTTACCTAGTTGTCATACTAAATTACCATTGAATACCATTTATGCCACAGATGGTCATGCTCTTACCAGTACCACGTGTGAGTGCTGCACTCATTACTCATAATTTCCACTGACACATGGGATGTGAACATGTTGCAGAAGTGCTGCAGATTTTCACATGCTAACAGACTTGCTTAGGGAACAGCAATAATCTGCTGCTTTTCTGAAACGTGTGTTCGCACCCATAGATTATCCTCTTCTATAAGGACACAAAGTCCTATGCCATCATCGCTGGAACTGTAGGTCATTATGCACTGGTTAGTTTCTTTAACCACCTCAGCTCCCCTAGCTTAAACACCCTTAATGACCAGACCACTTTTTACACTTCTGCACTACACTACTTCCACGGTTTATTGCTCGGACATGCAACTTACCACCCAAATGAATTTTACCTCCTTTTCTTCTCACTAATAGAGCTTTCATTTGGTGGTATTTCAATGCTGCTGACATTTTAACTTTTTTGGTTATTAATCAAAATTTACCCAAATTTTTGCAAAAAAATTAAATTTTTCACTTTCAGTTGTAATAAAAAAAAAAATATATATATATACATTTCTACATAGATTTTTTCTCAAAATGGTTTGGGTAAAAGTTATAGCGTTTACAAACTATGAATGTGAATTTCCGCTTTTTGAAGCAGCTCTGACTTTCTGAGCACCTGTCATGTTTCCTGAGGTTCTACAATGCCCAGACAGTAGAAAAAGCCCACAAATAACCCCATTTCGGAAAGTAGACACCCCAAGGTATTCACTGATGGGCATAGTGAGTTCATAAAACTTTTTATTGTTTGTCACAAGTTAGCGGAAAATGTTTTTTTTTTTTTTTTCTTACAAAGTCTCATATTCCACTAACTTGTGACAAAAAATAAAAACTTCCATGAACTCACTATGCCCATCACGAAATACCTTGGGGTGTCTTCTTTCCAAAATGGGGTCACTTGTGGGGTAGTTATACTGCCCTGGCATTTTAGGGGCCCTAATGCGTGAGAAGTAGTTTGAAATCAAAATGTGTGTTAAAAATGCCCTGTGAAATCCTAAAGGTGCTCTTTGGAATGTGGGCCCCTTTGCCCACCTAGGCTGCAAAAATGTGTCACACATGTGGTATCGCCGTACTCGGAAGAAGTAGGGCAATGTGTTTTGGGGTGTATTTTTACATATACCCATGCTGGGTGAGAGAAATATCTCTCTAAAAGTCAACTTTTCCCATTTTTTTTATACAAAGTTGTCATTATAGAGAGATATTTATCTCACCCAGCATGGGTATATGTAAAATGACACCCCAATACACATTGCCCTACTTCTCCTGAGTACGGCGATACCACATGTGTGACACTTTTTTGCAGCCTAGATGCGCAAAGGGGCCCAAATTCCTTTTAGGAGGGCATTTTTAGACATTTGGATCCCAGACTTCTTCACACGCTTTAGGGCCCCTAAAATGCCAGGGCAGTATAAATACCCCACATGTGACCCTATTTTGGAAAAAAGACACCCCAAGGTATTCAATGAGGGGGAAGGAGAATTCATAGAAGATTTTTTTTTTGGGCACAAGTTAGCGGAAATTTTTTTATTTTTTCTCACAAAGTCTCCTTTTCCGCTAACTTGGGACAAAAAGTTAAATCTTTCATGGACTCAATATGCCCCTCAGCGAATACCTTGGGGTGTCTTCTTTCCGAAATGGGGTCACATGTGGGGTATTTATACTGCCCTGGCATTTTAGGGGGGCCCTAAAGCGTGAGAAGAAGTCTGGAATATAAATGTCTAAAAAATGTTATGCATTTGGATTCCGTGAGGGGTATGGTGAGTTCATGTGAGATTTTATTTTTTGACACAAGTTAGTGGAATATGAGACTTTCCACTAACTTGTGCCAAAAAAATGTCTAAATGGAGCCTTACAGGGGGGTGATCACCCCATATAGACTCCCTGATCACCCCCCTGTAAGGCTCCATTCAGACGTCCATATGTGTTTTGCGGATCCAATCCGTAGATCCGCAAAACACATACGGACGTCTGAATGGAGCCTTACAGGGGGGTGATCAATGACAGGGGGTGATCAGGGAGTCTATATGGGGTGATCACCCCCCTGTAAGGCTCCATTCAGACGTCCGTATGCGTTTTGCAGATCTGATCCATGGATCCGTGGATCTGTAAAACACATACGGACGTCTGAATGGAGCCTTACAGGGGGGTGATCAGGGAGTCTATATGGGGTGATCAGGGGTTAATAAGTGACAGGGGGGGTGTAGTGTAGTGTGGTGCTTGGTGCTATTTATTACAGAGCTGCCTGTGTCCTCTGGTGGTCGATCCAAGCAAAAGGGACCACCAGAGGACTAGGTAGCAGGTATATTAGACGCAGTTATCAAAACAGCGTCTAATATACCTGTTAGGGGTTAAAAAAAATATATAAAAATCGCATCTACAGCCTGCCAGCGAACAATTGCCGCTGGCAGGCTGTAGATCCACTCGCTTACCTGCAGTTCCTGTGTGCGCGCGTTCACAGGAAGTCTCGCGATATGACGCGTAGATGCGTGACTCTGCCCTGAGACAGCCGCCTCCGGACCGCAATCCTGCGTTAGGCGGTCCAGAGGCAGTTAAGTTTTGCCCCCTGGTAGTTAGTTTTTATCTTAGGTCTTTGAAATGTACATTGGGAGGAAGCCAGCTGAGGTATGCATCTTTGGACATGTGCTGACTTCTACCTGGGAGTGCAAACACAACCTGGGGACGGCTTGCCTTTTAGCAAAGGGGTATGTAGTACCCCAGACTTAGTGGTAACTGCAAAGTTTGGTTTGTTATATAAATATTTGTAATGTCAATGTTATGTACTGCATGCTTAGTTGTTCCAGCCCTCTCTAGAGCTCGGTGTGTGAGCCAGCTCCACCACTTCGCTTCAAAAGTTTCTAGTAAGGGTAGCAGCTGTATATCTGCTATAGCGATCTTTGCCTAACAGCTGTGTTCTGACAACTGTGGCTGTAGTGTTCACTCTTCTGGGGTGCATAGGGTGTCAACTTTTTATCCCTCTGCAGAAGCAGGGTCTGGATCGCCTTAAGCTGGGTTACCTCGCTGTAGCCATACAAATATTCCTTTTTTTAGTTCTTACTTGCTTGCATCTCCTAGAGGTAATGGAGGCAACTGAGGCTCTAGGACATGGAGCTGGGGCGTATGGGAAGGGAGCATATGGAGACTCACTCTCTACAACTACTGACTGGAATCTTCTGGAGCTAGGGGGAGGGTCCAGCCCACCTCA
This sequence comes from Bufo gargarizans, assembly GCF_014858855.1. NCBI lineage: Eukaryota > Metazoa > Chordata > Amphibia > Anura > Bufonidae > Bufo > Bufo gargarizans. The sequence goes on from NC_058081.1 coordinate 642,462,272, forward strand.
AGGTCCAGAGAGTGCTGAGCTCGGATAGTTAACTCTCGCCATGCCCGTCTCATACTGTATGACATTACCTAGCAGTGTATAACATTACAGTACAGTTAGAGGCCCTGCTATAGAGATGGAGAAATGTGTGCTCTGCATAGTTTGGACCAATGTAGAATTAAGGACTAGCAACCATATGTTTACAGCTGGCTGTCCAGGTCTCTAAAGCCTGCAGCATAGTATATTTACTGTGCAAGCTATTAGGCATCCTAACACCATGTACTCCTCTGTAAAAGACTGCTGGAACATTTTTCACCACTTTTCTCTATTGTCAAATAAGAAGCAACATAACCATCAGGGCATAAGGGCTCATGCACACAAACATTTTTTCTTTCAGTGTCCTTTCGGGGTTACTTTTGCGGACCGTATGCGGAATTATTCTGTTCAATGGGTCCACAAAAAAAAAAAAAAAGGAAGCTTCTTAGTGTGCATTGCATTGCACCAAAAAAAAAAAAAATAGAACACGTCCTATTATTGTCCGCATGTTCCGTTCCTCAAAATACGGAATGCACACGGATGTGATCTGTATTTTTTTGTGGACTGCAAAATACATATGCTCGTGTGCATGAGGCCTAAGGGGAATAATTCCTTCCCGACTCCAATCAGAATAACTCCCAGGATCAACGACCCCTCTCTAGTAGCTATAGTCTGTAATATTATTACACTCCAGAAATACACCCAGGCCCCTCTTGAATTCCTTTATTGTACTCACCATCTCCACCTCCTCAGGCAGAGAGCTCCATAGTCTCACTGCTCTTACCGTAAAGAATCCTCTTCTATGTTTGTGTACAAACCTTCTTTCCTCCAGACGCAGAGGATGTCCCCTCGTCACAGTCACCGCTCTGGGGATAAAGAAATCATTGGAGAGATCCAAAAAGAAAGGTTGTCATTAGTGACCTGTATTATTTAATTGAGTTGCAAATTGGGTCTGTGGAAGCACAATGGACCTCATGCATTCAAGGTTCTTTTATTAAAGTATAACTTTAAAGAAGGGGTACATAACTGGCTGTCTGGGGGCCATATGTGGCCTGTGATGTCATTCTATGTGGCTCCCAATCATCTGGTCACTAGACAAAGAGGAGTGCGGTATATGGTGGGAGCAGGGACATGCGAGGGGTATGGTCCCATGGTCTAGGTGCAGCTCAGTTGCATTGATGTGAATGAAGCATAGCCAATGTACAGAGTTGTACTGCGAGCGCTGGTGCCTTCTCAAAACAGCTGATTGGTAGGGGTCCTGGGTGTCAGACCCCCACAGATCAGATACTGATGACCTATCCAGAGGTAATCAGTTTAAAAGAGAAATCTCGGGAAACCCCTTAAGTGAACCTCGTCCATTGATTGAATGACCCCAGGTCCTTACTTCCAGTGTACATTGGGTAATATATGCGCTTTTCTTCTGAAGTGAAAATGAAGAGTTTACAAGTGGAAGTTATAAAATGAAACCAAAACTGTAAACAAACATAAAAAAAACTGCAGAAATATATACGTATTTTCCTTAGCCGCTATTAAACCACTAAGGTGAGCTCACTGTCAGTGCATCCATCATGAAGTTCTATGGGAGGTGTATGATTTCCTATGCAGCGAGCACCCCCTAGTGGCAGCTCCATTGGAGTTGCATGATACAATTCTATAGGAATGGAAGCTGGGGATTTGGAGCACTGATCCCAGTAAAGAAATTTTGATTAAATAGAATAACATTTAGGCATATTTTCCTGCCTAATGTCACCACCTCTAACTCTGCACAGTACCAAATCACCATGAATATTAAGTGATAATTAGCATTACCAACTATGCATAATTTCTACAGCATTTTACCGACTCCTCCAATGTGCTTAGAATGCCACTTAATCCTACATTTTAATCTGATTTTGGGTAGTAGTGGGTTGTGTGGGTTATGGTTAGAGGAACCCTTTAAGCAGGCCATAGACATATGATATGAAATGTCTGGTTTATATCCCAGGAAATGAACACCGTAAAAACGGATAGATCTTTCCTAGCACCAAAGAACATTCTCACTAACCCAAGAAGGGGGACACTAAAAAGGCCAAAGGTCTTCTGAGTGTAGAGTTGCAAACTGCTGTAATTTGCTCATTTTCCTTGCATCGGCCACTACAGGGGAAAGGAAGTATTACATACAGGTGACCATTCTAAGCTGCTTGTTGGTAGCCATCCACCAAGGCTCATGAAGGAGTTTCCAAGTGGTGGGTCGCCATGTATGATGTCTCTAATCTGGCATATGGAAAGGGGTTGTTGACTTGGGTCTAATTGACGTCCATATGCTGTGTGTGTACAACGACTGCACGCGGACTCACAGAATTAAATGGTGCCATTAAGGCCTCATGCACACAACAGTTTTTTTCACGGTCCGCAAAAACGGGGTCCGTAGGTCCGTGACCGTTTTTTCGTCCGTGGGTTTTCCTTGATTTTTGGAGGATCCACAGAGCCAAGCGGATCCGTCATGAATTACAATGCAAGTCAATGGGGACGGATCCGTTTGACGTTGACACAATATGGTGCAATTGCAAACAGATCCGTCCCCCATTGACTTTCAATGTAAAGTCTGGAGTCCCTTTTATACCATCGGATCTGAGTTTTCTCCAATCCGATGGTATATTTTAACTTGAAGCGTCCCCATCACCATGGGAACGCCTCTGTTAGAATATACTGTCGGATATGAGTTACATCGTGAAAACTCATATCCGACAGTATATTCTAACACAGAGGCATTCCCATGGTGATGGGGACGCTTCTAGTTAGAATATACTACAAACTGTGTACTTGACTGCCCCCTGCTGTCTGGCAGCACCCGATCTCTTACAGGGGGACGTGATCAGCACAATTAACCCCTCAGGTGCCGCACCTGAAGGGGTTAATTGTGCGTATCATAGCCCCCTGTAAGAGATCAGGGCTGCCAGGCAGCAGGGGGCAGACCCCCCCCTCCCCAGTTTGAATATCATTTGTGGCCAGTGCGGCCCCCCCTCCCTCCCTCTATTGTATTAATAACATTGGCGGCCAGTGTGCGGCCTCCCCCGGCCCCCCTCCCTCCCTCTATTGTAATAAGAACATTGGTGGCCAGTGTGCGGCCTCCCCCGGCCCCCCCTGCCTCCCTCTATTGTAATAAGAACATTGGTGGCAGTGTGCGGCCTCCCCTCTCCCCCCCCCCCCGATCATTGGTGGCAGCGGAGTTCCGATCGGAGTCCCAGTTTAATCGCTGGGGCTCCGATCGGTAACCATGGCAACCAGGACGCTACTGCAGCCCTGGTTGCCATGGTTACTTAGCAATAGTAGAAGCATCATACTTACCTGCTGGCTGCTGCGATGTCTGTGTCCGGCCGGGAGCTCCTCCTACTGGTAAGTGACAGGTCTGTGCGGCGCATTGCTAAATGAACTGTCACTTACCAGTAGGAGGAGCTCCCGGCCGGACACAGACATCGCAGCAGCCAGCAGGTAAGTATGATGCTTCTACTATTGCTAAGTAACCAAGGCAACCAGGACTGCAGTAGCGTCCTGGTTGCCATGGTTACCGATCGGAGCCCCAGCGATTAAACTGGGACTCCGATCGGAACTCCGCTGCCACCAATGATCGGGGGGGGGGGGGGGGGGAGGGGAGGGAAGAGAGGGGAGGTCGCACATTGGCCACCAATATTCTTATTACAATAGAGGGAGGGAGGGGGACCAGGGGGGGCCCGCACACTGGCCACCAATGTTCTTATTACAATAGAGGGAGGGAGGGGGGGCCGGGGGAGGCCGCACACTGTGCCACCAACGTATTAATACAATAGAGGGAGGGAGGGGGGCCGCACTGGCCACCAATGAAAATTAAACTGGGGAGGGAGGGGGGTCTGCCCCCTGCTGCTTGGTAGCCCCGGATCCCTTACAGGGGGCTATGATACGCACAATTAACCCCTTCAGGTGCAGCACCTGAGGGGTTAATTGTACGGATCACAGCCCCCTGTAAGAGATCGGGTGCTGCCAGGCAGCAGGAGGCAGTCATGTACACAGTTCTTTTAGTATATTCTAACTAGAAGCGTCCCCATCACTATGGGAACACCTCTGTGTTAGAATATACTGTCGGATCTGAGTTTTCACGAAGTGAAAACTCAGCTCTGAAAAAGCTTTTATGCAGACGGATCTTCGGATCCGTCTGTATGAAAGTAACGTACGGCCACGGATCACGGACACGGATGCCAATCTTGTGTGCATCCGTGTTCTTTCACGGACCCATTGACTTGAATGGGTACGTGAACCGTTGTCCGTCAAAAAAATAGGACAGGTCATATTTTTTTGACGGACAGGATACACGGATCACGGTCTCGGCTGCAAAACTGTGCATTTTCCGATTTTTCAACGGACCCATTAAAAGTCAATGGGTCCGCGAAAAAAAAACGGAAAACGGCACAACGGCCACGGATGCACACAACGGTCGTGTGCATGAGGCCTAACTCAGGGTCTGCGCACTTTGAAGCTCAAGAAATGCGCCACTTTGGTCCATGTCCTACGTAGACAGAGCCCTCACTGCCGTGTTAAAAAATGTTCCGCAACATGGACGATTCTTAATAGAGATGTCTGAATCAGGCCTTGTAGATACTTCTGTTGACTAGACCAGTAGAAGATCTGGAGTCTGCATACACTGTACGTGTATATAAAACTGTACATTATACTTCCAGGCCTGTATTTTGTTAGGAGCGATTGAGTTAAAATGGTCAAAATCACTGTTTACCGTCAGTAGTATACTGTATAATCACCTAGAGCACCAGCACCCTCTAGTGGGAGCCTATAAAACATGCAGGAGACTGACACTTCATACTGCAGGTAGATAGTACCCTATATTCCACTTGTCTTGCCTGAATTTTTTTGAAAAAAAAAAAATTGGTTTAAAGAAGGCCAGTCACTTCTCCTGACATGTCAAATACTTGTAATAACAATTCTTGAGAATCTTTCGTCATAACTCTGTAATGTGCTGTTTCACTGTTATTCCTGTTAGAGATTTATTAATAAATTGGCAATTGGGCATTACCAAGTGGAGACGTGTCCCTACACACTCTCACACAGTCCAATCAATGCGGAGAGTCAGATTGTAGGGACGTCCTGACAAGATGAATGGTAATGCCCAGTTGTCAATTTATTCATATATTTCTAGGAGGAATGATAGAGGAATGTCACTAGACAGAGTTCTAAGAAACGATGCTTCCAAATTGTTAGAACTTGGTGAATACAAGTATTTAGAAAAACAGTGGTGAGTGTCGCCTTTAACAGTGTAACCCAAATAATATCTTTCATTGAAACTTGTGCAAATTGTGCAATTGCCTAATATATTGTGCATATCCATTCCTTCCTTTCAAGATCTCAGCTTGTAGTCAATGAACGGGCACCTTCAATGTTTAGATGCAGTGGATAAAAGACATACACCTATGTGTTCATCGCTCGATTTCTGGAAGTAATCAGTGACAATTCCCATTCAATAACTGCAAGCAACCACTAGGAGTTTATATACGAGACACTGAAGTCATTCTGCTATTCCTCTGATGGCTCTCTCAATTAGAAGGACTTGTACAGGAAATCTCCAACATTAAATACTGGTGACTCATACTTCAGTCAGCATAATCTGTTTATCACAATCGCCACACTGTCAAGGACTTCACGGCGGAAATATGTTGATCGCAATTTGCATGACTGAAGCTATTAGGTGAAATTAAACTGCCTCTGGAGAGGTGTTAGAGCTGCATTGTAAGTGGCAGAGAATAGAGGTCGCAGCCCTCCACCTCTGTTCAAGTTCAGTTTCTCCAAATAGCTTCTTTCACGCCTCTTTTGAACCATAGAAAGGATCTGAAACCAAAAAAGGATGCCATGGTCATCTGATAATAGGTGTAGGGCACATACTGTACTTCTGTAAGCTTCCATAGAAGCAATGGAGGCGTTGCCCTTGCTCAGAGAGGCTCTGCTCTCCCCAACTGCCACGCTTTGATTAACAGGGCCAGGTGTGATGATGTTTTCACTGGCTGGCCCTGTCAAAGTGGAGAAGGTGTGGCAGTTAGATAGAGCAATGGTAACGCCCCCGTTGCTCCTAGAGGCTCATTTGCATATATTAAAACATCATTTTCCTCACCAATGCAGGCACATATGAACATGGGACCAACACAGATGCCTTCAGCTGCCAACATATGAGCCAGTTTCATAGGTACAAATCTGCTGACAGATGCCCTTTAATTCACTAAACATTTCTGGAGACCCTTCAGTGAAAAACCAGGAATCCCAGGCATCAATGAACATTATCCTCCATTCCTAATGAGCAAATACAAGACCTGCAATGGATGGACTGATAACATTACAACAAATCTAGTACAGAAAATTTATTAAACCCACAGCAATGACAACCCTGTAATTTACAAAATGTGTGGAATATATTCAGACAGAGAAGGGAATTAAAATTACTTGTATGTAACACAATAGTAGAAAAACAAAAAACAAACAAAAAAGAAAACATGTACAATTATTTCACAGCAACAGTGGTTCCTATACGGGCCGATCAGAACCAATTTGCTTATCTTCATATTGTGGGGGTGGGGTAATAGGCTCAATCTTGGCGATTTCCGCCGTCTTACTCTGACCCGACAGGTTCAGTCTGAATTCTTTCAGGTGAAGTTTGTCAGACTTGATTCTTCTGACGTTCAGAGGCTTTTTCTCTTTGGAGCGAGAATTTGTCCTCTGTGGTTGCTCTTGTTTCGCTGAAGACGCGTTGGGCCTAGTGGGGGTGGACTCGTCCAGTTCAGTCAGGGATTCATAGGAGGGGAGGGTAATGCTCATCCTCTCATGGGGGTCAGTCTCTGTTGCCTCTGAGGCGCTGTACCCGATCCTCATCACTTCCTCATAGCTGGGAGCAGAGTATCGCGGGGCGTCCACGTCTTCATGACTAAACAGAAATCAGAGAGGAATCATTAAAAGACAAATTCATTATATCCTCTAGGCAAGTGGGCAATGGCTGATGAGCCAGGGGTGGACCTACCTCATTTGCAGCTATAACCAGCACTAGATTTACAACTTACTTCACCCCTTATATCATTGGAGCTATAATAGCGCTGCTTCTACTACTCCTACTACTAAGATTTTCACACTCATCCCATCTGATGGTATTTTGTTAGCAGCAAAATTCAACCATCAAGTTAGCTTATCCAATTCCCATAAGGGGGGCACAGGGGGCATTGCTACCGTGAAGGGGGCACAGGGGGCATTGCTACCGTGAAGGGGGCACAGGGGGCATTGCTACCGTGAAGGGGGCACAGGGGGCATTGCTACCGTGAAGGGGGCACAAAGAAGGCATAACTACTGTGAGGGGGCATAAACATTATGGGGCACAGAGAGGGCATTACTACTGTCCCTGTGCATGTGTCGGTCCCTCTGTGTGCGCGTCACCATCACCATGCCCACAGTGTTCCTATGTCTTGACGCAGCTGCATCAGGATGTTCTGTGCGAGGCAAGAAAAAGAAGGAAGAGGAGGCAGCGTCGCCAGCATGGAGTCCCATGGGAGAGGCACACTAAGGACGTAGGTAATACTACCACATGATCTACACTAGTATTATGAGCGTTTTTCCATAGGGCTGCAGCTAACACTACCACATTATCAGCACTAGTGTAATATGTGGCTTTACATTGGATTGCAGGTAACACTACCACATGATCTGCACTAGTGTGGTTTTACATAGGACTGCATGTAACACTACCACATTATCAGCACTAGTGTTATCTGTACTGTTACACAGGACTGCAGGTGACATCACCAACTACATGATCTGTACTTGAACTGCACCAAATCTGGCAGGACAGTCTCAGAGTTCTGTGGCTACTTGGCTTTTATAATATTTTTTAATGGAAGGGGGGGCGCCAATTTAAATTTTTGTCTCCGTCAGCAGAAGAGTTATAATTGGCCCTGGTCCAAGTTATATCAAAATTTAGGCAACCCCTGCAAATGCGATGTGCAGAGGCTAAGGCCAGTAATGCAGGAACTTCTGCACGGAATATCACTGCTACAGCAAAGATGATGTCAGTACCAGGAGGACTGGAGCACAGCGCTTGCAGAAACAGCAAAGAAAACAGGGGAGTAGCCATTCATTTGTTATTTTAGGGCATTTGCAGGGGTTGCCTTAGTTTTTATATACCTTGGCCAACTCCTTAAAAAATAAATACCGTATATAACTAGGCTTGGTAATGAACAAAGGATTTTGTAAACCACCTCTTTTTGCCAATTTTGTTTGGGGTGATCTATGAGCGTCTGTGTTAATCTTTTGATTTCCAACATGGACTTTACTTGGGCTGTCCATGGGAATTTATCACTTATTTTACCAAATAACACACTACTAAAAAAAAAATTCTAATCTTTTTTTTTCAGATTTTTTGCTCTTTTTGAACATTATTATGGGGGCAGCCTTCTTGCCTGCTAATATAATTTAGAGCTATGCTTTACAGCAACGACATGACCTACATAAACAGTCTATTGATCCAAATTTACAACATTTTGCCTTTTTCCATCACTCAGTGTAAAACTGGGCCTGGCTAGCTGGCTTCGTTTAAGCCAATTTTATCAACTGAGGAGATTTAAAACTGGTGTAAAGGGAAGAGTGGCTTAGTTGCTCATAACCAAATCAGATTCCACCTTTCATTCTTAAGAGCTCCATTGGAAAATGAAAGGTGGAATCTAATTTGGCAAGCAAGTCCGTTTTCCTTTACACCAATTTTGATAAATCTCATCCTCTCAAAAAATCTGCAGTAACATCTCAAGTGTTCGACCTAAATTGTACCGTTTCAGAATACGTTGTCTCATGTGTATACATGAATAAAAAGTATCATATCTGGTACTGACTACAAAAATCTCCCCATTGACTTTGGGAGAGTGTTGTGGGCATGCTCTGTGACCTATGCAGAGGTCATTGTGCAGGGAGGGAGGAGGTGATCTGTGAAAATCGCCTAACTGTGACTCCTGACCCTGTCTATTTTCAGATGCTGCCTTTCATTAGAAAAAAAATAAAAATGAACTTTATTTAAACAATGAATTATTTTCTTATGACACATTTAAAAAACGTGTCCACCTTCGCAACCAAATTTTTATTGTGCCAATGCATCTAAAATGATTATGCAATTTTTCAATCATTTTTGATTAAAGCGGTCCTAAAATTTTGCCTGACCCACCCTGCATCTATACTTTCTTCCAGCAGTCTGCTACCTCTAGGTCACCCACTGACTGCCGGCATAAAGCTGGGAACAAATGGATGAAACTATAAACTGCAGGATAAGATTTTGCAGGGTTTGTTTGTGGTCTGTTACTATGGAGATGCATAGGTATGCAGAATGCTGTAGACCTAAAACTAAAGGAATGTTTAATAAAGACCTATTGCATAGTTACACCATTTTTTTCATTTTAGATGCACTGGAAAGAAAAAAAGAAAAAAAGTTGTTAAGGCGAGTATACCCTTTAAAGGCTATGGATGCCATTCTTTATTATTGCATTCTACTCGATAGTTAGCCAAAAGGGCTGTTGGAAGGTTCTGTTCCCTGTAGCAGATTGCACGATGTGGCGGAAATAGTAAAGGCAGTTTTTTTTTTACTGCGTTGTACTCATTTTGGGCTAAAACTATTTTTTTTAGTTGATCTTTATTAAAAGTTTTTAACAGTTTTACTTCACACTGAATCTGTCAGAAAACTGCTCTGTCGTCTGAATCCGTAGCCCTCAGTCTGTACTTTCCTAACAGCTCATAAACACTCCTAGCGAAATTCTTATCAGTTTGATAAAGAATTAGTTCCAATGAGTGTTTATGAGTTATTAGAAGTTTAGAGATAAGGGGCTACAGATCCAGACAACAGAGCAGGTCTCTGACGGATTCAGAGTATGAATGCACTGAAAGTGAAAGCTGTAGAAGAAAAACTGCCGAGAACATTATAAAAAGACCAAATAAAAAAAGGTTTTTAGCCCAAAACAAGCACAACGCAATAATAAAAAATAAAAAACTGCCCCCAAAAAGGTGTCCATAGCTTAATATTTACCCCCTACTGTTCAATCTGTTACTGCAAACAGAACCTTCCAACAGCCCTTTTAGCCAATCAGCCAGAAGTGTAACTTCGCTGTAATGCTAAATCGGTAACAAAACCCCCACCGTCCCATGTCGCACTTATTATACTAGTGTTTTTTGTTTTTGTTTTTAAACAAATGGGCTGCCTCTGAATCCCCTATAACTACAGAACAGCCCCCCCCCCCACCTCCCCCATGCACCCCCTACAGCCAGTAATGCACCAAACTAAGGTTTTATTGAAGCAGCAGGACAGTTTATAGGACCGTGCGAAGGGTGCAACCCCACGGGGCATCACCTCACTACCTCAAAAGTGGGCGCCGGGCAGATGGCGCAACAGTTGAATGTTTTTTTGATGCACCCTGTTGGCCTTATTGCAGAAATGAAGACTGTTAGTTGTTGTAGCTGAAGGGGTTGCCTCGTTCCAGTAGATAATAACATTTAATATTCTGCAATTTTACACTGTGTGTGTGTCAATTCCGAACAATTTTAACAATTTCTGATTGCAGTCATAGAAAAGGAGGGGGTGGGGGCTTCATTATATATGTCCCCTTCCAGAGGATATAAACCTATCTGGGTCTTGCGGACAGAGAGCTGCACAGCTCGTTACAGTGTATCAGAGCACTTTCTAAGTGGTGTAACAGGTCGTACACCTTTGTCATCACATGATCAGGAAGGATTTGCATGCTCCGGAAAGAAACTATGTAGGTTTCCATTCAATGACTACAAGCAGAGCAGAGAGGAAAACCTGTCAACGAGGCAGGGGCGGACTGGTCGTAGACCCTACAGGGAAATTTCCCAGTGAGCGGATGACCGGGAGGCCGCCTGAGCCCTCCTCATGGCCTGCAAGAAGTAATAAGTCCAAGAGCTGGGAGGGTCAAGTATCTATGTACCTGGTTGGCAGCTAGAGGTGCCCTCCTGACTTCAACTGTATTGCCATCCTGAGGCAACTGGAGTTGGCAGACAGAGCGTGGCGCTGGCCACCACAGTGGGGCATATTCTGGGGCAGTGTTTTTTGCTTTCTTCTGTCAATTTAAACCCGCTTACATCATGGGACCACTTAGTTTTTTCCAGCGTCACTTTAAGTTCCCAGTCCACCCCTGGAACGAGGCAACTTTGCTAATAATTTTAAATAAAATCCATCTTGCGTGTACACGGCACCTATACAGACCTATGTGTCTCTATGGTAACGGACTGCAACAAGCGCCATTTAACCTCATCCTCCAGTCATTCAGCATTTCTTTTTCAGACTCCTAAATCTTGACCACAGCCACCGGTAAAAGGTAGTAGCTGCGTCTGAGCGGCTCCGATAGACGTGTATCCCGGGAGCTCTACAGATAAACTGACACCACGTCTTTCCCCGCAGCGAGGAGACAATGCGTCGGGCGTGCCAACATTAATTCCACTTCTCACAAGCCCGCTGGAGTAAATAGATTCCTGAGCTCATTTACATACAGCCTATTAACAGAGTTTACAGAGACATTTTCTGAGCTCTCCGAGCTTCTCTCGATACGTTCCTCACGACGTTTAGCCACAAGCTGGCAGTGCCCAGAGGCAGGCAGAACGCTGTAAATATTTCCAGACCATCACATACCTCAATCGATGCCTACCTTTTAACCTGTCCCCCTGCATCAGGACTTTGCGAGGCGCCGACTCTCGTAGGGTACGGTCCTGTGTGATGGCAGTACCACTGCATTACCACCAATTTATTAAGTAGGCTTTAACCCCTTCAGGACTGACATATTTTGGGCCTTAAATTGAACCAGTCATATTGAATATGCAAGTCCACTCCGCAGCCAGCAGGAGGAGCGGAGCAGATCGATGTATGGTTTTATTTGAAGAGACTTGTAACATTCATTTTAATCACAGCTGTCAATCACAGATCACACCGCCCACCGGACTCCTAAACATATAAAAATTAAAGGGCATCTGTCAGCAGATTTGTACCTATGACACTGACTGACCTGCTGTATGTGCACTTGGCAGCTGAAGGCATCTGTGTTGGTCCCATGTTCATATGTGCTCACAGTGCTGAGAATAATGATGTTTTAATATATGCAAATGAGCCTTTAGGAGCAATGGGGGCCTTACTGTTACACCTAGAGGCTCTGTTCTCTCTGCATCTGATGCACCCTCTCCATTTTGATTGACTTTAGGCCGAATGCACAAGGCCGTGAGCGGTCTGTGGAACAACGGGCTGGATTCCTGCTGAGGGCAGGAGCGCACGGTGTCATTAGTTGCTATGACGCCGTGCGCTCCCTGCTGCCGCCCAATACAGTAATACACTGGTATGATCTATACCAGTTAACTAATGTACTGCGGCGGCAGCAGGAAGCGCACGGCGTCATAGCAACCAATGACACCGTGCGCTCCTGCCCTCAGCAGGAATCGTGTGCATTCGGCCTTAGGAGAAGTCAGGGCCTGGCGTGATCATGTTTTCACGGCTGAGCCCTATGAATCAAGAGAGGGCGTAGCAGTTGCAGAGAGAGCAGAGTCTCTAGGTGTAATGGTAACGCCCCTGTTGCTCCTAGGGGCTCATTTGCATATAGTAAAACATCATTTTTCTCAGCCATGCGGCACATATGAACATGGGGCCAACACAGATGCCTTCAGCTGCCAAGTGCTCATGTAACAGGTCAGCCAGTGTCATAGGTACAAATCTGAGGACAGATGCCGGACAGAAGTCATAACTTTAACTTTCTGTTGATGTTACTGTATGCGGGCTTGTATTTTGTGGGACGTGTTGAATTTTTCAATGCCACCATTATTGGATAGGTATAATGTATTAATTAATATTTAATAATGTATTAACTTATTTTTCCTACCTCTTTTTGGGAGGGGTTGTAAAAAAATAAATAAAAATTATATATATATATATATATATATATATATATAAATATATATATATAAACAGGAAGTTACAACATTCAGCTTGTGGCCTAAATAACCATCATTCTGCTGAGCAGTCCTGTTAAGTCGAAGTTGACCATAACTGATGAGCATTCCCGAGGAGACCAATCAGACACAAGGCTTCTCTGACAACACTGACACTAAAAGATAATACACGCAAGCTGCAGAAGCCAAACTGTGCAACGTTAACAAAAAAAAATATTACAAAAAAGAAAAAAAGTTTTCCTCCCAAAATACTGTACATGCAAATCCATAAAAATATAATAATATATCTAAAACTTGTCCATATCTTTTAATGGAACATTCAAAACTCCCGAAATCCTGTTATATATTTCCACATATCCAAAATGTACATTACATTTGGGATATCTTTCTAGACTTCATCTACCGTTATAAACAAGTTTTCTAGGACTGTCTGATAATTAAAGGGGGTATTGCCAAATTCTAAAAAGTTAGGATAGGGGATGACCATCTGATTTGTGGGGTCTGACCACTGGTACCACCACCAATCACAAGAACGTTGTATATCAGACTGGTGGAGACAGCCCAGTACAGAGCTCTGCTTTCTCCGGCACTCCCTTTGAGATGAATGGAGCTGCAGAGGTGATGTCCAGCTGATGGGACCCCCACTGATTGGAGGGCTATTCTCGATCCTGTGGATAGGTGACAACTTTAAAACTTTGAACATATTCAGAATCAGTCTCCATTCCTTTAAATGCTGTATTGGATAGCCCTTAGGGTTTCCTCACATGCTACTTTTTTGTTTTTGTACAAGCATTTCTAGTGGCATTTTAGTTGTAACATTTTGAATAAGCTTTTTTTTGCCCTGGCATTTTTGCCGTGTATGTAGACTTTTCAATATTCCTCTCCATGACAACAACATCAGAACTGATAAGAAAAAAAATAAAAATGAAAAATCCCATAAAAGACAAAAAAAAAAAGAGAAAAAAAAAAGAAATATATATAATATTGCCAGGCTTGGTGTAATCAGAGACCTTTTTTTTTCTCCATGGACTCTTAACCCTTTCTAAAAGGAACATCCTCCCATTTCCTTTCTGAAACTCTCACTATGGACTTTTTGACTCTTTAAATTATTGTTTCTGCTACTTTACAGTCAGAATAAGGAAAAGGGTTAATTACCCGCATTTACTGAAATTGTACTGTACAGTGCAACAACCTCATGAAACCCTGGTTTATGTAGAGTTCCTGCATCACCCAGCAGGGGGCAGCGTTATCGATTTGTGCACCTAATATGCCATTTCGCTCTAGGAGCCTGACTCACTGAACATTTCTTTTCTCTACTCAGGGAGGGAGAAAGCTGCATTCCTGTCCACGAGAAACTTCATCACAATAGCAGAAAAATCAATGGGTCTCTGGGTCATTATATGCTGTAGTTATTTTGCTCAATCTCAAGCACAGCTCAGCGAGACATCAGCTCTCTCTCCAGGAGAGATAAAACCATCTCTATTTATTAAGAAATACTAAAGATAAGTGTCAGGATACAAATTAAATGGGCGATCAGCACCATGTTAATGGGATCTGCCGCCGCTAGTCTCCGCTCTCTTCCCAGTGTGTACGTGAGGCTGCGCCTTCAATAGGTTTTAGAGCTGAAGATCTGTTTTAAATCATGTTTGGTTATCTTCCCTCTCCTTTACCCAATGACATTGAAATAGCTATAATGGTAGGGCTGCCATTATGCCATACGTTCTTAAAAGAGCGCTACACCTAAAATAAGTGGGGTATAAAAGTGAGAGATTTAGAGATTTATATTTATTACACCCACACACATATACACACAGGAATATAATATAATATAATATATATATATATATATATATATATACACATACACACACACACACACACACACATATATATATATATACACACATACATACATACACAATACAGACCAAAAAGTTTGGACACACCTTCTCATTCAAAGAGTTTTCTTTATTTTCATGACTAGATTCACCCTGAAGGCATCAAAACTATGAATTAACACATGTGGAATTATATACATAACAAAAAAAGTGTGAAACAACTGAAAATATGTCATATTCTAGGTTCTTCAAAGTAGCCACCTTTTGCTTTGATTACTGCTTTGCACACTCTTGGCATTCTCTTGATGAGCTTCAAGAGGTAGTCACCTGAAATAGTTTTCACTTCACAGGTGTGCCCTGTCAGGTTTAATTAAAGTGGGATTTCTTGCCTTATAAATGGGGTTGGGACCATCAGTTGTGTTGTGGAGAAGTCAGTTGGATACACAGCTGATAGTCCTAGACTGTTAGAATTTGTATTATGGCAAGAAAAAAGCAGCTAAGTAAAGAAAAGCGAGTGGCCATCATTACTTTAAGAAATGAAGGTCAGTTAGTCCGAAAAATTGGGAAAACTTTGAAAGTGCCCCCAAGTGCAGTCACAAAAACCATCAAGCGCTACAAAGAAACTGGCTCACATGCGGACCGCCCCAGGAAAGGAAGACTAAGAGTCACCCTTGCTGCGGAGGATAAGTTCATCCGAGTCACCAGCCTCAGAAATCGCAGGTTAACCGCAGCTCAGATTAGAGACCAGTTCAATACCACACAGAGTTCTAGCAGCAGACATCTCTAGAACAACTGTTAAGAGAAGACTGTGTGAATCAGGCCTTCATGGTAGAATATCTGCTAGGAAACCACTGCTAAGGACAGGCAACAAGCAGAAGAGACTTGTTTGGGCTAAAGAACACAAGGGATGGACATTAGACCAGTGGAAATCTGTGCTTTGGTCTGATGAGTCCAAATTTGAGATCCGTGGTTCCAACCACCGTGTCTTTGTGCAACCAGAAAAGGTGAACGGATGGACTCTACATGCCTGGTTCCCACCGTGAAGCATGGAGGAGGAGGTGTGATGGTGTGGGGGTGCTTTGCTGGTGACACTGTTGGGGATTTATTCAAAATTGAAGGCATACTGAACCAGCATGGCTACCACAGCATCTTGCAGCGGCATACTATTCCATCTGGTTGGACCATCATTTATTTTTCAACAGGACAATGACCCCAAATACACCTCCAGGCTGTGTAAGGCTATTTGACCATGAAGGAGAGTGATGGGGTGCTGCGCCAGATGACCTGGCCTCCACAGTCACCGGATCTGAACCCAATCGAGATGGTTTGGGGTGAGCTGGACCGCAGAGTGAAGGCAAAAAGGGCCAACAAGTGCTAAGCATCTCTGGGAACTCAGTCAAGACTGTTGGAAGACCATTTCAGGTGACTACCCATTGAAGCTCATCAAGAGAATGCCAAGAGTGTGCAAAGCAGTAATCAAAGCAAAAGGTGTCTACTTTGAAGAACCTAGAATATGACATATTTTCAGTTGTTTCACACTTTTTTGTTATGCATATAATTCCACATGTGTTAATTCATAGTTTTGATGCCTTCAGTGTGAATCTACTTTCCGGTATTGAGTTCAGTCATAAGGCCTCAATACCGGGAAAAAAAACGCTTACTTTTTGTCCCAATTCATTCTGAATGGAAAGCAATCCGTTCAGTATGCATGAGGATGTCTTGAGTTCAGTCCCTTTTTACAGTATTTGGCCAGAGAAAATACCGCAGCATGCTGCAGTATTTTCTCCGGCCAAAATTCTGGAACACTTGCCGGACCCGGCATTAATTTCCATTGAAATGTATTAATGCCGGATACGGTACCAAGTGTTCCGGAAAAACGGATGCGCAGACCTTTAAAATATCTGTGAAAAAGAGAAATACTGGATCTATTTTTCTGGATGACACCGGAGAGACGGATCCGGTATTGCAATGCATTTGTCAGACGGATCCGCATCCGTAAACAAATGATATCTGTTTGCATACGGAACTGCCTGCCGGATTCTTCTAACGCTCGTGTGAAAGTACCCTAAAGAGGCGATTTATCAGTTGTAAAGAAGGCGATTATTGACTTTTGGGCCAAGGGTGGCAGTATTCTTATTTCTGACACTGCGCAGTTTGCGAACTGTTCTTGTGCTGCTGTGGTGAAAGTATCATGCGGACAGATGGCACCATTGTGAATAAGGAATGTGAAAACTGCGGAGCACCACGTGCCACTGATGTAAAAGGTGAATGTCTGCTACGAAAGTGCACAAGGGCGAACTGACACTACAGTGGAGCAGCTCACTGCCAAAATTAAATAAAAGGCTACCAGATGTGTCTAAAATTGGCTTGAGCTAATCGACCTTCGGATCATAGATCTAAAGTCTATTTGTTCAAATACGTACAACACTAAAATGTATTTGCTCCATTTAGACAAATTCGTTTCGCACAAAGTCGCACCAGACAACTCCTATTGTATGCATATCTGCGTATTGAAAAACTTAAAAAAAGCAATCCGAACTGGGCTTTGGTACTGGCTGGTATCTCGGAACCAAAGCCCAGTTCGGATTGCTGTTTTAAATAGTTTGTTAGAATACGCAGATAGGAATACATTAGGAATTAACTGGAGTCTCATGTGACTTTTGGCAAAGCAAATTTGGCTCCACGGAGCCTATACATTTTAATGCTGTACGGAAACAGCATTAAAATGTAAGTATTTGAACCAATTGATTTCAGATCTATGATCCAAAGGTCGATTCACTAAAGCCTAGTCTAAAACAACTGTTCAGTGACCCCAACTGTGTATGGGGCTCCAAAGCACACGGACGGTCACTGCACTGATTGGTAAAGGGTTGTCTTCTCTGATGAGTCAAGTGGAGGTTAGCGTATGAGGTGAGAAACATCAGGGAGCAAACCTCCTGCAACCATTGGGAAAAGTAGTAGGGCACACCACTATTCGGTTCCACACAGATAATTAATACAAAAACAATATTAGCAATATACACTATTAAATAAACATACTTAAAATACACAAACTAAAATTAATAAAAATGTTAAATACAATAGTATCAATGCTGTATTTTGACCAAAGTTTGTTGTATGGTAAAAGAGTGTCTTTCCAAACGGGTTATTTAACCCAATCAATACCCCAATAGGTAAGGTCGCAATAGTGAAGGTGAACTTAATATTTGGATACAATTTTTGAATAGTCACTTGTATCTGTGCGACTTAATAGTCGTAACACTTGTATTATCGCTACAATGTTGTTGCCTGTTATTAGGAATAAGCCGGAGCTGTTTTACACAGTTCTATATGAAGTGATGCCGGCTTTTGTTGCATCACTGGTGGCGTCCCACGTGTGATGAAATTATTTACAGGCAGCGATACGGTATGTGGAGATTTGATTCCAACTAAGTTCAGTGTGGGTTCGGGATCCTCGGTGATTATGTACAGCCGTACTGTACTGGGAGTCGATCGGCAATATATTCCTTCTGCGTCTTTAGTGGATATCTCGTAGGGATAAACTTTACCAGAAGAGTCGACTTTCCAGGGAGACAGATATCCGGCTGGTCTTTGCTTTTATAAGCCAAAATTCACCGATCCCTCGCGTCTCTTTCTTTTTAAGCGCTTATTAATCCTCCGGTATTGTGCTTCATTTCATGGGGTAGTTACCATACGCGTTTCGGAGTGACTACGACTCCTTCTTCGGTGGCTAAGTTACCCCTAGAAATGACTGGTTTTTATACACCTGCACAGGTGTGGTCCAGATTGATTAACTATGCATAGGAAGTGACGTGCTTTTAACGCAGTGGAACCGCATTATACAAAAACCGCAAGACTATCGCATAGAGAGCCATGTGTTATTGTAATTATCCAATCTTTGGCTATACATATCCATTGCTAATATATAGTCAAAGGACTCTTTATGAATATATATATATATATATATATATATATATATATATATATATATATATATATATATATATATATATATATATATATATATATGAGAAAACTGAATATATCTATTATAATGAGATTGCAGTTTTTGTTTGTTCGTTCTATTTTGTTTTAGAAATCCATATGACCTATCTTATTATATATGGTCTTTTTGGTTTAAAGTGATATACCTAGCTATTTGTTTAATTCTTTTTTAACTTAGAAGTAATGAGTTTGTGGGCGATATATTTGCCCTTCCGACATAGGAAGGAAAAAGCACGTCACTTCCTATGCATAGTTAATCAATCTGGACCACACCTGTGCAGGTGTATAAAAACCAGTCATTTCTAGGGGTAACTCAGCCACTGAAGAAGGAGTCGTAGTCACTCCGAAACGCGTATGGTAACTACCCCATGAAATGAAGCACAATACCGGAGGATTAATAAGCGCTTAAAAAGAAAGAAAGACGCGAGGGATCGGTGAATTTTGGCTTATAAAAGCAAAGACCAGCCGGATATCTGTCTCCCTGGAAAGTCGACTCTTCTGGTAAAGTTTATCCCTACGAGATATCCACTAAAGACGCAGAAGGAATATATTGCCGATCGACTCCCAATACAGTACAGCTGTACATAATCACCGAGGATCCCGAACCCACACTGAACTTAGTTGGAATCAAATCTCCACATACCGTATCGCTGCCTGTAAATAATTTCATCACACGTGGGACGCCACCAGTGATGCAACAAAAGCCGGCATCACTTCATATAGAACTGTGAGTAAAACAGCTCCGGCTTATTCCTAATATCAGGCAACAACATTGTAGCGATAATACAAGTGTTACGACTATTAAGTCGCACAGATACAAGTGACTATTCAAAAATTGTATCCAAATATTAAGTTCACCTTCACTATTGCGACCTTACCTATTGGGGTATTGATTGGGTTAAATAACCCGTTTGGAAAGACACTCTTTTACCATACAACAAACTTTGGTCAAAATACAGCATTGATACTATTGTATTTAACATTTTTATAAATTTTAGCTTGTGTATTTTAAGTATGTTTATTTAATAGTGTATATTACTAATAAATATTGTTTGTATTAATTATCTGTGTGGAACCGAATAGTGGTGTGCCCTACTACTTTTCCCCTTGTTTTCCAATATTTTTAGAGGATCGGGTGAATCCTCTCTGTAGTAGCACCCATACCATTTTTGATTATACAGGTGAGCCCCCTCTAAATATTTGTATTTTCTCCTGCAACCATTGTTTGAAGAACAAAGGCTGGTGGTAGCAGCGTTCTGGTCCCAGTGCAGCACCCGACTCAGCATCTCCGCTCTGGCGTTGAGCAGCGGGACGGTGCGTGCCTAGAAGATGTACCCCTGTCCCCATCCATCTCATTTCCTCCGGGGGAGCGGCCTGGGGCAGCGTCATAATAGTCTGGCCCCTGTGCTAGCATCCCCGTCTTCTGTTTTGTCCTCCTTGCAAAGTTTAGTTCCCCCTTTGTCTCCGCCAGCTGGTCCGGCTGCTATGCCGGGGGATGTTTGACGCTTGGCAGCCGTCGCGAGGGCCAGGACTCTGATAGTGAGGATTCTCTTCCGCTGGTCACTAAGAAAAGAGGGGTGGCAGAGGCGTGCTCAGGGGTGTGTCTACCCAGAGGCAAACAAGGCATTTGCCTAGGGCGGCACTTGCCAATGGGGCGGCAAAATGCCTTGTTTGCCCCTTGTCAGATCCGATCCACTGGTATACTCTAACCCCCAGGCGTTCCCATGGTGACGGGGACGCTTGCCTGGGGGTTAGAATATACAGGGCCACGCCGCTCACAGGAGCACATTTATAAACTGTAATCAGTAACTTTAATCATCGCTGATCTCTTTACTTGGATACCTTACTCTTAGCTCCGGTAACAGCAGGCAGTGTGGGTGGCGCTCACTCACTGACGTCACGCGCCTGCTCCTCCCACTAAGTGAGCGCCGCCCGCACTGCCTGCTGTTACCGGAGCTGAGAGTAAGGTATCCAAGTAAAGAGATCAGCGATGATTAAAGTTACTAATTACAGTTTATAAATGTACTCCTGTGAGCGTCGGGAGGGGGACCTGTGGATGCCACCGTCTAGGGGAGGGGGACCTGTGGATGCCACCGTCTAGGGGAGGGGGACCTGTGGATGCCACCGTCTAGGGGAGGGGGACATGTGGATGCCACCGTCTAGGGGAGGGGGACCTGTGGATGCCACCGTCTAGGGGAGGGGGACCTGTGGATGCCACCGTCTAGGGGAGGGGGACCTGTGGATGCCACCGTCTAGGGGAGGGGGACCTGTGGATGCCACCGTCTAGGGGAGGGGGACCTGTGGATGCCACCGTCTAGGGGAGGGGGACCTGTGGATGCCACCGTCTAGGGGAGGGGGACCTGTGGATGCCACCGTCTAGGGGAGGGGGACCTGTGGATGCCACCGTCTAGGGGAGGGGGACCTGTGGATGCCACCGTCTAGGGGAGGGGGACCTGTGGATGCCACCGTCTAGGGGAGGGGGACCTGTGGATGCCACCGTCTAGGGGAGGGGGACCTGTGGATGCCACCGTCTAGGGGAGGGGGACCTGTGGATGCCACCGTCTAGGGGAGGGGGACCTGTGGATGCCACCGTCTAGGGGAGGGGGACCTGTGGATGCCACCGTCTAGGGGAGGGGGACCTGTGGATGCCACCGTCTAGGGGAGGGGGACCTGTGGATGCCACCGTCTAGGGGAGGGGGACCTGTGGATGCCACCGTCTAGGGGAGGGGGACCTGTGGATGCCACCGTCTAGGGAGGGGGGACCTGTGGATGCCACCGTCTAGGGGAGGGGGACCTGTGGATGCCACCGTCTAGGGGAGGGGGACCTGTGGATGCCACCGTCTAGGGGAGGGGGACCTGTGGATGCCACCGTCTAGGGGAGGGGGACCTGTGGATTGCCACCGTCTAGGGGAGGGGGACCTGTGGATGCCACCGTCTAGGGGAGGGGGACCTGTGGATGCCACCGTCTAGGGGAGGGGGACCTGTGGATGCCACCGTCTAGGGGAGGGGGACCTGTGGATGCCACCGTCTAGGGGAGGGGGACCTGTGGATGCCACCGTCTAGGGGAGGGGGACCTGTGGATGCCACCGTCTAGGGGAGGGGGACCTGTGGATGCCACCGTCTAGGGGAGGGGGACCTGTGGATGCCACCGTCTAGGGGAGGGGGACCTGTGGATGCCACCGTCTAGGGGAGGGGGACCTGTGGATGCCACCGTCTAGGGGAGGGGGACCTGTGGATGCCACCGTCTAGGGGAGGGGGACCTGTGGATGCCACCGTCTAGGGGAGGGGGACCTGTGGATGCCACCGTCTAGGGGAGGGGGACCTGTGGATGCCACCGTCTAGGGGAGGGGGACCTGTGGATGCCACCGTCTAGGGGAGGGGGACCTGTGGATGCCACCGTCTAGGGGAGGGGGACCTGTGGATGCCACCGTCTAGGGGAGGGGGACCTGTGGATGCCACCGTCTAGGGGAGGGGGACCTGTGGATGCCACCGTCTAGGGGGAGGGGGACCTGTGGATGCCACCGTCTAGGGGAGGGGGACCTGTGGATGCCACCGTCTAGGGGAGGGGGACCTGTGGATGCCACCGTCTAGGGGAGGGGGACCTGTGGATGCCACCGTCTAGGGGAGGGGGACCTGTGGATGCCACGTCTAGGGGAGGGGACCTGTGGATGCCACCGTCTAGGGGAGGGGGACCTGTGGATGCCACCGTCTAGGGAGGGGGACCTGTGGATGCCACCGTCTAGGGGAGGGGACCTGTGGATGCCACCGTCTAGGGGAGGGGACCTGTGGATGCCACCGTCTAGGGGAGGGGGACCTGTGGATGCCACCGTCTAGGGGAGGGGGACCTGTGGATGCCACCGTCTAGGGGAGGGGGACCTGTGGATGCCACCGTCTAGGGGAGGGGGACCTGTGGATGCCACCGTCTAGGGGAGGGGGACCTGTGGATGCCACCGTCTAGGGGAGGGGGACCTGTGGATGCCACCGTCTAGGGGAGGGGGACCTGTGGATGCCCCGCTAGGGGAGGGGACCTGTGGATGCCACCGTCTAGGGGAGGGGGACTGTGGATGCCACCGTCTAGGGGAGGGGGACCTGTGGATGCCACCGTCTAGGGGAGGGGGACCTGTGGATGCCACCGTCTAGGGGAGGGGGACCTGTGGATGCCACCGTCTAGGGGAGGGGGACCTGTGGATGCCACCGTCTAGGGGAGGGGGACCTGTGGATGCCACCGTCTAGGGGAGGGGGACCTGTGGATGCCACCGTCTAGGGGAGGGGGACCTGTGGATGCCACAGTCTAGGGAGGGGGACCTGTGGATGCCACCGTCTAGGGGAGGGGGACCTGTGGATGCCACCGTCTAGGGGAGGGGGACCTGTGGATGCCACCGTCTAGGGGAGGGGGACCTGTGGATGCCACCGTCTAGGGGAGGGGGACCTGTGGATGCCACCGTCTAGGGGAGGGGGACCTGTGGATGCCACCGTCTAGGGGAGGGGGACCTGTGGATGCCACCGTCTAGGGGAGGGGGGACCTGTGGGATGCCACCGTCTAGGGGAGGGGGACCTGTGGATGCCACCGTCTAGGGGAGGGGGACCTGTGGATGCCACCGTCTAGGGGAGGGGACCTGTGGATGCCACCGTCTAGGGGAGGGGGACCTGTGGATGCCACCGTCTAGGGGAGGGGGACCTGTGGATGCCACCGTCTAGGGGAGGGGGACCTGTGGATGCCACCGTCTAGGGGAGGGGGACCTGTGGATGCCACCGTCTAGGGGAGGGGGACCTGTGGATGCCACCGTCTAGGGGAGGGGGACCTGTGGATGCCACCGTCTAGGGGAGGGGGACCTGTGGATGCCACCGTCTAGGGGAGGGGGACCTGTGGATGCCACCGTCTAGGGGAGGGGGACCTGTGGATGCCACCGTCTAGGGGAGGGGGACCTGTGGATGCCACCGTCTAGGGGAGGGGGACCTGTGGATGCCACCGTCTAGGGGAGGGGGACCTGTGGATGCCACCGTCTAGGGGAGGGGGACCTGTGGATGCCACCGTCTAGGGGAGGGGGACCTGTGGATGCCACCGTCTAGGGGAGGGGGACCTGTGGATGCCACCGTCTAGGGGAGGGGGACCTGTGGATGCCACCGTCTAGGGGAGGGGGACCTGTGGATGCCACCGTCTAGGGGAGGGGGACCTGTGGATGCCACCGTCTAGGGGAGGGGGACCTGTGGATGCCACCGTCTAGGGGAGGGGGACCTGTGGATGCCACCGTCTAGGGGAGGGGGACCTGTGGATGCCACCGTCTAGGGGAGGGGGACCTGTGGATGCCACCGTCTAGGGGAGGGGGACCTGTGGATGCCACCGTCTAGGGGAGGGGGACCTGTGGATGCCACCGTCTAGGGGAGGGGGACCTGTGGATGCCACCGTCTAGGGGAGGGGGACCTGTGGATGCCACCGTCTAGGGGAGGGGGACCTGTGGATGCCACCGTCTAGGGGAGGGGGACCTGTGGATGCCACCGTCTAGGGGAGGGGGA
The DNA here is from genome assembly GCF_014858855.1 of Bufo gargarizans. Lineage (NCBI taxonomy): Eukaryota > Metazoa > Chordata > Amphibia > Anura > Bufonidae > Bufo > Bufo gargarizans. The sequence goes on from NC_058081.1 coordinate 642,486,619, forward strand.
CCTGTGGATGCCACCGTCTAGGGGAAGGGGGACCTGTGGATGCCACCGTCTAGGGGAGGGGGACCTGTGGATGCCACCGTCTAGGGGAGGGGGACCTGTGGATGCCACCGTCTAGGGGAGGGGGACCTGTGGATGCCACCGTCTAGGGGAGGGGGACCTGTGGATGCCACCGTCTAGGGGAGGGGGACCTGTGGATGCCACCGTCTAGGGGAGGGGGACCTGTGGATGCCACCGTCTAGGGGAGGGGGACCTGTGGATGCCACGTCTAGGGAGGGGGACCTGTGGATGCCACCGTCTAGGGGAGGGGGACCTGTGGATGCCACCGTCTAGGGGAGGGGGACCTGTGGATGCCACCGTCTAGGGGAGGGGGACCTGTGGATGCCACCGTCTAGGGGAGGGGGACCTGTGGATGCCACCGTCTAGGGGAGGGGGACCTGTGGATGCCACCGTCTAGGGGAGGGGGACCTGTGGATGCCACCGTCTAGGGGAGGGGGACCTGTGGATGCCACCGTCTAGGGGAGGGGGACCTGTGGATGCCACCGTCTAGGGGAGGGGGACCTGTGGATGCCACCGTCTAGGGGAGGGGGACCTGTGGATGCCACCGTCTAGGGGAGGGGGACCTGTGGATGCCACCGTCTAGGGGAGGGGGACCTGTGGATGCCACCGTCTAGGGGAGGGGGACCTGTGGATGCCACCGTCTAGGGGAGGGGGACCTGTGGATGCCACCGTCTAGGGGAGGGGGACCTGTGGATGCCACCGTCTAGGGGAGGGGGACCTGTGGATGCCACCGTCCTAGGGGAGGGGGACCTGTGGATGCCACCGTCTAGGGGAGGGGGACCTGTGGATGCCACCGCTCTAGGGGAGGGGGACCTGTGGATGCCACCGTCTAGGGGAGGGGACCTGTGGATGCCACCGTCTAGGGGAGGGGGACCTGTGGATGCCACCGTCTAGGGGAGGGGGGACCTGTGGATGCCACCGTCTAGGGGAGGGGGACCTGTGGATGCCACCGTCTAGGGGAGGGGACCTGTGGATGCCACCGTCTAGGGGAGGGGGACCTGTGGATGCCACCGTCTAGGGGAGGGGGACCTGTGGATGCCACCGTCTAGGGGAGGGGGACCTGTGGATGCCACCGTCTAGGGGAGGGGGACCTGTGGATGCCACCGTCTAGGGGAGGGGGACCTGTGGATGCCACCGTCTAGGGGAGGGGGACCTGTGGATGCCACCGTCTAGGGGAGGGGGACCTGTGGATGCCACCGTCTAGGGGAGGGGGACCTGTGGATGCCACCGTCTAGGGGAGGGGGACCTGTGGATGCCACCGTCTAGGGGAGGGGGACCTGTGGATGCCACCGTCTAGGGGAGGGGGACCTGTGGATGCCACCGTCTAGGGGAGGGGGACCTGTGGATGCCACCGTCTAGGGGAGGGGGACCTGTGGATGCCACCGTCTAGGGGAGGGGGACCTGTGGATGCCACCGTCTAGGGGAGGGGGACCTGTGGATGCCACCGTCTAGGGGAGGGGGACCTGTGGATGCCACCGTCTAGGGGAGGGGGACCTGTGGATGCCACCGTCTAGGGGAGGGGGACCTGTGGATGCCACCGTCTAGGGGAGGGGGACCTGTGGATGCCACCGTCTAGGGGAGGGGGACCTGTGGATGCCACCGTCTAGGGGAGGGGGACCTGTGGATGCCACCGTCTAGGGGAGGGGGACCTGTGGATGCCACCGTCTAGGGGAGGGGGACCTGTGGATGCCACCGTCTAGGGGAGGGGGACCTGTGGATGCCACCGTCTAGGGGAGGGGGACCTGTGGATGCCACCGTCTAGGGGAGGGGGACCTGTGGATGCCACTGTCTAGGGGGGGTTTGTGGATGCACATAGTGAGGGGTGGGGTTTACAGAGGAAGGGGTTTGGCCTTGACAGGAAGGCATGGGTCAAATTTATATTAGGGGGTGCCCGAGTTTAGTCTTGCCTAGGGCAGCACAAAACCAAGATACACCACTGGGCGTGCTATAAAGAGGCGCTTCCCTGCGACATATCCCCCTCTGGGTTTTCATTTGTCAATGTCTATGAAAGAAATGGAGAAATGAATTTGTCGATAAAATAAATAAATAAATAAATAAATAAATAAATAGATATAGATAGATATAGATATATCTATATCTATCTGTTGCCTACATTTAAGGAGTTTGTAGTTAAATTGGTAGAGGATAGGAGGAATTTTGGAGGAATTGGTTGGTTTACCCATGATGAGGGTGTTAGGCAGAGGCTAGCGGTTTACCCTAGTATGTGATGGGGCACAAAGTATGTGGGTTTTTGGCTTAACTTATTGGTACCGCAGCGTTCATCCTGTTCTGCTCCTAAGCAGCAGCCTCCTCCAGCAGGCCAGCAGTCTATGTTATGGAAAGGCACCTGCTTTGCGTTTAATAAGCAGCAGTGTCGTTGGCCTTCCTCCTGTAAATATCTCCACGAATGTGCATTTTGTGGGGGGAGCCACCCTATGGTGTGTTTTAAGAAAGCAAATTTCCTCACCTCAACCTTCTACCAGGGAATTTATTGCAAAAAACATGGACGCCGGTAAAACTGGATATCATGCGTCCTTGGCTAGAACAGTATCGAAGACGCAGGATGGCGGATCTGCTTGTTGATGGTTTTTCGGTCTGCTTTTGCCTTCCATCCTTTTCTGGTGAAGTTTATAAATGGGTAAATAACTAATCCTCGGCAGCAGAACTGCCACTGGTGGTGCAGTCCAGGTTGGAGAAGGCGTTGGCATTGGATCGGATCACTGGTCCTTTCCCATGCCCTCCTTTTGTTAACTTCTGAATCTCTACGCTAGGTGTCGTACCAAAAAAGGAGCCTAATGCTTATTGCCTAATTCATCATTTATCTTTTCCCTATGGGAATCGTTGAATGAGGAGATTGTTAGGGTATTGTGCTCCGTTAAATATGCTACATTGGATTCGGCAGTAGATCTGGTGCGTAGCTATGGGAAGGGGGCTTTAATGGCGAAGGCGTACATTCAGTCGGCTGTTCGCTCATTGCCGATACACCCTTCTGCTTTTAGTTCACTTGGTTTTCATTTTCAGGGTTCTTTTTATTTTGATAAGGGTTTACCAATGGGATGTTTGTTATCTTGTTTTTATTTAGAAGTTTTTTCTTCTTTTCTAGAATGGGTGATCGCAGTAAGGAACATGCGGGGATCTGTAACGCATTATTTGGATGATTTTTTATTTATGGGTCCGGCTGACTCTTTGGTTTGTTCAGATCTTTTGAATTCCTTTTTTTCTCATCTGTTCAGAGTTTGGTGTCCCTTTAGCGGTAGATAAGACTGTTTTTCCGGTTAATTGTTTAGAGTATTTGGGAATTGTTATCGACTCTGTGAAGGGCGAGTTTAGTCTCCCGGTTCAGAAGGTAGCCAAGATATGCTCTGCTATAGGAATGTTGTTAAGTAAAAGAAAAGCAGCAGTGAAGGAGATCCAGTCCTTGTTGGATCTTTTAGCATTTGCTTCTAGGGTTATGCCAATGGGTCGTGTTTTCTGTCGGCAGTTGGTGGCTAGAGTTTTGGGTCTGCATAATCCAGTTTTTCATGTGCGTCTGTGCAGGGAAGTTAAGGAGAATTTGTCCATCTGGTTAGAATTTTTTCAGCAATATAATGGTTGTTCTTATTGGCAGGAAGAATTTGTCTTGGCTCCTGCTTTGGAGTAGTTTACGGATACGGCTGGTTCCTGTGGCTTTGGAGCAAATTGGAAGGGTCATTGGTGTGCGTCAAAATGGCATCTATCTTGGGTTGCACATGGAGTAACAAAGAATATTGTTTTACTGGAATTGTTCCCTGTTGTGGTGTCTTTGGTTTTATGGGGTAGGTTTTTCTCGAATAAAAGGATTTTTGTTGCATACTGATAATAAAGGGTTTTTGGTTTGCGATTAATTGTTTGTCGTCCAAGTGTCTGTTAGTTGCTAAATTGTTACTTCATTTAGTTCTTCTTTGTTTGAAATTAGATATTTGGGTTAAAGCTAGGCATATTCCGGGTGTGGATAATTCTATTGATGACCCGCTCTCTCGTTTTCAGTTTCAGACTTTTCACACGTTGGCAAGCGGGAAGAGGGAGAGGGAATTGTGCCCTCTATATCTGTGGAATCTGATTTGGTCTTAAAGATGTCATACTTGCAGTCTTCGGTGGCTCCGGCTACTTGGTTGGATTATGTTCGTTCACGGGGTAAGTGGTGCAGTTTTGCGAAGTTTAGGGGTTGGTCCCCTTTTGTAGGAGATTAATTTTTAGGCTTTATCCTTCTGTATGTCGCTTTTTTGGGAGCAATTTGCGCATTCGACGGTTGTGAGGGTTCTGTCTGGGGTTTAAAAAATTTTCTTAGGGTTTTGGGTGTTCCTGCATTTTTGGATTATTTCTTTTTTAAGCAAATCTTGAATGGTTATAAGGCAGGAAATTATTATCCTGATAGTAGGTGCCCTATTTCTCCCTGTTTGTTATCTCTATGTCATGTGACGTCTGCAGTTTGCTTTGATGCTTATGAGGCTTTGCTTTTTTAGTGGTTTTTACAAGCATGTTTTTTGGTGCTTTCTGGATCAGCGAGCTCCTTCCGAAGAACAGTGGCTCTGGTGCTGGTCTGGCCTTGGAAAATGTACACGTGCATCGTAACCATGTTTAGTTTTTACTCCAAAACTCTAAGACGGATCGTTCAGGTAGGGGTTCGTGGGTCCGTGTGGGCAGAATCCAGTCAGGTGACATCTGCCCGGTAAGTATGCTATCCCGTTATTGGCATTGTAGGCATTCATGCAGATTCTTCCCCAGTAACACAATATCAGTTCAGACCAGTTTTGTTCAAATGCTTGCAAGAATAGGGCTTGCAGGAATTTTATTTTACGTCACACTCATTCAGGATCGGGGGGGGGGGGGGGCAACTACGGCTGCACTGTCTGGTCTGAGTGAATCGCTGATTAAAAGAATTGAAAGATGGTCTTCTAATCGCATTAAGCTTTCTATTCGCCCCTCTCTTCAGGTTGTCTAATGCTATGAATTTTTTCGATAGTTTTCAGAGGAATCACTGTATGGATCACCGGCCATTCCTTTGTGCACTGGGCCCACAGAAGAACACTAGCAAGATCATACGGTGATAACCTTTCATGCTCAAAAGATGAAGTTCGTATTTATTGGAACGGGGTTAGGGGACTTCGATGGGACGGAGTGATGGATGTACTTTTAGAAATGTGTTCATTGTATCCGGATGTTATTATTTTTCATGCGGGCGGCAATGATGTGGGCAAGGTAGGCACTATTGATTTAGCCTTTGGTATAAAGCGGTTAGAACCGTGGTTGTTTCCTGACTCCCCTCTGGTTTTCTCTGAAATGGTTCCTCATTTTTTATGGTTATCTTATGCAAATTTTAAGTATTTAGATAAAATTAGGATTTAGATAAATAGAATTATGGCTAGTTTTATGCTGCTAGTGTGGGGATATTCTTTTACACACATGGACTTGGAAGGAGGTGTGCCCGGCCTTTATTTTTCAGATAAAATACATCTTTCGGATATTGGTTTGGATATCTTTAATTTGGACTTGCAAGCTATGATCGAGTTAGCTGTTGGTGAGGCCCATGCCTCCTGTGTAGGTGGCATGGTCCGGTGGGTAAGGTCACTCACAGCAAGTGGTGAGCAGACGAGATGATGCAGGTATTTAGGCCGAGCTTATGGCTGGTCGAATTCAGTGGTTAAGTTAATTTAAGATATATGGTTAATGTTTGAGCTATTCTTTAAAAAAGTTGTCCGTGGCCTAATTTTATTCATAATTATCATGTGTCCATGTGTGGTTTTTAATTTAATTTTGATTAAGGTTAGCCAGTTTAATTTAATCAGATAAGGTTTAAATATAATCTATAATCCCATGTTAGGATCCCGAAATTACATATGGAGGGATCCTCATGGGATTATGATTATCCCCGAGGTAGTCGAATTCTCCCGCCAAAAAGTTGTGGTCAAGTTGACTAAAAAAATAGCCTGGTTGCTGGGTTGAGGCAGATAACTGGGGATTGGCTAAGGGGATATCCTATAGTAAGATTGTTGCTGGGGCGATAAAGTTTAAGGGGCCCAGCAACAGTTAAAGCATTGGAGGGTAGGGTGTGGGGTGGTGTTTGGAGAAAGATACATATTTACGGTGGCTGCCAGCATTAGGCTGTCAGCCAAGCCGCATATTAGGATCTGCTGCTGCCCCGCCCGCCCTTTAATTTGTTTGTCACGGTCACTTTATTAGAAGGAGGTGTAAGGTCGCTCACAACAAGTGGTGAGCGGACGAGATGATGCAGGTGGTATTTAGGAGGAGTTTATGGCTGGTCTAATTCAGTGGTTAAGTTAATTTAAATTATATGGTTAATGTTTAAGCTATTTTTTTTAAAATAAAGTTGGGCGTGGCCTGATTTTATTCATAATTCATTATCATGTGTCCATATGCGGTTTTTATTTTATTTTAATTAAGGTTAGTAGGTTTAAGTTGATCAGATAAGGTTTAAATATGATCTATAATCCCATGAGCGCTTCCACAATGGAAGCTCTTATCTCCATAGTCATCTGTATCGCCATCCTCAGGACAGCGATACAGATAGATGTGCTGCAGCGGGGCAGGGGAGGGAGAGGCGTCTCCCTTCACAGTTCTTCTGATTGGCTGCAGGCACTAGGCCTGCAGCCAGAGGCCATTACAGGCAGCGCAATGACTTCATCGCGCTGCCTGAGCCGTACAGTGCGGGACACAGGCCGGAAGAGGCCTGCATCACATTGCTGCCAGTCTGATTGAGGTAAGTGCAAGTGTTTTTTATTTATATGGTGCTACTTACTGGCACATGATTGGGATGCATCTATGGGGGTACTTGTTACTGGCACATAATTGGGGGGCATTTATGGGGGCACATCTTACTGGCACATTATTGGGTGGCACTGTGGGGGCATCTATCGGTGCACTTACTAGCACATTGGTGGCACTTCTTACTGGCACATTATTAGGGGCATCTACTGAGGCCACAAAGAAGGGGCATTTTATATGGGGGAATGGGGGAGAGGAACACTGGGGGCTTCTACTGAGGCCACAAAGAAGGGGTATTTTATACTTGCAAATTATGGGGGACACTGAGGGCATCTACTGAGGCACTATATATGGGGCATTTTATACTGGTACATTATAGGGGGCACTATATAGAGGTATTTTATACTGGCACATTATGGGGGCACTATGGGGACTTTAGCTCAACTGGGGGCATTAAAAGGGGGTATTTTTTGCATTTGCACATTACAAGGCCTCATGCACACGACCATTGTGTGCATCCGCGTCCGTTCCGTCATTTTTCACAGTTTAGCGGAGGTCCCATTCAAGTCAATGGGTCAGTTTAAAAACAAAAAAAAACAAACACTGATGCACAACTGGTATGTCATCCATGTCCGCGTCCGTTGCAGATGAGCGTGTCAGGATGCGTTGCATCTGCGATCAGTGAAAATAGTGCAAGTAGGTACGCAATTGCAGTCAGTTTTGAATGAGATTGCGTTCAGATGTTCAGTTTTTATCGCGTGGGTGCAATGCGTTTTGCACGCGCGTGATAAAAAACTGACTGTGGTACCCAGACCCGAACTTCTTCACTGAAGTTCGTCACTCTGTAGATTTTAATATTTTCCCTTATAACATAGTTATAACGGAAAAGAATAGCATTCTAAATACAGAATGATTACTAAAATATAGATTGAGGTGTTAAAAAAAATTAAACTTGCCTGTTCCAATTGATCGTGCAGCCGGCATCCTTTTCTTGCTTCTTCTTTCAGGACCTGCAAAAGGACCTTTGGTGACGTAATCGCGCGTAATATCTTCATTAAGCAGGACCTGCGCTGACATCACCGTACTCACCACGTGGTGAGCGCGATTACGTCACCAAAAGGTCCTTTTGCAGGTCCTGAAAGAAGAAGCAAGAAGAGTATGCCGGCTGCGCGATCAATTGGAACAGGTAAGTTCATTTTTATTTTTTTTAACCCCTCAATCTACATTTTACTAAGCATTCTGTATTAAGAGTGCTATTTTCCCTTATAACCATGTTATAAGGGAAATAAATTACAGGGAATACACTTTAATGGGGTCCGGAGTTGCTTTCATCCATCATCTCCTAGCAACCATGCGTGAAAAATCGCACTGCATCCGCACTTGCTTGCCGAAGCTCACGCAGACCCATTCATTTCTATGGGGCCTGCGTTGCGTGAAAAATGCAGAATATAGAACCTGCAACGATTTTCACAAATGATGCGTGAAAATCACTGCTCATGTGCACAGCCCCATATAAATGAATGGGTCCGGATTCACCTCATGCATTGCACCCACGCTGCATTCTCCTCACCAGTGTGAAAGGGGCCTTAGTGTCCGGGGCGCTATTTGCTGGGCGCAGTTTTTTTAGGGCACTGCCATTATTGAAGGGCACTATCTGCATGGTACTACTATTATCAAGTACTACCCTGGCCCCCTAGTTCCCCACACATGAAATACAATTCAGCATCTGTGGGAACAGCTTGATTGTCATGTTAACTCTATGGATCCTCCCCCACCAGTTGTGGGATGCCCTGCAGTCAGTATGGCTCTACATACCTGTAACAACCTACCAGAACTTATTGAGTCACTCTCAGCCAGGTCTATAGCACATGTCCATGCTGCACACGGTGGCTACTCTGGATATTAGCTGGTGGTCATAACAATGCAACTCGACTTAGTAAGGGTACTTTCACACTTGCGGCAGAGGATTCCGGCAGGCAGTTCCATTGCCGGATCCGTCAAAACGTATACAAACTGATGGCATTTGTCCAAGACAACACCGACCATTGATCAACAGTACCTCGCCATTGTGAAGCTTCAAGCAGGATGTTCTCAGACGGAAGTGGCCCCTGAGCTTAGACCGACAGACCGAGACCAAACACACAGACAGACTGTAAGAGTCACAGAAAGCCATAGAAGTGGGCATTCTTTGGCCACATCCCACACTGAACCACTTCATTGTGAACAATGCCCTGCAGAACCGGATGATGAATGCCACACAACTCCACATTTAAAGGAAGTGAGAGGCATTCAAAACAGTTTACATCAGCATGGTCTGTGTGCTAGATGACCTCAAAGGGTACCTGGCCACACCACCAGGCACAGGCGTCATAGTCTTGCATGGGCCAGGAAGCATCTACGCTGGACGAGGGACCAGTGGGCCTCACTGCTGTTCACTGATGAAAATCGATTCACGCTGAGCAGAAATGATGGCCGTCAACGATGTTTGACATCAAGTAGAGCGCTATGCATCAGCCAATGTTGTCACCAGACAAGCCTTTGGTGGTGGTGGTGTTATAGTGTGGACAGGCGTGTCTAGTCAATACAGAACTGCCCTACACTTTGTGAATGGTACAGTGACAAGCCATACTACTTGAATAACATCAATAATCCAGTCATTGTGCCTCTGCATGAACAACACAGGCCTAATTTCGTCTTCATGGATGACAATGTGCCAGCTCATCGAGGTCGCATCATTAGGGAACGGCTGCTGGAAACTGGCGTACATCAAGTGGAGTGGCCTGCACTTTCTCCGGACCCAAATCTCATTGAAAACCTATGGGATCAGCTGAGTACCTCTGTACCCTAGAACCTCAATGACCTGAGGACCGCCATTGAAGAGTGGGATGCCATGTCTCAGCAGACAATAAGTCAACTTGTCAACAGCATGAGACCTCGTTGTCAAGCTATAATTGATGCTCAAGGCCATTTTTGAGACCTTGACATTTTTTGTGGGGGTATAGCCACCACTGGTGTTGGCTTTTGTTTCAATAAATTGCTTGAGATGAGGAAATAATCATTGTATGCTTCTACTTAAGTGCCCTATCATCATAATATAATATCACTGTAGCGTGAACTTCCATAAACTTTCCATAAATTTCACTCGAAAGCCAACAACAAGCCAACTTGATTTGTAATGCAATTGTATAGAGGCCAAGGGTATCGCAACAGTTGCACATCTGACCTGACATTCCTATGTGTCTTTAGAAAGGTGTATGTTCTTTTGCAATGTGGTATTACTGGTTTCCTCACAAGTCTCCACATGCAGCCACTACTTGGATAATGCCAGACATAAGGTAAGATTACAAAGGACGTGCTTTTATCTGCAGAATCAGAACATGCAGAAAATACCAGGGATGAAATGAACTCATGAAGTGGCAGTGATTTCTCCAATTCCTTGGTTCCAAAAATTGCCCATATTTTAAGAAAATTGCAACAGCTCAGAAACAGCAGCACTCTTCTGGGGTCAAGCCTGGTATTGCACTCTGGCCCAAGGATCTTCTATGTAGTTATTTTTCACTAAGGGCCGTTCACACAGCATCTTCTGTGGATTCCACACCAAAAAGCTGCTAACGGCCATGCAGAATATCCCTCCCACTGTTTTCAATAGGAGGTCAAGGCGCCAGCGGTTTAAATCCACAACAAGAAAGGTAGATGACCTTTCTTGGCACTGTGTCTGGACAGATGACACTGTAAAGCAGTGGTGGGTGTCCATTCATGGTTTTAGCTCGGTTCAATGGGGGCTTAACTGCTGGTAGGTCTGCGGCATTCAAACGGAAAAATCTGTGGCGGTTTCTGCCGCCGAGTACACTGTGATTTCTACATCGTTTCAGGAAAAATTTACCCTTATTGGCCCAGAATATTATTTGAAAATGAACACAATCAATAGCCAATAGTTAAATAATTTCTGTTTTAGGCCTAAACTATTCACTTTTTATTTTTATTTTTTTAAAAGAACCTTTATTATATTCATTTAAAGGGATTCTGTCACCTCCCCTCAGCCAAAAAACGATTTAAAAGCAGCCATGCAGCACAGCTTACCTGGATTAGGCTGTGCTCTTTTATCTTGAAATCCGTCCAGCAGTTACTTCAAAAAACGACTTTGATCAATGAGGAAATGCGTCCTGAAGGTGCCCAGAGGGGCGTTTTTTTCTTCCTAGTGAGCCCAGTACCGCCCCTCTTTCAGTGCCCAGCCCGCCTTCCTTGTACTTTCTAACCGCCGCCTCCAGCCTGCCACAGCCTCCCCTCCCTCTCCTCCCCCTCCCTCACGCCGAACGAAGTCTCGCACAGGCGCAGTACCCACTGAGGGCTGCGCCTGTGCGATCATCAGGAGACTGAGGGCGGCAGCTTCATCCTCGTCACTGGGCATGCGCCGAGCCCAGTGACGTCCGATGCTCGCTCTTCCCTCAGTCAGCAGGGACGTCCGATGATCGCACAGGCGCAGCCCTCAGTGGGTATTGCGCCTGTGCGAGACTTCGTTCGGCGTGAGGGAGGGGGAGGAGAGGGAGGGGAGGCTGTGGCAGGCTGGGGGCGGCGGTTAGAAAGTACAAGGAAGGCAGGCTGGGCACTGAAAGAGGGGCGGTACTGGGCTCACTAAGAAGAAAAAAACGCCCCTCTGGGCACCTTCAGGACGCATTTCCTTATTGATCAAAGTCGTTTTTTGAAGTAACTGCTGGACGGATTTCAAGATAAAAGAGCACAGCCTAATCCAGGTAAGCTGTGCTGCATGGCTGCTTTTAAATCGTTTTTTGGCTGAGGGGAGGTGACAGAATCCCTTTAAAATAAACACAGAGTGGATTAGTATCTCATATTGCGTATCTTGTATTTTTCTCCATGTTATACATTTTCAAAGCCTGTGGTGATGTTAAACAACCAAAAACTATTAGTGTGATGTTTTTTCTCACTTATTTCCAGATCTTTACTGTATATTTACGGTACTGATAGTTGGTTATGGGTATATAATACCGATGGTTGTGTCACACACACCTCCGTTACAATAGTATCAAATGGCTGCCATGCGCTGAGAGCTGTCGCCTATTATTAGCAACATTCTTGTTGCCAATATAATAAATAGTTTGTTATCACTACCTCTCTCAGTATTAATTACCATTCACATATACTCTCATTTAGGGCTGACTTCTTTGTAATATTTCCCTCCCCTTATTCCGATCCATTTCTCCTTATAAGTGCTGGGGAATGCCTGCATGCTGACCCCCTAGCTTGTCACCAACACTAAAATTTTTTGTATTTAAAATAACAAAGCTCCCCCGACATGTTTCACTATGAATTTGGCGTCTTCAGGGGTTAGGAGCTTGTAAACACAAAGTTTATTGAACAGGAGATCATAAAAAGTCTGCAATAGCAGACTGTAAAACAAAGTAATTGTTCAAATAATGCTTTATTAAAGAACAATATCAGAAAATTCAATAAAGTATTGAGTAAAAAAAAAAGCAGTAAATGAGAGCAGCCAGGAGAGGACTAATAGACCCAGAAGGAGACAGAGGGGTCGGCCACAACAAAAATTTCTGGTTAAAGAAAAAAAGGGGAAGGTCGAAAAATGAATCAACTGTCAGCAGAGAGCATAATAAATATATATATATATATATATATATATATATATATATATATATATATATATATATATATATATATATATATATATATATATATATATATATATATATATATATATATATAAGAAAGACTCCTTATGGCAGATGTAGGGTGCCAGCGGTATCGACACTATACCACAGTGTCCAATAGCCAGAAAAATAAATACACCGCAGCACGTCCATAAGGTGAAAATGTGGGATCCTTTATTCACCCAAGCAGCGACGTTTCGGTCCGCTTGCTGGGACCATTTTCAAGCTTGAAAATGGTCCCAGCAAGCGGACCGAAACGTCGCTGCTTGGGTGAATAAAGGATCCCACATTTTCACCTTATGGACGTGCTGCGGTGTATTTATTTTTTATATATATATATATATATATATATATATATATATATATATATATATATATATATATATATATATATATATTCCCTAATCATTGAGGCCTGTAGGGCTCATTGTTTTGAGCCTATATATCCACCTCGCCTCATTTTGCAATTATTTTTTGTCCAGATTTCCCCCCATGGTCCCATTTTTCCTTTTTCAATCCCCCAGAATTTTAGGCTCTTTGGATTATTACCATGAAAATATTTTACATATCGCGCAATTGACGTGTCCTTGTTTGTTGCAATGGCATTCAGATGACCAGATATACGTTGCCTTAATTCCTGTGTGGTTTTACCCACGTACAATTTTGGGCACATTGCAGCATAGATTACCCCTGGGGTCTTACAGGTTATGAGATATTTTATTTTGTATTTCTAGCCATCACTAGGGTTTGTAAAGAACTGTGCTCTCAGAATAAATTTACAAAAAGGAGCAATCTCCACATGGTGCAGATCCCCTAGGGCCCTCTTTATATTTTTGGGTAGATCATTTCTGTTCCTGATAGTGACTATGAACAATATAGTCTTTTAGATTAGATTCTCACCGATAGGTTATACTCTGATATGAGCTGAGGACTGGTTTTAAAATCTTTTTCACTTTTCAGGAGTGGTTCTATAAACAAAATTAAAAGGGACCGGAATCGGGACAGCATGTGCACAGACATACGCAAATCTTTTTTTAGGTTGGTGGGAGAATCACTTAGTATTCACGGATGAGATGTCTCTATATACCTGCCACATTACGTATTGCGATAGGTATATAGATGACATTCTCGTTGTATGGGAGGGCAGTAAAAAAAAAAAAAAAAATTAAGAATTTGTTGACAAATTAAATGACAACAATATTGGTATGAGATATATACAGGAGGAAGAGATCTGTTTCCTTGATTTGATTTTTTTTTTTAAATATTGGAAGATGGTGGTCTGAGTACAGACATCTATAGGAAATCAATGGCAACAAATAGTTACCTACACTGGACAATTTGGCATCCCCCTCCATTAAAAAGAGGGATACCAATGGGACAATATCTCAGAACGTGGAGGAATTGTTCGGCTGAAAAATTCCTTTATCTCTGAAAGTGAAGAGCTATTTTGGCAATTCCAAGAACCTGGCTATCCCATACGCTCTCTTAAAAAAAAGACTTTCATAATGAGAGGATAAAAAAAAAAACAAAAAAAAACACCTAGAAGATCTTTTAGATACAAAGATAGAGAAAAAAAAAAATGTAAAAATCAGAAATGATTAGATGTATAGGAACATATGATGATACACAAAAAAATAATAAAAAATCAATACTTGTCACAAACGCTCCCGTGACAGGTGCTAGGTAATCAGAGAGACTGGCAACACGTGGGTTAATCTGAATGGTTCCTTGTGGATCATTTGGGTCTGTGTTTTTTGCTCCACGTGAAGTTAAGTGTCGTCTTCCCTATTTGTATTTTGTTTGTTGTATTTCCCTGTCTTTTGTATCTAGGCTTGAGGGAAACTCCTGTTCATCCTTCTGGTGGAGGAATAGGTTGTCTCAAGTCCTGTCACTATACCAGGGCACTACAGGGTGTGTTAGGACTCTAGGTTCCTGTGTATGAACTTTCCTACCATCGAGGTCAGTTCATACTGATAGGTATTCAGGACCTTCTTTACCCTAGTTTCTAGGCCTAGCTCCTGCGAACTTTCCTCCTGTGCTCAGTGTGGAGTTTCCCACTCACACCGCATCCTTGACATTATAAACCGCCGAATAACCGTCATTTTGTTTGTCTGCATAAGTTAAGCCATGGATGCTATTGCTGCACTGGCCGGACAGCTGCAGGGGCTGTCTCTGGAGGTGGGTGGGAGTGATAATTTAATTTTTTTCAGGGAAGCGTGCAAGTTGTATTTTAAGCTACATCCACACTCATCGGGATGAGACTCAGAGGGTGGGTGTGATTATTTTGTTGCTTAAAGAGGACACACAGTCTTGGGCTTTTACTCTGCCGACCGGATCACAGTCCCTCCGATCAGTGGATGAATTTTTCAGAGCTTTAGGTCTCATCTATGATGACCCGGATCGGACCTCCCTGGCCGAGACCAAGTTACGCAGCCTGCGTCAGAGAGAGATTTCTGTGGATATCTATTGCTCCGAGTTTAGGAGGTGGGCTACGGATACTAAGTGGAAGGATCCGGCTTTCTGTAGTGTGAGTGAGTGAGAGTGATCAAAGGGCCCACTCTCTCAGGACGTTTTATTACATAACGTATCGTCTTCCTCTGACACTTTGGGTGAAGCTACTACTGGGTTTGGGTCGGGAGACGAACCCATGGAGTTAAGGGGAGCTATCCCTGGATCCACTGGTAATAGGAAGGGAGTGTTTTTTCTGCGGAAAAAGGAGACATTTTACCAATGCATGTCCAGACATGCAACGGCAAAAAGAGAGAAAAAAAAAAAGACATTTAATTCTCATTCGACTCTTGGTGGAGTGAGATGAGAAATCAGAAAATGTGCATTTGTCTTTTACTGGTAGTACCCGATTTCTCCTGACTGCCAAGGTGGATCTAAAGTCCAAGACTGTGGGAGATTGAGGTGTTTATCGACAGTGGGGCAGGGGTGAACCCGATTGATGCTCAGTTTGTCTGTATGCACGGGTTGTCACCAAGTATATTAAAAAAAAAACATTCCCGTATTCGCTATTGATTCTGCACCTCTTGCTCAGAAGTGTTTATCTCAAGTGGTGCATATTATCAGATTACAAATGGGTAACTTTCCTCAAGAATTTATCTTGTGTTTTGTGTTGGAAGATCTCCCTGTGCCGGTAGTTCTGGGTTTGCCATGGCTTAGCAAGCACAATCCAACTATCGATTGGCAAGCTAGGTAGATTCTGGATTGGGGTGATTATTGCATTGACAATTATCTTAATACATCTTTTTCTGTTGTAACTACCAAGAATTTACCCTCTTTTATATCTGAATGGTTCCTTGTGGATCATTTGAGTCTGTGTTGTTTTGGTAATGACCACACCTCTTGCAGGCGTTGTTGGTTTGGTCATTTAACTTCCCCCATTTATTACTGCTTACCCATTCTGGGGGTGCGGTTTATAGCTTCAGTTTCTGGACTCTGGGCAAGCTGGTTGTTGGATCTTGGTTGAGCTCCTGGCTCTGCCTTTGCTCCACGTGAAGTTAAGTGTCGTCTTCCCTATTTGTATTTTGTTTGTTGTATTTCCCTGTCTTTTGTATCTAGGCCTGAGGGAGACTCCTGTTCATCCTTCTGGTGGAGGAATAGGTTGTCTCAAGTCCCAGGTTGTCTCAAGTCCCATCACTATACTAGGGCCCTACAGGGTGCGTTAGGGCTTTAGGTTCATGTGCATGAACTTTCCTACCATCGAGGTCAGTTCATACCGATAGTCAGCACTTTTATTAGGGTTGTTCTAGGAGGTGACCTTCACCTTTACCCTAGTTTCCAGGCCTAGTTGTTGTCCTCTTTCCTCCTGTGCTCGGTGAAAAGACAATGGCATATTTTACAGATAGGGATTTAAAACCCGTCCTCAGCTCATAACAGAGTATAACCTATCGGAGAGGATCTAATATAAAAGATTATCTTGTTCATAGTCACTATCAAGATCAGAAATTATCTACCCAAAAATATAAAGAGGGCCCTAGGGGATCAGCACCATGTGGAGATTGCTCCTTTTGTAAATTTATTTTTGAGAGCACAGTTCTTTACAAACCCTAGAGATGGCTAGAAATAAGAGATAAAATCTCATAACCTGTAAGACCCAAGGGGTAATCTATGCTGCAATGTGCACGTGGGTAAAACCACACAGGAATTAAGCTGATGTATATCTGGTCATTTGAGTGCCATTAAAACAAATAAGGACATGTCAATTGCGCGACATGTAAATATTTTCATGGTAATAATCCAAAGAGCCTAAAATTCTGGGGGATTGAAAAAGGAAAAATGGGACCAAGGGGGGGGAGAATCTGGACCAAAAAAATTGCAAGATGAGGCGATGTGGATATATATGCTTAATACAATGAGCCCCACAGGCCTCAATGAGGGCTTTTCTTTCTCAGTCTCCATATAAAATGATTAGGAAGATATATATGATTGAAAAACTATAACTTTTTAAAAATTTAACAATAAAAAAAAAAAAAGCCAAATATTGTTACCTACAGACGTGGACAAAATTGTTGGTACCCTTTGGTCAATGAAAGAAAAAGTCACAATGGTCACAGAAATAACTTTAATCTGACAAAAGTAATAATAAATTAAAATTCTATAAATGTTAACCAATGAAAGTCAGACATTGTTTTTCAACCATGCTTCAACAGAATTATGTAAAAAAATAAACTCATGAAACAGGCATGGACAAAAATGATGGTACCCCTAGAAAACACAGAACATAATGTGACCAAAGGGACATGTTAATTCAAGGTGTGTCCACTAATTAGCATCACAGGTGTCTACAACCTTGTAATCAGCCATTGGGCCTATATATATGGCTCCAGGTAATCACTGTGTTGTTTGGTGATATGGTGTGTACCACACTCGACATGGACCAGAGGAAGCAAAGGAAAGAGCTGTCTCAAGAGATCAGAAAGAAAATTATAGACAAGCATGTTAAAGGTAAAGGCTATAAGACCATCTCCAAGCAACTAGATGTTCCTGTGAGTACAGTTGCACATATTATTCATAAGTTTAAGATCCATGGGACTGTAGCCAACCTCCCTGGACGTGGCCGCAGGAGGAAAATTGATGACAAATCTAAGAGACGGATAATCCGAATGGTAACAAAAGAGCCTAGAAAGACTTCTAAAGAGATTCAAGGTGAACTTCATGCTCAAGGAACATCAGTGTCAGATCGCACCATCCGTCGTTGTTTGAGCCAAAGTGGACTACATGGGAGACGACCAAGGAGGACACCATTGTTGAAAACGAATCATAAAAAAGCAAGACTGGAATATGCCAAACTACATGTTGACAAGCCACAAAGCTTCTGGGAGAATGTCCTGTGGACAGATGAGACAAAAATCGAAGTTTTTGCCAAGGCACATCAGCTGTATGTTCACAGACGAAAAAATGAAGCATATCAAGAAAAGAACACTGTCCCTACTGTGAAACATGGAGGAGGCTCTGTTATGTTCTGGGGCTGCTTTGCTGCGTCTGGCACAGGGTGTCTTGAATCTGTGCAGGGTACAATGAAATCTCAAGACTATCAAGGAATTCTAGAGAGAAATGTACTAGCCAGTGTCAGAAAGCTTGGTCTCAGTCGCAGGTCATGGGTCTTGCAACAGGACAATGACCCAAAACACACCGCTAAAAACACCCAAGAATGGCTAAGAGGAAAAAATTGGACTATTCTAAAGTGGCCTTCTATGAGCCCTGACCTCAATCCTATTGAGCATCTTTGGAAGGAGCTGAAACATGCAGTCTGGAAAAGGCACCCTTCAAACCGGACACAACTGGAGCAGTTTGCTCATGAGGAGTGGGCCAAAATACCTGCTGAGAGGTGCAGATGTCTCATTGACAGTTACAGGAAGCGTTTGATTGCAGTGATTGCCTCAAAAGGTTGCGCAACAAAATATTAAGTTAGGGGTACCATCATTTTTGTCCATGCCTGTTTCATGAGTTTATTTTTTTACATAATTCTGTTGAAGCATGGTTGAAAAACAATGTCTGACTTTCATTGGTTAACATTTATAGAATTTTAATTTATTATTACTTTTGTCAGATTAAAGTTATTTCTGTGACCATTGTGACTTTTTCTTTCATTGACCAAAGGGTACCAACAATTTTGTCCACGTCTGTATATAGGTAATATGTGGCGCACAGGGCTGACAAAATCTCTGGTGGAGGTGCTCACAGTACAAGAGGAATCACCTTTCCTCTCAAGATATAATAAATAGAAAATAGAAAATACTGGGCACTCTCACTAGCTGTGAAACCACATCGTTTAATGAGATGATGTTTAAAATAACAGTATATTAAAATGGATACAATATCTAACTATAGTAACAGTATATTAAAATATGGATACAATATCTAACTATAACACTGTATGCCGATATATTATATAAAATGCATACAACACCTAAAATGACACATAAATCATACAGTGGAAAATCCGGAGTTTTGACTTTAAAAGCAGTATAATACCGCCAGATGGTTGGGTTGTAGGTGTCCTAAAATGTTCACAAAGTCTGTGGAAAAGTGCAGCAGTGCAATCTCTTTGAGATATGCGATCCTAATGTTAAAACCTCTTGCTATCAGAGGATATCAGTTGGTGATTTAGTTACAGTGATGGGTATGCGGCGTCCCGCTGTACTCACTGTTTGATTCAAGTTAAGTTGCTTTTCTTTAGTTGCTTTATCTTGCTGGTGTTCCGGTACACTGGATGTCTGTGTCTGGTCCTCACTCGTGCTTTTCTTGTTCCTCACGATCCCTTGTGACTGCCGCTCCGTAGATGTAAGAGCCGGCACTCCGTGCTTGGACTTTGTTTGCACGTGTGTTTGGTATCTCGTGCTTCTATGTCCAAGTCCTCTGTAGATGCGCGTCCTGGGATATACGTGGGCACTGGAGGTATCACCGCAAGTAAAACTGACGTCCGTCAGGGGATCTTTTTGCACCAGTACCGGCTCTTACATCTACGGAGCGGCAGTCACAAGGGATCGTGAGGAACAAGAAAAGCACGAGTGAGGACCAGACACAGACATCCAGTGTACCGGAACACCAGCAAGATAAAGCAACTAAAGAAAAGCAACTTAACTTGAATCAAACAGTGAGTACAGCGGGACGCCGCATACCCATCACTGTAACTAAATCACCAACTGATATCCTCTGATAGCAAGAGGTTTTAACATTAGGATCGCATATCTCAAAGAGATTGCACTGCTGCACTTTTCCACAGACTTTGTGAACATTTTAGGACACCTACAACTCAACCATCTGGCGGTATTATACTGCTTTTAAAGTCAAAATTCCGGATTTTCCACTGTATGATTTATGTGTCATTTTAAGTGTTGTATGCATTTTATATAATATATCGGCATACAGAGTGTTATAGTTAGATATTGTATCCATATTTTAATACAGTGTTTCCCAACCAGTGTGCCTCCAGCTGTTGCAAAACTACAACTCCCAGCATGCCTGCACAACCAAAGACTGTCCAGGCATGCTGGGAGTTGTAGTTTTGCAACAGCTGGAGGCACACTGGTTGGGAAACACTGTTTTAATATACTGCTACTATAGTTAGATATTGTATCCATTTTAATATACTGCTACTATAGTTCGTTAGATATTGTATCCATTTTAATATACTGTTATTTTAAACATTATCTCATTAAACGATGTGGTTTCACAGCTAGTGAGAGTGCCCAGTATTTTCTATTTTCTAAATATTGTTACCTGATCATTTAAAAATTATTTAAACAAGGAGGCAATTTATTAAACATGAAAAAATTGGATAGGGTGACGAACATGATTAGTATAAAATATATAAAAAATACTATGGACATTTAATGATGAATGAAAATACAATAAATGCATCTGCTGATGGATCAGTATATAATTGAGGTAATGATTAAGATAAAATAAAGGGAAGAATCTAGAAAATATCTGGACAGTATATAACATGAAGGTAAAAAATTATGGGAGCGATTAAAAAATAATTGATCAACAATAATATAGTTAGGCTACATGCACACGATCGTATGAGTTTTGCAGTCTGCAAAATTCATAGGATCGGATAAGGGTACTTTCACACGAGTGTTGGAAGAATCCGGCAGGCAGTTCAGTTTCTGGAACACTTGGTACCGGATCCAGCATTAATACATTTCAATGGAAATTTATGTCGGATCCGGCAAGTGCAGTAGTGTTCCGGGATTTTGTCCGGTCAAATGCCGTACAAGGGACGAAATGGAAGACATCCTCATGCACACTGAATGGATTGCTTTCCATTCAGAATGCACTGGGACAAAATTGATGCGTTTTCCGGTATTGAGACCCTTTACTGGATTTCAATACTGGAAAATAACGCTAGTGTGAAAGTACCCTAAAGTCCAATAACTGTAGTATATAAAGGTAGTTAGGGCAAAATTGTGCTATATCAACTATTGTACATCTTCTGCCTAATTGCTTTGAATCCTATATGTATATTTTTTCTATTTAATATTTAAGTTTCCCTTATTAATAGATGCATATGCCAGAATATTTAGATCAATAATAAAAATAGAATTATTCTTAAAAAATAAAAATAAAAAGAAGAATTTATTCCATAATAGACATCATAATATAAGCCCCTTATTCCCCCTCTCATCTAATCTAATGGAATGGACGTATATGGGATAAGAGATGGCTGCTTGGAGCAAAATAAAACTACGTTTAAAAACATGCGCAGTAGGGGGAAAAGGGTAGAGAGCGGAGAAGTCCAATGTGGCGAGAAGGAGGAGAGTGCTTCATTTCTTCTAAGACCTTTTGCACATGATCATATGGCTTTTATAATATTTTGTGGTATGCAAAAAATACGGAGGACGTCTGTGTGCATTCCAACGGAACAGCTGGCCCCTGGTAGAACAGTACTATCCTTGTCTGTTATGTGGACAATAATAGGACATGTTCTATCTTTGAACACAATGGAAAAATGGAAACGGAAGGCATTTGGAGTGCCTTCCGTTTTTTGTTTGCGGATCCATTGAAATGAATAGCTCCGTATAGGGAACGCAAAAAAAAACAAAAAAAAAAAAAAAAACAACAACACGGGGGATTCCCATCTTGTTAATCATATTTAACTAAATTATTTATCCCCCAATGAAATATTTTCTAAATATATGTGATAAAAAATATCGCACTGTTCTTTTTCAATTATAATAATCAATATTCATTGTTTATTTTGGCTGCCCATAGATACGGCCACTGCTCGTATCCATGGGCCGCGCTTGCGCATCGTTATCTTGTGATGCTCTGGCCGGCCTCCTCACTGACACTGAACGCGCACGGCCGGCTGCGCATGCGCGGATCTATATTCTTTTGATCCGCGGCTAATATAGTTCTGCACATGCGCGGCCGCCCGAACAGTTCGTGCAGGGAAGAGACAGTGCGGACAGCGTCGGAGGACATAAGCGGTGGGCAAGTATTATTTCTACGTGCACCACCAATTCCACCAACAATGGGCGGCTGATAGAGGCACCTTGGGGGCTGATTAATGTAGCAGAGCTGAATATGCTGCTTTTCAGCCATAGTTCTAGTAGGGAAGGGAATAGACAGATGTAGCAGAGCTGTATATGTGGCGGTCAGCATCAATGCTGGTGGAAGAGAGAAACTGATGTAGCAGAGCTGAATATGCGGCTGTTCTGACAATGCTTGTTGAAGAGAAAAACAGATGTAGCAGAGCTGTATATGAGGATTTTCAGACACCGTGCTAGTGGGGGAGTAGAATAAAGATGTAGCAGGGCTGTATAGGAAGCCAATCAGCCAAAGTGATGTTAGGGGATTGGAGAAGACACATGTAGGTGAGCTGTATATGCATCTATAAAAATAGTGTAAGGTTTATATACAACTAGAGTACAGCTGTAATGGAAACAAATCTGCATCAGTGCTGGTGGGTGGGGGTTGGACAAGCTTTTGAGCTAATGTATAATATGGAATTATAGTTTTTGATGCACAGAATAGGTTTGTAAAAGATCAGACAGATTGTGTGTGTAAAACTGTGCAGAACAGCCACGTGTAAGGGTCCATTCACACGTCCGCAAAATGGATCCGCATCAGTTCCGCAATTTTGCGGAACGGGTGCAGACCCATTCATTTTCAATGGGGCTGGAATGTGCTGTCCGCATCCACATTTGCGGATCCGCAATTCCCCATCCGTGCTTCCGTTTCCGCAAAAAAATAGAACATGTCCTATTCTTGTCCGCAATTGCGGACAAGAACAGGCATATTCTATTAGTGCCGGCAATGTGCGGTTCGCAAAATGCGGAATGCACATTGCCGCTTTCCGTGTTTTGCGGATCCGTGGCTCCGTGTATCCGCAAAACACATTGTGGACGTGTGAATGGAGCCTTACTGTACACTGAGCTCACTAATCACAGCTCTCTGATGATTCCCTAGCAGGGGGAGGGGCCTCACAGACACTGCAGGCTGCCAGACTGATGAGTCATACTCTTCACATGAATTAGCACGCAAGGACTGAGTTCTCAGTGTGATGTCATAAGGGGGTGTGGCCGGTCTTCACTCTAGCTGCCTAAGCCCGCCCAGCCTTAGCAGCAGGAAACCAGGAAGTGAATTCTGCTGTAACTGCAGCTCAGGCTGATTTAGCAAGATGGGAATACCCCTTTAAGTTTCACACTCAGGTGCTGACTTGAGCATTGTATTGGCCCACCCTATCGCGAGGTCAGATGAAAAAAGGTACACCCTATAGGTTTAGAGACTATGTCTTGCTTCCTATTAGATGATAGGTAATGTCGATCTGGACACAGAGCTGTGAATGAGAGAGACGGGGAGAGGAGAACGCTTTACCCCTATAAAGATCTTTTTAACCCGGCGCTTGTGTTTACAAGCTCCTAACCCCTGAAGACGCCACATTCGTGGTGAACCATGTCGGTGGAGCTTTGTTTGTGATTTTAACCACTACAGGACCGCCGTACGCAGGATTGCGTCCTGCCGGCGGCCCTGCTCTTCTGGGTGGACGCATATACGCGTCCTCCCGCGAGAGCCGAGATTTCCTGTGAACGCGCGCACACAGGCGCGCGCGCTAACAGGAACGGAAGGTAAGCGAGTGGATCTCCAGCATGCCAGCGGCGATCGCTCGCTGGCAGGCTGGAGATCCGAATTTTTTAACTCCTAACAGGTATATTAGATGCTGTTTTGATAACAGCGTCTAATATACCTCCTACCTGGTCCTCTGGTGGTCCCTTTTGTTAGGATCGACCACCAGAGGACACAGGTAGGTCAGTAAAGTCGCACCAAACACTACACTACACCCCCCCCGTCACTTATTAACCCTTTATGAACCCCTGATCACCCCATATAAACTCCCTGATCACCCCCCTGTCATTGATCACCCCCCTGTCATTGATCACCCCCCTGTCATTGATCACCCCCCGTATGATTTTTACGGATCCACGGATACATGGATCGGATCCGCAAAACACATGTGGACGTCTGAATGGAGCCTTACAGGGGGGTGATCAATGACAGGCGGGTGATCACCCATATACACTCCCTGATCACCCCCCTGTCATTGATCACCCCCCTGTAGGGCTCCATTCAGACGTCCGCATGTGTTTTGGTATCCATGGATCCGTAAAAATCATGCGGACGTCTGAATGGAGCCTTACAGGGGGGTGATCAATGACAGGCGGGTGATCACCCATATACACTCCCTGATCACCCCCTGTCATTGATCACCCCCCTGTAAGGCTCCATTCAGACATCTGCATGTGTTTTGCGGATCGGATCCATGTATCCATGGATCCGTAAAAATCATGCGGACGTCTGAATGGAGCCTTACAGGGGGTGATCAATGACAGGGGGTGATCACCCATATACACTCCCTGATCACCCCCTGTCATTGATCACCCCCCTGTAAGGCTCCATTCAGACGTCCGCATGTGTTTTGCGGATCCGATCCATGGATCCGTAAAAATCATGCGGACGTCTGAATGGAGCCTTACAGGGGGTGATCAATGACAGAGGGGTGATCACCCATATACACTCCCAGATCACCCCCTGTCATTGATCACCCCCCTGTAAGGCTCCATTCAGACATCTGCATGTGTTTTGCGGATACGATCCATGTATCCATGGATCCGTAAAAATCATGCGGACGTCTGAATGGAGCCTTACAGGGGGTGATCAATGACAGAGGGGTGATCACCCATATACACTCCCTGATCACCCCCTGTCATTGATCACCCCCCTGTCATTGATCACCCCCCTGTAAGGCTCCATTCAGACGTCCGCATGTGTTTTGCGGATCCGATCCATGGATCCGTAAAAATCATACGGACGTCTGAATGGAACCTTACCAGGGGGGTGATCAATGACAGGGGGGTGATCAGGGAGTCTATATGGGTGATCACCCCCCTGTCATTGATCACCCCCCCCCCCCCCCCCCCCCCCTGTAAGGCTCCATTCAGACATTTTTTTGGCCCAAGTTAGCGGAAATTTTTTGTTTGTTTTTGTTTTTTCTTACAAAGTCTCATATTCCACTAACTTGTGTCAAAAAATAAAATCTCACATGAACTCACCATACCCCTCAGAATCCAAATGCGTAAACATTTTTAGACATTTATATTCCAGACTTCTTCTCACGCTTTAGGGCCCCTAAAAAGCCAGGGCAGTATAAATACCCCACATGTGACCCCATTTCGGAAAGAAGACACCCCAAGGTATTCCGTGAGGGGCATATTGAGTCCATGAAAGATTGAAATTTTTGTCCTAAGTTAGCGGAAAGGGAGACTTTGTGAGAAAAAAAAACCAAAAAAAAAACAATTTCCGCTAACTTATGCAAAAAAAAAAAAATTTCTATGAACTCGCCAGGCCCCTCATTGAATACCTTGGGGTGTCTTCTTTCCAAAGTGGGGTCACATGTGGGGTATTTATACTGCCCTGGCTTTTTAGGGGCCCGAAAGTGTGAGAAGTCTGGGATCCAAATGTCTAAAAATGCCCTCCTAAAAGGAGTTTGGGCACCTTTGCGCATCTAGGCTGCAAAAAAGTGTCACACATCTGGTATCGCCGTACTCAGGAGAAGCTGGGGAATGTGTTTTGGGGTGTCATTTTACATATACCCATGCTGGGTGAGAGAAATATCTTGGTCAAATGCCAACTTTGTATAAAAAAAATGGGGAAAGTTATCTTTTGCCAAGATATTTCTCTCACCCAGCATGGTTATATGTGAAATGACTCCCCAAAACACATTCCCCAACTTCTCCTGAGTACGGCGATACCAGATGTGTGACACTTTTTTGCAGCCAAGGTGGGCAAAGGGGCGCATATTCCAAAGTGCACCTTTCGGATTTCGCAGGCCATTTTTTACACATTTTGATTGCAAAGTACTTCTCACACATTTGGGCCCCTAAATTGCCAGGGCAGTATAACTACGCCACAAGTGACCCCATTTTGGAAAGAAGACACCCCAAGGTATTCCGTGAGGGGCACGGCGAGTTCCTAGAATTTTTTTTTTTTTGTCACAAGTTAGCGGAAAATGATGATTTTTCTTTTTTTTTCTTTTTTCCTTACAAAGTCTCATATTCCAATAACTTGCGACAAAAAATAAAAAATTCTAGGAACTCGCCATGCCCCTTACGGAATACCTTGGGGTGTCTTCTTTCCAAAATGGGGTCACTTGTGGCGTAGTTATACTGCCCTGGCAATTTAGGGGCCCAAATGTGTGAGAAGAACTTTGCAATTAAAATGTGTAAAAAATGGCCTGCGAAATCCGAAAGGTGCACTTTGGAATATGTGCCCCTTTGCCCACCTTGGCTGCAAAAAAGTGTGACACATCTGGTATCGCCGTACTCAGGAGAAGTTGGGGAATGTGTTTTGGGGTGTCATTTTACATATACCCATGCTGGGTGAGAGAAATATCTTGGTCAAATGCCAACTTTGTATAAAAAAATTGGAAAAGTTGTCTTTTGCCAAGATATTTCTCTCACCCAGCATGGGTATATGTAAAATGACACCCCAAAAACACATTCCCCAACTTCTCCTGAGTACGGCGATACCAGATGTGTCACACTTTTTTGCAGCCTAGGTGGGCAAAGGGGCACATATTCCAAAGTGCACCTTTCGGATTTCACCGGTCATTTTTTACACATTTTGATTGCAAACTACTTCTCACACATATGGGCCCCTAAATTGCCAGGGCAGTATAACTACGCCACAAGTGACCCCATTTTGGAAAGAAGACACCCCAAGGTATTCCGTGAGGGGCATGGCGAGTTCCTAGAATTTTTTATTTTTTGTCGCAAGTTAGTGGAATATGAGACTTTGTAAGAAAAAAATAAAAATAAAAAATCATCATCATTTTCCGCTAACTTGTGACAAAAAATAAAAAGTTCTATGAACTCACTATGCCCATCAGCGAATACCTTAGGGTGTCTACTTTCCGAAATGGGGTCATTTGTGGGGGTTTTCTACTGTTTGGGCATTGTAGAACCTCAGGAAACATGACAGGTGCTCAGAAAGTCAGAGCTGCTTCAAAAAGCGGAAATTCACATTTTTGTACCATAGTTTGTAAACGCTATAACTTTTACCCAAACCATTTTTTATTTTTTTTGCCCAAACATTTTTTTTTATCAAAGACATGTAGAACTATAAATTTAGCGAAAAATTTATATATGGATGTCGTTTTTTTTGCAAAATTTTACAGCTGAAAGTGAAAAATGTCATTTTTTTGCAAAAAAATCGTTATATTTTGATTAATAACAAAAAAAGTAAAAATGTCAGCAGCAATAAAATACCACCCAATGAAAGCTCTATTAGTGAGAAGAAAAGGAGGTAAAATTCATTTGGGTGGTAAGTTGCATGACCGAGCGATAAACTGTGAAAGTAGTGTAGTGCCGAAGTGTAAAAAGTGCTCTGGTCATGAAGGGGGTTTCAGCTAGCGGGGCTGAAGTGGTTAAATACAAAATACTTTAGTGTTGGTGACAAGCTGGGGGGGCCTGCAGGCGTTCCCCAGCACTTATAAGGAGAAATAGATTGGAATAAGAGGAGGGAGGATAGTTGGGAAGGGAAGTATTACAAAGAAGTCAGAAAGAATATGTGAATGGTAATTACTACTGAGAGAGGTAGTAATAAAGTAAATGGAATATGGAAACTATTTATTATTTTAGCAACAAGAATGTTGCCAATAGACGACAGCTCTCAGCGCATGGCAGCCATTTGATACTATTGTAACGGAGGTGTGTGTGAGTTAACACAACCATCGGTATTATATACCCATAACCAACTATCAGTACCATAAATATACAGTAAAGATCTGGCTTTGAAAATATACAACACAGAGAAAAATACAAGATACGCAAAATAAGAGATACTAATCCACTGTGTTTATTTAAAATGAATATAATAAAAGGTTATTTTTTATTTCTTTTTTAAATTGCACAAGTGGTGAATGTGAATGGGGCCTTTAAGGGAGAAAGACTGGTAAACATTTATCGACCATTAGAGAATGTGATGATGTCATCACCATCACGCTGGCCAGAGCAAATTAATCTGAAATTCGGACCGCAAATGAAGAGTCTCACTATGAGCCGACCTGATGTTGGATGATGCCCTGTGCAATACATTCTGCTAGTAACCTTTATATGATGAACGCGCCCTAAAAAGTGCCAAATTATAAAACGCATACAGTATAGCGGCCAAATTAGGCTATGTACGTACTGTGTCTGCAGTACCTGTTCATTGCATGCCTGCATAACTTTCCCCGCATATAGGGACCCATTGACGCACAAACAAGTTTTTAGGCTACTTGCGTTCAGACGGATCCGCTCATATAATGCAGACGGTGGCTCCGTTCAGTACAGATCCGTCTGCATTATATTGTTAAAAAATGTCTAAGTGTGAAAGTAGCCTCAGACGGATCCGTCCAGACTTTCAATGTAAAGTCAATGGGGGACGGATCCGTTTGAAGATTGAGGCATAGTGTGTCATCTTCAAACGGATCCGTCCCCATTGACTTACATTGTAAGTCTGGACGGATCCGCACGCCTCCGCACAGCAGCAAGCAGCGTTCAGGTGTCCGCCTGCTGAGCGGAGCGGAGGCTGAACGCTGCCAGACTGATGCATTCTGAGCGGATCCGCGTCCACTCAGAATGCATTAGGGCAGTACGAATGCGTTCGGGGCCGCTTGTGAGCCCCTTCAAAACGGAGCTCACAAGCGGACACCCGAACACAAGCGGACACCAGGTCACGTGGGACGCCACAGCCGGCCGTGTACGGCCACCTGGGATACCAGCGCTGCAGTCTCGCAGCAAGAAGGGGTAAGGATAAGAAGTCACAGCGGCAAGAATTAGTAAGTAACCTGGAGGGTATACACGCATCTCTGTATAAACGAAGTATCGGACTTTGATCTTTAATCCGAGCCACTACTAGCAGCCTAAGTGGATGCATATATCTAAGGACACAGAATCCTGATAATTAAGGAAAAAGGCACCTACATTCCATTCCCAATTGGAACATTGTTCAAAGCCACGGCACTATAGCTGCAGCATAGTGCGGGCTTTCTAACATCATTTAAAGGGGCCACAGTGCTGTCGCCATCAATTTCCAATTGGATTGCCTCACTATCAAATTGTGTGTTAGATATACAGCAGTGATCGCCACATTTATATCTGCAAATTTAAGTGGGACACTTGTGTTTTTTGCTATATTTTTATGCATTTGGTTGCTGCATATTTCATATTCAGATATTTTGATGTATATGTTTTATGTGTATTTTAGGGGTTTGTTTTTACATTATTTTTATTAAATCAAATTTACATCATCAAATAGTGTTTTCCTTCTGAGTGTGCCCCCTCATCTATTTATTTACGGTATATCAATTTTTGGTCTTGAGGGTAAGACCTGAGGGTGAGCACCTATCCATACGAAATAGCAGTGAGCCGCTGTATTCTTTATTTTATGCAAGTGTGAAAGTAGCCTAAGCTATCTGAAACAGGTCAGTCAATTACTCTATTCCTTACATACAGTAACAAAAAAACAAAAACACAAAACAAAAAAAGCAGTTACAATGGGAATCTGGACAACATAGGCCACCGGCCTAGGTTATATCAGAGATACATGGTGGCACATACATCCAGTGCAAACCTCTGATGCAATGTCACCAGAGCCCAACTTTTCCATATGTTGGCCAGATAACACTGATACAAGTAACAGCAGGTAAGTAATCCATCAGTGCTATACAACAAACAAGATTCATGGTGGTCAAAAGCCTTAGGTTTCAGGCCATATGAGGCAACCAATGCACCATGGGTGAAGGAACGCACCTAGATCTGGCCCTGGTCTCACTCTTGATGGAGATCAGTTGTCTACAACATTTAGCGCTCCAGGTCTTGCCTGGAACTACAAGCTCTAGCCTTCTCAGATCAGCTCCACCCTTTCCCATCATAAATAATCATCTACTTACTTTTCACCCATGGATGGAGGGTTTGCTTCTTGCTGGACAGCCTGCACGCCATCCATACTCAAACGTCGCTTGCGTTTGCTGCGTATGCTTAAGCAGATGGCTAATAAAAGCAGAGCAATGCCAGATCCCACCAGCACGTAGGCCACCGAGAAGGTCTTACTCTTCAGATTAACCTCCCCATTATTCTCTGGTGTGCTGGCGTTACCCTGGGGTGGGACAGGTTTGTCATTGCTTCCAAAACCTGGGACAAGGTTCCATACTGCCATCACCACGCCAAGCACCAGTAAGCCCACTCCAACGGCGGTAAGGGCGTAATGGGATCCATTCGATTTTGAATGCGCCATGGTCACCGATTTCTCCAACCACAGGTGTAAATGGCTGTACCAAGTCTTTAAATTACATCTCCTGCGCATAGGCTGAGTGTAAAGATTTCTGCCCGCTGTTCAGATGCATTGTAGAAAACTGTGAACAGAAAAAAAAAAAAGGAATATTAAAAAGCTATTCAAGAAGACCCAATTATAGGTACAGATGTAGCACTGCATACTGGGCAGTCATGTGAACTAGAATTTTTCTTACTGCCAAAACATTTGTGTCTGCTCATCCTGGTTCATGAATAAAATACCAGAACTGCTGGCATCTATACACATTTAAAAGAACGGAAAAACTGTGCTTATGGGGCAATTGTATAGAGCTGTGATGGCTAACCTCCGGCGCTCCAGCTGTGGTAAAACTACAACTCCCAAGATGTTCTAAGAGCTCCACAGAAATGAATGGAGCATGCTGGGAGTCGTAGTTTCACCTCAGCTGGAGGTTAGACATCACGGGTATATAGCATACAATGTGATATGCCTATTTGGCACTATATTAAACCTCCACAGTGCTTTCAGTCATTGTGGAGAAAGGGGCACATGTCTATCTCACTGGCATGAGATCTGCAAGTAACGAGCCACACCCAGCGGGTTATAGTAAATTATTCACAAACCTGACGGATGTTCTATTAAAACAAATACAAAGTTGAAGGATCCCTTTAAGCGACCCTCCGATTTTATATTTTAAAAAAAATAAACTGGAGGAACATCTGTCATTAAACTCAATAATACATGAGTTTGCAGTAAGCTCCTTAAATGGGTTTCCAGGCTCCCGACATTGATAACCATTCTTCAGGATAGGTCATTAATGTCCGATCGGTGGGGCCCCAACACTCCCTACGCCCACGGCTGGAAAAAGCACTGTAAATGGAACAGGACGCACAGCGCCGTTCAAAGTGTAGTGGCCGTGCTGGGTTACTGCAGCTCATCTCCCATTGAAGTAAATAGGAGCTGGACTGCAGTAACCGAGCATGACCACTACACTATGAACGGAACTTTGTTTCCTGTTCCATTCACAGTGCTAGTTCCGAAAATGAGTGATCAATACTCAGGATAGGTCATCAATAGCAGGAGCCCCTTTAACTCCCCTAGTCGTGGCTGTAGGCAGCAAGAATTTTATGAATTAAACTCTATGCAGGGGTATTTGGAGCTTTATATTAGAAAACTAAAGCTCTGACTTATATAAAGATTTAGATTTTTTTTACCTAAAATTAAAAAAACATCACTTTAAAGCCATGAGCATCTAAGACCCCATTCATACTAGAGTTTGGAGCTCATCGTATCTGGCATTGCTGGATATAACCGCGTACTGCCAGATCCCCATTGACTATATTGGGATCTGGTGGAGATCCAAATGCCGGGATTCTGCCCAGGATTCCCAACCAGAATTTTTCTTTTTTTCTGGACAATATCCCAATATTGCGGACAGCCAACATTTTTTATGGACAAATTGGAAAACCATAATAAATGATAAAGATGATAAATAATCCATGTCTATAGCTCAATATACTGATAAGAACTCATTACCAGCATTTACTGAGAGCTTTAAAATTATGATATTACCACCAAAATAAATCTAGTCCAGTACCACCAGTCTCAACAAAAAACAAAAAAAACAAAAACAAAAACACAAAAAAAAAAATCTATTTTATTTTCACGAACACAGGAAAAATACTATTTATACGAACTGTCCAGAAAATTCTGTATGGTTGGCAACCCTGATTCGGACAGACAAAAAATGCAGCATGAAAATGTTTTTTGTCCATCAGATTCCTGGCATATATGCTGGAAAGTGGGAGGTTATCCACCATATCCCATTATAGTCAGTGGGGATCTGGCGGTACATGTTGTATCAGACAATGCCGGATACGGGGAGCTCCAGATCAGGCTACCGAATTCCAACAACCATTATTGGGGCCTTAAACTGTTAGAAGTGCACTAGTCTGATGACCGGCTCGCTCTACAGAATACCCGTTATGAGCCAACTTCAGCAGAACATTATGGTGCCAGACACAAGTGCAGTGACACAATGTTGATTTTGGAAGCAGCACATAAATGGCACTTCATGCTTCCACTTCTGAGTTGTACAATTTTCGAATGCTCTCTAAAATCGTTTAGAGGTTATACAGAACATTTCTACTGCAAACATTGTAGGGAATGCAGCCAAATGCCTTTTACTCCTCTATGCACCACTGCCCAGAGGAAGCAACATCTAAGAAAGAAACTCACTGAGGCTCAGACAATGACGAGTCCCTTCAGAATGAAGGTGCTGACACAATGACCTGTCTGGCCTTTCCTCGACATCCCACAAAGCAAGAGGATATGGGGTCAACAGTTCACATTTCTTGAAGGGGCCAACAAATCCTCCGAGGGCTGAGCTCCATCTCACTGCACATTTCCTACAGTTTCGGATCACGCTTCACAATAAGTGAGCACCATTTTGAGGTTCAAAGGGTTTTATATAGGGATGAGCGAATAGACTTCGGATGAAACATCCTAAATCGATTCGCATAATACTTTGAATACTGTACGGAGCAGGAGCGCACGGTACAGTATTAGAATGTATTGGCTCCTATGAGCCGAAGTTGAGACTTTGCATAATAACTTCATAAACCAATTTCTACTTTAAAAAAAAAAACACGTACCGAACTCAGGCTCGATTTCAAGGTACCACTTGGAACCGAACCAGAGTTCGTGAAATTTTTTTTTTTTTTTTTACAGTAGAAATTGATTTCTGAAGTTATTATGCAAAGTCTCGCGAGACTTCACAAAGTAATAACTTCGGCTCATAGGAGACAATACATTCTAATACTGTACGGAACGCTCGTTCCGTACAGTATTCAAACAAAGTATTATGCAAATGGACTTCGGATGTTTCATCATAAGTCAATTCGCTCATCCCTAGTTTTATACTGTATAAATTAAGTTTCATCACAGCCTTAAAGGGGTTTTCTGGGATTTGATATTAATGTCTTATCCTCAGGATAGGTCATCAATATCAGATTGGTGGGGTCCATCTCCTGGCACCTTCACATATCAGCTGTTTGATGAGACTGCGGCACTCTGGCGAGTGCCAAGGCTTGTTCCTAGCTAGTGATGCTCGCCACTTACATGGCCTAGTTGCAGCTCAGTCCTTTTCAAGAGAATGGGACTGAGCTGCAATACCAACCATAGCTACTATCCCATGGACAGCGCTGTGCTTGGTAAGCTGCGCAAGGGGTTCAAAGGGCTGAGAGCCTCCTCATACAGCTGAGCACTGAATAGAGGAAGAAGACAGAGCAAAGCTGCTGTGTCTTAGCCCACCCAGATCAGCACTGCACATGTACAATGCCCTCACAGGAGGTAACTGGGGCTCCTTTGGATGCCCTATTTACAAAGTAAAAGTGCAAACTAAAAAAGTAAAAAAATAAATAAAAAAAAAGTAAAAAATGTAATACAGAGAATATATATATATATATATATATATATATATATATATATATATATATATATATATATATATATATATATATATATATATATATATATATATATATATATAATAAAACCCACGCTAATTGAAACCATCGCCATATTAGGCCCATTGACAAACTATCTATCCATCTATAAAACAACCAACACAAAATAAGGAACTCATTTTAATAATTTATTTTGGTGTCAACTTTATATTTAAAGAATAAGGAGTTTCACTGGTCGGTTTTAGACTGGATCTCCATTGGGCAGTCACCATAACCCTGCCCACATACGGTGGCCAATGATCGCAGAAATATTCTGGTTGATCTTAAAATTCTTCATGCCATTGGCAAGGTTGAGGCTGCCCCATGGAGACCCAGCATTAAATGGGTTGTTTCACTTCTGCAAATAGCATTTATTATTTAAAGGAAGTTTATACAAGCCACTTACTAATGTATTGTTATTATCCATATTGCTTCCTTTACTGGTTTCATTCATTTTTCCATCACATTATACACTTCTCGTTTCCATGGTTATGACTGTCCTCCAATCATCAGTGGTGGCCGTGCTTGCACACTATAGGAAAAACCACTAGCCTATGTGCACTCCTGTGGTCCCGGCCACCAGAGAGGCTGGTGCTTTTTCCTACAGTGTGCAAGCACGACCACAGCTGATGGATTAAAGGGTGGTCATAACCATGGAAACTAGCAGTGTATAATGCGATGGAAAAATGAATCCAGTCAGCAAAGGAAGCAAAATAGGCAATCACAATACATTAGCAAGTGCCTTGTATTAACTTTCTCTACAGGATTAATGCCATTTGCTGAAGTGAGACAACCCCTTTAATAATATAGATATACCAATGAACCACATTGTTCAGCATTTATCCTTTAAAGGAAGTGTGTCACCCAAAATT
Organism: Bufo gargarizans; assembly: GCF_014858855.1. Taxonomy (NCBI): domain Eukaryota; kingdom Metazoa; phylum Chordata; class Amphibia; order Anura; family Bufonidae; genus Bufo; species Bufo gargarizans. Next base: position 642,521,281 of record NC_058081.1, read on the forward strand.
TAATCTGCCAGTTAAATACCAGATAGTAACATTTTTTTTTCTAAACTGATTTTCTAATTACAGATTCTTTTTTATTCTGTTTCCTAAACATGATTATAGGGACAGCCATCTTCCCTGAGCTGTTCTTAACAGCATTTACAAAGTATAAAAAAAATTAAAAATAAATAAAAATAAATTGCTTTACGGCAGCCGAATGGGCCATAGACACAATGGTCAGGAGGGCACCTCTCTGACTTCTATGGGAAAGTTTTCTACATCGAGGTCACTGTACAAGGAAAGAATAGATAAGCTGTGACAATCACCTACTGTGACTGGTGAACCCTACTTATCTGTACACAGAGGTGATATCTCCTCATCATTATAGACAGGTTTAGAATTATATATAACTATAATAAAGTGATCTGTAAAGACCAAGAAGTGGGGCCTATTATTAGGCTTCGTGGCTAGTGTGAAAACTTCAGGATTTTATGGTTTTTGTTATAGAGATTGACATGGGAAATTAAAAATATCAAAAATATATGTCAAACATAAAAATGTTATTTAAATAATAGGTCATTTTCAGATGACACATTCCCTTTAACCCTTTCCCGACCTTTGATGTACTACTACGTTATGGGAACCACTGCGTTCCCGCAATTTGACGTAATAGTACGTCATGGTGATCGCGCATGCACCGGAGAGGTGCGCGCGCGATCACTGCAGGGGCCCGGCAGTCCATGGTAGCCGGACCCCTGCTGTATCCGCCGGCATGGCTGTAAAAGCAGATGACGGTGGATTAACCCCTCCTATGCCACGGTCCGTGACATAGAAGGGGTTTGTGTCGGGTGAGTGATCGCATCAAGTCCCCGATGCAGTGCAGAGGCTGCCCAATGCCTTGCACCTCATCGGGAACTGCCTTCTACGGGTGCCGAGGAGATCCAGCCTCAAGCCCCATTATTTTATTTAAAAAAAAACAACTGAAAAATAAGCAAAAACAAACAAAACTCACACATATTAGGCATCACCGCGTCCGTAATGACCGGCTCTATAAATATATCACATGATCCACCCTCTCCAATAAACAGCATAAAATACTGTAAAAAAAGAGCCATTTTTTTCAACTTACATCACAAAAAGCGCAACACCAAGAGATCAACAAGGCGCATGTCCCACAAAATGGTATCAATAAAACACAGTTACCTCATTCCGCAAAGTATGAGCCACTAAGACAATCGCCCAAATAAACAAAAAAAAAAAAACAAAAAAAAAAAAAGAAATAGCTCTCAGAAAATGGAGACACTAAAACATCCTTTGTTTCAAAACTGCTATTATTGTGCTAAAGTGAAATACATAAGTAAATATATACACACACACATACACACTAGGTATCGCCACGGCCGTAACAACCAGTTCTATAAAAATAGCACATGCCCTAACCCCTCAGGTGAACACCGTAAAAAAAAAAAAAAAAAAAAAAAACTATTTTTGTCACATTACATCACTAAAATTGCAACAGCAAGTGATCAAAAAGGCGTATGCCCCCCAAAATAGTACCAATCAGACAGTCACCTCATCCCGCAAAAAATGAGAATAAGACCCTAAAAAATAAAGCTAGGTTTTCCCAAAAATTAGAAGATTTGCTTCCAAACTCCTTAGCCTTCTAACGTTTCCCAAAAATAAAAGGTCATTTTCAAAATCATCCAAACATGAAGTAGACATATGGGGAATGTAAAGTAATTACTATTTTGGGAGGTATTACTATCTATTCTAAAAGTAGAGAAATTGAAATTTGGAAATGTTTAAATTTTTTTTGGTAAATTTTGCATTTTGTAAATTTGGCATTTTTTATGAATAAAAAGGATTTTTTTTAAACTCATTTTTACCACTGTCATGAAGTACGATATGTGACGAGAAAACAATCTCAGAATGGCCTGTATAAGTAAAAGCGTTTTAATGTTATTACCACATAAAGTGATACCTGTCAGATTTGCAAAAAAATGCTCTGGGCAGGAGGGTGAAAACAGGCCCGGGGTTGAAGGGGTTAAGCACACATATGTACAAAAACAATAAACCTGTTTCTGTTGTGTAAACACAAACGCCAACTTTGTTACCAAAATAAAACAATGTATCGGGAACAGAAAAATATTTGTCCAGAAAGAATACAGTCACACAACTGTACAGTCGTGGCCAAAAGTTTTGAGAATGACACAAATATTAGTTTTCACAAAGTTTGCTGCGAAACTGCTTTTAGATCTTTGTTTCAGTTGTTTCTGTGATGTAGTGAAATATAATTACACGCACTTCATACGTTTCAAAGTTTTTTATCGGCAATTACATGACATTTATGCAAAGAGTCAGTATTTGCAGTGTTGGCCCTTCTTTTTCAGGACCTCTGCTATTCGACTGGGCATGCTCTCAATCAACTTCTGGGCCAATTCCTGACTGATAGCAACCCATTCTTTCATAATCACTTCATGGAGTTTGTCAGAATTAGTGGGTTTTTGTTTGTCCACCCGCCTCTTGAGGATTGACCACAAGTTCTCAATGGGATTAAGATCTGGGGAGTTTCCAGGCCATGGACCCAAAATGTCAACATTTTGGTCCCCGAGCCACTTAGTTATCACTTTTGCCCTATGGCACGGTGCTCCATCGTGCTGGAAAATGCATTGTTCTTCACCAAACTGTTGTTGGAAGAAGTTGCTGTTGGAGGGTGTTTTGGTACCATTCTTTATTCATGGCTGTGTTTTTGGGCAAAATTGTGATGAGAAGCAACCCCCCACATGAATGGTCTCAGGATGCTTTACTGTTGGCATGACACAGGACTGATGGTAGCGCTCACCTTTTCTTCTCCGGACAAGCCTTTTTCCTGATGCCCCAAACAATCGGAAAGAGGCTTCATCAGAGAATATGACTTTGCCCCAGTCCTCAGCAGTTCATTCACCATATTATCTGCAGAAGATCAATCTGTTCCTGATGGGTTTTTTTGGAGAGAAGTGGCTTCTTTGCTGTCCTTCTTGACACCAGGCCATCTTCCAAAAGTAAGCAATTCATCTGATCACTCTTCATAACATTCTGGAGTATATGCAAATTGCTATTATAAAAACTTATACAAACCAAAAAAGACAAGGTGGCATTAGCAGGAGGTGCTCAAACCCACATGCAGTCGTGCATATATATATAGGGGAGCAAATCCTGCACTTGTGGCCCGTTGCTAATGGCGATCCCCAGCAAAATGCATACGGTGGAGGATGCCCACGGCGAACCACAAGTACCATAATAGACATCTCACACAGGGTAACAAGTGCGGATGTAATAATCAATATAACAATATAACAAAACAACAACAAATACAGGTGCACTCTGCGGTCTCGCTAATCCCTCAAACTGATTTTAAAATTGAGAGATTAGTCAACATGTCCTACGGTGTAGAACATGTCTTAAGCAGCAACTTTTCCAATTTCCAATATTTATGTAATTCTCAAAACTTTTGGCCATGACTGTACATTAGACCCACTGTGTGCATTGTATATACATGGAACAAACTGAAAGGAAGATCCTTCTCAGAACAGTGTCATTTCCTAGTACTGGACTGAGCGCACATCCGATTGGTCACATCACACCACAATGATCGTTCGGGTAGAGTGGCATCGTTCCTAAAGCAGAGCGTCCTTCTGTGGGATACTGCAGTATGAGCCCTTTTCTTTTGTCTATACTGTAATTCCAGACAATTGTTATTAAAAGGGTTGTCCAAGGTTAGAAAAACATGACTGTCAAGGCCGTACACAGATCTTAAAGGGCCCCATAGCAATACAAGCCCCTGTCCCACTAGTATGCACGTGTCAAACACTCCTATGCAACATGGAATGCAAAGTGCAACTTCCCAAATCTAATAAATTTACAAGTTTTTATTTTACTAAGTGGAAAACATTTTTCAATAAAAAAATAAAATAAAAAAATTGCAATAAAATCAAAGTCATTCTCTACCTCACCCACTTTATTCCACAGAAGCTTCATAAATAAGACAGTCATTAATACCATACAGCTCTATGTCTGGCTTCCTTCAGTTTATTAAAAAAAAAAAACTAATGCCTAGAGCCACCACTAGGGGGAACTAAGTTTCTAAGAATGTATACAGTTACTATAGACTGCAATGGAATCTGCAACCTATTTGCCTCGAGCCCCCCATAATGGAAGCTGCATGAAAACAGAGTGTTTTGATGTTGGGAACAGAAGGAGTTCAGTGCTGGCTCCCACCTCCCCCTGGGCTCCATAGCAGTTATGTGACCCGCCTCCATTGAAGGTACACCACCGATGACTGCTTTCTTCCAGAAACAGTGCTACAGCTGTCTATTGGTAGTCTCAGTTCCTCTGCAATGCCACACTCAACCCGTGAACAGGAGTGGTGCTGTTTTTGGAACAAAGCTGCCATTTTTTAGTTGATAGAGCTTCAAGAGATTAGAAAAGGATGGCTAATGTCTTCTAGAATGGTCCAGAACATGAAACTTAACCTTATTTACACTGTTTCCTTAAGAAAGCAGCCATGATTTTGTTATCTTACACAATCCCTTCAAAAGTAAGAAATAAAAAGACAAAAACCCTGCTACAGTAAAGTTTTAGGCTACTTTCACACTCGCGTTTGGTGCAGATCAGTCATGGATCTGCACAGACGCATCCGTTCAGAGAATACAACCGCAAGAACGGATCAGTTTGTATTATCTTTAAAATTGCCAAAACAGATCCGTCCTGAACACCATTGAAAGTCAATGGAGGACGGATCAGTTTTCTATTGCGTCAGTGAAAACGGATCCGTCCCCATTGACTTACATTGTGCAGCAGGATGGATCTGTTTGGTTCAGTTTCGTCAGACGGACCCCAAGCAGCGTTTTGGTGTCCGCCTCCAAAGCGGAATGGAGGCGGAACGGAGCCAAACTGAAGCATCCTTATCCATTCAGAATGCATCCCTTTTGGACCACTTGCGACAGCCCTGAACGGATCTCACAAACGGAAAGTCAAAACGCCAGTGTGAAAGTAGCCTTAGGTGTTCACGGCTGCTGTGTATAAACTGCAAGGAGGAGAACTTTATGGGAAAACGACAACTGCTCTGCACATTTCTGGCTCTTAAAACAGAAGGTTGTCACGTTTCAACGCCAGTCAGCCAACAACAGAACAGGTATCTATACTACTGCCACCTAAGGACAAGAACAGAGTGGTGACATATGGCTGGAGATGTCAAGCTTGACTGTCCACATCAAGTCTCATCACAAGTTTCATTTCTCTAGAAATCCGTGGCACTACGGAGACTTTTTGTACATCAGACCGTAATTTCTAGTTACTTTCGAGCTGAACCCAGACATATCCCCTTCTTCCCCGCTGACATTTCATGCTCCGATGCGTTCCCTTGCCCTACGCGGTTATTGCAGAGCAAGGGCTTTTTTGTTTACATTTTTACACTGCTAGGTGGAGGCTTACGTCACCTCCACTGATGGGCGGGTTTTAGCCCTGCCCTAGCCGTTTTTCAGCGCTAAAGCCTGCCCATTAGTGCCGGCGACATCACCGGCTCACTGCTAGACGGAAGTCTCCGCCTAGCACTCCAGAAAAAGCCCTTGCCCTGCGCGATTTAGTGCACGGCAAGAGAGAACATCGGAGCGTGACATGTCAGTGGGGGAGAAGGGGATATTTCCAGGTTCAGCTCTGAACCCGACATTCCCTTTAACCGCTGGAGTCATTTGAGCAGGGGCGGACTGGGCCGGGGGGCAGGGGGGCAATTGCCCCCCGGGCCTCCCTGGCTTGCTGTCCCGGCCGGGCCGGAATAAACAGCCGCTTTATGCCAGGGACGAGACGGGGAGCAGGGGAGCAGTGCGCCGGAGCGGCGCAGGCGGCGCGATGACGTCATCGGCGCGATGACGTCATCGCGCCACCTGCGCCGGTCCTGCGGCCTAACTGAGCCGCTGCCGTAAAGTGATAGTGATTGCATCTCTGTGCTGGCTGGAGGCGGGAGTCCAGAGAAGCAGGGAGGTAAGTATGTCTGACTGACTTTTTTTTTTTTCTTTATTTCTGTCCCTATCTGGCTACTACTGGGCTGGCACTTTGAGGGGGGTGGGGGGCAGGGGGCACAATCTGGCTAGTGGTGGCTACTCCTGGCACATTATAGGGGGCCCCCCCCCTAATCTGGCTACTACTGCCAGTAGTAGCCAGATTAGGGGGGGCCCCCTATAATGTGCCAGGAGTAGCCACCACTAGCCAGATTGTGCCCCCTGCCCCCCCCTCATAAAGTGCCAGCCCAGTAGTCTACTGGGCTGGCACTTTATGAGGGGGGTGGGGGGCACGGGGGCACAATATGGGGGGCCTATGGCGACTGGCACATTATAGGGGGGGCCTATGGCTACTGGCACATTATGGGGGGGCATATGGCTACAGGCACATTATAGGGGGGCCCTATGTGGCTACTGGCACATTATAGGGGGGCCCTATGTGGCTAGTGGCACATTATAGGGGGGCCCTATGTGGCTAGTGGCACATTATAGGGGGGCCCTATGTGGCTAGTGGCACATTATAGGGGGGCCCTATGTGGCTAGTGGCACATTATAGGGGGGCCCTATGTGGCTACTGGCAGATTATAGGGGGGCCTATGGCTACTGGCAGATTATAGGGGGGCCTATGGGCTACTGGCAGATTATAGGGGGCCTATGGGCTACTGGCAGATTATAGGGGGGCCTATGGGCTACTGGCAGATTATAGGGGGCCTTTGGGCTACTGGCACAATATAGGGGGGCCTATGGGCTACTGGCACATTATAGGGGGGGCTATGGCGACTGGCACAATATATGGGGGGGCCTATGGCGACTGGCACATTAGAGGGGGGCCCTATGTGGCTACTGGAACATTATAGGGGGGCCCTATGTGGCTACTGGCACATTATAGGGGGGCCCTATGTGGCTACTGGCACATTATAGGGGGGCCCTATGTGGCTACTGGCACATTATAGGGGGGCCCTATGTGGCTACTGGCACATTATAGGGGGGCCCTATGTGGCTACTGGCACATTATAGGGGGGCCCTATGTGGCTACTGGCACATTATAGGGGGGCCCTATGTGGCTACTGGCACATTATAGGGGGGCCCTATGTGGCTACTGGCACATTATAGGGGGGCCCTATGTGGCTACTGGCACATTATAGGGGGGCCCTATGTGGCTACTGGCACATTATAGGGGGGCCCTATGTGGCTACTGGCACATTATAGGGGGGCCCTATGTGGCTACTGGCACATTATAGGGGGGCCCTATGTGGCTACTGGCACATTATAGGGGGGCCCTATGTGGCTACTGGCAGATTATAGGGGGGCCTATGGGCTACTGGCAGATTATAGGGGGCCTATGGGCTACTGGCACAATATAGTGGGGCCTATGGGCTACTGGCACAATATAGGGGGGCCTATGGGCTACTGGCACAATATAGGGGGGCCTATGGCTACTGGCACAATATATGGGGGGGCCTATGGCGACTGGCACATTAGAGGGGGGCCCTATGTGGCTACTGGCACATTATAGGGGGCACTATGGGGACATTAGCTCAACTGGGGATATTACAAGGGGGTATTTTGTGCACTGTCTATTATAAGGAGAATTATTTCTACTGGGGGGGTGGGGCATTATAGTGGGCTTTATTACTCCCCCATGGTATGACCCCCTAGTAGCAGCCACAGCCTCTCCCTGCTCTGTGACCCCTCTGCCCCTTCTCCAAATCCTTATTATGAAATCTTTCTCATTAGGATAAAACACAACATCAGCTCCGCCGAGCCCCCGGCCAAAGCGTGGAAGTGGCGTCCGAGATCCCCAAGGGTCAAGTAACTGTAAGTTTTCAAATGAAATATGTTTATGTTATACACATATAGCCTACACTGTGCCACACAATATACAGTTTCTCCTGCAAAAGTCATCAAGTGTCATGGGGAGGGACACAGAGCAGCGCCCAGCGGGGAGAAGAGAGAATACACGGATGCAACACTGTATCAGCCAGAAAATGACACTTTCGGCATTATACCAAAAATGCAATTTTCGGCTGATGTGTTTCGGCGGCCGATATATCGGAGCATGCCTAGTTTATTTTGTTTTACTGTGTTCTCATTTACATGGCTGACGAAAGTGGGGGGGGGGGGGCTCAGTGGGCCTCTGGGTGTTACTTGCCCCCTGGGCCAAAAGTTGCCAGTCAGCCCCTGCATTTGAGTATTAGCCCAGCTCACATAAATGCTATGTGTGAGTAATGGAGAGGGCGATTTTCACAGAATGATCAATATGATTTCTAATCCCTGTATATCAGCTACTATACTGTGCACCAGACCTGTGCTTAGATACAAGTTAGGTTCTGTGCCGCCCTTATTAACTAGGCTGCCGAGAAGCATGGGCCAATAAATACATTCACCGCTCAGGGACTGGAATGTCACTTTGTCACCACTGCACAAAACGCTCAATAAGCTCGGTCTCCGAAAAAGAGCTCCAGATTTGCTGCACAGAGTTAAAGGCTATGGACACCCTTGGGAAATTATTAAAACAATTTCTACTAAATTATTATTATTTTTTTTAATTGGCATTTATTAAACAAACATTTTTAACAGTTTTTTTGCTCTACAGCTTTCAATTTCAGTGCATCTGCAGATAGTTGCTTCTCCTACTTGATCAATCCATCAGGGAGCGGCTATGAAGGCGATCTGTTGCCTTTATTTCTGAAATTCTGACAGCTCAAACATTCACTAAGGCCGGGTTCACACATAAGCGTACCCGATGAGCGCTGTTTACAAGCGTGCTTAAATCGGGCGTTTACATAGGTGCCGAGGAAACAAGAAAACGCCCATTGTTGTGCGATCCCGCTTGGTCTATGTGCGGGAACGAGCGACAATGCGCCCCAAAGAAGCTCCTGTACTACTTGGGGCTTAGGACGTTTTACAGCGCGATCGTACGCGCTGTAAAACGCTCAGGTGAGAACCTAGCCTAAGGGTGTCTTCACACATGGCAGATTTTGTTGCAGAAAATTTCATTTGAATGGGGTTGTTTTGGCAGGAAGCACATGGATTTCTCAAAGCCTCCTTCAGATAGAACTGATTTTCATTTGCAGAAATTTAAGGAATTCAGAGATAAAAATAAATAAATATAAAATAAAATTTTAGATAAAAAAGTTGAGTGTAATAATAAAAAAATGCTCCAAAAAGGTGTCTATAGCCTTTAAAATTATTAAATTTAAAGGGGTTATCCGAGACTGGAAATGCCACCCCATATGCCCGGGCCCCTCACACTGATTTAACTTACCTTGCTCTCCACATTGCTCCCTGCTGCTCCTCCCCGTGCGCGGATGAAAACATCCGGTGTCAGGAAGGGGTGGGGCAGCAAATTGAAGGCGGTGACGGGGGCGAACCTCCCTAGCGTCATCCGCGATGCTAGGGAGGCTGGACCCAGTCACCGCCTGCCATTGGCTGCACCCCCCCTCCCTATATGGGGGGGGGGGGCGGCATTTCTAGTCTCTGATAACTCCTTTAAAGCTACTTGCCGCCACCACTAGAGGGAGCCTACTGACTGTGACGAGGGGGACATCATGTACAAGTAGAGGAAAGAAGGTTTATAAACCAAGGTAGAAGAGGATTCTTTCCTGTAAGAGCAGTGAGACTATGGAGCTCTTTGCCTGAGGAGGTGGTGAATTCACAAAACGAGTTCAAGAGGGGCCTGGATGTATTTCTGGAGTGTAATATTATTACAGGTTATAGTTACTAGATTTCTGGAGAAGTATCATTGATGCAGGGAGTTATTTCAGTTACCAGATTTGCAGTGGGGAAGGAATCTTTCTTTCTTCAAAATTAGGAGAATTCTCATCTACCACATCCGTCCAGACTGAATTGGATGGACGCAAGTTTGTTAGACTGTAAACCAAAATACATGGACCCGATTTATCAGGACCAGCATGTGCTACGCCAGTACCGATAAGCCATGCACTCCCAAAGGAGGTATTAAACGTATGATGAGGTGCCTCCTCCGTGCACCAGCCAGAAATCTACTACAGTTCGTAGCTGGCATAGATTTCAGTCATCATTTACTCCACTTTCTGGCATAAATGATGATAAATGTGTCAGGGCCGGTGGGCTCATCTATGCCCTGCTCTCGTCAGAAACGGGTGAGGGCTTTGTAAAAAGGCCAGTTTTTAACACCAAATCCATGGCACTGTGGGATGATAAAGCTCCCCCTATGTTACTTACAATAACATGACCGCATGATCTGCATTGGCCGGAGCATCTCTCTTTCCCCATTACATTATAGGGGTTGTCCAGGCTTTTATTAATGACCTATCCTCAGGATAGATCATCAATATCAGATCGGCGGGGGTCAGACTCCCGGTAGCCCTGCGGATCAGCTGTATGAGGAGACCGCGCGCACAGTGCGCATGTGCCGTCTCCCTTCCTGTCCGCTGCTGCTGTCCCATAGACATACAACTGAGAGCAGGAAGAGAGAGGGGAGGGGGGACATGCACACTGCGCGCATGGTCTCCTCATACAGCCGATCTGCGGTGGTGCCGGGTGTTGGACCCCTGCAGATCTGATATTGTACATTCAGTACAGTCCTCTTATCTATTTTCAAGTCATTGTTTCACTGGTGAACATGAAACATTAACCTATGATTTCCAATAGAAGAGGTTACATAATCTCTGTTTGGTCAGTTTTATTGATTTGCTCAACTTGTCAGGAATCGTTGACTCAGACTGAGATAATACAAGACTATACCATTGGTTATTACTAACCAGTGAAAAGATTTCACGTTTCAAGGACAGAAAGAGGTGAGTAAACTGGTTACGCAAGGCTACATGGCTACCAGCCAAAAATAAGGTTCATTGTACTGACCCGACTAAAGATCAGTCATTTAAATATAAAGAGATTGTGGTCAATCTTTCAGATGAACGTGTACGGTGCAGAAAACTCGCTCTGTGTGGGAGTGCGATTTCCCATTATGGACACTGCTCCTTTCACATTATAATGATTTATAATGCTGTGTGTCTCTGACCGACCTTGCATATGCTGAATTGTACCGCTATAATGCTGTCAGTATAATTCAGTATATCCAAGGTCGGACAGAGACACAGCATTATAAATCATTATAATGTTAAAGCAGCAGTGTCCACAATGGGAAATCACACTCCCACACTGGACAAGCTCGTCTGAAAGTGCTCAAAATGGAAGTGGTCCGTCTTCAACTGTCCAATTAGAACAATAGGGATCGAGCGTCATAAATGGGTGTATACTACACAGCCATCATCTCACTGTGTCCGACAACCATTTGTGACTATATCAGTTAAGTTTTAGATAATTTTGTACTATATTCAAAGTTTCCCAATTCTTCATGCATCAAATAGGAAATAACTGCCCCCTACATGGACAATCAGGAAGAGAACAAGTTGTCCAATTAGACACAAAAGACATGCTTTAGAGTGCAACGGTCTGTTTATTTTAACTAGTTTAGGCACAGGAATATTAAACATTTTTGTAATATACTTGATGAGGGACATGAGCTTCTTTTTTTTTTTACTAGAAAACAGGGTGTAAAGAGCCTCCTTAGTAAAGCTATAACCGAGTGTTATTAAGGAGAGTCTGTCTTCAGAGTTCTTCCGAGTGCTGAAGATGGCTGTGGAGCATGCAGAGGGTTTTCAGCTTGCCTCTTTTCCTTACATGTCCCGTAACTATTTAGGCCATACGTCCCAACCGTTCCGGACCTGGTGGGACACTCCCGGATTTCAGTGGCTGTCCTGCGGTCCCGGTACAGGGGAGGTATGGCCCGCGCTCCAGCAGCGGTATCTGCTTCCACCGGATGCAGAGACAGCTGCTTGTAATGATGAAGCAGAGAGCTGTCCGCCAGCTCCCTGCTCCATCATTCATCCCCCCTGTCGGCGCTCCACACTGCTGGTCTGGGCAGGGCCGGCCGGCAGCTCCATGTATTTTGCTGCTGGGGAACGAGGTGAAAGGGGTCACAATCCTGGGCATTGCTACTGCAAGGGGGGACATATCTGGGCATTGCTACCATGATGGAGCACAATACTGGCATAACTACTGTGTGGTGGCATAAATGGGGGCATTTATAGGACTGGGTGGGGTTAGAGGCATGGCCTAGTGCTGGGAAAAAAAAATAAAAATCTGCCACGGTGCGCACCACACATAATGTCCCTCTTTCTTTTTTTTTAAAGTTGGCCTGCCTGCCTTACTGCCAGCACCGACTACTGCAGCCTCATCCTCTGCCCATCTTCCTAGCACTAAACACACTGGGAAGATAAGGAGAAGACCAGGGCAGCACTTAGCTCTGGCAGTGAGTATAAAGGGACATACAGGCCTACAATTAGGGAGAGGACTGGGCTGCAGAACTTAGCACCAACAGGAAGTGTATCATGTCTATGTATACTTACCACCAATGCCAAGCGCTGCAGCCGAATCCTCTGCCTACAGCAGGGATCTGCAAACTGCGGCACTCCAGCTGCAGACAAACTACAACTCCCAGTATGCACACTTACTCGGCTGTTTTTGTAACTCCCATAGAAGTGAATAGAGGATTCTGGAAATGGTAGTTTCAGAATAGCTGGAGTGCCAGAGGTTGCTGATCCCTGCCCTACAGCATCTTCCCAGCACTAAAACACACTGGGAAGATAGGGAGAAGACCAGGGCTGCAGCACTTGAGTATACAGGGACATACAGTAGTGCACCTACGAGGCATTCACACAACACAAATCCACAAAACACAGATACCAGCTGTGCATCCCGCATTTTGCAGATCAGCACACCCCGCCTTCTGTTAGAAATGCCTATTCTTACCTGCAAAATGGCCAAGAATAGGAAGTGTTCAATTTTTTGTTGGGGGTCCTCGGAATGGCCCGCATTTTTGCGGCTCTATTGAAATGAATTAGTAATAGGCCGGTTAAGTTGAACCATATAATTAAATGCACATTTACAGTATGTTTTCCAATATGACTGACCTTTCACCATAATGTGGGGCCTGCGGTCAGCACTTCAGCTCAGCGGGGGCACCTAGTGTCAGCAATGACTCCTCAATTCTGTATATACAGTCAATCAATCCTGTTAGATATTCCAAAGCCAAAAGCTTTAACCCTTTCCACCCCGGGTCAGTTTTCACTTTCCTGTCCAGGCCATTTTTGGCAAATCTGACGTGTCACTTTATGTGATAATAACCTTTACTTATCCAAGCCATTCTGAGATTGTACTTCCTAACAGTGGTAAATTTGAGTCAATATATTTCACCTTTATTTATGAAAAAAAACCAAATTTAGAAAAATTAGCAATTTTCAAAATATCAATGTCTCTGCTTTTCAAACAAAGTGATACCTTATAAAATATTTATTACTTAGCATTCCCCATATGTCTACTTTATGTTGGTATTATTTTGTAAATGTCATTTTATTGAAAAAGGAAAACGAAGGACATTTCTAAATGATTTTCCATTTTAAAATCATTTTTTTTTCTGTAACACAGCAAGGGATAACAGCCAAATAAATCTGTTACCCCGATTCTGCAGTTTACAGAAACACCCCACATGTGGTGGTAAACTGCTGTACGGGCACATGGCAGAGCGCAGAAGGAAAGGAGCGCCGCATGGTTTTTGGAAGGCAGATTTCGCTGGACTGATTTTTAGACACCATGTCCTATTTGAAGTAAAAGTGACCTATTTGTGACTAAAGTGACCCATTTTGGAAACTATGGGATAAGGTGACAGTTTTTATTGATACTATTTTGGGGTACATATGATTTTTTATTTTTTTGGGGAACAAAATAATTTTTATTAGAATTTTCAAAGAAATTTCAATATAACATACAGAAAATTGAATGTTTCACACGTAATATTACTTCATATCACATGAGGTGAGAACACAATCTACATTTCAAATATAATTAATGATGCATGCATGATTTTTGATCACCCTATATTACACTTTTTGTGAGGCAAGGCAACTAGGGATGAGCGAATGGACTTTGGATGCTTCATCCAAAGTTGACTTGCATAAAACTTTGTTGTAATACTATACGGAGCGGGAGCTCCGTAGAATATTAGAATGTATTTGCTCTGATGAGCCGAAGTTATTACTTCGCTTATTCTCGTGAATTATTATTGTAAAAAATAAATAAAATAAAAATAATGTTTTTTTACTGAGCTTGGTTTCGGTTCCAAGGTACCACTTTTAAGGTGTTTATCTGAAGGGATAGATTATGTGGTCGTTACGGACACGGCGAAGCCTAATGGGTGTGTTTTTTTTCCTTCAGCATGGGGACCCGATGGAGATCTGCGGCATAGAAAGGGTTAATCCACAGGCATCAGCTTTTACAGAGATGCAGCTAGATACAGCAGGGGCCCGGCCATCGGTGACTGCCAGGGCCCCCCCCCCCCACTGATCGGGAGGGCACCGGCGCAGTGCCCACCCTGTCAGCATGACTTAACCGTACGTCAAATTGCAGGAAGTCACCTCCCGCTATGACGTACCATTACATCATTGGTCAGAAAGTGGTTAAAAAGGGGGTACTCCAGTGATTAAGAGAATTATTGAAAATACTTAAAATATTTATTTTCAGTTAAAATGGCTTGTTTTGTCTAAGGAGCAATCATTAGGAGAAATAAAAAAAATACAAATTTTTACGTCCTATTAGTACACACAAAACCTGTCCTAATCACACAGAACTGCCTCATCTCTGCTCGTTAGGGATTATGATCCTGGATACAGCCAGGGCTGTCTTTAATGCAGGGCAAAAGGGGCAGCTGCTCCGGGCCCCAGTTGCTCCTTGGAGGCCTCTTGAGCCCCACTGGCCACTGGTGATGTGGGGGGTGGCGGCAGGGCACAGGGAGATGAGCGCTTCCATTGTGGAAGCGCTGATCTCCATAGTCATCTGTATCACCGTCCTCAGAACAGCGAAACGGATGAAAGTGCTGTGGAGGGGCAGGGGAGGGAGAGGAGTCTTGGGGAAACTATGGGGGCACCTACTGAGGCCACAAAGAAGGGGTATTTTTTATGGGGGGGGGGCTCTGTATAGGGGCATTTTATACTAGGGCACATTATGGTGGGTACTATGGGGAAGGGGAAGGGGAGAGAGGAATACTATGGGCTCATCTATGGGGGTCACTAAGAAGGTTTTTTTTTTTTTTACTTGCAAATTATGGGGGACACTGAGGGCATCTACTGGGGCACTATATATGGGGCATTTTATACTGGTACATTATGGAAGGCACTAGGAAGAAGGAGAAGAGGAGCACCATGGGGGCATTATATAGTGGTATTTTATACTAGCACATTATGGGGGCACTATGGGGACATTAGCTCAACTGGGGGCATTAAAAGGTGGTATTTTTTGCATTGGCACATTATAAGGAGAATTATTACTACTGGGGGGCATTATGATGGGCTTTATTACTACTGGGGGTCTATGGGGAACAGGATTACTAGTATGGGCACTATGGGAGCATTATTACTTCTGGGACACAGTGGGGATATGTTGGGGGCACTGTAGAAGCACTATTACTACCATGTGTGCTCTAGCAGAGAATTATTCCTATTGGTGGGACTTGTGGGAGCACTATTACTGTGGGGGCACCTTGGCACAGTATCAGCTTACCACAATTATTTTTGGGGGACTTATGTTTACACTATTAGTGTCGGGGGCACTATTTTCTGGGCGCAGTTATTTTAGGGCAGTGTGTCAATTATTTATTGAAGGGCACTATCTGCATGGTACTACTATTATCAGGAGGTTTATCTGTTTCTGCAGTATAGTATTGGGAAGCACAGCGGCACAGTATTGGGGGTGGTAGGATGATGAAAAAGTAGTAAACTAAGATTTTGTTTGTCAAACTGCAGAGGCGAGAAATGGCTGAAAAATGGTGGTCTGGTCTGAAAGGAGGAGAAGATGAGGAAAGAACATCTACATCAAAGAGCCGTCACTGGATGTAAGAGGTATGTGCGCTGTATTACCCTGTATGTAGGGGTGGATGGAGGTGTTAGTAGTACAGTACTATCTTCTGCACACAAAAAAAAAAGTAATCTGAATAGAATATATATATATATATATATATATATATATTATATAATTTCAGAAGTCGTGCTTTTTTTTTTAATTTTTAGAATGATACAGCCATTTTATTTGATACTTTTGTGCCTGGTGTCTATAGCATGTCTCTGCAAGATTTTTTAAATGTAAACCCTGCCGTGTGTGTGTGTTGTGGTGGACGGTGTGATTGCATGCTAGGGTGTGAAGGCGGGATCCAGGGGGCCCAAGGAAATTCTTGCCCAGGGTCCAATCAATATTAAAGATGACCCTGGATACAGCTGATAAGATCTTCAGCTGAACCTCTGTAGAAATGGAGTTCATGAGAAGACAGCTGAAGTAAAGAGAGGACGGACTCATCAGCCACCGACATCTGAATAAACCCTGACAAAAAAAGAATTGTTCAAAATCAAAGGTTATCTGACCACAAGTCTATAGGACTGCACAGAGCTGCAACAATTGCTGGGTGGCGGTGGCAGTCACATGTCAATCATACTTAATGAAATCAATGATGAATGCTTCGGGCATTTTGACAGAAATAACCTTGTAGGTTGGGCCTTATAGCTGCATGCTGATGATTCATTATGACCTTTCCTTTTGGTTTAATTGCATCACTAAAGGATGTAAAAAAATACTGTAGACCTTAGAAACCAGCCAGAAGAATTTGGAAGCCAAAAATTTTCAAACACATGAAGAGAAAATGATCCAAGAGGTTTTTGTTTAGATGCATTGGTTGCTAGGATTGTCCAGCCATGCACTAGAGCTTTCATTTTAGTGTAATGAAGGCACTATTTGACTACTGGTATAAAATTTATCCAATATCATTTCAATTTTTACCACCGTATACTATATGTGCAAAAGTACATATTACATCTACAGAAGCTTTTACAAGATTTTGGCATTTGTCTGGGGGATTTCTGGCCATTCATCCAGAAAAACATTTGCAAGGCCAAACATTGATGTTGGAGTATAAGGGCCTGGTTCATAATCTGCATTCCAGTTCATCCCTATGGTGTTTTATGGGGTTGAGGTGAGTTCTTACAAAATTCACCCACACATGCCTTTATGGACCTTGCTTTAGGCACAGCCATGCTGGAACAAAGAGGACCCTTTCCCAAATTGTTCCCACAAAGTTGGAACCATATAGTTGCCAAAAGTACTTGTATGCTGAAGCATTGAGACTTCGCTTCACTGGAACTAAGTGTACTAGACCAACCCTTGAAAAAACAACCCCATAGCGTTCCCCTCCTCCACCAAATTTTACAGTTGGTACAATGACATCAGGCAGGTAACATTCTCCTGGCATTCACCAAACCCAGACTCGCCAGAGAGAGAAGTGTGATTCATCACTCCACAGAACATGTTTCCAGTTCTCCAGAGTCCTGTAGCAGCATGATTTATGCCACATGATCTAACGCTTGGCATTGTGCTTCGCGATTAAGGCTTGCATGCAGCTGCTTGGCCATGAAAACCCATGCCATGACATATGCCTAAGGAGGACTATGACATAGTGGGAATAACTGAGACATGGATGGATGATAGCTATTACTGGGCAGTTAATGTACAAGGTTACAGTCTGTTTAGAAAGTATTGCCAAAACCGGAGAGGGGGAGGGGTCTGCCTTTATGTAAAGTCCGGTCTAAAGCCCACACTCCAAGAAGATATAAGTGAGGGACATGAACATGTGGAGTCACTGTGGGTAGAAATACATGCGAGGCAAAAACAATAATAAATTACTAATAGGAGTTTATTATAAACCCCCTGATATACCAGAGTCCACAGAAAATCTACTACTAAACCAGATCCACAGATCTCCCCCCCCCTCCATATCCGTGCCATCCACTGAACCCCTCCATAACCGTGCCATCCACTGAACCCCCATTCACAATTTGTTTTAATATGGCCTTTGAACATAATTTTTCAAGTAAAATCATATAAACCCCTTTTTTTGTCATTTTGGTGTTTTTTCCCGATTAATCGATGAAATTATGGACAACTAATCAATTATTCAAATAATCGTTAGCTGCAGCCCTAATCTCAATTAAAATAAGCAAGTAACACCATATCAGCATGGCTTCATGAGGGATCGGTCATATTAAACTAATTTAATCAGCTTCTATGAGGGGGTAAGTTGCCTGAAAGTAAAATGGAAGAGATCAGCACTCCACTTACAGAATCACTCTGAGAAACAGTTTATTAATAGGCCGAGTACATAATTCATATATGATATAAAATATGAAAAATAAAGTAAAAAAGTAAAAATATTGAGCAAATCCACAATGACTAATAAAAACATAAATAGATAAATAATAATCAATGAATTGGGAAAGGTATCCGAAAGTCCATCCAATTCACTCTATATTCAAGGTGTATTTTTACACAAAATAGCAACTCATATCTCAGATATCTCCCTTTTATATAGCTGTAAGCGGCCTCTCTCACATCAAGTTGTTGCCGCGATTTTATATTGATTAATGCCACCTGTTGTATTTTATTTGTATTGCTTGATGTCCAATAATTCTGCTGTAGCTGTACATATGGGTTTTGTCCCTTTAAGTCAACACCGAGTGGACTGCAATGTGTCCTTCTACTGAACAAGTATTTGTTACATGTTGATTATATTCACTGAAGGCATAAAAGTCACTTGTTACATATTGTGGGACATTCCCACATGTGGGGTTTCATATAGGTGCCCATTCAAGGGTTAATGACCAATGCAAAAGACTGCAGTAGCCGTGTTGATTACTTTCCCGTAATATGTACACGAGTCAAATAGATATCCCGATTCACGGTTTTATTGTTTAAGGGGCTTTTAAACACGTCCACAAAATGGGTCCGCATCCGTTCCGCAATTTTGTGGAACAGGTGCAGATCTATTCATTTTTAATGGGGCCGGAATGTGCTGTCCACATCCACATTTGCGGATCTACACTAAAATAGAACAGGTCCTATTCTTGCGGACAAGAAAAGGCATTTTCTATGACCCTGGGTTCACACCTGAGCGTTCTGAAAGGAGCGCCCTGTATGCGCGATTGTACCGGCGTTTACAAATCGCGCATACAGAGACAGGCGAACACACATTGTCGCGCGTTCCCGAATATCTATGTACGGGAACGCGCGACAAAACGCCCCAAAAAAAGATCAAGAACTTGTTTGAGCGTCGGGCGTTTTACAGCGCGATCGTACGTGCTGTAAAACGCCCAGGTGAGAACCATTCCCATAAGGAAGCATTGGTTTCTCCTTGTTGAGCGTTTTACAGCGCGTAGGAACACGCTGTAAAACGCCCAGGTGTGAACTTAGGGTGAGAGTGTCGGTGATGTGCGGTCTGCAAAATGCAGAACGCACATTGCCAACGTTTCGTGGATCCGCAAAACACATACGGACGTGTGAATGGACCCTAACCCCAAGTTCACACCTGAGCGTTTTACAGCGCGTTCCTACGCGCTGTAAAACGCTCAACAAGGAGAAACCAATGCTTCCCCATGGGAATGGTTCTCACCTGGGCGTTTTACAGCGTGTACGATCGCGCTGTAAAACGCCCGACGCTCAAATAAGTTCTTGAGCTTTTTTGGGGCGTTTTGTCGCACGTTCCCGTACATAGATATTCGGGAACGCGCGACAATGTGTGTTCGCCTGTCTCTGTATGCGCGATTGTAAACGCCGGTACAATCGCGCATACAGAGCGCTCCTTTCAGAACGCTCAGGTGTGAACCCAGGGTAAGGGAATAGAGGTCTAGTGCCTGCCGTGGCGTCTCACGTGGTCTTGGGCAAGCTCATGAACTTGTGCGTTTGTAGGAGGCACAATTAGCGTTCCACGTGGCGTGTAGAAGCCAGCAATCCGTCTTTCAGCTTCAGATGAGAACAATCCTGGAGCGCTCCATGTTATTTAAGCTTGATTATGGATAACAGTCCATCTTACAGTGTCCATACATAGGGGGCAAATAAATACCAAACGTGTTTCGGAACATTCACTGTTCCTTCCCCAGTGGTCAAGCCCCCATGTCATCTGTAGCGGCTTTAAACACCCTGTGGGTTCATGGGCGATATTAGGGTCATAATAAAACTTGGGATGAATTAATTCCGATTTTTGCTCTAAACGGTTTTTACATTTCCATAGAAGGTGTATAGGGATTATTTGCCTGAAAATAGTAGAATGATGCACACATTTTTCCTATAAACAACACATAAAAATGCCAAAGTGGATGTGCTCCAAGGTCTTAATGTTTTTTACATCTACATATATACACTACGTGCAGAATTATTAGGCAAATGAGTATTTTGACCACATCATCCTCTTTATGCATGTTGTCTTACTCCAAGCTGTATAGGCTCGAAAGCCTACTACCAATTAAGCATATTAGGTGATGTGCATCTCTGTAATGAGAAGGGGTGTGGTCTAATGACATCAACACCCTATATCAGGTGTGCATAATTATTAGGCAACTTCCTTTCCTTTGGCAAAATGGGTCAAAAGAAGGACTTGACAGGCTCAGAAAAGTCAAAAATAGTGAGATATCTTGCATTTTAAAGCTTTTAAAATTGCAAAGCTTCTGAAGCGTGATCATCGAACAATCAAGCGTTTCATTCAAAATAGTCAACAGGGTCGCAAGAAGCGTGTGGAAAAACCAAGGCGCAAAATAACTGCCCATGAACTGAGAAAAGTCAAGCGTGCAGCTGCCAAGATGCCACTTGCCACCAGTTTGGCCATATTTCAGAGCTGCAACATCACTGGAGTGCCCAAAAGCACAAGGTGTACAATACTCAGAGACATGGCCAAGGTAAGAAAGGCTGAAAGACGACCACCACTGAACAAGACACACAAGCTGAAACATCAAGACTGGGCCAAGAAATATCTCAAGACTGATTTTTCTAAGGTTTTATGGACTGATGAAATGAGAGTGAGTCTTGATGGGCCAGATGGCTGGATTGGTAAAGGGCAGAGAGCTCCAGTCCGACTCAGACGCCAGCAAGGTGGAGGTGGAGTACTGGTTTGGGCTGGTATCATCAAAGATGAGCTTGTGGGGCCTTTTTGGGTTGAGGATGGAGTCAAGCTCAACTCCCAGTCCTACTGCCAGTTTCTGGAAGACACCTTCTTCAAGCAGTGGTACAGGAAGAAGTCTGCAAGGTAAAAAAAACATGATTTTCATGCAGGACAATGCTCCATCACACGCGTCCAAGTACTCCACAACGTGGCTGGCAAGAAAGGGTATAAAAGAAGAAAATCTAATGACATGGCCTCCTTGTTCACCTGATCTGAACCCCATTGAGAACCTGTGGTCCATCATCAAATGTGAGATTTACAAGAAGGGAAAACAGTCCACCTCTCTGAACAGTGTCTGGGAGGCTGTGGTTGCTGCTGCACGCAATGTTGATGGTGAACAGATCAAAACACTGACAGAATCCATGGATGGCAGGCTTTTGAGTGTCCTTGCAAAGAAAGGTGGCTATATTGGTCACTGATTTGTTTTTGTTTTGTTTTTGAATGTCAGAAATGTATATTTGTGAATGTTGAGATGTTATATTGGTTTCACTGGTAAAAATAAATAATTGAAATGGGTATATATTTGTTTTTTGTTAAGTTGCCTAATAATTATGCACAGTAATAGTCACCTGCACACACAGATATCCCCCTAAAATAGCTAAAACTAAAAACAAACTAAAAACTACTTCCAAAAATATTCAGCTTTGATATTAATGAGTTTTTTGGGTTCATTGAGAACTAGAGATGAGCGAACCTCTGTTTTAAGTTCGGCGTCTAAAGTTCGGGTTTGGATTAGCGGAGAATCCCGATCTGGAACCGGATATGGATTCCGACTTCCGTTGTGGTCCGTGGTAGCGGAATCAATAATCGGCCATTATTGATTCCGCTACCACGGACCACAACGGAAGTCGGAATCCATATCCGGTTCCAGATCGGGATTCTCCGCTAATCCAAACCCGAACTTTAGACGCCGAACTTAAAACAGAGGTTCGCTCATCTCTATTGAGAACATGGTTGTTGTTCAATAATAAAATTAATCCTCAAAAATACAACTTGCCTAATAATTCTGCACTCCCTGTATAACCAACCATAGAAATTCATAAAATATACAGTATATTAAAACAAATAAAAAAAAATTTAAAAGCCCCCCAAAAAATTGTTCCAAAATGGATATAGATGATCATATTAATGTGTTTTTTTTTTATGTCTGAATATACATAGTAAACCATATAACATCAGCCTAAAAAAAATATATACGGTTTTAATGCAAATTCATGCGATTTTTTTTAGGGAAAGGGGCATGAGAATGTACTATATGGTTTTTATGATTTTCGTTTTTATATACATGTACATTTTTTCTTCTCATCTAGATGGAATCCAGTTTCAAGATGAAGTCCAGCTGATATTCAGCTGCAAAAAAATGAAAATCTATGGGTGGGGGCCTAGACTTGACAGCGGTGAATCAATGGATGTCGTATATCTGGACTTCTCCAAAGCATTTGACACTGTACCGCATAAAAGGTTAGAACAGGCATCCTCAAACTGCGGCCCTCCAGCTGTTGTAAAACTACACCTCCCACAATGCCCTGCTGTAGGCTGTTCAGGCATGCTGGGAGTTGTAGTTTTGCAACCGCTGGAGGGCCGCAGTTTGAGAATGCCTGGGTTAGAATATAAAATGAGAATGCTTGGACTGGGAGAAAACGTCTAAGTGGGTAAGTAACTGGCTCAATGATAGAAAACAGGGTTGTTATTAACGGTACACACTCAGATTGGGTCACTGTCACTAGTGGGGTACCTCAGGGGTCAGTATTGGGCCCTATTCTCTTCAATATATTTATTAAATGATGTTGTAGAAGGCTTGCACAGTAAAATATCAATTTTTGCAGATGACCCTAAACTGTGTAAAGTAACTAACATGGAAGAGGACAGTATACTAAATATATACACATACATACACACACACACACTACAGAGGACAGTATACTGCTACAGAGGTATCTGGATAGATTGGAGGAAGATGAGGTTTAACACTGACAAATGTAAGGCTATGCACATGGGAAGGAATAACGCAAGTCATCCGTACATACTAAATGGTAATACACTGGGTAACACTGACATGGAAAAGGACCTACAAATTTTTGTGAACAGCAAACTAAGCTGTAGAAACCAGTGTCAGACGGCTGCTGCCAAGGCCAATAAGATAATGGGTTGCATCAAAAGGGGCATAGATGCCCATGATGAGAACATAGTCCTACCACTTTACAAATCACTTGTCAGACCACACATGGAGTACTGTGTACAGTTCTGGGCTCCTGTGAACAAGGCAGACATAGCAGAGCTGGAGAGGGTCCAGAGGAGGGCAACTAAAGTAATAACTGGAATGGAGGGGGGACTACAGTACCCTGAAAGATTATCAAAATTAGGGTTATTCACTTTAGAAAAAAAGACGACTGAGGGGAGATCTAATTACTATGTATAAATATATCAGGGGTCAGTACAGAGATTTCTCCCATCATCTATTTATCTCCAGGACTGTGACGAGGGGACATCCTCTGCGTCTGGAGGAAAGAGGATTCTTTATGGTAAGAGCAGTGAGACTATGGAACTCTCTGCCTGAGGAGGTGGTGATGGTGAGTACAATAAAGGAATTCAAGAGGGGCCTGGATGTATTTCTGGAGTGTAATATTACAGGCTATAGCTACTAGAGAGGGGTCGTTGATCCAGGGAGTTATTCTGATTGCCTGATTGGAGTCGGGAAGGAATTTTTTTCCTCTTAAGTGGGGAAAATTGGCTTCTACCTCACATGTTTTTTTTTTTTTTTTTGTCTGCCTCTGGATCAACTTGCAGGATAACAGGCCGAACTGGATGGACAGATGTCTTTTTTCGGCCTTATGTACTATGTTACTATGAAGCCCTGGGCATAGAGCAGTTTTTGTGCTGATGATAATGTCAGATGAGGTTTGAATTCTGCAGTTACTAGGTCAGCAGAGGGTGGTGACTTATGTACTATGCACCTCAGTACTTGGTGATCTGTAACTTTAACCCTGGGTTCACACCTGAGCGTTCTGAAAGGAGCGCTCTGTATGCGCGATTGCAAACTCCCGTACATACAGAGACAAGCGAACGCCCATTGTCGCGCGTTCCCGAAAATCTATGTGCGGGAACGCGCGATAAGACGCCCCAAAGAAGCTCATGTACTTCTTGGGGGTCGGGCGTTTTACAGCGCAATCGTACGCGCTGTAAAACGCCCAGGTGTGAACCATTCCCATAGGGAATCATTGGTTTCTCCTTGTTGAGCGTTTTACAGCGCGTAGGAACGCGCTGTAAAACGCTCAGGTGTGAACCCAGCCTAAGTGGTCTCCACTGCATGGCTAAGTTGCTGTGGTTCCGATAAAAACAACAACTCACAGCTGATGGTGGAATATCTAGGAGGGAACTCTACAGGAATGCCGGAGATAGCGCGCTAGTATGACTGGTCCAAAGAAATATGGTGTGTATGTCCATACACAGTGGAAGTCGATGGGTTGTACATTTGGCAAATGTTGTGTGAACAGGGCCTAACATATTTCCCAAAGTGACTTGTTACAATGGTGAAATGCTATTACAGGACTACGCTGGAATTCCGCGAGTTCTTTAAAATAAACTAATCTTTCACAAATGTCTGTAAAGGTAGAATGCATGGCTCGGGTCTGGAGTTTATACACCTGTGGCAATGGGATGGAATAAACACCCGTTCAATAATTAAGAGGGGTGTCCCAATACTTTACTCCATATAGTCTATATATGCCTGTATAGACAACTGGGAAATAATGTAGACAGAAGCCAATGACCTTCACAATGTTAAAAATGAAGCTGAAAACATCCCATCATGACAAACCCTATCCATATACTCTCTTAGGACACATGGCCATCATGGCGAGATCCCCGACTCATGACCCTCCTTTATGAGCCTGACAAGCTGCGACCTTCTCTTTAAAATGGAGACTTCCTGAAATGATAGATCTCCATAACAATTTTAAGTCTCCTACATCACTCCAGTAACAGAAGCCACAGTCTGTTTAGTGCATCACAATGTCACAAGCTCTTCCTTCAACACTTCAACTTGTTCTCAGTTACTTCCTCTTAGATTTTATGCAGGTTTTTTTTTTTTCTCCCAGTCTTAAAACCACCATAAGAGCATGTCTAGGGCAGTCTCAAGTCAAATAAAACCTCAAAAGGCAACTTAAAAAAAGGGTCATCCCAGAAAAATTCACAGTATGGTTGAAAAATAAAGAATTCCAGTAGTGGGCCTGCGTTATCCGAGAACAAGGGTAGCCTCTCTGAAGGGAGTGGTAGTGCACATGTTCTCCACCACTCCATGGCATCAGCCCTACAGAAGGGAACAGAGTGGTGGACTTACGTGTACACTACAGAGAGGAGACTTGGTAACCCCTCATTCCCTTTAATGTAGTCCACGATTAGAAAAACACTGTTTTTGGCAGCAACTAGTCATGTCTTTCTAATACTGTACAACCCCTTTATCAGGATTGTCCCATGAAGACAGTTTATCCTTAGAGGATTGCAGGTAAGCGTCACATTAGTGGGATCCATACACTGGAGCCCCTGTTGATCAGGAGGGTCCATGCTCCCCGTTTGAAAAGAGCGGCAGACATAAATATGTGTCTGACACTCTACAGGAATGCCGGAGATAGCGCGCTAGTATGACTGCCTCTCCATTCAAATGAAGGAGAACAGGTCCTTGTATTCGTGGTCGCACAGGCCACAGCAGTCAGACCCCTGCCAATCAGATGCTATTACCCCATCCTGTGGGTAGGGGATAAAGTTGTCCTCACGGCACAACCCTTTAAGGAAAGACCCTTGGGCTGCATTTATAAAACTATTGTTTAGACCAGGGGTAGGCAACCTCCGGCACTCCAGCTGTTGTGAAACTACAACTTCCAGCATGCATACTTACTCTGCTCTTCTAAGAACTCACATAGAAATGAATGGAGCATGCTGGGAATTGTAGTTTCACAACAGAGTGCCGGAGGTTGCCTACCCCTGGTTTAGACAAATAAAATTTTGAAAACGTTGCCCATGGCAACCCAATTTGTCCTCATTGCCTAAGCTGTATTGGAAAGATGAAACTAATTGGTTGCTATGGAAGCTGCTCTATTATCTACACTAGAATATACACATAATTATCTGGAGATGGTAGAAAAAAACCTCAAGACGGGTGATGGTTGGAATTTCAACTACCCTCGAATAAGTAAATTTTATATAGGATAATTCTGTATAAATGTAATCACAGTTTACTTAACCCCTTCCTGCTTACCGCTTAGTTCTATAATAGTACATTACAGACTTAAGAGCGGGGCCCATGCCATCACTTGATACAGCTGGCAAACTGCTCTCATTGCCAGGATCAAAAGTAACAGTCCTGGCAGCTTAACCCCTCATTAACCATGGTCAATAGCTGTGCTGTTATACAGTGGGAGCTTGTTCTGTCCTCCGATCGGCACCGAGTAGTTGCCGTAATACAGTGCATAACGAACTATAAGACAGGTCACCGTGCGGGCCGGGAGAAGACCAGGGAGCAGCAAGTGGCACACCGTCTGGAGCAAGCAAGGCAAGTTTATTGGGGTCCAATCTGAGGCTGATCGAGCTTGGGGGTCTGCTGAAGGTCTGATCGGAGGTCCAAAGGAATATGGTGTGCATGTCCATACATATTACTTACGCACACAGCATTGCATTGTTTTTTTTTTTCACACAGTGGAAGTCGATGGGTTGTACTTTTGGCAAATGTTGTGTGAACAGGGCCTAAGATCCACTTCACCACAGCTGTTCCAGACAATTTACTGTAGTTGCTTTTGTTATAAATGACCCCATGTAGCAGATGAAACAAGCCCCACACATACCCCCCAAAGCAAGACCAGCCATCACTATGGCACATACATTGGTACAGTATTTAGTAACAGATGTCTCTCTGTTTAATCACAAATAAGGCAATATTGTTAACACCGAGTGGAAACTTTCGGAGGCCTCATCTGCACTTATTTGTCTAGATTGCTGGAGCAGAATGAATGGACGGGCTGTTTGTATTATGTGCTCCCAGTAACTGAATAGCTGACATAGTTAATTGGCGAAATCCATCTGTGTGAACTGGACTCTGTGCAAGTTCATTGCGCTTCACCCCATCGGTACAAAATATGAACGCCAGATGTCAAGTTGGGGAGGGCTAGAAGCTCTGTAAAGTGGAACTCCAACGTAATGGCATTGAAGTTCACATTTAGAGGAAATCGTTGCTTTAGAAGAGACCACAGACTGTACCCTTTGCATTTCAATGGGCAAAATGTGCAGCCAGGTCAGTAAGGGTACGTAGGTGTATATTTAATTTATCCCCCTATATAGTGTTCTATTCCGCAGCACTTTACAGACATTAGCATCACACTGTCCGCAGTGGGGCTCATAATCTAGGTTCCCTATCAGTATGTCTTTGGAGCGTGGGAGTAACCTGAGGAAACCCACACAAACATGGGGAGAACATACAAACTCCATGCAGATGTTTTACTTGGTCAGATTCAAACCCAGGACCTCAGCGCTAACCACCGAACCACCATGATGCCCATATGCTATGGATTTACAGCTGTGGATCTGTGTGATTCAAATCTGCAGCATTTTACAGAAGCAGCAAGGTGAACTTTGGTGCGCCAACAGGTCCCACAAACCCACCGGAATAACATAACTCTCCCTTGGAAGAAAGTTCAGAATATACTTCCCATCTCAAACGTGTATGGATCGGCCATCCAGGAACCCAGTCACGTGACAGTCCTCTTCTGAAAATCCTGCTTCCACTAGGCACTGATGCCTTCTAAACAGCTGATCAGCAGGGGGTTCGGGTGTTGGACCTCCATCGATTAGATACTCATGACCATCCTGTCATCAGCATTAAAATCTTGGAAAACCCTAACCCTTAAAAATACAGGATATGTTTTTTTTTTTTTTTTCTGTTCTTCTGATGGAAAAGATGGACTGTAGACCAGTGTTGAACCTGCATGCTTTGGGCCCACCAGAGGAACAAGTTTTTAGGTACATGTAGATAAGGCTGACCAAGACTTTACTGCAGTGAGAGGGACACTGCCAATACACCCGTCCACACTATCCCTTTGGTCCTGGCCCACTCCATCTTAAACCTGTACCCCTCAGCTGGGAATTACAGACAAGTTTCACAAGAACCTTATATTCTGCATGGATAGACTTTGGAAAAATAGAGGAGTACTATACCCCCATCATTGCTCATATACATACATTGCTATGGGAGATTTGCACTACAACTTCCATTCTGCACTTTAGTAAAGAGAGACTTTTCTATTTTCTATATCTGGTCCGGTCACTGACTCCAGCATTCGCCGGCCACATCACCTACATCTCCCGCCTTGCACCCGTACCAAATTCATAACACCAAGGGCACGCCAACTACCATCAGGTAGAAGCCCCAATATCAGGTCGTGCGCCAAGGGAAGAAAGTGTGCCACCCTGGCCTTTGCCCTGGCCCTAGGGAGCATCAGTGAGGATTGCCACTGTGATTTATGTGAATTGCTATTGCAGCCAGAGCCACTACCACTCCCATCCTCTGCACTGCTCCTCCTGGGCTTGCAGCACACACATCATAAATCATTATGATGCTGTGAAACACTTGTTTATGCAGACACCTAAATGATCATTTGTGGGCAGCAAATTGTGCTGTCTAAGCAGCACCCTGCTGCCCAGAAACTATCACTCTGTATGAGGATAAACAATGGCAGTAGCGATGTGTCATCCTATGTATTAATTTACAGGTCTTGCAAAATGTGTATTCCTATTTTCTATTTTGTAACTAACTGTTCAAGTGTAATGTGCCTGGTTCACCAACAGGTGGCAGCATAAATAGCAGAGCTACAGGTACCTAGAGTGGAACCTTCATTCCATTCTAGCTCCCCCCTCTGTGGTGTAGTGAGTGTGTGCCACTTGCCGCAGGAAGGGTGGGGACCAGTTCTAGTTAGAAGTGAGTTGAGTTTACCCCCTGCTAGGGGAGGAAGCAGGAGCCTGTCCCTGCTGGACTAGCCCTGTCTGGACCAGCTGGATCTGGAGGCCACAGCAAAGAGCCTCTGATGCCAGGAGTAAAGTGTTCCCTGGAAAAATCTAGAGACAGACCAGATTACAGAGCAAAGTACAGCCTATAGCTAAATTCTACAATTACCCTGTCAGCAGAGCAGAGTCAGAGAGCGACTGATGTAGCATTGAGGAGTTTGCCTGACAAGCATTGAGGAGCTTGCTGGAACCAAGACAAAGCCTATAAATTGTTTTGGAGAAAAGTTTATGCAAAGTAAAGCTGCTGTTCACCTATATACAAGGTCTGGACTCAATTTATTTCTCATCCCCTTTATCAACTACCCCCTTTGCTCTGCTTTGGACGACAACGCCTGGGGTTCCAGTCTATCCAGGTAGGAGCACCGTGACATGTGCACCAACATTAAGGGACTTTTAGGCTACCCTACACCACTCTGGCATTCCTACATATGGGTACCATCTACTATATCACTAAAAGGGCCTTGTGCCCTTGTTGCTTCATTGCAACTGGCATCACGACAAACATCCTAAAAGGGACCGCTGTCCAGCCGTCACACATGCCATGATGGAGGATGCTTCTATGGGACAATACATGACCTCACAAAGTGCCTACTGGTCTTTAAAGCGGTTGTGTGAAATAATTAAAAATCTTAGACAAGCCCTACAATTACTTAAAATAAAAAAGGTACAGTACATGGAAGATATACTATATTGCACTGTAGTGCTAAGATTAAATTGCTGTGTTGGCACTTTGCGATAAATAAGTGGGTTTTGGGTTACAGTTTGGGCACTCGGTCTGTAAAAGGTTCGCCATCACTGATCTAGAGTAATACATGTGTAGTACTGCAGATGAGGAGATGATAAATCTAGCAGAGCAAAGAATGGGGAGATCTCTGGATCCATGTGAGGCACAGGGCTGATTCCAGCTTGTCATGTACTGTATGATGTCATCTTCATTTTTTACATTAGTCAAGGGACAACCCCTTTAATGAGTCCTAACTGTTCCTTGCTTCATCACTGTGTGAAATGGGGAAACAGCTCTCATTGTCTGAACATTCTGGTTTCTGTCATGAGAAATAACATTCTGTAGCTGACTGACATTAGTGATGTGCTGATGTCAGCAGTACATAACAGTGTGCTTTATAAGGCTACTTTCACACTTGCGGCAGGACGGATCAGACAGGCTGTTCACCATGTCGGATCCGTCCTGCGGCTATTTCGCTGTGCCCGCGGACCGCCGCTCCGTCCCCATTGACTATAATAGGGATGGGGGCGGAGCTCCGGCACAGCACGGCGGTGCACGGAGAATGCCGCCGGACTAAAAAGCCTGACATGCAGTAATTTTAGTCCGGCGGGCTTTCTCCGTGCACCGCCGTGCTGCACCGGAGCTCCGCCCCGTCCCCATTATAGTCAATGGGGACCGAGCGGCGGTCCGCGGGCACAGCGAAATAGCCGCAGGACGGATCAGACATGGTGAACAGCCTGTCGGATCCGTCCTGCCGCAAGTGTGAAAGTAGCCCAACTCCCTGCCTGCCGCCGTTCTCTTAAAATAAAGACTTTTGCATATGTATCAAATCTTTTTTTTTTTTTTACACAATAAAAGCACACAGAGCTATGGGGACTGGGTATTGCGGATGTGCTAGCGGCCATCTAGCAACCCATGTCCCCAGCTCTATACACAAAATCCCGGTGACAGGTTCCCTTTAAGTAAAATTATTTTTGGGCAAAAGCTGGTGTTGGGGTTGCTTTCCTCGTTCGTGACTTCACTGTATCCTGGGGAGCCCACCCCAGTACACGGCTTACAACTGTATCTGTGTCCTGAAGATACAGATAAAGTTGAAGTGGGGACATACGGCAGCTATCCTGGGAAATTTGGGACTGTTCTGCTGAATCTGAGATGGCTGGGAGGCAAGTATATGGTGTGCATGGATCTCTAGAGAACACAAGGGCCATGAAGACCTACATTACTGTAGGCCTCATGTCTTCCTGTAACATTTCCTGAACATATGTCTTTGGACTTCTGTTCACTTTGCTCCGGCATACTTCACATTCAAAACCCTGGAGGATTTTGTGGGAAGTGGTTAGTGTTGCAACACGACCCCCTCCCCTCAAAATGCTGGGTTTGGCCCCAAAACTGTTTCATAAAGTTTACAACAAAAAAAGAAAAGTCAAACAGGCCTGCACGATACCCCCTACAAAGCCTGGCATTCATTACGCTGACGTGACATCGGGCAGTTAATAAACCCACATTCTCCAGAGCTGAATACTATGAGTATACCAGGGTGTGCAAGCCCTCTTAAAGGGGCGCTAAACCCAAAAGGTTCTTGCCATTTGCTGAGCAGGTTTATGTACTCGAATATTTTTACTTCACTTGGCTGACTGTAGTGTAGGACCTACACGTTCCGAAGAATCCCTGCCCCCTATGAATACCTTGTATCTCCCTTATCTCCAGTTCTGGGAACTTCCTGCACAGATATTTGAGGCTGCAGTAATTATGCTGCACATGTATAAGCCTCAAACTGGTGCAGGATCTACCAGTGCCACACTTACAATAGACTAGCTGAAAATAGTTAACCCCTTGTGAACTTGGCAAAATGTACGAGATTCTACAAATGGATGCCGCACTGTTCTACTGAACTGAATTCGGATCAGTACAGAATTGTATAGTGATCCCAGTTCCAGTTTTGCAACCATAAGATTCATTTTATTGATGGGAGTGAGGAAAAAAAAAACAAAAAAAAACAGAATGCACAGGAAAGCCATCCGTGTGCTATCAGTTTTTAACGGATCCATTTTTTTTTGCAGATGGAAAATTATACATTGTCATTTGAATAAATATGACATTAAATCTATGGAGGCAAACAAAACGGAAGGTTCTCAGTCACTGCCAAAACAGCTCATAAGGCCTCATTGACCCGTGTGCTGTCCACATCCACCGCAGCAAAAGAATGCCCTATTCTTGTCCGTTTTGCGGACATGTTTACAGCTGGGATCTGCGTTAGGGCACATGACCACATTATTTTGCTGTCCGCGAAAAACAGATCCGCAAAAAATACGGATGATGTCTGTGTGCATTCCGTATTTTGTGGAACGGAACAGCTGGCCCCTAATCGAATAGTTCTATCCTTGTCCGCAATGTGGACCATAAAAGGACAAGCTCTATTTTTTTGCAGAACGGAAATACGGAAACAGAATGCACAAGGAGCAATTTCATTTTTTTTTTGCAGACCCATTGAAATGAATGGATCCTTATGCAGATCCCCAATTTGAGGACCGCAAAACACTTACGGCTGTTCGCATGAGATCCAAGGGAGGGTTCACTCTTGGGCCCTTTTTCACACGGGCGTGGCGTGTGAGGGCCGGGTAGGATGCGGATACGTCGCAGGAAAATGCGCGTTTTATGGGAAAATAATAGCATTCTTAATACAGAATGCATAGTAAATTAGGGATATAGGGGTTAAAATATATAAATAAAAACTCACCTCTTCTTCCTTGATGACCTGGGAGGAAAAGGACCTTTGGTGATGGACCATGTGATGAGCGCAGTGACATCACCAAAGGTCCTTTTCCTCCCAGGTCATCAAAGAAGAAAGAAAGAAGAGAAGCCGGCCAGCGCGAACAAGTGAATGAGGCGAGTTTATTTATTTCTTAACCCCTCCAGCCCTATTTTACTAAGCATTCTGTATTAAGAATAACGGCATATATAAGGGAAAATAATAATGATCGGGTCCCCATCCCGATCATCTGCTAGCAACCATGCGTAAAAAAAAAAAAAAAAAAAATCGCACCGCATCCGCCCTTGCTTGCGATTTTCACGCAGCCCCATTCACTTCTATGGGGCCTGCGTTGCGTGAAAAATGCACAATATAGAGCATGCTGCGATTTGTGCGTTGCGTGAAAATCACGGTTCATGTGCACAGCCCCATAGAAATGAATAGGTCCGGAATCAGTGCGGGTGCAATGCGTTCACCTCACACATTGCACCCGCGCTGAAAACTCGCCCGTGTAAAAGAGGCCTTAGATTTTTGCACTTTTGTGGTTTCAGTAAAAACTCTACCTGCAGATGTTAGCTGAAGGTCTATGGGAAATATAAAACACAGAAAACACTTTTTTTTTTATTTGGTGGCTTTTTTGTTTCGGCTACTTTCACACTCGCGTTTGGTGCGGTTCCGTCATGGATCTGCACAGATAATACAACCGCATGCATCCATTCAGCTGCATGGATCCGTTTGTATTATCTTTAACATTACCAGAACTGATCCGTCTTGAACACCATTGAAAGTCAATGGTGGACGGATCCGTTTTCTATTGTGTCAGTGAAAACGGATCCGTCCCCATTGACTTGCATTGTGTGTACTGTGTACTCCGCATAGTCAGCGTTTTGGTGTCTGCCTCCAGAGTGGAATGGGGACTGAACGGAGGCAAACTGATGCATTCTGAGCGGATCCTTATCCATTCACAATGCATTAGGGCAAAACTGATCCGTTTTGGACCGTTGTGAGAGCCCTGAACAGATCTTACAAACGGAAAGCCAAAACACCAGTGTGAAAGTAGCCTTGCTTGTTCCGTTTAAAAAAAACATCATGCTGGAGCTCTTGACATTTTTTCAGGCATTTTTACATCACCTTGTGGTAAGACACACTGGCCCAGATGTACTAATCCTAAAGGGCTCATGAATAGTGATGAGCGAACTTCTGTTTTAAGTTCGGCGTCTAAAGTTCGGCTTCCGGTTAGCGGAGAATCCCGATCTGGATCCGGATATGGATTCCGACTTCCGTTGTGGTCCGTGGTAGCGGAATCAATAATGGCCGATTATTGATTCCGCTACCACGGACCACAACGTAAGTCGGAATCCATATCCGGATCCAGATCGGTATTCTCCGCTAACCGGAAGCCGAACTTTAGACGCCGAACTTAAAACAGAAGTTCGCTCATCACTACTCATGAACACAACCGTATATATTCATATCCGATCTGCATTTTTTGCGGGTCGGAGGTGGATCCATTCAATTCAATGGGGCCGCAAAAGAGACGGACAGTACACCATGTGCTGTCCCCATCCGTATGTCCGTTCAGCGGGACCCACGGAAAAACAGAACAAGTTCTATACTCGTCCATTTTAAAAAGGACATGGCTAGGACTGTTGTATAGATGCCAGGACGTTCCGTTTTGCACAATGCGGAACGAACACAGCCAGTATGTGCGATTTGTGGACCGCAAAAATACACTAAGATGGTGTAAGCATAGACCTGCAGCAGATTTAACACAGGGGCTCAGGCTGGATCAGACATCTGACTCTATACCAGCTATCGATTGGCTTACTTTCAGACAGAATTTTAGGCCAGAATTGTGGCACAAAACAGCATAATCATAGGCCCCGCCCCCTCATCAGGTATGTTGGGAAAAAGTGTAAAAAAAAACCCCTAGATGTGCCAACTTGCGCCACTTTTTAGACAGATTTTTGGTGCAGACAGGGCTTATGCACACGAACGTATTTTGTTTCCACGTCCGTTCCGTTTATGTTTTTTTTGCAGCCCAAATGCGGAACCATTCATATCAACGGGGCCGCAAAAAAAGCGGAAATTAACCCTTGTGCATTCCGTACGTGCGTTCTGCAATTCTATAGAACAATGTCCTAATATTGTCCGCATTACAGGCAAGGATAGGACTGGTCTATTAGGGGCCAGCTGTTCTATTCCGCAAAATACAGAATGCACATAAACGTCATCCGTATTTTTTGTGGATCTGTGTTTTGTGGCCCGCAATATACATACAGTCGCGTGCATGAGCATGGGTGCAAAGTAGGCAGAAAATCCTCCCACAAAAGACGCAACAATAAATGCATACCGTTCTGGCATTTTTTATTTTACCAGTAAAACGCCAGACAAAAACGTGCGCGTATAGAGACGCTATCAGAACTAATATCAGTAAATAAAACCCGCCCAGCCCAGGTTTACAGAAGGCCTTAGGTGATTGAATGCCAGCTCACAGACATAAGATCGGCAGTATATCCATACGTGACCAGCGCCAGGTTCACAAATTCAAGAACTATACACGTGATTCCTATTACTATACACCGGGCAAGTCAATGAAACACATTGGATCACAGGCATGACAAATCAATCTGACCACACTATTAGAAGTAGGCAGAGTCTGCAAACATTCTGTGTATGGCCCTTTAAGACACTTTAAGGAGAACTCTTTTAAAAGTTATTGACTTTTTGATACAATAAAACTCCTTGCTGTGTCCCTCTCCTGCTGACTCCATGATGCAAGGTAGAAGTCATGGACTACAAGGATATGTCTGAAGAGTCAATGTTCTGCTGATCACCTGTGGCCAGGTGTGGACGGTCTCCTGAGAGATCAGCCTTGCACTCACCTCCTCCAGGTCACATCTAGATCACTGTATCCTGAGGGGCTCCTCTTCTTGTAGGCTAATCCTAAACTTTCAAGGATCCCATGAAAATAAGTCCAGTCTGGAGCTCCTGTGAGCGCAGGATAGACTAGGAAGGTACAATGAGCTGCACACACCCTCCCGCCCCCACTTTCAGGAACTGGGAAGGACCTTCTCTTCCCAGGTCCTAAAGCCTATCTCATTTACTCTGAGCCAACCCAACCTCAGTGGCTGTCTGTAGGGAATTTTGCGTATCTTTCATGGCTCTTCAGGGGTTAATTTGACTTTATGGTAGTAACCAGTTGAGACACAGTTGAACTTCCTTCATGAAGATGCATTGAGCAATAAAAGGAATACCTATGAACCAGCTGTAATGTGATATCATCAGACTGCCCCTTTAATTAAGGCTGATACTGAATGTTGGGCTTTACTGGAAAACCCAAAAATGTCACCTCATACAGTGTAACATAAAAGAGAAATAAATGATGTAAAATACAACGGGGCAGCATAATATGCCTTGTGCATATCGAAATTTGGTCTACTTTTTGTGCCGTGTAATAAAAACCGCAGCAAGTCAGCGGATTTCTCCCTTCTCAACGTGCGGTTATTGCTGCGGAAATGCAGTAAAAAACAAATATTTCGGCTGGATTTTCCATCAAGTGTAGTGATGAGCGAACTTGTGTTTTCAAGTTCAGCGTACAGGTTCGAGTTATCGGAGAATCCCATTATGGATTCCGTTACCATGGACCATAATGGAATTTTATGACGGCATGTACCACGGAAGCCTATAAGAGGCATTTCGTCATAATAGAGGTCTATGCTGGCCATAGACTCCTATTATGACAGAATGCAATACGGAATGCCTCCTATAGGTTTCCGTGGTACATGCCGTTATAGAATTCTGTTATGAATCCATAACGTATCTAATTCTTAGATAACTCGAACCTGTAGGCCGAATTTGAAAACACAAGTTCGTTCATCGCTAGTCATGTGTGAACCCAGTCGAAAGGTTTCGTTTTCTGTAACACTTGCTGGAAAGACACCAGTTGGAGACCTCTGAACTATATGGAGCTCAGCCTACTTTAGGGAAAGATTTATCAAAACTGGTGTCAAGTAGAAGTGGCTTAGTTGCCCATAGCAACCAATCAGATTCCAACTTTCATTTTCCAAAGGAGCTGTGATAAATGAAAGGTGGAATCTGATTGGTTGCTATGGGCAACTAAGCCAGTTTTCCTTTACACTAGCTTTGATAAATCTACCCCCAAAAGTTAAGGCTGTATCAGACAGCCAGATCAGGCAGGCGTAGCGTTCCTTCCCAGCAATGGCCTGTTTGCTAGCGGAGGAGACTGGTGTTACTATATGCAGCGATCTCCTGCACATCATGGGGAGTAGCGATCATCATGCCATCGCTCGCGTCCCCATGCTGTCCAGTTGTTTGCCAGCAGCAGATCGTGATTACCCAGCACAATCTGCCCCCGGCATGGTTAAAAATCTGGATTTCCCAATGAATGAGTGTATTACACTGCCAGATGATCACAAACAGGCTTTAAATGGAGAATGTGGTACCCGTATGGAATTCCCCTCTATACAGGCCAGTGCGTAAACTAATTCTGTACAGATGAAGGGAGTCATACATCATGTAATTTCATAAAACATAGCAAAATCTTCAGAAAATAGAAGTCCATGAGTTATTTTCTGTTAGGAATTTCTTAAAAATGCTATTCTTTGATTGACTTCTTTGGGAAATACACCTCAGGCAGTGGCTTTGTCCCCATTCAGGACACATGCATGCTTGGCTGAGACCAGAGTGCATGCGTATGGAGTGGTAGTGTAAAAGGAAATATTAATCATTAATATTTGGGATTAATATTAATAATAAATATTAATAAATAGTCGGAAACAGCTATGGTTGACTCCACTTTTTTATTCTTTATTCTGCCTGTTGCTCTACCTTTTCCCGAGCTGCGTGCGCTGTATTACAGCAACTATAAAAGACTATATACCGTATTTTAAAAATACAATTTTTATTAAAACAATAACACGTCTACAGTCAATTATTTCTGCTATATCTATATATATTTATATCAATTGTTTTATATATATATATATATATATAGAGAGACGCACTCGGCAATACACTAACAGCACAATAATAAACCTAATTACACTAACACTATACAATCCCAACTATAATTCCACCTCAAAATCTATCTAAATATACACTTACACACACACACACACACACACGTACCAGCAGCACCCTCCCAAACCTAACTCTAAGCTGTCCCTACAGGGTAGAACAGGGCGATACAGGGGTATGGAGGCAATGTAGGGGTGAGATGTAAAGGCACGGCAGGGGTAAATGCAGGGATCGGGTAATGGGATATAAGAAAAGGGATACTGCGTTGGTGGGATAGGGTAATACAGGGAAATGGCAAGGTAGGGGTAAATTATATATTGCAGGGATTAGGGGTAGTCACTGCAGGGGTTAATATTTCAGGGATTAGGGAAAATATTTCAGGGAATGCAGGGGTTATTGCTCGTTGGTCTAGGGGGGTAGGGAAAGGGTTACTCAGCCATCCAGGGGTTAATGCTCATCTATAGGGGATAATGCTTGTCTCCAGGGGTTAATACTTGTTCCTAGGTGATGATTATCGCTTGGGCTTGTTTTTCAGGGGATAATTCTGCTTATGCTCGTTTTCCAGGGGATGATTCTTGCTTCTCAGTGGGGCTCCTGGGTTCATTTAATGAGCGCTCCGCCTCCGGACCAATTAAATCCGGCGGCGCTTGTTCACCACCCCAGCCCGCGTCTGCCCTAAACCGAAGGTTGCTCTCCCGGATAGGTCCTATCTCTTCTGGGGACAAGAGTCAGAGAGTGGGGATTATTATTTTGTTGCTGAAAGGTGACGCTCAGTGTTGGGCTTTCTCTTTGCCGACTGGTTCACAATCCCTCTGGTCGGTAGATACATTTTTCAGAGCTCTGGGACTTATCTACGATGATCCCGATCGGATTTACCTGGCCGAATCTAAGTTGCGATGCTTGCGGCTGGGAGAGCGTTCAGCTGAGTCCTATTGCTCTGAATTTAGGAGGTGGGCAACTGATACGGAGTGGAAAAACCCAGCTCTCCATAGTCAATTTTGTCAAGGACTGTCTGAGAACCTGAAGGACGCCTTGGTATTTCACGCAAATCCAGAGTCATTTGAGGCAGCCATGTCTCTGGCGGTGCGTATTGATAGATGCCTGAGGGAGAGATCTAAAGTTCCTCTCGCTCGGGACATATTATCATACATTATCATACAGGTAAGCAGTCTCTTCTGACACTCTGGGTAAAGAGACACTCGAGCTCGTGTCTGGTGATAAGCCAATGCAATTGGGTCAGGTCACATCTGGACCAGGTGATAAAAACTTTAGGGTTAAGAAAAGACTTTGCTTTTTCTGTGGTCAAGTAGGACATTTTGTTAACGTATGTCCTTATGTTAAACATCAAGGTAAAAAGGGAAAAAATGTCCTAATGTGGGTAGTGTGGATGGGGAAGTTGAGAATGTACTTTTGTCTTTTACCGGTAGTACCCAATTTCTCCTGCCTGCCATGGTGGCGCTAGATTCCAAAAATGTGAAAATGGACGTATTTATTGACAGTGGGGCAGGGGTTAACTTAGTGGATGGCCAGTTTGTCCGTATGCATGGTTTGACAACAAGCGCATTAGACAAAAATATTTCTGTGTTTGTGATTGATTCCGCCCCTCTCTCTCAAAAGTGTCTGTCTCAAATGGTGC
The DNA here is from genome assembly GCF_014858855.1 of Bufo gargarizans. Classification (NCBI taxonomy): domain Eukaryota; kingdom Metazoa; phylum Chordata; class Amphibia; order Anura; family Bufonidae; genus Bufo; species Bufo gargarizans. Next base: position 642,560,560 of record NC_058081.1, read on the forward strand.
AGGACATTCGCCTTAAGGTGGGAGATTCTCATATTGAATCCATTTCATGTTTTGTGCTGGAGGGTTTGCCTGCTTCTCTTGTGTTAGGTTTAACATGGTTAACCAAACATAACCCTACTATCGATTGGCAAGTACGATTTCTGCCTTGACAACTGTCTTAGTACGTCGCTTTCTGTTGTTAGGGAAAGGCCTAGGGATTACTAGGAGGTCACTATCCCTCTTCCTTAGCATTTGAGGCCTAGATTGTTGTCTATTCGTTGTGGTGTGTATTTGGTGTTTTCCCTTCCCCTTAACCTGTGACAATAACTGGATTCCCTAGTGATAATCATCTGGGAATCCCACAACATGCAATAAGCTTTTAGGGTGCCCTTTACAGGAATGGATCTATCAAAATATGTCCTTACCCTTTCCATTGTGTGAGCTAACACCAATACTGCAAAGTGTCGTTTTGTTTTTGCCTTATGTGTGAATAAACACTGATGCTTTGATTTACAAACAGTTTTTTACCTCTGTACTGCGTCCGCTTACCCTGCCTACTAGAGCGAATCCCCACAATTGGTGGAGGATGTGGGTAGCACAGTGAGGCTGGCGTGAAGCCTGAAATATTTTAGTTTTTTCCGAGCACGGTTGTATGTCTTACATCAAACCAGCAAGGTTACAACCCGTATCCCTTGACAAAATGGAAGCGGTCGTGAAAGCCCTCATGCAGGCTAACCTGCAGCAGTGGGAGGCTGATAGGCAGCAGCAAGAAACAAACCAGCTTCTGTTACAACATGTGTTGGCTTTACAGGCGGCAGGAGCATCCCAGAGCGACCACGATGCCTGGAAAGCGGTTCGTGCAGCGATCTCCAAGATGAAACCTATCTGGCGGTGTTCGAAAAGGTGGCCGTTAGGGAGAAGCTACCCCGAGTTCAATGGGCTGAGGTCGTCGCTCCGTTCCTGGCATCCCAGCAGGAGTATTTCGACTTACCAGACGATCAAGTGGCCAATTACCCAACAGTAAAGGGTGAGATTCTGGCAAGACTGGGGGTGAATGTGTTGGTCCGGGCCCAGCGGGTGCATCAGTGGGAGTTTAACCCGGCTAAACCTGTGAGACCTCAGTATTATGAACTATTACACCTGTTGCAAAAATGGCTGTAGCCTGACGTGCTGAGTTCCACTGCTATGCTGGACCGTCTGTCGGCTTATGTATTTTGGAGGACTTTGCCATACCCTCTCCAGCACTGGATCGGGCAGGTGTCTCCTGGTAATGCCCTTGAGATGGTGGACCTGGTGGAACGCTATCAGGCTACCAGGAATCTACAGGGGGGTTCTTTTGGGAGGGGGAAGTCAAACCCCGGAAATCTCCATCCCAGACTCGGCAACTTGCGCCAACAAAACCCGCCCGGGATGTAGCCCCTACGGACACGGCTCCGAAAGTCTGCTGGCTACGTAAGGGCTGACTGTCCCCGTCGGGGTGAGCCCATGGAAACTAACTATGGCTACCGCCACTCATTATATGCCAGGAACCCCAGGTACCCCAGAGACTAAAGACAACAACCACTTGTGCCAGGTGGAAGTAGGAAACACTGGCGATGGCGTTGCTGGACTCAGGGAATCTGGTGTCCCTGGTAAGGGCTACACTGGTACGGTATACTGAGTATACTGGCCGAAAAGTCGGGGTAATGTGTATTCATGGAGACTTAAAAGACTACCCCACCGCTATGGTGTCTCTATCCGCGGTTGCCGGCAGGTAGACCCACTAGATGGCCGTCGCCACCAATCTACACTACGAACTTATAATAGGGAGAGTCTTCCCGGGCTTCCCTGCACTGTGGACTGCTATGAGAGTGACTGATACCCATGAGTGGCCTGGCTCAGGGGGGAGAGCAGAACCCTGGTAACCTGAGACTGAAGGATCAGCGGTAGGGGTGACCACCACTTCGGTGGAAGAGGGGGAGACAACCCCGCTAAGTGTGAAGGTGGGAGACATGGAGGACTGAATTGGCAGACCTAAATGTCTCGGGAGATAATTTTGGTACCGCCCAACGCCGGGACCCAACCCTATCCCGCGCCTGGGAAAATGTGTTACTAGTAGATGGTAAACGACAACAACCTGGGGCAGAGTCAGTGTTTCCCCGTTTTGTGGTTCATCAGGATATCTTGTATCGGCTAAACCAACTACGGGGTGAGCCTATTGAACAGTTGGTGGTCCCCAAGACTTATCGCAAGATTGTGTTAGATCTAGCCCACCAACATGTTCTCAGGGGTCACCTAGGGCTGCAGAAAACTCAGGATCGGATTCTACAGCGGTTTTAATGGCCCAGCATATTCAGAGAGGTGGAAGAGTTTTGTAAATCTTGCCCGAGTAGGACTACAATACACCATAAGAGTAACCATGCATTAGTAAATAGTAGAAAATATACACTCTTTATTTATTGCAAACATCACATAATATAATAACATCAATGCGGTTAAAAGTGGATCCTAAGCAGCAGCACATGGAAGGTCATGCACCAAAACAGCATATTTAAAAGAAGGAAAACTACCACAAGAGGACACAGTTTTAAATTAGAGGGGCAAAGGTTTAAAAGTAATATAAGGAAGTATTACTTTACTGAGAGAGTAGTGGATGCATGAAATAGCCTTCCTGCAGAAGTGGTAGCTGCAAATACAGTGAAGGAGTTTAAGCATGCATGGGATAGGCATAAGGCTATCCTTCATATAAGATAGGGCCAGGGACTATTCATAGGATTCAGATATATTGGGCAGACTAGATGGGCCAAATGGTTCTTATCTGCCGACACATTCTATGTTTCTATGTTTACTATAATTGTAGCTCCGCACAACCAACCAAAAGTACATCAATAGAACTAAGGTCCATTAAACAATGTCCAATGCAGTAATAAGACTGCAAAAGTGCAAAGTGCAAGGTGGATAAAACATCAAAGTATATAGTACCGACCGCAAGATGGTGCAGCCTCCAATGACTCTCCGACGAGCATTTCGCCCAATTGCTTCATCCAGGGGGCTTGTAGGACTATCTAAAGAGGTTCTGACCGACCAAGGGACCCCTTTTATGTTCAAGGTGATGAGGGAACTCTGTAAGTTGCTGCACATAAAACAACTACGGACGTCCGTTTACCATCCGCAAACAGATGGTCTGGTAGAACGCTCTGGTAAACATCAAAAAATATGTTGAAAAAGGCAGTGTCTAAAGATAGGAAGGACTGGGATCTCCTTCTGCCCTACATCATGTTCACAGTGCGAGAGGTACCCCGGGCCTCTACTGGGTTCTCTCCCTTCGAACTGCTATATGGCAGACACCATGGCATATGGAGTCAGCTCAGCGAGCCCAGAGTCGGGTCTATAATCGTCAGGCTCGGGTCCGGATCTTTAACCTGGGTGATCAGGTTTTGTTTCTGGTGCCGACCAGGGGCGTTGCTAGGTTAAAACATTCGGGGCCTGGGCCCCTGATGTTTTGTCTTAGGCCCCGAATTTACTGCCTGCCAGATAGATCCAACTGTATTGCCATCCTCAGGACGGCAGTACAATTGAATCTAATGCCTTGCAAGAGCTGAAGGTCCTGTGATGTCATCACAGTCCATGTGATCAGTTCTAAATGCAGTAGCTGAAAAGAACCTGCGATGATGTCACCATTATGTGACCAGTGTGTCACTGTCATATTGGTGTTTGACCGTGACGCGGTTGCCGTGCAGACTCGTTGCTTGTGGCAACGTGTAGTTTGTGGTTTGCACGTGCACTTCCCCGTTAAGTTGTGTCTCCCTGTGGTGTGCGTGGGGTTCATTTCCTGACTTTGCTAGATTAGGGTGTGGACTCTTCTAGCTATTTAGCCTTTGCTTGTAGCTTGGAGGTGAGTTGTGCTCTAGCCTTGCTGTGGGCTGGAAGCTATGCTCCATTCTGTGGCTATTCCATCTGCCCAGTCATTGAGGGCCACCTTGTTGGACATCGAGGTCTCTTAGCAATGTCATTCCTTTGTCTCCCTTGTATCCTCTATGTTACCAGGAAAGATTAAAGGACCTTAACATGTATAGCTTGGAAGAAAGACAAGACAGAGGGATATGATAGAAACTTTTAAATACATAAAGGGAATCGACAAGGTAAAAGAGGAGAGAATATTTAAAAGAAGAAAAACTGCTGTAAGAGGACATAGTTTTAAATTAGAGGGGCAAAGGTTTAAAAGTAATATCAGGAAGTATTACTTTACTGAGAGAGTAGTGGATGCATGGAATAGCCTTCCTGCAGAAGTGGTAGCTGCAAATACAGTGGAGGAGTTTAAGCATGCATGGGATAGGCATAAGGCCATCCTTCATATAAGATAGGGCCAGGGGCTATCCATAGTACTTAATATATTGGGCAGACTAGATGGGCCAAATGGTACTTATCTGCCGACACATTCTTTGTTTCTAAGTTTCTATGTTACCCAACTTCACTTGTATGTTTGGTGTGGGTTTATGTTCAGAGTTTGTTGTACGTCTTGTTTGTTGTTACATGTCTGGGATGTTGTTGGTGTTTGTCCCTGCATGAGTGCAAGACGTTTCCCTGTGTGTGTTGTCCCTCCGGAAGGGGGTTGGTTTCCTGGAGGGGTGAACCATTTTCCTAGGATGTGCAGTTGCTGGAATACTGGCTCCAGTTTGTCAGTTCGGACTGCATCCGAAAGGTGTTTGGATGGCAGCGCTTTGGGTTCCAGGTTACTTCAGCTGTGTTCTTCATTGGTGTCTTCCAGCAGCTGTTGCAGGTAAGTGACCAGAATTACTGTTGTTGTTGGTTCAGTTGTCTCTGGCCACTGGTTACTTACCTGTCATTTCCTTGGTGTTGTCCTTTGTTGTTAGGCCTGTGGGAGACTCTGGTTCATGCGTGTCGTGGATGAACCAGTTGGTCTCTTGTCCCTTTCTCCTTACCTCAGGGTTAAGCAGGTATTTCAGGGTTCTAAGGTTCCGGCGTATGGGCCCTCCTACCATCTGGGTCGGCTCATACAGATAGGAGACTAGGGCCAGATTTAGGGATGTTTTAGGAGGTGACCTGCTCCCTTATCCCAGGTTACAGGCTTAGTTGCTACCTTATATCTCTGGCATTGTACGGTGGGGGGTTTTCCCCACTCCCCACCATCACACAGTGCAGGACAGGACAGCTCAGCAGTGAAGAGAAGTCCTGGGAAGAAGCTGTGGTGAGGTCTGCTACATTAGGAGAGGTAAGTGAAGGGGTAGATTACTTAGTGTGAGAGGCAGAGCAATGTTGGGAGTTGTAGTTATTTAACTGGGACTGTATGTTAGGGCTGAAGTTATTTATGTGGGACAGTGGGGTGGAGTGATGTTATTTACATGGGACTGAATATTTAGGGGTGATGTTATTTACATGGGACTGTATGTTGAAAGTGGCTGGGGAGGGGGTGATGTTATCTACGTGGGACTGTATTTTGGAGGGGGCTGTAGATAGAGAGGGATGTTATTTACATGGGATTGTATATTAGAGGGGGCTGGAGAGATGGTGTGATGGTATTTACATGGCAATCTATGGCGGAGAAGGGAAATAATGTTACTTACATGGGACTGTATGGTGGAGGGGCTGAGGAATTATAATTTCTGAGGACAGTAAATGGAGGGATATAACCGCAAGGCGAGCATTATAGCAGTAGGGGGCAATATAAATACTGGGGGCACTGTGTGTGCATTATAACAGTAGGGGGTACTCGAGAAAATTGGAGATGTAAAGTAAACTACAAGGTACACCAGCCAGAGAGGCGAAAGCCAGAGCAGGTTTACCATGTGAATTTACTCAAACCATGGAAAGATAGGGAAACCTGTACAGAAGACAGCCCATGGCCGGGTTTTCTAGGAGAAGAGGTACCGACCCCTCTGTCTGATGCAAGAGAGGCGGCTGCCACAGTAAAAATTGCTGACAGCCTAATCTCTAACCAGACTCAGAAGGCCAGGGAGTTCGCTAGTTGGAACACAGATGTGTTCTCAGACCTCCCTGGACACACTTCCATAATCCAGCATGACATTGTCGCTGAGCCTTTATGCAAAAGTCCGGTTAAAACCATACCGAGTACCCGAAGTTCGGCGACAAGCCATCTCAGAGGAGGTGCAGCTAATGTTGCAGCTAGACGTCACTGAGGAGTCAAAAAGTATTGGGTATTGATACCCAAGCCGGACGGGACGTTGCGGTTTTGTAACGACTTTTGTGAACGTAACAATATTTATAAGTTCGACGCGTATCCCATGCCACGGGTGGATGAGCTTGTCGAGAAGTTAGGACAAGCGCGGTACTTTTCTGTTTTGGAGCTCAAGAAAGGGTACTGGCACGTGCCCTTAACGGAGGCTGCCAAAGAGAAAACTGTCTTCATCACACTTGAGGGGCTGTATCACTATAAGGTGTTACCCTTTGGTCTGCATGGCGCCCCTGCCACTTTTCAGCGACTTATGGACATTGTGCTTAGTCCACATCGTTGGTACGCTTCGGCTTATCTGGATGATATTGTCATCCACAGTTCCGACTGGGAAAGTCACCTACCCAAAGTGCAGGCTGTAGTGGACTCCCTTTGGAAGGCGGGACTAACTGCTAACACGAAAAAATGTGCAATAGGGTTAGAAGAGGCTAAGTACCTGGGGTATGTCATTGGGCGTGGAGTCATCAAACCTCAAGTAAACATAATAGAGGCAATACGGAATTGGCCCCGACCTGTCACCACTAGGCAAGTAAAGTCATTCCTGGGAATAGTGGGCTATTACATGAGGTTTGTTCCCCACTGTTGCTACGGTGGCCGCGCTATTGACAGGACTCTTGAAGGGACACAAATCAGGGATGGTTTGCTGGGATGATCGGGCGGAAGAGGCTTTTTCTGTGTTGAAGTTGGTCCTGTGTGGGTCACCGGTTTTGGTGACGCCCGACTTCAATAAGGAGTTCGTAATATCAACCGATGCCTCTGAAGTAGGCCTCGGTGCTGTACTTTCTCAGAAAGTCAACGGGGAGGAGCATCTTGTTGTCTTCCTCAGCAGTAAGCTCACCCCAGCCAAGACCAGGCATAGTATAGTGGAGAGAGAGTGCCTGGCCATCAAGTGGGCACTCGAGTCTCGCCGCTATTATTTGTTGGGGAGAAAGTTCTGCCTGGTGACTGACCACTCCCCTCTCAAATGGATGAGCCAGGCCAAGGACAGAAATGTGAACACAGGGCAGGCTGGTTACAAGGAAACGCGGATGCTCTGTCCCGGGTACACTGTTTGGCGTGTGTTCACCCCCTTAGGGTTGAACAAAGGTGGGGGGATATGTGACACAGCGAGGGGTTTTGTCTGGGAAGGCAGGTATTTTCCTCCCAACATGTGCAGCTGAGCTGGTTTTCAGCCAGGTAAGGTCAAATACCGGACCGGAGTTTAAGTGCCAGTCCGGGTTTTGGCAGCACCTGGCTGTCCTTTAATAGGCAGCTGGGCTCAGCAGCTGAGTCTCTGTTTTTGGGATCTGAGGCTTTGTGCCGTGCTGGAGGGCTGAGAGCCGCACGCTGGGGAAACAGGCCCCCTAAAGCCTGCTGTGGACCGCTGGAGATAGAACTGCCAACAAGGTGATTTTTTGTTCTGTGGACTTTCCATTGTGTGAACTAACACCAAGACTGCAGTGTCGTTTTGTTTTTGCCTTATGTGTAAATAAACACTGAAGTTTTGCTTTACAAACAGTTTTTTGCCTCTGTACTGCGTTCGCTTACCCTGCCTACCAGAGCGAATCCCCACAATATATATATGTGTGTGTGTATATATTTATATTATTATTTATTATTAAAGCGCCATTCATTCCATAGCGCTGTACATATGAGAAGAGGTATACATACAGACAATTGCACTAATCATAAACAAGACGGGTTGCAAACTGGTACAGAAGGAGAGAGGGCCCTGCCCGTGAGGGCTTACAATCTACATGGTATGGGAGAAGGACACAGTAGGTGAGGGTGAAGTTGGTCGTGGCGGTATAGAGGCAGCAGGGTCATTGGTTATAGGCTTGTCTGAAGAGGTGGGTTTTTAGGTTTCTTTTGAAGGATTCCACTGTAGGTGAGAGTCTGATATGTTGGGGTAGCGAGTTCCAGAGTATGGGGGATGCACGGGAGAAATCTTGGAGTCGATTGTGGGAAGAGGCAATAAGCGGAGAGGAGAGAAGGAGGTCTTGTGAGGATCCGAGAGTGCGTGTGGGGGTGTATCGGGAAAGTAACTCAGAGATGTAGAGAGGGGACAGGTTATGGGCGGCCTTGTATGTATTTGTTAGTACTTTAAAGTGTATATGTGTATATGCCTCTGAATAGCCAGTGGGGGTATATAATAATGTGCACCCAGGTTCTTGGGTGTATATATATATATAGATACAGTATGTATACATGCATGTTATATTATATACATGTCTATATATACTACTATGTCCTATATATATATATATATATATATATATATATATATATATATATACATATACATATACATATATGACCCGGTAATATTGTGTATATATTTTTATATATATATATGTATATATATATGCCGCCCGTAATAACCCCTAGTCACGGGTGCTGAATTCTTCCCATCCAGATGCTGAATCCTCCTGCAGGCGCAGAGATGTGGCGCCCAGATAAATGAACAAATGTGTCCAGTTACGGGCATATCAAAAGACAGAGGATCAAAGAGATGTCTGGAGTTTAGTGTTGGGCAAGCATGCTCGGCCGAACACTAGTTTGGCTTGAGCATCGCGATGCTCGGCACATCGCAGTGTTCAGCCGAATACCCCGTGTGCTCAAGTGTGATGCTCGAGTCTCCTACCCACACGTTTGTTGGCTGCTACACAGCAAATAAACGTGCAGGTAAGTACTGCCATTCACTGTAATGCCGTAGCCAAGTTGGCTGCTGGCATTACAGTGATTGGCTGGCCGGAACGCGTAATCGGGTGCTATATAGCACCCGATGACACTCGTTCGGCTCAGTATTAGTCAGGGAGAGCTGGAGAGCAGAAGGGAGAGATAGTGTAGGGATTGAAATAGCAATATTTTAGTTTTTATACTTGTTATAGACCCAAAAGTCCTTTTAAGGACTATTGTGTGTGGCAGTAATATATATTTTTAGCGCAACCTGCGCTAAATAGCTTGCAATTGTTTGGCCGCTGCAGACAGCGACATTATCTGCGCTACATCTCCTGTGTAACGTGTGCGCAGCCTAAAAATATCTGTGACATCCATTGTACTTTTTCTGTAGACGGTGTCCGCTGCAGACAGTTACATTACCTGCGCTACATCTCCTGTATAACGTTTGCGTATCCGAAATATCAGTGACATTCAGTCAAATTTTTTTGCTGCTGGTGGCAGCGACATTACCTGCGCTACATCTCCTGTATAACGCTTGCCCATCCTAAATATCAGTGACATTAATTCAGTGTAATTTTTTATTAGGCGGTGGTGACAGCGACATTACTTGCGTTATACCTACTTTTTAACGTGTGCGCATCCTAAAAATATCTGTGACATTCTGTGTACTTTATTTGCGCAAAAACTTACAAAGCCTGTGCTACTGTACGTGAGACATACTTGCAAGCATATACACCATTTAGTATGTGCAAGGCGAACAGTAAGGGACGGGAAAGTGGCCGTGCTGCTGATGGTGCATGCAGAGGCCGTGGCCCTGGGTGCAGTGAAATTGTGCCTGCTGCCAGAGCACAAGAAACACACTCATCCACGATAGCTAGCTTCATGTCCTACTTTGCAGGGCGGCACAGGACACCACTCTCAAAGTCAGACCAGTGTGACCAGGTGGTTGGTTGGATTGCAGCAGATAATTCCAGTCAGTTAAGCACCACCCTGTCTTCCACAAAGTCCAGTCTCAGTAGCCAAGAGTCTGGTCAACAGAATCCTCACCCTGATACCCTTTCCACCCACCATGGAGAGTCTTGGCAAACAAGTGATCCCACACTCGGATATTCCGAGGAGCTGTTTTCATTGCCATTCCTTAATTTGGGCCTCTCGCCAAGCCCGCTTGAATAGGGACATGAGGAGATCTTGTGCCCTGATTCCCAAACAATTAAGGTGGACGCTTTGCATGTGGAAGAGGTGGAAATGTACACAGGGTGATAGCCAGACCACCCTCAGTTCGTCTTCTCAGCACAAATTGGATAATGAAGAGGAGGAGGAGCAGGAGACGGTTGCCTCCACTACAGAGGGTAGTACCCATGGAAGTTGTATTCCATCTGTTCAGCGTGGATGGGTAGAAGAGGAGGAAGAGGATGAGGAGATTGAAAGTCATCCTCCTGATGAGCACAGCGAAGTCTTGTCTGTTGGGACTCTGGCACACATGGCTAAATTTATGTTAGGCTGCCTTTCCCGTGACGCTTGCGTTGTATTAATTTTGGCCAACACCTATTACTGGTTGTTCACCCTTCTCGACCCCCGCTACAAAGAGAACTTTTCATCTCTCATTGCTGTGATGGAGAGGACAAGCAAAATGGTGCAATACCAGAAGGTCCTTATGGGAAAATTGCTCCAAAAATTTCCAGCTGACAACGCTGGCTGCAGAGTACGTAGTTCCTTGGCCAACCGAGGAGGAGAGACGAGAGGAACACACAGCAGTACCAACAGAGGCAGGGCAACACTCTCCAAGGCCTGTTTTATGACACTCCGTCAGCACCCTCAACCTGATGTGCGGCCTAGTGTCACAATGAGGGAAAAATTTGGCGAAGGAGTACAAAGCAGACCTTGTCAGCGTCCTCAGTGATCCCTGTGTGCCTTACAACTATTGGGTGTCCAAGCTGTGGACATGGCACGAACTGGCGCTCTACGCCTTGGAGGTGCTGGACTGCCCTGCCGCCAGCGTTTTGTCAGAGCGGGTATTTATAGCTGTTGGGGGCATAATAACTTATAAGCTCATCCGCCTGTCAACTGAAAATGCTGACAGGTTGACTCTTATAAAAATGAACAAAGCCTGGATTGCGTAAAAAATGAGTGTAAAAAATGAGTATAAAAAATGAACAGGCGGCTCACCTCCAATCCTAATGGAGTCAGGTGCTTACGTATATGTTTACCCCTATAAGCAAGTGCAAGATATATATATGTATAAACGGGCACTCAAGCCATAGGGAGTTGCATCAAATTTGTCAATTTAATAAACATATCACCATAAAACCTATATAACATTAAAACAAAACAAAACAAAGGTCATGTACCCAGACATCATACATTGTACATACTTTTCCCCACGTGACCTTCAAAGAAAGCCAGGGAGTCAAATACAGCATCACAGGGAACATGAGTACAGTACTTACAAATCTGACTGCATTTTCTATTTTAACTGAAAGTAAGTGAAAACAAAAGTAGAAAAGAAAAGAAGAAAAAGGGAAAGAAATGGGAGGGAGAGAGACATGGGGGGGGGGGGGGGGGGAAGGCAGAACTATACTGCCAGGGGTCCCAAAGTATTACCCAGAGATGCTTTAAGATACCACGAGGTATACTGAAAGGGTTTGACCAATTCCCCAATCTCTGTTGGGCTAAGGTGCGCCGCAATAAAAGTGCGCCATTTATTGAAGAATTTGGAAGCCGAACCTTCTTTGTGCCTAGACGCTTCAATCCTCTCGAATCCCAATAGAACTTTCAATTCAGAGATCACCGCTGGAATGTCTGGCATGGCATCTGTGAGCCATCTTTGGAGTAAGACTCTTTTGGCTACCAATAAAACAGAGTGTAATATGATCGGTATCTGACGTATATAATGGAAAATCAGGGTCTGGGATTCCGCAGGTAATTCCACCAACCAGGTAGTCTTGATATACTCAATCACCGCGGCCCAAAATTTTACTACCTCAGTACAGGTCCATATGCCATGCCATAAATCCGTAGCTGCCAATTTGCAATTTGGACAATGTGTGATACGGTCCGGAAACTGAGGCGAGACTGGAAAGTTAAAACCATAGATTGCCCGATGCATCATTCTAAAAAACGTTTCACGCCAAGTCTCCCCTATCACGCACTGGCGTACCTTACTCCAACCTTCCAGGATCTTCAAACCAATCTCATCATCCAAGGTGACATGCTCCCACTTCCTAAAAAGAGTGGACACTTTGGCTTTCGTGAAGTAGCTTGAAAGAGCCCTATACAACCTAGAGAGAGAAACTGTTTGGGGGGAGAAACTAAGGATCTCATCAAAGGAATTGAAGGGAGGGAGGTCGCCTCCCTTGACAGATCACGCAGTCTACATGAGCAGAAACCCAAAATCTGCATTATTTGCAGGAAATGGGAATCCGGTAGGGTGAATCTCTCCTTCAATTCTTTTGGAGTCAGCCAGCGTTTTTCCCCCGGGTGCATCAGATGCTCCGCCCTGGTCAAGCCTCTAGATACCCACAGCTCCGGGGGTCTCAAACTAGTTCCTGACGGAGATTCCGGATGGCCCCATAGCCGCATCCATTTCGAGATTGCATCAGGCAAATCCATTGCCTTCCTAATCGCCTTCCAGGCTGCCATCGTATCTCTCAATAAAAGCGAGGATTTAATATCCCCAGGTAACACGGCCAGGTTAGAGTGAAGACACGAAACCAAGTTCCAAGGAGCTACCAGGTTTTGTTCTAGTTCCCTATTAGAGAAAAGATCGGTATTGTGTACCCAATCGGATATGTGGCGCATAAGACATGCTAAATTGTAACCCCGCACATTTGGGAATTTCACCCCTCCTTCTGGTTTCCACAACATAAGCTTTGAAAGAGAGATATGAGGGCGCCTGCCCGACCACAGAAACGTGGTAAACGCTTTAGTTAGGGCAGTGACATCAGTATGTTTCAGTAGGATCGGAAGCGTTTGGAGGGGGTAGAGCAACTTAGAAAAACTCATCATTTTAATGAGCTGGCACCTTCCTAATAGAGATAAGGGGAGGGAATGCCATTTCTGTAGTTCTGATATTATTTTCGCAATGAGGGGAGGGTAATTTAGCGAGTACAGCGACCCCGGGAGCTTCCCTATTTTAATCCCTAAGTAAGTGACATATTTCTTAACCACAGACAGAGAAAAACCTACGTCCAGCCAAAACTGCGGTGGGTTAGTGGCATGTAACTCCAGAATCTCACTTTTGGACGAGTTTATTTTATAACCCGAGAAAGACCCCAAAAAACTCTGGAACTCCATTAAGGGGCCTAAGTGTCGCTGAGGGGTTCCCATGAAAATCAGAAGATCATCAGCATATAGGGCTAGTTTGACCTCTTTCTTACCAATAGTGATACCTGAGTATAAGGCCTCATGCACACGACAGTATTGCTTTTTCAGTGTTTTGCGGTCCGTTTTTTACGGATCCGTTGTTCCGTTTTTTGTTTCCGTTGTGTTTCCGTTTCCGTTCCGTTTTTCCATTCCGTTTTTCCGTATGCCATATACAGTATACAGTAATTACATAGAAAAATTTGGGCTGAGCATAACATTTTCAATAGATGGTTCAGCAAAAACGGAATAGATACGGAGGACATACGGATGCATTTCCGTATGTGTTCCGTTTTTTTTGCGGACCCATTGACTTGAATGGAGCCAAGCACCGTGATTTGCGGACAAGAATAGGACATGTTCTATCTTTTCACAGCACGGAAATACTGAAATACTGCAACGGAATGCACACTGAGACACTTCAGTATTTTTTGCTGAACCATTGAAATGAATGGTTCAGTATATGTTCCGCATACTGAGCTAAAAAAACGTCCAGTATACTGAACGCAAAATACTGTCGTGTGCATGAGCCCTAAGTCAGAGTCCTCTAAAAATCTAGCTAGAGGCTTGATAGCTAGGTCAAAGAGGAGGGGGGAAAGCGGACAACCCTGTCTAGTCCCTCTCTGAAGAGGAAAGACCTGAGACAAGAAACCACCCGTATGAATGCGCGCCGCTGGGCTGGAATAGAGACCCTTCAGAAAAGTACGAATATCTCCAAAAATCCTGAATTTATCGAGCACCACCCCCAGCCAGTCCCACCGCAATGAATCAAAAGCTTTTTCCGCATCCAAAGCCAGCAAAATAGGGGTCGAGGCTGGCTGAGGGCGGCGCCGCACCCAATCCAAAGTCGCCAATACCTTCCTGATATTGGCCACCCCCGACCTCCCTTTAATGAAACCAACTTGGGAGGGACCTACCAGGGCGGGCATTAGTAGGCTCAGTCTGTCGGCCAAAATTTTAGTCAAGATCTTTAGATCCTGGTTAATGAGTGAGATCAGGCGGTACGAGCCTGGATCTAGTGGGTCCTTATTAGGTTTAAGTATCAATTTAATGTGGGCAACATTCACATGGGCAGGAAAGCTACCTGTGTGTAGTAAGTGATTGAAATATTCCGTTAACGTGGGGGCAAGATTGTCTTGTAGCACTTTTTAAAATTCCCCTGAGAATCCATCAGGGCCTGGCGCCTTTCCATTATGCAAGGAGCGTATTATATGGAGTACTTCCTCAGCAGTTATTTCCGCATTTAAAGATCGCAGTTGTTCCTCAGTCAGGGACGGCAGTTTGACACCAGATAAAAAACGCACGCCCTTCTCAGGGTCCTCTGGAGTATCCCTGTAGAGACCCTCATAGCATGTCCCCAGCAGATCATTCATCAATTTAGGATTAGCTTGGACCACTCCCCCCTCCCCTTTCAGAGCTGTTATGACTGTAGGAGCTCTCCTACCCCGTGCTAGGTTAGCCAACATTTTGCCTGACTTATTGCCAAATCTGAACAGATCCGTCTGGAATTCCGAGCTATACATTTCCTCCCTTTTATCTACCCATACTTCAAAGGTGTTCCTAGCTGCAATCCAAGCCTCCTTGTGCTGAGCGGTAGCCACCCTGAGGAATTGAGTGTATGCCTGCCTGAGGGCCGAGCTAGCCTCCTGATATTGTTTTGCAACCACCTTGTGCAAATTACTGACGTAACTGAGAATTCGACCCCTCAGGACCGCTTTAGCAGTCTCCCAATGGTTCGAAACATATGATGCACCCCGGGGATTGTCACCCTGAAACTCCCACCACTAACCTTGTAGCGTATCTTTAAAGTTGTCATCTTTGGCCAGGAAAGAAGGAAAGCGCCACAGAAAATCAGTTCCTCTAGGGTAAGTATCCTGCAGGGAAATGGAGATAGGTGAGTGGTCAGAGATAAGCAATCATGAATTTCAGCGGAGACCACCCTAGATGACATATGCAAGGGAAGGAAAAGGTAGTCAATACGAGACCATACATTGTGTGCATGTGAAAAATGTGTGTATTCCCTGTCATCAGGATGTAGAGAGCGCCAGGTATCATATAATCCTGTAGAGGCTAGAAGGGGAGGTATAACCTTGTCAGAGAGTCTTTGTGCTCTGCCCGTCCCCTCATCCCTTTTCCAGTCTTCCAAAACAGATGCGACTGAGTTAAAATCACCACCCACAATCCTATTGTGAGCTTCATCTGTATGCAGTCTGTTCTCCAGAAGAGCGTAAAAGGGGGCGTTATTGTCATTTGGGGCATACACATTATGGATACTATAAGATATCCCTCCAATCTCTACTAAAAGCCTGTGCCACCTGCCCTCACTGTCATGAGGATCTGATAGCATTTTCCCTGAGAAATTTCTATGCAGTAATGTGAGTACTCCAGCTTTGCGTTCTCTGGCCGAGGATCCGTACACAGAACCTACCCAGAATTTTTTCAGACGAAAGAAATCTTTATCTTCCAGGTGCGTCTCTTGCAGGAGAACCACGTCAGGCTGAAGACTCTTCAGGTGGCGCAAAATTTTGGACCGCTTCTGTGGGGAGCGTAAACCCTTGACATTCCATGAGATGATTTTCATTTCAGCTCTGGTGTGCACGGATCCCCGGACAGAGAAAGCCAAGGGAGAAGGGAGGAGGGAACGAAAGATGAGGGAGGGAAAGAGAACAACAAAGCAAAAGACAAAACCAATATAAATACAACCAAATAACACTGCCTAGGTGTGTGGCAGCAAATAATAACCTGCTAGGCAGGATACGACTAGATGGTATCAGTCGTCACTGAATCTAGTTAT
Organism: Bufo gargarizans; assembly: GCF_014858855.1. NCBI lineage: Eukaryota > Metazoa > Chordata > Amphibia > Anura > Bufonidae > Bufo > Bufo gargarizans. The sequence goes on from NC_058081.1 coordinate 642,576,543, forward strand.
GGAGTTTCCTTTTTTCCACCATGGCAGAGCTCTTGCATACCTAGCCTAAACAATAGCAATCTGTACGACTGAACAATAGAAGGCCCTAACATGGCGCATGGAGCAGAAAACACATATCCCTGAATTGGAAAAAATGAGCAGCACTAACAGATACTACCCCTCAGGAATGAGTCCCGATCAAAATTTGAATTGAGGAGTATCAACGTCCTCTCCTGGAGGGCCTATCTAGGCCATTGCGCGAACAGTCATTCCCTCGGCAAACAGCAGGTTCCAATGAGTCCTTCAGAGTGGGCCGCTGAGGGGATAAGGGAACATCCAGCGGCTCTGAATGCACAATTTCATCCAAGGCCTCCTCTGCCTCAGAAGGGGATCTAAAGGTAATAGTTCCGCCAACGCGCTCTGTGGATCTTTAGAATCGCCGAAAAAGAAGTTGAAACCTGATGTCCCTTTGGTAAAGTGCAGTGCAGACTGGGCTGAAAGCCTTGCGTTTTTTCGCCACCTCAGCCGAGAAATCCTCAATTAATAAGATTTTGTGACCTCTGATGGTTATCTGGTGCCTTCTCCTACGAAAACTGCGAAGTAGGGCCACCTTATCATTAAAGTCCAGCAATTTAAAAATAACTTGGCGAGGCCGTCCATCCCCAACACGGGGAGATTCCGTATTAGAGAGCTTAGTAGCGCCCCAATCCGGGCCAATCCTGTGGGCCCGCTCCACCCGACAGAAAAAGTTTAAGCCCAGGGCCTCCGGCAAGTCCTTTTCACATATATCCAAAAGGTCCGGTTGTGTTATGGACTCAGGCAGACCCACCAACCTCAGATTGTTGCGGCGGGACCTGTTTTCAAGGTCATCAACTTTAAATCGCAGGTAATCCAGGGACTGCTGTTGGGATTTTAAAACAGATCCAGTGTCCCCTGCTTGCTGCTGCAAGGAACGCAGCTCTTTCTCTAGGGCCCCCACTTGCATGCTGGTCTGATTGACTTCTTCCCTCAGGGAGTTAAAAGAGGCCAGTATTGTCGTTTCCAGGGTTTTCTGGATATCCGGCATTATCCGCATTGCCACTTCAATGGCTAGCTGCTTATAGTCCAAAGGGACCGAGCCACCCAGGGGGGACCCCTCACCCTGAGTACTCTGTAAGCCCTCTTCCCGAAATATTAGTGGCTGAGAGTCCGCCATTTTTGCCGCGCTCTGTGAGGCTGCTAGCTGCGCACCTGTAACCTTCTGCCCGCTCCGGAGGAGATATATTTCCATCAGCTCCTCGATCCAGGAAAGCGGTGCCAGTCGGACGTCTCCTAGGGCTGAAAATCAGTTCCCTGCGCTGCAAAATGAATGCGTTGTTCGGCGGTATGCAGGAGCTCCGTGCACTGCGTCCTCACATGGCGGCGCCGAAACCGGAAGTCATATAAATATGTTTTAATGTTATAGGTTTTATGGTGATATGTTTATTAAATTTACAAATTTGATGCAACTCCCTATGGCCTGAGTGCCCGTTTATACATATATAAAACCTGGATTACCCCTGACTTCTCTACTCCACCAGAGGAAAGCGGCTGAACATAAAGGCACTCTAAATGTGGCTTTTATGGTGTATTGAATACAATGCATTCCCATGCAGCCCTTCCACCACTAAAAAGGGTACAGTCAGATCCATAAATATTGGGACATCAACACAATTCTAAAAATGTTGGCTCTATACACCAGGACAATGGATTTGAAATGAAACGAACAAGCTGTGCTTTAACTGCAGACTGTCAGCTTTAATTTGAGGGTATTTACATCCAAATCAGGTGAACGGTGTAGGAATTACAACAGTTTGCATATGTGCCTCCCACTTGTTAAGGGACCAAAAGTAATGGGACAATTGGCTTCTCAGCCGTCCCATGGCCAGGTGTGTGTTATTCCCTCATTATCCCAATTACAATGAGCAGATAAAAGGTCCAGAGTTCATTTCAAGTGTGCTATTTGTATTTGGAATCTGTTGCTGTCAACTCTCAAGATGAGATCCAAAGAGCTGTCACTATCAGTGAAGCAAGCTATCATTAGGCTGAAAAAAACTAAACAATTTCTGACCTTTTACTATGAACCAGACACCCTCCCCTCTTCAGAGCAGGGGGTGCCTGGTTTAATACTTGGGTTCTCCCATTGACTTCCATTATGCTCGGGTGCTCGGTAGAGCACCCATGCACTTTGGTGCTCGACCAACACTACTGGAGATGTTTGGCATAACAAGGACAGGGGAACAAAAGGCTCCCATGCCCTTCTATTCCACGCACCTCTGGCACTGTAATTACAGCGCCAGAGATACGTGGTCACTTCAAAGGCAGGAGGATTCAAAGCGATCCTCTACCTGGAAGTGCCGGGATGAGCGGGCTGGTGCTGTGAGGTCATATCACAGCGCCAGCTCACGTGCACATGCCTGCAGGCGTGCTCGCACTACTGCAGCGCGGGCTGCTCGGGAGCAAGCGCCGCCGGATTTAAATAGTCCAGAGGTGGAGCCAGGGGCGTAACTAAAGGCTCATGGGCAGTGCTTTGTGTGTCTTCTTATGCAGCACAAGGGTCTTTGGGCCCCCTCAGGCTCCTGGGCCCGGTAGCGACTGCTACCTCTGCACCCCCTATAGCTACGCCCCTGGGTGGAGCGCTCACCACTTGAGCCCAGCAGCCCAACTGAGAAGCAAGAATCATCCCCTGGAAAACAAGCATAAGCGGAATTATCCCCTGGAGAACAAGCCCAAGCCCAAGGAACGAGCATTAACCCCTGAAGACAAGCATTAATCCCTGGATGGCTGAGTAACCCTTTCCATACCCCCCTTGACCAACGAGCATTAACCCCTGCATTCCCTGAAATCTTATCCCTAATCCCTCAATTATAAAAGACCTTAATATGTATAGTTTGGAAGAAAGAAGAGACCGAGGGGATATGATAGAAACTTTTAAATACATAAAGGGAATCAACTCGGTAAAGGAGGAGAGCATATTTAAAAGAAGAAAAACTACCACAAGAGGACACAGTTTTAAATTAGAGGGGCAAAGGTTTAAAAGTAATATAAGGAAGTATTACTTTACTGAGAGGGTAGTGGATGCATGGAATAGCCTTCCTGCAGAAGTGGTAGCTGCAAATACAGTGAAGGAGTTTAAGCATGCATGGGATAGGCATAAGGCCATCCTTCATATAAGATAGGGCCGGGGCTATTCATAGGATTCAGATATATTGGGCAGACTAGATGGGCCAAATGGTTCTTATCTGCCGACACATTCTAATTATTAACCCCTGTAGTGCCTACAGAATTATTTTGTGAACTGGGTATATTAAAACATAGCTTTTACTATATAATTTAAAATGTAATAGGTACCACTGGGTGAGAGACAACAAAAAAAAATTCAACTCCACTATTTCAAAATCACAGTAAGTGAAAAAATGGGTGGATCTTACCACGTCTTGTGGGTTCCAAAGCCTGTGGAGGGAGGTCCTAGTAGTGGGTTTTAACCGGAACCAAAGTGACCAAGGTGCCTGTGTCTGGTGGCAGTATTAACACTCCTAGTATACCCTATTATGGTCTTTCCTACCTATAGGAGGGCTAGGGGCTGTTCTGATCACCTGCCTAACAGACACAGAGCACCCGCCCCGACAGGGGCGACCCCATACGGAACCTTTCCCTCAGTATGGGCCTAGTACTACACTTAACCCTAATTACAAAGCCCTACATGCCATGTTTCAGTCTTGCTTGTCAGACATCATCAGGGGACTTCACAAGAGTATTCAGGATAACTAGAAACAAAGTTACAAACATACACTAAGTATAGGTCACATATAAACGACTGAGTGCCAGATGTTAATCAGCTAAATAGAAACTCAGATTGATTACTTACTGAAAGATGAAGATCGTTTAGCCTCGTACTTTCACTATGGATAGTGGGTGAGTCTTATCCATGCCATATCATGGGAAGTGTCCCATGTCAGCTTGTGTCTCACCTCAAACAGTGGTGATTTGAGTGAGCAACTAGTGATTGTTGCCCTCCTCCTTATATTACCCCACTGCCCAGTGGGTGTACGCCCCCCTGATTACCTGCCTCACCTGTCCGCAACGGCCAGAGCGCCTGTCGATGCCTGTGGAACGCACGCCACTCGCATGCGTTCCACCAGACCGGAAGCTAGGATCACATGGTGCGGGCTAACCCGAAGTGAGGTACGGACCTGCGTCTGAGCGTCACCAGTTGCATGGCAACATACAAGCTCACATACGCTCGGCCCGGTAGTGCTGCAAATAATAACTTGCCTGCTGTTTTATAAGTGCTGAATCGCATATTGGATTTTATTTGGCAGGATCTCCGAACACATACAAAGACACCTGACATAGTGGCAACCAGCATAGCCAAGGGGATATTGCAATAGTACTTCTCTTAGCTATTCATAGCTGAACAATGTCAATACTTACTATTATTTGTTATGTGTCTGAACCATCCATCATGCTTCATATGCTCGTATCGATAGGTGGGCATGCCCGGATTCCAGGGAAGGAAAAATCCAGACAGATAGACCAAATACACAGATTCCTACTCACATGAGTGGTGATATAATGCTACACCACCGTACACTTTGCTATAGACAATGGGGCGTTGACAGGGAGATGTCAATCAGGTAATCAGGGGGGCGTACACCCACTGGGCAGTGGGGTAATATAAGGAGGAGGGCAACAATCACTAGTTGCTCACTCAAATCACCACTGTTTGAGGTGAGACACAAGCTGACATGGGACACTTCCCATGATATGGCATGGATAAGACTCACCCACTATCCATAGTGAAAGTACGAGGCTAAACGATCTTCATCTTTCAGTAAGTAATCAATCTGAGTTTCTATTTAGCTGATTAACATCTGGCACTCAGTAGTTTATATGTGACCTATACTTAGTGTATGTTTGTAACTTTGTTTCTAGTTATCCTAAATACTCTTGTGAAGTCCCCTGATGATGTCTGACAAGCAAGACTGAAACATGGCATGTAGGGCTTTGTAATTAGGGTTAAGTGTAGTACTAGGCCCATACTGAGGGAAAGGTTCCGTATGGGGTCACCCCTGTCGGGGCGGGTGCTCTGTGTCTGTTAGGCAGGTGATCAGGACAGCCCCTAGCCCTCTTATAGGTAGGAAAGACCATAATAGGGTATACTAGGAGTGTTAATACTGCCACCAGACACAGGCACCTTGGTCACTTTGGTTCCGGTTAAAACCCACTACTAGGACCTCCCTCCACAGGCTTTGGAACCCACAAGACGTTGTAAGATCCACCCATTTTTTCACTTACTGTGATTTTGAAATAGTGGAGTTGAATGTTTTTTGTTGTCTCTCACCCAGTGGTACCTATTACATTTTAAATTATATAGTAAAAGCTATGTTTTAATATACCCAGTTCACAAAATAATTCTGCTTTAATTTGGGTGTGACTATATACTACTACACACTCATCATAGTGTGGCGGTATAACCAATACTTTTGCCTGTAGTGCCTACACCTAATCCCTGCAATATATAATTTACCCCTACCTTGCCATATCCCAGAACGGAATAGCTGGCCCTTCATAGAACAGTACTATCCTTGTCCATAATGCGGACAATAATAGGACATGTTCTACTTTTTTGCGGAAATACATACGAAAACGGAATGCACATGGAGTAACTTCTGTTTTTTTTTTTTTGCTGACCCATGGAACTGAATGGTTCCGCATACAGTCAGCAAAAAAAAAACAACAGAACGGACATGGAAAGAAAATACGTTAGTGTGCATGAGCCCTAATTAGGTTTATTGTTGTGTTGTTAGTGTATTGCCATGTGCGTCTATGTATATATATTTATATAACCATTGATATATATATATATATAGCATAAATAATTGACTGTAGAAGTGTTATTGCTTTAATAAATATTGTATTATTAAAATACGGTATATAGTCTTTTGTTGTCGCTGTAATACAGCGCACGCAGCTCAGGAGACAGAGCAACAGGCAGAATAAAGAATAAATAGGAGGAATTGACAAAAGATGATTTACACTTATTTGTTAAAGGAAACCTGTCACCAGGATTTTGCGCATAGAGCTGGGGACATGGGCTGCTAGACGGCCGCTAGCACATCCGCAGTACCCAAGTCCCATAGCTCTCTGCGCTTTTATTGTGTTAAAAAACAGTTTTGATTGATATGCAAATTACCTGATATGAGTCCTGTAGCCCAGCACCGCCCCGCGTCCTCCGAATCTCCTCCTTGCTGGCTGACGTCACAGAGCTGGAGCGCCGAAATCTCGCGATGCGCGAGCTAGCGCATGCGTAGTTCGTTCCCTGTGCTGATGCCAGTACAGGGAATGAACATGATGCCGACACTGCGCATGTGCTAGCTCGCGCATCACACGATTTCTGCGCTCCAGCTCTGTGACGTCAGCCAGCAAGGAGGAGATTCGGAGGACGCGGGGCGGTGCTGGGCTCCTTTCCGCTTGACTCATCTCTGGATACAGGACTCATATCAGGTAATTTGCATATCAATCAAAACTGTTTTTTAACACAATAAAAGCGCAGAGAGCTATGCGACCTGGGTACTGCGGATGTGCTAGCGGCCATCTAGCAGCCCATGTCCCCAGCTCTATGCGCAAAATCATGGTGACAGGTTTCCTTTAATATGATCTATTAATAATAATCCCAAATAATAATAATTAATATTTCCTTTAATAGGTAGCAAACATTTTTGCAACATTTAAAAAAAGTTGCAGTTGATTGATCATTCTGTCTTAATTCAGCTTGACAGACACACACAATTTCCCAACCAATTTTGCAAAAAGAAATGAGTTGAGTGGTGTAGAAATGCACAATCGCAAAAAGTTGTCAAGCCCTATTTTGGGACTTTTTGAAGTCAGCCTGGCCCACAGAGGAATGGGTGAGTCCCCCAGTAGGCCTCTGGCCCTTCACCAATTAAATAAATGGCACATGGCACAGTAGACTGACTGCACTACATATAATAGGCAGCTTAGACAATCTCAACCAGCCTATGGGGGAAATTTATCAAAACTGGTGTAAAGGAAAACTGGCTTAGGTGTCCCATGCCCATGCTATGGAGGAGATCTGAATGTAATAGCAGTGGTCTCCTCCGCTAGCGAGCAGACGATTGCCAGGAAGGAACGCTTCCCTCCTGACAATTGCCTGCCTGATCTGACTGTATAATACAGCCTTAACTTATTGGGGTAGATTTATCAAAACTGGTGTAAAGGAAAACTGACTTAGTTGCCCCGAGCAACCAATCAGATTCCACCTTTCATTTTTCAGAGCTCCATTGGAAAATGAAAGGAAGAATCTGATTGGTTTCTATGGGCAACTTAGCCAGTTTTCCTTTATACCAATTGTGATAACCCCTCAAATGATTTTCAGATTTGACTGGTGGGCCATAGACACCCAGTCCAACACTGGATGCTAGATTTTGAAGTGCTAGGCATGATAAATTCCATTCAATGTATTTAAGACACTTCCACAACAATTTTAAAATAGTCTAGAAAAAGGGACATGGAGTCATAAAAAGCATCAGATTAATAATGGCGTGCAACATTTTTGGCACAAAACACTGATATGACGTAAGCCAGCAATGAGGTGGCGTGAGGAAAAGTGTCTATAACGAGTTCCGCTAGTTCTATCACACAGGTAGCCAACATAATAAATTTGATCCGGTTTCTGACTGTGCAGTTCAGTTTTATCCTGTCTAACTTTGGGATGTCATCAATAAATCTGTCCCATTGTATTTCCCTTAAAATGAGCCACATTATATGTATGTAAATCTATGTTTAGGATGTGCATTCATCAATTATGTATGCAAATTACCACTCCCTATTTCATCACCCCTCTTAGTAATGCTTCATTCACACGTCAGTGTTTTGGTCAGTGATTTCCATCAGTGAGTCAAAACCTAAACACAGAACAGGTGCAGATCTTTCCCTTAGGCTTGGTTCACACCTGAGTGTATTCAGTGTGCGCTTTTTACAGGTGTTCTTATCGGGCATTTTTGAGGCGTATTTTGGGGCGTTCTTGTATTTTGGAAACGCGCGTAGTACGCGCGTTTTGTGATTGACCACAGAGGCATCCAATAAAAAACTGTCTACAATTGAGGTGTCCAATGAAATAGACTTCCTGCGGAGCTATTTCATGTGTGTTTTCAGTATAGAGTACAGTGTAGAACAGTCTGTAATAACTGTAAAGAATAAATCAAGGCAACTGGACGTACTGTAGATTTCTTGAAAACGTTTCACTCATTCTTCCAACGAGCTTTCTCAATTCTGAGTGATTGTACAAAAATTCTGGGAATAAATATGTAACTGAATCCACATCTGGTAATTATACCCAGCATTGGGTCAAAGGTGTATCCTAATTGGAGTCAGTAGGTGATAAAGACTTCCCAGAAAAAGGTGTCAAGACAGCATTGTATGTGGCAGACAATAGATGTCTAACCCCCCCCCCCACCTCTATTCAAGCTTGGCTTCTCCATTTTTTACGTAGATGGCCTCCTTCACGCCTTGTTTGTACCAATCGGCCTCCTTATCCAAAACACGTACTTGACTGTCTTCAAAGGTGTGACCTGTTCCTTTTAGATGTAAGTACACGGCTGAATCTTGACCAGAGGTTTTGGCTCTTCTTTATGCTGAGCCAAAATAGAGGTGGGGGGAGGGGTTAGACATCTATTGTCTGCCACATACAATGCTGTCTTGACACCTTTTTCTGGGAAGTCTTTATCACCTACTGACTCCAATTAGGATAATGGAATCAACACCTTTGACCCAATGCTGGGTATAATTACCAGATGTGGATTCAGTTACATATTTATTCCCAGAATTTTTGTACAATCACTCAGAATTGAGAAAGCTCGTTGGAAGAACGAGTGAAACGTTTTCAAGAAATCTACAGTACGTCCAGTTGCCTTGATTTATTCTTTACAGATATATACCATGACCTGGATAAATGAGAACCTTCACAGACAGTCTGTAATAACCATGGATCTCCGCAAAAGACGGCAAACAGCAGCAATAGTATCAGCAGCAGGGGTCGAGTGGAGGGGGAACGCGTGGGAACGGCGTTCCTGCACTTTTTTCATGGCAGGAACGCCGTTCCCTTTCAAGCCTCAAGCCAGGAGAACGCAGCTGAAATCAGGGGGTGAAGCGCACTGTGCAGGGCAGGCTAAGCGGCTTCACAGCTGTCTGTGCGGTGCAGCTGCTGTCTGTGACTCCTCTCATGGCGCCCCGCCCCCTACTGACATCATCTCCTTCACTTCTTCTGTCGGCCTAATACGCTGCGAGTATGTTCAGTCACTTCGCAGCTGACACATAGGAGATCATTTAGAATGTCTTTAAGAAAAGTTTGTCCCTGGGATTCGAACTCACGACCTCTACACATCAGAGGCAACGCATTTACCCTCACAGCCATGAATGCTGTCTAGGTAGTTGCTTAAAAAAAACTTCTACTTATACCTAGTGTACTGATACCTAGTGTACAACCATACACATGACAGCTCCCCACTGTGTATGGATGTAGCAGAGCTGGGTGTGTTGGGGCAGCTGTCATGTGTATGGTTGTACACTAGGTATCAGTACACTAGGTATAAGTAGAAGTCTTATTTATTTATTTTTTAAAGCAACTACCTAGACAGCTTTTATGGCTGTGGGGGTAAATGCCTTGCCTCTGATGTGTAGAGGTCATGAGTTTGAATCCCAGAACAAACTTTTCTAAAAGTGTTTTTTTTTTTTAAGACTCCTACTGATACCTAGTGTACTGATACCTAGTGTACAACCATACACATGACAGCTGCCCCAACACACCCAGCTCTGCTACATCCATACACAGTGGGCAAAGTTACCTACAGTAGAAGTCTTATATATATTTTTTTTAAGTTATTAGCTAGACAGCTTTCATAGCTGTGAGGGCATATGCCTTGCCTCTGATGTGTAGGGGTCATGAGTTCGAATCCCATGACAAACTTTTCTAAAAGTGTTTTTTTTTTTTTTTTTTAAATACCGGACTGTTACTTTACTGCCACGGGGGAGGCGGGCTATTGGCGCCATGATACTGGCACATGAAGGGGGTAGGAGAGAGGAACTTGATACTGGCACATTAGGGGACAGGGGGAGAGGATGGCACTATGATATTGTGTTTTGATCACAATGTGTACATTTGGCTCAGTCCGCAGCTACACAAATTACAGCGTGCTAGATTTTCTGTGCTTTTTTTTTTTTTTTGGAGGGGAGGGGGGGGGGGGGGGTTGCAGTGGATCTTGGGTGAGTTCCCACACTTTTTTTCCCAGGACTTGACCCCTGATCAGCAGTGCTTATTATGCGTTTGAGGAGAAGGAGACTGAACAGGCAACGGTTCTGGGTCCATCCAGTGATTGCGAACCGACACCAAAGAGGACAGTTCTAGGCGATGTACGAAAGCCTTCGTGCAAATGAGGAGAAATGTTTTTCCTACACACGGATGTCCATAAACAGGTTACTACATATACAAAACTTATTGTAGTGGTGTCCATAATGGCAGTTTTTTTTGTCAGTATAGTTAAACCTCACAATTTTTTTTTACAACAGCTTTGATGAGCTCCTGGGATTGATGTCCATCCATTTGCAACGGCAGGAGACATTCATGAGGGACAGCATAGCACCAGTGGAAAGACTGCTCATAACGTTGCGGTAAGTAGACAAATCACTGCACAAATAATACTGTGCTGCTGCAGGTTGTGACCTATGTGTGTTTGTGTAGGGGGTATGGCATGCGTGATTTAGCGCAGGGCAAGGAAGCGTATCGGAGCATTCCCCCACCTGAGCTGTAAATGCAGCTCCTCCAGAGTGACCATGGGCCTCTGGGCTGCTTCTCTAATTTGTGCTCTTCTTGGCTGGGCTGTCAGTTTAGATGGACTGCCATGTCTTGGTAGGTGTGCAGTTGTGCCTTCCATTTTCGGATGATGGATTGAACAGTGCTCCGTGAGATGTTCAGAGCTTGGGATATTTTTTTTTTTATAACCTAACCCTGCTTTACACTTCTCCACAACTTTATCCCTGACCTGTCCAGTGTTTTCCTTGATTTTCATGATGATGTTTGATCATGTTCTCTAAACAAACCTCTGAGGCCTTCACAGAACAGCTGTAGTTATACTGAGAATACATTCCACACAGGTGAACGCTATTTACTAATCAGGTGACTTCTGAAGGCAGTTTGTCACACTGGGTTTTATGTAGAGGTATCAGAGTACAGGGGGCCGAATACAAATGCACAACACACTTTCCAGCTTTTCTTTTATTAAAATTTTTGAAAACCATGTATCACTTTCTTTTCACTTTACACATACTTGAAGTGGTCTATCACATAAAATCCCAATAAAATACATGTAAGGCTACTTTCACACTAGCGTTTTTTGCGGATCCGTCATGGATCTGCAAAAACAAATCCGTTACAATAATACAACCGCATGCATCCGTCATGAACGGATCCGGTTGTATTATGTCTTCTATAGCCATGATTGTGTGCCAGATTGTGTCAGAGAAAACGGATCCGTCCCCATTGACTTACATTGTGTGCCAGGACAGATCCGTTTGGCTCTGCTTTTGGTAATATATGAAATGTGATTTTGCCTGTTTTTGTTGGTGTAGACATTTGCACCAACTTTATTATATATTTGCACCATTTTAAGAGTGGTTTGCACTATGCCTGCCAGTTTGCATTTACTAAGGGACGGACAGATCTTTTGTGGGTGGAGCTAAATTATTAGCCACAAAAAAGGTTGTAAGTGTACTCCAGTCCCTGGTGACGTACAGACTGATTCAGCTTTTGTAATTTATTTTTATTTATTTATTTTACGCACTTATATAGCGCTACTATGTTCCGCAACTCAAAATCTAAGTCCCCTATAAGTATGTCTTTGTGTGATTAGACTTTAAAGTGAAAAAATCTATAGGTATTTCATGCGACAAATTTAACAATTGGCATGTAATATATTGTAAATTGGTTGGAAAAATAGCTTCAAACCAGGCACTAAAAAAAATAAATAAATAAATAAATAAAATGCAAAAAGTCATGACTTAAAGGGGTTGTCCAGGTTCAGAGCTGAACCTGGACATCCCTCCATTTTCACCCCGGCAGCCCCCCTGACATGAGCATGGGAGCAGTTCATGCTCCGATGCTCTCCTTTGCCCTGCGCTAAATCGCGCAGGGCAAAGGCATTTTTCTGAGTTCCGGTGACGTACCGGGGCTCTCCATGGGGCTGACGGCCCCTGCTGCCTCTCCCCATCGTGCAGATCAAAACATCCAGCAATGGGAGGGGGCAGCCAATAGCAGGCCACGACGGGGACAAGCCTCCCTAGCATCGCGGGTGTTTTATAGTTTGGATAACCCCTTTAATACATTACCAGATTTATCACAGTGGCTCAGGCCTGAAGATAAATCTGGTGCAGGGATGGACACTTTTTTGTAACTCTAGACCAACTATTGGTTGGCTGACCTCATGGCAGAACTTCATGCCAGAATTGTGGCATATTTTAGGTCACGCCCCTTTTACATTAACCCATCTCCCTTTCAGACTAGTTTCAGAAACTTTCTCTTAACCTTTATGCACCAGATTGTGCCACTTTTTGTAGCCATTTGTGATAAGATCTAGGTCACTCACATTGGTAAATGTGTGTCATTATATATACAAATACAATTGGTACTTAGATACCCTCACCTTCACCAATCAGCTGTTTTAAGCGGTGCTGGTCCTGCAGCTCATCTCCCATTCAAGTGACAAAGAAGTATTAAGTAATTATGGAGTATTGTCTTGGACAAACTTGAGATGAACTGAGGCTTTTGCAACGTATTCTCTTCTGTAGGTCTTTTGCTGGTACCCTTCTGTTCACCTCACCTCACCCTGTCAGGATTGTGCTCTTAAAGTGGTCTTTACTCTTAAGTAGAGTAGGAACAGTCCTGAACTTTCTCCATTTGTAGATAATTTTTATTACCATGGATTGATGTACCCTCAGGTCTTGAGCAATGCTCCTGTAGCCTTTTTCAGTTTCAGGCGTCTTATCTTGTGAGCTCTGCTGAAACTCGTTTGCATGGAGGCAAGGTTCATGCTAACCAAGAAGAATAGCTTTGTCAACTTTGTGTTTATTTATTGGGCAAAGCTTCTGTGAAACCCACACATCTAATCCCATCTGCTTAATTTAAACACCTTTGGCCAGTTAGCTCTTGGATTAGTCACCTATACAGTGGTTCATTTCGTTTTACTCCCTTGTTGATGTTTACTCAATGTGCTAAATAATAAACAAGAACTGTTGGGTTGAGCAAGACCTTTTAGTGCCCTATGCGGATAATGGAAATGTGTTCCCCCACTTCCCCCAAACCATAAATTCAGTTCTACATGATTGATGATTGGGTCACTGGTAGAGAAGAAGCTAAAAGGAACAACACTGGTAGTCTATGGGAATTAAGTGAATGGGCTCAACACCACATTTTTGAGTCAAGTACTTGTTGTCCAGTGGTTTATTCACCACTTCAGGTTCCAGTTAACTACTACGTTTAGTTGTTGTGGTCCTGGTGACTATAGTGTCCCTTAATATAGAGAAAGAAAAAAGAATCAGTACAAAAGTATGAAATAAAATGGCTGTATTGTTATTGTAAAAATTTAAAAAGCACAACTTCTGATACAAATATATAGTATTTTGCAGATTACTTTTTATATTTTTTTACTATGTGCACCCCTACATACAGGGTGATACAGCGCCTCATATCTCTTACATCCAGTGACGTCTCTTTGATGTAGATGTTCTCTTTCCTCATCTTCTCTTTTCAGACCTTCAGACTAGACCACCATTTTTCAGCCATTTGTCGTCTCTGCAGTTTGACAAACAAAATCTTAGTTTACTACTTTTCCATCATCCTCCCATCTTCTGGACAAATCATCCTACCACCCCCAATACTGTGCCGCTGTGATCCCCAATACAATACTGCAGAGACAGATAAACCCCCTGATAATAGTAGTACCATGCAGACAGTGCCCTTCAATAATTATTGGCACACAGTGCCCTAACATATCTGCGCCCAGCAAATAGTGCCCCTGACACTAATAGTGTAAACATAACGTCCCACAAAAATAATTGTGGTAAGCTGATACTGTGCCAAGGTGCCCCACAGTAATAGTGCTCCCAAAAGTCCCACCAATAGGAATAATTATTTGCTAGAGCACACATGGTAGTAATAGTGCTCCTACAGTGCCCCCAACATGTCCCCACTGTGCCCCAGAAGTAATAATGCTCCAAAAGTGCCCATACTAGTAATCATGTTCCCCATAGACCCCCAGTAGTAATAAAGCCCATCATGATGCCCATCAGTATTAATAATTCTCCTTATAATGTGCCAATGCAAAAAATACCCCCTTTTAATGCCCCCAGTTGAGCTAATGTCCCTATAGTGCCCCCCATAATGTTCCAGTATAAAATGCCCCATATATAGTGCCCCAGTAGATGCCCTCAGTGTCCCCCATAATTTGCAAGTATAAAATACCTCTTCTTAGTGCCCCATAGTACTCCTCTCTCCCCTTCCCCATAGTACCCACCATAATGTGCCCCAGTATAAAATGCCCCTATACAGAGCCCCCCAAATAGAATACCCCTTCTTTGTGGCCTCAGTAGAAGCCCTCATAGTGCCCCCAATAATATGCCAGTAAAAAGTGTCACCAATAGTGTGCCAGTAAGAAGTGCCCCCATAGATGTCCCCACAGTGCCCCCCAATAATGTGCAAGTAAGATGTGCCCCCATAGATGCCCCCCAATAATGTGCCAGTAACAAGTGACACCGTAGACGCCCCCAATCATGTGCCAGTAACAAGTGCCCCATATATTCCCCCAATTATGTGCCAGTAACAAGTGCCCCCATATATGCCCCCGATCATGTGCCAGTAACAAGTGCCCCCGGAGATTCCCCCAATTATGTGCCAGTAACAAGTGTCCCCATAGATGCCCCCGAATCATGTGCCAGTAACAAGTACCCCCATAGATGCCCCCAATCATGTTCCAGTAACAAGTACCCCCATAGATGCCCCCAATAATGTGCCAGTAACAAGTGCCCCCATAGATGCCCCTAATCATGTGCCAGTAACAGATGCCCCCAATCATGTGCCAAAAACAGATGCCCCCATAGATGCCCCCCAATCATGTGCCAGTAACAAGTGCCCCCATAGATGCTCCCCAATCATGTGCCAGTAACAAGTGCCCCCATAGATGCTCCCCAATCGTGTGCCAATAACAAGTGCTCCCATAGATGTCCCCCAATCATGTGCCAGTAACAAGTGCCCCCATAGATGCCCCCCAATCGAGTGCCAGTAACAAGTGACACCGTAGACGCCCCCAATCATGTGCCAGTAACAAGTGCCCCATATATTCCCCCAATTATGTGCCAGTAACAAGTGCCCCCATATATGCCCCCGATCATGTGCCAGTAACAAGTGCCCCCGGAGATTCCCCCAATTATGTGCCAGTAACAAGTGTCCCCATAGATGCCCCCGAATCATGTGCCAGTAACAAGTCCCCCCATAGATGCCCCCAATCATGTTCCAGTAACAAGTACCCCCATAGATGCCCCCCAATCATGTGCCAGTAACAAGTGCCCCCATAGATGCCCCTAATCATGTGCCAGTAACAGATGCCCCCATAGATGCCCCCCAATCATGTGCCAGTAACAAGTGCCCCCATAGATGCTCCCCAATCATGTGCCAGTAACAAGTGCACCCATAGATGCTCCCCAATCGTGTGCCAATAACAAGTGCTCCCATAGATGTCCCCCAATCATGTGCCAGTAACAAGTGCCCCCATAGATGCCCCCCAATCGAGTGCCAGTAACAGGTGCCCCCATGGATGCCCCCATCATGTGCCAGTAACAGATGCCCCCATAGATGCCCCCAATCATGTGCCAGTGGTAGTACCATATATACCTCCATCAGGCTGGCAGCGATGCGATGCAGGCCTTTTCCGGCCTATGTCCTGCGCTGTACGGCTCACGCAGCGCGATGACTGCAGGCCTAGTGCCTGCAGCCTATCAGAGCAAGGGGGAAGGGAGACGCCTCTCCCTCCCCTGCCCCACCGCAGCACCTTCATCTGTATCACTGTCCTGAGGATGGCAATACAGATGACTATGGAGATGAGCGCTTTCATAATGGAAGTGCTAATCTCCCTGTGCCCTGACGCTGCTCCCCACGTCACCAGTGGCCAACGAGGCTCCAGAGGCAGCTGCCTTGGGCCCCCAGGAGCATATGGGCCAGGAGCAGCTGCCCCTTTTGCCCCGCGTTAAAGACGGCCTTGCTGATGTAGTATGCAAGCATTTTAGCAGAGCAGATTGACAGCAGGCAGGAGCTCACATAGCACATCACTGCGCCTGCCTGTATCCGCCCATGTCTATAAATACTGCTAACCTACTGTGTTCCAGTCACAAGTAGTGCATATACAATGCATTCGTTCATACCCTTTTACTTTTTTTACATTTTGCTAGGTTGCGGCCTTGTGCTAAAATTAAAACAAAATTCAAGGTTTTCCCATTCATTCTGCACTCATCATATATTGAGAAAGTGAAAATAGAATTTTAGAAATGTTTGCAAATTTATTAAAAAGGAAAAACAAAAATTTTGCATGGACATAAGTATTCAGACCATTTCTCTTGATCATCTTCGAGATGTTTCTACATCTTGACTGAAGTCCACCTGTGCTAAATTCAGTTGAATGGACATGATTTAGAAAGACGCTCCCTGTCTATATAAGGTCTTACAGCTGACAATACAGATCAGAGCAAAAACCAAGCCATGATGAGGACAGAACTACCTGCATACCTCAGAGACAGGATAGTGCGGAGGGTCCAACACATTTCTACTGCACAGTGACCGCCATCATTTTTTAAATGGAAAAAGTTTGGAACAACCAGTACTCTTTCTAGAGTTGGCCCCCACCAAACTAAGTAATTAGGGGGAGGGGGGCTGAACAACTTTGATAAGAGAGGTGACTAAGAACCCATCAAAGATGAGCAGATGGGAGAAACTTCCAGAAGGTCAGCCATCACTGCAGCACCCAACCAATCTGGGCTTTATAGCAGAGTGACCAGAAAGAAGGCACGTGAAAGCCCGTCTGGAGTTTGCACCTAAAGGACTTTCAGACTGAGAAACAAGATTCTCTGGTCTGATGAAACCAAGATTGAACTTTTTGGCCTCAATTCTAAGCATCATGTTTGGAGGAAACCAGGCATTGCCCAATACCATCCCTACAGTGAAGCATGGTGGCGGCAGTATCATTTTGTGGGGGTGGGACAGGGAGACTGATGAGAGTTGAAGGAATGCTCGATGAAGCTAAATACAGACATATACTTAATGAAAACCGGATGCACAGTGCTCTGGACCTCTGGGCTGAAGGTTCACCTTCTAACAAGACAGTGACTATAAGCACACAGCCAAGACAACCCAAGAGTGGCTTAAGGCGTTTAGACAGCACAATCTGCTGCCCAGAATCGATAAATTTAGGTGCCTGCACAAATGACAGGGTTATCCGATTTCACTCATTCATTGATCGGCGGCACCTTTACACAGGCAGATTGTCGGGAACGAGGGTTCATTCTCAATAATCTGTCAGAGAATCTACCCATGTAAATCCACCTTTAGGGATAACTCTGTGAAGAGAATTCAAAATTATTACAACTTTAGGCTACTTTCACACTAGCGTTAACATTTTCCAGTATTGAGATCCGTCATAGGATCTCAATACCGGAAAAAAGGTTTCCGTTTTGTCCCTATTCATTGTCAATGGGGACAAAACGTAACCTTACAGAACAGAGTGTTCCAAAATGCATTCCGTTCCAATCTCTTACCGGAGAGTAAACTGCAGCATGCTGCAGTCTGCTTTCCGTCCTGGGATGCGGAGCAATATGTCATGACCCACAATGCAAGTCAAAGGGGACGGATCCGTTTTCTCTGGCACTATCTGACACAATAGAAAACGGATCCGTCCTCCATTGACTTTTAATGGAGTTCATGACAGATCCGTCTTGGCAATGTTAAAGATAATACAACCGGATCCGTTCATAACGGATGCAGAGGGTTGTATTATCAGTAACGGAAGCGTTTTTATTGAACCCTGCCGGATCCAGCTAAAACGCTAGTGTAAAAGTAGCCTAATATCAGTGATGACAATGTACTCGCTTACCAAGATTGGCCATTAAACAATTGAAAAATATGTCTGAGATAATAATCAAACCCTCAAAGGAGGAAATGTAGTGTTATGGCCTGTAGTTATGCAGAGAAGGAAGCAATAAGACAGTAACGGGATAATACCTATTATAAGAGACTTACAGTAAGTACCTTTACACAAGCCGATTATTGTGTAAATTAACGTTAAATCGAGCAAAACTGCACGATTATCAAGAAGTGTGAAAGCAGTGAACGATAGAGTGACAACCAACAATCGGTAGATTTCTTGTTGGTTTGATAGTTTGTGTGGGCACAAAAATCATCGTTGGCCGTTAAAGATTTAATAGGTGTAAACAGGAATCGTTCACGGCACGACACTCACATTTAGCTTTGTGTAAATGCAACAGTCTGCGTTACAAACGATGGAATATGCAATCGAAATTACAATTTTGTGAACCATAATCAGCAGGGGGTCATTGTCGAAACATTCACTACACCAAGAAACAACTCTTCCGTCGCTCAATCGTACTGATCATCGCCTTGTGTAAAGGTACCTTTACATATAATCCTCTGATGAAATTCAAAAGGCAGTTGGAGCCAATTTTAGACCAAGCAGTAGAAGATGGGGTAATTGCAGCAAGAGAGAGGACATTTTTATGGGTAGAAGACCCTAAGATCTGAACTTTTCATCTACTACTCAAAGTTAAAAAGAGTATGACACAACCCTCGGGACGTCCCACAGTGTCCAGTATGGGGAGTCTCTGTGAACCAATTTGTAAATTTAGCGATGGCATTTTGAAAACAATAGTTGAAACATTTCCTTCCTACCTAAAGCACACGAGTGATGTGCTAAGTAAAACTGATATTACACAACTGGATGATGATATGTTGATGGCAACGATAGATTTGGAATCATTATACAAGTCAATACAGCATGATGATGGTTTGCAAGCAACATGATATCTCCTGTCCACCTGGGAGGGTGAGTTCTGAGAGTTTGTTTTGAACCTTTTGGACTTTGCACTGATTCATAATTTTTTTGTAATGGTGCCTATGAAAATGGTGCCTATGACTGAAAAGGTAAATTTCTGGGGAAGATACATTGATGATGTTCTGGTCATTTAGCATGGCATCAAGGCTAAATTAGCCACCTTTGTTGGTGTCTTGAATACCAATGACCAGAACATCCGACTTACGCTTAAATTTGATTTTCTTAATCTCTCCTTAAAGGTGGATTTTGAAAAATATATCCAGACAGCTGTATTCAGAAAAGAAATGGACGTTAACAGTCGTCTGCATGCCAAGTCCTCTCCACCGAGGAGCTACTAACAGGCCAGTTCCTGTGGATGAAGTGGATCTGTTCCTCCAAAACGTATTTCGAAAACAATCCCAGGACTTAAAGATTTGCCAAGCGGAGATACAAGAAGCATGTAATTCACAAAGGTTATGCGAGAGCCAAGGAAGCCAAAAGGCAAGATCTATTGCACCCCAAGCAGATTAATATGAGACAGGATGCGAAGGTGAGGTTTATGTCACCATATAATTCAAAGTGGCAAGAAATGAAGTTATCTAAATATTGGGATATTTTAATAGCAGATGACATCCTAAAGAAACATATACCTGCTTGCCCCAGTATAACATACAGATGAGCTAAAAGCCTACAGGACATTTTAGTCCAGAGCCAGTACAAAGAAGAAACGGAAACTCTTATGTTTGGCTCAAAAGGGCCAAAATGGGGAAGCAAACCATGCGGGAGGTGTGTTGCCCCCAATGTTAAAAAGAACTCTAACATTCACTGACTCGAGCAGATCAAAGGATATTTGAGGTATGAGGTATAATACATGCAGTGTGTACAGGTATATATAGTATATACAGCAGTGTACTGGTATGTGAGGTACGAGGTATAATAGATGTAGTGTGTACAGATATATAGTATATCAGCAGTGTACTGATATGTGAGGTACGAGGTATGATAGATGTAGTGTGTACAGATATATAGTATATACAGCAGTGTACTGATATGTGAGATACGAGGTATAATAGATGTAGTGTGTACAGATATATAGTATATCAGCAGTGTACTGGTATGTGAGGTACGAGGTATAATAGATGTAGTGTGTACAGATATATAGTATATACAGCAGTGTACTGGTATGTGAGGTACGAGGTATAATAGATGTTGTGTGTACAGATATATAGTATATACAGCAGTGTACTGATATGTGAGGTACGAGGTATAATACATGCAGTGTGTACAGATATATAGTATATACAGCAGTGTACTGGTATGTGAGGTACGAGGTATAATACATGCAGTGTGTACAGATATATAGTATATACAGCAGTGTACTGGTATGTGAGGTATGAGGTATAATAGATGTAGTGTGTACAGATATATAGTATATACAGCACTGTACTGATATGTGAGATAGGAGGTATAATAGATGTAGTGTGTACAGATATATAGTATATACAGCAGTGTACTGATATGTGAGATAGGAGGTATAATAGATGTAGTGTGTACAGATATATAGTATAAACAGCAGTGTACTGATATGTGAGATAGGAGGTATAATAGATGTAGTGTGTACAGATATATAGTATATACAGCAGTGTACTGATATGTGAGGTTCGAGGTATAATAGATGTAGTGTGCACAGATATATAGTATATACAGCAGTGTACTGGTATGTGAGGTTCGAGGTATAATAGATGTAGTGTGTACAGATATATAGTATATACAGCAGTGTACTGATATGTGAGGTACGAGGTATAATAGATGCAGTGTGTACAGATATATAGTATATACAGCAGTGTACTGATATGTGAGGTACGAGGTATAATAGATGTAGTGTGTACAGATATATAGTATATACAGCAGTGTACTGATATGTGAGGTACGAGGTATAATAGATGTAGTGTGTACAGATATATAGTATATACAGCAGTGTACTGGTATGTGAGGTTCGAGGTATAATAGATGTAGTGTGTACAGATATATAGTATATACAGCAGTGTACTGATATGTGAGGTACGAGGTATAATAGATGCAGTGTGTACAGATATATAGTATATACAGCAGTGTACTGCTATGTGAGGTACGAGGTATAATAGATGTAGTGTGTACAGATATATAGTATATACAGCAGTGTACTGATATGTGAGGTTCGAGGTATAATAGATGCAGTGTGTACAGATATATAGTATATACCGCAGTGTACTGATATGTGAGATAGGAGGTATAATAGTATAGTATATACAGCAGGGGAGCCCAAATTAGATTCCTGCTATGGGGCCCAGTGATTTCTATGTACGCCCCTGGTAGTGGGGTATTTACTGTCCATTTTGAAGACATGCATTGAATTATAACATTAATCATGGAAACTGATCTCGTCTGGTAAAATCGTGTGTGCACGGTAATCTAGGTGTGTTTCTTATATTGGTGCGGAGAAGGACAAGCCCATAAGTCAATTGTATGTGTACTGACATGACTCACAATGGCTTCAGAGCAAGAAGTAGAAACACTTGGAGAATCATTAGCCATTCATTCACAAGCAGTCCTGTACTGAGCTGCATTTCTGTGAAGTCATTTGAACGGTAGCAGCGTGCGCAGTAACCTCTGATGAGGCGCAGTAACCTCTGATGAGGCGCAGTAACCTCTGATGAGGCGCAGTAACCTCTGATGAGGCGCAGTAACCTCTGATGAGGCGCAGTAACCTCTGATGAGGCGCTGGTTTTCATTGTACGAAGGCAGGAAGCTTATTTTGCTGGGTGCTTCTGATCTTACAGATAGTTGCAGGACTTGTTTGTGTGATGGCTCATTGTCTCTTAAGAAATAGTTATTGCATTTGTTGCTCCAACACAATGATTCCCATTCGGCGTCATGCTGCCATTTCCAGGCAGTTGATAGGCAATTGTACAGGGCTGGCCAACCTGCGACTCTCCAGCTGTTGTAAAACTACAATTCCCACCAAGCCCTGCTGCAGGCTGATAGTTGTAGACAGTCTGGGCATGCTGGGAGTTGTAGATTTGCAACAGCTGGAGAGCTGCAGGTTGGCAATATACTTGGCAATTTATTTTGCAATATACAGGGATGTATATTGCAAAATAAAATATTTGTATTGTGACATAAGCAGGATGTAAATGGTGAAATATGGACCAGTCTTTAGGTGCAGTTTAGAGGTGAAGCTTTGTGGGGTGCAGAGGTTGAGGTCACACCCGGACCCTGGAACCTGATCTCTCTTCCCCATATAAGGAGACCTACAAAGGATGTGGGGAACTTTGGTACAGATTTCACATTGGGACCCAGGATTTTTATTATTAATGGCCTATCCTCAGGATAGGTCATCATTATCTGATCGGTGGGGGTGCGACTCCCAAATCGTCCGCCGATTAGCTCCAGTGAGTGCCAGGTCCTTCTTCCTAGACCAGTGATGTCATAATCATCCAACAAATGGACTGCAATATCAAGCACTGCCCCTATACAATGTATAGCAGTATGCGTGATAAGCTGTGAGGAGACCACATCAGTCACTGGAGCTCTGCGGCCTCTTCCAACGGCTGATTAACAGGGGTGCTGTGAGTTGGACCCCCACTAATTAAATATTAATGACCTATGGTAAGGATAGGTCATCAATATTGAACTCCTGGAAAAAAAACTTGAATCTTTATAGGGTCAGACTGGCCCTCCAGAATACCAGAGGATCCACCGGTTGTCCCACACAATATTGAGTCCCAAAGGTCCAGCAGAAGACAACCTCATTTGGAGCTGAGCACATAGCCCCTTGTCACTTGGGGTTACTAATTATAGGATCATTCTCCAATTTGATCTTGTAGAGGGAAGTGCCTGGTAGGCATACATACACATATATATATATATATATATATATATATATATAAATAAAAAAAAAAGAACAGCAGCACTAGACCAATAAAATTCGGGTACAAATCCTCAAAACCGCAGGCTCAGCGGTCAGTATAAGGCAATACGGCTCCAAAAACGAGGCAGCACTCCAAAAATAAAGTGAAGATGGTGGACCCTTTATTGACCCCTCTGCAACGTTTCAACCGCTCAATGCAGTCTTTATCAAGCATGCTATATAGATATATATGTATATGCCCCATTGTGTGTATCTATACTGTATATGTATATATATATCTGCATAGTGGGCCCTGTAGAGGGAAGTGTATTAAATATTCCCTAGATTCAATTCCCTTATAAAATCTTCCTCCCACTAGTTGATACAGGCCTATGCTTACAGAAACACTGGTGTGGATAGCCTGTAGGCCATGGCTAGCATTGGTAAGGTTTCTAACAGCTGATCAGTATCTAGTCCTCTTTTGTGCAGACCCCAAACATGCTGTTGGTGACATGCTAAGGCTACTTTCACACTGGCGTTCACATGGATCTGCACAGACAGATCCGTTCAGATAATACAACCGTCTGCATCCGTTCAGAACGGATCCATTTGTATTATCTGTAACACAGCCAAGACGGATCCTTCTTGAACACCATTGAAAGTCAATGGGGGACGGATCCGTTTTCTATTGTGCCAGATTGTGTCATAGAAAACGGATCCGTCCCCATTGACTTACATTGTGTGTCAGAACGGATCTGAAAAGCAGTGTTTTGGTGTCCGCCTCCTGAGCGGAATGGAGACGGATCGGAGGCAAACTGATGCATTCTGAGCGGATCCTTATCCATTAAGAATGCATTAGGGCAAAACTGATCTGTTTTAGTCGCTTGTGACAGCCCTGAACGGATCTCACAAACGGATAGTCAAAACGCCAGTGTGAAAGTAGCCTAACCTGTTTTTTATAGCCTGGGTTATCCACACCGCTGCCCCATGGCCAAACACCTTCCCCCTACTTATGATAGATAAATAGTCCAGTATTTGGGACTAGGAGGAGCTCCTCACCACAAAGAGAGGGAGGATGAACCCAGCAGCTCCATGAAGGAAGAAGGGCTGAGCCGGCTAAGTAACCCTTTCCCTATACCACCACCGATTCCCTGATATCATTAACCCTATCATTCCCATTGCCACCAATAACCCCTAGTATACCCCCTGCCTTGCATTACCTCTATACATTAACCCCTACAATCCCTGCAATAACCCCTACCTTTCACCAACCCTGGGTTAACCCTTTCCTCTGTTAACCCTTGCAGTGCCACACCCTGTAGCCCACAGCTACATCCCTGCTTATACCCCTGGCCTGCATCGTCCCATAGGGACAGCGTACAGCGTCAGGAGGGAGGGTGCTGCTGCTAATAGTGTGTGTATGTAAGTGTATGTCTAGAATTAGATAGTTTGTGAGATGGAATAGTAGATTGTGTTGTGTTAGCGTAGTCAGGTTTTATAGTGTTGTTAATGTATTGTGGTGCGTGTCTATCTATAACCAGTGATATAATCATATATAGATATAGCAATAATAATAGGCTGTAGACATATATTTGTGTAATAAATCCCTTTATTGTTTAAAACACAGTTTATAGTCCTTTTTGGTTGTAATAATCCATCGCACGTAGTTAAAGAAGTAGAGCAACAGGTAGTTTATATGTTTAGAATAAATAGGCGGAGTCATCAATAGGCAACTTACGCCTATTTATGAATATTAATTATTAATATTAACCCGAAATATTAATCATTAATATTCCCTTTTACAGATCTTATTGATCATATGTGCCAATTGTATATTGTATATGTGTACAATTAGAGCAACAAAGATTACATTGCAATATATCTGTGTAGATGGAGGGTCCTCAGAATAATTTCCTCTAGTGGTCCCAAGTAGGGATGAGCGAACTGACTTCGGATGCTTCATCTGAAGTCGATTCGCATAAAACCGAGTGCTCCGTACAGTATTATAATGTATTGGCTCCGATGAGCCGAAGTTATTACTTCACGAAGTATCGCAGGACTTCGGGTAATAACTTCAGAAATTAATTTCTACTGTAAAAATCCTTGGTACCGAACTCAGGTTCGGTTCCAGGTGGTACCTTGGAACCAAACCCGAGTTCGGTACAAAGTTTTTTTTTACTGTTATTACCTGAAGTCCCGCAAGACTTCGGGAAGTAGTAACTTCGGCTCATCTGAACCAATACATTCTAATAGCGCTCGGTCCGTACAGTATTCTAATGAAGTTTTATGCAAATCGACTTCAGATGAAGCATCCAAAGTCGATTCACTCATCCCTAGTCCCAAGGCATCCCAAAAAGGATACTCTGGATCAGGGCATACCAACAGAGATGGACTGGGAACTTAATGGAAAAAAAAAAACTAAAAGTGGCCCCATGTTGTAGGTAGGTCCAAATTAACAGAAGGTGGGGGGACAACAGAAGTAGGTGGGGCCAGCAATACCTTAGTGCAACACAAAATACTGCCCTAGCAGAACCAAATACCACAGTGCAGCACTAAATATTGCCACGCCCGCGGGAGGATGGCAATACAGTCTAATTCAAGAGGACACCTGCGGCCACCAGCCAAGTGCATAAGTATCTGATGCCCGTGAAGAGGGCTCAGGTAGCCCCCTGGGCATTGGCCCATAGGGAACTTTTCCTGTAGGGACTATGGCCAGTCCACCCCTGTCTGTGTTACTGAATAGCCTTGCACAGTCTTCCAATTACTTGTAGCCAACCATCAGTGTGAGCCTTAGACCAGCTCATTTTAAAAGGATTGTCAAAGCTTAGAACAACATGGCTGCTTTCTTTGCAAAACTGTGCTACATTTTTCAACAGGATACGTGTGGTTTTGCCGCCCAGCCCCATTCACTTCAAGGGAGCTGAGCTGCAATAGCAGACACAACCCATGGACTAGCGAGGCACTGTTTCGAATAGAGAGCAGCCATGTTTTTTCAGTACTGTACATGTGATAAAGGAATGTTAATGGATTCATGGTCTATTGGGCAACATTATACACCCAGAAAATTCCCGGTACTGTGTAAAGGCGGATTTACGCTGCACGATAGTCGGGCCAATTATCATGAATGAACGTTAGTACAAATGCTAATTTCCCCATGTAAATGTGCGAAACAAGCAAAACGCTCATTTATCAGGGAAACTCATTGTTTATGTGGACACTTAAATCATGGTTCCTGGTTAGCAGATTGTGCTATGTAAACAGGGATCTGCTGCCCAGAAACAATGGGGGTCTTTTACATAGACCGCCTTTTCACGCCGGTCTTTTACTACCCTTTGATGAGGGGCACTTTCAGCAGTCCGTGCACTTGGAGAAAACTAGGCCAGCCACTGTTTCACCAACATGTACACCTGCTTTCAGTAAATGTTGGTATATTTGGCCCCCGTCACACCCCCCGCGACATTTTAATGCCATAAACTGACGTAAAATTGTTTGTCAATGACCTTCAATCAGTCGGTATGAGAACGTATGATAGCAGTAGCCATGACTGATTCTTATACAGTGGAGGTGATCGCTGGAGGTAAAACTGACGAGCGGGTAGGAATGGTTCCTTCCTGATAATTGCCTGCTTAGTTGGCGTGTGTAACTATGCCTTAAAGCGTTGTGAAATGGCAAGATGGCTGAAGTTGCTAAGGCAGTACAACATAGCCTGGTAAGATTAACTAAATAAACATGGTTTATGTTTGACGGCTAAAACATGTAAGAGGTTGTGGAAATAGACCATTTGCGATAGCGACCAATCAGACGGCTGCTTTCTGTTTTCAGAGGCCCATTTGAAAATGAAAGAAGCAGTCTGGTTGGTTGCTTTTGGCATCTTCACCAATTTTCCTTACACAAGTCTCTCCTTATGTTACTCCTCTTGCTTCGTCTTATAACTTTTTCTAGACAATATGTGAATTTATCGCTCCCTTCATTCCAGAATTCTGACTTCAAAAAGTAGCAAAATAGGGGCTTTGTTACTTCTTGGGTTCACTTGTGCAATCATTTTGTGACCTTTTGCAGTGACCCAGTGGTTCACTGCTAAAGTTTTAATGAATTTCTTTAGACGGTTGAGGACCATTATTAAGGGGCAGTTCATGGACTAAGACAGTAAGACGTGCTTGGGGTTAATTGCCCCTGGTGCCCACCACACTACTGAGATGAACCGGCCATCTGTTTTAGGACCGCACGCTGCGGTTGGGCACTGCAGATATATTGAGACTTGCATGCCTTTGGTCAATTGCATTGTAGATGTAGAGAGAAACTTAAATGGGATTATCATACTGCCTACCTTCTATGCACAGCCTTTTGGGAAACACCTGCCATGTGAACTATGCCTACCACTTATATTTGCACTGTGCCACCCATCATCTCCAAGTACAGGGATTGTTGTTTGCTATACCCAATCCAGCCTGGTCATTGCCTTCACCATCTGCCGGTCCTTGCGCCTGCCCTCCTGCCTTGCACCCTGCTACCCATTCACCAACAAGGGCAGACCCAGCCACCACCAGGCAAGAGGCTCCAGAAATATCCAGGGTGTGCCCCAAGGGAAAGAAGGGCTGCACCTTTCCACTCACTGCCTGCATGCACCGGGGGAGTTTTGGTGTTGGGATTAGCAACTGTGAGGACTACCAACACATTCATAGCCACTGCCACCACTTCGCACTTGGTGGACAGCGTGCTGCACCCTTGTGTGGGAAAGTGGGCATGGATAGCGATGTTAATGAGTTTCCCCCAGATTTATCACTGCAGCGGTGATGGGGGCCGTGAAAAAACTGGAGTAGCATTTTTAAACTAGAGTGTTAAGTTTAAAGTGGCACCAAATTTTAAAAAAAATCTGCCACATTTGATAAATTTTATGCAAATTGGAATAAAATTGCCGCCTCTTTCTCTACACCCCGGTCTCCATTGTTTCAGTAAATCCATTCAGGTGTGTCACCATCTTATATTACGTGACAGCTACACATTAAAATGCAGATAGGTCACTACCAAATCGTTTATGAGGAAATGATATTAAGACTGAGTTATGTCATTTACAGGTCTGACTAATGATGAAATATACTGCGCTGTACATTTTTATGTTACTTTATAGCATATTGCACATTTAAAGAGACAGTATCATAAATCATGGTCCACATCATGATCTGCAAACTTCAATGGCTTCCTCTTGTCATTAAGCCTCATAGTGCGAGTTTACGAGGTACATGTAATATGTTTATAAAATGCCACTTATATGTAAGAATTTAACAACATGAATTAACACCTTGTTAAGGGCATATTCCTACCTGGCAGAGTTGCTGCACAAATATCTATTGCAGCAGATCAGTTTCATTCATGGAGGTGTCTTGACGGCAAGCACGTGGATTTCTGCAGGTCCGATAAATGGGACAGTTGCAAAAATGTCAGCAACAAATATGCGGCGTGCGAAAATTTCCTTATACAGTAGGTTAAACAAGTGTGAACACTGACCTGTTATGAGCACGAACTATAGATACGGACTGTAGTGGGGGCAGTGGGTGTGCGTCCATGCTTTGTCACAGCATAGGCCCCTCTGCTGTGGGAACCATGTATAAAATACATGTCTACACTACCAGACACACACGGGTCTAGGATGCATTCGCACACAATTGTCACATACCCTTTAAGGCCCCTTTCACACAAGCAAGTTTTCGGTGCAGTAGCAATGCGTGACGTGAACGCATAGCTCCCGCACTAAATCCTGACCCATTCATTTCAATGTTTCTGTGTACATGAGTGTTTTTTTATCATGCACCAGTTCTGCGTTGCATGAAAAACACAGCATGTTCTATAGGCCTCATGCACACGACCGTTGTTCTGGTCCGCACCCGAGCCGCAGTTTTTGCGGCTCGGGTGCGGACCCTTTCACTTCAATGGGGTCGCAAAAGATGCGGACAGCACTCTGCGTGCTGTCCGCATCTGTTGCTCCGTTACGTAGCCCGCAAAAAAAATACATGTCCTATTCTTGTCCGTTTTGCGGACAAGAATAGGCATTTCTACAATGGGCCGCCTGTTCCGTTCCGCAAATTCCGGAAGGCACACGGACGGCTTCCGTGTTTTGCGGATCCACAATTTGCAAACCGCTAAACATGAAACGGTCGTGTGCATGAGGCAATATTCTGCGTTTTTCACGCAGCCCTGACCCCATAGAAGTGAATGGGGCTTCAGTGAAAAACGCATTGCATCCAGAAGCATCAAAACGCATTGCACTCCCGTGGAAAAAACTGAACAACTGAATGCAATTGCAGACAAAACTGACTGAACTTGCTTGCAAAATGGTGCGAGTTTCACTGAACGCACCGTGAACGCATCTGGACCTAATCGGTCAGGCTCGTGTGAAGGAGGCCAAAATGTTTTATGTCCATTTAAAAATACATTCTAAAAAACTGTTTTCACATGTGGTGACATCTAGTGGCCACAAAGGCTAACTGCAGACGGGTCAAACAGAAACCATCTTATTTTACAACCTACAGTGAAATTAAATTACTATTGCCTATTGGGTAGAGAATTAAAGAGATTCTCCGGGCTTTTAATATTGATGACCTATGCTGTGGAATGTTGCTCCACTCCTCTTCAATAGCTGTGCGAAGTTGCATAATACTGGAACACGCTGTCGTATACGCCGATCCAGAGCATCCCAAACATGCTCAATGGGTGACATGTCCGGTGAGTATGCTGGCCATGCAAGAGCTGGGATGTTTTCAGCTTCCAGGAATTGTGTACAGATCCTTGGGGCCGTGCAGTATCATGCTGCAACGTGAGGTGATGGTCGTGGATGAATGGCACAACAATGGGCCTCAGGATCTCGTCACGGTATCTCTGTGCATTTAAAATGCCATCAATAAAATTCACCTGTGTTCGTTGTCTATAACATACACCTGCCCATACCATAACCCCACCGCCACCATGGGCCACTCGATCCACAACATTGATGTCAGCAAACCGCTCACCCACATGACGCCATGCATGCTGTCTGCCATCTGCCCTGAACACTAAAAATCGGGACTCATCCGTGAACAGAACTCCTCTCCAACGTGCCAGACGCCATCGAATGTCGGTCACGACAACAAACTGCAGTCAGGTCCAGACCCCGATGAGGACGACGAGCATGCAGATGAGCTTCCCTGAGACAGTTTCTGACCGTTTGTGCAGAAATTTTTGGGTTATGCAAACCGATTGTTGCTTTTCGGGTGGCTGGTCTCAGACGATCATGGAGGTGAACATGCTGGATGTGGAGGTCCTGGGCTGGTGTGGTTACACGTGGTCTGCGGTTGTGGGGCCGGTTGGATGTACTGCCAAATTCTATGAAATGCCTTTGGAGACGGCTTATGGTAGTGAAATGAACATTCATTGCACGGGCAGACATTCCTGACAATTGCATGCTCCCTCAAACGTTGCAACATCTGTGGCATTGTGCTGTGTGATCAAACTGCACATTTCAGAGTGGACTTTTATTGTGGGCAGTCTAAGGCACACCTGTGCAATATTCATGCTGTCTAATCAGCACCTTGATATGCCACACCTGTGAGGTGGGATGGATTAGCTCGGCAAAGGAGAAGTGCTCACTAACACACATTTAGACAGATTTGTGAACAATATTTGAGAGTAATGGGTCTTTTGTATATGAAGAAAAATTTTCTGATCTTTAAGTTCAGCTCATGCAAAATGGGAGCAAAACGGAAAGTGTTGCGTTTATATTTTTGTTCAGTGTATTTTAAACACATCAGGACCAGTCTAATAGGGAGCCATTAAAATGTACCTACGCCTTCGCAAGAAGCACAGACGGTGCAGCAGCACTTCTCAGAGTGATCTGCACCTTCCGCTTGCATCGGATCTGCTCTGCATTTGCAGCATGCGGAGTATGGATCCATAGAAAGTATATGTGATCTGTACTCTGTACTGCATGCTGCAGAAGCAGTGCACAGCCAATGCAAGTGGAAGGTGCAGATCGATCTGATCGCAACTGCACCATTTGGGCTTTGCGTGAAGGTTTTGGTACCTTTAACATACCAGTGTTTGGAGTGTGGATGGAAACACACTCAAACATGAGAATGTTACAGGGGCACATTTATTAAGCTCGCCTTTTGGGCGTATTTTAAACATCTGCCTTTAAATTGCTTCAGTTTTATGATCCCAAAATCAGCCTAATTGTATTTGTCTGACCTCTAGTGGTTGTTTTCTTGTAAGACAGGTTCATATTTACTAATACTTGTCTCACTGGTTTGCGCATGAAAAAATTGCACAAATAACCAGAAAAAAGTCGCAACTCTATCTCTTCCTATGCAAAAAATTGCACAAGTTCCCCCTCAAAACAGATGAGAAAAATAAGCCTGGTCAGGAGTGGAGTAGAGATAAGACTGATAATGCTCTTAATTCAGGAGCAAAAAAAAGGCAAATAAGGAAATAAGAATAAGGCCCAAAACAAAGACAACTCCAAAATTAGTCTCAAAATAAGAATTAGACGAACAAGGTGCAAATGTCTACTAAACAGGGGTAAAATCAGTTGGTAAATGAAACAGATTGTTTACCCCTGAAAACAGGCGAAGACACTATAGTACTGGCTGACCTCCGGCAGGGCCAGACTGGGGATAAAAACCAGCCCTGGAAAAAGTTGCACACCAGCCCCACAGCATTGCGTCATTATTTACTTGTTTATAAAAGGGGAAAGCGTTCATTTTAAAAAACACCTGTGTAAACACGAATATGAACTTTGCCCCATAATAGCTCTTTTATAGAACCCTCATTGTTCATATTATCACAGTAGAGCAGCTTTTCCCAACAAGAATGGCTCCATCTGTTGCAAAACTACAACTCTCAGCATGCCCAGACAGCGTTTGGCAGAGGACCAGTCAGTGTCTGGTGCCTGAGCTGGCACACTGGGCGCACAACATGACTCGGCATTTGCCCGGCCTGGCTTACACCCCGGCTCTGCCCCCCTCAAATATCAAAAACACGTGAGCGGAACCTATAGGAGAACTCAATACAGCAGTCCAGTACAACGACCACAGCATTCGGCGTGAACAAACTACTTAAGTCCCAGGAGGAACCTGAGGCCTAGTGACAATTTGCGCTCTCATACACGCCACGGTGACAGTAGGCTGGTTGAAATGCTGAGGTAATATGGCTTCAACCACCCTTTTACCTGTCAAACTTTTCGGTAGAAGAACGAAGCCTTTTCAGCGTTTTCTCACTCCGGCAGTGTGAATCAGCCGGATTTCATTCAAAGCAATGCACACAGAGCACTTCCAGCTGTAAGGCTACGTCACGTCCGGTCTTTTGCAGGCAAGCAATCAAGAGGGAGCATTAGGCTACTTTCACACTAGCGGCAAGGACATCCGGCAGCCTGTTCTGTCGGGTGAACAGCCTGTCGGATCCGTCCTGCCGCTAGTGACTGTGTACCCCCGGACTGCTGCTCCGTCCCCATTGACTATAATGGGGGCAGGGGCAGAGTTCCGGCGGAGGCACGGCAGCGCACGGCGAGAGGCTGCCGGAATAAATGTCGGACATGTCGTAGTTTTATTCCGGCAGCCTCTCGCGGTGCGCTGCCGTGCCTCTGCCCCCGCCCCCATTATAGTCAATGGGGATGGAGCGGCAGTCCGGGGGCACGCGGTCACTAGCGGCAGGACGGATCCGACAGGCTGTTCACCCGACGGAACAGCCCCACCGGCAGCAGCCACTCCATCAGCCCCTGTGACATCCAGGCTGTCCTGGAACACACAGCCATTCCGCATTGGTGACGTCAGGAGATTAGCGTCCTGCCATGGAGGAGCCTCCTTGCTGTCGCCTGCGACCGGCCGTGCGGCAGTCAGGGCTACCAGCCTAACAGGATTTTTCCAGGTATCCCGGTAGCCCAGTCCGGCCCTGACCTCCAGCACTCCAGCTGTAGTAAAACTACAACTACAAGTTGTACACTTGCTTGGCTGTTCTCAGAACTCCATAGAAATGAATGAAGCATGCTGGGAGTTGTAGTTTCACCACAGCTGGAGTGCTGGAGGTTAGCCATTACTGCTGTAGTAAATATGCCCCACAGACTCCATGGAGAAGTCCTTGGACTGATGTGAATCCAGGGGCCTAACGTAACATTGCTAACCAGCGAGCTGCCATAATACTTCAGATGTGATTGTCTAGAGCAGGCTCATCCGTACAGATGGCAAAGATTACAGCAGGAGGACACAACCTTTTTTGGCCTGAGGGCAGCATTGTCACATTGCTCTGTTTCAAGCAATGTGACAAGTCGATCGGCGCTTGTTTGCATCGGTCTACTACACAGGCCGATGCAAAGTGACTGGGGAGGAATGATCGCTACCACTGGGTGCAGATTGGCCAAAGACCATACAGAGAAATCTCCCGGTGGGTCGGTGCCCAGGGGGCCGCCCCAGGCTCCATCTCTGGCGCTGGCTGGGTACAGAATAAGCTATCAGTGGTAATTAATACAGATGAGCAAATCGTATCCCGCGAAGTGGAATTCAATCCGAATTTCAGGATAAATTCGATTCGCCTAGAAGCCGAATTTCCTCGTACTTCATGTCAGCGAATCAATTTAACCTGAAATAGTATAAAAAACTAAAAAATTCGAACTTACCTCCTCCATTTGCTCGCGACGGGCCGCCAGCCTCCATCTTGCTTAAATATCTCGGCCGAAATCCAGTGCGGCTCGTGATTACATCATCATCGCAGCTACCTGTCATTGCACCCGCTACTTACAAGAAGCAAATTTTTTTGTGAAATTCGGCGAATCCAACTTTTAAGAAATTCGCTCATCTCTAGTAATTAGCTCTGTGATAATCAGGTACTCATGTACCCGGCCAGCGACATGCCCTCCTGAATTCAACTATGTCCAGGACCTCACCTCCTAAGCCCCCTGCTCCATATGTTAATCAGAGGCAAATGGGAGGATGAGAGAAAATAGCAGCTATTGATGGCCAACTTTGAGGGACAGCTTTTGGGCAAGATATTGTGCTGCACTGTTGTATGTGGTATTGTGCTCTATGGTAAACAGACCTCCCAAGTGTCCCTGTCTCTCTTTGCCCCATAAATGTCCCTCTTTTTGATCTGAGGTGTAGATTTTGATTAATGCATTTACAATATTGATGCAGAAAGTGTTTGCCTGGTTCCCAGGTACATATTAGAGCCCCTTAGAATTTTAGAAATTTCTATATTTAGATAAATTCGCCACTGCATTTCGTAGAAAACTTTTAAAGGGTATAGATATGCAGGAAAAATTTATCTTTCACTCAATGAACCATAAGTGTCCCTCTTTGAGTGTCCAAAAAGTTGGGAGGTATGGTATTGCTGACCCCTCTACTTTTGTTGCCCTGCCTGTCAATTTAGACCAGGCATGTCCAAAGTGCGGCCCTCCAGCTGTTGCAAAACTACAACTCCCAGCATGCCTGGATAGCTTACAGCTATTAGGGCATGCTGGGAGTTGTAGCTTTGCAACAGCTGGAGGGCCGCAGTTTGGACATGCCTGATTTAGACCCTCCTACCATATGGGGCCACGTTTAGGTATTTTTTTCCAGGGCCAC
Source organism: Bufo gargarizans (assembly GCF_014858855.1). NCBI lineage: Eukaryota > Metazoa > Chordata > Amphibia > Anura > Bufonidae > Bufo > Bufo gargarizans. The sequence goes on from NC_058081.1 coordinate 642,611,168, forward strand.
TTTAGGTTCCCAATTCGCCCCTGGATACCACATTCGTTACTCCCTCATTCAGTTCTGTTGGTTATCGGTAGCACATCGCTGATTACATAGGTAGGTCTGCTGGCGATTATCGGCCATCTTTCATCCTGACAAAATATGCAAATCAGCCAACAAATGAGTGATTGCTAGTTTATCGTCTGATCGGCAGCACGATTATACAGGCCAGATATCAGGGATGAGTGCTCCTATGAACACTTGTCCACAGTAATCGGCAGAATTTCATGTAGTGCAATAGGGGGTTAAAGGGATTTCCTGGTAAAAATTATTTTTTAACAATTTCCTGGAGCATGGCCCCTGGAACTGAAGATTTATACTTACCTGCTCCCCGCAGCTCCGGTCCTCTGCACTGCCCCTGCGGCCTCCGGTCCCCGCTCTGTTTACACCTGGGTGGCTGTGGGCATTGTGAAGATGAAGTTCCTGATCATTTGAATTCCATTTTGTATCTGTTCCTTTAAACTTCACATTGAGACCTGTGAATGCAGGTGCAGGGAGTAAGGCTTTGTCTACATATTTTCTCAAGGTTGTTTTGAGATTCTGACTCGCTGCGGACCTGGGAACTGGCCGCTCCAAGGTCTGGGGTGAGAGCAGCTGAACAACACGTACACTGTGACAATGATGAAGCGCATGCGCTGGCTACGTTCTACTAGGGAATGCAGCTTTTGGTTGAATCTGTATAAAGCTGTAACCCTTCAGGAAAGAAGTCAGAAGCTCACCCTACGGGGGGACGCCTCGTGTAGGGACCTAATCGGTGTTCTCCCCATCGAGACTCTGACTGCTCTCGCTGAGGGGCTTCCCAGCTGATGTGTCGCCGTCAGATGATGCTAACTCCATCGGTGATGTATGTACCCTCATCCTGGATGTAGTCACAACTCCAGATGAAGTGTTGATATAATTGCGTATTATGTTCTTTATCCTTTGTATATAGATAAGTGCAAAAGAAGAACATTATATCGCTATATGTATATACTACTTATGATTTTATTTTATTAAATAGAATATTATAAAGCTTCCTTTGAAGTGTAGCTGTAGGTCAGTTAAGAGTCACTCTATAAAGAGTATCCAAACCTGAAGTCTTGCTCTTATCAGCAAAACAGGCAAGGTCACATGATCTGCTCCAGCCAATGACTGGCGTCCACAGTGATGTGGCCACAAGCAGCATGTTACTGCTGAAGCCAATCGTTTGCTGGAGCGGTGCATGTGACCATATGCTATGATGTCCATAGCCAGCCATTTGTAAGCAGTGCTGGGGGGCAGCTCGGAGGATCGGAGCAGCAGGGAGCAGGTAAGTATGAGTCTTCTGTTTTCATGGACTATGTTGCAGGAACTTGTTAAAAAATCTTGTATCCTGCCTCTTATTCATACATGAGTGCTTTCATTCACTGAAGAAGATGGCGTCCCCCAGTTATAGGTGCCCAGCAATAACCAGTAAGCACTTTACCTTACTAGTGGGAAGTGTGTTTATTGATTAACAGTGATGGTCAGTTCACAGTTTTTGCCAGCGAACATATGCGGGCTGCCATCTTGACTCACAAGTCCGGCGATGCACAGGTAAGCCCTTACCTGTGTCTGTGCCGGGAGCCGGTCTGAAATCAAATGCGGTCACTGGGAGCAGGCAGTTCAGAGAACAACCCGATGAAGGTGTTCTGTCCCCACATGAAGGCGAATGAAGGTGTAACTGATAATGACTTTGTGACTGTCCTACCTTCGTATCCAAGCAGTGGAGCAGACCGGACCGGCGGATGCTCAGGTTAGATGGATCCAGACGTAGACATGAGGATGCAATCAAACGTGGGTTTATTTGATCCAGAGCAGCGACTTACGGTGATGCAGTACAGGAATGCAGTAGCAGAGTAGATGCTGTCATGTGGATGTCTTTCCTGAGGCTAACTGCTGGTCAAAAACTGATGCCTTCACAAGCCAAGGTGTGAGTCTCCAGTCACAAAGGAATGCAGCACTGAAAAATGGCTACAGGAAGTGACAAGGACCAAGGCTGCTAAAACCACGCCCAGCAGAGAAAAACTTTATAGACAAGAACAAGGCGTGCAGCATACTAATTCCGGCCAGCAGATGGCAGCAGAGAACAATACATAGAAACAACATAGTAAAAGAAAAGATAATAATACAGTGCAGGAATTAAATTAGAAAGAAACAGCACAGAAGGCCCTGGCGTCTGTTCTCGGAACTGCCTGCTCCCGGTGACCGCATTTGATTTCAGACCGGCTCCCAGCACAGGTATGGGCTTACCTGTGCATCGCTGGACTTGTGAGTCAAGATGGCAGCCCGCATGTGTTCGCTGGCGAACACTGCGAACTGACCATCACTGTTGATTAACCCTTTAATGACAGGCCTTAATGACCAGACACTTTGTGATTTAGTGCAAGTAGTTCACATGGCTGTAACTTTTTTTTTTTTTTGCAACATTTGTTACGTGACCTATAGGGCTTTATAATTTTTTTTTGTTTTGTTTTATTTGGCGGAAACTGTTTTTTTTAACTATAGCTCTTTATTCTTTAAATATGCAAACTGGCACCAAAATAAATTCTTATAATTAGTTGCCTATTTTGTGTCGGCCGTTTTGTTATATATGATGGATAGTTTCACGTGAATGGGGCGATAATGGCGGCGGTTTTGGTTGGTGTGTTTTTTTTTGTTTTATATATTTTATTATTTTTATCTTTTTTTTAACTTATTATTATTTTTTTATAATTGCTTTATTATATATTTTTTTTAAATATATTTCTGCTACATAATATGTCCCCCAAGAGGTCATAAAAAGATTGTTGGGGGGGACAGTGAACACTATTTTGCACTTTTTCCTTTTTCTTTTATTTGTATTTTATTAATTTCTTATTTTATTATTATACTTTTTTTTTTAGATTTGCTTTATTAATTATTTTTATATATTTTTTTTTTTTACAAATAATATGTTTCCCAAGAGGTAATTTCCTTTTTTTTTTTTTTTTTAAATCTTTTATTTGTATTTTATTAATTTATATTTTGTAAAAACAAGAACACACATATACATAAATGACAAAAATATTTTATTGAATAGTCACATAAAGGACACCAAATAGACAATAATAAATATAATAAATATGAAGCAGTAATGTGGTGATGCTACGAATCAGCACCCCACCAAGGCTACACCGGATCACTGTACCCCCTTAGTGCACCCCTCCTAATGGCCTGAAATTACTATATCAAGATAACATATCTCACCCACAGGTCAAGGGAAAACGTGCACTAAAGTAATCATGCAGGTGATATCATGCCAAACAAATTATAATGGTTAATGGACATAGTGTATAAATGTACTATCCAAAACATCAGACACATACAGACGTGGACAAAATTGTTGGTACCCTTTGGTCAATGAAAGAAAAAGTCACAATGGTCACAGAAATAACTTTAATCTGACAAAAGTAATAATAAATTAAAATTCTATAAATGTTAACCAATGAAAGTCAGACATTGTTTTTCAACCATGCTTCAACAGAATTATGTAAAAAAATAAACTCATGAAACAGGCATGGACAAAAATGATGGTACCCCTAACTTAATATTTTGTTGCGCAACCTTTTGAGGCAATCACTGCAATCAAACGCTTCCTGTAACTGTCAATGAGACATCTGCACCTCTCAGCAGGTATTTTGGCCCACTCCTCATGAGCAAACTGCTCCAGTTGTGTCCGGTTTGAAGGGTGCCTTTTCCAGACTGCATGTTTCAGCTCCTTCCAAAGATGCTCAATAGGATTGAGGTCAGGGCTCATAGAAGGCCACTTTAGAATAGTCCAATTTTTTCCTCTTAGCCATTCTTGGGTGTTTTTAGCGGTGTGTTTTGGGTCATTGTCCTGTTGCAAGACCCATGACCTGCGACTGAGACCAAGCTTTCTGACACTGGCTAGTACATTTCTCTCTAGAATTCCTTGATAGTCTTGAGATTTCATTGTACCCTGCACAGATTCAAGACACCCTGTGCCAGACGCAGCAAAGCAGCCCCAGAACATAACAGAGCCTCCTCCATGTTTCACAGTAGGGACAGTGTTCTTTTCTTGATATGCTTCATTTTTTCGTCTGTGAACATACAGCTGATGTGCCTTGGCAAAAACTTCGATTTTTGTCTCATCTGTCCACAGGACATTCTCCCAGAAGCTTTGTGGCTTGTCAACATGTAGTTTGGCATATTCCAGTCTTGCTTTTTTATGATTCGTTTTCAACAATGGTGTCCTCCTTGGTCGTCTCCCATGTAGTCCACTTTGGCTCAAACAACGACGGATGGTGCGATCTGACACTGATGTTCCTTGAGCATGAAGTTCACCTTGAATCTCTTTAGAAGTCTTTCTAGGCTCTTTTGTTACCATTCGGATTATCCGTCTCTTAGATTTGTCATCAATTTTCCTCCTGCGGCCACGTCCAGGGAGGTTGGCTACAGTCCCATGGATCTTAAACTTATGAATAATATGTGCAACTGTACTCACAGGAACATCTAGTTGCTTGGAGATGGTCTTATAGCCTTTACCTTTAACATGCTTGTCTATAATTTTCTTTCTGATCTCTTGAGACAGCTCTTTCCTTTGCTTCCTCTGGTCCATGTCGAGTGTGGTACACACCATATCACCAAACAACACAGTGATTACCTGGAGCCATATATATAGGCCCAATGGCTGATTACAAGGTTGTAGACACCTGTGATGCTAATTAGTGGACACACCTTGAATTAACATGTCCCTTTGGTCACATTATGTTCTGTGTTTTCTAGGGGTACCATCATTTTTGTCCATGCCTGTTTCATGAGTTTATTTTTTTACATAATTCTGTTGAAGCATGGTTGAAAAACAATGTCTGACTTTCATTGGTTAACATTTATAGAATTTTAATTTATTATTACTTTTGTCAGATTAAAGTTATTTCTGTGACCATTGTGACTTTTTCTTTCATTGACCAAAGGGTACCAACAATTTTGTCCACGTCTGTATGTGTGCCACATCCATCCAACACACAGGCATGTAAAACACCAGACTAAAAATAATGAGGAACCAACCTTAGAGCCTTGGTGAGCGCACCCTGACGCGCGTTTAGCTCAGCTTTTTCAAAGGGGCGTGTTTTCACAGAGGAGTTAATAATTTATATTTTGGTTTTAATTTTTTTTCCCCTTATATTTTTGCCCCATGATTTTTGCCCAATGTCAATGAAAGACCTTTGGGAACATCCAAAAGAGCCCCACTTACACGGGAAACCAGCCTCCTGCGGGGGCTTTGTTCAAGGCAGAGCTGATCAGGGTCTCCTGAGCCTGCAGCTCTGCTCTCTTCTGCTCCCAAGACACCTGGCGATCGCGTGATCGCCAGGTCCAAACTGCATAGCCCTTATTGAGAGCTATGCACCTATTTGATGAGAAGGTAGAAGCGCTGCTAATCTGCTTCTGTCTTCTCCTTGGGTTACAAGTGCAGGAGCTGTAATGCAGCACAGTGTGGTGCTCCCACCAGAAACACAGCTGATAGCATGATCAACAGATTTTCTGTCCAGCAAGACGGGGCCCTTGGGTTGTGCATCCCTGGATTACAGGGTGTTTAAAGAGGTTTTCCGGGAGTAATATTGATGACCTATCCTCAGAGAAGGACGTGGATGTCTGATCGGTGGGAGTCTGACTCCTAGAACCCCCACCAATCAGCAGTTTGAAGGGGAGGCGGCCTCTTCCTAGGTCAGTGATGTCACATTCATCGGTTATTTGGCCTATGTGTGCAGCTCAGTACCCGTAAAGTGAGTGGGCGGCAAAAGCAACCACAGCCACTATAGAATGTACGGGGCTGTGCTTGGTAAACTGTGAGGAGTCCGCAGCACTCCCCAGAGCTCCACTGCCTCTTCAAACAGCTAATAGGTGGCGGTGCTGGGTATCAGATCCCTGATAATGTTGTACATCCTGTGTAGATGGGATCCCTGCACAGGTTTTCACCAGACACTAAGAAAGGGGAATCGTTCAACCTAGTCTGTGCCGCCATAGCGGCTGCAGGAGCTGCCTCTACGGTATGCACACCCTTGCTCTGGAGGTTGGGAGGCAGAGCTGCAAGCTCTCATTTGCTCTAATGTCAGTGGAAAGGTAGAGGAGACATCTGTTCCTGCAAAATGTATTGGAATAAACTGCATTTATCCAGGCAGGTAAGTATATATTAATATTCAGTGATCCCCGCCTGGTTCATGCACAGCCATGAGCGCTCACTGCTAATTACTCCCTTCTTTATATATTGCAGAGCAGGGCTGGTGTAATCTGGCCCCCGAGTGAGATTAGTTGGTTGCAGCTTAATTACACGCTGTCCTGAGCTGAAATAAATCATGGAAGGTAAGTGACAAATTGAAAGAGCCACCTAGTGTCAGCGTCACTTGTTCTAGAAACGTGTCCTGAGCCATCGGTACAGCTGAGCTCAATGGACCATAGACTGTACTGTATTAATATTAGGCCAGAAATGTTCACCTGAAGTTTTCACACAAGTGAGGTGGATGTGGTGGAGAATAATAATTGTATGGACAAAAAACAGCTATGGGCATATCTGTGGATGAACCCATTAGGCCTGTTTCACACGGGCGTCCCGGATTTGCTCCGGATGCGTCGCGTGTGCATTGCGGGAAACCATTTTGCACGCGTGTGATAAAAAACTGAATGTGGTACCCAGACCCGAACCCAGACTTCTTCACTGAAGTTCGGGTTAGGTGTTCCGTAGATTTTTTTTCCTTATAACATGGTTAATAATAGCACTCTTAATACACAATGCTTACTAAAATGTCAATTGAGGGGTTAAAAATAAAAAATAAACTCACCTTATCCACTTGATCGTGCAGCCGGCATCGTCTTCTTTCTTCTTCTTTCAGGACCTGCAAAAGGACCTTTGATGACGTAATCGAGGTGAGCGCAGTGACGTCAGCGCAGGTCCTGCTGAATGAAGATAGAAGATCCTTCTATCTTCATTCAGCAGGACCTGCGCTGACGTCACCAGGATCACCACATGGTGAGCGCGATTACCTCATCAAAGGACCTTTTGCAGGTCCTGAAAGAAGACGATGCCGGCTGCGCGATCAAGTGGATAAGGTGAGTTTTTTTTTTTGCTTAACCCCTCAATCGACATTTTAGTAAGCATTCTGTATTAAGAATGCTATTATTCTCCCTTATAACCATGTTATAAGGGAAAATAATACAATTAATTTACTTTAATGGGGTCCGGTGTTGCTCATCCCTATCATCTCCTAGCAACCATGCGTGAAAATCGCACCGCATCCGCACTTGCTTGAGGATGCTTGCGATTTTTACGCAGCCCCATTCATTTCTATGGGGCCTGCGTTGCGTGAAAAACGCAGAATATAGAACAGGCTGCGATTTTCACGCAACGCACAAGTGATGTGTGAAAATCACCGCTCATCTGAACAGCCCTATTGAAGTGAATGGGTCTGGATTCGGTGCGGGTGCAATGCGTTTACCTAACGCATTGCACCCGCGTGAAAAACTCGCCCGTGTGATGGGGGCCTTAGGGAATTACCACATGGCGTGGTTGTAACTAGCCACGCTGTGGTCGAGTACTGAAAGGCCGTGCGGACTGCAGCTCTCTAATGTTAAACTAATGAGGCCGCACTAAACAGTGAGATCTTCATTAGTTAACAAAAGCCAGCTGCAGCTCATAAGCCTGCGCGGTACTCGACTGCGGCGTGGCCACATCAAAACCAATGCTGCAACCGCGCCGTGTAGTCATACCCTTAGTGTTGGATGATCAAATAACCAGGTGCAGTGATGGGCAGTTCGCATTGTTCGCCCGCAAACACATGCGAGTTGGCATCTTTTCTCACAAGTCCGGCGAGGCACAGGTAAGCCCCTACCTGTGCCTGTGCGTGAGCCGGTCTGAAAACAAATGCAGTCACCGGGAGCAGGCAGGTCCAAGAACAGCCCGATGAAGGCCCCCGATGGCTGTTCTTGGAACTGCCTGCTCCCGCTGACCGCACTTGTTTTCAGACCGGCTCGCGCACAGGCACAGGTAAGGGCTTACCTGTGCCTCGCCGGACTTGTGATAAAAGATGGCAGCTCGCCTGTGTTCGCGGGAGAACAATGTGAACTGGCCATCACTGACCAGGTGTAAGGCAGACGAGCAGTAAGGTGCAAGGCAGGCGGCTGATGAAGGTAACAACCAGGACCATTGGGTTAGGCTACTTTCACACTAGCGTTCGGGGCTCCGCTTGTGAGTTCCGTTTGAAGGCTCTCACAAGCGGCCCCGAACGGATCCGTACAGCCCCAATGCATTCTGAGTGGATGCGGATCCGCTCAGAATGCATCAGTTTGGCACCGTTTGGCCTCCGCTCCGCTCAGCAGGCGGACACCTGAACGCTGCTTGCAGCGTTTTCGTGTCCGCCTGGCCGTGCGGAGCCAAACGGATCCGTCCAGACTTACAATGCAAGTCAATGGGGACGGATCCGTTTGACGTTGACACAATATGGTGCAATTTCAAACGGATCCGTCCCCCATTGACTTTCAATGCAAAGTCAGGAGTCCCCATCAGATCGGAGTTTTCTCCGATCCGATGGTATATTTTAACTTGAAGCGTCCCCATCACCATGGGAACGCCTCTATGTTAGAATATACCATCGGATTTGAGTTACATCGTAAACCTCAGATCCGACAGTATATTCTAACACAGAGGCGTTCCCATGGTGATGGGGACGCTTCATGTTAGAATATACTGAGAACTGTGTACATGACTGCCCCCTGCTGCCTGGCAGATGCTGCCAGGCAGCAGGGGGCAGACCCCCCCCCCCTCCTCCTGTAATTAACTTATTGGTGGCCAGTGCGGGCCCCCCTCCCTCCCCAGTATTAAATATTACCAGTGCGGCGGCCTCCCCCTCCCTCCCTCCCCAGTATTAAATATGACCAGTGCGGCCTCCCCCTCCCTCCCCAGTATTAAATATTACCAGTGCGGCGGCCTCCCCCTCCCTCCCTCCCCAGTATTAAATATGACCAGTGCGGCCTCCCCCTCCCTCCCTCCCTCCCCAGTATTAAATATTACCAGTGCGGCCCCCTCCCTCTATATTTATTGGTGGCCGGGCCAGTGCGGATTCCAAGTATTGTGAGCAGTGCGGCCTCCCCTCTCCCCCCCTAATTAAAATCACCCCCCCCCCCCCATCATTGGTGGCAGCGGAGAGTACCGATCGGAGTCCCAGTTTAAATCGCTGGGGCTCCGATCGGTTACCATGGCAACCAAGACGCTATTGCAGTCTTGGCTGCCATGGTTACTTAGCAATAAATACAAGCATTATACTTACCTGAAGAGCTGCGATGTCTGACCGGCCGGGCGCTCCTCCTACTGGTAAGTGACAGGTCTGTGCTATAGGCAATGCGCCGCACAGACCTTTCACTTACCAGTAGGAGGAGCTCCCGGCCGGTCAGACATCGCAGCTCTTCAGGCAAGTATAATGCTTGTATTTATTGCCAAGTAACCATGGCAGCCAAGACTGCAATAGCGTCTTGGTTGCCATGGTAACCGATCGGAGCCCCAGCGATTTAAACTGGGACTCCGATCGGTACTCTCCGCTGCCACCAATGATGGGGGGGAGAGGGGAGGCCGCACTGCTCACAATACTTGGAATCCGCACTGGCCCGGCCACCAATAAATATAGAGGGAGGGGGCCGCACTGGTAATATTTAATACTGGGGAGGGAGGGAGGGGGAGGCCGCACTGGTCATATTTAATACTGGGGAGGGAGGGGGGGCCGCACTGGCCACCAATAAGTTAAATACAGGAGGGGGGGGGGGGGGGTCTGCCCCCTGCTGCCTGGCAGCATCTGCCAGGCAGCAGGGGGCAGTCGTGTACACAGTTCTCAGTATATTCTAACATGAAGCGTCCCCATCACCATGGGAACGCTTCTGTGTTTAGAATATACTGTCGGATCTGAGTTTTCCGAAGTGAAAAATCAGATCTGAAATAAACAGTTATGCAAACGGATCCGTTCTGAACGGATGCAAACGTTTGCATTATAGGAGCGGATCCGTCTGTGCAGACACCAGACGGATCCGCTCCTAACGCAAGTGTGAAAGTAGCCTTAGAATAAATAAAGTCTCTCTTTTACTTTTACTGAATAGATCAAGAGTCAGCATCCTCCAGCATTCCAGCTGTTATGAAACTACCAGGTAGGTTTTTCTCAAAAGCTTTATATACAGTAGAAGGTGCAGGGGCGTCGTTAGGTCAAAACATTCAGGGCTTGATCCCCGGATGTTTTTACCAGTGCCCCGAATGTTATGCTGGCAGGGCCGGCGCTCTGTCTCTCCTGCGCTACACCGGCCCCGCCACTTTACCTAAAAAAAACTGTAATCCTAATCCGCCTGGCGCCTGATCTGCAGACTTAACTTTTAACTTGAAATCAGCCGCAGCCGCCGGCTCATCTCTCACTAGATTTTACTGCAGCTCCGGTAACAGCAGGCAGTGAGGGCGGCACTTGCTCACTGACGTCAGGCGCCTGCTCCTCCCACTAGGCGGCGCAAGCGCGTGACATCAGTGAGTGAGCACTGCCCGCACTGCCTGTTACTGGAGCTGACTAGCCTAGCCTGAGACTGAGTAAGACTATATATGAATTAAGAGCACTACTACTCCTATCCAGATATTAGGATGCTAATACTGAGATACTGATACAGATACCATACTTGTAATTGTGATAAGAAGATGAATAAGCAGATGTTGACACACATACACCCACGTATTTACTTACAAGCTGCAGGTTCTCCGTTCTGCACCTTCTTCTCTGGCTAAAGGACCTGCAAACATGTGACATGATGACATCATCAAATGTTCTTTATCCTACCATTACTTTATTCCAAAGGTCCTTCATAGTCTGGTATGCTGATCTATGCCTAGGGGCAGTGCCATCTTTAATATTGATTGGACCCTGGGCAAAAATTTACTTGGGCCCCCTGGATCCCGCCTTCCCACACCCTAGCATGCAATCACGGCCTCCACCACAACACACACACACAAAAAATCCACACACCTGGTAGAGTACAGTGATATAAATACTTCCAGTTCTAAAGACTCCAGCGGCTCAGGATCAGTGCTCTGGGCAGCTGGGCTCAGGCTGGAAGTGGGTACCGCTCTGCAGGAAGGAGACCGGGGCTCGGTTCACCCTAGCGTTACAGTGCACCCTAGAGTATGCAGTATAGCACCCTATAGTATACAGCAACCCACAGTATGCAGTGTAGCACCCCACACTATACAGTATACAACACCTCACAGTATACAGTAGAGCAGTATAGCACCCCACAATATACAGCACCTCACAGTATACAGCACCCCAAACTATACACTATACAGCCCCCCACACTATACAGTACAGCAATATAGCACTCCACAATATACAGCACCCACAGTATACAGCACCTCACGGTATACAGCACCCCAAACTATACAGAATACCGCACCTCACAGTATACAGCACCCCACACTATACAGCCCCCCACACTATACAGTACAGCAGTATAGCACTCCACAATATACAGCACCCACAGTATACAGCACCTCACGGTATACAGCACCCCAAACTATACAGAATACCGCACCTCACAGTATACAGTACCCCACAGTATACAGCACCCCAAAATATAGAGCCTCCCACAGTATAAAGCACCCCACAATATACAGTATACAGCACCCCCATAGTTTACAGTAAAGCAGTATAGCACCCCACTATACAGTAGCTTACAGTATATTAGCATTACAGCCCCTGTCACCTTTTCCTCATGTAATCTTCTAAAAAAAAAAAGCTCTACAATTATGGGAAACTTCTCCTGCAGCAACACTCTTGGTAGACAGAACCTGTGATGACCTCATAGCCATGTTACCAGTAATATTGCTAGGTTACTGGTCACATGGTGATGATGTCATCTAAGGTCCTAGAAAATCACAGCTCTCACAGTACGCTGCCTGGAGTGCCGGCAGGCATGGCAGCACCCCCTGTGTAGCTGACAGCCTGACACCCGGGGCAGTGGCTAGCAGGGCTCAAGAGGCAGCTGCCTTGGGCCCCCCAGGAGCAACTGGGCCCGGGGCAGCTGCCCCTTTTGCCCCTTGTTAAAGACGACCCTGCCTAGGGGTCATTGAACATCACGGTTTTGTTGCGGTTTTTCCACAAATTGCGGCAAAAATAAATAAATAAATAAATAAAAATAAAATAAAAATAAAACAGTAGAACCGCAATATACAATAATCCCCAAATACATGGTCACAAAGATGTCTGCAGGGCTGTGCAGGAATGCAAGGCTGGAATTGCCTCCACCCTGCTGTCCTAGCACAGCGCTGCCTGAGGCCGCCACCTCACATTGCCTAATTAGTGGGAACTCAGCCAAAAGCTTCATTCACACGTCAGTGTTTGGTCAGTGATTTCCATAATTGATTGTGAGCCAAAACCAGGAGCGGAGCCTCCACAGACATAAGGTATAAGGGAAAGATCTGCACCTGTTCTGTGTTTAGAGCCGCACCTGGTTCTAGCTCACAATCACTGATGGAAATCACTGACCAAACACTGATGTGTGAATGAGGCATAACAATGTTAAAAATGCCTCCAAAGGTCTTTCACATTGTGACAGTGTGTAAAATAAACATAAAAAATAAATTGCAATTTAAAAACCTATTTATTGGCACTTTGTGCTATTAGAAGAAATGCATAAAAAGGAAACATTTTCCTTTATAAAAGTTACAAAAAATATCTACTATGTGTAACAAAAGACTCAAAAAGTTATTTGAATAACTGAATGAGAAAGAACTTCATAGCTTTTAAACCCATATGTATTAAAAATGAATGTCATGAACTGACCAGGTAGTGTTCGGAGGCTCCGATCGAGGCCTGCATCACAGAGTCCTTAAAATAAAAATGCAGGACTGCCCTATGCAGCCTGGTAAATTGCCACATGACAGAAACCAGGCGGACTCCTTGATAGTCAATGTGGTCTGTTGAATACCGTTCATATCCATCATGTGACGGACCCAGCACTTCCATAATTTCTGCTGCTCTGCTCCTATAAAACAGCAGAACAATAGAAATAAGAACAGCAGTGTGAATGAGGGTCTAAATCTTCTCCTCTTATATATCAGCGTTATGCCTTGAGATGAAGTCATAATGAACGTTACACATGGCGCTGCCCACACCCACGTTACAATATATATTTCCATGGTGTCTGTTTCTGGAAATTCTAGTTGACCAGGATTACTGAAACAGGACAGGTTCACAAGGTATATTTACCAAGTACACTCACTGACAACAAAAAACACGCACTCAGAAAGATTGCTGCAAAACTTGAGCAGATATTAGGGATGAGCGAATCGACTTCGGATGAAACATCCGAAGTCGATTCGCTTAAAACTTTGTTAGAATACTGTACAGAGCGAGCGCTCCGTACAGTATTAGAATGTACTGGCTCCTATGAGCTGACGTTATCACTTATCGAAGTCTCGCCAGACTACGGGTAATAACTTCAGAAATTAATTTCTACTGTTAAAAACCTTTTACTAAACTCGGTTTCGGGGTGAACCTTGGAACTGAACCCATGCTCTCGCTCGGTACAGTATTCTAACAACGTTTTATGCAAATCGACTTCGGATGAGGTCGTCATCATTGCTCTTGTGGTCAGCTCCTGCCTCTCTGCTTTGTCACTGCCTGGCCCTGTCAATCAAAGCAGGGAGGGAGGGTAGGTCGCTGGTGACAGATTCCCTTTAATGGGACAATGTCTTTAACCCCTTAGTGACCACCAATACGTCTTTTTACAGTCATCACTAAAGGGCCTTAGGCTAGGCTGACACCTTTTTAAAGCAGCATAGACTAAGTACTGTATGGGTCTCCCATGCAGCAGAGAACATGGGCTCCTGCTCTTATGGCCTGGATTGGCTGTTTAATCCCTTAGATGCCACAGTCAACAGCAGCCGCAGCAAGTGGTTTAGAGGAAGGTGGCTCCCTCTGTCTTCCATCGGCACCCTGCAATCTGGGACCTAATGAAGACCCCAGGCCTGCCAGCAGTACGGTATATCTGTATCAGGCTGCACTTCTCTGGCACAGCCTTCTGGTATATAACTAATAATACAATGCAGTATAGAGTATTCTAGAAGCAATCAAAAGCTAAATGTTGACTAAAGTTATAGTAAATAAAAAAAATCAGCAAAAATTAAATCCCCTCTACATATTTCTTATCGCCGTGTCCGTAACAATTATGTAATTTATCCTGTATGTTGAACACCATAAAAAAATGCCATAATTTCCGTTTTTTTGTTTATTCACCACCAAAAAATAAAGTAAAAAGCAATCAAAGCGTTATGTACCCAAAATGATACCAATGAAAGTCACCCCACAAAAATTAAGCTCTCAAACAACTCTGCAGATTCAAAAACACTTAAAAAATAAAAAGGGAGAGTTTTATTGAGCAAAAAAAGTAAAACGTTAAAAAAAGGATATATTTGTTATCGCTGTAGTTGTACTGACCCAGAAAATAAAGTTATATTATTTATGCTGAAAAACATAAAACTCTGTGGCGGTATTACTGTTCCCTCCCAAAAAATAAATAAGTTAATAAAAGTGATTACTCAGCTATTTTCATTAGTCCCATAGCAGTGAACGGCTGTGTATTCCTGGTCTCCTCTACAATTCCAGTGCCATGTAGTGTGACCCGCACCTGTCAGATATTTATGGTATATTTTAGGGATGCTCAACCTGCGGCCCTCCAGCTGTTGTAAAACTACAACTCCCACGATGCCCTTCTGTAGGATGATAGCTGTAGCTGTCAGGGAATGATGGGAGTTGTAGTTTTGCAACAGCTGGAGGGCCGCAGGTTGAGCATGCCTGGTATATTTTATTTGGGTGCCCAACCTGCAGCAGTTGCAAAACTACAATTCCCAGCATGCCTGGACAGTCTACAGCAGGCATGCTCAACCTGCAGCCCTCCAACAGTTGCAAAACTACAACTCCCATCATTCCCTGACAGCCTACAGCTATCATCCTACAGAAGGGCATCATGGGAGTTGTAGTTTAACAACAGCTGTCGGACCGCAGGTCGAGCATCCCTGGTCTACAGCTATTAGGGCATGCTGGGATTTTTAATTTTGCAACAGCTGGAGGGCCACAGATTGAGCATCCCTGGTTTATTCTATTAATCATGTGTCCGGATGGGACAACCCCTTCAAAGTGGCAACTACCGTGAGTCACAGCCATATGAACAGAATTTGTATACCCATACTGCAGGGTGTATTTTATGTCTGTATATTTACATCAGGGGTTCAGCTATGAAGAGGGGGGATGGGACAGAGATAGCGATCACATCCAGGGCCTTGTGCCTGAAGAACCGTCTTCTACAAAAGACACCAGTATTATAAATGGAACATGGAAGGTGAGGGCTCCGTTATAGGTGTATATATTTTATTTTTTAATTGGAGCATAAGAGATTACACCTCAACACCTAATCCACAGAGTCCCATCACATATGAGACGCATCATTAATTACCACCCATAAAGATTGCGTTTAGTGTGTTAAGAGCCAGACATAACTGTTTACAAAGTCCTGCAGAATTGGCAGATAAAAGGTGTCTTTAGACATGAGATGGGCCCCTTATGCTCTATTGGATTGCACAAGATAATAGATTTCCAGATAAAAGAGCAATGTTACTTTTTTTGAAATAATATGACTGTGGGGAGTCAACTCCAAGTCAAACCACAGGAAAGAGGGTCATGAAAG
The DNA here is from genome assembly GCF_014858855.1 of Bufo gargarizans. Lineage (NCBI taxonomy): Eukaryota > Metazoa > Chordata > Amphibia > Anura > Bufonidae > Bufo > Bufo gargarizans. Next base: position 642,626,933 of record NC_058081.1, read on the forward strand.
GAATGTAAGGATGATGGGAAAACATCTCAGAAATGTTCTGTGAAGAAAACAAGACGCCAAAGACAGAAGAGAGAAGGGTAACTAAACTTTTGTACAACTTTATTTAAAACTATTCTAAATGCCCATCAATTTATTATTGTAATATACTTTGTTTTACCCATTTTACGGACAAAATATGCACCCGGTGACTATAGCGCTTTGGATCCTGTGCACTGCTGAACTGTATGTGGTGTATGGATTCCAATGTATAGGAGCCAGCACTGATCACTGTACTGGAAGGCGCACACATCGCTGCTCCTGCTCCCCTCAGCTGACGCCTGGCATGCAGAGATTTTTGACAGAGCAGGGACAGGCAGGAGCAGCAATGCAGAGCTTTTGCCTGTGCCCGCTCCATTAAAAGCTTTGCATAGCACATTAGTGCAGGAGACCCTATACGTATGTGCTATGCCAGGACTCTGCTGAGCAGAGCGGGCACAGGCAAGAGCACTGCATAACAAATCTCTGCTCCTGCCTGCGCCTACTCCCCTATATACTCTGCATGCCAGGCTTCAGCTGAGGTGAGCATGCACAGGTAGAAGCAACGACGTATGCTCCAGGCAGTACAGTGCTGGCCCTTATGCCTGTGATAGAGATGTGGACTACATTCTTTGAATTCATCTAAGAAAGCTCCCACATACTTTAGCTCTCAGACAACACCTTATCTTCTTCAGAGCACAAAGGTTCCATCCTATGCTAGAGAACACGCCTCCTTGCTACGTCATATATGCTTTTTCTGCTGTTAGAGAACTCCATTACAAGATGGCGCCTGTAGTTATTTACATAGTTCACATACCACAGTTAGTAAAACAATGCACAATGGGCAGATACCAAGTGTTATCTCTCGTCTTATTTTCATATTTCAGCCAATGTAACAATGCCACATGCATCAGGGGGAATGCCTTTCTGATGTTTATATAAACTGCTGTACTTCCTGTAATAAACAAGAATTTGCTTTGACCCCAGTGTATGTGTCAAAGTTATTTTCTTCCATGCACGTAAAACCCTTCGGTTACTATTAATTTGGAGCAGTAGAGCAAACGGGATCGGCCCTGATTAGGGGGCATCTTTATCAGTTGGCGCCCAACGTGGGGCTCAGGAGAAGTAATGTCACTAGCCGAAGTTTTGGGGTCCCAGAGCACGGTGGACCACGCTTGAGAAGGAGGACTGCAGCCTCAGAGACAAGGTGAGAAAATTTTGGTTATCTCACCTGCCTCTTGCTGCTTCACTGTGCTGTGATAATGTTCTGCTATTGATGTTACGTAGTAGCAACTTCGGTTGATGTAAAATCCTGAGTTCCTAGAATCCGGAAAGTTTGAGTTTGCTCTACCGTGTGTATTTGTCTGTGTGGTTTGTCTGCTTCACAGTTAACTGTTAAGCAGAGCAAGAGATTTCCCCTGGCAGGGGGGCGGGGCCGCATTAGGGGCTACTAAATTATCTGTCCTGTTTAGACAGAGGGTGTAGCCCCGGGGTGCTTCGAGACGGGGCTTGATTTAGGGGTTACTAATTTATCTGTCTTAGTGACGGAGGGTGTAACCCCGGGTAGCCCTGAGCGTGAAGGAGAAGGTGCCTGCTTCTAGCTTGGTTGTGTGTGTGAAGTGAGTGAGTAAATCCATGGGAATCTTAACACTAGGAGTACTAGTACGGTGGCCCCCTGATTTAGGGAGGAAGCTTTGAGAAAGCTAGTCTGGGAAAGACTCAGAAAGACACATTGTGTGTATGTTATAAAGGATCATGGATGTGAAGAAATTGAAGATTACAGGATGTGATTTTAAATGGAGAATTGAGTGCATGGAAGTAAGCAATACGAAGCAGCAATACTAAGCATTGTGGAAAGTTAGGTGATGATGCAGAGCAGCGCTGATGAATTATTGTGTCTTGTCTGTCTGTGTATCTGTGTGCCCCGCACCGTGCGTGTCTCTGTTGCTTGGTGAATGTGTCCTCTAACTTCAGGGAGTGTAAGGTGTTTGGGTTAAATGTAAATGCAAGAATTACTGTGGCAGAATCCGTAGGAACTCTGCTGAAATCGAGAACAGAGGGAGAAACAAGGGACTGTAGCTGCACGGTGTCACACCGGTGACAGGTTTTAGAAGGTCTGAAAGATTATCTGCACATTAGTGATCAGACAGCCTCTTTTGGTTTTGGTTTCACTTTGTCTGTGTGTTGCTTGTATGTCCACACTTCCTGTTCAGGTGTGGATCATGTGACCTTTACCTCCCCCTACTTAGTCTGACTCTACCCATCACTCCTTGCTCTGGATAGCTTCATTTGTTTTTTGGAAGAGCTGGAGTGTGGTTCTACTAGGCCCCAGCAAAACACTGGTTCCTGCACCAGGGAAGGAGCAGGTAGTCTCTGCCCTGTCATTTACATTAGGGCATCCGAGGGCCACCAGGGTTTTCTAGGTTCCTGTGTATGGGCATCTCTACCATCAAGAGGTGCCCATACAGATAGGAGTTAGGGCCAGGAGCAGGGTTTTATAGGTGGTGACCCTTTTCCTTCCCTAGCGGTGAGGCCCAGTGTCTTTTCCCTTCCTTCTTGTTGTCTTTTGGTGTTCTCCCCTACTACATCCGTGACACACGGGGAGAGTGACGTCATGACATTGGAATGTGTGATAGCGAGAACACTGCAATACTAAGATATATTGGATATAATCAAAAGAAAATGTGCGTGAGGTACTCTGTGTGTGTGTGTGTGTGTGTGTGTGTGTGTGTGTGTGTGTGTGTGTGTGTGTGTGTGTGTGTGTGTGTGTGTGTGTAGCACATATATACAGTATGTTATTTGTATGTTATTCGTTAATAAGTTCAAACACTTGTGTTTGTAAAAGTATGAGAAAGTGTTCTATATGTCTGTTCGACATTGAATGTTATGTCTGTGTGGACCTTGTGTGTTGCCAACTAGAAAACTGACTAGCAGAGGAAGGTCACGCAGCCAAGTTTAGGCTACTTTCACACTTGCGTTAGGGGTTCCGCTTGTGAGTTCCGTTTGAAGGCTCTCACAAGCGGCCCCGAACGCATCCGTACTGCCCCAATGCATTTTGAGTGGATGCGGATCCGCTCAGAATGCCCCCAGTCTGGCACCGTTTGGCCTCCGCTCCACTCAGCAGGCGGACACCCGAACGCTGCTTGCAGCGTTCGGGTGTCCGTCTGGCCGCGCAGAGCCAAACGGATCCGTCCAGACTTACAATGTAAGTCAATGGGGACGGATCCGTTTGAAGTCGACACAATATGGCTCAATTTCAAACGGATCCGTCCCCCATTGACTTTCAATGTAAAGTCTGGACGGATCCGTCTGAGTAACTTTGAGACTTAGAATTTTTCCTGAAATATAATGCAGACGGATCCGTTCTGAACGGATCCCATCGTCTGCATAAAAGGAGCGGAACCGTCTGTGCAGACACCAGACGGATCCGCTCTGAACGCAAGTGTGAAAGTAGCCTTACTGTGAGTGAAATCAGCTCTACTGATGTGATGATGAGGCCAAATTAAGAGTTAAGTCGAGAATAAAAGAGATCATCACACAGGGAGGCGTGTGTGTTCTGGCTTTAGGCCAAAGAGGAGCGAAATTATTTCAAAGTTTCTCACAGGACATTCGGCCTTGAATTTAGAACATTCTATTCCTATTATAAAAAACCAATGCAAGCGTCAATGTATGACGCTACTGACACTGCCCTCCAAGATGGTGCCGAGACCCTACCACATCCCCCAGCAGCCATCTTAACTGAGGTAACTTCCTCACCAGCGAACATCTTAACTAATCCAATTTCCAGCCTGGCTGCCATTTTAACTTCTGTAAATTCTCGCCGGCCCAGCGGCCATCTTAACTGAGGGAACTTTCTGCCTAGCAGCCATCTTAGTTACTGGTATTTCTCCGGATACGGCTACAATCGTGAAACAATACACATAGATCCAAGTAGCACCACAAGGGGTACTCACTCAAGTCAGCACATGAAGGATACACATATACCTATAATTAGTCATGATCGGTAGTATTGTTTATTCAGATGAAATGTTCGCAGAAGGAGGGGATTGTGATGGAGATAGTCTCAACTGTGGTAAACTGTAGATTTAAGCCCGGACAGATTCAGTTTTTTTCTGTCTTTCATATAATGTTGCTGAAAAATGCAAACCTTGAGATAATTCTGCAGTATCTTATTAAAGAATGTAAACAGGCAGTGAAAAACATCAGCAAGCTAATGAAAGGTGTCCTCACCCAACTGCATGGCCAGCAGCAACAACGCCCTGAGGCATATTATTCAGCAAGACGACTCCGTGGCCGAGGTGCCCCTTTCTGCATCAGAGCTGTAGCAGTTGTACAAACCATGCTTGATAAAGGTTCTGAGATAGTCCTGAACCACAAAGTGACAGTGATATTACGCCTATCCTCATGAAAGTACGACCCAAGAACCTTTTTGTTGCCCGCAGAGTTAGGCTACTTTCACACTAGCGTTCGGGGCTCCGCTTGTGAGTTCCATTTGAAGGCTCTCACAAGCGGCCCCGAACGGATCCGTACAGCCCCAATGCATTCTGAGTGGATGCGGATCCGCTCAGAATGCATCAGTTTGGCACCGTTTGGCCTCCGCTCCGCTCAGCAGGCGGACACCTGAACGCTGCTTGCAGCGTTTTCGTGTCCGCCTGGCCGTGCGGAGCCAAACGGATCCGTCCAGACTTACAATGCAAGTCAATGGGGACGGATCCGTTTGACGTTGACACAATATGGTGCAATTTCAAACGGATCCGTCCCCCATTGACTTTCAATGCAAAGTCAGGAGTCCCCATCAGATCGGAGTTTTCTCCGATCCGATGGTATATTTTAACTTGAAGCGTCCCCATCACCATGGGAATGCCTCTATGTTAGAATATACCATCGGATTTGAGTTACATCGTAAACCTCAGATCCGACAGTATATTCTAACACAGAGGCGTTCCCATGGTGATGGGGACGCTTCATGTTAGAATATACTGAGAACTGTGTACATGACTGCCCCCTGCTGCCTGGCAGATGCTGCCAGGCAGCAGGGGGCAGACCCCCCCCCCCCCCCCTCCTCCTCCTGTAATTAACTTATTGGTGGCCAGTGCGGGCCCCCCTCCCTCCCCAGTATTAAATATTACCAGTGCGGCGGCCTCCCCCTCCCTCCCTCCCCAGTATTAAATATGACCAGTGCGGCCTGCCCCTCCCTCCCCAGTATTAAATATTACCAGTGCGGCGGCCTCCCCCTCCCTCCCTCCCCAGTATTAAATATGACCAGTGCGGCCTCCCCCTCCCTCCCTCCCCAGTATTAAATATTACCAGTGCGGCCCCCTCCCTCTATATTTATTGGTGGCCGGGCCAGTGCGGATTCCAAGTATTGTGAGCAGTGCGGCCTCCCCTCTCCCCCCCTAATTAAAATCACCCCCCCCATCATTGGTGGCAGCGGAGAGTACCGATCGGAGTCCCAGTTTAAATCGCTGGGGCTCCGATCGGTTACCATGGCAACCAAGACGCTATTGCAGTCTTGGCTGCCATGGTTACTTAGCAATAAATACAAGCATTATACTTACCTGAAGAGCTGCGATGTCTGACCGGCCGGGCGCTCCTCCTACTGGTAAGTGACAGGTCTGTGCTATAGGCAATGCGCCGCACAGACCTTTCACTTACCAGTAGGAGGAGCTCCCGGCCGGTCAGACATCGCAGCTCTTCAGGTAAGTATAATGCTTGTATTTATTGCCAAGTAACCATGGCAGCCAAGACTGCAATAGCGTCTAGGTTGCCATGGTAACCGATCGGAGCCCCAGCGATTTAAACTGGGACTCCGATCGGTACTCTCCGCTGCCACCAATGATGGGGGGGGGGGGGGATTTTAATTAGGGGGGGAGAGGGGAGGCCGCACTGCTCACAATACTTGGAATCCGCACTGGCCCGGCCACCAATAAATATAGAGGGAGGGGGCCGCACTGGTAATATTTAATACTGGGGAGGGAGGGAGGGGGAGGCCGCACTGGTCATATTTAATACTGGGGAGGGAGGGGGGGGGCCGCACTGGCCACCAATAAGTTAAATACAGGAGGGGGGGGGGGGGTCTGCCCCCTGCTGCCTGGCAGCATCTGCCAGGCAGCAGGGGGCAGTCGTGTACACAGTTCTCAGTATATTCTAACATGAAGCGTCCCCATCACCATGGGAACGCTTCTGTGTTTAGAATATACTGTCGGATCTGAGTTTTCCGAAGTGAAAAATCAGATCTGAAATAAACAGTTATGCAAACGGATCCGTTCTGAACGGATGCAAGCGTTTGCATTATAGGAGCGGATCCGTCTGTGCAGACACCAGACGGATCCGCTCCTAACGCAAGTGTGAAAGTAGCCTTAGGCTGGGTTCACACGGGCGTCACGTTTTGGCTCAGGATGCGTCTCGGGTGCATTGCGGCAAACCCGTGCGAGTAGGTACGCAATTTCAGTAAATTTTGACTGCGATTGCGTGACATTTTTATCGCATGGGTGCAATGCGTTTTGCACGCACGTGATAAAAAAAAACTGAATGCGATACCCAGACCCGAACTTCTTCACTAAAGTTTAGGTTCAAGGTTGTGTAGATGTAATTATTTTCCCTTATCGCAAGCAAGTGCGGATGCGGTGCGATTTTCACGCATAGTTGCCAAGATGAAAGTCTATTCACAGTATTATTTTCCCTTACAACATGGTTATAAGGGAAAATAATAGCATTCTTTAATACAGAATGCTTAGTAGAAGGTCAATTGAGGCTTAAAAAAATAAATTAAAAAAATGTACTCACCTCCTCACGTAGCTGCCGATCTCCTGTTCTTTCTTCAGGATCTGTGGTGACATCACTGTGCTCATCACATGGTCTATTACCATAGTGATGGATCATGTGATGAGCACAGTGATGTCACCACAGGTCCTGAAGAAAGAACAGGAGACCGGCAGCTACGCAATCAATTGGAGGTGGTGAGTTAATTATTTTATGAATTTTTTTAACCCTCTATTGACCTTCTACTAAGCATAAAGAATGCTATTATTTTTCCCTTATAACCATGTTATAAGGGAAAATAATACTGTGAATAGACTTTCATTTTAGGAACTATGCGTGAAAATCGCACCGCATCCGCACTTGCTTGCGATTTTCACGCAGCCCCATTCACTTCTATGGGGCCTGCATTGCGTGAAAAACGCACAATTTAGAGCATGCTGCGATTTTCACGCAACGCACAAGTGAGGCGTGAAAATCACCGCTCATGTGCACCGCCCCAAAGAAATGAATGAATTCAGTGCGGGTGCAATGCGTTCACCTCACGCATTGCGCCCGTGTGAACCCAGACTTAGATGTGATAACTTACAAAGTGTGTGGTTTACCTCTGCTAAATCCTTGTGTGCCGGAAGAAGACCACAGTCCGGTTAGGACTGAACCTCCGTATATCCGTTTGCTGATTTGAATGTTCATATTCAGCCTAAGGATAAGGGAATTGGGTCTCACAGTTTTATAGGGCTGAGAAAAGACCTCTGCCCATCCAGCCCAGCTTAGGAATTCAGTCCAAATTTTTCAAAAAGGCAAGAGAGAGAACGACTAGTACACAAATGTGCGTTTCTCAACGGTATATATGTGTTTTAGTACACCAAAAAGTTACTAAATTAACAGTTAATAACTGATCCCAACCATATGTTTATTGGGTCGATTTCACATAGGATCATGTCATGGACTTTCATTCTAGATTGTATTACCTTTCTTGGCTTCTCATAATTGACACTGTTACAGAGGATCATGACGTATCACAAACTTATTTCCTGACGCTTATAGATCAAGTGTTTTAAGTACTATAATATTATCTTTATAGACTTTTTTCTCCATCATAGAATTCCAGCTATTGTAACTCTTTCTATCAAAATATTGTGCCTATCAGGTATATTATTGTGTTGATGCATGATCATTCACTTTATTTGATTAATGTAATTTGTTTTCGTTGACATAGGGTATTCATATGACGCCTGAAATGTTCAAAGATATAATATTTTGGATACAGCCACCCTGTTGCCTCTGGAGCAAGGGGGAAGGGAAGAGTTAGGGCACTTAAACTTTTCTTCCAGATCCAGAGGAAGAGGCTCATGACTAGGGCTGCAGCTAACGATTATTTGAATAATCGATTAGTTGTCGATAATTTCATAGATTAATCGGGAAAAAACACCAAAAAAAAAAAAAAAAAAGGGTTTATATGATTTTACTTGAAAAAGTATGTTCAAAGGCCATATTAAAACAATTTTAGGACTTACATAATTATAAAATCTTTGCATTACAATGTTAAAGAGACAACATGTCCACATGGTCAGGGCTTAGTCTAGCTCTCTTCTTACAAACTGTTACCTGTTGCAGAGAAGAGACGTTCCGATGGTGTGGATGTACAGCTTATAATTTATTGCACATTCAATCTCCAAGACTCGTACTCCTCCCTACTACTATTATCCTGATTACCTGTCTGAGTTATTTGGGGGGGAATCTGTGGATGGCACTGTTATGGGGGCGATCTGTGGATGGCAGGCACTGTTATGGGGGCATCTGTGGATGGCAGGCACTGTTATGGGGGCATCTGTAGATGGCAGGCACTGTTATGGGGGCATCTGTAGATGGCAGGCACTGTTATGGGGGCATCTGTAGATGGCAGGCACTGTTATGGGGGCATCTGTAGATGGCAGGCACTGTTATGGGGGCATCTGTGGATGGAAGGCACTGTTATGGGGGCATCTGTGGATGGCAATGGTATGAGGGGCATCTGTGGATAGCACTGTTATGGGGGGGATCTGTGGATGGCAATCATGGCACTGTTATGGGGGGTATCTTTGGATGGCTGGCACTGTTATGGGGGGGGGGGGGGGGTAATCTGTGGATGAAACATGTGTCATCCACAGATCCCTTCCATAAGTGTCCTTGTGTAGTGATTGTGAATGACCCCCAATACAGGGGTGGGGGCTGGCATTTCGGTTTTGTAATAGCAGCGGGGCCCGGTGCAGTCACTGTATTCTATTACACCGGGCCCAGCTCACTTAATCATATCTATCAAGTAGGGGATGTTAAACTACTTATAGTGCAAAATCACTCCAGACCCTAACTTACTAGTATTAAACTATCGCAGGAGGCCAGGCAGTTGGACGGGCGGCAGCAGCAGCGCAACTCACTACATCATGCGCCTGCATACATAAAGTGGAATGAGCAGGCGCGTGACATAGTGAGTTACGCTGCTGCTGCCGCCGCCTGGCCTCCTGCCTGCTACGAAATGTACTAGTAAGTTTTACACACTGCCACCCGCTCCCGCATAGCAACAAATCGGCCGATTATTCGATAACGGGAATAGTCGACAACGAATCCAGTTATCGAATATTATCGATAATGTTGATTAATCGTTGCAGCCCTACTCATGACTGTTTGCAGATAAATGTCACAAGGGACAGTGGGATTTGGTAAATCAGCTATTCGATAATCCAGATCATATGCTCTTTGTGGATGAATCGAGGTATGGTCAGGATGGCAGTTACTACATAGGTTGGGCAGTGGTGATTAAATATGACACTAAAAAGAAGAGTCCTTACCACCACACATGTCTGCCCAAGAAGCAGAGCTAAGGGCTCTAGAGATGGCTTGCAGATATGTAGATGGAAAAGCAGCCAACATTCACGCCGATTCCAGGTACAACCCATGACTATGAGCCCATTTGGAAAGCCAGAGACTTCCTGACGGCTTCAGGTAAACCCATCAAAATGGGGAAGCAGTGAGGTCTCTTATAAAAGCCCTCAAGTCACGGTGATAAAAAAAAAAAAGGTTACTGTAAAACAGACTCAGAGGAGGCAAAGTAAAAGCCAAGGCAGATCAGGCGGCAACAATGGCTGCTAAATTGTCTAGGCAAACCCCTGCCTTAGTGGACACAGCTCAGGTCCCTGAAATAACTCCTCAACTCCTCCTGTCTCGCTGGAAGTTCTTAAGACCTTACAGAACCAGGTGGGGAAGGAGGAAAGGGACCAGTGGATGGAAAAGGGGGGACTACAAATGAGAAAGGTCTAACACAGTTCCAAGGCAAACTCTGCCTTCCCAGGTCCCTCTAATCCACAATGGCACAGGCAACCCATGGAGTGACGCACCAGTTAGAAGCTGCTGTGTGTGATTTAGTACATAGCGCATGGTACACCCCAGGGTTTAGCACTGTAGCAGTTAGATATACTCAAGGATGTATGATTTTTGCCCAGAACATCATGAGAATGTGGTTAAGGTACCTCAAACACACGTCTTGCCCTTTGCATCTGTTTCAACGTTTGCAGACTACCTTACTACCCAAGGTGGGCATGTATGAGTATGTATTGGTGCGTAATAACTTGTTTTCAGGATGACCAGAAGCATACCCGGTAGCTAAGACCACAGCAAAGAAGATTATGGCTGAAGTTGTATGCAGTTATGGGGTATCTGAGACCATTGAAAGTGACAGGTGTTCACTTCACAGGTGTAGTGATGCAGAAGATAATAAAGGTTTTGGGTGTAGAACAGGCCTTACATGCTTCGTATCATCCATAAAGCAGTGGTAGAGTAGGGAAAAAAGGAACTGAATGGGACACTAAAAGGTAAAGATTAAAAAAAGCTATGAACAGAGTGCCTGCTGGTAGCTGTATTTTCAGAAAGGTATACCCCCAACGGTGAGACAGGTCTTAGTCCCTATAAGGTCCTTAGTGGGTCAGGCCCTAGGACAGGATTGTATTTCTTACAGTGGCTCCAGATGCAACATGGTTGTCTGACAGATTATGTGATCAGTTTGCACAAGCATTTGACTAAAAAACATTTGAGTTTTTGCTTTACTTCCAGATGTTGATAAAACACTAGGAACTGCACCCCACTTGTGTCTGAAGATTGGGTGGTGGTAAAAAGACACGTTAGAAAAGTCCTGTCCTCAAATCCTGGTTTGATGTTCCATTCCAAGTGTTCTTGACCACAAGCACATCAGTAAAGCCTGAAGGAAAGCCTAATTCGAGTCATTTCAAGAAAGTATTGAGTCGGGAGACTTGAAAGGAGATTTCTTGTTCCCCCTTGTGGGACTGCTGATCCTGACTAAAAGAATATGGATTTTTATTGAGATAGTAAAAATAGGTTTCTGGGCTGGGGAAGAGGTGTGCAAAAGGAAGAACAAAGTTGTTACAGTTCGATGCTTCTAACCCAGTGACCCATTATTAGAATAGCCCAAAGACTCCCACAGTATGGATAGTTCTTATGTTGACACTAATCAATGACCAGGTCATAAACGCCCTAAAAGGACTTCCTTCCTATCCCTGAATTTTATCTTTAATTCTGCTATTTGCGTTGTTTGTTGTGTCTTCCCCTACATTAGGAGGTTTTTGTTCAAAGTCGTATCTGAGGCTACCCTGGAGATGCTCATGGGAGACTTCCATAAGGATGGGAGACAAGGTCCACTTTGTTCTGTTGGTCCGCCCCCTGCTTACGACGCCACCTGGTGATCATCGACCATAGGAACTAACACCTGACTTTCCCGTGCTAAGTCCAGTGTCATGGGAGGCTATATACTAGGCTAGGTTGTCATAGAAGCTGGCGAAAAGGATTCGAAGCATGAGGACAGATGTGCTAGGCTTTCGTTAGGGAAAGAATTAAGTCCAAGGGGGGGAATGATAGAGATGTGGACTACATTCTTTGAACTCAGCTAAGAAAGCTCCCACATACTTCAGCTCTCAGACAACACCTTATTTTCCTCAGAGCACCCCTTGCTACGTCATATATGCTTTTTCTGCTGTTAGAGAACTCCATTACAAGATGGCGCCTGTAGATATTTACATAGTTCACATGCCACAGTTAGTAAAACAATGCACAATGGACAGATACCAAGTGTTATCTCTTGTCTTATTTTCATATTTCAGCCAATGTAACAATGGCACATGCCTCAGGGGGAATGCCTTTCTGATGTCTATATAAACCGCTGTACTTCCTGTAATAAACAAGAATTTGCTTTAACCCCATTGTGTGTGTCAGTTATTTTCTTCCGTGCAGGTAAAACCCTTGGGTTACTATTAATCTAGAGCAGTAGAGCAAACGTGATCGGCCCTAAATTAGGGGCATCTTTATCACCTGCAGTACATTGGAATCCATACAACGCTTACAAGTCAGCAGTGTCAATGACTTATGATGCTAGGAGTTCCTGCCTGACCACAGGTCTACTGTATTGTACTCACATAATGCCAGAGTACAGTACAGTAGACCTGCAGCATCATAAGTTATCATTATGCTGTGAGTTAGGATGAAGAAGCAGTGTGAGGTCTCAGGAAATGTGTCCGTCGCACAGTTTGTTTTTCTGGACTGTTCACACTTGTGTCATATTAGCCTAAGGCAACCAACAAATGAGCATATTTGTTGTTGCTGCTGCATAACAAATACAATCATTTGCTCGTTCACATGGGAGAATGATCAGGAATGAGCATTCTTCGCTCTTGCTCATTGGCCTGAGTAAAATGCCCCTACTGTATTCCATTCATTGGGAAAAATGCCTCGTGTGAGCGTGATGCTCCGTTCTGGACTTGCAGGAGTGCACTGCATTATACGGATCCATAATGCTCCGTGCCTCTGCTTGACCTTAGGCTACATGCACACGACTATGTGTTCTGTGGTCCGCAAATTAAAATGGATGACATCCGTATGCCATCCGTTTTTTTTGCAGATCCATTGTAACTATGCCTAAAACGGAGAATAGGACATGTTAGATATTTTTTTTGCGGGGTTACAGAATGGACATACGGATGCGGATAGCACACAGTGTGCTGTCCACAATTTTTGCGGACCTATTGAAATGGATGGGTCCGCATCCTATCCGCAAAAAAAAACAAAAAACGGAACGGACACAGAAACAAAATACGTTTGTGTGCATGAGGCCTCACAGATACAGAATCAGTGATAAAGCTGCACGATGCTGTAGCAAGTAAGGTCAAGCAGAGGCACACAGCAATATAAATCTGTATAATGCAGTGCGCTCCTGCAAGTCCACAACGGAGGATCACGGTCACACACGCAATGGACTCACTCCTGTGAAACAGCCCTTAAACTATTCATGACAGAGTAATAAGCATAAAACTCAAAATACACACACAAACTAGCAATATTTTAAAATAAGCTTTATTTGTTTCTTTTTGCCTTCATGCCTTTAGAGTTCCTCCCCCTTCATGTGGGTCGAGAGGGGGGGGGGGGGGGGTTTATATAACTAATGATACCAATCATCTTTAAACTATGTATTCTCGTTCTCTTAAATAGATCATTTTCTTAGTAAGATTTTTTATTTTTTTAGAATTATTTCCTAAGCATGTAATGAAAAATACTAAACCATGAGCTTTTTTAAAAAAATAAAACACAGGAAAAAAAAGCTTTATAAAACATTTTCGTCTGAATGCAGAAAATCGAAGCGCAGCGGAGGCTCTCCTTCCTACAGGTCAGACAGATCCCTTTAAAAAGCTGTAACATTGTTAAGCCACTGATTGCCAGTGATCACATACATCATAACAAGAAAACATCTTTTTTAAAGACTAAATATCCCTTTAAATAGGGTGCACTAAAATAAAAAATACCATCTAACATTATCAAATGTTTCATGTTACAGTTTTCAGAGGTTGACATTCATTTTTTTCTTGAAAAAATAAAATAAAAATTACAACAAAATTGGCAGCATTATATATCCCACTTAGTGTATCTAGACATTAGTAAAAAGTGGAAAAGCACAGAGCTGGTCACAGGCAACTCAACCAGTCTGAAAACTAGATAGAATACATACTAAGTTACTTGCACAGAATCAATTTAGAGATTTTTTTTTTTTTTAAATGCCCAAACACAAAAAAAGTGCATTTCTGCTGCTGCCAGCCGACTGCCCAGAATTGCTGCATTTTAATGAAAAACAAGATCATTCATATAGACAGGTTTGACTGTTTTCGCACCAAGCAAATTGGATTTATCCAGGGATGTATACACAATGGTCACAAAACATACAATGCTATGAGAAGTCGATTTTACCATCCCAGGCTATGGCTGTAGTAGTGACTTCATGCTCTGTAAATAATATTTTTTTTTGTATAGTGGTTTGGGTCAGGAATATATATCAATGAGTTTATTTTTATTGGGATGACAGATCCCACAGAGAGCATAAAACTATCCCATAGAAGTTAAAGGGGTTCTCCGGGAATTAAGAAAATTAAAATACTTAAATATTACTTTATTATAAATATATTCTGAAATACCTTTTATTATTTATAATGGCTCTTTTTTTCTGGGGAGCAATCATCATGGGAAACAAAATGGCCGCTGTCCCATTAGTTCACACAAAACCTGTCCTGATCACACACGAGGACAAGTTACTTTACAACACTGAGGTAAAGAGCTGCCTCATCCTCCTCTCTGCTATACTTGTCAGGGATTATGATCCTGAATACAGATAAGAACTTTTACTGAACCTCTGGGGAATTTAGTTCATGAGGAGACATGAAGTACAGAGAGGACGGACAGGACGTGGTAATGGAGACTGTAAACAGCTTGCTGCTGCTCATTATTTACATCCCTTCCTCCTCTCATGTCTCCTCATCATCGCCATTCCCACAGAGATTCACCTGTATTCAGGATTCCTGACGAGCAGAGCAGAGAGGCGGATGAGGTAGCACTATGGCTCATTGTGGCGAAGTAACTTGTCCTCCTGTGTGTTATTAGACAGGTTTTGTGTGTACTGAAAGGATGGCGGCCATTTTATTTCTCCTAATGTTTTCTCCCTAGGCAAAACAAGACATTCTAAGAAATGAAAGGTATTTGTGAATACATTATAAAATATTTAAGTATTAATTTTTTTTAATTCCTGGAGATCCCCTTTAGGGCCATATGACGGAGGTTATGGCAAAGATAGTGCTTGGCCCTATCTCCCATCAAGTCCCAGAATGGAGGGCTGGTGACACATGCACACTACTGCTGTGGATAGGAGATAAGTGTTCTTGTGGGAAAACTCTAATGCTACATCTATGCAGGGAGTTTAGAGCTCTATATCAGGAAACTTTCTGAAGCAGTTCTGACTTTAAAGGGTTTCATAATTAAATTTTTTGGCCAGAGTACTCCAAACTGCATATTTTGCCCCATATACCTGTTTTTCATGTCAGCACTTTCCTTCCCCTGTTCTCAGCATCACTGTATCCTGGCAGGATGTTTACATGGAGAACTTCCTGTTTTCATCAGCATCCTTCTAGTTTTTCTAACCCAGCATGCTTTGCTCTTCAATTTTTCACAGGGCTTGCTCTACTTTAGGGTGTAGAGACACAACCGTATGTATTTTGCGGTGCACAAAATGAAGATCTGCAAAAAATATGGATGGCGACCCATTGTAAGAAAGTCCATGCTTATCCGCAAAACGGACAAGAACAGGCCGTTGTATCTTTTTTTGCGGGACTACCGAACGGACACACGGATGCAGACAGCACACACTGTGATGTCCGCATTTTTGGTGGTCCTACTGAAATGAATGGGTCCGCATCCCAATGAATGGGTCAGACGCCTGACATCTCTTGCCAACATCCAAACGCAACACCTTTTATCCAGGGGCCAGTATCTACTTATTAATTAAGGTGCATTTATATCTTTTTTTTTGTCCCCTGAGAAGCTAGCTTTTTGTTGAGGAAACGCACGAAACCGAGAGGTGGTGTCATCCCTGTCGGGGTGGGTGCTCTGTCTGTAGGTAAGGATAGTGAAGGTACGCCATAGGCAGAAAGGAGGTGGTCCTAACCATCTGACTTCTACAGAACTTATTGAATGAACAAACTGTATGTAAGATGGAAGAGGTACAGAGAGATACCAAGCCCCCCCCACCTATATAAAAGTGTTGAATCTGCCCCTATAGATTTGTGGTGATCTAATATATCACACATTCTGTGCATTGTTATATATTTCTAATTTTAATATGGGTTTTTGTTTATGGTTATGTTTCAATGGATTAAATAAAAGCTATATTTTATCAAGGGGGCTCAAGACAATGACCATGTTAATACCCATTGAGCTGTTGGCATACATTTTTAGTGATAGTCATGTGAATGGGGTGTAACATGGAGGAGATGTAGAGGGCATGGCTACAGCACGAGAATACTGTGGCAGGAGGAACAAGTCTTGAGGAACATTAGAGAGCAAAGTATGCTGGGTTAGAAAACCTAGTAGGAAGCTGATGAAAACAGGAAGTTCTGCTTGTAAACATCCTGCCAGGATGCAGTAGTCCTGAGAAAAGGAGAAAAATGCTCACATGAAAAACAGGTATATGGAGCAAAAATATGCAGTATTTGGGATATTCTGGGCAGATAAAAAAAAAATAATCATTATGAAACCGGAGAACCTCTTTACGTGTTTTAGAACAAAGCCTTATTCTCTCTTTTTGAAGTAAAATAAAAATTTGATTTAAAACATGGTATATAAATCTAGCCTTCTGGGGGCAGAAACTTAAAAGTGCACATACCCCCTTACTGGGAAGATATCAATTCCCAGGACTTGACCAGATACATTGGTCCTTGGTGAATTGATAGTCCTCACCCACATTAATAAAGCCTCCCAAGCTGAGAGTAAGAGGTGCATTTTAAGTGCCTGCCTATATTATAAAACATGATTAGCAATTAAACAGTGATCAATAAAAAGAAACAAAACCAAAAAAAATGTCAAAACTGTGCATTACTTAACAGTAATAAAGTACACCCGATGATCAAAATCTAAGTATTGTATAAGAATAACAAAATATTAAATACTGTGAATATGGTAACAGTTGGATTATGGAAGACATAACCAAGTGAAAATTAAAATTTATTCGTGCGATTTTGGTTGAGCTGCATTAAAAATGTGACTGAGCCCACTCACCCGATGCACTGATGACAGGGAGGGGCCGCAGCTTTAGAACACATATGATATGAATACCCTTCATCCTTTAGGAAAAATAGAACTTCAACATTTATCTTTTTTATAATTTAGATATAACAACTTTGTGCATTTATGCAAATAAATACAAAAAAAGAAAAGTACAAAAAACTTAAAAAGAAAGGAAAAAGATTTTGTCTGGCAGGCATTAAAAGTTTAAAGAGTGACTTCTACCCTCACAGTGCAGGTAGCAGTGGTCTGAACCCAAAGCAACCTATCCTTGTAATAGTGACGTCGCTGAAACACTCTGTGCTGCACTGACGTCACTAATGCTAAATGGACTGATAGGCAGCATATTGGTTTAGGCCTGGCTGTCTTGCCCTGTGTGTAAGCAAAATAATATATCTAAATACTTCATTCAAGAAAGTCGGTTAAACTTCCTGAATAAAGAGATGTATATATATATTTTTTCTCTTTTCTTTACAAAGCACTGGCACACCCCTGAAACAGGATAATGTCATTCAAAACATTGCAGATACAGAATGCATCACACTATGGGTTTAAAAAATAAAAAATAAAATAGCGTTCAGGACAAGACACTACAAGCACAAAGTGCACAGTTTCTGTTATGTACAAATACACAGTAGTTTTTCAAGTTTCAAAAAAGGAAAAAAAATAATAATTTGACCCACTTCCCAAATAAAAGACCACAAAAATTATAATAAATCCAGTAAAGACAAAAGTTACAATACATCAGCATCGCAAAAAGGACAACAATCAACATCTCTATACACTCTTTATGTACAATTACAGAATCTGCGATGCAAATGAAAATTAAAAGAAAACAGAAAGTCCTACTAAATAGAATAAAAGGCTCACTTGACTGCTTCGGACTTTGTAAACGGGCACATACACCCTTTCACATATACACACACAGAATAAGCAGATTCCAGCGACAGTCACCAGTCCGCATCCTCTTCAATGTAATAGTCAGGTGTAGTACCATCAAAAAGACCAGGGTCTAAGGACTTCCGTTGTTTTCCCCTTGCAAAAACTCTTGAAATGGACCCAAAACCCATTTTTTCCTTCTTCTTCTTCCTCTTCTGGTCTTCCAAGTCTTCTAAAGACTGGAAAAGTAATAAAAAGAAAGGTAAAGGCAGTTATGACGAATGTTCCAACTTTGTGTACATGGAAAAATGCTCATGGGTAAATCAAGATGAATGGTACAGAATCAAAGGAGGACTGGGAGAGGATGATGTAGGGAATCTAAGAGGACACATACATTGCTTCTCATTTGCGCCACATACCAACCATGCAAATGCTTCCATGAGTTCACTACAACTTGTTAAACCTGATCAGTGCAACAGTCCAACAATATGCCATAAACGTCTGATGAATGTGGGTCCAACCCCTGGGGCCTGAGCCTATGTGGAAAATAGGGGTCCCCTGATCTGCTTGATGAGGCAGCTTATGACTGCTGCATTGAGACATGGAATGAATGGGAGATTACTGAACAACTCTGTACATAGCTATAGGAAGTATGGCAAGAGGCAGAGCATGCCCTGTTGGTAATACTCCTATAGGCCTAAAACAGACCATATAATTTATCTGAAAGCCTTCTGACTCCTGGTGAACTACTTTATCAGCAGGTACTATCAACAACACACAGACAATACTTTTGAATTTGAGGATCCCATTACCATTTGCAAAGCGGTTTTATGGGAGTACAATATTGATGGCCTATCTTCAAGTTCAGTCCTCAATATCTGATTAGTGGGGGGTCTGGATTACCAGCACCCCTGCTGATGAGCTGTTTGAAGAGGGTGTGGCACTCTGGTGGGAGCTGCAGCCTCTTCCTAGGCCAGGGCCACCATGTTCTTTAGTTACATTGCCTATGTGCATCTCATTCCCATTCAAGTGAATGGGTCTGTGCTACAATACCAAGCAGAGCCACTATACAACGTACAATGCTTTGCTTAGTACACTCACCTGAGCACTGCTGCCTCTTAAAAAAAACTGTCTGTGATGAACCACCATTGATAATATATTGATGACCTATCTTGAAAATGGGTAATGAAAATTGTACTCATGGAAAACCTCTAACTGTTATATGTGTGGGTCTTTTACCTCCACTAGAATCATTCTGGACTTCAAAAGGCCCCCACCAACCCTGCTCTCATCTACAATGAGCTAAGTAATTAAGGTGACCCTCACTAAGCCTCTACCCAAAGTTCCTGATCTCCACCTTTGGTCTCAAGCACATGGCAGGGACCCTCTGAGCTACTGTATAGGCTCTAAGGATCTGGTCTACTGCATTATACATTCAAATCAATGGCTTGTTGGTGTAATGAACGACAGGTAATCTAGAGATGTTCTTTGTAACCACCCTCCATCTCTGGCCAAGAGATGAGGATCCTGAACCCTCTAACTCACAAATCCCTAACCTGGACAATACCTTCATGAGGATAACTCCATCTAGTCTATTTAAATAACCCTTAAAATTGTCACACAGTCAGATACATGCCCATTCTAGGACTCCCTCTGCTGATAACCCTCCTTTCCCACGAGACAGGGGAAGAACCACATACAACAAAGATATTTTATAACAATGCACGTATAATCTCAAAGTTTTTGATAGTTCCACATACATTGTAAATTGATTGGGTCAAATTGTTTGACAGGGCTGAAATATTGCACCAGATATGGCCAACGTAAACCCTCTAAACTGGTCCAACCAAAGGAGTTTGAGTGGATTTTCATCAGTATTTGCACCATTCTTACTGTGGCCTTCGTGAATCCTGCACTAAGCTGATGCCTTTGTGTTATATCAGTAAATATGATAGTGATATGTTATTTAAAGTATCACGTGTAGAGGTGCATAATATGTAAAACATACTATGGCCAACATTTTCATTCAGCCAGGTTACCCTAGAAATTACAACCTGATAAAACAAATGAACGTAACCTTAGAAATGGCATATCACCCGACACTATAAAGAGATTTGGTTATTAGCATTCAAGCTGCATATTCACCTGACAAACTCAGCAACCAATGAATTCATCAACATGTTCTTTAATTCCCGTTCTTATAGAAGCGACTCAGCTGTATATGTCAAGCCTCTGTAACCAGGAAACAGCACAAGCAGGAATCTGCAGCATTCCCTATAATGAAACACAACAGTCTCTCTGCCCCTCACGGCACTCCCATCTATTCAGCAAGGCATGCGGCGTACATACTGACAGCAGCATATAAACAGGAAAGGATATGAATAATCATTCCCGAATGGAGAAAAAAGGTAGAGAAAAAGAGACCTACACTACCGTCTTACATTGCAGAGGGAATGTGTTCGGTGTCTCGGCGAGTTGATGTCACTCGGTGTTGACGACCTGTCGCCCTCTGCGGCAGAAGCGTCGGAGATTACTGATGGCTGTCTCGAATGACAAGGGCTTACTCTGACAGCTAGAGGGAAAAGCAATACAGAGAAGGAACTGTGAAGGTGTATGTTCCGTGCATAAAATTATAAAGGAATAAATAGTTCTAGATCATACAAGTCTATAGATAAAACCTAAAACAAGGTGCAGCCATTTCTTAAGACCTGTTCATCAAAGATTTAGAGATCATAGCTGGTGAGAAGGTGAAACTCAAAAAAACTTTCCTACACACCAACAGACTACTGGAGTAAAGTTCTACTGACTGTTCCCATTTTTTTTGTAAAATTACAGGGGTTTTTTTGTACTTGATACTCCAGATTTTCTCCACAGGGTGCTGAAGGACAAAGGACCTTGATTATTTTATGGATTGTTGTTAAGTCATCACATTCTAAAGTCATCTACACAATTCAGAATTTTGTCCCATCGGTAGCGCAGCTGTAGTTGCCAGTCTTCAGATAGGACGATGCTTGGACAGGCAACAATTGCTTTCGGACCGCAGAACACACAACCCTAACCAAGTCAAACATGGAGGTTACTGGTGATCTCATCTCCCACCAAAAAAGGTCATTTTTCCAGGGACTATTTCCCTTCCCTCCTACCAGCTATATGTCCACACACAGATTTGGTACCCTCAAAGAGCCACAGCATGGCAACTCACACAGCAAACCAGAGCCTTATTGGCAACTCCAAAACAGTGCTGTCTGTGCTTTGGCTGGTAACCTGAGTCATGGTTCTATAAAAAAAAAAAGTCAGACATTGTCTAACAGGGTACCATTTGAGAGACAATTTCAACGCTTCTTCAAAAAAGCTATTGTGCATACATGTCACTTCCAATAAATGTAGTATCTGTGGTGTCAGACTGTGCTAATGAATCTTTAGATATACAATAACATTGTCCAGTAAGGTCCAATTCAAAGATATTAAGAAGATATCCAAAAAACCACCCCAAAAACGAATCTTAAGCATTAAATTGCCCTTTTCACAATCTCAGGTTAGAGAAGTATATGTAGAGGAAATATGCACTGGAGAAGTACTCTGGGAACCTGGCAGCTTTTCTACTAATAACATATGCAGAGCATACTTAACCAAATAGTTTATACTCTGCAGGAATGCGTAGGGTGTGATTGATCTCCCAGAATAACTCCCTTGACTATGCAAAATCGATACTTGGAAACAAACCTTGCCGATCGACAGTATGCTGCGGGTGCCCGTGGTACAGCGTTTGCTGGCTTTGACGGATGGCTGCAGTAAGCGGGAGATCCGCGTGCATTACCCACTCCTGGTTTCCATTTAAGACGGTTTCACCTGGCATAGCAAGTGAATGTCGCTTGGGGACATCTTTAGTAAGGGTAGCTAAAGACTGCTTGGCCTACAAACAAGAAAAAAGACCTGATCATCATGTCCCAGTACTCAAAGAAAAAAAATTGAAAAGAACACAGACACACAAGGAAAAAACAAAATGAACAAATTAAGAGAGACAGCACAAAGAAATATTTCCTGTGGTCTAGGAGAAAAGTGGTGTTGGATGTGGTTAAGTTGGTGAACCACCTAACAGTCTAAACTATATCATACGGTATTTAGTTACTTACCTGACTAAATTAAAACACAACACTAAGCTGTGGCAGCCAAAGCCAATTCTATGGTCTAGGATAGACAGTACCAGTTGGACTTACAGAGCAGCTTGGTAGCTAGTTATTTCCTAGCCAAGCCTTTGTGGTGGGTGTCCGTTACTAAAAGTATGTTTACTCATTAGATGGGGCACACATAGGCTGATTCCTTCATCTTTCTACTATAGTTTCAGAATTAGATTCAAAGAATATGTTGCAGATATGTTTGAAGCACATGAGGCGTGATAGGGCATTTGCCAAGGACCACAACAGGAATCTGCAACCTCTGACACTCCAGCTGTGGTGAAACTACAGCTCCCAGCATGCACACTTGCTTGGCTGTACTCCCTCCCATTAAAGTGATTGGAGCATGCTGGGAGTTTTAGTTTACAACAGCTGAAGTGCCAGAGGTGACTGACTCCTGGTCTACAAAATATGGCAGTATGAGGGTAAGAAATAGGTAAGGTCACAAAAGAAAAAATATAGCACTAGGTTAGACTCAGCATAGATAAAATGCTAAATCTCAGGTACTGAAACATTCACAAAGATGTGTCCTTGATCCACCTCTAGTTTTTAACTCACATGTGGAATTTAAATTTTTACCCCTGACCTTAGGCTCATCCTTACTGGTATATGAAGGAATATGGATTAATGCTCCTGCCACTGATTCGACATGAACCTCATTTTTTTTTTTAGCACAATTACATACTGTAGATAGGATGGAGCACACCATACCTTGCTAGGAAATTGCTTGTATGCCGCGCTCTCAGTATAAAATTTGAGTGATAGTAGGGACAGGAGAATTGGCTTCAAGGTCAAAGTTCTCCAGAGTTAAGGCCTCCATACACATTACTGTAATGTCAGCCGAACTTGGTGTTTTTGGAAGGATTGGCCAGCAATCTAATGTGTATGGAGAACTCCTGACTCTCCCCCAACAGATGATGTCGGGGAGGGAAGGGTTGGCCAAATTTATATTTTTAAGTCTATCCTTTTGTTAACTCGGGAGATAAGCCTCTGACAGTGGCCATCTCCTCTCACCCCACTGAAAACACATACACGCTCTAGCGGAACTGAGCATGTATGTGTGAGTTGGGATATACACCTTTAATTGTTGTCCTTTGAACACAGCTGTATGTTCAACGTGCATGATAATAGAGCATACTGGGCAAGTTAATTGCCAGCCAAATAGATGAACATAAGCACAGGTTAGGTATTGTGCATTAAATGTATTTCACTTGTTGCTATGCCATAAAATTCCCACTTGCTGCTATGCCATAAAATTCCCACTTGCCAGTATAAGTATTTTTGGTGTAGTAATTAGCAGCTAAAGGGTTCTTAGAGCCATATAGTGAACCTGTAATGATACAGTAATGCCACTAGAAGGTGCTCACCAATAAGAAGGTATGGGGCCCTGGTCCTACTTTTAAGAATTTGGGGAATTCCTCATCAATTTCCAGCTGTCTTACAAGCACCACAAAAAGTCCCAAAGGCTTTCTGCATTCTCAGCTGCCAAGAGTCATTTTATGGTTGCTTTCTCAATCCCCCTAAAGGTCAAGGAAGACCTATTCAGTTTCTGTTTCCACAAACTTAGATACGTTTGACACAAAGTGAAAATTATTATACACCCAGTATACAGTTCTAGCAATCATGGCTGCAAATATATCCAGGAAAGAGAGCATTCATCCTCCCACTAAAAGAATGGTAATGCTACGATAGGAGACTTATGGTTTGTAGATGTTCATTCTCTCTTGATTGCAGGCTATTTAGAGCTGGGTCAAAAATAACCACCCAGTTTGACAAGAGGATTTGGGAGTACTTGTATAGAAATTTTCCCAAAACTTTTGTGATTATGGATATGCATTGACAACAGTTGCTGAGATTTCTACAAAGTTAGGCCGAGTTCACACGAACGTGTGTGACCCGTGCTCGTGCTGCGGCCCGCAAACAGCGGGCCGCAATGCACGATCGCCGGCCGTAGGTCAGCCGCATCGGATCGCGGACCCATTCACTTTAATGGGTCCGCGATCCGCCCGTTCCGCTAAAAGATAGGACATGTTCTATCTTTTTGCGGAACGGAGGTACGGGACGTAACCCCACGGAAGCACTCCGTAGTGCTTCCGAGGGGTCCCGTCCCGTGCGGCCGTTCCGCTATTCCGGATTTGCGGACCCATTGAAGTGAATGGGTCCGCATCCGTGAATCGGAATGCACACGGAACTGTGGCCGTGTATTGCGACCCGCGATTTGCGGGCCGCAATACGGCCACAGATCACACACGTTCGTGTGAACTAAGCCTTAGGAGGTGATTGAGGAAAGTCATGGTATGGAAGAAATAACGGAGGTTACCAACTGAAAAGGGATGGAAAAAAATGGAGGAGGTTGCCACCTGAAAAGGGATGGAAAAAAAATGGAGGTTGCCACCTGAGAAGGGATGGAAAAAAAAAATGGAGGTTGCCACCTGAGAAGGGATGGAAAAAAAAAAATGGAGGTTGCCACCTGAGAAGGGATGGAAAAAAAAAAATGGAGGTTGCCACCTGAGAAGGGATGGAAAAAAAAAAATGGAGGTTGCCACCTGAGAAGGGATGGAAAAAAAAAAATGGAGGTTGCCACCTGAGAAGGGATGGAAAAAAAAAATGGAGGTTGCCACCTGAGAAGGGATGGAAAAAAAAAAATGGAGGTTGCCACCTGAGAAGGGATGGAAAAAAAAATGGAGGTTGCCACCTGAGAAGGGATGGAAAAAAATGGACGTTGCCAACTGAGAAGGGATGGAAAAAATTGAGGTTGCCACCTGAGAAACTGGGAAGAATGGAAGTTCTCAGCCATGGAGGAAAAGAACAAGGGGTTCTTAGCCGATAAGGAAAGGGCAACAGCGGTTCTCAGCTGAGGAAAGGAGAGAGTTAGGTTCTCAGCTGAGGAGGAATAGAGCAAGGGAGGTTCCCAACTGAGAAGAGGAGCAAGGTGGGGTTCTCAGCTGAGGAGGAATAGGGCAAGGGAGGTTCCCAACTGAGAAGAGGAGCAAGGGGGGGGTTCTCAGCTGAGGAGGAATAGGGCAAGGGAGGTTCACAACTGAGAAGAAAAAAAAAAAGGGGGGAGGGATGTGTTCCTAGCTGAGAAGAGTAGGAACAATGGAGGTTTCTAGCTGAAGAGAAAACTATGGAACTACGAAGCTAAGGAAGGAAAGCAGGTTGGATAGAAGGTTTCCAACTAAGGATTAACGAAAGTAGAGAGTTTTGATGATGAGTTTTGAGCACCTTTATACCTATGAAACCTTTAGGACTGCATTATTAGTGGTTTTCTGGGGGGTTGGAGAGTCCTAACAACCCATATGCCTTTGTGAGACAGTCCATACTAGCAAACATCTCTACAGCTTGTCTTGTATTCACATATACTGCATTTTCTGAACTTTTATCTGGTGGAAGTCACAAATAATACAATGTCAGAAATAACTACATTACTGTTTCTTTACTGGAAACAGCTGCTTCTCTGTGGGAAACCAGCAGCATTTCATTACACCAGTCACTGCTTCCAAAGTGCAAATTAGGACAGACCATTGGGGACAATTTTATTTGAGCAAAATGTTTATAAAAAAGGAGCAACGTTTCATTCCCACTGGGATATTTATCAAGACTCTTTCTAAGAAGATCTTATTCAGACACCGTATTTACACTGTCATTTATCTTGACACAGTGTTTACAGCTTATTTAAGATGAGAAGGCTCAATGGGCAAGTAGTCTCCGTAATTGCCCCCAGTGGGGCTGTAAAACTGTGATCTACCCATTATCCCGCAACATTTTGGTGAAATATTTGTGTCATTTGTGTATTCTTTGCTTATCACGTACTAAGAAAGATTGACAGTTTCAGTCCAGCACTTCTCTAAATGGCCTTCACAGTCACTTAGAAAGAGGTACCAGATGGCCAGGTATGAAAATGCATTACTGATCATGTCTGTCAGTTTCAAGTCTTTCATGATCAGTGCTCCAATCCAAGCTGTCCATGTACAGCAGAGGTAGCCATAGTGTATGCTTGTAGTTTACATATAGAAAGAAGATGAGCGCATCATAGGCAGGAATGGTGTAAAACTTTGGTAAAAATGCAGTTCTACTCATGCACCAACAGAGTGTGTAATGTATTATAGCTTTTGCCATGACACCAGCGAGGTTCACTGGCTGCAGTCAAGACTTTTGACCCAGAGTTACGACACTGTAGTCAAAGAGAGGTTTAAATAGGATCTTGTTCTTCTGCGCCATCACAAGGGATGTATTCACATGGAGTAGGTTTAATGAAGAATTGAATGAACATTTAACAATAAATTCTGTACTAAACATACCCCATGTGAATACATCCTTGGTGACAACGCCGCAACACAAGAGCCTATTTAACTTTATATTATAGGCTTGAGATACAAGGATTTCTTGAGAAAGCTGGCTGCAGCAGGAGCCTCTCCCCTTTAGTAGAATTATATTATGCCATAAGTAGGGAATTGACCGCCATGTTCTCTGCATTGTTTCAGGATCCTACAGAAACTGCTGGGGCAACTATACTTGTCTAATTTTAGCCGTTCAAGTGGATGGGGCTGAATTGCCACTGCTGTCCAGACACTGTTTCTCAGCTTCAATAATTCAGAAGGAGCCACAATGCCCTGGAACCGCTTTCATATCCCATTAAACGAATGAAGCAATAGACCAACATGTGCACTACTGTTCCATTCAGAGAGGGGACTTGGGGAACCCAGGACCCCTGGTTTGCGGGACTGCTGGGGTTCCCGGTGATCAGACCAGCTGTGATCCAATATTTAATCACCTGTTTTGTGGGTAGGTCAATACTTTTTCATGGAAGCATGTAATAGTTGTGTGCCTGAGACTATTTCAAAGGAACCTACAAAAGTAGGGGAAATCTCTTTCTGCACACAGTAGACTCCCTGGAATAAACCTGTAATGTATAAAAAAAATGCCAAAGGCTGCTAAGTCAAAATTAACTCGCACATACAGTCATGAGTTGTGGCAACTTTACCTCCCCATATCTTTCTTATTGCCATCAGGTATCATGCAAATCATGGGTGTCCCACATGTGTATTTCTCTGGACTGTACTTGGAGGTTAGACATCTGTGGTTTGAACGATCTTCTGCATGGTGTTCACTGTAACCATCTCAATTAATGCAGACTGTTTATTGATTATGTATGACCGCAAATTAAGCAGATTACTGGCGTAGTCAATCCTACTTGTGCGCCTCTTAATAACAAGATTAAGCTTAATACTCCATTTAGGATTAATTGACTTAAGCTGCTCAAAGATCTACAGCGGCCATCGGCCTGTGACAGTCCCAGTTAGAATGGTGCAGGTACATTGTGTGACTGCGGAGAGATGACTGCAGGTTGGAATCCCTACAGTCTATAACCGTTCAGGTCTGTAAAGGACATAGAAATAAATGCCCACCTCACCCGCAGTAAACAAGATGGTTGACTGGAATTATTCACCGTCCCTTTGCATGGACACGTGGAAATCCTCAGGAAACTGTTTGAGAATTGCTACAATAATAAAATGGACAAGCAAATGCCCATGGAACGTTTAATCCACACGAAAAAAAAATAAAAAAAAATTCGGAATATTTTGTAAAGCTGGTCATTTGCTGGACTGTATAAAAGTAAATCCAGGTCCAGCATTCCGTGCTGAATAATTTTTTTACAATATCTGTATATTGGCCAGAGCTCCACCTTTGTGCAGTCGCTACTCTAGGGAGTTTAGTGCATACCATTATTATTAAGAGCAATGCTTAAAGGGGTTGTCTCATGAAAAATATTTTACAGTTTTCAAACTAGCCCCTGGATCTGAATACTTTTGTGATTGCATGTAATAAAAATTTTAGCATAGCCACTTAGTTAATCAATAAAATGTATCTGTATAGCGCCACCTGCTGTTCATCTTTTCTTATTTCTTTGTCCTGCTCACTAATATGGCCGCACATGCTCAGTTTCATCCTTCAACTGCCTGCTGAGCTGTTATAAGGAGAAAGCGCCAGCAGAATGGACACGCCCCCTGAGCTGCAGCAGAAAAGACATTCCGCCTGAGCTGGATATAAATCTAGCAGAGAAATGCATGGGGAGATCTCTGGACCCATGTGAGGTACAGAGCTGGTTCTGGCTTTGTTATAAAAAGATTGTCATGTACTTTATAATGTCTGATTTTCATTTTTTACATTAGTCATGGGATAACCCCTTTAAGTAAAATGCAGCAAGCTCCATATGCCATTTCCAATCACTGATAGGACCTCCTCCTGGACATTAAAGCCCAGAATGTACATGTATATAAATGGAAAATTACAAGTTTTATTGAATATTTTCCCATAAAAATATATATCTGCTCAGCTCCTCCTGCTCTATGACGTTCTTCATGCAGCTCAGACATCATGATCATAGAAACATAGAATGTGTCGGCAGATAAGAACCATTTGGCCCATCTAGTCTGCCCAATATGTCAACCTGACAGTCTCTTTAAAACATAATATCCAAGCTACCTCCAGCCACCACTAGAGGGAGCCTAGGAGCATACTGATTATTCATCTCTAATATAGTTTGCAGTAAAAAAAAAATATTTTTTAAAAATATATACTGTATATACACTCACCTAAAGAATTATTACACCATACTAATACGGTGTTGGACCCCCTTTTGCCTTCAGAACTGCTTTAATTCTACGTGGCATTGACTCAACAAGGTTCTGATAGCATTCTTTAGAAATGTTGGCCCATATTGATAGGATAGCATCTTGCAGTTGATGGAGATTTGAGGGATGCACATCCAGGGCACGAAGCTCCCGTTCCACCACATCCCAAAGATGCTCTATTGGGTTGAGATCTGGTGACTGTGGGGGCCATTTTAGTACAGTGAACTCATTGTCATGTTCAAGAAACCAATTTGAAATGATTCGAGCTTTGTGACATGGTGCATTATCCTGCTGGAAGTAGCCATCAGAGGATGGGTACATGGTGGTCATGAAGGGATGGACATGGTCAGAAACAATGCTCAGGTAGCCCGTGGCATTTAAACGATGGCCAATTGGCACTAAGGGGCCTAAAGTGTGCCCAGAAAACATCCCCCACACCATTACACCACCACCACCAGCCTGCACAGTGGTAACAAGGCATGATGGATACATGTTCTCATTCTGTTTACGCCAAATTCGGACTCTACCATTTAAATGTCTCAACAGAAATCGAGACTCATCAGACCAGGCAACATTTTTCCAGTCTTCAACAGTCCAATTTTGGTGAGCTCGTGCAAATTGTAGCCTCTTTTTCCTATTTGTAGTGGAGATGAGTGGTACCCGGTGGGGTCTTCTGCTGTTGTAGCCCACCTTTCTTTCCCATTCTGACATTCAGTTTGGAGTTCAGGAGATTGTCTTGACCAGGACCACAACCCTACATGCATTGAAGCAACTGCCATGTGATTGGTTGACTAGATAATCACATTAATGAGAAATAGAACAGGTGTTCCTAATAATTTTTTAGGTGAGTGTGTGTATAATATATATATATATATATATATATATATATATATATATATATATATATATATATATATATATACACATATATATACACATATATAGAAACCAAAATGCGGGTCTCAGCAGCACAAGACAAAAATATATAGGTGTACGTCCTCTCAGCCGTGGGCTCAAGCGGCTATAAATAGATAGGCATCAAAAGGATGAGGCAGCACTCCTGGGAATAAAAGATCCACCATTTTCACTTTACCTGGAGTGCTGCCTCATCCTTTTGATATATATATATATATATATATATATATATATATATATATATATATATATATATATATATATATATATATATATATATATATATATATATATATATATATATACACACACACACACACACACACACACATATACATACACACACATATACATACACACACATATACATACACACACATATACATACACACACACACACACACACACACAATGTAAGCCAGTATATAAAAAATGAAGAAAAAAAATTCCTCAGTGATTGATACCTTTTAATGGCTAACTGAAAAGATGATGACAAAATTGCAAGCTTTCGAGGCTGCTTGGGTCTCTTAGTCAGGCATCTCTCCTGATGAAGAGGCCCAAGTAGCCTCGTAAGCTTGCAATTTTGTCATCATCTTTTCAGTTAGCCATTAAACTGTATCAACCGCTTAGGCTACTTTCACACTTGCGCTTGATCGGATCCGTTCTGAACGGATCCGATCATATTAATGCAGACGGAGGCTCCGTTCAGTACGGATCCATCTGCATTAATAACTTAGAAAAATTTCGCAAGTGCGCAAGTAGCCTGAGCGGATCCGTTCAGACTTTCAATGTAAAGTCAATGGGGGACAGATCCGCTTGAAGATTGAGCCATATGGTGACATCTTCAAGCGGATCCGTTCCCATTGACTTACATTGTAAGTCTGAACGGATCCGCACGCCTCCGCACGGCCAGGCGGACAGCTGAACGCTGCAAGCAGCGTTCAGCTGTCCGCCTGTCCGTGCGGAGGCGAGCGGAGCGGAGGCTGAACGCCGCCAGACTGATGCAGTCTGAGCGGATCCGCTCCATTCAGACTGCATCAGGGCTGGACGGAGGCGTTCGGGTCCGCTCGTGAGCTCCTTCAAACGGAGCTCACGAGCGGACCGACGAACGCTAGTGTGAAAGTAGCCTTAGGAATCTCAGTCTTTTTTCATCTGTTAAATAGTATGCAGTAAGCCAAGCTCCCATTATTGGTGGCTGCACATAGCGAGAACTATGTAATCCTTTTCCTTATGTCCAGCTTGGGTATACCAGTATATATATATTTTTTTCATTATTAGATATCCACTATAGATTCACAGCTATAGGGCCACCGATTGAGACCCCTGTACTAGACTAGGTTCCTTCACTTCAAGCCACAAGTTGCCGTCCCTCCTTCCCTACACATTTATCCAAAATGACCATCAAATGACAAAACACAAAATAATAATCCGACTTAAGACTCCACACAAACTGAACAACCACTTAGTACACTTGTTCAATAAAACCTTAAAACAAATTACAAATCTCCCAGGGCCCCTAGGCTCCACTTCTATCAAAGGCTGCTGTGATTTTTCACAAGCGACAATTTTAACCCTCTATTCAGTCATGTCAGCTTCATACGCCATCCTCTGTAGCAGATCAAGAGGATGCCACATGCCAATTGTTCAGAGTCCCAAGGGAATTCTGCAGTTGTGGGATGGTTGGAATAAAACTAGGTCAGTTTTACATAAAACGGTTAATCTATCCCCTTAGCCAGTTTGGATTCATTTAAAGTCGGTGTGGGCGGCGAGGGCGTTTTTGATGTTTAAAGCTGCTGTAGCTGTATCTTTCAAAGCCTTGAAGAATAATAGCCATCAGGTGAAGATATTGATTCTGGCCACAAGAGGGAGCAATCAATCTTAGAGACACACACAGCATACATTATGTATGAGGATGTCTGCTTGTCAGACAGAACATAAGCAACAGTATATTATATAAAAAAATAAAATAAAATAAGGGCTTAAAACAGGAAATACTATACAATACTAATATACAATCTCACCACAAGCATGGCAAAGTGGTTGCTTTTGAAGGTCTGTCACAGGTTTACCAAATAAACCTTTGGGATATATAGAAGCAGTTTGCATATGGTCATGGATCACATCCTACCCAGTCTTACAATGGTGGAAAAAACTACAACACAGTGAACAAGTGTACTACTCTCCCCGAACTCCCATAGACGTGCAAGCTCGGCTGCAGCATGCATGTGTTGCGAACGGGAAGACAGGAATAAACCACTGCCAGACAACCTTAATGGTGGCTTATCTCCCCAAAACCAAAGCATTGAACTTGTTGAAATTCAACTGCCCGATTCTTCCCTCCCTCAACATCTGCCATTGAAGAGTGATGAGATGGTTGGCCAGTCAGGCCGAGATTGGACAGTTAAGCCAACTTTACCCCAGTGTGTAAGGCATCTTTAGACTCAGGATATATCATTAGACACAACCCATTTGGAAGATTCATCTGACGTACTTTGTATACAAGGAGGAGAATATTTTGCCCTCCTCTTCCCCAATCTTTCAAATGAAGAGTCCTTTTACATGGGGCAATTTCAACACATAAAAAGCACCAAAAAACAAGTTGTTTGGCGCTCGGTTTTACACAGCATTACTACGATCATTCATCCCCCATTACAGGCTGTATTACACAGCCCAATGTGGCAGACGATTGTCGGGAGGGAAGCCTTCCCTGCTTGCTAGCGGAGGAGACTACTGCTATTACATGCAGTGATCTCCTCGGCAGCATATGGAGGAGCGATGCCGTCACTCGTCCCGATGCTGTATAGTGGCAGATTGTGGTGTCTAATAATGACGTGCAAGTTCCTATACACTTGAATGGGAAGGCTTCTTGTGTTTACACCTGCTTGCCGTCGCGATGTCAACAGAAACAAGGAAAACAAAGAAGGGACAGCTGTGCTCGTACGGTGCGCTGCCTTCTCTTCAAGCAGCTGAGCGGCGATGTTGCCGGGTGTCGGAGCCCCACCGATCTGATATTGATGACCTATCCTGAGGATAGGTCATCAATATTTAAATCCTGGAAAACCCCTTTTAGTCGAGTGACAAATGATGTACAAGTAGCACAATGTGCGGGATGCAACTCATCCAAAATGTGCGAGCCACCAAAAGCTGTCAGCCATAGTTGCATCCTGCTGACATCCAGGCACTTTCATTCACTTGTATGGGTAAAAAAGGCTTGATATATATGGCCCAATTTTCATTGCAAATGTGGCCGTTTAGTGTTTGCCTGTGAGTGAAGAGGGGCTCTATGAGAAGAAAACAGGAACAGTGCCACTCTTGTCTTCTGGCCGTGTCTGGCAATGCAGATTATTCCGATTCAAGATGGCTGCAATATCAGACACATGTCCTTTTTTTTTCTTTCTAATGTCACTAAAGGGAACCTGTCAAAGGGTATGTGTCCTCCAAACCACCAACCAGTACCTGACCGTTCTGAAGGGAATGGGAGCTGAGCTGCAGTAGCCCAGCATGACCCCTAAACGTGGACCAAGCTGTGCTTCTGGCTCTGTTCTCTGTGTTAGCTCCGGCAGCTGCTGCTAACAGCCATTCGTTGGGGGCGACTGATGTCAGACCACCCCCGATCTGACATTGATGACCTATCCTAGGGTCAACAATACCTATAACCCCCAAAACCACTTTGACGTATACTGAAGGTCAAGTGAATGGGACAAGCATTGCTTGCACTTCAGCATTCAAGTGAATATTTTCACCTTTTAATAAAAGTTTGGCTGGACGTGGATATTTTAAATTTGGAACAAAAACAATATAATGTCAGATGGCGAACAGTTTATATAATCAAATATACAAGTGTACAGCGGCTCACCCCACCTCTTCTCAAGGACCCGGTGCTCACTCCACGGATTCACCCAAATCCGATTAGAAAAGTGCAAAATCAAAAAGTAATTGGAGGGCACTCAAATATCTGACCACATCCACGGCAGGATATCAGTAATCCTAATTTATTTGCATTAATTAAAAATAATTAAAAACTTACACACACATAAGACATACACATGTAACCGCAGCACCAATTATAGAACTCAATATCGCTATAATACTTGGTCAATCCTGTGACCATGTACAATCGCCAGGTCTGGCGTATGGATCGCTTATGAGTGTCCGCACTTAATCGCCGGTTCAGGCGTCTGTATGCAGTGAAAGTCACATATATAGTGTAATCACATAAACCCCATAGGGCAAAGTACTTTACCCCTCTTCCGATCCCGTAGGATATTCCTCCAGCAGCCGCTTAGACTCACCCGGCGTCCAAAGTGGTCAATAGGTCTCAAACGCGGTGTCCCACGTGACCTAGCTGCGTATCACGTGATGCACACCGCTCTGCAGAAGGCAATGCCGTGGGGGAAGGGGCTTGATCCCCGAAACGCGTACGGTTCATGACAGCAAAGGACGTTACAATGGAATCTTGAGGTGCCATTATCAACAGGCATTTCACCCCCCGGACCCCCAACACAGAGATAAGCACACGGTCCAGACTTTAGGACCAAGCGTACTTACCAGCCTTCTGCAGAGCGGTGTGCATCACGTGATACGCAGCTAAGTCACGTGGGACGCCGCGTTTGAGACCTATTGACCACTCGGGACGCCGGGTGAGTCTAAGCGGCTGCTGGAGGAATATCCTACTGGATCGGAAGAGGAGTAAAGTACTTTGCCCTATGGGGTTTATGTGATTACACTATATATGTGACTTTCACTGCATACAGACGCCTGAACCGGCGATTAAGTGCGGACACTCATAAGCGATCCATACGCCAGACCTGGCGATCGCACATGGTCACAGGATTGACCAAGTATTATAGCGATATTGAGTTCTATAATTGGTCCTGCGGTTACATGTGTATGTCTTTTATATTATATGTGTGTAAGTTTTTAATTATTTTTAATTAATGCAAATAAATTAGGATTACTGATATCCTGCCGTGGATGTGGTCAGATATTTGAGTGCCCTCCAATTACTTTTTGAGTTTATATAATCACTCTCCCTTTTGGTTAAGATTTTGTCCTCAAATCCAATACGATCTACTGCAGCCGTTGATGCCATGTATCTCCCCCACAGGCTGCAGGCTCTCGGGGACTGAATTTCAAAACTTATTCAGTGTGTGGTTGTATCAGTTCATTAAGCAAGAACTAATACAGTCCCTTTAAATTTGTATTCATCCAAACATCATTTATTTACATGGTTTTGTAAATGCATTTTGATTTGACAGAAATATGTATCAGTAGCGGCTCACTGAAGAACAGTACAGGAAGATTACAAGACCCAAGGGACGTCAGAGGTTTGCACATAGATGCCAGTTTTATGCTCTAGTAATTGTACATACAATGTATTCACAGTCAGGCTTGTCCACATATCAGGCAGGGATGGGTGCAGACCCTTGTGCTGTCAGACTTTCCCATCCAGCAGGAGATTAGTCCTATGGTACTACCTGAAGGAACGTGGCATACAACCTTGCTTCAGGAAGGACATCCAGGGTTAAAGCTGGACACAAATCCATGAAAAAAAGACCGCAACTGATGCCTACTGAAAATAATAGGATCAGTTGAACTGAGTCTTGGAGATATGTGAACAAACCCTACAGCGTTCTTAACATCTAGAATGTAGCAGATCATTGTTCATTGGGATTTTGTAGAATTCAGCAGAATGTTGAATTTTTAGCCAGACACCAGGAAATTCACGATCAACCAGGCACAATGCCTTGTAGGACCAGCTCAGCTATCCGTCGCTTCATTTTGGAGAAAAAGTACTTTCAATGCATATTTAGATGAGCAATTGAGTGCACAGAGGGCGGGTCCAAGCCACTCTGCACTCTTGCTCCTCCTGCCACCCTCTCCTTCCTGAGTGACGGGCCAGACGAGAAGACCCGGCCCTGTCAATCAAGGAGAGGGAGGAATTGGCAGAAAGGTTAAGGGTGCACAGAGTGGCTTGGCCATGCCCTTGATGCACTTAATTGCTCATTTGCATATGGATTAAAAGTACTTTTTGTCCATAATGAAACGGTTCAATAAGTGAAAGGTATCATAGTCATCTGAGCTAGCCCTACAAGACACTGCGTCTAGTTTAACAGCGAATTTCCTGATTTATTTTATGGGTATGACCACATGGCGCAGTTGAGTACTGTGTGACCGTACAGGCCACAGCGGGTTTTAATTAAACTAATAGGGACCGCACTCTTTAGTTAGACTGTATTGTTAATGGCTGCGCGGTACCCACAATACCACAGTGCCATTAACAGTATAGACCAACTAAACCGTGCAATCCTAATTAGTTTAATTAAAGTCTGCTGCGCCTTGTACAGCCACATGGTACTCAACCACATCCCAGCTGTGTGGCAACCGCAACATGACTGCGCCGTGTGGTTGTACCCTAAAGGCTCACTTAGACTGCCCAGTTTTCAGGAAGATTATCCTAGTTGCCGATAATCTGCCCATGTAAAAGGTGCTGCGGACACCTCAATCATCGTTCCTGGACAGCAGATCGTGCTGTCTAAGCGGCACTCTGCTGTCCAGAAACAAATCAAATTGTATGAGGACGAGTGATATCAGAAGCCATCGCTCGTCCTCATACAGTGGGGGTGATCGCTGCATGAAAATGCAGCTCTTCACCTCCACTAACGAGCAGGAAATTGTCAGTAAGGAATGCTTGTAGGGGACAATTGTCTGCTCATTGGCACTGTGTCAATGCACCTTAAAGGGGTTGTGCAGGCCATACATATTGATGTCCCATAGTCAGGATAGGTCATCAATATCTGATTGGCGGGGGTCCGACACGCAGAACCCCGTTGATCAGCTTTTTGAAGAGGAGGCAGCACTCAATTTGAGCGCTGCTTCCTGTTAATGGAGCGCAGCATCGTCTTCAAAACAGCTGATCGTGCGGGTGCCAGGCATCGGACCTCGGCTGATCAGATATTGATGCCCTATCCCGATAACAGGTCATCAAGTATGGCAGCCAGATTTAGTCTGACATTAGCTAGAATAAGTTGCAATCTATAGGATTTTGAATTTGCATTCTAGACTGGCAGCTATGCATATACCCCCTCTGATCGGCCCCACTGTTACCAACCCCTTTTGATTTTCCCTCAGTGTGTTAACAATTGTGTGAAAATTTCAGAGGATTAGGTGCATGAGTTAGCCATAAGAATTGTGCTGATTGATCCGATGATACAAGGTGACAAACAAAAAAAAAAAAAAAAGGGAAAAAAAAGTGCACAAAAATTTGGATTAAAAAAAAGGGAAAAGAAGAGGTGTTTTCCCTAAGAACTTTAGTCTTACCGCTATCCCTCTTGTGGAGGGCTCCTTTTCAATGTAGTGATCAAAAACACGATATTCCTTTCTCTGGGCAACACACTTTGTTATCTGGAGAAACAGGTCAGAAGCATGATAATCTAACTAGGATATATTTTAAACTAAGCCACAAGAAGGGGATGGGAGAGGAGAGTGAAGAGACATGTTGAATGCATTGTCAGGGACATATGCGAGTCAGGAACACCAAAGACATTAAAAATATAACCCTTTATAGAAAATATAAATATATTAACGTTAAAGTAGGCGAGAACCAAAAGCGTATGACGGTTGTAGTTATCTTCATCCTAGCTGGACAAGTCTTCTTCCCAATTTAAGTGTTAAGAGAAGAATATGACCAGGTTTCTGGAATCTGAACCACAAAGGGAAGCTCTGTTCTTGGAGCCATTTTCCAAAATTTTTGGTTTGAGTTCTTAAAAGGCATCTCTCCTTGGTTGATCTCAAATTGCCATAGCCACCTGGAAGGCTAATGAAGGAAGTAACTTCAATCTGTGTTGGACCCTAGATGAAAGAGGTTGGCTGGCTCCAAACTTATTTTTGAGGCCCCGTTGTATTAGGGGCATATTATTCCAGCAAAGCCTGGGCCTGCTGGGTAGGTTTAACTGTGGCCCCAAAAACAGTAAATCAGTCGGTTCTAAAGTTGATCCAATTGTGAATCATCACTTACTGTAGGTCAAGTTCCTCCTAAACAAGGCACATAGCTTTTTGCTTGGTATTTTATACTGTAGATTTGGGGCTTTCAAAAAAGCTAAATTGCTCCTTCATTTGCACCAGTGTCAAACTTGTAGATGTTCTTTGATACATCAGGATGTGACACTAGGCTGGATTTCCTAACTTTCAATGCACACAAGACATACATAGGGCCCTTCGGCCGATAAAGCAGTCAATGATAGAGAACGAACATTCAAATGGTCTCGGTCATTAGCTGAACTTATATGCAGCAATGACTGAGGATAAATGATCGTTACTATGATTGTTTGTCCCCATACAGTTTCCCTGTTGGTCAACAGCACATCTCCGATTCCAAAAGACGATGTGCTGTTGATTAACGAGGATTTAGATGCCATATTAAAGAGGTGATCATCTGATGAATGAGCATTTGTTTGTTTGCTGGCTAATCAGTATCGCCTTAGGCTCCATTCACACGTCCGTTATAACACTCCGTTTTCGTTCCGTTTTAAATCGGAACGTTTTTTCGGATCCATTAATTTCAATTGCCTCAGCAAAAATATGGACACCATTCATAGTGCTGTCCGAATCACTGAATCCGTTCCGTTTTCCTATTTTCGAGTATGCGGATCCTGGAAAAAAATGAAGCTTGTCCTACTTTCTGTCAGTTTTTCTGGTCCGTTGTCCATTCAAGTCAATGGATCCGCATAAAAACTGATGACATGCACAAAACCATCCGAATGTCATCAGTTTTTTAACTGATCAGTTGACAGGAAACAAAAAATAATAATTAAGTCCAGCCCTCAGTGCCTGTGGTGAGAGAAGTTCAGGTCATCTTCTGCTCTCCTGCAAAATGGCATATGAAGTGGACCGATTGATCACTATGATCCAGGTACATTATCCAAGTCTTCAGACATGACGATCGGTGAGATAACTGTAGAAAACTAAGCTAGCAAGGCAGAGATTTCTTACACAGCTCCTACTACACCAAAAGCACAATAAAATGGCACCTGTTCTAGAAGATGTCCTCTGTTTTTTTTGGTACCCTAGCAACATCTATTTCTCCTCCTCTTTTCTTTTGGAAAAAAAATAAATAAAAAACGGAATCACGGAAAGGATTCGGAAGCACTTTAGTAAAAAAACTGAAGGTTGTACTGAAAAACGGATCCGCAAAAAAAAGGAACGTTTATCTGGAAAGGTAAAAATACTGACGTGTGAATGGACCCTTATTCAGCGAGTCAGTGTTTGGTCAGTGATTTCCATCAGTGATTGTGAGCCAAAACCAGGAGTCTGTCTAAATACTGAACAGGTGCAGATCTTTCCCTCATACCTTATCTCTATGAAGGCTCCAATGCTGGTTATGGGTCACAGTCACTGATGGAAATCACTGGCCAAAACACTGATGTGTCAATAAGGCTTTACATGGGAAAATGATCAGTAACAAGCGTTCGTATGAATGCTCATCTCCGATAACAGTCATAATCAACAGCCTATATAAAAGGGCCTTTAATTAGGATGTAAAGAACTTTTTGGCAGTGATTAGTGAGTGGGGTTTACCTGGTGGATAAATGTATAATTAGTAAAACAATGTAATAGGATGTAAGTGTTAAGTGCTTATGTGCCCAAACTAATGAAAGTGAGCTTGAAACCACATAAAAAATATTTACAAACATCACAACTCGAGTAATTTCAGTTCATTTAAGTTTTGGTGGTGATGAGTGACAGAATGTAGTACAAAGTACATAGACTTAACCGTGTAGAAAAGAATCAGGAGACAAAGTAATTGCATGGATAACTGCATGAAATGTCGCCTTATTATGAACCAACTGAGCTCCAATTATCTCGGAGTTAATGTGGATCACTAGAAAACATACTGATTAAGATCTCAGCAAAAATGGCTCCTCTGGGAGCACTGATTTCCATGCTAATCTCAACTATTTTATCAGGATGGCCTGTGCCAGAAACAAGCACAAGACCGTTCAAATTGCCTTACAGTTCAGTGCAGTATTGGTGGAATGTTATACTTAGAGGGGTGGTGGTGGTGAAGGGGGGAACCGATGGAGGTTCAGAGATGAAAAGGTTGCGTTGGTTTTATGGGAAATAGTTGAAAATTTTGACCTTTCTCAATACTAGGAAATTTTATAAGATTTTTTTCTCGTGCATGGCCTGAAATAAGTTTTTTCAAACCACAGAAGTGAGGAGGGTAAACAATCAGGTAATTTTCAAGCACAGAGGTCCAGGATTCTGCCTGACTTCATTGGCCTGCATGGTCCTTTTCTACTGCCCCAAAGTTTAAAGAGTAGAACTACTTAGTTTAAATGAAAAATTCTAGACTTAGAATTTTTTGGAGGGGGGGGGGAATGTGGGGTCATAAGGGTAACCAAGAACTCTCAATGTCTGGAAATGGACACCTGAATATGTGGAATCTTAGCATTTTTGTCACAAAGATGAAGGTGAAGCATTCTAAAGGGTGATGGAAGGAGTGTGGAGGAGGAAACAAGCACCAGGTTATTCTGTCTTTGGTAGCAAAAGCCGGTTATATAAAATTGTGTGTGTGACTGATTTAGAATGGGGACCCCCTCCCTTCTGTGTACCTTAAATGTATGGCCAAGCTTCATAGCAGGTCACTACATTTTGCTGGCTTTAAAGGGGTTTTCTGAGACTTTATAACTGAAGACCTATCCTCAGGACAGGTCATTAGGATCTGATTGGTGGGAGTCCGAAAAGCAGAACACCCGCCGATCAGCTGTTTGAGGAGGCACCGGTGCCGTGGCCTTCTCACAGCTTTTCCAAGGCCAGTGATGACACATTGTCCAGAGATGGGCGCAGCTCAGCCCCACTGAA
This sequence comes from Bufo gargarizans, assembly GCF_014858855.1. NCBI lineage: Eukaryota > Metazoa > Chordata > Amphibia > Anura > Bufonidae > Bufo > Bufo gargarizans. The sequence goes on from NC_058081.1 coordinate 642,667,311, forward strand.
GTGAATAGGGATGAGCTGCAATACCAAGCATGTACAATGTATAGAGCTGTGCTTGGTAAGCACAGAGGAGGCCTTAGAGCTCACAGAAGCGCCGGTGCCTTTTCAAACAGCTGATCAGCGGGGGTCCCAGGTTTCGGACCACCACCAGATACTCATGACCATATCCAGAAGATAGGTATCATAAAATCTTGGAAAACTCTTTGAAAAAACTAACCAGCATAACATTCAATCTACTTCTATAACCAATTCATGTTATGCTTCAAACTTCAAAAAATGATAATACACCGATGTAAATTATGTGTGGAAGATTAAAATAAAACCGCTCATTATATAAAGGGGTGTAAAATGTCAATGTACATGTATACAAAATTAACCTCCCTATATTGCAACTTGGATTTAAATGAGTCTGTATTGGATCACATTGTTGGAAGTTCAGGTTCTGGGCCACCTACACCCTGAAAGAAGTCCCAGCACTCTTTCACAGACCACGCACACGAGTGATCATGTCTTCATGGGAGACCAACAATGTCAACAATTTTTTATTGGTTACAGTAAATAGTTGCAATGTTGTCTTTAATAGGGCTGAAAAGGACCACTAGACTCACCAACATTAAATTTTGGTGCATAGTTTACAATAATCCATGACAACCAATCATGCTTCATATCATTACACCAAACAGATGATAGCACACTTCTGATTGGTTGTCACGACTGAATATAAATATGGCACGTTACGTTATTGCAGTGGTCAGGAATGATTTGTACTCTCTGCAAGGAGGCCCGGTCTTTGGTTATGGTGTTGAAAGTTATGGATGACTAGGTGTTGGGAAGAACTGCACTATATCTCTCTTTAAACTGCTAATAGAAGAACACCAGGGTCAAAAGTAAATATATTTTATATCTCACCATTGCTAGCTCAGCTTCAAGCTCTTTGATCCGATTGTCCTTCAAGTCCAACTGTGACCGAAGAGAACTGGCATGGTCTGTTGCTTCCTTGGCCTGGCGCCGCAGTTCCCACTTTTCCCGCTCCAAAAGATCTTTTTCTTTCGCTAAAACCTTGACTGCATCTTCACTTTCCTGAAAAAGAAAAGACATGACATATAGGTGCTATCTACCGCAGCGTCTGTACTAGAATTCTTAAGGTGAGCCGGTGTTTGTGCTTTTAATGCTCCCTCATATTCACCTCTCAAAGTTCGTAGGACTCAGGAATATGCAGAGGATAGGCCATGAACGTGTGACTGATGGGGTTCCCATGAGTGGTGTAAATGGAAGTTTTGGAAAATGTGTAACAGGGCCTCTCACAAAACATCTCTTACTTCTAATACTAGTGTATGCATATGTGGCAGAGAGCCTCTCAGGAAACAAGTCCTGGGTAGGGATGAGTGAACTTGTGTTTTCAAGGTTCAGGTTATCTAAGAATTCTGTTATGGATTCCGCTACCACAGACCATAAGCTATGGTCCGTGGTAGTGGAATCCATAACAGAATTCTTAGATAACCCGAACCTTGAAAACAGAAGTTTGTTCTACACTAGCCCCGGGTGCTTCTGTTACCTCTGCAGCCACTAAAGCAACACCCCAGGATCCAACACAGCTTCTCCCTGGACCCTCCTCACTGATCAGCAGAATGAAATGATGGCCCATCAAAATATATTTATAAGAGACCACCAATCCTAGGTGTTGGCACATACATAAGGACTTGTATAAGACTTTACTGCCCTGAACATGGTCATAATATGGACTGGATTCCCTAGTGGTGGGGGTGCGAATTAGGAAAAACCAATGAATTCAAACTGAGAAACCTGATAAAGTATTAGAAAACAAGTAAAGTTTGGTTGATACCAGGGAACGATAAAATGCATGCAACCGGAACGCAAATGGAGAGGAGATAGATTATAGGGTTTAGGGTCTTATTTCATGTTCATTTTGTTCTTAAAGGGGTTGTGCGAAATACAGACATCTGTAAGTCCTCAGACTTGTCTGCCCAGTAAGACACATTGGTTAAACTACAGGATCCAAAAAAATACCATTAAAAGGAGGCTATTATGAGTTCCTCCAACCCATACCTTGGGGTTGAACTTTACATTATGACCCGGTTATGTGAGGGTGCCAGGTATGCCATCATGTAGTCTGTGCCAAGGCTGCAGGAAACAATCACTGATCAATCTATTCAGCAGAGTAGATTAAGCTCTGCGGTAGTAAAATGCCAGGGATGTGAAATGTGGAATGAAACGATGTCAGAAAACGGATTAGTCTTTTTATATCAACCAGTGAAGCATTAGTCCCTGGGTGAAGGGAACGGCTTCCAGATGTTCCAGGTTTATGTCATGTAAATAAAAATGATGAACAGCTGTTTGAAAGAGAATCCGGAAAATTGTTGGGAGGGAGGATACACTGTATGTACGCGGCTTACCAAGGCAAACAAAAAAAATTCTGCTAAATCTTTATCATATCTTGTATTTTTAAACCCCCAACAACAATGAATATGGCTGCTGCAATATTAGTTATGAACGGCAAGTCTACCTTGTGCTACATCTCTGGCTCCCATGTCAATGAAAAGATAAGTTGGTTGACTACCAGTATGGCTGCCATCCCACCTTCACCTCTGTCTAAACTGCTGCAGAAGAAATCGAAGGTGACACGTGAAAGAAACACTTTGGGACTAATTTGACAAAAATGTCCTGTTCATCTATAAATAAGCCACATCTTCAAAGCACTGCCCAACAGCCCTTAAATAGTGAGTAGTGCACATGAATGGTACCAAAAAGAGGGACAGTTATATTAAATGCATGGAACAAAAACAAATTTTACAAGACCCCAGCCAACGTCCATGACCATTCACCACCATCAAGCTGTAGAACATCTCAGGCTAGGTGACCACCCATGCTACATATTCCTAACCTACTCATCCAGGTTCCGCTTTTCTCATCCTCCACAATCTGCTTTTATGACCCGGTCAAAACTCATCTGCTCACTGCCTGTCCTTCAGCTTTTGCTGTAGTTGATAAGGAACGTTACATGGCGACCATCCAAATGAATAACCATGCATGATGTGCCCTGTCCAACAGAACAGGAGATATTTTTACAAAGCAACTCAGAATTCTGGTTCACAGAAGATGTATTAAGCAGCCCCCCCCCCCAATGAGGTCCTTAAGTCATAGTACTATGGACAGAAGTTGACTTTATGAGACAACCTCTTTAATGAAAAGTATTTTTATGGTTGGTTTACAAAGTTATCGGTACACCCAGATTAAAAGGTCATCACTGCTTACCGAGAAGGAACATTCCTGTGGGGACAAGGATTTGGCATCTAAACAACAACAGGAATGGCTTAGAGGCAAGTAATTAGTGCTGGGAATTTTACATGCATACGCAGAGAGTTTTACATATAACCTGTTGCCACCTGTACGTGGGACAACAAGAGCCATCCAAATGGCACAAGAGGCCAGAATGTGCTGAAAGGTTCTCTCTGTGCCCATTTTAGGAGAATCGCTCCATTGTATACGGATGTAGTAAAGCCTTCATTCACAATGGCCTAGAGCAGAACAGCTGTACAGATATGTTTGCTTCTAAATCCATTTTACTGAGAATTGCAGGGAAAACGTTATTTCTGATATATTGAAAATGCAACATTTTACCAATGTGAGGCTACTTTCACACTGGCGTTTTGGCTTTCCGTTCAGGGCTCTCACAAGCGGTCCAAAACGGATCAGTTTTTCTCTAATGCATTCTGAATGGAAAAGGATCCGCTCAGAATGCATCAGTTTGCCTCCGATCAGTCACCATTCCGACTTGGAGGCGGACACCAAAGCGCTGCCTGCAGCGTTTTTATGTCCGCCATGTGGTGCGGAGCAAGACGGATGCATCCTGGCACACAATGCAAGTCAATGGGGACGGATCCGTTTTCTCTGACAATCTGGCACAACAGAAAACGGATCCGTCTCCCATTGACTTTCAATGGAGTTCATGACGGCTCCGTCTTGGCTATGTTACAGATAATACAAACGGATCTGTTCATGACGGATGCATGCGGTTGTATTATTGTAACACATCAGTTTTTGCAGATCCATGACGGATCCGCCCAAAACGCGAGTGTGAAAATAGCCTGAGATGAATGTATTTTCCCAAAAAACAAGACTACTAAATAATTTGTATCAGTCTACTAGTCCTAGACTACTTTCACACTTGCGCGGAACTGCCTACCGGATCCGGCAATCTGCATGCAAACAGACAGCATTTGTAGATGGATCAGTCTTACAAATGCATTGCAAGAACGGATCCGTCTCTCCGGTACATTTCAACTGATCCAGAATTTTGGACGGAGATAATATCGCAGCATGCTGCAGTATTTCCTCCGTCCAAAACGCCGTTCAGTGACTGAACTGAAGACATCCTTATGCATCCTGAATGGATTTCTCTCAATTCAGAATGCATGGGAATAAAACTGATCAGTTCTTTTCCGGTATAGAGCCCCTATGAACTCAGTGCCGGAAAAGAAAAAAATTATAGTGTGAAAGTACCCTAAGGCCTCATGCACACGACCGTGCCGTTTTTTAGCGGTCCGCAAAAAACGGATGCCGCCCTTGTGCCTTCCGCAATTTGCGGAACGAAATAGGAGGCTTATTATAGAAATGCCTATTCTTGTCGACAAAATGGTCAAGAATAGGACGCCTCATCATTTTTGCGGGGCCATGGAATGGTGCAACGGATGCGGAGAGCACACAGAGTGCTGTCCGCATCTTTTGTGGACCCATTGAAATGAATAGTTCCGTATACGGAAACAAAATATAATATGGTTCCATTTACGGGCCGTTTTTTGCATTCCGTATACAGAACCATTCATTTCAATGCTTCCGGGAAAAAAAAAAAAAAAAAAACAGAACGTACTCCGTATGCATTCAGTTTCCGTATTTCCGTTCCATTGAAAGATAGAACACGTCCTATTATTGCCCGCAATCACGTTCCGTGGCTCTATTCAAGTCAATGGGTCCGCAAAAAAAATGGAACACATACGGAAATGCATTCGTATGTCTTCCTTATCCGTCTATTGAAACCATCTATTGAAAATGTTATGCCCAGCCCAATTCTTTTCTATGTAATTACTGTATACTGTATATGACCTACGGAAAAACAGAACAGAAAAACTGAACAGAAACGGAAACAAAAAATGGAATGGATCCATGAAAAACGGACCGCAAAACACTGAAAAAGCCATACGGTCATGTGAAAAAGGCCTAAGGATGAGAGGCTGCAAAACTAAATGGATTTTAATCACCATTAATAAAGGCATATCCTTAAGGTTCCTTTTTGGAGGCCGAACAGTGGCCAGATAATCGTTAACGGGTGTTCGTAGGAATTCTCGTTAGTGATTATGTGCCGCCGATTACCTGATGAACGAGCAGAGATTGTCGGGAAGGAACACTTACTTCCAGGACAACCTTCTGCTTGATTGAACATTGTATAGTGGCCTTTAGGGCTGACTGACTGGACCCGCACTAGTCTGCAACTACATCTGACGAGAATGGAACTGTAAGGCACCCCCATGTACTTGAATGGAGCAGTTTCTTCCACAGCATGTGGACGGGACAGCCACCTTGCAAGGGAATAGCTGGAAGAGCTTCTGCACCTTCATTCAGGTGACTGGCAGATGTCCTAGAAGTCAGATCTCTCCCCCAGTTATAAAGCCATAGCATAGCCTAAGGATAGGGGATAACTATTCGAAGGATGGGGTTCTTCTGTTGTGACCTTACTGACCATAACAATGGGGGCCCTGCACCACATGGAGTCCCCCTGAAACCAACAAAGCAGCCGGTCGGGTCATGCGTGTAGCTGCTCCATTCATTTCTATGGGAGCTCCAGAGATAGTCAAGTCCAGCGACCCCCACCGATCTAATAGTTATCCCATATCATACGGATAAGGGATAAGTTAAAAATAACCCCTTTCAAGATTAAGGCTCATTTAGGGTACATTCACACGACCATGTGTAATCCTTTCTGTTTTGCGGTCCGCAAATAACTGAACCGTGTGTCCACATTTTGCGGACAAATGACTTCAGTTTGTGTTCCATATGTATTCTGTTTTTTACGCTCCGCAAAAAATGGAAGGAAAAAGATAGAGAAAAAAATTATTTAGGCCTTCAAAAATACGGAAACTGATCCGCAAAAAAAAAACGGATGACATATGGAAACCATTCCGTATGTCATCCGCAATTTGCGGATCCATTGACTTGAATGGGGCTGCGGACCGATCTGTGCAGACAATAGTAGGACAAGCTTCATATTTTTGCGGACTAGAAATGCGGAAACACGGATGCTGACAACATACTGAATGTTGTCCGCACATTTTATTCACCCATAGAAATGAATGGATCCGCATCTATTCCGCAAAATGCGGAACGGATGCGGATAAAATTATACGGCGTGTGAATGTACCCTTAGGCCTCATGCACACGACCGTTGTGTGCATCCGTGGCCGTTGTGCCGTTTTCCTTTATTTTTTCGCGGACCCATTGACTTTCAATGGGTCCGTGGAAAAATCGGAAAATGCACCGTTTTGCTGTCGAGACCGTGATCCGTGTATCCTGTCCGTCAAAAAAATATGACCTGTCCTTTTTTTGACGGACAACGGTTCACGGACCCATTCAAGTCAATGGGTCCGTGAAAGAACACGGATGCACACAAGATTGGCATCCATGGCCGTAGGTTACTTTCATACAGACGGATCCGAAGATCCGTCTGCATAAAAGCTTTTTCAGAGGCGAGTTTTCACTTTGTGAAAACTCAGATCCGACAGTATATTCTAACACAGAGGCGTTCCCATAGTAATGGGGACGCTTCAGGTTAGAATATACTAAAATAACTGTGTACATGACTGCCCCCCCCCTGTAGTTAACACATTGGTGGCCAGTGCGTGCCGGCCCCCCCCCCCCTCCCTCCCCTGTAGCTAACTCGTTGGTAGCCAGTGGGCCCCCCTCCTCCCTCCCCTGTAGTTAACTCGATGGTAGAAAGTGGGCCCCTCCCTCCCCTGTAGTTAACTCGTTGGTGGCCAGCCCCCCCCTCCCTTGTAGTTAACTCATTGGTGGCCAGTAGGCCCTCTCCCCTCCTTCCCCCTCCTAATTAAAATCTCCCCCCCTATCATTGGTGGCAGTGGAGAGTACCGATCGGAGTCCCAGTTTAATCGCTGGGGCTCCGATCGGTAACCATGGCAACCGGGACGCTACTGCAGTCCCGGTTGCCATGGTTACTTAGCAATTTGTAGAAGCATCATTCTTACCTGCGAGCTGCGATGTCTGTGTCCGGCCGGGAGCTCCTCCTACTGGTAAGTGACAGGTCTGTGCGGTGCATTGCCTAATGATCTGTCACTTACCAGTAGGAGGAGCTCCCGGCCGGACACAGACATCGCAGCTCGCAGGTAAGTATGATGCTTCTACAAATTGCTAAGTAACCATGGCAACCGGGACTGCAGTAGCGTCCCGGTTGCCATGGTTACCGATCGGAGCCCCAGCGATTAAACTGGGACTCCGGTCGGTACTCTCCACTGCCACCAATGATAGGGGGGGAGATTTTAATTAGGAGGGGGAGGGAGGGGAGTTAACCACTGAGTTAACTACAGGGGAGGGAGGGGGGGCCCACTGGCCACCAATGAGTTAACTACAGGGGGGGAGGGGGGCGGCCACACTGGCCACCAATGAGTTAAAAAAAGGGGGGCGGGGTCTGCCCCCTGCTGCCTGGCAGCACCTGCCAGTCAGCAGGGGGCAGTCATGTACACAGTTTTTTTTGTATATTCTAACCTGAAGCGTCCCCATCACCATGGGAACGCCTCTGTGTTAGAATATACTGTCGGATCTGAGTTTCACAATGTAACTCATATCCAACAGTATATTCTAACAGGCGTTCCCATGGTGATGGGGACGCTTTAAAGTTAAAATATACCATCGGATTGGAGAAAACTCCGATCCGATGGTATAAAGGGACTCCTGACTTTACATTAAAAGTCAATGGGGGGCGGATCCGTTTGCAATTGCATCATATTGTGTCAACGTCAAACGGATCCGTCCCCATTGACTTGCATTGTAATTCAGGACGGATCCGTTTGGCTCCGCACGGCCAGGCGGACACCAAAACGACTTTTTTTTCCATGTCCGTGGATCCTCCAAAAATCAAGGAAGACCCACGGACGAAAAAACGGTCACGGACCTACGGACCCCGTTTTTGCGGACCGTGAAAAAATACTGTCGTGTGCATGAGGCCTTACACAAAATTTTTTTATTCATTGCTGGCTTGCAAAATTGCCATCTGATGCCATTGGTACAGTCAAGGGCTGATTTACGTATAGGCTTCTAGGCCTCTGCCTATAGGGGAAAGGCACCCATTTTAAATTGAAATATGACTATACTAAAGTTATATGCTGTGGGAGTGTGAGGAGGATACCTCACAACAGAGAAGGAAAAGATGAGGAGGGCACCAGTTTTCTGTGTTATCCTGTAAGAACTTAGAAAATGTTAGAGCCATACATACCTTATTGTCTACATTCACCTTTGCAAACAATTTATTTTTCTTAATGCATATGCAATGATAAAACTGAGAAAAGCTCCAGGCGCATACGTGAAGTGTATCCCTTTGGGCTCCAGTGGGTGGTAAGTGTCTGAATACCTTTACTTTAACTGTACAAATGGCCAGCCTATAAAAAACAATTTTCTACAGTATACATTTTTACAATAAAACTTAAAGGGGTTGTCTGGGTTCACAGCTGAATCCGGACATATCCCTATCTTCACCCCTCCGGCTCCCATGCTCCCCTTTGCCCTGTGCTAAATCGCGTAGGGAAAAGGCATTTTTAGGAGAACCGGTGATGTACCGGGCTCTACATAGGGACTGCTAGGTGGAGGCTTCAGCCCAGCAGTGAGCCTGGTGATGTCACCGCCACTAATGGGCGGGCTTTAGCACTGCCCTAGCCTGTAAAACAGCTAGGGCAGAGCTAAAGCTTTTTTCCAGGGCCACTTTAAAGGTCCCAGTCCGCATCTCTTGTAAACGGTAGACAGTGAGGCAAATGGGGATGGGGAAGAGAATGGAATGGGAGACGCAGTTGCATGTGTGTTGCATGCTGTGAGAGAGGAGTAGGAGCAGAAGAGAGATCTAATTTATTTAGTAATGATGGGTACACTTTAAAAGGGTAAGTTAACATTTCCTTTCTCTGAAGAAAATTTTCATGGAAAGGCCCCCGCCCCCAGAAAAAAAAAAAAAAAAAAAAAGTTACCTATCTTGTTTTGATGTACTTCTGAATTATAAACTAACGCATTTTAAATATTCTTTTCAGGTCCCCTTGAATGACATTATGTTGGACAGACATTGCCGGTCTGATTGCAACTGACCTATGAGTCTCAAAGCCAATTCTAAAGTGACCAACTACAGAGTCAGCACACGAGGCCTCTATGGCGAGAGTCTCCTGTGTACATTGTCATATCATTAGTGTTTCAAAGGGCTTTCCTGAATTTAAACAACTTTAATTAGTTTGTGGATTTGCTTCAGCAACTTTTATTAAAAACCTTGCTTTTATATTCCTTCCAGATTCTCCTGCTCTGCTGTGTATTCATAGCAGCAGACAGAAATGTTCTTTTTTTTTTTGCCCGGGGAGATGACACCAAGCTGCTCTCTGGATATTCTGCTATCCATTATACAGAGCGCAGAGAAGCTCATTCGTGTCCCAGGGCCACAACATTAACATGGCTGGCTGATGAATTGAATGCATTAGTGGAAAAGCAGAAGCCAGTTAGCAACCCAATACATTAAAGGTGACAAATAACTGTCCTATAGGCAACCACAGCTTCAACATGGACAGATGCTCCCAAAAATAGCAGAAAAATCACATGGCGGTCACATGCAATTTTTCTGGTGAACAATTTTTGTAAAGTGGTATTTCTTCTACAACATAAACCAATATGGGTGAGGCAGGGTTAAACAGGAAGATCCGCTTTCCTTGGACAACCACACTTTGTCTGCTCCTGTAGTCCCCCATTTAAAGGGCCTCTGTCGGTAGGTTTGTACCTATGACACTGGCTGACCTGTTACATGTGCGATTGGCAGCTGAAGGCATCTGTGCTGGTTCCATGTTCATGTGTGTCCATATAGCGGAGATACTGACGTTTTAATATATGCAAATGAGCCTCTAGGGGCAACGAGGGCGTTGCCATTACACCTAGAGGCTCTTTCTGCAAAAGTCATGCCCTCTGCACTTTAATTGACAGGGCCAGGCAGTGATCACGTTTTCAATGCCTGGCCCTGTCCGTCCAGGTGCAGAGTGGGCGGCGGTTGCAGAGAGAGCAAAAGTCTAAGTGCAATGGCAACGCCCTCGTTGCTCCTAGAGGCTCATTTGCATATATTAAAACTTCATTTTCCTCTGCAATGTGGGCACATATGAAAATGGGACCAACACAGCTGCCAAGGGCACATGTAACAGGTCAGTCAGTTCCATAGGCACAAATCTGCTGACAGATGCCTTTTAAGGCGGTCCAGTTCATGGACAATCCTGCCAAAATTGAGAATCTTCCTGCCATTTTATTCAGATTAAAAAAAAACAAACAAAAAAAAAAAAAAACACTTGGTAAGAGACGGGAGGAATCCAGCCAAGACTCGTTTTACCTACACAAGTACTGGTAAAGTCATGAATTGTACATTCTGACTCAGACTGGTTGCTAGGGAAGTACTGCATGACAACCCCATAAAGGGCTGTTGTCTTATCCATAGCAACCACTCTCTTTGGATGCAATTCACTCAGTGCGAAGAGTCCTTACTGTAGACAGACAACTAGCAAACAGGCCCTACAATTTGCTTAATTTCCTACGAGCAGTGGAAGTCTTCCAGTGAGGGTGCATGGTATCGGACAAATCTGACAACGTTCGATTCCAAGCAGCGGTTTAGAAGTCATGGTGACTTGCTCTTCTGTCTAATGCCTCTAGGTTGGGACCGGCGTGGCGGAATTCTGCACCAAGCCTTGAACATGTTTTTATTTTAAAAGGAATAAAAAAAGGCCAAGTTACAAGAAACATCATGAAAAAACCCTGTAATCTGTTCTAACACGCTGTGCGCTCCTCAAGGCTCCTCCGAGCAATACAATGAGTTTCCTTTGTTATTGCTATTGCTTATTAGGAAGTGGAGCAGCCAATCTTGTCCGCCTCTGGCTTTCATTGCAAGGCATGACAGGAGACACTCTGCTCCAGGAAAGGCATCACAGGTAAAATCCATGAAAGGTACTTTCACACTAGCGTTTATGCTGGATCCGGCAGGGTTCAGCAAAAACGCTTCCGCTACTGATAATACAGATCCGGTTGTGTTATCTTTAACATAGCCATGACCGGTCCGGCATTACCCCCATTAAAAGTCAATGGGGGGTCGAATCAGTTTTCTGTTGTGGCAGATTGTGTCACAGAAAAGTAATCCGTCCCCATTGACTTACATTGTGGGTCATGACGGATCAGTTTGGCTCGGCATCCCAGGACAGAAAGCAAACTACAACATGTTGCAGTTTGCTCTCCAGTATGGGAACGCAAATAAACGGAACGGAGTGCATTTTGGAGCATTCCGTTCTGTTCAGTTTTGTCCTCACTGACCATGAATGGGGACAAAACGGAAGTGTGTTTTTCCACTATTGAGCCCCTATGACGGAACTCAATACCAGAAAACTTAAACGCTAGTGTGAAAGTACCCCAAGTTTTATTTTTCAGTTTCCTCGCCTAGTAGTTGTACTGATAATGGCGTTATATAAAAAGGTACATTTAGAGTTCATGCGGTTTTATAGCGGATGTTATAGGGGTATCCTATGTATAGCTTATACACAGACAGCCACTAATGTATGTTGGGTTGGGGACTGACCTGCTGGCGTTGCTTCCCCTTTATTTTTTGCACCGGCATAGTGGCTCTTCTCTACGGACTATGCCTGGTATTGCAGCACATCTCAATCAAGTGAATAGGACAAGCGGGCCCAGCCGTCTGTACAGGTGAACACTGAAGGAGAGGCGTCGTTGGCAAGAGTGCTATGGACTCTTTTTTGTGCCGAATGGTGGGGGTTCCAGAATTCAGACCCCAACCAATTGCATGCGTGAGCAATTTTTGTCCCGAATCTCATGTGCACAGGAAAAGCAACTGTTAAGTATCATATGGTGAAAGATGCCATGAGATAAGCAGTCGCTGGGGGGTTTGCCAGCAGTTTCTTCCTCTCCCTATTGCAGTAAACCTTGCTCTCTCGGCATGCAGGTTTATGGGGGAGTTGGGTTAGCTAAGGCCTTGTTCACATCTCTAGCAGAGAACAGCCTGCCTGATTTCGCCAGATCTGGCATTCCCGAATTCTCAAGTTCACCGCCAGATCCCAAACGTTGCATGAAACGTTTATATGTATGGCCCACATCTGGACTTTGTGCCGGATCAGGCAGCCGTTTCTGCTCGATGGAGATGTGAACGAGGCCTAAAAGGTAAATTTCATCAGAATCTAGCTGGTAAGGTCAGATGGGGTCGTTTCCTGCCACTGGGGCCCTTTATTGTGCCAGTGTTTCTTTATTGGCCGCCATGTCGTACTATCGTTTAACCTACAGTGGCCACGGCAGGAGAAAAAGATTGGGGTCGATTGCAAGGCCAGCTTCATTACTGTCATGGCGAGACAACTCCTTCAATGTTTTATTTATAAAAACTGGAAAACCCTTTATGTTTCTTTATTTATCCATACAAGTTTATGCTGCAGGATTATCCCATTTGTGCGATTTCGATGCTGAACTGGATATTCATGGGCAGACGACAGAAATTAGAATACTTTCAAGTGTCCTATACAAGTGGCGATCAAAATTAGAGAACAATTAATGAACATTTGATTTTTTTCAGAAATAATGTAATCTACATTAATCATCATTTGAAGGATTTTTTTTTTTAAGGGGCACACTATGCCATTTGAACAGGGTTTTCCAAAATAAGCAAAGTACAGATGTAGCAGGGTTAGGCTACTTTCACACTAGCGTTCGGGTTTCCGTTCGTGAGCTCCGTTTGAAGGAGCTCACGAGCGGACCCGAACGCAGCCGTCCAGCCCTGATGCAGTCTGAATGGAGGCGGATCCGCTCAGACTGCATCAGTCTGGCGGCGTTCAGCCTCCGCTCCGCTCGCCTCCGCACGGACAGGCGGACAGCTGAACGCTGCTTGCAGCGTTCGGGTGTCCGCCTGGCCGTTCGGAGGCGTGCGGATCCGTGCGGATCCGTCCAGACTTTCAATGTAAGTCAATGGGGACGGATCCGTTTGAAGATGCCACAATGTGGCTCAATCTTCAAGCGGATCCGTCCCCCATTGACTTTACATTGAAAGTCTGAACGGATCCGCGCAGGCTACTTTCGCACTTGCGCACTTGCGAATTTTTTTAAAGTTATTAATGCAGACGGATCCGTACTGAACGGAGCCTCCGTCTGCATTAATATGAGCGGATCCGTTCAGAACGGATCCGCCCGAACGCTAGTGTGAAAGTAGCCTTAGCACTCAAACTCTTAACTCAAATTTCTTAAATCATCGCGTTATCTTGAAACAAAAGCCATTGAAAAGCAATTGAAGGTGTTTGCTTAGTTTAGATAACACATCTCAGAAAGAATGAGTGTTAACTCTACTACATCGGGTAGGCAACCTTCGGCACTCCAGCTGTTGTGAAACTACAACTCCCAGCATGCATACTTACTCTGCTATTCTAAGAACTCACATAGAAATGAATGGAGCATGCTGGGAATTGTAGTTTCACAACAGCTGGAGTGCCGAAGGTTGCTGATCCCTGCTCTACTACATCGGGTATATCAACATAAAACCTTTATACAGAGAGAAATTCTAACTACATTTTCTGAAGGTTACACCAGTCACCAATCAGTAGAAATGCACAGGCCCTTGCTTTGAATGACTTCAGGTCATCTGCGGCTACAGGACATCACTAGTCTCACACTGCTCTTGTGCGATTTTGGTGGACTCTTCTTCCAGTATCGTCAACAGTTCTGTGACTGTTGTGGGTTTCTTGACCAAGGATTTTCCAGAGGTTTTCTATTGGGTTTTAGATCAGGACTCTGGGCCGGCAATTTCATGGTTTCAATGTTTTCAGTTTCAAGGAATTGCTTTACCCGTTTCGCTGTGTGACAGGGGGCATTGTCCTGCATGAAAATTGCTGGCTGATTGAGTGATGAACGCAAGGAAGGAACCATGTGTGGTTGAAGAAGGTTCTGATACACACTTGCATTCACTCTGCCATGTAGCTGTATGAGAGGTCCAACTCCTGCTGCAGAAAACATTCCCCAAACCTTGACACCTCCTCCTCCACCTTTCACTGACTTCTTTACACACTTTGGGTTCCGTCTTTCCCTAGTTAGGCTACTTTCACACTAGCGTTCGGGGCTCCGCTTGCGAGTTCCGTTTGAAGGCTCTCACAAGCGGCCCCGAACGGATCCGTCCAGCCCTAATGCATTCTGAGTGGATGCGGATCCGCTCAGAATGCACCAGTATGGCTCCGCTTGGCTTGCGCTCAGCAGGCGGACACCTGAACGCTGCTTGCAGCGTTCGGGTGTCCGCCTGGCCGTGCGGAGGCAAACGGATCTGTCCAGAGTTACAATGTAAGTCAATGGGGGCGGATTCGTTTGAAGGTGACACAATATGGTGCAATTTTCAAACGGATCCGTCCCCCATTGACTTTCAATGTAAAGTCTGGACGGATCCGTCTGAATACAAAATACACAGACTTTTTTCTGAAATATAATGCAAACGGTTCCGTTCTGAAAGGATACCATCGTTTGCATTATAGGAGTGGATCCGTCTGTACAGATACCAGACGGATCCGCTCTGAACGCAAGTGTGAAAGTAGCCTTAGTGAAAACTGGAAAGTTAGGCTGCCAGTTATATAGGGTTTGTCAGATCACCAGTTGCCAGATTAACACCAATAACCTGCAGGTATCTGAAAGTGTTCTTTAATTTTGATCAGTGTTCTTTTTCAATCACATTTACATTTTTATTCTGTGCTTTAAAAGAAATACAATTTATGAAATATTATTAAAATACTGCTATTTTACTCATGTTCGGATATATTCACATAGGACTACACTAGGACCTTGACATTTCGGAAATTGTGTGTTGTTCTCTAATTTTGATCGCCACTGTATAAAGTAAGCCTTGATTAAAAATAAAGGGTTTCATGCGGGAAAGTAAAACTGTCAGCTGTTTATTGCCTATTAATTCACTCTCGAGTGTTTATGCTCTTGAAACTGACAAGAGTAGACGACGAGCTGATTATAAATGGCTAAGGTGTACAAAGCCGGTTAGGTAATATCGCTAATGTCATTTACCAATTAAGAGCTTTTAGAGTAGTAGAAGGGATAGAACAGCCTGATTTTGGCTGGGATTCATCAGCTAATAGACTACCCCCAGAGAATAACAATAGAAAAAGGGATTGCATCTTAAAGGGCCCAGGTGCAGAATGGAAAGCACTTCTGAGCATTGTTGTACTGACTGATACACTGGAGGGGATTTACTATAAGAAATGTATACAGGCCAATGATCGGGGCAATTATCGGGAAGGAATGTGCAAAGGAATGCACCCAACGGTATGCTCCCGATACTTGCCTGCTGTGTCGGGCTGTGTAAAAGGGCCTTAACGGGTGCTCCAGATTTTTATCATTTAAAGCAGCCATGCTCAACCTGCGGCTCTCCAGCTGTTGTAAAACTGCAACTCCCACCATGCCCTGCTGTAGGCTGTCCGGGCATGCTGGGAGTCATAGTTTTGCAACAGCTCGAGGGCCGCAGTTTGGGCATCTCTAATTTAAAGGGGGTTGTCCCACAAAGAGCACTTATCACCTATCCACAGAATTAAAGGGGTTATCCAAAGCCTGAAATGCCCCCCCCATGTGCCCCTGCCCCTCACACACAATGGGGGAGATTTATCTCAACAGATGTAAAGGAAAACTGGTTTAGCTGCCCATAGCAACCAATCAGATTCCACCTTTCATTTTCCAAAGAATCTGATTGGTTGCTATGGGCAACTAAGCCAGTTTACCTTTACACCAGGTTTGATAAATTTCCCCCATTGTACTTACCCTCGCTCCCCGGCATCTGCGCGCCGGGGAGATGCAGTGGCAGCCGTGCGGGCTTCATAAGCGACGCAGATGCCAGGGAGTGAGGTAAGTACATTGTGTGAGGGGCACGGGCATACAGGGGGGCATTCCAGGGGTTCGATAACCTCTTAAGGTTCTGAACCTCCATACCGCTTCATTTCACAACTACGGTAAGGGGGGGTTTAAATGGGGTGGTGGTCGAGCACATTCCGACCACTCCATTCATAGTTTATGGGACTGAGGAGACAGCTGAACTCTTGCACCAGGGCCCATGAGCCTTTAGCTACACCCCTGACTCCTGCCCCCTTCAGACATTTATGGCATATGCACCTCAGAAACCCCCATTTATTGTAAGAACATGCTCAACAGTACCACAATGGAGTTTTCCAAGCATTTGCTCTAAACCTGAAATTAATTTCCATCAATATTCATTGTTTCCTTTGGTTCCACAAAAACCTGAATCAGATCCATGCTTCTCATTGCGACTATAAATCAGTACATTTCGCCTATAATGGATTTTTCATCCATTCAGACATTTTAAATGCCATTATACTTACAGGCAGGGATAATGCAGGAGACACAATGAGACCTACCGTAATTGTCAGTCTTACATAATGGCAGGTGTTCGGCATATTTCATGCGGCATTCGATACAAAGGAGCACTTCTTCCTCAAGTCGTTAGGTATTTATTGTCACAATAGTGTTTATCGCCCCCTGTAGAGGTAAACTGCGCTTGGCACACAATGGAGACAGCGGGACGTATGGTAATTCGTTCCAGTGCAAAGTCTGGGGTTGTCACAGTTTATCCAGTTTTATACTAAAAGATGCTAATCCATACAGCAGGGGACATCATATATACTAAATATCTGTAGAATATTAACCACCATAATCCTGCTCTCTGTAAGCAAGAACATTGAACAGGTATGATGACTGATGGAAAATGACAGGAGGACATGAGTGGTCTGGTCCTTCTTTCTGACTAGAGGGAGAGTCTAGACTAGTGTCTGGGTGGGGGAGAGAGAAAAGACCATGTGCCCCTCTCCCCAGGCCCCTGCTTCAATCTTCCGACTCACAGCTCTCAGCAAGCTACTTAGCAAGAAGGAGAAAGAAAAAGTCGTGAAGATAGAAAATCTGCATGGCCAAGCGAGGAGTCAATCAGCAAGGTAACCTGCTGCTACAGCTATTCAGACTTTGTTGCAGTTAAGGGATTACAGTCAAGACACCCTACACAATATGATTTGGCCAGTCATTTGATAGTCATAGTCTTAGCCAGCCAGATATTTTACAGAGAGAGACTTTAGCAAGCTGGCCTATAGAGAATACCACGATCCACAAGTTTGCCAGCCTCCATACATCGCTATCTGGGGAAAATTGTACTACTACTCTTCTTTGCACTCAGTAAAAAGACGTTTATTCTTCCACATCTGGCCTGGTTATTGACTTTTGCACTCTACATGCTCTGCCTTGCACCCATTTAAACACCTACCCTTATGGGCGCCCCAGCTGCAATTAGGCAGGAGCCCTAGAATGTACACCAAAGAAAGAAAGGGTGCCACCTCCTTATGTTGCACAGCCCTAGGGAGCAACGGCCTGAGGGAGACCATTGCAAAACATGATATCGTTAGAACCACTATCACTCTCATCCTCTGTTCTAGCTCCTCATGGCCCCGATGCAATTGAATCTAGGGTATACTCTTACATGGTCCGACGCTGTCCAATCCATGCTGAAGCTATCAGAACGCTCACTGGAAATTAAGAAATTAACTATCACAGACACATCAGAAGCAAAGAGGTCCTCTTTAATCGCGTCCAAGAAGTTTCTCAGTGTCTTTTGGATTGTACATAACAGGCCGAGGGAAACAGGTTGGATGCCTTAAAAAATGTGGAAATCACCAATCGATCTGTCAATAAGTAGAAATATGTATAAGCCTTTATGCAGGGGTGGGATTCAAATTTTTAACAACAGGTTCCCTACTCAGCGGTGGATACGCAGCGCGTCACGAGTCATGACACATATATACATACACCATATATATGCAACACAGTCACGACATATTTACATACACCATATATACACTACACACAAATACACTATATATACACTACACACATACCACTCAACTTTTAAAAAGCCTTAGGCCCCCTCTTTGTTATTACTGTAATGGCCCCCTCTTTATTATTATTATTATAATGGCCCACTCTTTGTTATTACTGTAATGGCCCACTCTATTATTAATATAATGACCCCCTCTTTATTATTAATATAATGGCCCCCTCTTTATTATTAATATAATGGCCCCCTCTTTATTATTAATATAATGGCCCCCTCTTTATTATTAATATAATGGCCCCCTCTTTATTATTAATATAATGGCCCCCTCTTTATTATTAATATAATGGCCCCCTCTTTATTATTAATATAATGGCCCCCTCTTTATTATTAATATAATGGCCCCCTCTTTATTATTAATATAATGGCCCCCTCTTTATTATTAATATAATGGCCCCCTCTTTATTATTAATATAATGGCCCCCTCTTTATTATTAATATAATGGCCCCCTCTTTATTATTAATATAATGGCCCCCTCTTTATTATTAATATAATGGCCCCCTCTTTATTATTAATATAATGGCCCCCTCTTTATTATTAATATAATGGCCCCCTCTTTATTATTAATATAATGGCCCCCTCTTTATTATTAATATAATGGCCCCCTCTTTATTATTAATATAATGGCCCCCTCTTTATTATTAATATAATGGCCCCCTCTTTATTATTAATATAATGGCCCCCTCTTTATTATTAATATAATGGCCCCCTCTTTGTTATTACTGTAATGGCCCCCTCTTTGTTATTACTGTAATGGCCCCCTCTTTGTTATTACTGTAATGGCCCCCTCTTTGTTATTAATATAATGGCCCCCTCTTTGTTATTACTGTAATGGCCCACTCTTTATTATTAATATAATGACCCCCTCTTTTTTATTAATATAATGGCCCCCTCTTTTTTATTAATATAATGGCCCCCTCTTTATTATTAATATAATGGCCCCCTCTTTTTTATTACTGTAATGGCCCCCTCTTTTTTATTACTGTAATGGCCCACTCTTTGTTATTAATATAATGACCCCCTCTTTTTTATTAATATAATGGCCCCCTCTTTATTATTAATATAATGGCCCCCTCTTTATTATTAATATAATGGCCCCCTCTTTATTATTAATATAATGACCCCCTCTTTATTATTAATATAATGACCCCCTCTTTTTTATTAATATAATGGCCCCCTCTTTATTATTACTGTAACGGCCCCCTCTTTATTATTACTGTAACGGCCCCCTCTTTGTTATTACTGTAACGGCCCCCTCTTTGTTATTACTGTAACGGCCCCCTCTTTGTTATTACTGTAACGGCCCCCTCTTTGTTATTACTGTAACGGCCCCCTCTATTATTATTATAATGGCCCCCTCTTTATTATTAATATAATGGCCCCCTCTGTTATTACTGTAACGGCCCCCTCTTTGTTATTACTGTAACGGCCCCCTCTTTATTATAATGACCCCCTCTTTTTTATTAATATAATGACCCCCTCTTTTTTATTAATATAATGGCCCCCTCTTTATTATTACTGTAACGGCCCCCTCTTTGTTATTACTGTAACGGCCCCCTCTGTTATTACTGTAACGGCCCCCTCTTTGTTATTACTGTAACGGCCCCCTCTATTATTATTATAATGGCCCCCTCTTTATTATTATTATAATGGCCCCCTCTTTATTATTAATATAATGGCCCCCTCTTTATTATTAATATAATGGCCCCCTCTTTATTATTAATATAATGGCCCCCTCTTTATTATTAATATAATGGCCCCCTCTTTATTATTACTGTAACGGCCCCCTCTTTGTTATTACTGTAACGGCCCCCTCTGTTATTACTGTAACGGCCCCCTCTTTGTTATTACTGTAACGGCCCCCTCTTTGTTATTACTGTAACGGCCCTCTTTGTTATTACTGTAACGGCCCCCTCTATTATTATTATAATGGCCCCCTCTTTATTATTATTATAATGGCCCCCTCTTTATTATTATTATAATGGCCCCCTCTTTATTATTATTATAATGGCCCCCTCTGTTATTACTGTAACGGCCCCCTCTTTATTATAATGACCCCCTCTTTTTTATTAATATAATGGCCCCCTCTTTATTATTAATATAATGGCCCCCTCTTTATTATTAATATAATGGCCCCCTCTGTTATTACTGTAACGGCCCCCTCTTTATTATAATGACCCCCTCTTTTTTATTAATATAATGGCCCCCTCTTTATTATTAATATAATGGCCCCCTCTTTATTATTAATATAATGGCCCCCTCTTTATTATTAATATAATGGCCCCCTCTTTATTATTAATATAATGGCCCCCTCTTTATTATTAATATAATGGCCCCCTCTTTATTATTAATATAATGGCCCCCTCTTTTTTATTAATATAATGGCCCCCTCTTTATTATTAATATAATGGCCCCCTCTTTATTATTAATATAATGGCCCCCTCTTTATTATTAATATAATGGCCCCCTCTTTATTATTAATATAATGGCCCCCACTTTAATAACAAAGAGGGGGCCATTACATTAATAATAAAGAGGGGGCCATTACATTAATAATAAAGAGGGGGCCATTATATTAATAATAAAGAGGGGGCCATTACATAGTGGAGTACCGCTTAAAAAAGCTGCTCTTACTCTGTGGGCAAAATAGATGTGTTTCCCTGTGTGTGGCCACCTTAAATATTGTCATCAACCCCATCCATAACTCTTGTTTGGCTAAAAGAATCTAAACATTGGGTCAGGATGAGGGGAAGGTGGAGTAGGCACCTGCTTAGGAGAAATAATTAATACTTACCTCTCTCTCCTTCACAGCTTGTGGCATCCTGGTACAGGCGGTCACCAATGCCTCGCTCACTGTGCCTTCCCGCGCCGCGTCATCGCGTCATCTCGCGAGATCCGCCGCAGGAGGTCACAGTGAGGTACGTGACTAAGTCCTGCGTCGCACCTCAACTGAAGCCGCTCCCCCGGCCCCTCCTCACTTCGCCTGCCCAGCTGCCCTGCACAGTGCGCGTCACACAGGGCCTCTCCTCTCGGCTTCCGCTCCGCCCCCACCCCTATAGCTACGCCACTGGTGCAGGCGCAGCTGCAGGATCGGGTCGGGATCCCTGCTTCTCACCGGTCCTGCGAACCGCCTGTAATTTTAACAAACGGTTCGGCAGAACCGGAGAGAACCGGCTGGATCCCATGCCTGCCTTTATGACACTGCTTACTGTAAGGACGTCTAATAAAAAGGACACCAGGCCTTTTAATCTAGTAAGGACTAGCATTTCTTCTCCATTTCCTGCAACTACACAAAACTCTTCACGCCCTGTGCAAACTTCCTCTTTCCAATACATGGATACAAGTGTCATCACTTAACGCAGTGAACAAGCGGAAGTCCAGAGCTCTTGGCAGGGAGCAAGAAAAAGTGGCATCTGCTAGACCCAGACAATCTGTGGCCCAATATAAACTCGTGTTGTCATGAGTTAGGCCTCCTGCACACAAACATGTGCGCCCCGTTGCTGTATTACAGACCGCATTTGCGGATCCGCAATACACGAGTGCCTTTCCGTGGGCATTCCGCATCACAGATGCGGACCCATTCACTTGAATGTGTCCGCAAATCCGGAGATACGGAACGGAACCCTACGGAAGCACTACGGAGTGTTTCTGTAGGGTTTCGTCCCGTACTTCCATTCTGCAAAAAGATAGAACATGTCCTATTTTTTGCGGAAAGCCCGGATCGCGTACCCATTAAAGTGAATGGGTCCGCGATCCGCTGCTCCGCGGACAGCACGTCCACGGGGCTCACACGTACGTGTGCAGGAGGCCTTACTGCCACAGGCGCCTCCCCCTAGGGCCCTCTATAACGCACGTCCCAGGTGAAGGAATGCCGAGTGGTATAGTGCGGCGCAAAATGTCTCTTTATGTGTGTCACGGTGCTCCTACCTGGATACAGCTGGACCCAAAGGCTTTGGCTTCGAAGCAATAAATAGGATGAATAATTGAGGAATTGGAAAGAAAGATTGATTCCAGACCTTGTATATAGTTGAACAGCAGCTTTACTTGAATAAACATTTATCAATCTTCAAACTCTGTCTTGGCCCCACCAGGCTTTAGCATTAAAACAGGCAGGCAAACGCAACTCCGCTACATCTGTTGCTCTCTGGCTCTGCTGTACTGACAGGCTGACTGTATGACTGCTTCTGCTTAGTCCAAATAAATAGACAAATTCAGCTCACCCAACACTCTCCGTGCACGGGACAAACCGAGGCAAGGTCTCCACGTAAAAATGTACAAGAAAAAGTTCCAGCACTGGATCAATTCTCTGTTGCGTCTTAATTTTTATTTCATGTTACATAATATCTTGTGGACATCACCTCCCACCACCACCGGTTGACATGTTTCGAACTGAAGCATTTTTAATCGTAACCTTGCGATTAAAGGGGTTGTCCAGGTTCAGAGCTGAACCTGGACATCCCTCCATTTTCACCCCAGCAGCCCCCCTGACATGAGCATCGGAGCAGTTCATGCTCCGATGCTCTCCTTTGCCCTGCGCTAAATCGCGCAGGGCAAAGGCATTTTTCTGAGTTCCGGTGACGTACCGGGGCTCTCTATGGGGCTGACAGGAACCCCGGTGACGTCACCGGCACTGATGGGCGGGATTTGGCTCTGCCCTAGCCAGTAAAACGGCTAGGGCAGAGCTAAAGCCCGCCCCTCAAAGCCGGTGACGTCACCGAACACACTGCTGGGCGGAAGTTACCGCCCGGCAGTGTGTTATTGTAAACACAAGAGCCTGTGCCCTGCGCGATCTAGCGCAGGGCACGGGAGCGCATCGGAGCATGAGATGCTCCGATGCCAGGCTCAGGAGGGCTGCCGGGGTGAAAATAAGGGTATGTCCGGGTTCAGCTCTGAACCCGGACAACCCCTTTAAGAACGCTTCAGTTCGAAACATGTCAACCGGTGGTGGTGGGAGGTGATGTCCACAAGATTTTAAGTAACATGAAATAAAAATTAAGACGCAACAGAGAATTGATTGAGTGCAGGAACTTTTTCTTATACATTTGCTTCTTCTTGTATGGTCTGTCTCTAGATTAGGCCAGGGAACTTTCCTCCTGGCTCCTGAGGCTCTAAGCTTTGGCCTCCATGCCCAGCAGAGCTGAGGGTGCTCTGGCTGGCTTGGGCACGTCCAACAGAGACATGCCCTGCACACCTTCCCATAACAGGGGGTAAGCTAGACTAACTCAAACTCTTCCCCACTCTTCCTGCAGGAAATAGGACTCGCCCACTTCTCTCCAGAGGGAGGTTAGAATAGAATGGAAGGTTCCATTCCATCTAGGATAGCTCTGCCATATTTGCTGCCATCTGCTGGTGAACCAGGCATATTACATTGGAACATAGTTGCAAACAGATTAGGAATGCACATTGTGGAGGACCTGGAATAAATGCATAAGATGACCTGAGGTTAGACCAATAAAGACAGTAGTAAGGTGAAGGAGTGGTAATACCACTCTGGGGTGTTACATTACTAAGCTAAAGCCCAGAATGTGGCAACATATTGTCCAATGATCTGACTCCCTGACTGGGACTTAAATCTGTAGTGTAATAGGTCAGGTTCAGATAGGTCTCGGACACTGCACTCAAATGCATAAAACTATAGGAAAGCTGATGACAAAAAAAATACTGTCACCAGTGTTATGATGCTGGGTTCTAACATCTCCAGCGCCTGCCAATAAGTCCTGATATTCATGAGCTCATGGCTCTCCTACCCACCTGCTGCTGATTGACAGGTTTTTTTCTCCATAATTATCAGCAGCAGGTGGGCGGGAAGAGCCAGGAGCTCATGAATATTCGGGACTTACTCAGCATGCAGTAGAGGAGTTTCAGTTTAAGATTTTGGTAAAACAACTTCATCAATTAGCATTTGCTAAGGGAATCTTTCATTAGTTAGGACACTATAAAACCGGTGGCAGAGTCCCTTTAAAGGGGCTGTCTCCCTTCAGCAAATAGCATTTATCGATGAAAGATAATACAAGCCACCTACTAATGTATTGCAATTGTCCATATTGCTTACTTTGCTGACAGGATAAATTTTTCCATCACATTATACACTGCTCGTTTCCATGGTTACTACCACCCTGCAATCCATCAGTGGTGGTCGTGCTTGCACACTATAGGAAAAAGGGCTGGCCTCTCTGGTGGCAGAGACCGTGGGAGCTCACATAGGCTAATGCTTTTGCCTAAAGTGTGAAAGAACGACCACTGCTAATGGATTGCAGGGTGGTCGTAACCATGGAAACAAATAGTGTATAATGTGATGGAATAATGAATCCAGCCAGCAAAGGAAGCAATATTGTCAATCATAATACATTAGTAAGTGCCTTGTATTAACTTCCTCTTCATAATAAATGCTATTTGCTGAAGTGAGACAGCCCTTTAAGAATTAAAGGGGTTGTCTCATCATGGGCAATGGTCTTATAGGTGTGGGTCCCACTGGGACCCACACCTATATCAAGAACGGAGCCCCACAAGTGAAGGAGGGCGCCTTCCATTCATTTTCTATGGGGCCGGCAAAAATATAGAGCTTGGCTATTTCCGTCGGCCCCATAGAAATGAATGGGAGCAGGGGCTGCGCATGCACGGTAAGCTCCCATTCACTTTAGGGGGCCGGCTTGGTGGTGGCCAGACCAGAGTCCTCCAGCCACCACCTTGCGGGGCTTCGTTCTCGATATGCCCCCATTGTCCATGATGAGAGAACCCCTTTGAGTGTTTTTTTCACCTCCTTTATACCCCTAAGCTGACTGCTGCCCCAGAAAATTCTTTCAATATAGGAAAACTGTAAAAAAAAAAGAAAAGAAAATTCTATAAAATAAATTTCACACAATGATCTGATCATGCGAGGTATGAAGAAAACAGAGATATAATCTAACCGGCAGTATTGGGATTTATTACGCTAACTTCTCTGGCTGCCTGTATTCTGCACATGTTGTACAGGAACAGAGTGAACAATGGCTGCACTGCGCTCTATACGCCTCTTTGATTAGATGTGAATAGAGGGGGCTAGTGGGGAAATCAGTGAGAAGAAAGCGCGAACAATACCACCTTTATGTCAACACTAAAGTGAACTCGGGCTTCCGATTACTGGGCAGCATGAAAAGATCCAGACCGAATCCAGAGCAGGTTTCAGGTGTTTAATCCTCACATCAGCCACATAAATATACTGGTGCAGTATACCTGCGGTATGTGCTACCATATGGCAGTGCGAAAAACTGCACAGAGGCCAAATGAAACATTCAATGACAGATCCAGCTCTGCTACATACTGGCTAGGCAAAGACAAACAGCTGTTCTTGTTCTATGTATATAAAAGCCACTTGCATGTTCTTCTCAATCAAGAAGTTCCCTCTTTAATCGCTTAATATGACCATAAACATTAGATAATTGGCCAAACCCACAGATTTAGACAGGACGGGATGGCCACTTAATGTGTATGGGAGCCTACTCTAACCCATGACAGCAGGCATCGGGAGAGATAAGGATCGAGCATGTTGGCTTTCAACCATCTGATCTTTTCATTCTTGGCGAGAAAAGTCTATGCCAGCTGTCCGGCAGCAACTTTCTCCCCTCTCTCCATGGATAACACGTGTACCCTGTGTAAGTGGGGGTGCAAGTAGAGACAGCTCTTGGCTGAACAAGTATATTACGAGTGAATGAGAGCTGCTACTGCAGGAGGATTTTGGTCCATCTGTGCAGTCCTCATTTACAGGGAGAGACAG
Source organism: Bufo gargarizans (assembly GCF_014858855.1). Classification (NCBI taxonomy): domain Eukaryota; kingdom Metazoa; phylum Chordata; class Amphibia; order Anura; family Bufonidae; genus Bufo; species Bufo gargarizans. The sequence goes on from NC_058081.1 coordinate 642,693,276, forward strand.
GGAGGCAGCGCTACCTGGGCAGTCCTCATTTACAGGGAGAGACAGGGAGGCAGCGCTACCTGGGCAGTCCTCATTTACAGGGAGAGACAGGGAGGCAGCGCTACCTGGGCAGTCCTCATTTACAGGGAGAGACAGGGAGGCAGCGCTACCTGGGCAGTCCTCATTTACAGGGAGAGACAGGGAGGCAGCGCTATCTGGGCAGTCCTCATTTACAGGGAGAGACAGGGAGGCAGCGCTATCTGTGCAGTCATCATTTACAGGGAGAGACAGGGAGGCAGCGCTACCTGGGCAGTCCTCATTTACAGGGAGAGACAGGGAGTCAGCGCTATCTGGGCAGTCCTCATTTACAGGGAGAGACAGGGAGGCAGTACTATCTGGGCAGTCCTCATTTACAGGGAGAGACAGGGAGGCAGTACTATCTGTGCAGTCCTCATTTACAGGGAGAGACAGGGAGGCAGCACTATCTGGGCAGTCCTCATTTACAGGGAGAGACAGGGAGGCAGCGCTATCTGTGCAGTCCTCATTTACAGGGAGAGACAGGGAGGCAGCGCTATCTGGGCAGTCCTCATTTACAGGGAGAGACAGGGAGGCAGCGCTATCTGGGCAGTCCTCATTTACAGGGAGAGACAGGGAGGCAGCGCTATCTGGGCAGTCCTCATTTACAGGGAGAGACAGGGAGGCAGCGCTATCTGTGCAGTCCTCATTTACAGGGAGAGACGGAGGCAGCGCTACCTGGGCAGTCCTCATTTACAGGGAGAGACAGGGAGGCAGCGCTATCTGGGCAGTCATTTACAGGGAGAGACAGGGAGGCAGCGCTATCTGGGCAGTCATTTACAGGGAGAGACAGGGAGGCAGCGATATCTGGGCAGTCCTCATTTACAAGGAGAGACAGGGAGGCAGCGCTATCTGGGCAGTCCTCATTTACAGGGAGAGACAGGGAGGCAGCGCTACCTGGGCAGTCCTCATTTACAGGGAGAGACAGGGAGGCAGCGCTATCTGGGCAGTCATTTACAAGGAGAGACAGGGAGGCAACGCTATCTGGGCAGTCCTCATTTACAAGGAGAGACAGGGAGGCAACGCTATCTGGGCAGTCCTCATTTACAAGGAGAGACAGGGAGGCAGCGCTATCTGGGCAGTCCTCATTTACAGGGAGAGACAGGGAGGCAGCGCTACCTGGGCAGTCCTCATTTACAAGGAGAGACAGGGAGGCAGCGCTATCTGGGCAGTCATTTACAAGGAGAGACAGGGAGGCAACGCTATCTGGGCAGTCCTCATTTACAAGGAGAGACAGGGAGGCAACGCTATCTGGGCAGTCCTCATTTACAAGGAGAGACAGGGAGGCAACGCTATCTGTGCAGTCATAATTTACAAGGAGAGACAGGGAGGCAGTGCTATCTGTGCAGTCATAATTTACAAGGAGAGACAGGGAGGCAGTGCTATCTGTGCAGTCATAATTTACAAGGAGAGACAGGGAGGCAGTGCTATCTGTGCAGTCATAATTTACAAGGAGAGACAGGGAGGCAGTACTATCTGTGCAGTCATAATTTTCAAGGAGAGACAGGGAGGCAGTGCTATCTGTGCAGTCAACCACCTTCCCCCCAGATATCGTATGTTTCAGTCTAACAGGAGCTATAACCCAAAGAAGGAAGCACAATGCAGTGCGGGTGGAGGGAGAACTGGTGGATTATAATGTGGTGGTCGTCGGTGGATTTGTTACTGGCAGACCGCCTATCCCCTTACCTTTCGATGTTGCTCATAATTCCGGATAAAGTCGCGCAGTTGCTCCTCTCGGCTTTCCAGGGTTGAATATAACTGTTCCATTTGGCTTACTAAATCTGCTTTTTCCGATTTTAAACGTCTGCGATCGGCCTTCATGGCTGAAGGAGAGGAAAGAAACAACCGATTACTTTCAGCATGTAAGGTCCAATGCGTAAAGGAAAACAGGCTTAGTGGCCCATACCAACCAATGAGATTCCACCTTTCATTTTTCAGAGCTTTTTTGGAAAATGAAAGGTGGAATCCGATTGGCTGCCATGGACAACTAAGCCAGTTTCCTGTATACTAGTTTTGATGAATCTCCCCCATTATATTTATTACATGGAAACCCATCTGAATATTGTCCTCCGACGTCCAGTCCTAACATGCAGATACATTTCAGGACTTTATCATAAAATGCAGAACTGGAATGTGCTTCTATTTGGTCTGTAAAAGCGTGAGAGGAGGGTCTGACGCAAAGCAATTACATAAGCATACATCGCCCACATTATACACAGACGCTCAGCCATGTGATCCCAGATTATCGGATAAGCCGACGGCCCTTTTCACAGGGTGTTCTATTCACATTACCAACATATAATATACATAATGCATACGTTCCGCCAGCATGTCTGCAAATGCAGTGATATTAATATAAGCATCAGATTGTGATGATTATACAGAGATGATCTGCGTTACACAGACACTGCTTATCTCTTCCTGCTCCTTTCCTCTTCATAAATTAAGCGAATCCTCCGGCAGCGCACAGGGAAAACATAGACCGGCGTAAAACGCAAGTCTTTGTAAATGACCCCCACTGCTTCTTTAGGAGGTTCATCAACAACTGCAGTGTGTTTCATATAGGTACATGTTCCAGCTGCTGCACAACCCCTTCATTCTCAGTATCAGTGTGGATGCCAGGGGACAGGCCCCCATCCGAACTATATGACATCACTGTACAAGATGGAAATAGCCCTTTACAGAGGACCCGTTAGCTCTCCTGATATGTCCAACTTAGGAAATGCTTTGTAACTCTGCACGGTCTCATTCCTCTGTTACTCCTCCTCAATAAACTGACAACTGGGTGTTACCCTCCCCTGTGTGTGTGTCCCACACAGTTCGGGCGTGCAACAAGCTCCCTACGGTAGCAACCATTCGTTAATTTATTCATGTATTTCAAGAAGGAATAACAGAGGGACAGCACAATGCAGAATTCTAAGAAATGGTGATAAAGGACTATTACTTAAAAAAAAATAAATTAATAAATAAAAACAGATATGTCAGGAGAGCAGAGTAATAATGCTCTAGACGTCTCACTGGGCAGAACCCACAACAATCTTCCAGCATTTATTCTCATCTGTGTTGACATTTTTTATGAATAGGCAGCCACTAGGGGGAGCATAAAATCAATACAATACACATGAAACCTTGTATACATTATGCTAGTAAATGATAATAGTAAATTAAATCTTGTATTAAATATACAAAAGGAGACCTGAGCGAGCAGAAATACTGCTGGAAATTTGCACTCGACAAATTGATTTTTCCATGGCCAGTTCCACTTCTTCCATCATTCATTATGATAGGAACAAGTCTGAGCAACTGGACTTCTACCAAGTGCAGCTCATTTACGTTCTGTTTTTTTGCATTCCGTATAGGGAACTATTTCAATGGATCCACAAAAAAAAGAAAAAAAGTTATGCCGTATGCATGCCATTTCTGTATTTCCGTTCACAGATAGAACATGTCCTATTATTGTCCGCATAACGGACAAGGATAGTACTGTTCTACCAGGGGCCAGCTGTTGCGTTCCTGCAAAAAAAGGAATGCACACGGACGTCATCCGTATTTTTTGCAGATCCGTTTTTTGTGGACCGCAAAATACTGAAAAAGCCATACGGTTGTGTGCAAGAGGCCTTATTACTACTACCAGATCCATGATCTGGATGAATGAGAACCTTCACAGACATATCTGTCATTGTACAGGTCTGGACCAATGTACAATATGGAAAATTTGTCTTTATTGCTGTTGAATTATTAAAAACTGGACCTGACCAGTGGGTGAATTGTTTTCTGCACTATGGGTAAAAAAAAAACCTAACTACTTTCCTGGATAATTACACAGTCGAGTCACATTATTATGACCACTTCCTAGGTTGGCAGTGTGTAGCTCATGAAGGAAGTCCCAGTGGTGAGCTGGCTCGGTGGGTATATAGGGCGTGATAGGCTGTCTGCACACATATCCCTCGCTGCTGTCATGGGTAAAAAGGGTGATTTATCAGAGTAGTAAAAAGTGATGAGTATAGGCTTTTGGGCCAAGAGTGGCGGTATTACCCTTTTCTGAGACTGCGCAGTTTGTGAACTGCTCTCGTGCTGCTGTGGTGAACGTGTATCATGTAGACAGATGGCACCATTGTGAATAAGCGATGTGGAAACTGCGGAGCACCACGTGCCATTGATGAGAGGTGAACCTAGGTTATGAAGGTGCACAAGGGCGGACTGACACTACAGTGGAGCAGCTCACCGCCAAAATGGACCAGGGGGCCACTAGACGGGTGTCTAAAACAGTTCAGTGAACCCTACTGTGAATTAGGTTCCAAAGCAGATGGATGGTCACTGCACCTCTGCTATTAAAGTTGCATCAACAGAAAAGGCTTGAATTTTCATGACAGTCTTGGAATTGGACCTCTGCCTTCTCTGAGAAGTCACTTTTTCTGCTTCATTGAACGAACGTTGGCAAGAATCCCCCTGCAACCATTGCTGGAAGAACCCAGGCTGGTGGTATCAGCGTTATGGTCTGGGAAATGTTCTCGTGGCATTCTCTGGGCCTACTCAACTATGTGGAAGGCACTTGCAACCACTCTGAGCATGAATCCATCCTTGCAGATCACTTACACTCATACATGCCGATTGTCTTCCCTGTGGGGGATCTTCAAATAAGACAAGTCACATGGCTCGAAATGTCTGACATTGGTTGGAAGAGCATGACCAAGACCTCCAAGTACTACCCTGGCCCCCTAGTTCCCCAGACATGAACCCAATTCAGCATTTGTGGGACCACCTTGATAGTCATGTTTACTTTATGGATCATTCCCCTTGCACCCTCCAGCAGCTGTGGGATGCACTGTGGTCAGCATGGCTCCAGATACTTAGGACAACCTATCAGGAACTTACAGAGTCACTCCCTGCCCGTCTAGCTGCTGTCCATGCTGCACATGGCGGCTACTCTGGATTTTAGCTGGTGGTCATAACAATGTGACTCGACTGTGTAAATGGCTTTGGCTACTCAGAATATTGCTGCAGTAAGGCGCTGCACCACCCAGAGTTAATTTCTCTTCCTTATTCTGCATGGGAAAGATGAGCTTTGGCTCCACTAATCCACATGAAGATTCACCACCACTGCACATCCTCGGAAGAAATCAGAGAATCAGAGTGTCCACCTCAATTTCTTTTGTGGATCCTGTGAATGCATGTAGGATTAGGCATATCTGATACACGTGAATACACCAGTGTCCTGAAATTTTTATTCCGGAAAATTCCAGAACTACAAGTCCTAACTAATATAGCCAACATCAGCTCTTGCTGGATTGTCTAAGCATCTATTGCACTACAGCTCACAATATAAGGTTTTTATCCTCAGCTGCCCCTGTAAATCCACTAAGGAGAACATAATGAAGTCGGCGACATTATGTAATAGTTCTGGGTGGGGCGACTGAACTCGGACAGGAGGCAGCGGTGAGAGGAATTTGGATTCTGACAATGCAGCCCATATAGATGTGAGCGTCCACAATGTGCTGCACATTAGAGAATGGAAACTGTGTGCAGATGAAGAGCGGTGTGAGGTTATTGTTCCAGGTCTCCCGCAGCCCCCGGGGAGCTCCCCGCACATCCTGTGCACCTGTTCTCAGTCACGGTACAATAGCTATTCTTACAGAAGTAGGTGGAAATGGCTGCTACAGCGAGCCAGGACTTCTAGTAGTGTCTGGGCATTGCTAAGGCACATGGGGGATGTAGTGGTCTCAGACTCAACAATAAGAGGAACGTGCCTCCATGTACGCTACCCAAGAAAAAAGCAGCGGCCATTTTACGGTCACATGGCACTTCCTTTTTTATTAACGATCCCATCAATCAAACAAAAAAACAAACAATACTCAGAACTAGCCATCAGTGTCTGATCGGTGAGGGTCCGACTCCTGGCACCGCCGCTGATCAACTGTTTGAAGAGACCACGGCACCTCAGTGAGCACCGCAGCCTCTTTCTAGGCCTGTGACATCACGTTCATCGGTCACATGGCCGAAGTGCAGCTCAGTCCTATTCAAGTGAATGGGGCTGAGCTGCAATATAAAGCACAGGTGCTATCCAGTGGGTGGCCAGTGCTCATGGGAGTGCTGCAGCCTCCTCAAACAGCTGGTCAGAGGGGAACCAAGAGCCGGACTCCCGCTGATCACATATTGATGACCTATCCTGAGGACAGGTGATCCGTATTAAAAACACTCAGACAACCCCTTTAACGCCCAGCGACCTCATGGCCCATGTGTACATGCCTTGAACGTGAGCTGATCATTTTAAACTGGTATGCGCACATTGCTCACAAGAAACCAAATATGAAAGCAAGTTTGTAAATAGTCTTGCTTATAAATATTCTCTGCGTCTCTACGGTTACAGACTACAAATACAGTGTAGTCTGATTCTGCAGTCTTTTTCCCTTTTCATTTGTCCCCTATCTCTTGCCTACTTATTGAGCACACCTTAGGCTACTTTCACATCTGCGTTTTCCTTTCCGGTTTTGAGATCTGTCAGGGGATCTTAAAACCAGAGGAAAATGCTTCAGTTTTGCCCCCATTCATTGTTAATAGGGACAAAAGTGAACAAACCGGAACCGAGTGCACCAGAATGCACTACCTTCCATTTTGTTGCGTTCCCATGATGCACACCAAAGCACTGCAAGCAGTGCTTTTGAGTGCATCATGGGATATTAAGCAAGATGGATCCATCTCATCTCCTTTCATACGTGAAAAAAAATAAAATAAAAAATACATAAAAATCTGGCGCCCATTGACTTACAATGGATTTTGTGCAGTCTTGTTCATTTGGGAGATAATACAACCGGATCCATTCTCAACTTTTCTCTGAAAACTGGACTTTAAAAGGGTTCTCCGGGAAAGATTAAAAATGGCCGCCAGCAACCTGGCTTAGAGTGTGAGGAGGACTGGTTGCCTCCACTTGCAGAGCTGCCTAGGGGGGTGAGAGGGCGGGGCCTTATACCCTACACTGTTCTACAATCGATGGTAATGATGTGATCCTGTCTATGATATGTCATCATGGCTGAGCAGCCTGACAGGAAAACCCACCAATATGTAGCATATACAAGTGCCGGAGCGTAGTGTGTAGTGAGGCCCGGCTCCCTCCCCTCCCAGGCAGCTTTACAAGTGATGGAAACCAGTTTTGCTCATATTTTAGGACAGGTTGCTGCTGGCCATTTGAAATCATTTCAGGAGAACCCCTTTAATGGCAAAGCTGGCTCCAGGTCCATGTGGGCCCTTGGGTGTTAAATCTCTGTGGGCCCCCTTGTGGGATTTGTCAAATGTCACCATGGCATCTGAGAGCGTTAAAAAACGCTCAGACGTGCCTTCCCCCAGCGGAGATCGGGGAAAGCGCCCTGTTCTAAAAATGAGCCGCAGCCTGTACTAGGCTTCCAGGCTCATTATTAGTATATCCCAGTTCAGGCCACTAGGAGGCAGCACTAAACTGTGATATAGTGATTTCTATACAGAATAATGGAGCAATTTCCATTATTCCGTAAAGTTGCAATCTGATGAAAAGTAATGAAAAAAAGTAAAAAAAAATTAAAAAAAGTTTTGAAAATATAAAAAAACTTAAGTAAAATCACCCCACTTTCCCCCAAAATAATTTAAAAAAAAACAAACATTATGGGCATCGTCACATGAAAAAAAACAAAAAAAACACCCATACTATTAAATTATATATATAAAAAAAAAAAAAAAAAAAAAGTTAGCCCATATGGTAAAGGATGTAACAGAAAAAAAAAAGGCTGATTTGCCGTTTTTTTCATCACTATCTCCCAAGAAAATTGAATAAAAAGTGATCAAGTCATATACACTCCAAAATGGTATTGTAGTAAGAAAAAAAAAAAATAAAAAAAAAAAAAAAAAAAATGTCCCTCAAATGAGCCCCCACAAATGTCCATAAACATAACTATTAAAAAAAGTTAGAGGGTTACCGGGGTTCTGTTAGGGTTGCCACCTTTCCCAACAAAAAAATAATAGTTACACAAATTAAAAAGGTTGGTGTGTCTATTTAAGTTTTATTTAGCCTCTATTTTTTTAAATGATTCTGCTGGGAACTCACAGCCATCTACATTAAAGTCAAGAACCTTAACCACTGAGCTATAGAGCTTCACGGTAACTTGCTGTAACTATATTATGGCTAAAAACCTCAGTAGTAGTTTCCCACATATTATGCATTCATATATATCAGAGGTATGATTTTATATTTTTCTTTTGTAATGACATTTATTTTGTGGCATACATTTTTTTACAATTACAAAAAAAAAAAAAAAGATACTTCTGTATAGGAATACCTAATACATTAGAAACTACTATGAGGTTTTTCTGTCACAGCTTAGCATTGAGCTCAGTGGTTAAGGTTCTTGCCTTTAATGTAGAAGGTTGCGAGTTCAAATCCCAGCAGGATCATTTTAGAAAGAGAATAATTAGACTTAAATATACAGGGTGTCACCAAGCATACTGACAATGCTTGGGTATACCCCCTTCATGGTCATAGCAATGATTCCATATATGGACATATCCATATTTTGAGTCAGAGTAGGGAATCCTAAGTCAGGAAGAGTCCAACTCTTCAGCATTCCCCACTGTTCAGTGAGTGCCCCCCCCCCCCCCAGAGCAGTGGGTCCTGGCACTAGCCCTGCTTTGCCGGGTGCTGATGCGGGCTCTGAATGACACCTCGTTAATGCCCATTTATACAAATGACCGGGAATCCTAGATCAACAAAATTCCTGGGAGAGCAGATACCGTCCTGCCCTCCTGTACCCGCCGAGGGGGAGGAGGTCAGATTAAATGTGGACAGAGCAGGGAGACAGGGGATCTCATGAAAGCTTCCGTCAAATAAAATGTTACTTCAAATAAGCATTGCTAATCCCAAGTGCGGCGCTTATCCAAACAGGAAACAGCATGGCTGGCTTATGTCATCCCGCATCATTCAAAGCCTTACTGGGGGGAAAAACAGCTGGTGTCGCACTTTTTTTTTTTTTAAAGCAAAAACACTAGCTTCAGATGTTACATGGAAGTCTACGAGAAATATTAAAGGCAGGACAAACAAGTGCTTGTTTTGGAGAGGCTTTTTCACTCTTGAATTGTGTTTTTTGGGCCAATTGTGTTTTCTTTTCTTTTTATGATCGCAGCACGCTCTGCATCTGGTGTTTTTCCCCCCAAAGAAATTTTTTTTTTCTTTTTGTCACTTTAAAAAAATAAAATAAATAATGAATGTGCAATGGTGTTTCTAATGTGTCATAATATTGTTTTATTTACCAATTATTTTCCCCCATACAGCTAGCTCTACAGTGACATTACAGGGGGTACATACTTTCTTATAAAAAATATAATATGATGGGCATGCAAAAAATGGCAGGTGCTCTAACAAAAAGCCTCAAAGCTCCAGGTCCAAAACGGTGTGTGAAGGATCCTTCATACTTTTTTTTTTTTTTACGCGTTGTTGGTGCATTAGTGTTTTTTGGTCAGTGGCATTTGTTTTTAAAAATAGCAGCATGCTACGGCATTTTTACTTCACATGCACTTCTCAATAGGAAAAAAAAAACACGTCAGAAATGTGTGAAAAAAAAAAAAGCTGGAAAAACCCCCATCAAAACCAAATGTATGTGCGACAAGCCTTATAGTGAAAGTAATTCTATATAAGGGGTGAATAACGTTGCAAAAATAGAGCAGAGGGTTTACCTGGAACTTAGAGGTGCAACCTTGCCCCTGTGCACGATCTGAAAATATCTCCTTCATGTGTCATTTAAAATACTGGAATCTCGGTGGAAAAAAAGATCTCTGGGTCCCCAGGGAACAGATATGACTACCACCTCTACAGCCCCTATTGCTAGACCACTGATGGTAGCTGAACAGAAAATGGTGGCAAAACAAGACATAGAAGTCTTCCAAAAAGTTTTTAACAGTCGTTAAAGGGTTTCTGTCACCAGAATTAACCCTATTAAACTAGCTGACATTAGCGATGCGCTAATGTCAGCTGAACCTAACAGCCTATTTCTATTTTTATCTATACCCCCGTTACTCCAAAAATATAACTTTTATAATAGGCTAATAAGCTTCTAGGTGCAGGGGGGGGGGGGGGGGGGGGCGTTGCCCCTGCTCCTAGAGGCTCTGTTCTCCCACCTCTGGCCACGCCCTGCTACTCTAGATTGACAGGGCCAGTGAGCATTGGTCTCCTACTGCCGACTCTGTCTGCCGTGTAAATCTCGTGCCTGAACCGTCCCGTTCAGTATTCGGCGCAGGCAGTGAAGGGCACTTGCCGGCTGCCCCACTGCGCCTGCGCTGAATACTGAACGGTGCAGGATTTCCCCAGCGCACAGGGCCGGTAGTTGGAGGTGAAGGCTGCCTGGCCGTGTCAATCTAGTGTAGCAGGGCGTGGCCAGAGGTGGGAGAATGGGGCCTCTAGGAGCAGGGGCAATGCCCCCCTGCACCTAGAGGCTAATTAGCATATAATAAAAGTTATATTTATGGAGTAATGGGAGCCTAGATAAAAGTAGGAATAGGCTGGTAAGGTTCAACTGACATTAGCGATGTGCTAATGTCAGCTAGTTTAATAGATTTAACTCTGGTGACAGAAACCCTTTAAAGTCTTGGCAAAACAGACCAGAAGAGAAGATGGAAATTACTGAATAATGTTCCAAGAAGTTATATTCCAACCAACTGACCACAACTAATCCAGCACCTCGCAACATAGTCCCAAATATCCATATCTTTGAAGAATAAAGGAACATTAGAAAGGGGATTTAATTTAGTGCAGACCCTGGTGTCCAATGAAAACCAGAGGGGCAACTAAATGGCTAAAGATCTTGTAAGGTTCCTTTTCCATATTATGGATCCATATTAATTATGTCTCCAATGAAAAACTTTGACAATACATTTAAATTGTTCTATTAACATTCAGTGTTTTTATACCTGCATTTTTTACAATAGGCTGAGGGTTCCAATTGATCTGCGGGTTGATTATAAAAGTTTTTGCACAGTTCATGATTATTATTTTTTTATCATCCATATTTCTGCAACATAGAATGTAAGAACTTGGAGGTTTAACCACCTCCGGACCGCCTAACGCAGATCTGCGGTCCGGAGGTGGCAGCGCTGCGCAGAGTCACGCATATACGCGTCATCTCGCGAGACGCGAGATGACGCGCTTTGCCGGCCCGCGCATGCGCAGTTCGGGCCGGCATTTCGTCAAGGGGGGTCGCGTCATCAGCTTGCCAGCCAATGATCGCGGCTGGCAAGCTGATGATTTTAAAAAAATCCAATCAGAAGCCACATAGCAGATCATATTAGTAAATATGATCTGTTATATGGTTGCCCTGCTCCTCTGCTGGTCCTTTTCGTCGATTGGATCCAGCAGAGGAGCAGGCTTCACAGTGAGTAGCACCAACACAACACTTTAGCCCCAGATCACCCCCTGCACCCCAATTAACCCTTTGATCGCCCCTGTCAATCACTAGTGAAAGGAAAAAAGTGATCAGTGCAAACTGTCACTTTTTTTTTTCCCCACTGGTATTGACTGTTAGGTTTAGGATAGTTTAGGCCCCTTGGTTAGGTAGTTTAGGGATCAGTTAGCGCCCAGCCCACCGCAGTCACTGATTCGCTGGTTAGTGTATCGCTAATCAGCATTTGTACTTTTATAGTATCTGGAAGTGATCAAAACTGATCACGGTCAGATCTATAATAGTATTAGTGTCACTTTAGTTCGCCCTCCACCCAAAACGCAGTGTTTGCCCGATCAGGCCTGATCGGTCGCCCACACGGGCGTTCGCCCACACCCGCCCCACCGCAGTGACAACATTTTTTTATTTTTTGATCGCTGCACATTCACTTTACATGCGCTGCAGCGATAAAAAAAAAATCAGTTTTGATATTTTTTATCAACCGCAGCGGCTTCCGGTACTTCGCTAGCCTCCCATTTGTAAGACAGGCTTGCTTTTTTTTCTTGAGTAGTCTCAGGGAATACCCCTAAATTTAGTTGCCCAAATGTCAAACAGGGGGTATTCTTCTGAAGAGGCCGCAGGCTTCTGACCCAGTCGGATGAGGAATGGGAACCCTCATCTGATGAATCTAGCGGGTCAGAATACGAACCTGTAGAAAGCAGTGGCACTCTGACCCAAAGTTCGGACGAGGAGGTTGAGGTCCCTGATAGCACCAGGCGTACCCGGCCCCGTGTCGCTAGACCGCAGGTTGCGCAGGATCCGCTTCAAGAGCAGCAGAGTGGGGCTGGCGCTGTCTGATTACGTGGTGAGGCATACACCAGCAGCGCAGCCCTCCCTGGACCTAGTACCAGCACTGCCGTAGAACATGGTGAAGTGGCGAGCACCAGAAGGGCAGTTGAAGCTGGTACGGTGGCACGAGCAGTAGTGACCCCGTCGCAGCCACCGCAAAGACGGGCCCGTAGAGCCCCTAGAATCCCTGAGGTGCTGGCAAACCCTGATTGGCAGTCCCCAACTTCAGCCGCACCTGTAGTTCCCCCTTTCACCGCCCAGTCTGGAGTTCGGGTTGAGACAGCTCAGATCGGTTCGGCACTGGGATTTTTTGAGCTGTTCTTGACTGCGGAGCTCTTAGACTTAGTTGTGGCCGAAACAAACAGGTATGCCACACAATTTATAACCGTCAACCCGGGAAGCTATTATGCCCAGCCTTTCCGGTGGAAACCAGTCCAAGTTTCCGAAATTAAAACTTTTCTGGGCCTTCTCCTCAACATGGGTCTAAGCATGAATTGCGGTCATATTGGTCCACGAACCCAATTCATCACATGCCCATGTTCTCTGCTGCTATGTCCAGGGCACGTTTTGAGGCCATCCTGCGTTTCCTGCACTTTAGCGACAACACCGCCTCCCGTCCCAGAGGCCACCCAGCTTTTGACCGGCTCCACAAAATTCGGCCCCTCATAGACCATTTCAACCAGAAATTTGCAGATTTGTATACCCCAGAGCAAAACATCTGCGTAGACGAGTCCCTAATACATTTTACCGGGCGCCTTGGCTTCAAACAATACATCCCAAGCAAGCGCGCCCGGTATGGGGTCAAATTGTATAAGCTCTGTGAAAGGGCCACAGGCTATACCCACAAATTTCGGATCTATGAGGGAAAAGATCAGACCCTGGAGCCGGTCGGTTGCCCTGACTACCTGGGGAGCAGTGGGAAGACAGTCTGGGACTTGGTGTCACCCTTATTCGGCAAGGGGTACCATCTTTATGTGGACAATTTCTACACAAGTGTGGCCCTCTTTAGGCATTTGTATCTAGAACAGATTGGCGCCTGTGGCACCGCGCGAACTAGTCGCGCAGGCTTCCCCCAACGGCTCGTTACCACCCGTCTTGCAAGGGGGCAGAGGGCTGCATTGTGTAACGAAGAACTGCTCGCGGTGAAATGGAGAGACAAGCGTGACGTTTACATGCTCTCCTCCATTCACGCAGACACGACAATACAAATTGAGCGAGCAACCCGTGTCATTGAAAAGCCCCCCTCAGTCCACGACTATAACCTTCACATGGGAGGGGTGGACTTCAATGACCAGATGTTGTCTCCGTATTTAGTTTCCCGCAGAACCAGACGCTGGTATAAGAAGGTGTCTGTATACCTAATTCAATTGGCTCTGTATAATAGTTTTGTTCTCTACAGTAAGGCTGGGAGAACACGATCCTTCCTCAAATTTCAGGCAGAGATCATCGAGAACCTCCTGTACCCAGGAGGTTCCGTGGCCCCATCCACCAGTGTAGTTAGCCGTCTACACGAGCGACATTTCCCCAATGTCGTTCCTGGTACCTCAACCCAACCGTCACCCCGAAAAAGATGTCGTGTCTGTAGCAGGAGTGGAATAAGGCGTGACACTCGCTATTTCTGTCCTGACCACCCTGCCCTATGCTTTGGAGAGTGTTTCCGGAAGTACCACACACAGGTACACCTAGCATAGGGATCATCTCACCAGGACAGGCACACAGGGCTATTAGGGCCCATTCACATACAGCTGCTGCAAACGACTCCTTTCACCTGGGACAAAGTGCATAACGCACTTCGCCACATCTTTGGGCGATTTGCGCTTTGCACATTGACCCATGGGGAAGGAGAGGTTTGTTCTATAAAGGTAAAACCAAAAAAACAACAACAGTAAGCAAAAAGGTTAATGTTTAGTTCAAAAAGTTAAAGTTTATATGTTCTGTTCCAAAGTTAATAAAATTATTGCGTTGCGGCCTGTTTTTTTTTTTTTTTTTTTTACCTTCCAGGTGGACCAACCGATCGACTAGCTGCAGCACTGATGTGCATTCTGACAGAAGCATTGCGCTGCTGTCAGATTACACGCAAGTCGGTGTATGCGGCGCTGCAAGACGAGATTTCTACTCTGCAGTAAAAGATACGTTTGCCAAGGCATACGAGCTGAGGAGGAGGCGGCGTTCCTATGCTTTGGCAAACACTTTGTATATAAAAAAATATAAAAAAATCCCGGCAATGATTTATTCATCCACATCGATTGATTGTGAATGGAGAAATCTGGTTTGCCAGGGCATACGAGCTAAGTGGGTATGGATGTTGGGCGGAGCTCCTATGTCCTGGCTCCACATGATCCATGCGAATGAAGAAATCTGTGCCGTTCATTTTTTTCTTTCAGCCCAGAGGCTGAACGGAAAAAAAAAAATCTCATTACCTGTATGCTCAATATAAGGAGAATAGCAGAAACTCCTAATGCTGGCCATACATGTAATGATTGCGGAGACCCTCAAATGCCAGGGCAGTACAAACACCCCACAACTGACCCCATTTTGGAAAGAAGACACCCCAAGGTATTCGCTGAGGGGCATATTGAGTCCATGAAAGATTGAAATTTTTGTCCCAAGTTAGCGGAAAGTGAGACTGAGAAAAAATAAAAAAAATAAAAATCAATTTCCGCTAACTTATGCCCCAAAAAAAAATCCTATGAACTTGCCAGGCCCCTTATTGAATACCTTAGGGTGTCTTCTTTCCAAAGTGGGGTCACATGTGGGGTATTTATACTGCCCTGGCTTTTTAGGGGCCCTAAAGCGTGAGAAGAAGTCTGGGATCCAAATGTCTAAAAATGCCCTCCTAAAAGGAATTTGGGCACCTTTGCGCATCTAGGCTGCAAAAAAGTGTCACACATGTGGTATCGCCGTACTCAGAAGTTGGGGAATGTGTTTTGGGGTGTCATTTTACATATACCCATGCTGGGTGAGAAATATCTTGGTCAAATGCCAACTTTGTATAAAAAAATGGGCAAAGTTGTCTTTTGCCAAGATATTTGTCTCACCCAGCATGGGTATATGTGAAATGACACCACAAAACACATTCCCCAACTTCTCCAGAGTACGGCGATACCAGATGTGTGACACTTTATTGCAGCCTAGGTGGGCAAAGGGGCCCACATTCCAAAGAGCACCTTTTGGATTTCGCAGGCCATTTTTTACACATTTTGATTGCAAACTACTTCTCACACATATGGGCCCCTAAATTGCCAGGGCAGTATAACTAGGCCACAAGTGACCCCATTTTGGAAAGAAGACACCCCAAGGTATTCCGTGAGGGGCATGGCGAGTTCCTAGAATTTTTTGTCGCAAGTTAGTTGAATATGACACTTTGTAAGGGAAAAAAAAATAAATAAAAAATATATATATATATATATCATCATTTTCCGCTAACTTGTGACAAAAAATAAAAAGTTCTATGAACTCACTATGCCCATCAGCGAATACCTTAGGGTGTCTACTTTCCGAAATGGGGTCATTTGTGGGGTTTTTCTACTGTCTGGGCATTGTAGAACCTCAGGAAACATGACAGGTGCTCAGAAAGTCAGAGCTGCTTCAAAAAGCGGAAATTCACATTTTTGTACCATAGTTTGTAAACGCTATAACTTTTACCCAAACCATTTTTTTTTTGCCCAAACATTTTTTTTTTTATCAAAGACATGTAGAACAATAAATTTAGCGAAAAATTTATATATGGATGTCGTTTTTTTTTGCAAAATTTTACAGCTGAAAGTGAAAAATGTCTTTTTTTGCAAAAAAATCGTTACATTTCGATTAATAACAAAAAAAGTAAAAATGTCAGCAGCAATGAAATACCACCAAATGAAAGCTCTATTAGTGAGAAGAAAAGGAGGTAAAATTCATTTGGGTGGTAAGTTGCATGACCGAGCAATAAACAGTGAAAGTAGTGGAGTGCAGAAGTGTAAAAAGTGGCCTGGTCATTAAGGGGGTTTCAGCTAGCGGGGTTGAAGTGGTTAAAGGATTGTTTAGAATTTTTAATTTTTTTTTAAAAAAAGGCAGAAGATAATCACAGCATGTTATTATGTGGGTGGTCCAATTGTTTTGATCTGGTTAAGGTTAGGCCCAGGAAAAAGCCCAGACTGGAGTTAAGGACTCGTTTGATGCCAACGGTTTCGGCAGCACCGACAGACAGAACTAGATATACAGGATAACTACTAAAGTTACATCAGATATTTAAAATCAACACAATGGAATAGGTGCCATGCTGGGTGCCTCGACTTATTCATAACCTAGTAGCTGGGATAGCGGTTTACCTTGGAACCGTTGGGTGGCAGGATGCCAGAGAAAGGAAATAGCGGAGGTTAGATGTCCACATATGACAATGGTTGTCGATTGTCACCAATAAGGAGCCCTTGTGTGGTAACGGTGTGGCCTTGGCTATACAAAGGAGAAAGTGCACTGGCACTACTGCACAAGCCACAGAAATTATGTAATTGTGGGGAATTTCTAGTGCCACTAATGCCTATATGATACTGCATTTTATTCTTAGGCTACTTTCACACCTGCGTTAGGTGCGGATCCGTCTGGTATCTGCACAGACGGATCCGCACCTATAAATGCAAACGGCTGATCCATTCAGTACGGATCCGCACCTATAAATGCAAACGCTGGTATCCGTTCAGTACGGATCCGTCTGCATAACTTAGTAAAAAAAATAAAATCTAAGTGTAGGTCAAACGGATCTGTCCTGACTTACATTGAAAGTCAATGGGGGACGGATCCGTTTACAATTGCACCATATTTGTGTCAATGTAAACGGATCCGTCCCCATTGACTTACATTGTAAGTCAGGACGGATCCGTTTGGCTCCGCATTGCCAGGCGGACACCAAAATGCTGCAAGCAGCGTTTTGGTGTCCGCCTCCAGAGCGGAATGGAAGCGGAACGGAGCCAAACTGATGCATTCTGAGCGGATCCTTATCCATTCAGAATACATTAGGGCTAAACTGATCCGTTTTGGGCCGCTTGTGAGAGCCCTGAAACTTATCTCACAGACGGACCCAGAAACGGCAGTGTGAAAGTAGCCTTAGAAGGGATGCAAATGAGCTCTTAATCTCTGCCTCTGATGCCACCAGATGTAAAGCAGCAATAATAAATATATATATATATATATATATATATATATATATATATATATATATATATATATATATATATATATATAAAATATAAAGAAGGATGTATATATGTGTATATGTATGTCCGCGATCACTCAGAAACGCAACCATCGATTTCAACGAAACTTGATATACACATCCCTTGCTACCTGGAAAGAAATCTTGTGGGGGTCTCAGCTCTCTAGGACGGACCGTTCCCAAAAAATGACCTGCATTAGCCAATACAAGCCTGCAAGTCTCTCTCTTAATATCCCAACTGCCATACACACGGTCACTGTCCCTTATCAGCCAATAGAAGCTCGCAGGCCCTTAGTCTCCACATACACAGAGTTTTACTCCGGGTTTCCATAACAACCAAGCCATATTTCTTCACTGCTGCAGGTCAGCTTTAAAGGGGCAAGGCGCTGTGGATGACACTGTTAAGGGGCAGGTAGGGTGGCTATTCAGGCCAGACTAAAAAGATGGACTTTAAAACCCCGCCCTCAGGTCCCACTAAGCCACGCCCCCTCCCACTCCGCAGCCGACGGGGATTCAACAAATTAAGGTAAAAATCTACTTCTGTCAGCTGCAGGGGTGGGAGGGAGAGTGACTTTCTCCCTGCAGCTTACACAGCACAGTGCTGCTGTTCAAAAGAACATCCCTGTGTCCGTCCAAGTCTTGCGCCATACGGAGGACAGGGAGTCTGAAGGTCGGACTGTCCTGCCTAAAAATAGACCTCTGGCCACCCTAGGGGCAGGCTGCTGTAGAGGCCACTGTTAAGGGGACGGGGTGTTGTGGAAATCACTGTTAAGGAAATGGGGTACTGTGGAGGTCACCAATAAAGGGGCAGCCACTGTGGAGGTCACTGTTAAAGGGGTGGTCTGCTGTGGAGGTCATCGTTAAGGGGGCAGGATGCTGCCAAGGTCACGGTCACTGATAAGGGGGCGGGATGCTGTGAAGGTCTCTGTTAAAGGGGCGGAGTGTTGTGGAGGTCACATTTTAAGGGAACAGAGCTCTGTAGAGATCACTGGTAAGGGGGGGGGGGGGTTATTGTGGAAATTACTGTTAACAAGACGGGGTACTGTGGAGGTCACTAATAAACAAGCGGCCACTGTGGAGGTCACTGTTGAAGGGGTGGGGTACTGTAGATGTCACTGTTATTGTGGATACTGTATCTTTTAACGACACACAAACATTAAATGAAATAGATGAAATGATGAATAAATCCTTCTGATATATATCCGCTTTGGAGGTCACTGTTAAGGGGGCAGGGGCCACTATTAAAGGGGCAACTGCTGTGGAGGTCACTGTTTAGGGGGTGGGCCCCTTAGGAGGTCACTGTCAAGGGACTCGGGAGTGGGGTGCTATGAAACTCACTGTTAAAGGGGCGGGCTGCTGTAAAGGTCAAAGTTAAGGGGATAGGCTGCTGTGGAAGTCCCATTTTAAGGAGTCGGGGCACTGTGTAGTTTACTGTTAAAGGGGCGGGGTGCTGTAGAGGTCACTGTTATAGGGGATACTGTCGATATCTTAACAACACACACAAACATTAAATGAAATAGATCCGTGCGAAGACGGGTCCTTCTGCTAGTCTGATATTAAATAAGCCAGCATCTCATCTGCAGACAGCTGTTTCGGGGTGATTGCCCCTCATCAGTGCAGAGCAGAGGAGCATATATGGCCTACAAGTCTCCTCACACTGATTAAGGCGCTCCCTCTTTAACCACTTCAGCCCCGCTAGGTGAAACCCCCTTCATGACCAGCGCACTTTTTACACTTCTGCACTACACTACTTTAACCGTTCATCGCTCGGTCATGCAACTTACCACCCAAATGAATTTTACCTCCTTTTCTTCTCACTAATGGAGCTTTCATTTGGTGGTATTTTATTGCTACTGACATTTTTACTTTTTTTGTTATCAAAATGTAACGATTTTTTTGCAAAAAAATGACATTTTTCACTTTCAGCTGTAAAATTTTGCAAAAAAAACGACATCCATATATAAATTTTTCGCCAAATTTATTGTTCTACATGTAAAAAAAATGTTTGGGCAAAAAAAAAAAAATGGTTTGGGTAAAAGTTATAGCATTTACAAACTATGGTACAAAAATGTGAATTTCCGCTTTTTGAAACAGCTCTGACTTTCTGAGCACCTGTCATGTTTCCTGAGGTTCTACAATGCCCAGACAGTAGAAAAACCCCACAAATGACCCCATTTCGGAAAGTAGACACCCTAAGGTATTCGCTGATGGGCATAGTGAGTTCATAGAACTTTTTATTTTTTGTCACAAGTTAGCGGAAAATGATGATGATTTTATTTTTTATTTTTTTTCTTACAAAGTCTCATATTCCACTAACTTGCGACAAAAAATAAAAAATTCTAGGAACTCGCCATGCCCCTCACGGAATACCTTGGGGTGTCTTCTTTCCAAAATGGGGTCACTTGTGGGGTAGTTATACTGCCCTGGCAATTTAGGGGCCCAAATGTGTGAGAAGAACTTTGCAATCAAAATGTGTAAAAAATGACCGGTGAAATCCAAAAGGTGCACTTTGGAATATGTGCCCCTTTGTCCACCTTGGCAGCAAAAAAGTGTGACACATCTGGTATCGCCGTACTCAGGAGAAGTTGGGGAATGTGTTTTGGGGTGTCATTTTACATATACCCATGCTGGGCGAGAGAAATATCATGGCAAAAGACAACTTTTCCTATTTTTTTATACAAAGTTGGCATTTGACCAAGATATTTTTCTCACCCAGCATGGGTATATGTAAAATGACACCCCAAAACACATTGCCCAACTTCTCCCGAGTACGGCGATACCAGATGTGTGACACTTTTTTGCAGCCTAGATGCGCAAAGGGGCCCAAATTCCTTTTAGGAGGGCATTTTTAGACATTTGGATCCCAGACTTCTTCTCACACTTTCGGGCCCCTAAAAAGCCAGGGCAGTATAAATACCCCACATGTGACCCCACTTTGGAAAGAAGACACCCCAAGGTATTCAATGAGGGGCCTGGCGAGTTCCTAGAAATTTTTTATTTTTTGCATAAGTTAGCGGAAATTGATTTTTTGGTTTTTTTTTCTCACAAAGTCTCACTTTCCGCTAACTTAGGACAAAAATTTCAATCTTTCACGGACTCAATATGCCCCTCAGCGAATACCTTGGGGTGTCTTCTTTCCGAAATGGGGTCACATGTGGGGTATTTATACTGCCCTGGCTTTTTAGGGGCCCTAAAGCGTGAGAAGAAGTCTGGAATATAAATGTCTAAAAATGTTTACGCATTTGGATTCCGTGAGGGGTATGGTGAGTTCATGGGAGATTTTATTTTTTGACACAAGTTAGTGGAATATGAGACTTAGTAAGAAAAAACAAAAACAAACAAAAAATTTCCGCTAACTTGTGCCAAAAAAAATGTCTGAATGGAGCCTTACAGGGGGGGGGGGGTGATCAATGACAGGGGGGGTGATCAATGACAGGGGGGTAATCACCCATATAGACTCCCGGATCACCCCCCTGGTAAGGCTCCATTCAGACGTCCGTATAATTTTTACGGATCCATGGATCGGATCCACAAAACACATGCGGACGTCTGAATGGAGCCTTACAGGGGGGTGACCAATGACAGGGGGGTGATCAATGACAGGGGGTGATCAGGGAGTGTATATGGGTGATCACCCGCCTGTCATTGATCACCCCCCTGTAAGGCTCCATTCAGACGTCCGCATGATTTTTACGGATCCATGGATCGGATCCACAAAACACATGCGGACGTCTGAATGGAGCCTTACAGGGGGGTGATCAATGACAGGGGGATGATCAGGGAGTGTATATGGGTGATCACCCGCCTGTCATTGATCACCCCCTGTAAGGCTCCATTCAGACGTCCGCATGTGTTTTGCGGATCCTATCCATGGATCCGTAAAAATCATGCGGACGTCTGAATGGAGCCTTACAGGGGGTGATCAATGACAGGGGGTGATCAGGGAGTGTATATGGGTGATCACCCGCCTGTCATTGATCACCCCCCTGTAAGGCTCCATTTAGACGTCCGTATGCGTTTTGCGGATCCGATCCATGTATCCGTGGATCCGTAAAAATCATACGGACGTCTGAACGGAGCCTGACAGGGGGGTGATCAATGACAGGGCGGTGATCAGGGAGTTATATGGGGTGATCATGGGTGATCAGGGGTTTATAAGGGGTTAATAAGTGACGGGGGGGGGGGGGGGTGTAGTGTAGTGTGGTGTTTGGTGCGACTGTACTGACCTACCTGAGTCCTCTGGTGGTCGATCCTAACAAAAGGGACCACCAGAAGGACCAGGTAGCAGGTATATTAGACGCTGTTATGAAAACAGCGTCTAATATACCTGTTAGGGGTTAAAAAATTCGGATCTCCAGCCTGCCAGCGAGCGATCGCCGCTGGCAGGCTGGAGATCCACTTGTGAGCGCGCGCGCCTGTGTGCGCGCGTTCACAGGAAATCTCGGCTCTCGCGGGAGGACGCGTATATGCGTCCACCCAGAAGAGCAGGGCCGCCGGCAGGACGCAATCCTGCGTACGGCGGTCCTGTAGTGGTTAAGGAGAGATAGTACCCCCCAAATCCTGACTTAGGGCTCATGCAAACAACCGTATGTATTTTGCGGTCTGCAAAAAAACTGATTCACAAAAAAATACAGATGTTAGTGTGCATTCCATATTTTGCAGACTGGAATAGCTGGCCCCTAATAGAACAGTACTATCCTTGTCTGTAATGCTGACAATAATAGAACAAGTTCTATTTTTTTGCGCAACGGAAATACGGATATACGTTCCGGAAATACGGACATACGCACTCAGTACCTTTTTTTTTGCTGACCCATATGGAAAGAAAATACGTTTGTGTGCATGAGACCTTAGGCCTCTCATGCAGTTGAACCAGTACTCTCTGCTCTGCACTAATGAGGAGCAATCACCAGGAAACCGCTATCTGCAGATGAGGTGCTGGCTTATTATATATCCGAGTCATGTCTCAAGGCCTATTTTAAGGGTCAAACATTGACTTACAGGATAGCTGCCTTACATCTGCTGGCATTAGAGGCAGAGCTTTTTAAGAGCTCATTTGCATTCCTTTCTTCCCAGAATGCTAGAGAAGCAATTAAGGCCTATAAGTCTCCTCACACCGACTAAGGGTACTTTCACACTTTAAAAAAAATAATTCCGGAACACTCGCCGGGAAGCAGGATCCGGCATTATTTTCCATTGAAATGCATTAATGTCAAGTGTTCCGGCAAAATGGATTTGGTTTTATGGTCTGTGCATGTGCAGACCTTTAAAAAAAAATGCTAAAATAAATACCGGATCCGTTTTTCTGGATGACACCAGAGAGACTGATCCGGTGTTTCAATGCATTTGTTAGATGGATCCGCATCCGGAACCGCCTACAAATGCTATCCGTTTGCACACGGATTTCCAGATCCGGCAGGCAGTTCCGGCGACAGAACTGCCTGCTGGATATTCACAATGCAAGGGTGCAAGTACGCTAAGGCGCTCTCTCCCCAAGGACAGCTAGCACCCTCCAAATCCTGCATTTTTTTCTGGAACCTAATATTACGGGTTTTTGTAGTGGTGTTGCTGGTACTACTGCAGTGGCCCAGCAGATCAGTGGTAGAAGCAGTTTTTCAAGAGTCAAATATTGTGATTTAATGTTATGCACTGCGTATCCCAACAGTGTATGGACAATAAACAGCCTAGTTTTCAGGGTGATGGGCTGGTTCCACCGCCTGGCGATTAGAAAGTCTAGGTTGAGCAAAGCAAGAGGAAAGACCTACATGTGTGAGCTCTGTGTGAACAGACTTCCGCAGAAGGTTTAGAACCACCAATGACGAGCTGGATTCAGACCATGAGGTACTGCACATTTATGGCATTAAGACTATTCTGGAGTGGAAAGGGTATAATGCTTGCTACACTTTCAGAGCTGCAACCGGGAACAGCAGAAAGAGTTAACGAGAACAAAATTGTATGCCTGTGGTTATTTGGGAACTTCGAGAACGACTTAAGCAGGATTACTACTATCATTGCTACTGCCTATACACAGACTTGATTTATTGCAACCCAACGGCCTTGTCATTGACCCAATCATTCACCGGCCCTCCATCTATTCCTGCTCTCCTGCCTAGCACCCTGCCAACCATCAAGGGCACACCTTCAGACAGGTGACCTCAAATGTCCACGTGTGCTCTGAGGGAAGAACGGGTGCGTCCTCCATGGCGAATGACCATCGCTCTCATCAGTGCCACAGCTACCACTCCTCTCCCGGCTGCTGCACGGAACTACTGTGGGCCTGTGACATAACATGGGGCATCACAAATACACTGAGGTCATCAAAATTTCATTCCACCTAAGACTTGGAGGTGATATCTGGGAGCGAAAGAGCTAAATCAATGTTGGTGGAAGTCCCTGGTTCAAAACTTTGTTGAGCTCCTGAACAGTGCCATACTATGCACTGCTAATTTATAGGCTATGGGCTGCCTTGGAGCTAATTAGATGTATTGTGGGCAAAAACAAATAGGCTTTCATTAAAAATTTAGCTTTGTTTGTCTTCTACGGTTCAAAATGCATAGCCGCAGCAAAATGTCATTCTATGATAAATCCGCCAGACTGGCTGTATGAGCCCTTCTTCCTCTCTCCTTAGAAGCTAATTTATTATCTCAAAGTTATACTGAAATATCAGGTATAAAAACTGTTCATGAGAGAGGGGCTGCAGACAGCGCTGTTAGACAGTCTGACAGATTTATCACAGAATGGAACTTTGTAGCTACTGTATACTGGGAAACTAAAAAGCTGCAGAAGCCCCAAAAGCAACATTTTTAAATAAAACCTGTAAAACCTGTAAACAAAAACCTTGTCAGTGAATGTCTAGCTCAGGTAGGTGAGTTAAAGGGGTTTTCCTGCCAGTGGCGGATTACAATAGGGACGTTCGGGTCGGCAGCCCCGGGCCCAGCACCGCTGGGGGGCCCAACGCTGACCCGAACGCCCGCATACTGCGGCGGGGGCACGGGAGCGCATAGCTCCCTGTCCCGTCGCCGATCACCGGCATTCACCGCATAGGCCTCAGGCCTTGT
Source organism: Bufo gargarizans (assembly GCF_014858855.1). Classification (NCBI taxonomy): domain Eukaryota; kingdom Metazoa; phylum Chordata; class Amphibia; order Anura; family Bufonidae; genus Bufo; species Bufo gargarizans. Next base: position 642,717,815 of record NC_058081.1, read on the forward strand.
AGGCCTGAGGCCTATGCGGTAGTGAAATCCCGGCGCAGGCGTGCGTGATGACGTCATCGCGCGCCTGTGCCGGTACGCAGCACTGTGACGCGCCTTCCTCTGCGAGCAAGCGCCTGGCCCTGGACATAGGTGAGTATTTATCTTTTCATTTTTTGTTCATTTTTTATTTTTTTATTTCATTTGCCTACTTGGGGGGGGGGGGGGGGGGGGGGGGGGGGAAGGACATATTAGGGAAGATTTATCGATTACATGGGGGGGAATGTGGGGGCTGTATGGGACCAAATTATTATGGGAGGGAATACTATGTGGGGGCAAATTACTAGATGGGGCAAATTACTAGATGGGGCAGTGTGGGGGCAATTACTAGATGGGGCAGTGTGGGGGCAAATTACTAGATGGGGCAGTGTGGGGGCAAATTACTAGATGGGGCAGTGTGGGGGCAAATTACTAGATGGGGCAGTGTGGGGGCAAATTACTAGATGGGGCAGTGTGGGGGCAAATTACTAGATGGGGCAGTGTGGGGGCAAATTACTAGATGGGGCAGTGTGGGGGCAAATTACTAGATGGGGCAGTGTGGGGGCAAATTGCTATGTAGGGGCAGTGTGGGGGCAAATTGCTATGTGGGGGCAGTGTGGGGGCAAATTGCTATGTGGGGGCAGTGTGGGGTAATTTCTATGTGGGGGCAGTGTGGGGTAATTTCTATGTGGGGGCAGTGTGGGGTAATTTCTATGTGGGGACAGCAAGAAGAGCTCCAGAAAATGGTAAGGAATTCAAAAAGTATAAGGAAAAACTATGTATTTTCCTAATATACAAGGATTATTTTCTAATTATTTATTAAGACCGGGTTGCACAGTTAAAGGAGTTTTCCGTTTACAGAAAGTTATGCCCTATCCACAGGACAGGGGATAACCATTAGATGGGTGGGAGTCTGGAAACGTGCAGCGTCGCTCCATTCATTTCTATGGGAGTTCCAGAGATGGCCTAGCGCTGTACTCTGCTATCTGCGGCCCTCCTGATCGGTGGGGGTCCTTGTGGTAGGACCCCTACTCTGTGGATAGAGGACAACCTTCTATAGTCGGAAAACCCCTTTAATTTCCTAAAGTGGGGCGATTTCTGTAGAAGGATCCTCAATACGAGAAGTCACATGTGTAACCAAAATCTTAGTGGTACAGCAGAGGAACTGCGATTACAAATCTTGGGTTAAGCCAATCATCTACATTTCCTTAAGTGAAGAGAGAGGCCACTGGTAGCTCCTCTCTATACCCGACATGCAATGTGGCGGTAGACAGACATTACCCTGAAGGGCCTCCTTTGCCCGTGCCAACTCCTGCTCTTTCTGCACCAGCTGCACCTTGAGCTCCGTAACAGAGAGTACCTCTGCCGACCGGCTGTCATGCGACTCCTCCAGGTCCTTTGCTAACATTTCCTTCATTTGTCGGAGCAAGTGGACCTCATCCTGCAGCTGTGACACCTCCTCCCTTAGCAGCACTGCAAATTAAAGGAAAGACAAGGTTACAAGGGTAGAAGGTGCTGCAATTTCTGCAGAAATAACTGACCGACGTGTAAAAGAAAAATCAATACATCCTTTATCAATAGTTTATCTAAAATGCTCCTCTAGAGGTTTCACCAGTGCGATAGAAGATGGAGAAGACTGCTTTCATTTCTCGCATCTCACCAGTCAGACTGCGCCAAATCCCTGGCATCAACCCATTACCCACAACACCCTGGAGGTGAGGGACGTCATCCTAGTGCTTCTGGTAGAACCTGTTTGGATGGTTAATGCTACAAGTGTGAACACTCAGCGTAAATCACTGGTCAATTAATTCTCTGAGTCATAGGTTTGTACAAAAGATAATCCTGGATGATTAGAGAGACAATGGAATGTCCCACACTTCACGTAATATCTGTCATTGTGTCAATGTAACAATCCCATATCTACTCAGCGGCTCAACAGTCAGTGAGCGAGGACAAAGGGCAAGATTTCATCGTCCCCCCAAAATGTTACCGAGATACTTTCCATCTAGGTGACAATTCTATGTCGTTGGCTTCATTTTAAAAAGAGATGCGCAATTCTCAGACAGAATGTGTTCTCAGGACAGGGCCTATTGTTTCAATTACGGTATGTTAAATATATTTTTTGAATTTTTTCCATGTCACTATATAAAAAATAAATAAAAGAATATAATCCTGTAATTTTTACACTGAACACTAGGAATATTATATGTTAAGACTAGGGATGAGCGAATTTCAGGTTATAAAATTTGTTCACGCTTAGTTTACTGGTAAAAAGGTGAATTGCGTTATGGATTCCATTACCACGGACCATAACGCAATTGTATAGAAGTCTATGGGCTGCATAACAGATCCGTCCCGTTTCAGTTATGCAGGAGAGGACTCCCCAGCATTACGGAAACGGGATGGATCCGTTTTGCAGCCCATAGACTTCTATTATGACGGAATGAATAACGCAATGCCTCTAAAGGCATTCAGTCATAGAATTGCGTTATGGTCCGTGGTAACGGAATCCATAACACAATTCACCTTTTACCAGTAGATGAAAATTCGCTCATCTCTAGTTAAGACGGCTTGTCTTGAGAAGAGCTACATGGTCCATAGACGCAAGGGTCAGGAGAGGACCTCATTGACGTCTATGGGAGAGTTTTCTAGGCATGCTCTGTGACCTGTGCAGAGGTCAGGAGGGAGCAGATAAGCTGTGATATCTATTGTGAATGGTGGATCCTGTGTTGTCCACAGTATATTGATGTGTAAAGAGCCCTTTACATGGGCCGAGAATCGCACAGATTATTGCTAACGAGTATTCATAGTAACACTTGTTAGGGATGATCGGGCGGACTAAATTATCCGATGAACGAGCGTTTTGCTGATCTGATCGTTTGCGTGCAGACAAAAATCATTGTTTACCAGCAGCAGATTGTGCCATGTAAACACGATCTACTGCCGGGAAACAACAAGTCCTTCTGGGGAAGAGCGATGGCACTAGCGATCGCTCCCCCCCATACTCTGGAGGAGATCTGCACCGGTCTCGGTTATCGATCAGCAGATTGTTGGGAAGGGACCTTTACCTGTGGCAGTAATTCTGCCTGTGATGATAATGTGATGGCTACTGAAAAGTTACTTGTACAGAACAGTTGGCCATGACCTATTAGGCCTAGTGTGAAAATTAAAGGATTATATGCAATTTTTTTAATAGATCGTGACATAGAAAAGTAAAAAAATAAAAATAAATTAACATTAAAAACATGATTTAAACAAAAGGTAATTTTGTGACATTTCCTTTATTTGAACTTAACCTCTACCTAAAAAAAAAAAAAAAAAAAAAGTAAAAGCAAGCCTGGAATCTCTAAGCAAACAAAAGTTCTTCCAGGATCCTACTTCATGGGTCTGTGAGCAGGAGGGAGCTGCGTTTGTGATATCTGTTAGTCTTGCTGTGGTAAATATCTCATAGTGTGAATGTCTACCATGACCTGTTATCTTCTCAAATTCAAGAGAATGAACGGAGAATCCAGTTGGAAGTCTGCAACCACCTACAACTCCTAATCTGCCTTTTAGATACCACAAAAAGTGAAGGCCACAGTAGAAGCCAAAATAACTGCTGCTTACTTGGCCATTGCCAATCTATGCCAGTCTGACCTCATGCATTGGTCACGTTAACATTTTATGCAGAACTAGCTTTACATGTCCTGGAAAAGGAGAGTGATGGCCAGTATGGAAGACCTTACAGCACCCAAGAGGTTAAAAAGGCAAAAGCTTTGCTCACCCTCACCTATCATCTGCCAATGCTGTTCAGACTGCTCTGATCCCTGCCACTCTGCACTTCCTGGTGCCGTCTTGACACACAGGAAATGATTGTGCAGCCAATCACTGGCTGAGGTGAGTCAGCACTGGCTGTGCAGGCATTTCCAGCAGGTTATGACGAGACCAGGAAGTGGAGAGCAGCTGTGGCAGGAGAAACAACATCATGACAGTAGGGGGATGTGGGTGAGTAATGGAATATTATTTTTAACCCCTCCTTAAAAAAAATAAAATTCCACATAGAAAACCTCTGTTTGGTAATAGAAAACTGCCAGAACTTAACAAATCTGGTGAAACCTTATATGAAAGCATATCGAATTAAAAAAATTGTTGTTTACTGTGGTATAAATGACACATCGCACAGTATACAGAGCTTTTCGTGTGCACGGCTCTGACAAGCAGTCAAGACAAGCGACTTTCTGTACTTCGAGTGCAGAACAGCTCTTAAGAAGCCACAGGCAACAGCAAACATATTTCAAAGATGAAAGCTGCCTAATGACAAACTATTGGTCTCATGGGCAATTAAGGGTCCGGACCGCCCCCTGTTTAAAGCAATTTAAATATCTGCTGTCAATTTCATAGGTGTTTTCAATATAATATACAGATGCTGAAGTCTGATTTGAGGTTGTTTTCATGGCAAGCACCTCTACAGAGGACACAGACCTTTTTGGGGGAATTTATCAGTGCAGTGGTTTTGGTGTCATTTTTAAGTCTGTCTTTGTTTTATGAGGTTGCCCAATTATAAATCCACAGTAATAAAATATTTGGCACAATGGCAGTGTGTATGCCTATGTCTGTAAAAGTACACTCGTGGACTGCCTGGTGTGGACCTATGACTTTTTTGAAAAATCACACTTCATAAATGAGACTTAAAATGTTTTTTTAAAGTCTTTATAACTGATGACCTATCCTCAGAATAGGTCATCAGTATCTGAACGGCGGGGGTCCGACACCCGGAAGCTGTTAAAAAAGGTACCGACACTCCTGTGAGCGATGCAGCCTTCCGCAGCTTACCTAGCACAGCGCGGTAAATTGTATAGCGGCTGTATTTGGGATCACAGCTCAGCCTCATTCACTTCTATGGGGCTGAGCTGCACCTAGGCCACGTGACTAATGAACGTGTCATCACTGGCCTACTAAAAGTTGCGAGAAGACCGTGGCACTACAGGGAGTGCTGCTGCCTCTTTGAACAGCTGATTGGCGGGGGCCCAGGATGTCAGACCCCCACGATCAGATACTAATGACCTATCCTGAAGATAGGTCATCAGTTGTAAAGTCTCAGAAAACCCCTTTAAAAGGCATCAATCTAAATCCTGACCTACTTTCTCTCCACTTCTAAAAGAGGCGAGGCTCACCAAATGTTGCACGCAAGCAACTTTTTTACGCCCCAAAAACTGGCATAGCAGACTTAATAAAAAGTCTAGAAAAGGAGGCATGGCTGTCATGGTCTGCCTTCTAGAGATGTTCTCTATGTTGAGCTATGATGTATAACTCGTCCCTAGCTGCATTGCCTAAGGGTAAGAACCCACAGTGTGCCTGGCCACATTTGGCCAAGCCAACCACGGCAACCAATGCAGCTATTGGTTGCTGTTGGTGGCCGTGGCTTGGCATCATGGAGTCATACCCTAATTGAGATAGTTTGTTACCATCTTTCCTGCACCTCAGCCTATTCAGACTAGCTGCTGTGCATGCGCTCAAACCCATCACAACTCACCACAAAGTCCGTGCAGATTATTTGCATTAGATCAATGACAAAACTACAAACTAAACCACAAGTGAGGAAAAGACACAGAGCTGGTTAGAAATGACTGATATTGTAAGATTTAGGATTTTTTTTCACATCTTATGACCTCGACAAGACAAATTTCATTTTTTATTCGTATATTGCCACAAAAATGATGTCTTGGAAGCACAGTAAAAACACATCTAACCTTCACAGACTACATATTTTCTAAATTATAGCTCCCAAGATGTAAATTACAGACTTTCTCCACCCAAATGCAAAAAAATAAAAAATTACATGTGCTTAGAAGTGTGAAGTAAAATATTACTCACTGGGATTCTTTTCTCAAGAACCTTGAAAACCAAGTAGTGATTTACAAAAAGTTATTTGTTTGAATTGCCCATTTAGGAGCAATGTACACAAAAAACTTAGGCCAGTTTCACATGAACGTATTGGGTCTGGGAAATATGCTCTGTCTGATGGTCATATTTACGACCTGAACTCCCGGCATCATAGTGATTTATGGAGATGTGAGAACAGACCAGTGGTCAGGCAAGAACATTATAAATCATGATGAAGCCGTAACTGGGTTAGGCCTCTTTCACACTTGCGTTGTCCGGATCCGGCGTGTACTCCACTTGCCGGAATTACACGCCGGATCCGGAAAAACGCAAGTGTACTGAAAGCATTTGAAGACGGATCAGTCTTCAAAATGCTTTCAGTGTTACTATGGCACCCAGGACGCTATTCAAGTCCTGGTTGCCATAGTAGGAGCGGGGAGCATTATACTTACAGTCCGTGCGGCTCCCCGGGCGCTCCAGAATGACGTCAGAGCGCCCCATGCGCATGGATCATGTGATCCATGCGATCACGTCATCCATGCGCTTGGGGCGCCCTGACGTCACTCTGAAGCGCCCCGGGAGCCGCACAGATGGTAAGTATGCTGCTCCCCGCTCCCCACTACACCATGGCTGCCAGGACTTTAGCGTCCCGGCAGCCATGGTAACCATTGAGAAAAAGCTAAACGTCGCATCCGGCAATGCGCCGAAACGACGTTTAGCTTAAGGCCGGATCCGGATCAATACCTTTCAATGGGCATTCATTCCGGATCCAGCCTTGCGGCAAGTGTTCCGGATTTTTGGCCGGAGCAAAAAGCGCAGCATGCTGCGCTATTTGCTGCGGCCAAAAAACGTTCCGTTACGGAAGACATCCTGATGCATCCTGAAGGACGGACTGTCCATTCAGAATGCATTAGGATAATCCTGATCAGTATTCTTCCGGCATAGAGCCCCGACGACGGAACTCTATGCCGGAAGAAAAGAACGCAGATGTGAAAGAGCCCTTAGGCAAGCGGCGGTCAGGCCAGGAAATGTGGCCAAACGGGGAAAACTTCCCAGACTGAAGACGCTTGTGTGAAACTGGCCTTAGTCTTTGCAGCATCATCTCTGGATACATTTCCAACAATTTTTGTTAGGCTACTTTTACACTCGCGTTTGGTGCGGATCTGTCATGGATCTGCACAGCCGGATCCGTTCAGATAATACAAACGTCTGCATCCGTTTAGAACGGATCAGTTTGTATTATCTTTAACATAGCCAAGACGGATCAGTCTTGAACACCATAAAAAAAAAAAGTCAATAGAGGACAGATTGTGTCATAGAAAACGGATCCGTCCCTATTGACTTACATTGTGTGCCAGAACGGATCAGTTTGGCTCAGTTTCGTCTGACGCTGCAGGCAGTGTTTTGGTGTCCGCCTCCAAAGCGGAATTGAGACGGAGGCAAACTGAGGCATTCTGAGCGGATCCTTTTCCATTCAGAATGAAAACGGATCCATTTTAGACCGCTTGTGAGAGCCCTGAACAGATCTTACAAACGGAAAGCCAAGACGCCAGTGTGAAAATAGCCTTAGTAGGGTCCCCCATCAAACAGATCACAGGTGTCCTGCAGCCCTAGCCCCAGCGGTCAGCTGTAATGTGTAGAGAAAATTGGGTGGTAAATTTACCACATCGCTGCAGCACTACCAGGAGAAATGAAGACTTACACAGTTCCTATAGAACTCAATTATCCATTCATGCCTCTCCAATCTGGCTGACTGATAAGGGTCCTAAATGGCAGACCCCCTTCACATTGTTTATAGGGCTGCATAGATAGTGTGATGTGCCATCTAAGAGCACATCAAGCTGTGTGAAAGGCCAAAGAAAATGAAAGGTTGAGGTTTTTATTTTTTGGCTAAAGGGGTTTTGCAATTGTTTTAGGCTACATTCACACGACTGAGTGTATTTTGTGGTCTGCAAAACGCGGATCCCCTAAAAATAAAAAAACGATGGAGGTCCATGTGACATCTGGGTTGCATCCTTTTTTTTTTTTGCGGATCCATTGTAACAATGCCTATCCTTGTCAGCAAAACGGGCAAGAATAGGACATGCTCTATATTTTTTGCGGGGCTAGGGAACAGACATACGTATGCGGACAGCCCACAGTGTGCTGTCCACATTTTTTGCGGACCCAATGAAATTAATGGGTCCTCATCCAATCCGCAAAAAAAAGGGAACGGACAGGGAAACAAAATAAGTTTGTGTGAATGTAGCCTTATCCTGATGACCTGTCCTCAGGATAGGGTCAGTGTCTGATTGGTGGGAGTTCGACACTTGAAACCCCCACCAATCAGCCAATAAGTAGGCTGTGGTGCTTCAGTGAGTGCTGGAGCACCATGGCCTTCTCACAACTTACCCTAGGCCAGTGACGTCATTTTCATTGGTCACATTACCTAGGTACAGATTAGTCCCATTCAAGTGAATGAGGGTGATCTACAATACCAAGCAGAGCCACTATACAATGTACAGCGCTGTGCTTGGTAAGCAGCAAGTAGGCCTCGGTTCGCACTGGAACCCCGCGGTCTCCTCAAACCGTTGATTGTCAGGGGTCCTGGGTGTCAGAACCCACTGAACTGATACTAATGACTTATCCTGAGGATAGAGTTTTTTTTTTTTTTTTTACATAGAAATTAAATGGAAAAAGCCACCAGAAATTAGCAATTGTAAAAAGTAAATTTTGCATTGAAGAGTCTCAGCGGTCTCTATGTTGCGTTGAGCCATAATATGTATACAAAAGAAAAATATAATAAAAGGAAGCAGCTGTGGCGGTCAACCATCCAAATTTTAGGTATGCTCATATTACTGTACAACCACCACCACCCAGTCCTGCCTTCAAAAAGTCAATGGGGGAGGTTCTAAAAGTCTGACAAAGGATGTGGTGGGAGAACTGAGCCAAGTTTCTGACTGGAATATTTGTGTTTCCCCCTGTTTATAAGGGGTCCTCGATAATGAAACTGAGGGCATGTGGAGGTCCAGTAGAGGCTCTATGCACCTTTATGGCAGTCCTATTAGGGCTCCGTCGTAACACAGATGTGAGTGAGCCCTTATTGGAAGTCAAACTATGACCTTTCACAGGATATTAATCTTTTGGGTTTTTAGACTGGCCAATCATCATTATGATCCTTCAGAAATCCAAAAACTGGGCTGTTGATAATTTGTTTATTTCTAAGTTACAACGCAACCACATCACCATGAATGAAATGCAGATAGCCATCTATAGATCACTGTGATATGTGATCTACTCGCCTTCTCATTCAAATGAATAAAGTTAACCATATGAAATGTTGATGGACCCCAGAGTTAACACAAGCAAGACCATATTGATCAGTGTTTCAGCATAATATGCCCTCAGACATGCAGACTGGATCAATAAATGCCGAGTTGCATTAAGTCCAAGGGGAAGTGTCACGCTATTTCGGATATTGCAACAGCTATGTCTGTGGGGACCTTGGCACATGGCTCATCCGCTGACAAGGATGCTAAGGAAGGAGCCAATAGCTAAAGTACTATCACAATACCCTTGACATATCCAGTCTGCTAAAAATATGTGATTTATTTAGGAAAGCTCCTTGCAAATTTCAAAAGGTCCATGTATAAGTGTTTTGATTTCTAAGGATTTTCAGAGAAGTCATGCTTCATTCTTCAATGTATCTAATGCATTAGAATGCTTGTTTGCTCTTTCAAGGATGACCAAAGTATCAGGCTACAAAAAACAAAAAACAAACAAAACACAACAGTAAAAAATTATCCAGGAAGTTGCTGAGCAACAAGTAAGAAGAAAAAGAAGACAACTTCAACTCACTTGAAGATTCATAAAGCAGTTTGCTACCTGTTCATAGGACTTATTGCTGCTTCTCCGCTATGTCATCAAAGTCAATAGCAGCCCACTGAAAACCACAAAGCTTTGATGGGAGCATGTGAATATGGGACGGGGCAAGTCATAACACAAACTCATGAGCCCCTAGAGGTTTGATGGAACAGCAGTGTTCTCCAGAAAGTTGCAGAACAAGAAGACGAAAACTTCAAGCTGCTTGAAGATTCATAAAGCAGTGGGCTACATGCCTGTAAGGCAGCAGGACTTATTGCTGCTTCGCCAGAATGTTACACTAGGCCATCAAAGCCCATAGCAGCCCACTGGAAAACCGCAAAGCCTTGATGGGAGCATGCGAGTATGGGATGTGTCAACCAAGAAACGCAACTATGGCCCACCAATGAAGTCATACCACAAACACAAGTCACTAGAGGTTTAATGGAACAGTAGTGTTACCCTAAAAGATTGATTTAACAACTGTATCAAGTAAATGTATCCCAGCATGCAATACTATCATCCCCTCTCGAGGATTCTGAAATGTGCTTTCAGTTGATCTCTACCTACTTTAAAACACCTCAAAAGGACAAAGATCTTCTTATCCTCTGTACAAAGACAGAACTTGATGTATTTCCCCAAGATGTTAAAATTCTATCTTTTCTTGTTGGTAGACAGTTCAGCATTGACTAACTTCTTGCATTATTCAAGATATTTATAAAAATGTATGCATTTTAGAACTTATGAGTTTAAAACGATCTTTTGGCCATTTAAAAGACCTTGAGAAATTTGAGAAACTTTGGTAAGGTTGAGAAGTTTGGCATGCATATATCTGCTTCCTCTGAACTAGTCAAGTCATCATTCTCCAATCTGTACATAGGAGGACTTCAAATATCCAGCAGATACCTTAGATTTCCTATGATATGGTTATCTATACCTGGACCTTAAAAGAGGAGATGTTTAATTATAGCTGACCATACATGAGATTTAAAATGGGCAGCAGAAGGATGACTGATTAAACAGTCATCATTAGGCCCCACTAACATGACCGTATTTTTGCTCTGCATCCGATTCCCATTTTTTTGCAGATCACACACGGACCCATTCATTTCTATGGTCTGCAAAAACATGAAATAAATAAATGAATGAAAACAGACATCACACCCAGTACTGTCCGCATCCATAGGTCTATTCTGCAGTCCTGAAAAAACGATAGAACATTTCCTATTCTTGTCAGCAGTCATCTGTATTTTTTGTATATCTGCATTTCGGATAATCCTGGAAAAAGAGCGCTTACATTTTTTCAGAAAATAATCTGTGGATTCGCTAAATACAGACAACTTCTGTTTGCAATCTGCATTTTACTCATTCCCATTACTTGAAATGACTTGTCTGCAGGACAGACAAGAATAGGACATGTTCTATAGGGCTGCAGTAATTGATTATTTTAGAAATCGATTATTCTATCGATTTGTACGATTAATCGAGTATTCTAATAAGAAAAAATGAATAGACTGTTTTCCTTTATAAAAACTCATCAGACCCCCGCCATCAGTCCCTAACACCCGGTGATCAGCCCAAGTGCATCAGCACCCACCGTGCCATCAGCTCCCCCACCTGTCCTGCCATATGCAAAACTGATGAAGGCCCCGGTTATTTATCATCTCCTAACATTTATCCAAGCCAGACTGCAAAAGGGCGTTTCCGAAATGATCAAGAAACAGAACCAATAGAAAAACTTCTCCATACGTCTGATGAAAGTCAAAACGGCATAGTATGTAAGCAACCCCTGGCTAGGATTAGTGCATTGTCTAGGTCTATAAACGTTATGGGGTTCCAATGGAATTCACATCTCCAGTTACCAAGATGAAACCATTACCTAGGTATGCCTTCAATCACTGCAAAGAATGGCTTACAGTACAAACATCCAACACAATAAAAGGTAAGCAGAAAAAAGCATCACTGTACAAGGGAATGACCTGAAGTATTGGAAAAGCTCCAGAGAACTTCCTCAAAGTAACTAACTATTCCACACAAAGGCTTCAAAGCAAGACAGTAACAACATAAACAGGGTCAAAAGTGAACGTAGTGACAGCATAACTGTGGTGTTTGGATAGTACGCATCAACACGCCCCACCCTGCCCCAGAGATATGACTTCGTAGGCTGCCTACAGATAGCCAAAATCCTAGATCTCCTCCAGGTACACTGAACTTCCAGCAATATCCGCAGCAATACAAACTGTAAATCAACTCCAATTGTACAAATGGGTAGAGTATAAAGCAGAGAATGAAATTTAGAAAATTAAAGTGAACCCGTCAGGTGACTGCCGATGCAGACAGAAGAGGAGAAGCGGAGCACAGCCATCTGTCTATAGGATTTGCAACACAATCTGAGTAAAAAGCAGAGTAAGGGCTCATGCCCATGAACGCATTTTCTTTCGGCGTCCGTTCCTTTTTTTATTGAGGACCGTATGCGGAACGATTTATTTTAATGGGTCCGCAAAAAAAAAACGGAAGTTACCGTTTCTGTATGTCCGTTCCGCAAATTGAATAGAACGTGTCCTATAAGGGTCCATTCACATGTCCGTGTGTGTTTTGCGGATCCACAAAACACGGACACCGGCAATGTGCGTTCTGCATTTTGCGGACCGCACATCACTGGCTCTTAATAGAAAATGCCTAATCTTGTCCGCGGACAAGAATAGGACATGTTCTATTTTTTTCGGGAACAGAATTGAGGACCCGGAAGTGCGGGTCCACATTTCCGGATTCGGGCAGCATATTGTGGGCCCGCAATTCCGTTCTGCAAAATGCGGAACAGAATTGCGGACATGTGAATGGAGCCTTATTGTCAGTATTACGGACAAGGATAAGACTGTTCTATTAGGGGCCAGCTGTTCCGCAAAATATGGAATGGTGTCCGCAGTAAAGTTCCATAGCAAATGACGCCATCTGAACATACCCTAAGGACTTGCCCTGTACATGAGGTTCCACTGTTGGGAAATGTGTTATGCTAGCCAGATATCTTTTCATTAATGAGAGGCAAGGTGAAAAATATACAGGGCGGGTTCACATCAGCGTTATGGATTTTGTTTTCCGTTATAACATGGTTATAACGGAAATTAACAGAATCCATAAGACGGAAGTCAAAACGGAAGCCTTTAAGAGGCATTCAGTTTTGATCCTTCATAATACAAGTCAATGGGCAGCTGATCAGTTATGCTGCCCATAGACTTGTATTATGACGGAATGCAAAACAGAAGCCTTTAAGAGGCATTCCGTTTTGCTTTCTGTCATAATAGAGTCTATGGGAATCATAACGGATCCATCTGGTTCCCGTTCTGCATAACGGAAACCAGACGGATCAGTTATGCTGCCCATAGATTTGTATTATGACGGAATGCATAACAGAAGCCTTTAAGAAGCATTCCGGTTTACTTTCCGTCATAATAGAAGTCTATGGGAATCAGAACAGATCCGTCTGGTTTCCGTTATGCAGAACGGGAACCAGATGGATCCGTTACGATTCCCATAGACTATTATCACAGAAAGCAAAACGGAATGCCTCTTAAAGGCTTCTGTTTTGCATTCCGTCATAATACAAATCTATGGGCAGCATAACTGATCAGCTGCCCATTGACTTGTATTATGAAGGATCAAAACTGAATGCCTCTTAAAGGCTTCCATTTTGACTTCCGTCTTATGGATTCCGTTATTTTCCGTTATAACGGAAAACAAAAACTGAATCCATAACTGTGATGTGAACCCGCCCTAAACCAGAAAACTGCTTAATATTTTCGCCCTTTGTTCGTAATTGCAATTTTTGCACTCATACGCCCCGAAGGCAAATACACTGCCAAGAAGTGGCAGATTTCTGATTAGACAAATGGAAGTGGCAGCGGCTAACGATAATCTTTCAATCAGGTTGAAAGATTCGATCATCGAAAAGCAAACAACTTGTCGCTCACTGTTTGATAGCTGCACACTGTTACATGCAAAGATAACTTCTGACATTCTAATGATTATCCGAAAATTCTTAAAATAATCAGAGTCTAATACCCCCTTCGCTACCGACACAGAGAAACTGCTAAATCCGAAACAATGTGTCACATGAATTACTGCACAGATAACCATCACGTGGTATCTACAATTTCAGGTTCATGTGAAAATACCCAAGAAGTGAATCCTACTAGTGAGTCAACAAATTCTAGGACAGTCTCCGTCTTACCCCTGAGATCTTCTCATACGAGATGGCAACAAGTAACTCTGAGACACAATGAAACTCAATCATGTGGATGATTTATGGTAGATGTAGACATGTTCTTCATAGTATGATAATTATCAGCTGTCCTCAGGAGTACAGATGGGCGAAGTTTAGAAAGCTTAGATTCAGCCGCTTTGCTGAATTTCACAAAGAAATTTGTTTTGTGACAAAGCGCATTTCTTTGTGAGTAGCCGGCTCAATGACGGGGAACTGCGATTGCACCGTCCCCGCCATTGGACCTCTCAGATGCTGCGATCATTGCTAATCGTGGCATCCGAGAAAAAAAAAGAATTAGGGCTTTCAGGGGTTAAGTAGTCAAAAAAAATAATAAATACTCACCTTATCCATATGAGCACGAAGAGGCCTCCGCAACCATCTTGATTGAAGACCCCACGCATTGTTACGTCATACCTCACTGCGCACAAGATTTTGCGAGGGATCTTCAATCAAGATGGGCACGACGGCCTCTTCATGCTCAAATGGATGAGGGGAGTGTGATATTTTTTATTTTTAATGCCATTTCAGGTTACCACGAAGCACCAGAAAATTTGAATCTTCCCTTTAAATTTAGATCGAAGTCCACTTCAGATACTTTGATTTGCTCAATACTGCTCAGGAGAGATGATCAATAACCGATTTCAGAGGTCTGACAGATAAGACTCCCCATGATCCCGGGAAGAGGTGTCCCCTCTCTAAATGGAGTGGTAGGGTGCATGTCGGTTCAGTACTCCATTCACCTTTACAGGACTGATTGAGGACTGCATACATCAGCCCTATAGAAAATAATGGAGCAGTGGACTGACTTGTGCGCTACTGCTCCATTCTGGGACCAACAATCTGTTATTTATCCGAATTTTCATGTTTTAACCCCTGTAGGAAAGTAGGGGTTACTTTGTGTTGACAGAGGACATACAGTAGACACAGCTCTACGTGTGTAACCGGGCCTCACGCCTGCCTAGAGTACAGTAAGAGAACACAAGGCTTAATTACTGTAAGCTCTTGGGTTACCAGACTGATGTTAATTCTACACGACCTCTTTTTGTTCTAAAATGGCAGGTTTACAGCAAAATCTGCCAGTCATTAGACAAATCCTATAGAAAAGCTTCCGTAGTAGAGAAGGAATTTCCATTAGCTCAAGCGGGTGGTGGAGCTCTTTCAAATCCATGTCTAATGTGATATTACAGACAAAATCTATTTTGGAGGTCTAGTTTTTATGCACCCTACAATAAAGTCTTCTCAGATGCTACAGCATACTCTCAATCAAAGCTAGACCCAAAGTATAATAAAATAAAATAAAAACAAAACAGAAAAAATGGAAACCTCACTATAGTTAAAGGAAACCGGATCTGTCGTTCTTAAAGAGGTTCTCTGGTTTCAGAAGGAACAACATGTTACAGCTACAGCCAAGCATTTGTCTCTTTGGTGGCCACTGACTGGCTGCAGTGGTCATGGGTTGTGGATGTGACTTCACCACTGCTGCCGGGTAAACAGATCCTGGCCAGGCGTTTCCTCCAGAAACTTTACAACCCCTTAAAGGGCTCCCCGGAAACTAGACAAAGCCTTTAAAGTGTTCATTTAAATCAATGGGTTGATTTTGTAATGCAGAACAGGACAGGTACTTCAGGGAACTTGACATGGCTAGCAAATTCTTTCAGTTGTTTGACTCCGCAATTCCTCAAAAAATATGGCGCAATGACGTTCTATTACAGCCCACTCAATTATATGGAAAGCCATTGTATGAATTTATACTGATCCATTCTGTACACTTCCGTTTAGCCGGAGGAATATTTAAGTACACACACAAAAAAAATAATCAATGTTTATGGAGACAATATAAAGCCATTCAATGGCAGACTTTTACAAGACATCAGTGACAATACAATGGTTGGTAATAAAGAGGCATAAATGTCCTAAAGACAATTATTGGCCTCAAAGAACATCATAACCCTGTGACCCATGAGAGCAGAGACACATTACATTATGCCATCCACATTTACACAACAGATTAGACTAGCAGAGATGTAGTGAATGGTATAGAGAAAGCCCTCAATGACATTAGTGTGATCTTCCCTAATTTTGCCAATCTCATTACGACCTGAGCACCAAGAGCAGATTCCACTAACAAACCATACCACCAAGCAACTTGTATAATAGCATATAGCAGGCATGGCCAACCTGTGGCTCTCCAGCTGTTGCAAAACTACAATTCCCACCATGCCCCGCTGTAGGCTGATAGCTGTTGGCAGTCTGGGCATCCTGGGAGTTGTAGTTTTGTAACATCTGGAGAGCCTCGGGTTGGCCATCCCTGGCATATAGCCTAATGGTAAGAGTTATATGTCACTACCAACTTGCCTAACGTTATGACAAACTGTCTACAGCACAATGGAAAATATGACTAGGGCATTGTAGAGTTCTAGGTGCCCGAGATATTGAGACCATGACCCCCACCCCCCTTCCACTCATAAATACTATGAACACTGTGTGAACACTGAAAATAAAAAGGCCACAGCGGCCCCTTAGTAAAAAATACTTAAAAAACACATACAAATTTAAAAACGTGTAACCATTATTAATCAGATACCATGCATAATCATCATGCACTGTTCCATAGGCGGTTTTAGATGGCTCTTACGCGGAACCAAGAGGTTTCCAGTCACACCACACTGGCCCAGGGATGACAAATCTGTCAAGGCATGGCTTCCCAGTTTGGGCAATACCAGCAGGAGCAGCACAACCATCAACATATTACTTAAAGCTCATGCACACGGCCGTATTTAGCGGTCCGCAACAAACGGATCTGCAAAAACTATGGATGACATTCTTGTGCATTCCGTATTTTGCTGAACGGAGCAGCTGGCCCCTGATAGAACAGTACTATCCTTGTCCATAATGCGGACAATAGGACATGTTCTATTTTTTTTGCGCAACGGAAATACGGACATACTGAAACGGAATGCACGCGGAGCAACTTCAGTTTTTTTGCGGACCCATTGAAATTAATGGATCAGTATACGGTCTGCAAAATAAACCAGAATGGACATGGAAAGAATATACGTTCGTGTGCATGAGCCCTTAATTGAAGACTGATTACCATGGCTCCAATGTGCCCAAAAGCATCTGAATAAGAGCCATCCATGCCCTCCTCTCCGCTGGCTGCCGCAATGACTCTGAAAAAGGTGACAAAAACCCTCACAGCATCTACTCAGAGGTCACTTAAAGGGTGCGCTGTTGCTGCGCGGAGATGGCAGGGGAAGTGAGAGGTCATACCTACCATCCCATCAGGTAAAATTGCTAACCCTTCCTACTTGACCACTAGTCGGCCAATAACATCCCTCATCCCTCTATCCTAAGGCCCTACACCTCAACCATGTTCTGACCTGAACCCTACAACCTGCTGGCCCACATCAAACCTAAATGCAAAGAGACACCGCAACATGCAACAGTCTTCAATATAAAGCTGTGATTTATTCACCAAAGTAGTGCCACGTTTCAAGCCTTGAAATAGACCATGTAAGGTCGAAACGTCAAACTATTTTGGTGAATTAATCAAAGCTTTTATTGAAGACTTCTGCGTACTGCTATCTCTCGTTGCATTTTGGTTAACAGGGGTTCTACAGACTTGTACACATCCCTGAAGGCACCACCAATTGGCCATTTTTTCCATAAGTTCTCCTGCAACCTTCTTTGGCCCCATCAAACCTAGTCATGTCAGACCTGTGTTTATCTGTGCCCAATTGTCAGTCATATTGGTGCTACAGAGGCAACAGCAAGACAGCTTGTCGGACCAAACTATAACTGCAGGATAGGCAGAGGCATAACCTGAACCTCCTGGGCCCTAATAGAAAATCTTTAACAGGGTCACAACCTACCGTGTGCCATGTGTAACCCTGGCCTCTACCTATTTGGCAGAGGAGCCTTTGTGCCTCTGAGGATAGGCAACAATTTCCGTCTGATCAGACTGTTCTGCCATTTGTTGAATCAATCACAAACGTCTCCTGTTGGATGAAGAATTTAAAAGGTCAAGAATGGCCATTTTAGGGAAGTGCACAAACTGCACACAGAATGTCAATGCAAAGAGAAAGCCCCGCTTTACGCTCGAGAGAAGCCAGCACCCAGCATTGCAGCTCGTAAAACCAATACAGCAGAGTCTTAAGAATTCCAGTACGTTATATTCGGGGGATCCAGGCAGAAAGGATTAAACTGCAGAGCTGACAGCATCAAACTTCAGGATTAAATTGTGGAAATAAAGATGCATGAGCAGAAGGACAAGGATAGAAAGAACAGAACAGCGCCGTCTATGCAAATCGAATGTGTTAAGGTATATGTATAAAAGTAAAGATTTCCTGCTACACCCCAGTTTTTCTTTATACATCATGTACCCCACTGGGTGATTTAGATGCTTTGTCTGGTTAAGTAAACACCAATAGGGCCACCATCACAGCTGAAACCAACCAACCAATCCACCCCTGTAGGCCCTATACTGTTGACATGTCAGGTAAGGCTGCTTTCACATTCGTGGTACAGTTCTCCAGCAGAAAACAACCTGCTGTAGCTTTCCCAGAATTCCCATAGACTATAATGGGGTCCGGCAGAGATACAACTGCTACCTGGCAAATATATTTGCTGAGATTCAAGCGTATAAAAAAACACTGCAAGCAATGTTTTCTGTCTGGCCGATTTCCGGCATTCCACACCAGGGCAGAGCTGTACAGCCAATGATAAAATAGCCTAATATTTTATGTCAGGGATGCCCAACCTGAGGCCTTCCAGCTGCTACAAAACTACAACTCCCAACATGCCTGATAGCTGTAGACTGTCCGAGCATGCTGGGAGTTGTAGTTTTGCAACAGCTAGAGGGCCGCAAGTTGGGCATCCCTGTTTTATGTGATCACAACTGCACAACATGAAGCTCTTGACCCTAGTATAAATTCGGTCACAGGCCCCCCACAATACTTGTACGTCCTTAGGCGGCAGACCACGTCCACCTAGTCGCCTTGTACCTCACAAATTTTGTACCTCCAAAGTATCCAGTTATCTCCCATTCAAACGTCTCATTTAGAGATCAGTAAACCATTAATGAAAGATCCTTCACATGCTACCTGCAGAGACACGTACACTCCCATCTAGGAGACCTTTCATCGTGAACATAAAGCACTTTCCGCTCCCCTGCCAATCAATGCCGCACCGATAAGTGATAATTACATCTGTCTGCCCCAAAAGACTTCTTCTCCAGCAAACCGTGACTCCGCAGAGTGAGAGTCCCTCACCTAACATAAGCTCTGCTAAGAGTCTGCTCTCACCTGCCACAAACCACCAACAGAGACAACAGGTAAAGAAAATAAAAAGTAAAAGTGACTCGGTCTGGCTCACCTGCATCGACAGAGGCAGCAGTGCCAAAATTTGTAGTTTGGCAGAACTCATGCCGATTTCACAACCTGGTTTTTACATAGGATTGCAGGTTGCACCTACATTATGGTCTTAACCCAGTGAGCAAACATAGGAGACAAACCGAACGGTGCAGTTTAAACTAGTTAAATGTCTCAGACAGTTCTGCTAAATCTGCGCAAAAGCAAGGTGGGGAGAGAAAAAGTCATCCGAGAACAGAACAGGGTTAAAAAATAAATAAATAAAAATGATGACAAGCAACCTACCAGGTTTCCCTTCCTCCCTGTCTGACTTCATGATGGTAATTAATCCTTCCAGAAGCTGCAGAATGCTCCGTCACAGTTGACTCTCTGCTCCTCCCAGCTCTACAGGAAGTGTTGTCTGCTTTACCTGGGCAGCCAGGAATTTGACCCGCTCACAGGTTGCTGTAGTAGAAGGCATGATGTCACTGCAAGGCAACAGGATCGGGCGGGGACTGATCTCCTGCTAGAAGCAGCAGGCTTGGCCGTCAGGCTGCTCTTCCTTCCAGCTGAGCTGCCACTTCATTGCATCTCATCCATCTTGTGCTAGAAGCTTAATACTTTACCCTTGCAGTACGGGAAAGGCTCAATATGCAAAATAGAGCAATGCCTATGTAACTTGCCTATATTTATACAGTACCAAAGGCAATTTATTCAACCAGTATGCTTGAGAAAGCTGGGTACCAAGCAGTATGGCTGCCACTTCCACCCCTCACAGGGATGGTCACTCAGATGTTCTACAGACTAAGTGGCACTTGCTACTCCAAGATAAGGCTGCAGGATGCATAACCGGGAAGACTTCATTCAGAAATCTTTGAAAGCTGGATGACAACCCCCCCCCCCCATGAGGGTTTATGGTCTAAACGCTGTCTCTCATCCTTAGATGTCCTCGGCAATCAGGTTTCATCACCAGAAAAAAAAACTAGTTATCCACCAATCAAAAAGTAATGTGTCTCACATCCCTAGATGTCCTCAGCAATCAGGTTTCATCACCAGGGAAAACGAGCTATACATATGTAGTATTACATACTGGCTAGTCAAGACCACCTTTATGGCTCTTAGAGAGGGGTCCCAACTAGGTTTCCCCCCTATCAATGACATTGATATGCCCTAATAAGGCATGAGAATGGGGTGATTTTTTGTTTTAAAAAAAAATCCTTTAAATACCAAGAAGTAATAATAGAAGATGCTCCTTATGCCTAGAACACCAGGGCAACACAAACCAGAGTAAAGTGACAATTTCTACTTCAATGGAATGACAAGTACATACATCCGATATGTCTTCTATTGGAGGATTAATGCATTTATCTGTAGGTGAGATATGACTGAAGAAATGCACCCACAAAACCACTGGCTGAGTGCCCCCTGGAGTCCAGTGCACGTTGCAAGTTCACCAGTGGGTAGTCGTGCAATCCACAAAACGTAGTGGCCACAACAATCCAGGGAGACAAAAGGGCGAGTCTATACTAGAAGAATGGTGAAGCTATTGGTTGGGGAGGCTGTGGTATGGGGTCGCCTCCTATAGAACCACAGAGAACAGAGATACAATCATGGCTTAAAGTTTTGAGACTGACTTGTCAGATGTTTCTATGGTACACTGAAGGACAATTACATTATAAGCATATCGACAAATCAATCAAGTTTATGCAAAGACTTAATGGGGGAGATTTATTAAGACAGACGCTTTCTGTGACGGTCTGGATATCCCCTGCACTACCAGGCCAGGCCTCATCATAAATAAGGTGCATGCTCCTAAACAGAAATCTACGATCGATTTCTGGCTTCATCTGCGCCAGAAAACTGGCATAAATGAAGATAAATGTGTCTTGGCTGATGACCACGCCCCTTTAATGCCATTTTTGGAAAAGTGGGGAGGGCAGCGTAAAAAGAAGCACTCGCAACTTTATTTTCTCAAAGAGTCACACACACACACACACACACACAGCTTGAGACTATTTAAGGGTCCATTCACACGTCTGCAAATGGGTCCGCATCCGTTCCGCAATATCGGGAACAGGTGCGGACCCATTCATTCTCTATGGGGCTGGAAGAGATGCAGAGAGCACACTGTGTGCTCTCTGCATGGGCATTTCCAGAGCGCGGCCCCGAACTTCCGGGCTGCGGCTCCGGAAAAAAAATAGAACATGTCCTACAGTTCTATGGGGGATGCTGGCCGGGAGTATTGCGATATTGCAATACACTACGGACGTGTGAATGGACCCTAAAGCCACTTTTTCCAGTGTTTGAGCCGGAGATGCTGGGTCAAATCCTGACTGATGACAACCTATTCTTGCCTAATCTGTGTTTGGAATTTATCACAATTTGTGTTTTTTTCCCTCACTGACCATACTGTACACTATACACATGACCCACTGTTTCACGTGCAGTGCGGTGGTGCTGCGTAGTTGTTGAAGACGCAGTCATCATACAGCACAACATTGCTTAGGTGCCTATTATGGATACGTTTTGGCCCGAATAAGCCTTCTCTGTATTTCTTAGCAATGTAAAGATGAGACCTCTACTGGAATAATTGCAACATCTGAGCCACAGGGGAGTCTCTTAGTCTATTGTGTTGAAAGCAAAAAGTTCTATGTAGTATAAAAAAATCACGTAATAACAGATGCGATGGCAGGTTCCCTCCTACTCCTGGTACCAAAGGTTTGCTCAACTAATGATATAAGATACCTGTGTTGGTATTCTGTTACCAGTGAACAAAACCCTGCTTATCAAAATTATAGACACCCCCCTTGCTCATGACTTGAATACCTCAATGTAATTCACCAGCAAAAAAATAAAATCTCACGGGTACGTTGGCTCCTTAAAGCAGAAGTAGAAAGGAGCCATCCCATGAAAAACACGTGTCACCTATGCACAGGATAGGTAATAAATGCAAGCTCACTGAGACCCACACGATCACTACAATCTGGTCCAAGCCCCCAGCTGTGATCCTACATGCCTCCTGATGCTCCATTCAATGTCTGTGGGGTTGACGGATAGTTATTAATGCCTATCATGGAATATCCACTTTAATGCTGGACCTCAGGTCCCAAAAGTTCTCATAAGGAGGCAATATACATTAAAAGAAAAGGAATATATAATGATACAGAAAAAATAATAACGTGCTGTCCCAATATGAATATAAATCCCATACTAAAGAAATAAGGACCCTTAAAACAATACTTTAAATAAAAGTATATCCCAAACCTAAAAGTTAGGCTAACTCCAGTAAACACAAGATACAAATAGATTGTGGTTTTGTTTGTTTGATTTTTTATCTTTATCTATTTGGATCGTGTGTTTACTGGAGTTAGCCTAACATTTAGGTTTGGGATATTCTTTTATCCAAATAGAAATAAAAGTATTGTGTTTTAAGGGTCCTTATTTCTTTAGTATGCGATTAATATACATTAAATGCTCAATATTTCTCCTGACTGCCCCATAATCCAGCATGTCTATTTCAATTCGGACATTGGAGTTTCCCAAGGGAACAAAGACCTGGCATGTTAAAGTCCAACAGACCCGATTCTTCATGGGGAGGAAAAAAAAAAAAAAAAAAAAGGACAAATTACTTCTGTCATTGCTGCCGAATGAAAATACTCGAGTAGGTTTGATGTTGGGCGAGAGTTGACTGGCTCCCATAGACAATAAATTGTCAGCCACACATTCAGTTGACATCATCCAGATTATCAAAATTTTGTCTAAAGGGCATCTTCATTCTACCAATTTTACCCAACACTGAAATCTCAAACCACATACTAAAGACACAAGTAGTCAAAACTCTCCATTTAAAAGGGAATGCGTCATCAGAAATTGACTACACTGTGTACATTTAGAAAAATGCGATTCAGGACCAATTTGGGTCCAAATAATCTCTCTATCCTTGTACAATAACCTCTGTACAGGCCACCAAGCATGCCTAGAAAACTCCCATAGAAGTCAATCAAGTTCCCTCCTGGCCATTGCGTCTATGGACCATGGGGCTGCCATAAAGCAGATCTCTAAATGCTGTTAGCATCTTGGCCAAGATGGCAGCCTCAATATTCATATTCAAGAAATAGAATTTAAAAAAAAAGTACAATAAGAAAATAAAACCAGATTAAAAAAATATTAAACGTGACATTCTGGAATCATTAACCATGCCTTTATTGTGAAGTGGGTCATTAGTGGAAAAAATATTTTTAGAAAGCAAAAATTCTCAAATATTACTCATGACCACTAATTTACACATCATCCTACTTAGTGCGGAAGTAAACTTATTTTTAGATCTACTTTATAAAATACATTCATCATAAGAAATCAATTTACATTCATAAATGTCCAGAAACCTGGTGACCAACAGCCCAAACCTTTCCAGATTTACTGTAACTTTGGTGACCTTTTCTTATCAGCAATTGCTCTCATCAAACAGGCTACTTGGTACTTGGGATTTTTCCAGCAATACCCTGGACTATCACATTCAAATGTAGGTGTCATAAGCTGAATAAATAAGAAGTCTTTCTGTTATCGCAACACCAAGGAACTAGGTCAGGAGAACTCACCTAAGTATTAAAGGTGCTGTCTCATATGGACAAGCCTTTTTCTCAATGGAGGACTTTCTAACGATTGCTGAGGGTCTAGTGGCTGTACCTTCAAGCAAGTCACCAGGGATGCTGGTGACCATTACAGGGCAAATGTGGTACGTTGTTTAGACCTCCAAAAACGGGAACTGCCATTTGCTGTAGATCTCTTGTCCTGGCTTATAGAGGGGTCTCCCTTTTCTAGGGGTTTAAGGTACAGTGCACCTGAGGGTCTTGGTTAGGCAGCCAAGTTCCCTACAGACCTCGGCATCCTGGAACTCAGGAAATGGGAATACAGAGTTTAAAATGGGGCTGTGTCATGAAAATCATCATCCGATTGAAATCGACCCCGTATTGAGCATATTTGCCACAGGTTCAGCTTTAGAAACACCAGGCAGTTTTTATTACTAGGGAACCGTCAGCTGTTTCCATCACAAGGGAAAATGTTGTATTAGATGGTGGTAATGAAGGGCCAACCACGTAGTATTCTGAGAGACAGGGTCAATAAGAGCTCACACGGGTGGCAGTGCCAAAGGGTCACTTTTAGAATTCTTTATAAATCTGGCAGCCCTGACAATCCCCCCCCCCCCAGTGTAAGTGACACTGAGTTTATGTAATTTTTATCTTCATATTCGCTCGCATTCAGATGCTGTGCTTTGACAAACCAGCAGAGTTAGACCTTTTAGGCCAAACTGGACTACTAGTCAAGTCTGACTATAAAGGATTTGGGTGTGCTTTATCACTGTCTGATCGGGGACGCACTCTAAATCTGCGACAGTCAGACAAGAGGGAACCTGTTTTCTTGCACAAAGAAATGCCACCAATACTGTCATATCTCAGCATAATGCCAGCTCAATAGGAACGGTTTAACTATAGAGAAGTTGCACATAAGAGTAATGTAACAAAACAGCTAGAATAGTTCAGACAAGTAGAGAATAGGGAAGAAAAAGCCATCTTCCGCTTGACAATAGTCAGCTCTGCAGATATGTACATAGTGTGACTTGGAGAATAATTGTTACTGGGAATTGTGGTTTGTTAATCTCCGGCTCGAACATTCAAAGAGTTTTGGAAAGAAAAATCATTGGGAAACCACAAGTGCAGAGCAGACCCATAAAATCAGTTAAAGAAGTCTGTCATTTTAAATGGTGCCAATAATAACAAAAAGCCAACGATGAGCAAGAGGGGGGGGGGACGGGGGGGGACGCAACACGATGTAAAAGTGTATCACATACCAGTTTACAAAGCAAAGAGTTTTGGTTCCAAAGCATGCTTTCTGCTGACATTTTTGAAATGTCATACACTGACGTGTAATGAAATGCTAAAATGAATCTTTTCTTACCACAGCATGCTTGCAGACGCCCCCTCGTTGCCCATGGGTATACACAGAGCACTACGTCCAAGGCTTCCGTGAGATTTACCCATGCGACTGCCTCCACATCAGCATCCTCTACTGCGCAGGCGCTTATACAGGAGATTCTGCTGCTTGGTAATTCTGGCAGACCTGGTCACACTTGTTTTAACCCGTTCGTGACCAAGCCTGTTTGGGCCTTAATGACCAAGCCAAATTTTGGAAATCTGACATGTGTCATTTTAGCTTAGAATAACTTTGTAACAATTTTGCACATCAAAGTAATTCTGACATTGTTTTCTGGTCACATATTGTACTTTACTTAGGTGGTAAAATACTACCGATAAAATATGCGTATCTTTATTTAAAAAAAAGTGAAAATCTATGAAATTTTAAAAAAATTGGCATTTTCCTATTTTTAACTTCAATATTTCACATACATACATACTATTCAATATTTTATATATTTTTTTATTTAGATGTGGGGGGGGGGGGCGCCCTAATAACTTTAACACATCTGGGGGCCATATTGCCCTGATCGGGGTGCTGGGGGACCCGATCGGGGCATAATTTGAACTTCTCTCTCCTGAGAAGAGACCTTACGGAGAGCAGCGGTGAGCGGCGGCCGGCTTTCAGTCTGCGCATCCGCCGGGCCACCGCCATCTTTTTTGAAAGTAAGGGGGGGGTGGGAGGTGAGGATCGGGAGCCAGATTAGGGCCAGAAGCGCAGGGGGACCAGATCGCTGCACTGGAGACTCTCCCTCCTCCCTTAAAGTGTATCACGGCAATCACGTGATCAGAGACCGCTTGTCACGGTCTCTGATCACTGCACCGAGCCCTCAGCTACCTCCGGTAGCTGCAGGTACGGAGCTACAGCACTTGATTTTATCGCTAACTTGGACTGAAGTGCCGCCGTAAAAAGCCGCGCTCCAGCCCAAGGCCCCTTAGTGACCGCCATAAAAACACGTATGGGTGGTCACTAAGGGGTTAATGGAAAAACAATCTGCGTTAGAGGTTTTTCGAGATTTTAATACTGATGGCTTATCCTCTGGATAGGTCATCGGTGGGGGGTCAGACATCCAGGACCCCTGCCAACCAGCTGTTTGAGAAGGCACCTGTACTTGCAACAGCACAAGACCTTCTCACAGGCAGGTGTGGGCAATCTGTGGCACTCCAGCTGTCGTGAAACTACAATTCCCAGCATGCTCCATTACATATTTTGAAAGTTCTGAGAAGAGCAGAGCAAGTATGCATGCTGGGAGTGATAGTTTCACAACAACAGAAGCAGTGCCACAGGTTGCCCACCCCTAGGCCATGTGATGTCCCATCACTGGTCACATGGCCTAGGAGCAGCTCAGCCCCATTGAAGTGAAGTGAATAGGGCCGAGCTGTGATCCCAAGCACAGCTGCTATACAATGTACGGTACTGCGCTTGGTGAGCAGAAAGGCCGAAGCATCCAGCCCAGAGGATAGGTCGTCAGTATAAAAGTTCAGAAACCCCTTTAAAAGGGATATATGGAGCAGGCTCATGAGTACATCGCTTCACTCAGCGCACCTCCTGGATACCTGTGTAAGGAAAGCATAAACCAGTATTCACTTTATAAGACGCACTGCTATTCTCCCCACTTGGGGAAAAAAGGCGAAAAATACGGTGTACTGAATCCTTTACCATAAAACCATATATCAATCTCCTCAGTAACTCTAGCTCGATAACATATTGCCTGTAGTTCACACTGCATTTTCATGGTGACAGCTTACCTCCAAGCCTGTCAAAATAGACGGCATTCGTATTCTACTGTAGTCTATAGTACAGTCAGATACTTAAAAGGAGTATTCCGGCAAAATAACGTAATTTTTAAAAACTTGCATTAAGGCCGCTAGCTGTGACCCAAACAGAACCCACACCTATACATATAACCATAGCTTCGATTTACCTTGCAACCCATATGTCTAGCCCCTATGTGAGCCTGCAACACACTGAGTATCATGGTGCCTGATCCTCCCTCACAAAACTACAATCCCCACAATCCCTAGCTTTCCTGCTGTGAAGGTTGATGTTTACTGATTGGCTGCCTGATATACAATCCGGTCACGCCCCCATTACTCAGTGATCACCAGCACACCGACACTCCCTTTGTTTCACAAGACATTTAGGAAGAGAATTGATAGCAACACACTGAGCATGCTCGACCTAACAAAGGCTCACAACTACAGGTCGATGTCATGGTAATTTATGGGGAAACACAGTGGGTAGCAGAGGAAGAAAACTACTTTATAACTACTAAAAACTGTAAATATGTGAAATGTACATTATATTAGGTAATTATCTGATGAATTTGTCTAAAACAAATAAAACCTATGTTAACCAGGGGGAGGAGGATGAAGGATGGGAATATTGCAGATTCTATCCTTATTGTTAGCTCAGGCCAAAACCTCAGGTTCCTAACGCCCAGCTGTAGCTTTTACGATTGTTGTAAATTCCCTGTCCGTTTAAATAAAAAGCAAGACAAGCAGGTCTGTCCAGATGGGAAATCCTAGGTTATCCAGGCTGCGCACTGCATGGAGGAGCTGAGAAACAAAGAGAATAGACCGTTCTTTATTTATATGGTCAACAGAAGTGTAACCTGCCCCCTACTACACAAAGCAGGGCAACCCTGTGCTAAATCCTGATCATTTTACCATTCCTTTTTTGTGTCTCCATGAACACAAACTACCATGTCTACATATCTGTCCGCAAAGAACAGATCCGCAAAATACTAATCTGTGTGCATGCCGTGTTTTTCTCTCTCACATCAATAGAATGAGCTGTTCTTCTCTGCAAAACGAACCACAATAGGACATGTTCTATCATTCGTAGAGCGGAAAACCGGAGCTGCTAAAAAATGCTGATGTGTGCTGTCCGCAAAAAATGTGGATAGCCCACGGATGAAAAATACGGATAGCCCACGGATGAAAAATACGGTTGTGTGCATGAGACCTTAGACCTCTTTCACACAAGCGAGTTTCCCCCGTGGGTGCGATGCATGAAGTGCATGCATAGAACCAGCACCGAATCCTAACCCATTCATTTCAACTCAAATTTTCTTTTACGCATCAGTTCTGCTTTGCATGTTCTATATACTGCCTTTTTCACGCACCCCTATAGTTAGTGAATAGGGCTTCAGTGAAAAACACATTGCATCCGGATGTAACCTGGATGCAATGCATTTTTCACTGAAGGTTGCTAGGAAATGTTGTTCGTTAATCTTCTGTTTTTTATTACGCGTGTGAAAAACTCATCAAAACTTTGATTGCGCAAAACAATGAACGCAATCGCAGACAAAACTGACTGAACTTGCTTGTGAAATGGTGCGAGTTTCACTGAACGCACCCTGGCACAATCCATATCGTTCATGTGAAAGATGCCTTACGGGACAGATGGAAGGGAGAAGGACTACAAGACTGGACTACAAGACTGGACTACAAGACTGGACTACAAGACTGGACTACAAGACTGGACTACAAGACTGGACTACAAGACTGGACTACAAGACTGGACTACAAGACTGGACTACAAGACTGGACTACAAGACTGGACCACAAGACTGGACTACAAGACTGGACTACAAGACTGGACTACAAGACTGGACTACAAGACTGGACTACAAGACTGGACTACAAGACTGGACTACAAGACTGGACTACAAGACTGGACTACAAGGGGTCTGTTTGTAGTCTGTAGCCATGGAGACACACAGGTCTGTGTAGGAACTGTGGACACAAAATAGATATTTCTTTAAATGTTAACACTGCAAATGCACTGGAGGGATAACCAACCAAAATAATGATTAGGAAGGGGTGTACACCCCCTTTCTCTACTACAGGAGAAGTCATAGTGGCGTGGAGAATGGGCCTTACAACCCTCTCCCTATTGTCTGTTGCTTAGCAACTTAGATCAGCAAAACATTTTGCATTAGAAAACATAGGAGGTAAAGGACATCATAATGAATGGTTACAACTGGAAACACATTCTCTACCCTCCCCCTGATATCTCCCATTTATAGCCGCTTTATAATAAATGATTATTATGCAGATCCATGACAACGGAGCCGTGTAAATGCACAAAACAATCAATGCTTATAAACCCATGGCTCTTTATTGACAAATTTTCACATTTTCTGCATGATCAACCCACCTCCTGCATGCACAGCAGGTAATCTGTCCATTTATTAGATGTAAAAAAGTTGATTGAATGAATGCTAAATGGCCCTTAAAGGGGGTTCTGCAAGCCTTTACAAGTGGTGGCCGATCCACAGAACAGGAACATTACTATCTGATCCGATGTTCTTCAATTGCTCTACAGCTCTGTCTGTTGTGCAGTGGACAGAGCTGGTAACTGCTGTGCTGCCCCCATTCACTTCAGTGGGAGGAGCGCAGATGTATCCGGCTCTGTCCACGGAATGGGCTGTGTGGTTTCAGAGCCAAAGCTTCTGCAGAACAGCAGATCGGCAGGGATTCTGGGCCTCAGTGATGGCTTATTCTGATCGGACAACCCATTTAAGACCATTTATATCAGGGATCAGCAACCTCTGGTGCTCAAGCTGTTCTGAAACTACAACTCTCAGAATCCTCCATTCACTTCTATAGGAGTTGCAAGAACAGCTGAGCAAGTGTGCATGCTGGGAGTTGTAGTTTCACAGCAGCTGGAGTGCCGAAGGTTGCTGACCCCTGATCTATATTGCTAAAATAAAAACCGCAATAAAAAAAAAAGAATAATGTTACATCATCACAATTTTTGCCTTTTGGACATAAGCTCACCAAACTTAGGGCTCCATCATTCATTTTTACAATGCAGTGTCTGAGTGGGGTTCCATAGGCCCAGCCACACAAATTATCTGGGCAAGTCCATTAGGTCTTGAATCGTCTATAGTGGTAAATTATCAGCTCCAAAAGTTTTTTTTTATTCCTGGACTTTTGGTACCCCCCATGGCTCCATAGATTGGGCCAGCCCGATTCTGTCTGCAATGCAATATAGGGGCGGTTAGGGGTGTGTATTTCAGTAACCAGCAGAAATGTGAATACAGCTCTGGGGTATAATTAGACATGTAATTTTCATGTAGATTATACCGATTATAAATAAACAATTTGGAAAATTATTATTATTAGCATGGGAGCTGCACGTTTCCCTTTAATATATCTTTATCACTGAAGACAGACGTCTGCAACTCACTCAAAACAAAGGAAAAAAAAAGGCAAAGGCCTCTTGCTTATCAAAGTGCTTTTTCCTCATCAGCAGGATGCTCCCGCACATTCAGGTATTAACTTCCCGGTGGAGAGGAAGAATATATAAACATGAAACTGTCACAAGAGTGGTCCCCAGGGCTCCAGCCATGACATGGTGACATCACTGGAAAACCAAACTCATCAACGAAGGTTCCTGGAAGAGGTTGAAGAGTAATAAAAGTGTCAAAAACAATGACAGTCTGGGGTGAAGGAGATTCCCCCAGGTTCAGCTACATTCACGGATGCTAGTCATAGCATAGGCCTTAAATTCTTCATCACTGATCCACTTATGTTTTATTGTTGAGCCTGTGCTACAGGGGAACCGGTCTAGGGAGCTGCTTGATGGGAAACCACCATGTTGACTTGAGCTGCTTCATTTCCAACTGACCTCATCCACACTACCAAATTACTAGGGTTGCACCGGGTATCGAATTTTCAATAACCAATCAATACTTTTAGACCCGGATCGATACAATAACGGGATTTTCTATTTTCCGATACTAGGCATGCCATGTTCTCCTCAGCAGCACAGTGGAGAAGGAGGAAGTCCCTCACTCCCTCCCCACTGTGACGCGGCTGCTGCGGCCACCAATGAAAAGAGTGGGGAGGGGCTGTGGTCACTGCGCTACCAATGAATATAATTTACCCCTAAATACAAATGTATACTCAGGTGCAGGCCGTATCACATACCCAACACCTGGCCTTAATGACAGGGCACACCTAAGGGGTTAATTACCGCGGATCGTCATGCCCTGTCATTGAGGCCAGCACCCGACCAAGCAAACATTTGTATTTAGGGGTAAATTATATTCATTGGTGGCACAGTGGCCACAGCCATCTCCTCCTCCTCCTCAGTATTATAATCATGTTCATTGGTCCTAGTCACCCTAATAGAGCTTTATTAGGGTGAATAGGACAAGGGTTCTAGCCCCCTAGTGTGGCTAAAGAAAAAATAAATAAAAGAAAAAATAAAAGAAAAAATACACCCACCAAAATATTAAAAGTTTAGATCACCCCCTTTCCCAATTTTACATATAAAATTATAATAAAAAAAAGGCCGAACTGTTAAAACATTAAAATATCTCCTATGCAGTGAAAATAAAATAAACACGCAATTTGCCATTTTATAGTCACCTTGTCCCTCCCCCCAAAAATGGTATAGGACTGTTCTTTTATGGGCTGGATGTTCCATAAAATGTGGAATACACACAGCTTTTTTGGTGTTTAATTTTTTTCCCGTGGTATTGAATGGTATCGAGTATCGCAATACTTTTTATAGTATCGGAATCTAATCAAAATTTTGGTATCATGACAACCCTACAAATTACAGCACTGTACAACCTCCGGGCTCCACAGTCGTAAGGCTGCACTGATTGGAAAGTCTGTAGGGTCCCGATGTATCAAACTACAGACAGAGCTTTTTATTTTGTGGATTCTGTATGACACATTGCATCTAGCCAAGTATATTTCCATAATATGGCACTACCTGGAGAGCCTATGGCTGTGCAGCATGGCGATTCTAGGCATAAGCCCAGATAGTAAACAGCTATTATTACTGCAGGGTATATGTAGCATGGCATGACTAATAAATGGCCACACGTGTAATGTATGAACGTGCAGAGTTGGCCAGACCTAAAGCTTCTTTTTGAGAGGTTCTTAATTCTGGCCTAGAGAGGACTGTGCATGTGTGGCCACCCCTCTTCATCGCTGCGGGGGTTCCAAAAACAGCAGAGCGCTGGCTCGGCCATGTTTGGCAGTCCCATAGCGGTGAATAGAGAAATGGCCGTCCTTGCATGATGCACTCTCCATTTATGGGACCTCTGAAAATAGCCAAGCGTGCCCGCTCAGCTATTTTCAGAACTCCCACAGCAATGTATAGAGAGCATGCACAGTGTACTCTCCTTCACTCTGTTCTTTTGATATGAGCAGGTCTCAGAGGTGGAACCTGCACCTGACACTCATCACATATCCTAATGATACACCATCAATGTCCCAGATGGGCCAAGCCCTTTAAAGGGAACCTGTCACCTGGATTTGGGGTATAGAGCTGAGGACATAGCACATCCGCAATATCCAGTCCCCATAGTTCTCTGTGCTCTTATTGTGTAAAAAAAAAAACCACATATACATACATACATACATATATATATATACACATACATACATATATATACATACACACACATACACACACATACATACGTAAATGAGGCAAGTAAGAAGCCCAAGGAGCTGTTACCAACGATGCCAGAGCCTAGCCATGCGCACTGTGAAGGAGCCCAGCACCGCATCCTCCGAATCTCCTCCTTGCCCCTGGATGTAAAAAAAGCTAAATCACTGTAATCTCGCGCTGCGCAAGCGCAGTGTCGGCATAGTGTTCCTTCCCTGTGCTGGCATCAGCCTCAGGGAATGAACTGCACATGAGCTAGCTCGTGCATCGCGAGATTAAAGCGTTCTAGCTTTGTGATGCCGGGGAGCAAGGAGGAGATTCGGAGGATGCGGGCGGTGCTGGGCTCCTTCACAGTGGGCATGGCTGGGCTCAGAGTCAGAGAACGCTGGACTCATCTCTGAAGCATACAGGAGACAGGACTCATCTAAGGTTCATTTACATCTATACAATTGTTTTTTTTTACACAAAAGCACACAGAGCTATGGGGACTGGGTATTGCGGATGTGCTAGCGGCGATCTAAGCAGCCCATGTCCTCAGCTCTATACCCAAAATCCAGGTGACCGGTTCCCTTTAATATACACACAGGTGCAGAATGATCCTATTCATTGTAAATGCTACTGCTTATAAACCCCACTGCAGATTTGTACCGAACAAGGTGGCATCTCCATTACAGAATGCACAACAAGTCTCATTATGCTCATTTTCTGTATACTTTGCCGGCAGTCATCAGAAAACCTAGCCCTCTGGTCTTCATGCCAGGGATTTTGCAGAGACCAGATTGTTCGAGCCTCAATCTCTTGCTACCAGCTAGCATATGGAGGGGAAAAGAGTAGCGGGAGCGTGGGCTGCTGATGTCTGGTCAGACAGAATTCCAAAAAGATGCTTTTGATGTCCAGGCTAATAAGCAATATAAAATATTGCACCGTCACCGCCCTGCCAAGTGTTTTCAGACTGAGCTGAACTTTTCTCCTGAATGATCAGGGCACG
Organism: Bufo gargarizans; assembly: GCF_014858855.1. Lineage (NCBI taxonomy): Eukaryota > Metazoa > Chordata > Amphibia > Anura > Bufonidae > Bufo > Bufo gargarizans. The sequence continues at coordinate 642,751,524 of NC_058081.1, forward strand.
TTTCTGAAGGTGAAAAGTACAGAGCGTGGCACTGTGCTATTAAGCCGGTGTTGGCTCATATCATAGTCTGTTTTATCCCTGAGCCAAATCTATCTAGAGAGACTTACAACAGAGAGGAAATTAAACTTTCAGAGCGTTGGCTATCTGGTTGGATATACACCAAAGCGGGGTACAACAGGAACGCACTAGGAGCATCCCTCAAAGCAATACAGACTGCGCTGCGGTAGCATCTGCTGCTTAGCCAACAGTACTGCATAATGGTGCTAAAGAACCCCCAGGCTGCCGCTTTATCATCATGAAGAATGCAATGCTCAGTGCTACGATCTACTGCACCATGATGTGGAGTACAAAGCCTGCAATTAACCTCCGTACTAAACAATTATGGCTGTACTGCAGCAAATAAAAATGTCCTTGAATCCCCAGTGTAGACCTTCCATAGACACAACCACACTGGTATTTAGTCACTTCCAACTCCAGTAGAATCTGGTCGCGTAGTATTTGATTCTCTACCATTTTAAATCATTTTCCTTTTATTTTGTACCCCTCCATGTTAAGCAACAATACCAGCCATATGAAAACTCTACAAGCATTCAAGTCCATATCCTTGTGCATTGACAGGAAAAGTTTGGAACATTTAAAGGGGTTGTACAAGATTTAAAATATGGCGGCTTTCTTCTTCAAACAGCACCACTATCGTGTATACCTATTTGGCAGTATACACCAGGCTGGTACTCGCCATAGAGCTCTAGAAGATGCCACCAGCAATCAACAGTACAATGTTACTACAGAGCATAGATCTATACTACCGTCTATACAGATTCTTCAGCTGTACCTACACAGGAAGTTTGACAGGCGTTTATAAAAAAGTGGTGCCGTTTTTACCATTTCTTTGAGCTTCAGAACTCACAGTCAGGAGCTCGCAAATAAAAGTTTCCCTGGACTAGCACATTGATGGACTACCCTTAGGACAGACCATCATATCCTTTATTGGCGAGGATGCAACCTTTGGTTCCCCACTGTTCAGGACAAGGAAGGAGCTTTGGAATCTATGCCTGGTACTGCAGCTTGTCCCACAGGTCGGCCTACCACTGATCAAACACTGATGGTCTATTCTAACAGCCATAGGCAGAAAGACTGAACAGTCTTCGGTGAGGTCAGTCTTCTGTCCTTCACCTAGTAGCTGAAGTCAAATAGGAGCACCAAAGATTCAGATCAAATGGTTGAATGCTTTGACGTAGTGTAAAGTCTTTACTTATATGCAGTATTGAGTGGGAACAGATTCTTTTAAAATGTTCTCCTCATAACTTTCAATAAAAATGATCTTCAATAGACCATGAATGTCAGTCTACGCCATCAATGGTAGAAGGTTGGGGCAGTCTATTAAATGCACATAGAGAGTTCAGGACTCCGCGCAAAAGAATATAATATAGCAATATACGTTTTTTGAGAATATTCACATGTATGACATGTCTGAAAAGTAACAAACCTTACTAAGCACCATTATGAGGAAAGGAATTAAGCTAATGAAAGATACATTAGCTCAAATTCCATTCTTTGGGGTCTCATGTTTCACAATATGATTATGTAACTGGAGAAGTATTCTTTTCTAGGCCTGATGGATGATCATGTGCCGCCATAGTTATGAGGAACTCTTGCACAAACAAAATAGATGTAGCAGAGTTCCATGCTGCACAGTATGTAAGGCGAGAACTCTGGGTTAGTCCCGATATACATAACTGCATACAAGGTCCATGAACCTGCAATACGGCACCATCAGAAATGTATGGCTCTTTACTACACTTTGTGGAATATTTATGTAGGCACAGCACTGACGGCTGAGAGGAAGTGGGAGCACGTCAGAGCTAGCTGAGATCGTGAGCCTGATAAAACTTCTGAACATTAGAGGAGCAGCATGCTTTTCTGTAAATGTGATTTATTCCCTTCTCAGCTCCCAAGAAGAAAACAGAGGAAGTAAGGAAAGTAAGGTCACTGCATACACTACTGGCAGAAGGGAGACATAACCTACTTCTGAGAGAAATGCAATTAGCTGTGCAGCTGAAACACAGAATAATATGACTGAGACTGTAGGGAAGATGAAAAACACTCGTTACTTCACAGTTATGATTGTACCAAGAAGCACAGCCAATATTCCAACTTTTTTTTTTTTTTTTTTTTTGTACTCCAGTACGCTTTAGGATGTTTCTACACTATACAAAAATAAAATGTAAAAACTGCAAAAGATGTACAATGTTGTCAATGTGAAAAGACAAAGATAACGCATCTATAGAATTACTCAAACCATACAAAGGAAGGGGTAATTTTAGGTGTGGCACACTAGGCAACTGTCTAGAGTCCCAGAAGCACTGGACCACTAGGAGAAACCCAAGTAGGGTATGTACTTCTTTCACTGTTCTAAAACACCAGGGACATTGTATGGCAGTATCTGCTACAGTGGATCTCTGTTTTCTTAGCATCATGTAGAAACGATATGGTATACATAATGAATAGAGATGGTGGCATCTCTCCCTTCAGGAAACTCAGGAGTCCAAGCGTTCAGTGTACCATTACAGTTTCACCCACCTGCTCATGGAAGGAAAAGCGAATCTGGCAATTAGGACCCTTATGGGATTTAGAAATCATTGGCTTCATTCTGGCCTTAATACCCATGACTTATAGACTGCTATCATATTTCCCTATTGGAACAAGAGGCCTGGGGGTTTGTAATTGCAAATTCCATATATTAAAAGAAAATAAGATCTGTTATTAAGTTGGACACTGGAGGTAATATCACAAAAGACAAGGCAGGCAGAATTTCAATTCTGAAACTGACAACACAAATCTTCAAGCAGCAGCCATCAGCAATGCAAAGAAATTTGGCCTGGGGCAACCAAACGCCGCCTCCACCATCTGATGTATCTGTATTAATAAAGCAAGCTCTTTGGAAAAGGAACTTTTCATCCCTCTTGAATATACTCTAATCAGAAAGCTGTCTGTACAAGTGATTTTTTTAGTTTAACCAGCAAACTCAAAGAGGTTACCAATAAAGGCTGTATTTTCCTATCGAGGGGATCACCACAGAGTTCCATACATAAATTGCATAGATGTGTTGCTTGGAATCCCTTTGTAGGGTCTATGATTTTTTTTGCCATCTCCTTTTCTAAAGAAGAACTTAAAAGAAGAAGAAGAAAAAAAAAAAAGGATTTTTGAAGGAACAAATCTAATTTCCATAGTTCTATTTAGTGAAGGCAGCTTTCCAATTAAGATAACGTGAAATACTCAGCCTGGAGTAAGCAGCACATGCAACGGTGGCTCCATGAGCCAAAGCCTGCTTGTAACCACCACAAACCCCTTCTTCCACTGATTGTCAAATGTTAGACTGCAGCTTGGAAAAAACCAAAAGGAACCTTCATGCATCTGCCAGATCGTTTCAACTGAGTTTGGCAGCGGTGGTTTGTGGCAGGAAGATTCATGCCAAGTTTTTCTGTAGAGTCTTCTGACTCCTGGTTATGTCAATAAGTAGTCATATGGAAGTGGTCATGAAACAAGCCGAAATTTGGCCAAGGTACTTGGATATCAAGTGGTTTTAGACGAAAACATGGCCCCATTGTTCATGATAGCCATAGTCCAGATTTTATCTTTCCAGTAATAAGTACAAACTGAAAGCTAAACTGGTTTCTATGAGTAATAAGACCACATCTTTTCTAAGAAGGTTCCGATACATGAAATGGTACTTTGGAATGATGGTTTGTAACTATATAATGTTCATCATGTCACAGTGGCCTTAGGATATTATAATAATCGAAATATGGAAGATCCAACTAATCGGCAATAACATTTCTGTGGTAAAACTCCTGCATTACAGAAGTGCATGCAGTGATTGGATGTCCTCCTACAGTAGTGTCCCGGGATGAGCTGCTCTTTTAGACAACAGGTAAGGGCACAGCCATGTTGTTTCTAATACACTTTGTATTGTATCTGAAGAAGTTCCTGTCCTCAACATAGAACCTGACTTACGTCTACAAGCAAATATTTCTGACTTTTAGATGTCTAGACTTTAGTTATTTGCTTACTATTCTTTAATCTTGCAACATTTTGGGGCTTCTGAACCAATTACTAGTTTTCTATAGTGTTGACTTCTTGCAATAGTTTCAAACTTACAACGGTTGCACCTGACTGAATGTTGTAACTTGCAATTACATATACACCCCTAGATTATACACGTGGGCAAAATCCTATAACATTACGCCTCATAGAAGTGTTCCAAAAAGTTACTTCACCTGAAGTCCAATGCTCGTTCCACTTGAACTTAAAATGGTCAAAAACTTCAGCTTCCTCACACAGTAAAAGTATAAAAATAAAATATACAGTGGATGAAGAAGCCGCATGAATTCAGAATAACTTAAGCCATCTTTAATAGCATCTCAAGAGCACTGGCAATGAGATATTTGCACAAGAGTTGTAAGATACACGGATACTCTTAACGCAGAACAATGGCCCATGCTGTTCAACCAGTGTGTGATCTGAAGGCTTATGCAGTACACATCCATCTACGTCTGGACCCTTCTATCAAGACAGAGATAAGAAAAGGCGCAACCCAAAACAGGCTAATTAATTCTCTAAAGGAGAGATCATGTTTGATGCCCCTATATTAACATTACAGTCATGTCTTTAATTTGCAGAAGCTGAAGACGCACTTGTAGGGCTTCGTTCAGAAACCACAAGGCTGTTAAATGGCTCCTGCCCATGCTATGAGCTCAGACTGAAGAGTATTTAAAAAAAAATAAAAAATAAAAGCTTTAGACTAGGGATCGACCGAAATTTATTTTCTAGATCCGATACAGAGAACCTGTAAACTTTCAGGCCGCTAGCCGATAACTTACAGATATTCTGTGCATCATATTTCAATAGTTGGGACTTTTCGGACGTGGTAATATGCGATATGTTTATTGTGTATATATTTTATATGTAAAATTGGGAAAGGGGGTGATTTATACATATTTTGGTGTTTGTTTTTTTTACTTTTTATTTAATAACTATTTCCCCCCTTAGGGGCTAGAACCTGGGATCTTTTAATCCCTTGTCTTATTACCCTAATAGAGCTCTACTAGGGTGAATAGGACTTCACACTCTCCCTGCTGCCCTGTGCATAGTACACACAACAGCAGGGAGATTACCATGGCAGCCAGAGCTTTAGTAGCGTCCTGGCTACCATGGTAACCAACTGGAGCCCCAGGATTACACTGCTACGGCTCCGATCAGAAGCTGCCACCGTCACCAATGAAGAGGAGGGGAGGGGAGCTTGTGGCCACTGCGACCAATTACTTTAATACTAGAGGGGGGGGGTTGGGGGCGCACTGCACCACCAATGCTTTTAATACTGGGGGGTGGGCGTGCACCACCAATGACAATTAATGTTTAATACAGGAGGCGGGTGTGTCGACGCAGAATCACATAGCTGGCACCCTGCCTGACAGAGAGCTGCGATCAGTGGCAGCAGTTAACCCCTCAGGTGCAGCACCTGAGGGGTTAACTGCCACTGATCGCAGCTTCCTGTCAAATAGGCTGGGCACCGCCTCCTGTATTTGTATTAGACGTTATTCATTGGTGGCGCAGTGTCCCCGCCCCTCCTCCGGCTCCTCCTCCTCCAGCGCTCTCCTCATTGGCAGTGCGGCACAGGGGGGTGGGGAGAGAGCGACTCCTTCTCCCTTGTGCGGCTGAGGGAACATGAGCGCGCTGACAGCAGCGCACTCATTTTCTGTGATAGCGCGCTGGACACAATATCGGCATGTTAGATGTCGATAATTTTAAAAATCATGAATATCTACCAATAATATCGGTAACTCCGATAATCGGTCGATTCCTACTTTAGACCATTCTGTAATATCTGCAAGAGAAAATAAATTGCTTTCCAGATGCCCTAAAGCAGGGGTGCACAACCTGCGGCCCGGGGGCCACATGCGGCCCTTGATACCATTCTGTGCGGCCCCCCCAACCATCTGGTAACAGACATCTATGCCTATGTCTTGTGGCTGCTCACATGTATTTCTCCCATTAGATGGGAGTCCTGGAAGTGTAACTAGACATTAACGGTATATGTGTGTTCAATATGCCATAAGTACAATATTTAAGTTGTTAATACACCTTTAAATTTTAATTTCGGCCCTCGTCATTGGTTCAGTCTGGCAATGTGGCCCCCAACCAGGAAACGTTGCACCCCTGCCCTAAAGGGACCTAGAAAAAAATATCAGCAAAGCCAATTCAATGGGGGAGATTTCTCAAAACTGGTGTAAAGGAAAACTGGCTTAGGGTCCCTAAGCCAGTTTTCCTTTACACCAGTTTTGAGAAATCTCCCCCATTGAATTGGCTTTGCTGACATTTTTTTCTAGGTCCCTTTAGGGCATCTGGAAAGCAATTTATTTTCTCTTGCAGATATTACAGAATGGTCTAAAGTAGAAATCGACCGATTATCGGAGTTACCGATGATATTGGTAGATATTCATGACATCTTCTCCAAATTTTTCCAAAACGAGTAAATATGTTAGCTCTTCCAACCTGCAGCTTTCAACTTTTTTTTTTTTCAACTTTTTCGTTGGCTCACTGAAATTTTGCTGGAGTACAAATGCTCCTTCCCATATACTAGAGGTCAATAACTTTAAAGCACATTGGGGGCAATTTATCAAGCCTAGCGTAAAGGAAAACTGACTTACCGTAGTTGCCCATATCAAACCATCAGATTCCACTTTTCATATTTATAAAGGAGCTCTGGAAAATAAAAGGTGGAATCTGATTGGTTGCTATGGGACCCATAGCAACCAATCAGATTCCACCTTTTATTTTCCAGAGCTCCTTTATAAATATAAAAAGTAGAATCTGATGGTTGGAAAAAAAAAAAAAAAAAAAGTTTAAAGCTGCAGGTTGGAAGAGCTGACATATTTACTCGTTTTGGAAAAATTTGGAGAAGATGTCAAGTTTAGCCTCTAGGATGTAAGTAGCAAATGTGACATACAGGCTTAGAAAGTCATTGTTTACTTCCATTACACGCAAATGTAGTACACTTCCGTTGACCCTTAACACAAATTAATGTCACAATACAATAAGTGACCAAGACCTGGGCCATGCAAGGAAAGGTAATGAGTGCCACCAATGACAGTGGTTGATGTTGTATAACAAAAAAATTATAATCGAGTTGGTCCGAGCATGGGCAGATTTTTCACCTGCCATTCAGTCCATGAGTAAACTCTACCAGTCTCTGGTTGGTCTTTATTTACTATACTTTGACCTTAGTATGCTTCTTATGGATATGCTGACCAGTTAAAGCCACATCATTGTGGTTTCATCGAAAAAGCTGATCACTTGGTATCCACCCAAGTCACTAAATAAAATGTACTCTTGTTATGTTTCTGGTCTTCAGGGCAGGAGGCTGCATCAGCTGATATAGGGACTTAACACAATGCTAACATTTAAGTCAGGGTTACCTATTCTTGTTCGTGGATGCAGACAAGAATAGGACATGCTTTATCTTTTTTGCGAGGCCGCGGAGCGGAAATGTGCTGTCCGCATCTTTAGCGGCCCCATTGAAACGATAGGGTCGGCACCCGTTCCGCAATTTGCGGACACGTTCATGCGGACGTGTGAATGGACCCTTATAGATATGAATAGCTTTTATGGAATATTACTGAAATCGTAAAATTATCAAGCATTTGCCAGAACTGACCTTTGTGCCGCAATCTGCACATTTAGACCTCCTCACACTAGGTCTAAAGAGTGGGCGCAGCGTTGGCGGGGAAGGGTCACCAGGCCCGTCTCATTCATAATTTTCTACGCCTGTTTTAGGTGTAGAAAATGTTCTAAATGTAAGACAGCTGGGAAGCTGCCTTACATTTAGAAGCAGCAGTGGAACCGTCAGTTATACAGAGGCCTGCGCTTCTTCATAACTCTGGCAGATCTACCGCCAGGTATGGGGCTTATTAAGCCCGGCATCTAAAACGTCAGTCTTAATAAATGCGCCTTGTAATGAACATTACATTTTTAGTTTTTCCTTTTTCATTAAAATTTGGTGAACATTTCTAAAATTCTGTTTTCACTTTAAGGAAAATCGAGTGCAGAATGAGAGGGAAACTTAGCTTTTTTCATTTTAGCACAAGGCGGCAACTTAAAATATATATAAAAAAAGTGAGAGTCTGTACAGTCCTTTCAGAAAGTGTTCATAGTTGGATGGGCACTGCGATTCGAAAGGGCATGCTGAAAAGTGGATAAATCCTTTGAGACATGTTACAAGATAGGCTACTTTCACACTAGCGTTCGATCGGATCCGTTCTGAACGGATCTGATCATAATAATGCAGACGGAGGCTCCGTTCAGTACGGATCCGTCTGCATTATTTTAGCATAAAAACAGCTAAGTGTGAAAATAGCCTCGTACGGATCCGTCCAGACTTTCAATGTAAAGTCAATGGGGGACGGATCCGCCTGAAGATTGAGCCATATTGTGGCATCTTCAAACGGATCCGTCCCCATTGACTTACATTGTAAGTCTGGACGGATCCGCACGGCCAGGCGGACACCCGAACGCTGCAAGCAGCGTTCAGCTGTCCGCCTGTCCGTGCGGAGGCGAGCGGAGCGGAGGCTGAACGCCGCCAGACTGATGCAGTCTGAGCGGATCCGCTCCATTCAGACTGCATCAGGGCTGGACGGCTGCGTTCGGGTCCGCTCGTGAGCCCCTTCAAACGGAGCTCACGAGCGGACCGACGAACGCTAGTGTGAAAGTAGCCATACAAATATTTCTCAATTTAATTTTTGCACAGGCACACTGTATAATAAAGCTACAATTTATATAATCTAGGTTTCAATTAGTGTATATATTGTATTATAGACTCCACCAGCCGCCCACAGCTGCCACTGAACCAGTTCCTAACAGTCTAAATATTCACAAACGGCTAGAAACCCCAATAAATATTACTGAATGTTAATCTTATATTTGATAAATATATTATGTGGTCACAATAATGCATAATTTACAAGGTCACATTTGCTCTTTTAGAAAACATTTGCCCTTCTGTATAATCCTCTGTAACACTGGCCGAGGCACGGTTATCTGGCATGAATTAAAACAGCATCTGTCTGTGAAATGCATCCTGGGAGACTTCTGAGCTGACCACACAGATTGTAAAAATTCAATCTGCACAAGGTCTCTAAAATCACTAACCTGCATACTTAATGCAGATTTAATGCTATATATTCTTTCTAAGGCTAGGCGCACGACTGAGGTTCTGTTCGGAGCCTCTGGCAGAGATTTCAGCAAAAAAATAAAAAAATGAACATACCGGTGCGTGCGTGCGTGAATATATATATATATATATATATATATATATATATATATATATATATATATATATATACACACATACATCTATATATCTATCTATAATATAAACCACAGGCAGCACCACCCTCCAAAAGTAGCGTAAAAAAAATGGGTGCAAAATCCAAGTACAGCAGCAGGTGCTTACCCAGTAGTAGAGATGAAAAAATTGGACTGCACTCCAAGCAAATCTTCAGAAAAATCTGTATTTATTCACCCATAAATGGCAAAGCGACGTTTCGGCTCCAACTGAGCCTTTCTCAAGCCTGAGAAAGGCTCAGTTGGAGCCGAAACTTCGCTTTGCCATTTATGGGTGAATAAATACAGATTTTTCTGAAGATTTGCTTGGAGTGCAGTCCAATTTTTATATATATATCTATATCTATCTATATCCAGTCCTCAGGGCCCACCTGCCGATCCTGTTTTCAGGATTTTCTTGGTATTGAGCAGGTGACAATGTCCCTGCGTCTTATGGGGTGAATACTAATGAGCATTTCCATTATGGAAGCGCTCATTAGTACCGGAGGACCAAGAAGCGGTGAAGGATCTGTACTCACCGCTTCCTGGTCCTCGGCTGTTGGCTATGCAGTGGCTGCGCACAGCGTGAGGGCGCTCTGTGACCCTTTAAGAACTATCTTCAGTGCAAAGAACAACAAGAAGGCCTGAAAGTGATAATATGGCCACCACAAAGCCTTAACCTCAACATCATCCAGTCTGTCTGAGATTACATGAGGATTTGGGCAGGCCTACATCCACAGAAGATCTATGGTTAGTTCTCCAAGATGCTTCTGAGTTCTTTCAAAGACTGTGTGCAAGTGTACCTAGAAGAACTGATGCTGTTTTGAAGGCAAACGGTGGTCACACCAAACATTGATTGGATTTAGATTTCTCTTTTGTTCATTTACTTTTAGATAAATGCTAAAAAAATAAACGCAACACTTCTAATTTGGAAAGAATTCTTACTTTGCAGCATTGGTTTCTGCACCTGCCTAACTTTTGCACAGTACATCATAATATATCTGTAATTAGGCACTTCAACTGAACTGAATTTTCCAGAGTGACTAGTAAATTAGTAGCTTAGCTTCACAGACGATCATACACTTGGCCAAATACACTTTAGCGTGCACAGAATGCAGCAGGTGGCAGTGGGCGGAGCCAGAGCACAATGACCGTTTTCAGCTTGATTACCCGAGCTCAGACCCTTTGTAGGGGTTCTGCAGAAAGCTCGCAGACATTAGAGACATGCATGCCCCTGACGGGCTGGAACACAATTTGAGTCTTTTACCATCAATCAGACAAGCTTCATCTTTTCCAAGATGTCAGAGCAGTGAAGAGACGGGATTCATTTAAGGAGAGAATTCATGAACAAGGACATTTAATGAACATTATGAATTTGCCTTTAGGAAGAAGGTTTCTACACAAGTCAGGCACAAAAATAGACTATATATTAAGAGAAATGGTTCTCCTCAAACAGTATATTTAGCTAGATTAACCTGGTATACATATGTATGACAGAGACTATATCCATCATATGACCTTGGCTACCCAGGATGCATTCATAAAATTCACTCTAAACCAAAGAATATATAAATCTAGACTGTATTCAGTACAGGAAAGAATGATACACAATGAATGCCATGCCCAACAATAAGCACACAAAACACCAAAACTATAGTTGTGCCAGTGAAATAATGCTGGACAACATAACAGAGCCCAACGGGCAGGCTGTCAGATCTTCAAGTCAGGAGGATCTTAGAAGGAACCAGAGAAGCAATGAATTCATTGAATTTAACAGAATTCAGCCCAGGCAGTGCACTGACTCTTAGGCACCTGTCCAGCCATGAATCAAGTATTTCAGGACCCCCTTTCTCCCCTTGAACATGTCCTTAAGAAAAGCTGGGAGGAAGTCCAGAGCTACTTACATCCGTTGGTGTATTTGTCTTGCATTTGTAGCGTACCAGATCTGCTCAGCTTCATGTTGCCATACTCCAAACCTGCAGAAAAGCAAGGAGGACCATTCCGTTAGTTTTAGTAAATAGGTGAGCACTCGTATTTTCTATACGATACTGCGGGGATCATCAACGCTCGGCACGCCGGCTATTCTGAAACCACAACTCCCAGAATCCTCCTCCTTTCACTTTTAAAGGAGTTAAGAGGGCAGCTGAGCAAGTGCGCATGCTGGGAGTTATAGTTTCACAGTAGCTGGAGTCCCAAAGGTTGCTGATCCCTGTAATACCAGATATCAAATAGTAGAAGATTAGAAACAATACTACAAATAGAATATAAGAACAGTCATCTATATAGAGAAATGACATATATACATACATACACATACACACACACACACACACATACACATACTCTGCTTTTCCAAATAACTAAGGAATTAAATTCTTGCTCCCTGAAGCCATCACTAAAGGGAGTTCTAAAAAGTGAACATAAAAAACAAATTTCTTTTGATGCCATTTCTTTTGATCAGATACAATATATACAACAAAACCTTCTAGGCATCCCAGGAGATCAGCCATGTCACCTTTCCTCATCACTATTCGGAGTCTGATCCAAAGACAAGTGGCCATTGCAGGAGCCTCCTGTCTGCAGCAGGGCAAAAAAGGTCATTAGGTGTCCCCCTTAACCAAGCCCCACCTTGCCAGCCTTAGAGTGAAATTGTAAGTTTGAGGAAAACTGTACAATCGAAAGGAGGCTCTAGGACCCTGATGGTCCGTCTTTAGCCTGGATACAAGATTAGTTATGGTTGGGCATGGAGGCATACAGGTTCCACATGGTATCCTGAGGGACATTTGCCCAAAGCTGGGCCTGTAGATCCTTCACACGCATAGGCTGCCAAAGCTGGTGTCCCAGTTGGTAATGTTAATTTGTCCAATTACCGTATATGCCGGCGTATAAGACGACCCCCAACTTTTACACTGAAAATATAGAGTTTCGGATATACTCGCCGTATAAGACTACCCCTTTTTCAACACACAGCAGTACATTACTGCATCCCACCACCATCCCTGGGTACCACTGCCATCCCTGCATCCCACCACCATCCCTAGATACCACCACCATCCCATGGTATCACCACCATCCCTGCATCCCACCACCTTCCTTGTCCTCCCTCCCTGCCTCCCAGACCCTAAACATGTGCCACCTATACCCTGAACATGTTTTTGTTATGTTATTCTTCATATTCACATTCACATCTGCGCCGCACTTAGATACGCCGCACGGAGATCTCGCACATGTGCAGGAGCGAGATGCGAGCGGCCGTGAGGATCCCGTGTATCCACGCTCGCCGCATGAAATCTCGCACATGCGAGCGGCCGGGAGGATGGCGGTACAAGGAGCATACAAGGTACAGAGCAGGGGGAGGCATACAAGGTACAGAGCAGGGGGCGGTATACAAGGTACAGCGCAGGGGGGGGCATATGCCGGGGGTTACATCGCAGCTCTCAGCTGCTGGGGAAACAAGGCAATAGCCCGGGCTCTCTGTTGATAATTCGGGCGTCCCGGCACTGCAGCACCCGCCATACCCGGCGTATAAGACGACCCCCCACTCTAGAAAATATTTTCTAGGGCTCAAAAGTAGTCTTGTACGCCAGTATATACAGTACTTTTAAGGGCTCTTTCACACTTGCGTTGTTCTGTCCCGGCATAGAGTTCCGTCGTCGGGGCTCTATGCCGGAAGAATCCTGATCAGGATTATCCTAATGCATTCTGAATAGAGAGAAATCCGTTCAGGATGCATCAGGATGTCTTCAGTTCAGGACCGGAACGTTTTTTGGCCGGAGAAAATACCGCAGCATGCTGTGCTTTTTGCTCCGGCCAAAAATCCTGAACACTTGCCGCAAGGCCGGATTCAGAATTAATGGCCATTGAAAGGCATTAACCACTTCAACCCCGCTAGCTGAAACCCCCTTAATGACCAGGCCACTTTTTACACATCTGCACTACACTACTTTCACCGTTTATCGCTCGGTCATGCAACTTACCACCCAAATGAATTTTACCTCCTTTTATTCTCACTAATAGAGCTTTCATTTGGTGGTATTTCATTGCTGCTGACATTTTAACTTTTTTGTTATTAATCGAAATTTAACGATTTTTTTGCAAAAAAAAAAATACATTTTTCTCTTTCAGTTGTAAAATTTTGCAAAAAAAACGACATCCATGTATAAATTTTTAGCTAAATTTATTGTTCTACATGTCTTTGATAAAAAAAATGTTTGGGTAAAAAAAAAATGGTTTGGGTAAGTTATAGCGTTTACAAACTATGGTACAAAAATGTGAATTTCCGCTTTTTGAAACAGCTCTGACTTTCTGAGCACCTGTCATGTCCCAATTTCGGAAAGTAGACACCCTAAGGTATTCACTGATGGGCATAGTGAGTTCATAGAACTTTTTATTTTTTGTCACAAGTTAGCGGAAAATGATGATTTTTTATTTTAGTTTTTTCTTACAAAGTCTCATATTCCACTAACTTGTGACAAAAAATAAAAAATTCTAGGAACTCGCCATGCCCCTCACGGAATACCCTGAGGTGTCTTCTTTCCAAAATGGGGTCACTTGTGGGGTAGTTATACTGCCCTGGCATTTTAGGGGCCCATATGCGTGAGAAGTAGTTTGCAATCAAAATCCGGAAAAAAAGGACAGATGATCTTTTTTTATAGTTTATTTTTATATCCCATGATGCATAACTTCCAATAACCTTTTTCAAAATCTTTCCCCCACTAGGAGCAGCATAGCTATATCCCAAAATGGCTCAGCCAGGGACCCTGACAAAAAGGTGATTTTTAGAAACTTTCGACTACTGTCCAATAAATCGGGCACCTACCAAGCAGCAGTGATGTTGGATGAAAGGAATGTTACTGGACTGGTTAGCATATTTGTCATTTTTGGTGGCGCTGCACTTTTATTACTAATGTTATCACACATGTGATGGCGCTATAACCTTACTGCACTCTTTCCATAAGTCACAGAATCATTTTCTATTGTTAGTTTGTTTTTCTGCAGATAACCGCCATTTCCTATTGCTATGAATTAGGAGGCCGCTCAGCTTACTAGACAAGAATTAAGGGAAGGAGGTGCAAGATGTGAAATACAGTAAGTCTGATAGATTCACATTGCATAAGACTGCTCCGCTTCATTCCCTGGTAACAAGCTACATTACACAGTCCTGAATGGGAGAGGGACAAAGGATGTGAGCGCGGCGGGAAGGTTTATTTCCTGGAGCCGTGGATGGTCTGGGTGCTGGGATACAGCCAGATGCAAATGCTGCTTTCTGAAATGCAGCGTAGCTGACAGTTTACTCTGGCACTACTTCCCCATCCTCTGCGACTCCCACAGAATGTCAATGAGACCTTATAAAAGAGCCTGTCACAGATCTCTGGACTCCGGTCCAATGACCAGGATCTCGAGGCCCAGGGGAGAAAATAAAGCAGTAAATGAAGAACCGTGGATTGTAATGTACTTTTCAGCTTTTAGGTAAAAAAAATTTAACTGCAATGTAGACCCCCACCCTCAGATAGGGTATTCCCATCCACACTATGGACACACCCCTTTCAGGAAAATAAGGGGTCTCAGCTATTTCAATCTCTCTCAGGCTAAAAGGGGTTGGTGAAATTCTAAAAATATATACCAGTTACCAAAAGTTCTGAATTTGCAGGGACAAATTCTGCAAATTTGGGCAGAAAATGAATGGGCTAGTCTTGCACATCTAAGGCCTCATTCACACAAGGGAGTTTTCTATCCGGATGCAATATGTGCTGTAAACGGACAGCATCAGGACTGAATCCTGACCCAATTATATCGATGGATGTATATGCACACGAGTATCATCACTGATCACCTCTGTATTCAGGAAAAGTCACAGCATGTTCTAAATTGTCCGTTTTTCCCTGGCTCCACAGAAGTGAATGGGCGTTATTCTCATTTATATACTTCACTCACATATATAGCGGTGACATATTCCACAGCGCATTACAGGCATTAGCATCACACTGTTCCCAATGAGGCTCACAATCTAGGTTCCCTATCAGTATGTCTTTGGAGTACAGGAAGAACCCAGAGGAACCCACAGAAACACGGGGAGAACATACAAACTCCATGCAGACGTTCTTCCTCGGATTCTAACCTAGGACCCCAGTGCTGCAAGGCACCAGTGCTAACCACTGAGCCACCATGTTATTCTTCAGTTTTACTTCACGTGCATGAAAAATGCATCAAGAAATGATTGCATCTGTGCAGAAAAAAAATCTTAAGATTTGCAGAAAACACTAAAGCAAACCGAAGGAAAACTCTGGGAAGAATGTCCACAAGTCCGTTCCGCAAAAAAATAGAGCATGCCCTATTCTTGTCTGGACAGGCATTGTTACAATGGACCCTCAAAAAAAGAACTAAATAGAAACTGATGCAACACGGATGTCACCTGTTTTGTGGATGCGTGTTTTGCGGACTGCAAAATAAGTACAGTGGTGTACATGAGCCCTAAGGGTGCTCCCGAGTGCACCAACTGCAAAGTTGGCAACCATGATATTTTCCAATCTATTTTTTGTGTGAAATTTTTATGGCAAATCATGACTTGCCTCTTAGCCACATCATAAGTCACTCGCCACGCAGCAGAAGGCCCTCTGGTCCCCATCCGTGGACAATGTAAGCCCCTACAATCCTCAGCAGCTGGGTCCATAGGCTAGCGGTCATAACTCGCCCATGTCATCACTCTCCACGCTGTCCCTGGATGGATTCTCTTTTGCGCTTGAGCTGAACACGACGTTTCATTTATTGTTCAGTGCATGCCAGAAGACCCATCTATGGACAGCACAGAAAGCAGTGACATAGGTACATCACGTCACCGCTGCCATCTTGCACCCTACGGGCACTGGTCTTTTTAGATCCTAGCGGCGTTCCTACACCATCATGTATATAGGGCTGATTTTAGGGGGAACCTGTGCAGATGCTAACAGTCGGCTGCACAGTCTGTTATTCTTTAACCCACAGAGGATTAACCTTACGTAATCGCATTCCCTAATGAGTCAAAAAGAAAATAAACTGTCAATAAACTGAACGACATAATTGCATTATTATAGTCTTACAGCTGAAACACTAATTTCGCCTAGACTGATGCTGCGGATAGCTCTGCATAATCCTTCTAAATGGAGCTCTGATAATAGCTGGCAATTTCAGCAATGCAATTTAGATTTCACTTTATAAGAACAATGGATTAAAAATCGTGAAAAAAAAACAAAAAACTAAACAAAAAAGTTTTACAGACCTTTGAAAAATGCGACGCCAATTACAAGACTGAAATATACCGTTAGCCATTTACTCGCTGTAAGAGCAGGCGGAGGATCCGGACACCCATTAATCCTCACAGTAAGTGCTAATATATTTAAAGGGGGAATGCAACCAAAAAACGGATATTCCAATTTACTCCAATGAAGTGATCTTGCGACATATGGACCGGATTACCAACAAAGTCTAGAATTACAGGGTTGTTGTATTTTTGTACAGTATTCAACCACAGTTGGCACCACTGTACTAGAAACCTTCCAAATAAAAGCACCCTTAAAGGGTTGTCCAACCTTGGACAATCCCTTTATGCATAGTTGACTAAAGCTCCGAATTTTCAGGATCTGTTCCAGGATGAAAACAAATGGGGCTTAAGCCACACCCATACATGGGTGTCCTCGGGGCAGGGCTTACATGCCAAGAATTTACCAAGGACAATGTTGGTAAGTATGTTAGTCAGAAGGGTACCCTGACCAGCTGGGTCCCTGCTGCGCAACACCCTGTGATCATCTAACAGCCAAGTTACCCTGCTGACAAAAAGGTGGACAATCGCTTTAATTGTACTTTATTTTGAAAGTTTCTAGTACAATGGTACTAACTGTGGGTAAGATATGTCGGAGCCTGGCAGCGTACACCGGTCTATAACCAGGCACGCTGCAGGAAATCATCAATTCTCCTTGCTTCTCACTTAACTTTTACCTCACTCCTTTCTAGTTTTTAGAGTTTGCGTGTTATTTACGCGATTCCTCACTTTTTACATGTGACCATATCAGTCTTTCTTTATATATTTTTTATATGTCTGTCACACACCCCTTCCTCACTCCATTGGCCTCACATCATTTTATTATCTTATTCACACAGTATTTTTCAATCACATGCTATGTTCTGCTGTATACACTGATTTTCCAATGAATTTTGTTGCTCATTTTTATTTCAATCTATTTTCTATTTATTCTTTAATCCAATTTTAGCTTAGTCTTATTATGAGTATTCGGGGTATTTATGAATTGTAATTAATTTTACATATATTTATGAAATTTTGCATCATAATTGGCTCATGTAATCACAGACTTAATATATTTATTATTATTCATATTTATTTTTATCGTGTATGTGCCATATCAAAGTATGTGATAGTGTTAAATCTCATGATACTGAGTAATGTATTGTATCTAATCTACTTCATTAATAACATGGCATTTGCTTTTCATGCACTGCACTATGGCATATGATGTACTTGATTATAATCATGTTATGTACTCTTGGTCTAGATTTCCTTGCCCGACATGGCACGCGCGGGGCCGCGCTCTGTATCATTCCTCCAGACGTCTCTGCCAACCGGATGCGTCACGACTCACGTGACTACCATCATGTGATCCACCGCGTCATGGCATGACGCCTGGGGTCGGGACTACGGAGCCTCTGCCGCCGCACTCGGTGCGGCCAAACATATGTTCAGGTGAGGTAAATCACAAATCATCAGGGCTCCCATTGGCTAGAGGCAGGTTTAAATAGTAGTGATGGCGTTACCCCCGGACGAAGGCACGCCGAAACGTGCGTCAGGGGTAACGCCATCCCAGGCACTCAGGTCTTAAAGGGAACCTGTCACCAGGATTTTGTGTATAGAGCTGAGGACATGGGTTGCTAGATGACCGCTAGCACATCCGCAATACCCAGTCCCCATAGCTCTGTGTGCTTTTACTGTGTAAAAAAAAAAAAAAAGATTTGATACATATGCAAATTAACCTGAGATGAGTCCTGTACGTGACTCATCTCAGGGACAGGACTCATCTCAGGTTAATTTGCATATGTATCAAATCTTTTTTTTTTTTTTTTTACACAGTAAAAGCACACAGAGCTATGGGGACTGGGTATTGCGGATGTGCTAGCGGCCATCTAACAACCCAGGTCCTCAGCTCTATACACAAAATCCCGGTGACAGGTTCCCTTTAAACATCATCGGTGAGTCTTTTGCACCTACATAGTGCACGTTGTTTTTAATATATATTCAGGACACTAGGTCATATTGTATCTTGCATAATTCAGACGGTATATACTGTAGTTAAAAGATGCGTTACACTATAAAGTGCCTCACTTGAGTACCGTTTGCCTCATGGGCAGTACTACCATCTGTTTCCCCCCTTTACCAGTCACTAGGACTTACCTTTTACAAATGATTAGAATATATGTTACTGATGTATTCCTGATCTTATACATATGTATTTGGAGTCAGTGATCTGTGTTGCCGGGATGGTGTTTTCTGTTCCTTACCTTCCTTTTTAATGGTAATATATTAACTATTTATTATGTAACAAAGTATTTTTTTCATAATGGATGTTTATGAGCTTTAGTTCTCTTAGTTTTTTCCCTGATTAATTAGCTCTTCCAGTTACATGCATATTGGGCAGTCTGTTTACATAGCCGCACTACTTCAGTGGGCATCTGCTTGGCAAAGACACCCATGGTCGGATTTGTTTGTTTTTTAATGATATATCTACAAAGAAGCTGGAAAATCATGCTCAAAACTTGGAGCGATATAGCAGCGGGTGGTCAGATGTCCAGCTTTAGGCCAGGTAGTCCGGACTCCCGATCCTTCGCCTGGCACAAGACCTGGAAGTCCCCTTTTTCTGTGGCGGGGTGCACTCCGACAGCAGCATTACACTGAGTGCGCTGCACCACGGACTGGCTCAAGCCCACAATCCCGCTCTGTGACTGGAGCGACTATGGATCAGGACCTGTGATGACATCAATCAACTGATCAGTGCATGAGGCGGCAGAGCTCGGGAGTGCAGAGGATAAGATATGGTATAGGACAGGGATGTGAAACTTTTGTCCCTCTAATTGTTGTAAAAGTACAACTTTCATCATGCCTGGACAACCTACAGCTATCAGGGCATGCTGGGAGTTGTAGTTTTGCAACAGCTGGAGGGCCACAAGTTTGACATTCCTGCTGTAGAACCTGTGATGTTATGCGACACGAGGGGCAGAGGTTTATATAGAGGGGAAAAGTTAGTAAAAGTTATGTGTTCAGTGTTTCAGCTCATTCTACAAAGCCAAGGACAGTCTGGTAGTTGTAGTTTGCTGCTTTGATATTCTACAGTAATAGTCTGTGCATGCTGGGAATTGTAGTTCTCTTCTGACCGCCAACAACAGCTTGGGTATAGTAGACTGTCTGCCCTGAAGTCAGACATCCCCCTCAGTCGCCAGATGTCCAGGGGCTTTGCAGCCAGCACTGTATGGGGCCCTGCAGCCAGCACTGTATGAGGGCATGGGGGATATAGCATTATGTGTAATATACACAATTATCATCCATACATGGGAGATACAGCAGTATATCCAATAATATACAGCATTAGCTTGCATACATTGGGGGATATAGCAGTATATCCAGTAATATACACCATTCTCATCCATTAATGGAAGATATAGAAGTATATCCAGTAATATATACCATTACCTTTCATACATTGGGGATATAAGAGTATATTCAGTAATATACACTATCATCCATACATAGGGGATATAGCAGTATGTCCAGTAATATACACCATTATCCTCCACACGAGGAATATAGCAGTATATCCAGTAATATACACTATCATCCATACATGAGGGATATAGCAGTGCATCCAACAATATACACCACTATCACCCATACATGAGTGATATAGCAGTGCATCCAATAATATACACCAATGCAGAAAGGTATACAGAGATGCATCACTAAGTCCTGGCCAATAGCAATGTCTTGGAGACAACGAGGAAGTTAATCGCAAGTAGGCGTCAGGTTTGGTGAATAAAAATCTATTTTATAGATTTCTAGTGTTATATGGATTACGGTTTCCATTCTGTGTTGTAGTATTGTGCCCCACTTTCCTGGTTATGACGTCCTCCTATTTGGGGTTATGAAAGTGGTCACCCTACATGCCCCTTACACCAGATTAGGGCTGCAGCTATTGACCATTTTGTAATCGAATATTCTATCAATTAATCCAACGATTAATAGAGTACTCTAATACCAAAAAACTAATAGAAAAAACATTTTTCGTTATAAAAACTCATCAGTCCCCCTCACCCCAGTGACATCAGGTTTCCTCCCCATGCCACCATCTCCCCCTCCTAGCCATGTCCCCAGCGCCAGTGAAATAAAATACTTAACTCTCCTGTATGGGCGCCGCTCAACAGCTCGTCCATCTTCTCTGCGAGCTGCACTGTCATCGCAACGTCACACGTGTACTATGCCCCGACAATGTCTCAGGATCCTGTGCAGCGCGGTGCTGGTCAGCGGGTGACCACGAAGCGGTAAGTAACAAGAACTTCACTCGCGCTCTGTGGTAAGCAAATTCTCGATGCAAAAAATGTTCAGAGGATTTTTTTGCGTCGAGTTACTTGATTCAATCGAGTTATCGTTTCAGCCCTACACCAGATCTTTTCCACTCTGGGAGGTTTCAATCTAGGTCAACTGTTCATGAGGTTAGGAAGGTTGATGGAAGTGAAAATCCTGGTGTATCCCAGCCAAGAGTCAACATCATTGTATCCTAAGCCTACAAAGTCTGGAAAACTGGGACAAGACACAATCCTGCCTCATGACTAATGGTGCGGCCTGACAACACCCAGATTACAGGACGGGCCACACACCAATTATAAATACCTACAGAGATAAACAGGAACATTGCTCATGGCAACCAGACAGATGCTTGCAGTTTTTCACATTGCACTAAGATCCACTTTGAGCTGTTTGGAGATGAAGTTCAGGCATTTCTTCTTTCTGCATCTCCAGAGATTAGGAATCTGCAGGACACATGCACCCCATTGTGTAAAACACAGACGTCGTTTATATCACGGGGAAAGACCATCATATTCCACACAGACCCGTTATTACGGCACCAGCAGTTGTGGTCAGACTGGACAAGCTTAAGGTGAACTGCCCCATACAATGCAACAGGAACAAAAAAACTAAATGATATCATATGCGTTCATAATCATAGTGACAAGGAATGTATGGACCGTCCTTGGCCTGATTTAACTCTACCCAGTCTTCTCATATGCATATCAGTTTCTGGGAAAGCTGGGTGCCATTTAGTTTCAGAAACCTATATGGCTAAAGGAGTTATCCCATCTCGTCGTTACGAAGGAGAGATGGGACTAGGTGCAGGCCACCAGGTGGCCAGGAAACAGTGAGGCAGGCCATTGCAGTGCATGTGAGCTGCAGAAACAGCGTAGTACAAGCCATGTGGCCTCCCTAACAAGGAAAACACCTGGGAATGAGCTGCAATACCAGACACGGCCCATGAACGAGAGGAGCGCCGTTTCTTAAAGGGAAGCTTCACCAAGAAATTCCCGCTTAATGCAGAAAATGTCAGCTGAATAATACATATCACTTGGCGATCCATTGCTTCATTCTGGAGAAAAAAATAAAATAAACTTTCACCTACTCATTTACATATGGATTAAGTGCACCAAGGGTGGACCGACACCATTCTGTGCACCCTTGCTCCTCCATCCCGACTCACATGGTCAGGTATCTACATACTGTGTTTATTTCACTTGGCCCTATCAATTAAGGAGGGAGAGGTTGGCAGAGAAAGCAGGGTGCACAGAGCAGCTTTGGCCTGCCCTCAGTGCACTTAACTGCTAATTTGCATATGGATTAAAAGTAGCTTTTTCTCCAGATTAAAGGATCACTAAGTGAAAGGTGTCATTACATTCAGCTGAGCTAGCCCTACAAGGCACTGGTTTAACAGCACATTTCCTGGTGACAGATTTCCTTAAAAGGGATCATCTGGGACAAGATATTGATGACCTACCATCAGTATCAGATCGGGGGGGGGGGCACCAGGGACCACCACCGATCAGCTGTTAGAAGAGCTGGGGTCTGAGCTGCAATACCAAGCACAGCCGCTGTACAGTGTATGGCGAGGAGTCTGGTAAACTGCTCGGAGTGCTGATCGAGGGGTGCCAGGAAATGTAATAATGACAACATATCCTGAAGATAGGTCATCATTATCTTTTCCAGGATAACTCCTTTAAGAAAAAAAAAGTTTTTGCAAATCTGGGACAACCCTTTTAATCTTAAAAGTCTCAAAAGATTCCGGTACAATCACTTCACATGCAACATACCACCATCTGTCCTAGAGAGCCGAAATTAAAAGACCTCAGGAACCACAGAGAGAGGGGCGACCACTGGATTTCAAGATTCTGGAGGTGCACATCAGAGGTGGTCACAAGGTTGGTTCCCCTTTAAATGAAGGTCTCTCAGTGGGACGTCCCATTAATACAGATTACGTCTGTAACGTGTCTCTACAAGGTTTCCTGGAACTGAACAGAAGCTTAAACAACCGGAGCAGTATTTGCTCGGACGTTGAACACAATAGTGCTGACAGGCCTCTCATCTGCCATAGAGCCACATGTCCTGCTTCCGACACAGCGTTCACATGGGATATGACCTACGGTACATACCACCCACCTTATGCACGGCTATTCACATATTACATATATTTTTTATTTATTTTTTAAAAAGACCCTACCTAATAAATAAAAAAATATATATGTTTAGGGGGCCATTTTAATGTCAAATATCGGAATGGATACTGATGCATACCGATCAGTTTTGTCCCCATTAACAACAAATGGGGACAAAACTGAACCAGTTTCATTCGGGTTTTGAGATCCTCTGCCGGATTTCAAAACCAAACTTGAAAAAGTAGCGTAAGGCTACTTTCACACTTGCGTTTATCTTTTCCGGCATAGAGTTCCGTCACAGGGGCTCTGTACCGGAAAAGAACTGATCAGTTTATCCTAATGCATTCTGAATGGAGAGTAATCCGTTCAGGGTGCATCAGGATGTCTTCAGTTCAGTCGTTTTGACTGATCAGGGAAAAGAGAAAATCGCAGCATGCTACGGTTTTATCTCCGGCGAAAAAAAAAACTGAATACTTGCCTGAATGCCGGATCCGGCATTTTTTCCCATATGGATGCATTAGTGCCGGATCCGGCATTTAGGCATGAAAAAAAAAAAAAAAAAAGGTGAAAAAAATAAATGCCGGATCCGTTTTGCCGGATGACACCGGAAAGCCGGATCCAGCATTTCAATGCATTTTTTCGACTGATCAGGCATTTTCAAGACTGATCAGGATCCTGATCAGTCTTACTAATGCCATCAGTATACATTTTGGCTGATCCGGCAGGCAGTTCCGGTGACGACTTGTATCTGATTACAATGCTGGGGTGCGATCAGTGTATTAACCCTTGAAACAAAGGTAACTATTCAAAACTGAAGACACCTTAACAGGGTTGTCTGGGATCCAGGGGGTGTCACAAACCCAACATAGGCTAGTGTAACACTAGCACCAAAACCTTCCAGCAGTCTCTTCCTGTGATAGCCGATACTACTTTTCCCTGCCGGAGCCCAATGCAAGCAGCAGTTTTTGTCGAACCGAATTCCAGCACTAATGCTGGGCACAGGACGGATTCCCATTGGGTCCCATTAAAGTCAATGGGGCCTGGCGATGCTTTGGCCCTTTTTAGCTATGCTGGATACAATGAACTCCTGCAGGCTGTTCCTCTGCCAGATGATTTCAGCGATTGTGTGAAACTAGCCTACATTAGATATATCTTGCATGAAGAATAAATGGGGTCATTTATCAAACTGGAGCTGTCAAAAATGAAAGGTGGATCCGATTGCTTACTATGGGTAACTAAGGCTACTTTCACACTTGCGCTTTCCATTTCCGCTATGGAGATCGATCATAGGATCTCAATAGTGGGGGGAAATGCTTCCGTTTTGTCCCCATTCATTGTCAAAACGGAACTGAATGAAACGGAACGCACTGGAATGCATTCACTTCCGTTTGGTTGAGTCCCCATCGCGGACAGAATAACGCTGACAATAGAAAACTGATCGGTCCCCCATTGACTTTCAATGGTGTTCATGATGGATCAGTCTTGGCCATTTTAAAGATAATACAAAATGTATCTATTTATAACGGGTGCAAGTTTCTAATATACTTTCCGTCTGAAAGTTGTGTGGATCGCCTGCTCAGAAACCAGGAATGTTGCGTCCTTTAACAGATTTACAGTCTGTTCTATGGATGGGACTTCACAGCCTAGGGGGGAGATGTTGTGGACGGGGCCAGAACCATTTGTCTCCCTGGTGCATACGCAAATTCCTGAATCCTCCTCATCTGCGCATGAACCACGGAGATGACCAGTTGTGGCCCAGTCCACAGCACCTCTTACTGGGCTGCACAAGTGACATCCTGCCCATAGACCAGTCACCTGGTAAAGGACATGCTGTCGGCAAATGCGAGAAGTAGTGCATCATGACGGGGTTCCTGAGCCGCCAATCCACACAACTTTGAGAAGTCCATTAGAAACTTTCTTTTACAGGGAAGATATTGTTGGGTTCTGGACAAACCCCTTTAAAGGAAAATGTCACTTATCACTTCTGGAGCAATCACTAGGGATGAGCGAATCGACTTTGGATGAAACATCCGAAGTCGATTCGCATAAAACTGAGTCTCAATAATGTACGGAGCAATCGCTCCGTACAGTATTCGAATGTATTGGCTCCAATGAGCCGAAGTTACTTCTTCGAAGTCTGGCAAGACTTCACATAACTTCAGAAATTGATTTAGACTGTAAAGGACCATTTCCCAAACTCTGGTTCGGTTCCAAGTGGTAGAATACAGATAAATACATTCTAATACTGTACGGAGCTCCTGTTCCATACAGTATTGAAACAGTTTTATGCAAATCAACTTTGGATGTTTCATCCGAAGTCGATTCGCTCATCCCTAGCAATCACCCATAGCAACCAATTATGTTGCTGATTTCATTAAAGGCTATATAATCTGATTGGTTGCTGTGGTCAAATCCTGCATTTGCGCTATTATAAATCCCAATCATATTCCATAAAAAAAAAAAAAAAAAAAACACACACACTGTATACAATGAGAAGGTTGAGCGGTGTAGGTTAGGACCTCTCATGCTACAAAACCTCACGTCAATCCCATCTGAACAAAAAGTGGCTTTTGTCTCCCACAACAATCATTGAGCATTTGTATCGTGTCCCCATGGAGCCCATTAATAGAAAAGCCGAGTTGTGACTGGTGGCTACAAGCGTCAAGATCATTTTCTTTCTCCGTCACCATCTTGATGCGCCATGTCTAATAGGTCTCCTACGTTAGCGGCTATAAGTTGCTACTGAACACTTCAGGAATTTGCATCAGGTTTTTAAATAAATTAGAATGTTTCACAACAACTGTTTGCGATAAAGCCAAGATGGTCTCCAGTCTTCATACACTGAAGCATTGAGAACCAGGCCAAACAAATTTCACCCATGGCCGCCTCACCACACAGCCTTAAAATCATACTTAATAACGATGTGCGGGCCTGAAAGCGATTACATCAGTCGCCTTCCATAAAACCCACAGCGCGCTTCACTGCATGAATAGGTAGTGGCAGCACATAATAACTACTCTTCACATGCAGGTAATGATGCCTTCTGGAGATTAAGCACGGCTTCCGTGTACACTTTGAAGAGGCCATACAAGCAACATGCATCTTTCAGAAGACGAGAAGCCGCCAAGTTCAAACGCTGCTTTATCTGCAATATTTTATTGGAAACCACTGAAAGTCTATCAAAATGTGGTCACAAATAGGAAGAAAAATAAAATAAAAATTCAACCAAAGGGAGTTTAAAACCAAAAACTATCAAAGGATCATCAAGGTGGAGTTGGCTGTGTATCCTACTCGCTTCCAGTCAAATACACTTCTCAGTTGACCTCACTTGTTTTGTGGAGCATTTGAGGACCACTTTCTTCACGATCACTACCTGTGTGAATACGTTTAGCAATCAGAAGATATACAAGCAAACGCTTTTTTTTTTAGATGATATCCTTCACGCAGGCATAAGAATATACACAGGGGATGTGCTGCCAACTGTACAAGGACGAATGATCGTATTAACCATCTTTCCTCTTCAGGTCTCTCCACATAACAGATCCAGCTGTCACATATCCAGTTTTAATTATGACTTTTTTTCCCCCTCAAAAAAATGCATCCAAAAAGTGTTAACTTTAAGCCTGGAGAAGCCCTTTAAGAGAATTCCCTATGCTTCAGGGCTCATGCACATTAACGTATTTTCTTTCTGTGCCCGTTCCTTTTTTTCTTTGCAGACCGTATGCGGAACCATTCATTTCAATGGGTCCGCAAAAAAAAAAAAATATTGGATTTCCATATGTCCGTTCCACAAAAAATAGAACATGTCCTATTATTGTCTGGATTACGAAATGGACACGGACGTAATCTGTATTTTTTGCGGATCCGTGTTTTGGGGACCGCAAAATACATACGGTCGTGTGCATTAGCCCTCATAAGTATAAAAAGATTACAGCTGGATTACGTACAGCCGATTAGCACACAGTATTTCAGCTGCTGATTGTACTGGGATTTCCTGCTTGGAGAGGGGCAGAGAGCTGGTTTTGTCACAATCTGCACATAAACCTTTATATAATCTTAAAGGCTAATATCAATAGCAGATTATGCTCAATCTTGTGGAGATATGTCATATACCTGATGAAATTGTGTAGCTTATCGCAGCCTCCATCTATAGCATCAGGCATACTTTATAACTTGTTGCTAAGGAAACCATGAGAAGCAACAGGCAATACGGAACCTTCACTTTACACAAGTGCCCAAGTATTTCCATTTATTAGCTATGGAACTGGTCATCGTAGAATACATCTTATGTAGAGTCTTCACAACTACATAGGTGAATGTTGCAATATGGATGCAAGTGGAAACCCTTTATAGCATGTTACCTAGGATGAAAGTGAAGGGGCTGTCCGAGGGTCCGCTTTTATCCTCCATAGAAACATAGAATGTGTCGGCAGATAAGAACCATTTGGCCCATCTAGTCTGCCCAATATATCTGAATCCTATGAATAGCCCCGGCCCTATCTTATATGAAGGATGGCCTTATGCCTATCCCATGCATGCTTAAACTCCTTCACTGTATTTGCAGCTACCACTTCTGCAGGAAGGCTATTCCATGCATCCACTACTCTCTCAGTAAAGTAATACTTCCTGATATTACTTTTAAACCTTTGCCCCTCTAATTTAAAACTGTGTCCTCTTGTGGTAGTTTTTCTTCTTTTAAATATGCTCTCCTCCTTTACCGAGTTGATTCCCTTTATGTATTTAAAAGTTTCTATTATATCCCCTCGGTCTCTTCTTTCTTCCAAGCTATACATGTTAAGGTCCTTTAACCTTTCCTGGTAAGTTTTATCCTGCAATCCATGTACTAGTTTAGTAGCTCTTCTCTGAACTCTCTCTAGAGTATCTATATCCTTCTGGAGATATGGCCTCCAGTACTGCGCACAATACTCCAAATGAGGTCTCACTAGTGATCTGTACAGCGGCATGAGCACCTCCCTCTTTCTACTGCTTATACCTCTCCCTATACATCCAAGCATTCTGCTGGCATTTCGTGCTGCTTTATTACATTGTCTTCCCACCTTTAAGTCTTCTGAAATAATTACTCCTAAATCCCTTTCCTCAGATACTGAGGTCAGGACTGTGTCGAATATTCTATATTCTGCCCTTGGGTTTTTACGCCCCAGGTGCATTATCTTGCACTTATCCACATTAAATTTCAGTTGCCAGAGTTCTGACCATTCTTCTAGTTTTCCTAAGTCCTTTTCCATTTGGTGTTTCCCTCCAGGAACATCAACCCTGTTACATATCTTTGTGTCATCAGCAAAAAGACACACCTTACCATTGAGGCCTTTTGCAATGTCACTTATGAAGATATTAAACAAAATTGGTCCCAGTACAGATCCCTGTGGAATCCCACTGGTAACATGACCTTGTTTTGAATGTTCTCCATTGACTACAACCCTCTGTTGTCTGTCACTCAGCCACTGCCTAATCCACTCAACAATATGGGAGTCCATGCTCAATGACTGCAGTTTATTGATAAGTCTTGCTGTTGTTGCAGTGGAGCCCCATTCACGAGTGGTGCTGCTTCTTGGACAAAAGTAGCTCCGATTCTGGACAACCCCGTTATGTTGGGTCTTTCATAGGGTTACACAAGCAATTGGTAGCTTTCATGCAGTTACAATAACCATCCTAGACTTGTTAAGGAGCTGAATGGATGACCAGCGACCTCTTATCCATGCAACTTTATTTCACACTAAACTTAAATGCCCAAAAAACACATTCAAAGCATAAACCTCAAAAGTGACTAATGCGAAATAATGCAGGCATGCTCCGCCTGGCATAAAACTCATTGCCCTTGAACTGCCTTATGGTACAGGCTCTTTATATGTAAAGTCTATGTTTCCCCTGCGTCCGCGCTGTTAAAAATCTGCTAGGTGTGAATATTTATATGTCAGCATATTGTATTAATCAGAGATGAATACAACATTAGATGAGAAGTGGGGACAAGGACAGATTTATATGGTCACAGGGTGCAGTAAGGTTCTACAGGAGACTTTTTTAGATGGGCAATGGCTGCTGACTGCTTTAGGTGAGGGCTACAGGGACGACATTAAGATTACAGTGTCAGAGTTGAGGTAGGCATACACCTTTGGTGCTGGCGTATCCTTCCTCTGAACGCTGGTGTTGGGGGGAAAGGGTCTGGGGGCCCCTATAGAAAATAAATGGTCAGTAGTTTTAGCCATCTGTCTGGTCATCTTTAGGGTTGGTTCTCATCAGGTCAGAGTCTTCCCTCAAAAGTATAGGTCAGGACACATATGTGGCCCATAGGTACCACTGAAAAAAAAAAAAGTAAAAATAAAAAAAAAACATTCCCTGCTTCTGTATTGAAAAGCATAGTCTACTATGCTATTAAATAGTATAAAAAAATAAAATAAAAAAACAAACAAACTATGCAAAAGCATATTGCATGGTGTATGCCCCCAAAAGGACACTTGGCATATATCATGTCAATAAGGCCCTATTAATAAGTACAGCCCATGCATTTGCCAAAAATTACATTCAAAAGTGAACACACCTTTAGGGCTCATTGAGACGACCGATGAATGGGTCTGCATCCGTTCTTGAATTTCTGTATAGGGCAGTGTTTTGCAAATCCTCAATTTGCTTACCGCAAAACATTCATGGCTGTCTGAATGAGCCCTTAAGGCCTCATGCACACGGCCGTGGCCGTATTGTGGACCTCAAACGGCTGGTCTGCAATCCACATCCACCAGCCATGTGCACCCCGCATCACGAATGCAGACCTATTCACTTGAATGGGTCCGCAATTCCGGAGATGCAGAACGGAGTCACGGAACAGAACACTGGAAGCTCTACAGAGTTCTTCCGTGGCGTTTATTTCCGTTGTTCCGCACTGCAAAAAAATATATATATAGTGTCATTTTTTTGCGGTGCGGACTGACCACGGACACATTCAAATTGAATGGGTCCGGCCCGCTACACGGATGTTGCCGTGCATTGGGGACCGCAATTGCGGTCCCCAATGCACGGAACGGCTGCACAACGGCCGTGTGCATGAGGCCTAAAGGGGTTGTCCAGTAGATTTACATTGATGGCCTATCATCCTTCGGATATTAAAGTATTGCAGTAAGGCTAGGGCTACACAGGTGGCGACCAGGATCACACATTAGCAGCGATCCCTTAATTTTTTTGAAACTCTCACTGCAATCCCACCGCTACTCTGCGATCCCAGCTGTTGCTGTGTAGCTCAAGTCTTCGACCCACCTATTAAAAAGGAACCCATCTATGTACAGAAGTGAGCGCAGATGGTGGGGATGTGGAAAACTAAATGGACCTTCATTTTCACATTTGCTATAAAATCCCACAGTTACTTGTTGCATCTCTATTTTATGTATTCTCTCTCTGTGGCATCACTTTTGCATTATTTCTGTGCCGTGACATCACTGTGTGCAATACATATGACATCATACGTAGGATGACATTTTTGTATCAATTACTGAGCATTCTCCGTACTGGGACACCACAGGGATAATGTGCACAGTCCAGAGACACACAGAAGAAGTCTCACCTCAGACCAGGCGCCTTTTGGAGGATTTTTGTACATCACTTTAAACAGCTTCCAGTCCTTTTAATTTCATTTTTCCAATCTCAACTTGCCCAAAATTGCAGCAATTAAGCTCCACAATAAGATACATGGTTTAAGGGCATCTCTAACATATAAAATGTTATTTGCAAATAAAAGCATTCTGCTGTGCAGTAATCTTGTAAAGGTTACAAAAAATAAAAATAAAATTAGATAGATATAGATAGGATAGATAGAGAGATAGATCTCTCTATCTATCTATCTCCTATAAAATTGGAAACTTGTAATTAAGTTACTTTAAAGAGACAACTTGTTCCAAGACGCCGTTTTAAACCTCCTACTAAGGATATCTACTAGAACAGACTTACTACTTTAACCCTCCCAACAGCTTCCATTTCATGGCAGTGGAGGAAAGTAGGAACAATCACAGATCAATAGGGTCTCCATTAAGCAGATTGGGGATAGCCAACCTTTGGCAAGGACCATAAAGCAAGACCAAGTCTCACTACAACAGGTAATGGTTGTCCGAGATCCAGCATGTAAGATCGTACATAGGATATAGTGACGGACAAGCTTATTTTATATTGGGGCAGGTCTGCTAAGGGTTGTGCAAAAAGTTCAGATTCCACACTGATTCTGGCTTAGGCCAGGTTCACATCAGTTTATTTTTTCCTTCTTCTGATCCATCAAAACGATCCTGTAATCTAAGCATCCGTTATGCTAATTTAGGCACATTTGGCATCCATTTTAGCCATTTCCGTCTGAGATCCGTTATTTTACTCTTGCATGGAGTCGTTTTTTGTCGCAAAAAAATAAATAAAATACAGCACAGCCGCAACATGTGCCTGTATCTTTAAAATGTGGGTCACCGCTAGTCTCCAAGAACCCATAGATGGCTTCAAAAGGGGCTAGATATTTCCTCAACAGTTTAAGATTAACATGCAAGAAAAAAATAAAAATATATATAATAATAATAAATATAAATGGTACTGTCATGCCCCACTCTGACGTTGTACGGAGGTCGGCCAGGATTGCAGCACAAGTTTAGTGGTTGCTTTGGAGCCGTGCTGGGTCCGCCTCTCATCAGGTGCACTGGGTGGGGTCATTAGTTTAAATAGCACACTGCCCAGTGCCCTGAGCGGATTATACTGTTCATTCAGGTCAGGGAAGCTTGGAGGGAAGGTTGGCTGTCTGTTCCTGCTCTCAGAGATAAGTGTAATTTCTAGTTCGGTTGTTTGTGTCTTCTATCCCATGCAGGTTCTGTGCG
Source organism: Bufo gargarizans (assembly GCF_014858855.1). NCBI lineage: Eukaryota > Metazoa > Chordata > Amphibia > Anura > Bufonidae > Bufo > Bufo gargarizans. The sequence continues at coordinate 642,783,488 of NC_058081.1, forward strand.
AGCAGACTGCTCCTATCTCCCCACTTCACCATCTTAGGGAGTTTAGGGTTTGGTCAGCCCAGGCTGGAGGACACAGCACACCTACCTTTAAGGTCTGCTGTGGGCTGAGCAGTGCAGGGAAAGAGGTCAGGGATAAGCTAGGAGGTGACCCTTCCCCTGTCTCTCGTCCAGAGCCTGGTTGGTGTGTTATCTTTTGTACTAAGTGTACGTCCGCCGTCACAGGCACTGACCGAGGCAACAGTTTACTGGCACTATCCTAGAGATTATATTCAGCCCTATAAAATGTAGTTGTTACAAAGCCTTTCAACATTAGCAGATGGCTACATCTGCTCTACTTACGAGGTGGAGTGGAGACACTAGTAAGGACATGTTCTCCTGGAATATCATAAAGCTTCTTCTATAAAGTGCTTAAGCTTTGAGCATACATCCCAGAAGAGAGATTTTCTTTATTTCCTGGAACTGTGTCAAGTATGCGAAGCTAGAATTATGCAGCGAAACGATGTGTTAATTGCAACATCCCTTTTGTATGTGACCTGAAGATAAACCCCAAAAAGAAAAAGGGCTTTTCTGGAGGAGACCAAGACAATGTCCCAGAACCACATTCCAGGCAAGAAATAAAAAAATAAATAAAAAAAAATTTGAAAATAGAAATAAAAAAAATAACAGAAAGCTAGAGATAAGAAAATGTAATCAGCACTTCATTTCTGTTTCAGAGTTGACCAGCTTAATTATACATAATATTGGTGACAGCTGCGGAGGCAGGAATTGGTAAATGATGGATTCGGGCAAGAAAGACGCATGCATAGACAGCCATACAAAACCTGTCACCTGAAATTAAAAAAACATACAATATCCGGCCACAGTTTATCCATATAGATCACTAATAGTGTGTAAGTGGGCACCACAATGAGACTGTGTGCAGCACACTTGCGGACAACCTCGAAAAGAGCCCTCGAGTAAATTTTGGTGTTTTCCTCAAAACAAAAGCTGGATTTTGGAAGCCGCCCTGAATGACAGATGGCAGCTGTCACAATGAATGCACATTAGTGGGAGTCAAAGCGGTTCTCTTTATTTTAACAACGCTAGAGAAAAAGCTGTACTCTATCTAATGGGACAGACCTTCACGGACAGAAAAGACTCGCTGTGAAATGCAGAATCATTTAAAAAAAAAAAAAAAAACATTTTTCAGGAGATCTATATAATCTAAAACACATTTGATAACATGCAATATAGAGACAGGAATATGACACCAAGTCAATATGAAATGGGTAGTAGCTATTTTTGTAAAAATGATAACAGCCATATTCATTACCACTTTTGAATTTCGCAGCTGACCCACTTTTTAAGAAAGTAGCTGGGGGGGATCCTGGCTGTTGGCCCCAGGGATAGATTGGCCATAAAACACTACAGGGAAATTTCCCAGGGGGGCCACTTGAGCCCTCTTCATTCCACTGGTTATGTAACAATCTGATGCTCTCAACATTAATGATAGGAGCATCAGGTGCTTATGTACCCACCGCGTACTACAGATGCTCTCCTGAATTCAACTGTATTACCCTTATCAGGATGGTGATACAGTTGAATATTGCTGTGAGCCCATGGCTTCCAGCCCCGCATTGCATATGGTATGGCTGAGCCCACCTGCTTGTGATGCTCCCACCTTCTGTCAATTTGGATGGGCAACTAACTTTTTTCCAGGGCCACTTTAAGTTGTCGGTTCTCCTCTGGTTGGTTGACCCCCACTGGGCTGGCATTTATGGCACATGAGTTGCCATCAAAGTAACACCCCTTTTACAGATTACTGGGTGAATCACTATTTTTGAGTATCGCAAGTGTAATTTCTCCGCCCTCTCTTCTTTCTGATATAACTTAATATCCAAATAAGCCAGCCAAGCCTGGGTCACCGTTTGGCATTCCTCCAGAATCTAAAGCCCATGCCCCCCTCCTACACTCCTGTGATCGAGAGCGAGTTGGAAATGACTGCAGGATCAAACTAAACAGTTTGCATTCTGTAACCATGGTAACACATATGCCATATGGGAGCTGAATGCACAAAACAGAAGGAGATCTAAGCAAGACTAAGTCGCTTCAATCTTTAACATTAACGTAGCAATAAAAATAAAAACTTTACAAAGGTGAACAAGGCCCAATCAAAGTAAAGTAATACAAGCCAAGGCGGACAGCTGCAGCACAGCACAATAGTAACAAATAAAAGCCAAGAATACATAGGTTTCCTCTCAGTCATAGGATATTCCTGAAAAAAAATTAAATAAAATTACAGTACTCTGAAAAATTGCTGACATTCTTGTAACCTTGAGCAGGACTATTCTCCTGGTGACTTCGGCATATAAAAAAAATAAATGAAATAGATTTGAGACCAGAGTCTCCGAGTGCTAGTAAATTGTATTCCGCCAGGGCAATGGATTGAATTTAACTGAACACTTAGGGGTAATTTAATATATTACAGCTGCGTTCAGCGCATGTCCTCTATTGTATCGGACAGGTGATGTCCACAATGGTTCAAGCTCTGAATTTTGGAGCCAGTCAGTGAATGGTACTAGGCAGCTGAAGTAAATATTTTCTGGAAAACCCTCTTACTCCCCAATTAGTGGGAACTGTATATAGGTTGATTCCAAAAGCAACCTCTCATCACTGGCCAATGCGGCCATGGAGTATTTTTTGGACAAGTCCTTTATTATGGTCCCTTTACACAGGATGGTGATCTAGCAGATTGTCGGGAAGAAAGCTTTACTTCGCGACAATCTGATCGCTAGCGGAGGAGACCAGTGCATTTACATGCAGCGATCTCCTCCAGAGTATGGGGAAGAGCAATCGCTAATACCATCGCTCTTCCCTATATTGTCTCGTTGTTTCCCAGCAGCAGATCGTTTCTGCCACTGGGAAACCATCATCTTTTGTACTGCATAAAAGATGCAATATCATCGGCGGTGCATTTATACCGCAAGATCGTCATGAACGAGCATTACAATTGTTGGCCTATGTAAAGGGCCCATTAGCCAAAAGCTAACCCTAACCACTGTCTACACTTGCATTTGAGGACCATTGACTTTGCTTGAAAACAACTGATGAACCATTTTTTTAGCTTTTTAAATTAGTCTAAGCAATATTTTGGCAAAATTTTGGCATTATTCCTCATCTAAAACGTGTGCCATTATCCATTTTCTACTAAAAATCTGTAGACCATTAAGACTAGACTAGAAACGCAACCTTTTTGGACCAATGGCCTGAGGAGGGGCTGCTATGATAGCCAGGGGCCTAAAAATGGCCCTCAGACCCGCCTAGGCATTATATTAGATTTATTGTATCTGACATAATACATTGCATAATTCACTGAGGATAAGCATTGCAGTAACCAGCTATGTCCACTACACACTGTTCCTCCAGATCAGCAGGCGTGTGGGTGGTGCGTTGCACCCCTGACAATCTGATACCGACGGCCTATCCTGAGGACAGGTCGTCCATATCGAAAATACTGGACAACCCCTTAAAAAAACTAAAATTTTATGTAACAAAACAAAACAAAAAAAAACCCTGTTCTGCAAACAGTAAAATGCAGACAATAAGATCGGGTTCACATGCTTCAAATTTGCAGGGTAATTTCCCAGTGGACTGATGTCCAGGGGGCCACCCAAGCCTTCCTCATGGCCGCAGGCCAGGTACCTAACAATCTGATGATTGCCCTCCTTGTTCTCAGTATGGTCACAGGGCAGTATTTTATGGCATTTGGCTTTGCTGGGGCGGTATTTTGTGCTGCTCTACAGTATTGCTGGCCCTGGCTACTTGTAGCCTGTGTTGCCCGACCTTCTGTCAATTTCGACTCTCATACAACTTGGGCCACTTTTAGGTTCTTTTTTCCAGGGCCATGTTAAGTTCCCAGTCCGCCCCTGCAATTTTGCCTTGATTATAGAAAACTGCAGGGGAAAATAAACAAAACGGTTTGAACCCAGTCTAACAAGCATTTGCAAACTGCACTGAATTTCACAAAAAAGCATGACTGCCTAGACGTTGAGCGCGCTGCAGTCACTAGGAACGCCCTTCCGCTTTTTCACATGTTCTAGTCTATAGAATATACAATAATCTAGTTACAAGAAAAATCCCAAAGGAATAGACTTGCAGGATGCATTAAATCTACAGAATTTAACTCTCTAGACAAAGCTAATTTTAAACGTAGCCGCGAGCCATGTAAGAAGATTGATCTGCGATGATCAGCACAGTCCAATTATGATCAAAAAGTTACAGCTCCAAATATATAACTGTACTTAGGATAGGTGACACGAGGAGGAGGATTAAAGAGCCGTTTCAAGAGGCCCCACAGATGCCGATTGCTTATTGGTGTTAAATGCATTTTCCATTGGCAGCACAGTTTCAAGCGCACTCCTGTTTATCCCGATATTCCTTGTTCTTGAATATAAAGCAAGAGCTACAGTGATCACCGACATAGATGAACACCTGCTCCTGTGCCAGTGTTCACTGTAGTCCCATCATTCTATTCATAAATCAGAAATTATTGGGAAGCCTGTGTCACCTCATGTCCAGCTTGTTTAAAGGCTATGTACACCTTTGGGGGGCAATATTTTACTTTTTTTTTTTTATTATTGCACTGTACTCATTATGAGCTGAAAATAATTTTTTTATTGATCTTTATTACAAAAATGGAATCTATTTTTCCTAGCAGACTGAATTTTCTCTTTGCGCCGTCAGACAGGCTGCTGACGGCTACTTATATCTGCTCTCTTAGGCTACTTTCATACTAGCGTTTTAAAAACGCTTCCGTTACTGATACAAAAGACGACTGAGGGGAGATCTAATAACTATGTATAAATATATCAGGGGTCAGTACAGAGATCTCGCCCATCATCTATTTATCCCCAGGACTGTGACAGTGACTAGGGGACATCCTCTGCGTCTGGAGGAAAGAAGGTTTGTACACAAACAGGATTCTTTACGGTAAGAGCAGTGAGACTATGGAACTCTCTGCCTGAGGAGGTGGTGATGGTGAGTACAATAAAGGAATTCAAGAGGGGCCTAGATGTATTTCTGGAGCGTAATAATATTACAGGCTATAGCTACTAGAGAGGGATCGTTGATCCAGGGAGTTATTCTGATTGCCTGATTGGAGTCGGGAAGGAATTTTTTATTCCCCTAAAGTGGGGAAAATTGGCTTCTACCTCACAGGGGTTTTTTTTTTGCCTTCCTCTGGATCAACTTGCAGGATAACAGGCCGAACTGGATGGAGAAATCTCTTTTTTTTGGCCTTGTGTACTGTGTTACAAACGTCTGCTTCCATTATTAACGGATCCGGTTGTATCATCTTTAACATTGCCAAGACCATTGAACTGTCATGAACTCCATTGAAAGTCAATGGGGGAACAGATCAATTTTCTATTGTGGTAGATTGTGTCAGAGAAAATTAATCCATCCCCATTGACTTGCATTGGGGGTAATGCCGAATCCATCTTGCTCCGCATCCCAGGACGGAACGCAAAATACAACATGTTGCGGTTTGCTCTCCGGTTTGGGAACGCAACTAAACAGAATGGAATGCATTTTGGAGCATTCAGTTTAGTTTTGTCCCCATTGACAATGAATGGGGACAAAACTGAAGCGTTTTTTCCGGTATTGAGCCCCTATGACGGATCTCAGTATCGGAAAACTTAAACGCTAGTGTGATAGTACCTTTATAAACACTCATTTAAGCCATATTCTTATCAGTAAGATCTGAGCTATAAGTTTGTGACCTCTTAGTAAACTAGAGGTAAGGTTTAGTACAGGTCCTTCTAAAAAAAATTAGCATATTGTGATAAAGTTCATTATTTTCTGTAATGTACTGATAAACATTAGACTTTCATATATTTTAGATTCATTACACACCAACTGAAGTAGTTCAAGCCTTTTATTGTTTTAATATTGATGATTTTGGCATACAGCTCATGAAAACCCAAAATTCCTATCTAAAAAATTTTGCATATCATGAAAAGGTTCTCTAAACGAGCTATTAACCTAATCATCTGAATCAACTAATTAACTCTAAACACCTGCAAAAGATTCCTGAGGCTTTTGAAAACTCCCAGCCTGGTTCATTACTCAAAACCGCAATCATGGGCAAGACTGCCGACCTGACTGCTGTCCAGAAGGCCATCATTGACACCCTCAAGCAAGAGGGTAAGACACAGAAAGAAATTTCTGAAGGAATAGGCTGTTCCCAGAGTGCTGTATCAAGGCACCTCAGTGGGAAGTCTGTGGGAAGGAAAAAGTGTGGCAGAAAACGCTGCACAACGAGAAGAGGTGACCGGACCCTGAGGAAGATTGTGGAGAGGGACCGATTCCAGACCTTGGGGGACCTGCGGAAGCAGTGGACTGAGTCTGGAGTAGAAACATCCAGAGCCACCGTGTACAGGCGTGTGCAGGAAATGGGCTACAGGTGCCGCATTCCCCAGGTCAAGCCACTTTTGAACCAGAAACAGCGGCAGAAGCGCCTGACCTGGGCTACAGAGAAGCAGCACTGGACTGTTGCATGTCATCCGGAAATCAAGGTGCCAGAGTCTGGAGGAAGACTGGGGAGAGGGAAATGCCAAAATGCCTGAAGTCCAGTGTCAAGTACCCACAGTCAGTGATGGTCTGGGGTGCCATATCAGCTGCTGGTGTTGGTCCACTGTGTTTTATCAAGGGCAGGGTCAATGCAGCTAGCCATCAGGAGATTTTGGAGCACTTCATGCTTCCATCTGCTGAAAAGCTTTATGGAGATGAAGATTTCATTTTTCAGCACGACCTGGCACCTGCTCACAGTGCCAAAACCACTGGTAAATGGTTTACTGTGCTCAATTGGCCTGCCAACTCTCCTGACCTGAACCCCATAGAGAATCTGTGGGATATTGGGAAGAGAAAGTTGAGAGACGCAAGACCCAACACTCTGGATGAGCTTAAGGCCGCTATCGAAGCATCCTGGGCCTCCATAACACCTCAGCAGTGCCACAGGCTGATTGCCTCCATGCCACGCCGCATTGAAGCAGTCATTTCTGCAAAAGGATTCCCGACCAAGTATTGAGTGCATAACTGAACATAATTATTTGAAGGTTGACTTTTTTTGTATTAAAAACACTTTTCTTTTATTGGTCGGATGAAATATGCTAATTTTTTGAGATGGGAAATTTGGGTTTTCATAAGCTGTATGCAAAAATCATCAATATTAAAACAATAAAAGGCTTGAACTACTTCAGTTGGTGTGTAATGAATCTAAAATATATGAAAGTCTAATGTTTATCAGTACATTACAGAAAATAATGAACTTTATCACAATATGCTAATTTTTTTAGAAGGACCTGTATATGACTGGCACAAAGTGAAAAAGTAAAAAGTGAGTTTCACACAGCTAGATAAAGGCTGGGTTCACACCTGAGCGTTCTGAAAGGAGCGCTCTGTATGCGCGATTGTACCGGCGTTTACAATCGCGCATACAGAGACAAGCGAACGCCCATTGTCGCGCGTTCCCGAAAGTCTATGTACGGGAACGCGCGACAAAACGCCCCAAAGAAGCTCAAGAACTTTTTTGAGCGTCGGGCGTTTTACAGCGCGATCCCATGGGGAAGCATTGGTTTCTCCTTGTTGAGCGTTTTACAGCGCGTAGGAACGCGCTGTAAAACGCTCAGGTGTGAACCCAGGGAAACAGTTAACCATTTGTGACAGAACGGCTCAATATTTTTAATAAAGACCAATTTAAAAAATGTCCCCCCTCCCCCCCTATAAAAAAAAAAATAATAAAAAAAAAATATATATATATATATATATATATATATATATATATATATATATATATATATATATATATATATATATATATAGCCTTTAACCCTTAATGGTTCTGATCGTCCTTTGTCCTCTATGGCGTCCATTTATAAAGGGGTTGTGTACATGTTAGCGCTAATAAGCAACATAAAAAAAAAAAAATGTAAAAAAACTGAATGGCCAATAGAGACATAAAAGGATGAAAACCAACACAAGTAAATTAACATGAGGGGAGATGTCAAATTAATGGATTTTCAATAGCTTTCATTTGCTTTTCTACCCAATTATTCTAAATATTTTAGTCTGGCCAGCACGATCAACCTTTGCACACAATTCATGCACCCAGCAGAAAGTCAGAACCATGCAAGGCATCATACAGCGCGAAGAAACAGCACGGTGGCACTTAAAGCTGCTAATGAGCAGCGCATGAAATATTTCCCTTCAGAGCAAGCCTGTGCTGTGGAAATACATTCCATCAGGTTAATAGCTCATGTTAATAGCTAATTTATGACAATACAAACCTCCCAACTACATTAGGTTTTTAACAAACACTTGCAGGTATTCTGTGCCAGCGTTATAAGGTGAGAAAATATGGGCCACCTACAGTTAGGAGCACCTGGGCCTGGAGGACTTGGCACTTATTTGCCCTCTTGCTCCTTCCACAATGTGTAGGTCGCTTTCCTCACCCCCACAAGCTAAGTTAGGGCTCATTTACCCGACTGTACTACTGTGGTGCCCATATTGCAGGCCGGCAATGTGAACTCCGTGGTGCGGATGTGGACCCACCGACTTCAATGGGACCCCCATCCACAAGATACGGCAACAGATAGGACATGTCCAGAGGCATGGATCGGAAGCCCAAGGAAAACAAACACTCAGAAGCGCTTCCATGGATTTTCGGGCACGTGCCACCGCACAAGGTAGGACATGTTCTATCTTTTGCCGTATTTTGCCGATTGTGGATCCATTCAAGTCAATGGGTCCACACCGCAGCACGGAGTGCACATGGCCAGTGCTTGTCCGTAGCACTGGTATGGCAACCGTACGGACGTGTGAATGAGCCCTTAGTAGGACCTTTGGAGTGATGATAGTTTCTCACACCATTTAAAAATGAGAGAAGGGAAGGTTTTTTGTGTCTCGGAGTAGGCAATCAATATCTGATCGGTGGGGTCCAACACCCCCTTCCCCCCCCAGTGATCAGCTGTTCTGCAGTAGCTCCAACCATTGTGCGTAGTGTAGTTGGTTGGCTACTCCCATTCTCTTGAATCCACCCACGACCTACAGAGCTGTAGTTCCCGCTCCAGAACAGCAGATTGGTGAGTGCAGGGTGTCAGACTCCTGCTGATCAGATATAAAAAGGATGGGAAAACTCCTCTAAAGTGGCCGTGAAAGAATGGAGGAGTTTTTTCTTCCTTCTGGAGGACAGCCATTGTGACATGCCCTATACTCTCCAAACTAACTAGATCTTTTCAAGATGCAGCTAGACCTTCTGAAAGGCCACGCGATTCTAGAAATGCAAGTCCAACGTTTTAGGAAAATAATCACAATCCTACAAGTTTCCAATTCAAGCTGCTTTTTTTTTATTTATTTTTTATGGTGTTTAATTCTGAGAAACTGCCGTACCACAATTCTTCCCATCAGCATCTTTTTCTACTATCGCATTACTTAATGATCACCCTGCAAACATTCTTAGGTCAAGCTGAATCTTTATAAATGTTTTCTTGGCAAGTTGATTAAGTTATTTTGTCATTGGCTTATCTTCATGATTTATACATCCCACACAGAGCCAAGATGAAGACTTCCTGCACAAGAGGGAAAAAGGATATCGGCTTGATGTAACGATTCCCCTGTCATAATGATTATACAGCAATCAGAGATCACAGGGAAATGTTAGCTCATGCAAAGAACACCAAAATCAGCAATAGCTGCAACTGGTCAATGCACAAAATTGCATCCACTACACTTTATTAAAATAAAACCACCACCACCACTTGTGTCCTCCTCTACAGACCCATGTTTAATTTCAAATTACCGTACAACCCTGAGGAACATATTTCTCACATAAATCCTACTAGGATTAGAACATGCAATAAATGTGGTTTTGGCTGATTTGTTACAAACTGGGAGGCCGCATGCTGCACCTGTCTGCATTGAAGACCAAGTAAGGGTTCATCATCGTCCGGCAAAGCTACATCACCTTCAGCCTATTACATGAAGAACAAGGAAATCAAGAATGGTCTAGATTACTACTAGAAGACCTCTCAACTTGGGTTATGCAAATTTCCGTTACGTCTAGATTTTTTATTTTATTTTTTGTCCCTTTAAGGTGGTATCATTTATTACCTTAAAGCAATGCAGATACGGCTCTGGGGGAAGATCATATGCCCTTACAATCTTAGGGGCTAAGATGACAAAGCTAGCACTGTCCAGGGGCAATGATGCTGGACTTCCATTAATGAAATGTCAAGTTCTTTCCATGATATACATGAGAAAAAAAATTGGGATAATGCATTCTCTGCTGCTAATCAGAATGTCTTTCAGTGGCCATCAAAAGGTCAGTGACTGAATATGAAGATTTAAGGAGGCTTCCGTCACATCAGATTGCTTGACAAAGACAAGCCTTTCACTTGCAAAGACAGAATATGTACAAGCCATTGTGCAATATACATGTGTACATAGATACGTCCAGGACCAACGTCTTCTACATAGTAAGGCCTCTTGCACACGACCGTATGTATTCCTTTCCATCACATTATACACTGCTTGTTTTCATGGTTACAGACCACCCTGCAATCCCGCATCGGTGGTCATGCTTGCACACTATAGGATAAAGCACTAGCCTGTGTTCACTCCCATGGTCCCAGCCACCAGAGGCTGACGTTTTTTCCTATAGTGTGCAAGCACAACCACCACTGATGGATTGCAAGGTGGTCAGTAACCATGGAAAAAAGCTGTGTGATGGAAAAATAATTCCAGCCAGCAAAGGAAGCAATATGGATAACAATACATCAGGAAGTGCCTTGTATTAACTTACTGAAGTGAGACATTCCCTTTAATTATAAAAGGTAAAAAAAACGAGTCACATTACGTTTTTGCTGGCCGTGTACACCAAGCATCCTTCATTTCTCTATAACCCAGTGTTACATACTACACAGTAAAACATTTATTCAATTTATACATATATAATGCATCAAGACTGACCTGACATACAAACATCAGTCATGGCCAAATGCCAATGGCTCCCCTGACATCAATTGCATTAAATAATATCCATTCCATGAATCACTGATGGGCAGAAGCAGAACTAGTTTCAGGACCCTACACGCAATTACAAAGGGTACAGTGCCGATTGTTGTGTTCTATGTTAAGGTTAGACTCTGCCATGCGTGGTCACACTCAATGTTCTGCAAGCGGATAAACGAGGAAATCTGCAATTTGCTTGGATGGTAATATTTGACTATGAGGGTTTCTGGGCTCAAAGACTGACTCATTTATAGGCTAAAAATTTTGGTTTAACCGTAAACATTCAGAAAAGTTGAGATAGGAGCTGTTTGGTGGAGTACTCATACTGCAGAACTGATTAAGCTTTTCCTGGTCCAGTTTGACACATCTTGTAAAGACTACTCCTTCAGGGTGTATGATCATCAGGAAGAGGGTCCCTGTTCAGGCTTCAACTCTACAAGTCAAAGTAGAGGCGGCTAAAAAGCCTGTCTAAAACTGTATATTAACTTACCAGATAAGGAGAAAGTACCCCCCAAAAAATATATAAAAATACAGATAGATATATGGCTTGGGTATTTTCCCTTGTCATTCTCCAAAGCTTGCTAATATGTCAAGCACTGACTCCTCAATCACATGCTCATATCTATTGGGCCTGATGAAGGGCTACATATAGCCTGAAACGTTGCCTAAAATTATGTCCGGCCGAATAAATCACATAATACTTCACCTGCAACTTTGGAGTTTGGAGTGCTGTAAATTTTTTTATACAACAAGAATAGGGTCCCATAGGTGGATTTGGGGACCTGTACAGACGAGCACCCTGTGAAAAGCCAGCAATTAGATGAGTGCTGTGTTTAACCGTATTTGAAGCACTGACTCACAGGGAGTCACATCCAATAGATGGCACTAGTGAGATGGTTCTCCCCCTCTCTTTCTGGGTGCCCATCCACAATGCAGCCGATCAATCGTCCATAGGATTGTTCGTAGAAACAATGAAACCTGTAACAATACATACTAAACTGGCCCATCAGACCCAGTCAGTTGTAAATAAAAAAAATAAAATAAAAAAAAAACCTCCTTGGGGCTTGGGCAAAGTGGTCGAATGTAGCCTTTCTTGTCATACACATCTACTTTCAGCAGAACATGGCTGAAATTTTCCAATCTGATGGATCCAATTTTCTACTGGCCATCATCACAAATTTTCAAATGGTCATCTAAAATGAGACATTTCAGCCAACCTTTCTCGCGTATAGGTAGCTTTCCAACTTCAATCCAAAGACAACACCTTTGATTGCAGTTGCTCTCTTGCTTTTAGGTTTCTCTTTCTGAGGGCATCTAAGAGGTGATTGTTTATGCCAAACTGGCCGAGTGCCTCTGCTCACCAACTGATTTTCAGTAGATGTAATCAGATACACTCACGTAAAAGGGCTTCTATAAAAAAGATTCAACAAGTTAAATGAACGGCTCAGATTTCTAGTTTAATGGTGAAAAGTAATGAAATCCAACCATTCCTCTAAAGTTCTGATGAATAAAATTTATCCAGTGAGGTCCTATAAAGCTTTTATTCACATTTTTTAAAAGGCATTTATACAGACATAAAAATTGGCAGACCAAAACATCAAAAAAAATAATAATATATAATAATTCCTTAGTTGTCCTACCAGGTAACCAGCTTCTCCCCTAACTTTGTGGCATCCATATGCCCTAATCAGGCTGGGGTTTTTCAAGTGAGGCAACCCACTTTACAGAAAGACAGGAGATGAAATTTGTAAGCGTTTTACCAGCTTCACAATGCAGTTTCTAAATGTGGCATCTGAAACCACAGGCAATCAGCTGTCACGGCCAAATTAAGTTGCCGACGGCCATACATTCAAATTAATAAAGGATACCACATAATAGATGGACGCATCGAGCTCCTCAAGGCAAGAGCTGCTTTTTCCAGGTTTCTTCTCTCTATGCCATCCATAAGCCCTCATTAGTAACTGGTTGTCCTGACAGAATAACCCCACTACGATCATAGTAAAAAGCAAAAAGGTCCAATTTTTTAAGATATTTTCAATTTATGTGCCTTTATAGTGGGGAACATGAAAACCCTGGTCATTTTGGGAGCAAGTTGAGCTACGGTATTTATGACCAGCTTGTGTTCTTGAAGCGTTTCTTCGGTAGCTTAAAGTTCAATAGATAAAAAAGGGGCACACGGCAGTAGGAACTATGCATGATCCAGACTGGAGAGCATCTGTCTCGCAGTGTCACCAGGTGCACCAGCATGCACTTTGCACTGTGACCAAAGAACACCGGGGGAAGGGCGACTAGCAATTTGCTTAAGACATGCCCATTAAGACCCCTTCCTTTACCTTTAAAGCGCACATCAGTCACAGAATTGTTGCTGGCATAGACACCTGCTACCGATCAAAAGCTTTATGCTCTTCTAGTGCCCCCTGGGAGTTTAGTTATCAATGACCAGAAAGGTCAAGAGGCAGGAGGAGGGGGGTCCACACTGCTGCTTTGGTTGACCATTATAGATTAACCTTTACCCTGCTGAGGCTATTGCGCAATCTTGGAAGGGTCACGTCACGTGTTCACAGCCTGTATAACAGTTTTATATCGAAGCAGCAGATTTCTAAAGGCGTTGAAATATCATGAATTCCCAACATTACAATTAGTTATGAGCTGGATCACTGAATATGTGCATGTGAAGGCTGACATTTCAGTTTTGTGGTTTGTCGATTTATTTAACACAATAAAATCTAACAGAAATCCTTTAATACTTGCATTATGGGTGCATCCATTAGAACATTTTGTAATCTTTCTTGTGATTTTTTTTTTTGGGTGTTGCCAAAATTTTTGAACTCCAGGACTGAGGACACAGTATCCAACTATGTAGTGTAAAAGTATACCTAACTTATCTCCACACATTTACATTGCTGCAGGGATACGATTTTCATGTGATGTCACATGGCTGCAATCACACGACAAGTCACACAGACGCCACTGTCACACAAACGCATATGGTAACTTGGAAAAAAAAAAAAGAGGCTTTGGGCACCCTCAGGCACAGGTATAGTTGCTGCCTCTGACCTCCCAATTTGATTGGAGGCAAGGGGCACAAGGACCTCCAATACCCACAAGGCCTAAGGATTTCCTATTGGGCTTTGCCCCAATCAAGATACGAGATATGGCGGGCCATAAAGTCTTATAAAGTAGTAAATGTTCCGGTCGATGATTGTCAAGAATAAAGAGTAAAATGGAAACTGTATTAGGCTATTTTCACACTGGCGTTTCTGGGTCCGCTTGCGAGATCTGTTTCAGGGCTCTCACAAGTGGCCCAAAACGGATCAGTTCAGCCCCAATGCATTCTGAATGGATAAGGATCCGTTCTGAATGCATCAATTTGGCTGCGTTTGGTCTCCGTTGAGTTTTTAAGACGGTCACTAAAACGCAGCTTGCAGCGTTTTGGTGACCGTCTGACGGCATGGAGCCAAACGGATCCATCCTGACAGTATGGTGCAATTGAAAACGGATCCGCCTCCAATTGACTTTCAATGTAAGTCAAGACTGATCCGTTTTGACTTTTTTTCTTATAAATAACGCAAACGTGTCCGTTATTAACGGATACAAGCATTTGCATTATTGGTACGGATCAGTCTGTGCAGATACAAGACGGATCGGCACCAAACGCGAGTGTGAAAGTAGCCTTAGGCTAAAGAACTGAATCAATTATTAAAATTGTCCTGATACAGTAGTATATAGGTAACACTACTATATTCCATCCTATAAATCAGTGTTAGACTTTTTTTTTTTTACAGGCCTTTAAAAACATAATTTAGCATTATAGCTAAACCAATGCCTCATCTGCAGACAGCTGCGTCATGCGATTGTCCCACATTAGAGCAGAGCGAACTGGCTTAACTGGGGGAGAGGCCCATCTCAAGGCAGTTCTCTCTGCTCTGCACTGATGGGGCAATCACCCCAAAACAGCTGTCTGCAGAAAAGGTACTGGCTTAGCTAGAATCCTAAATTAGGTTCCTGAATCCTGGGCCATCTGTGTAATTTACAGATGTGTTGGGTCCGTCAAAGCAAGAGACTCTTTGTATCCACTTTCCATTGAATGGTGACTTCCCGTTATTTCCTCAGAATTTTATAATAATTTTAGAAAATCATTAAAGTATAATGATACAGTTTATAATGCTTTATATTTTGCTATAGCTCTGATATAACAGGTGCACCAATATCTTCCTTTCCTTCTGGCTCCTCGCTGCTTTTCCTCTGCACCACCTTTGGCTGTGGTCTGTACTCTGACCTGGACATCATTATTAGAAGCTGCGGGTTGTATGGCAATGCTTCAGACTCCACTGGAGGTGATGGTCAGAAGAATGTGCAGTCTCACAAAAGAGGAATGTTCTGCTGCCAGAACAAACACTTAAAATCTGCAGAGAACAAAACCTTTTTTTGCCAGATGTCTTTGCGGCTCAATATTTTCATGGAGCAACAGAGCATCTGTCCTTCAGTTATCTCACATTATCCGGATCAAACCAAACAGGAGGACATGAACGCAACAAAGAAAAAATAAATAAATGCAGTCTCTCATGGTACCCAATTATGCGTACCTGCTAGCTCTATCCGGGATGCTTCTGGAAGGAGTTGAAATATGCCGGAAGAGTTAGCACATCTCCATGCAGTGAGAAGTGGACGTGGTTTATGACATGTTGGTGCCAAACTCCCAGATGACCATTTATAAAAGTTGGCAAGTATGCAGTTACGTCTATGATTGCTGTGGGAAAAAACATACTCCTACAAGTGGTCTCTTCTAGTGAACCCAAAACTGTAGTTGATAACCAGAAGTCTCAGTCCAATAGGAGCAGATGGTGAACATTGGGCGATTGCACATTTACTGGCCAAATCCAACTAGATTTTTACTTTACTTTACTCTACTCCGAAATCTCAAAAATGACCTGCAGTTACTCTATGTAACTCGGGCCTGCAGCTGGCAAAGTTGTCATTCCAGTAGGATTGCATTGATTTGTAAAGCATGGACATGTAAAGCATGTAATGGAAACCGAGACGATCACACAATAATACTGCCCTGACTGGGGTGAGAAACTCAATGGCATGGGATTGTGCATCCTGAGCTGCATAAACTGCTAGTGCTGTGCATCACATTACAGAATTCAGTTACATAGTAGATTCAGACATTTTATGCTCAATAGGTCTCAATATTACTACCGCCATATACTCATCTACTGTACAAGGCAAAAACCCTGGATGGACTGCCCACTTATGGGTGGGTTAATACAAGTTCCACCTATTTTCAGGCTGGGACAATCCAAATTTGCCAAA
Source organism: Bufo gargarizans (assembly GCF_014858855.1). Classification (NCBI taxonomy): domain Eukaryota; kingdom Metazoa; phylum Chordata; class Amphibia; order Anura; family Bufonidae; genus Bufo; species Bufo gargarizans. The sequence goes on from NC_058081.1 coordinate 642,799,850, forward strand.
ATGGTTTCAGAAAATTTGGGACAATCCTAGAAAATGTGACACCATTGCCAACTATGCAGATGAAAAAAGACTTGGGGTTATCCAAGACCAATAATCCTCGAAATGCCTGGGCCACTCACACAGATTGCACTTACATCGCTCACCGGCACCCGCGGCACTTCTGATGCCAGTAGGGATCGACCGATATTGATTTTTTAGGACCGATAATTTGTGAACTTTAAGGCCGATAATTTATACCGATATTCTGGGAATTTTCATTTTTGAAAAAAAAAAAAAAAAAATTCCCACAAATCTGCCGAAAATTAATGTTTATGTGTATTTTTTTTTTTTAAATCTTTCTTTTTCATTTATATTTTGGTGTTTTTATTATTTTTTTTGTAACTTTTTTTTTTTAACTAACTTTTAGCCCCCTTAGGGACTAGAACCCTTGTCCTATTCACCCTGATAGAGATCTATCAGGGTGAATAGGAGCTCACACTGTCCCTGCTGCTGTGTGCTCTGTGCACACAGCAGCATGGAGCTTATCATGGCAGCCAGGGCTTCAATAGCGTCCTGGCTGCCATGGTAACCGATCGGAGCCCCAGCATTACACTGCTGGGGCTCCGATCGGAGGAGCAAGGGAGAGGGGATCCTGTGGAGGGGCGCACTGCGACTGGGGTGGGGGGCCCTATGCGCCACCACTGCTTAATACTGGGGGGCTTGGGGGGGCGCACTGCGCCACCAATGAAGCTTAATTTCATATACAGGAGGCGGGAGCTGGCTGCAGGATCACATAGCCGGCTCCCGACCTCTATGAGCAGTAGCTGCGATCTGCGGCACCTGAGGAGTTAACTACCGCAGATCGCAGCTACAGCTCATAGAGGCCGGGAGCCGGCGATGTGATCCTGCAGCTCCCGCCTCCTGTATATGAATGAATGAATGATAGATTAATCTTCATTGGTGGAGCAGTGGCCATAGCTCCTCCCCTCCTCCTGTCCCCTGTCCTTTCATTGGCGGCAGCAGCACAGGGGGAGGAGACACTGCTCCTTCTCCCCTGTGCTGCTGCTGAGGGAACACGGAGAGCGCTGTCAGCAGCGCGATCTCTGTTCCCCATACACTATCGGAATATCGGCAAAATAGATGCCGATACCGATAGTGTTCAAAATCCTGAATATCGGCCGATATCGGTAAATCCGATAATCGGTCGATCCCTAGATGCCAGCACAGATAAAAACATCTGGCATAGGGAAGGGGCAGCCAATAGCAGGCCGATATGGGAACAAGCCTTCCCAGCGTCACCCGCGATTGGAATGAGCCTTCCATCTAACACTCTTGCATCCCTTCAGTCTATCCTCTGCCTGGCTAATCCACCCATGTCCCTGTTACAACTTTGCCTCATCTCTGTCAATCCATTTGCTGGCTCCCTGTAGCTCAGAGAATCTAGTACAAATCACTATGACATACAAGGCTGTTCACAACCTGTCCCTGCCATATAGCTATGCCCCGACCTCCCGCTACCTTCCCACACTTAATTTCCAATCCTCACAAGACTCCTTCTCTACTCTCATCGGCTGCTCTTCCTTCCGAGATTTCTACCATGCATATCAGACCATCACCTACTGTGGAAACCTTCAGAACAAACCTGAAAACCCACTCTTCAGATAAGCCTACATCTGTAATCCTGCCGCCGTTAGTATAACCCTCACCTGCTGTATTCTTCCACCATCCCTTTTCGGTTAAACCCCACCAGCGTCTTGGGCTAGGCACAGATAATTTTTTTTTCAACATAGAGAAGCCATGCAATATATTTTGGTCGAATTTATGCCAAAATCAAGGTGCATTCATATTAGTAAATGGAGGCCAATATTCTGCATTCTTAGCATTTCATCGAGGGCCTGGTAATGTTAACAAAGCATCCTCTTCTATCCTGCTGCATAAAAATTTATAATTTACAGCCATACCCCATACATCTTTTTTGGGATGTATAAATATCTTCAATTATACATTTCAGTTATTTAGAGACTGTACTCTGTTTTATTGTCTTTTATTTATTGATGGCCTGGCGTCTATAGATTCTCTTTTGTCATTTATTATACTTTGCCGGCTCTAGGGATAGACAATGCTGTAGACTTCAGCAGCCACTTCACAAAAGGCATTTATTTAATTTTTTTATTTAAAGGGGATTTTCTCATATCTACTTGTTTCTGGTAGCTGGGAAAAACAGCTGATCTTGTCAGGAGCAGGGTAAAATACATGGCAGCCATTCAGATGTGGAGTCCACTAGAACGAGGATGCCTGCCACCTCTATGATGTCCACGTGCCCCACTAAGTCCAGTAGAAAAGTCCTAGGTGCAATAACTAGCACCGGATATTTGTCACTGATGACACTGGCCCACACTTCTCAAAATATCCATTGACTGCAAGTGCCCTGTTTGGTATATCTGCCCCATTATACATTTCCATTAATTCCTTAAGGAGTCTGCCATATTTCACCTTAAGGACCAGGCCATTTTTTCCAAATCTGATCAGTGTCACCTTATGTGGTGATAACTTTAAGACGCTTTTACTTATCCAAGCCATTCGGAGATAGTTTTTTTTTGTCACATATTGTACTTTATGACACTGGTAAAATGGAGTAAAAAAAAAAAAAAATAATAATTTTTTATTTATATAAGAATACCAAATTTGCCAAAAATTTGGAAAAAAATTTGCAAATTTCCAAGTTTCAATTTCTCCACTTCTATAATACATAGTAATACCTATAAAAATAATTACTTTACATTCCCCATATGTCTACTTAATGTTTGGATAATTTTGGGAATGACATTTTTATTTTTTGGGGATGTTACAAGGCTTAGAAGTTTAGAAGCAAATCTTTGTGAGGCCTACATAATAGAAACCACCCAAAAGTGACCCCATTCTAGAAACTACACCCCTAAAAAGGTATTCAAAACTGATTTTACAAACTTTAACCCTTTAGGTGTTCCACAAGAATTAATGGAAAATAGAGATACAATTTCAAAATTACACTTTTTTGGCAGATTTTCCATTTTATTAATCTTTTTCCAGTTACAAAGCAAGGGTTAACAGCCAAACAAAACTAAATATTTATGACCCCATAGAGTTTCTGTAGTTTACAGAAACACCCCATATGTGGTCGTAAACCGCTGTATGGGCACACGGCAGGGCGCAGAAGGAAAGGAATGCCATACGGTTTTTGGAAGGCAGATTTTGCTGGACTGGTTTTTTGACACAATGTCCCATTTGAAGCCCCCCAGATGCACCCCTAGAGTAGAAACTCAAAAAAAGTGACCCCATTTTAGAAACTACGGGATAGGGTGGCAGTTTTGTTGGTACTATTTTAGGGTACATATGATTTTTGGTTACTCTATATTACACTTTTTGTGAGGCAAGGTAACAAGAAATAGCTGTTTTGGCACAGTTTTTATTTTTTGTTTTTTACAATATTCATCTGACAGGTTAGATCATGTGGTATTTTTATAGACTAGGTTCAGTGCTCCAGACTAAAAAAAAATACCTAGTAGCCATTGGCTCCTGAACTGAAAAATTTAGGAGCCAAATCGAAACCAAATCAAAACTTTGGTATCGTGACAACGCTACGCCGATCAGATCGGCATAGGGTTGTTTTCGTCACCATAAAAAAGTATTGCAATACTCAATACTGCGCAAAAAATAAAAACACCAAAAAAAGCCGCGTGCATTTTGCATTTTATGAAACATTCGGCCCATAATAGAACAGTCCTACCCTATTTTTTGGGGTGACTAAAAAATGGCGAATGCTAACCGCATAGGAGATATTTTTTAATAATGTAATAGTTTGGACAGCGCTATGTAATATGTTTTATTTATTTATTGTTTATATATTTTATATGTAAAATTGGGAAAGGGGGGGGATTTAAAATATTTTAGGGTACTTTAACACTAGTGTTTTTCTTTTCCGGCATAGAGTTCTGTCACACAGGGGCTCTGTACCAGAAAAGAACTGATCAGGCAGATCCCCATGCATTCTGAATGGAGAGTAATCCGTTCAGGATGTCTTCAGTTCAGTCATTTTGACTGATCAGGCAAAAGATAAAACCGCAACATGCTACGGTTTTATCTCCGGCGAAAAAAAACTGAAGATTTGCCTGAATGCCAGATCCAGCATTTTTTCCCATAGGAATGTATTAGTGCCGGATCTGGCATTCAAAATACCGGAATGCACCCGCACTAAATCCGGACCCATTCACTTCTATAGGGCTGTGCACATGAGCGGTGATTTTTACACATCACTTGTGCGTTGCGTGAAAATCGCAGCATGCTCTATGTTGTGCGTTTTTTCACGCAACGCAGGCCCCATAGAAGCTAATGGGGCTGCGTGAAAATCGCAAGCATCCGCAAGCAAGTGCGGATGCGGTGCGATTTTCACTCATGGTTGCTAGGATGAAAGTCTATTCACTGTATTATTTTCCCTTATAACATGGTTCTAAGGGAAAATAATAGCATTCTTAATACAGAATGCATAGTAGAAGGTCAATATAATAAACATTGGTGGCGCAGTGCGCCCCCCCAACACCCCAGTATAATAAACATTGGTGGGGTGCAGTGTGCCCCCCCTCAATATAATAAACATTGGAGGTGCAGTGTGCCCTCCCCCCCAGTATAATAAACATTGGTGGTGCAGTGTGCCCCCCCTCAATATAACAAACATTGGTGGCGTAGTGCGCCCCCCCTCAATATAATGAACATTGATGGCGCAGTGGGCAGTGCCAATGAGGGTTAAAAAAAAAAAAAAAAAAAAAAAAAGGTTCTTATACTGGGGTGTTGGGGGGGGGGGCACACTGTTCCACCAATGTTTCTTATACTGGGGTGTTGGGGGGGGGGGGGCGCACTGTGCCACCAATGTTTCTTATACTGGGGTGTTGGGGGGGGGGGGGGGCACACTGTACAGTGAGTCTAAGAAAGAATCGAATGAGTCACTAACTTAGTCGGATCTTTAGATTCTTTTAACCTGTGACTCATTCGATTCTTTCTGACTCCCTGCACTTGTGTCAGTGACTCAGACTCAGAGCTGCTAGTGCTTGCCTTGCCTCAGCTCTGATTGGTTGGTGGGCGGGGAGGGGAGGGGCTAGCAGAAGCAGCTTCCACTCTAGGATCAGATGACACTCCTCCCGAGCCCCTCCCCTCCCTGCTGCCAGCGGCTCTGCTGTTGTCTTTGTGCTGTGACTCACTGACTCAGACTGAACATCGGCGGGGCAGAGAACTATCAGCTCGTGTGCCCATCGCTGTTCTACTGCAGAGCTGCCGCGGAGGGTCTAGTCGCAAATGGCGACAAGACTAAAAAGTCTTGTCGCCATTTGTAAATTCTAAGTCGCATTGGCGACCATTTTGGTCGCCATCTGGAGCCCTTAGGTTGTCACTGACGTAGCGATACCTAGTATTGTATACTTTTTATTTATTTAAGTTGTACACAATGATTTCATTTTTGAAACAAAAAAAATAATCATGTTTTAGTGTTTTCAGTTTTTGGGTGATTATCTTATGTAGGGTCTCATTTTTTGCAGGATGACATGACGGTTTGATGTTTGGGGTGATCACTTGGTGATCTCCATGAATAAGTCTGTTGGTACTACTTTTACGGCCGTATTATCCTCCTCAAAAGAGCTATTTAGGAGGTCACCATTTAAAGAGATGGACTGGTTGGACTTGCAGTATGACCTTTGTCCAAGAGTTTCAGACACCAGAGCTTTCTAAAACACCAACCCATACGCCTCTGCATGACAAGAGAAAACATTCTGTGAAATATAACCCATCGTTCATTTTGGTTTGCCATACAATTGGTTCCCAAATAAGGCTAATTCATGAAGTGAGAACATGACTAAAGGTTAAAAGTAGTTAGACCATCTCTAGAATACTAACTCTGTACATATTGGCCAATAAGTGCAGGTCCATCCTCTGGGACCTACCTCAAGAACGGGACTGTACATATTGGCCGCACAAGTGTATCTCTTCATTCATTGCTGAGACTTCAAGCTATTTTCAGTCTTATAGTAGCGAATGGGGAGAACCATGCATGCGTGGCCTCCTCTCCATTCACCGGAGTGCACAAAGGGGTCTGATTACTGAAATCGGAGCAGGTCTCTGGAGGTCCTACATCAACTGGACATTTACAGCATATGCTGTGGATATGCCCTAAATCAGGGAGCAGCAACTCCCAACTGCGGTTCTCCAGCTGTTTTAAAACTACAAATCCCAACATGCCCTGCTGTAGGCAGACTGGGCATACTGGGATTTGTAGTTTTACAACAGCTGGAGAGCTGCATTTTGCCCATCCCTGCCCTAAATGAACTGATGGAACAATCCCTTTAAGTGCCCACGAAGAGCCTGTAAATTGGCTTGACACATTTTCCTTCTAGTTTTTTTAATTTTTTTTTTTTACAAAACACCATAAAGCCTCATTCACACGTCAGCGATTTCCATCAGCGATTGTGAGACAAAACCAGGAGTGGGTCTAAACACAGAACTGAGATCAGGACTCACTGGGGCAGATTTAATAATCCTATAGATGGAGTCATACAGGCTGTCTAGACCTGCACCAGATTGATCAGAAATCTGATGCAGGGATAGACACTTAATACCAATTATCGGTTGGCTCAGTTTAGGACAGAATTTGACAACTATTTTGGCGCTAAATGTTGCACATCAAACCAGTCCACCTTTCCTGCAAATCCATGTCCCACGCCTGTTCCATTCACTTGAATGGGATGAGCACTTGTAATTATACTGGGCCATCGCTGCAAGTGAGACGACGTACAGAGTAATCTTGCAGAGGAAGTAGCTCTCGCAAGAGTACCGGGAGTCAGACCCCCACTGATCGGATATTGATGATCTATCCTGAGGATAGGTCATCAATATGTACTGGCTGCACAACCCCTTTAACCAGTCTATGTTTTGAAGTGTGAGAGGAAACCCACGCAAAGGGGAGAACATACAAACTACATGCAGATATTGCCCTTGAAACCCAGAACCACAGGGGTGCAAGGCAATGGTGTAACCACTGAGCCACCATGCTGAACAATTTCATTCTGTTAGAAGGGTTCCCCTATGATAAACTGATCACAGGGCGTCCCACTGTTAGGGCTCTTAGAGATTTCCTGGTAGCACCACCATAGGAGAAAGGAAGTATTACACAGTGCCTACTGTAATGAATGATCCATCAGTGATGCGCCAGGTCCTCCAGAATGGGAAAAGTCCTTTATAGCTGCTCTGGCTAATGAAAATGTGGGAAACCCTTCTACCAACTCAGGATTCCATAACTGAGTATCTGGAAATATTACCGTGTGCACTGCAAATTGTGCTCCAACCCAAGTGTCCAACAAGGCTAAAATCCAAGAGTCCATTGTACCTGTCCTAGGACATATGGTATCAGGCAAGCCTTTTATGTTCAAGAGCACCAAGAACAGACAACAAAAGGGAATCTCCTCGGCAGTATTAAATTATTTCCTTAGTAAGAAGGATGACACCTCCAGATGACATCTCATGAAGCACAGCTGTGCTCGGTTCAGTGAATGAATATCTATATAGATAGACCCATTTCAAAATTCAGCCCCAAGGTACTCCGCATATAGAGTATTCTCCTAAGGGGAGGCAGTTATTAATCTGGCAAGAAACTGTTGTGTCACATTTTTTCTGTTTGCTGTTTCGGGCGCTACTGAATCCGAGTTGTGGGCGGCAGATGCCAGCAATATTTTAGATATGGCTTTGATTGAAGCAGTGAGCCAAATAGTCAGTCAATCACAGGAACCACTTGTTTGGGCGACACCCCATAGTCAGGTGCATCTGCTTACTCATCTCTAACGCTGGTCCATACCTAGTATAACTTATGGTTATATTGAAGACCCTTAATGTAATCTACACAAGTCTTCCGTAGAAAATACAACGTTTACCACCCAGGAGGACAATGTTGGTGAGAAACCAAAAATAAGCAAAATATAGATAACAAAAAAATAAGTGTAGTGATGTGCTCTTCCATAGGAGTGGTAGTAGGAATATTTCCTAGAGATGGATCTCTGCAAAACCCATGCATGTCCACGAAAAGAGGTGACACGTGCCCATAGAGTGGTCTATTAAGAAAGAGAACCACCTTGGCAAAAATGGTGCTTGGGTATGTTTCAAAAATACAGACATACCCAACACAAATCCTGGCAGGCCCAATTGACACCAGTGTTAGCAGAGCCCAAGATGTAACGCTCATAAAGGGTGTCCAAAGATAGACCTTCTAAATCTTACCCAAAAAGTAGCACTATACCCAGATGATGATGACCAATAGTCGATAACCACCGACATCATGACTGGAAGAAAGTTTGTGAAGGTTAGGCAATGCCAAGTGTGGTGATCACCAGGAGTCATCGACCTGGAAAGGACTCCTAAATCCACAGTTCACATATGACTGAACTGTTATCGGATCTTCACAGAACCGGAGTGTGCAGGCCAAGCCCCGCTCGTAAATATGTACACCTGCAGCAATAACCTCTTATCTCTTGGCCGATTATCAGTCCTTCCTTACTGTTTAGTAAATACTCGCATAGCATTTAGAAATATTCTAGATTCCTAACAGTTCGGCCGCACGGTCAGGTTCCTGCATGCAGTTTTGGAAGCTAAAATCAGGAGTGGTTCACAAAAGGAGAGAAAGCATAAAAAGGACAGAAACAATTGTGCCTCTTTTTATTCTATTTACTCCTGGTTTTGGCTTCCAAAACTGCATGCAGGAACCTGACTGTGTGGTCTTACCCTTTGAGTCCAGAGCTGAGCGCTCATGCAGGGTATTCCCAGAAATTTCTTCAAAATTCCTTTGTTATTGAACAAAAATGATGCAACCATGGAAAATATGTAGAAATCTCCAGATGAGCTAGCTGTAGGCCCCACTAGTCAGGGATGTGCCTAGTAGGCATTCCATTTTGAACGGATAGATCAACAAAAAACACAGGATATGGTTTGGGCATTTTTGTAGTTAAGGCCAGAATGACAAAGCCTTGATATGGCCACATTTTCATGTCCAATCAGCTCTACTGAAGAGAGCCAAGATCACCACATGAGTCCGTTTCAGCTGAACCCTATTGATCATGTGAACTTGTAAGCCAGTTTCAAAACAACTTTATTTCTACACATTAAAATAATAAAAGCAAAAATATACAGTTCCTACTCAGATCACACATCAAAAACCGACCCGATCTATTTGGAGGACATGCCCCAAGCTACAAATATTTTTAGTTTATATACATAGACTACAATGTCATCTCTCCTTCAGCTACTGAAGATAGTATAACAATATTTTGGATTTCCATTATCTACAAAGTTATTAAAAATAAAAAATGGAAGTTAGAGAAAGCTTCTGAACACTGAGGAAGCCAACCAGCCCCTGAGAAGCGAGTAATCCCCAACCGAGGACCAGCATGAAGAATATGCAATCACATTGCATTGTCTTCATGTTTATCTCAAAACAGGAACACGTTCCGTGAGTCATAGAAATCATTAATTCTATTCAGCGGGGAAAATAGCATCCATTCTTAAGCTGCAAGCCATGCATTTGCCTTCCCAATTCTTCACAATGGCAAAAAATAAAACTTATCGATGTATGGCAGCCGCCTCTAACAATTTAGAACGCAGGGAAAAAAAATATGTATAGCGCCAATTACTGGCCCTGGATCGTGATTGCAATTATATCACCAAGGATCTTGACAATAAGAGAGGGACTTGTTTCCGCACAGCTGTTTAGTGAAGTTCAGTGTCTTAAACTATAGATCCCAAAACATTCCCAAAAGGACCACCTAGCAGGTTACATGGGCAGTGCCCAAAACATAGATTTGCATGAAGGACAGAATCGTGTATGTTCTGAAGACGGGAATTTTTGACTACAAGGCTTGTGTAGTGCATGAATGTTGATGACCTATCCTAAAGATACTTCATCAATATCAGATCGGTAGGAGTCCAAATCCCGGCACCAACGCCAATCAGCTGTTTTAGGAGGTAGCGGTGTTTGTGTGGTCGTTGCTTCAAAATTACCTTCGCCGCTCGTTGGTAGAGGCGGCACAGTGTAATTACACAAACGAGACAACGTGCAGGTAATTTTGAAGTGGAACTTCCATGAGCGCCGCTACCTCCTAAAACCGTGGATCGAGGGGGGTGCCGGACCTCCGCCGATCTAATATTAATGATCTATCCTGAGGATACTTCATCAGTATCTTTCCACTACACAACCCCTTTCAGAGATAGGTAATGCAAAAAACAAGCGGCACAGCCACCCAATGGGATGAATGATTTAGAGTTCTAAAAAAATGACGCCATTTTGCACAGTCTTGCGTGCATCTTTTTGTGTATACAGCTCCTATGCATGCTTATATGCCTCTAGGGTGGCAGACTTACAATTTATATTTCACTGTTGGCACGAAAAAGGGCAGAGAGTTTGGAGTAACAATGACCACAAGATTACACCACAGGGTTTATACAATAGAAGGTCATGGTGACTTCTTCAAATGTTGCCGCAAGCTAAATTTCAAACCTGCTCCCTTTATTTATGGTCTAGACACCTTTGTCCTCAATGAATGAAGGACAGGTTTTTTTTATTTTTTAAAGAAATCTCATGAAATGAAGCAGGGTCCCTACAGTGGTCGCTCACTACAGGAGAAATGTACATGAAGGTCATTCAATTGCTCTTCACCGAGCACAGGACTCCCTCTATGACATCCATATCTCAGAAAAAGGGTCCAACTTCTGAAACCAATGGTGATCAGCTGTTATGCCAAGGAAAGTTGCAACCATCCATTTTTCCCTACAGGAGAAATATAGTATTACATGGCGGTCATTCAATGGCTCTCCACTACGAGCACAGGACCCCCTGCATAATGTTGGGGGGGGGGGGGGGGGTGTCTTAGTGAGAACTAAAACTAATGCTATGCATTAGCTAGATCTCTGGAGAGAAAAATAAAATGTAATAATGCCTGGCTGACTTTAATCATTTTCAGACATGTTCATGTCCCAATCTAATCAACAGACTATTGTTTTACTTTGCAGGTGCAAGCAAGCAAATAGAAGAAGAGAGAGAATGAGGACAACCTGAAAATTTTATGTACATTCCCAATATAATGAGCTCTTTGGGCAAAGAGAGCCAAGTGTCTTCATCTGGTCTCCACAGACCCACAATATATATGTAGATAAGACTCATTCTGGGATGTCCTGGGTAAATCCCAGGGGTCCTGAAGCCAATTGACTACTGCTACTCATGAGGTCAAAAAGGAACTTCAAGGAAGCACAAATCACAACTGAAATCCTACTCAGTGGAGCCCCATCAAACTCCGGTAATGGTATCTGAAGTCTGCCTTCTCTAGAAGAAAGGTGAAGCCAGTAGAATTCTCAGAAGTGGAAAACCTATTAACGGGTTTGTCCATGATAACTAAAACATGGCAGTTTCCTTTTAAAAACAGCACTACAGACGTCCACAGATTGTGGGTGACATTGCAGCTCAGCAGAAGAGTTGCAATACCAGACAACTCTCAGTCTTTGGAAGAGAGTTGCTATGTTTTTTTCTAAACCTGGACAAACCCTTTAAATGGCACTAGGAGAATAGGAACTATTAGAGTGGAAGATTCTGCATAAAGCTCCTCATTGTTTTAAAGGGGTTTTCCAGCTCCGGATACGATGACCTATCCTCAAACAGAGGGGGTTTGAAACCCCACACCTCCATCAATCAGCTATACCCTGCAGCCTCCGATCCTGGAAGTATCTCTTTCAATGGAACAGGAAGCACAGCTCCGTTCAAAGTGCAGTGGCCGTGCCGGGTTACTGCACCTCATTCACTTCAATGAGAGATGAGTTACAGTAACCCAGCATGGCCAGTAAACTTTAAATGGAGCTGTGCTTCCTGCTCCATTCAAAGTGCGAGCGTCGGATCCATTCTGTTCTCAAGCAACAGGGGGAAGTCACAGTCCAGACCCCCCTTGTAGTCCACCACCTGAAATTGTGCACACTGTCAGAGTCGGACTAAAGCCATACTGTACATATAGGAAGCTGCTACCAGACCTCAGCAGACTCATGGACAAGGTAGAGCATGATGAACATGAGCTGGCCAACTAAACTTTAAATGTCTTTGGTTTTATAACTGAAGAAAAAGAATTCCATAAGCCTTGGGCCTCTTGCACACGAACGTTGCGGTCCCCAATGCACAGGACGGATGCACAATTTACTGTCCCCAATGCACGGGCAACGTCCGTGCGGCGGTCGGGACGGATTGAGACCCATTTAACATGAATGGGTCTGATCTGTCCGCACTGTAAAAAATAATAAATAGAACAAGTTTTTTGCAGTGCGGAGGCACAGACCTAAACACCACAGAAGCACCCCGTAGTGCTTCCGTGGGGTTCCAATCCGTGCTTCCTCATTTCCGTGATTGCGGACCCATTCAAGTGAATGGGTCCGCATCTGTGATGCAGAGTGCACACGGGCCGGTGCCTGTGCATTGCGGACCTGCCATATGTGGGCATCAATACGGCCACACAACATTCATGTGCAAGAGGCGTTGGTGGAAGCAAGTGGATAAATACCTCAGTACTAGGTCAGTGACATAAGTCCTCAGTCTCACCTGATTTTCTAGTTTGTTTACCTTCAAAACAGCAGTCATAAAAGTTTATGAACCAGAATATCTGGTAGGGATGTTGCTCTCTCCCATAATTGTCCTGAAGAACGTAAAAACTTTCCCGAGGGCAGAACACAAAAACAGCAAATCAAATCCAGATGGGAATCATCAGCATACGACTCTCTGAAGCCTCACTACTAGGGCTATTTGCCCTACGCCTGCTTAATACGATCAGTACGTTTTAATCACAGATAAGGCTGCAATGAAGGGAAGCTGTAATGTAATTACTACATCCCTTAATGACTTCATCAATTATGTCACTTTAGACCTAAACCACTAGTGTGGAAACAGATTTTTCAGTCATCTTGCCCTCATAAGCAGACAATGTATAATTTAAAGTGTGACTGTCATTCTTTTTTTTATTTTTGTAATTTATAGGGGCAGCGATATTGACCATTTTTGTAATATACTTTAATTACTGAAATCGTACATTTCTATTAGAAAAATAGCTTTACAGTGGCCTATTTCGAGCCTTAGCAACGCTCCTCTGTCTTCTGTTTACATAGCTTTGGAGACTTGTTCAACATTGTGATATGTAAACAGAAAACAGAGGAGCATTGCTAAGGCTCAAAATGGGCCACTTTAGAGCTATTTTTCTCATAGAAATGTACAATTTCATTAATTATAGTGACCATTTTTGTAATACTTTCCCTGCCCCTATAAAATTACAAAAATAAAAAAATTATGACTGACACTTTAAGAGCCTGTGGATGTTTCATTAATTTTAGTTTTTTCTTATAAGGGATTTTTGGGAACAGATCTACATTCTTGGGAGTAGTATTAGTCTCTGGAGGACCTGACCTGCCCTGTATTAAAGAGACAACCCACTGATGTGAATGGGAGTTTTGTAATGCTTCATTTCTCCTGTGGTGGCGCTGCAGGGGATTTAAACACTTTTAGATTTCCCCATACAGATGACCGTTGGTGGTCCCAACCACTTGTGATTTGCTTATAGTCAAGTGACCTTTTCAACATGTAGAGACCGTTTAAAGTAGAGAACCCTTTTAAAGGGAACCGGTCATCACCTTTATGCTGCCCCTACTAATGGAAGCATAAAGGAGAGACAGGTGAGTTGATTTCAGCAATCTGTCATTTAACAGTTAAAAGTAAGTGGTTGCCGGGAACCAACATCACAATCATTGCAGACTGGGCCTGGAAAGAGTCCCGGCCACCTGAGAAGAGTCCTGGTTAGTCATGGATTCCTGCTCTCCTGCCCACCTGCTGATGTCTGACAGTCTAATACCTAGGAGAGATCTGCCAATCATCAGCAGATGGCGAGAGAGCAGGAGATTATGTATAACCAGGACTCTTCTCAGGTAGACTGGACTCTTCTCAAGACCTGGGCTGCAGTGATTATGATGCTGGTTCTCGGCAACCACTGACTATTAGCTCATGAGTGACATCGCTGACATCAGCATTTCTGTCACTATTTTACGCTGCCCTCAGTGAGATCAGCATAAAGTCGATGACCGGTTTCCGTATGGCCTAAACAGAAATACGAGAAGGAATTTGGTTTCTTAGAGAACCCTTTCAGCCCCGAGATGCCTTTGTGACCCCACAGTCAGGTCCTTCACATCTTCCCTTATTGTATTTTCCAGCGCGCTGAGCGTTCATACGACAATGGTACACCTGAAGAAATACACAATGAAGCAGAGAATTCTGTACACAAATTAGACGTCTCCGACGCGGTCTATTACTATATTACCGCTCCCAAATGTGCAACATTAAAAGCAGCAAAAAACAAACGGGTTTATTACAATTTTAAGCATAAAGTTTCCATTTCCTGTCACATAAACCAACACAACGGGAGACATGAAGGGGCTCCGTAATTAAAACGCAACCGCGTCAAATATACACTGTAGTGAGATAAAAGTAAATGACATCAGGTAAATCACATCAAGAGGGGAAAATGCAGCAGATGACATTTAATGCAGACGTATGTTGAGATACCTGCAGGCTTATCGTGGGGCTTGGAAGCTTATTAATTTGAGCGGTGATGACGAGGAGTCGTGAGCAAAGCGAGGTCTGTGCCTAAATCACTGCATGAAGCGCCTGTGTGCAACGTATGACGACGTAATAATAAAAACATACTATGGGCCTCCTGTATAAAGCTAATGCAGAGCAGAATACATGACAGATACATAACGGATTACCTAATACAGCGCCTATACGCTACTACGGGCCCGTGCCTCCGTCATCTTCCAACTTCTACAGGGCACAACTGTGGCATATTCAGCTGCATAATGTAACATGGAGGCAATGGAAGGAAGCAACGCTTCTAGGACAGAATACGGTCTTCATGAAGGTACTATATGGCGGCACTTGAAGTGTGTAGTTTGTAATACAGAACAATAAGGCGTCATGTGACAATGCACAGGGTACATGCAGTGTCTGATGGTGGGGCCCCAGCTGATCACTAGAACGGGGGGCAGGGTTCTCTTTTTTTGCAGATCCATTATAACAAGGCCTGTCCTCGTCAGCCAAACGGACAAGAATAGGACATGTTCTCTCTTTTTTGCTGGGCTACAGAAGGTGCGGTCTGCATTTTCTTTTAGGACCCAGGTACGGCCACGCCGCCAGGTTTACGGATGCCGTTTTGGAAGCCAAAATCGGATTATAAAAGCAGAGAACGCAGATCATAAAAAAAAAAAAAAAAAAAAAAGAAGAGAATCAAGGCTGCACCAGGAGACCTGACTGTGTGGCCGTACCCTCAGATTACAAGTAACTGACAGGGGTGGGGGGGGTCCTCCATTAAGGACCATGCGGCACTCCAGCTGTGGTGAAACTACCACTCCCAGCATGCTCCATTCATTTCTAAGGAGTTCTGAGAACAGCCAAGCAAGTGTACATCTTGGGAGTAGTAGTTTTACCACAGCTGGAGTGCCGGAGGTCAGCCATCACAGGGATAGGAGATAAATGCGACTGCTGGGGTCTGCCGATCACGAGAGCAGGGGCCCGTACTCCGTTTGAGTGGGACTATAGGACACAAGCGGGAGTACAGGTTATCTCTGTCAGCTCCATTCAAACGGGAAGGAATAGGCCCCTGTTCTCATGATTGGCACGCCCCCCAGTGGTCAGACCCCTGCTGATCACACACTTCTCTATCCTGTGGTCTTCATGGGACAACCACTGGAGCTACTGGGTGAAACCAGCAGGAGCTGTGTGTGACAGCCCCCCCCCGTGGGTTACTCACAACCTGAAAAGTGCCAGTTCAAGCACGATAATGGGGGTCATTTGATACACCCTGCGCTGCCAGAGGATGCGCCTAATTTATGGTGAGGTGCAGGCCTTGTCATAATTTTGGCGCATCCTCCGCCTGGAGTAGATTTCAAGCGTCATTTACCCCAGTTTCCTGGTGTAAATGATAGTAAGTTTGCTGGGGCTCATTTCCCCGACTCCAACACTCCCTAGTGTTAAGAGCGACATGAAAGCGGGGGCTTGTAGCTTGTTTTATGCCAAACTGCCGTTAGTTAATGACCCCCCAATACCTTACCTGCAGATTTGCAATGCCTCCCCCTGACTGGGAGATTACATCATAGCACTGAGAACCACATAAAAATCATATCAGCTGGATTTTATATTATAGTACGTGATATCAGGATAACCTGCTATATTATGGTATATGGTCCAAATTTCCATCTAAACCCGAGAGGAAACTTCTGAATAATTTACAATTTTCTAACTCCTGGGGATTATACAGTGTCCTCCAACTTCAATCTGTCCTCGCTGTCCAGCAGTTGAATAGCGTCGGCAATCAATCATTCACGTTTCCTCACACAAAATGAATGGCTGCCCTCCCCAGAGAGGCTGTAAGCTGGGAGAGTCACCAGGAGCAGTCTCCGGGGTGACCGCCCGCAACGGTCAGACTGAGGCGTGCAGCACTGTGTACATTGTAAGAATGGCCAGCTGGGGGGGGGAGGGGCGGACAAGCATTCTCAGGGCTGAAATCACACTTGTGATATAATTGCAGTTTGTGATGGCAGCCTACAATAATTGCTGCCTCCTCCGCGCTCTCTTCTCCGTGTCGCTGCCTAGCGCAATAACACTGGCTAATAGACACATCCTCTGCAGCCCCCCGACGTATCAGGAGACGCCACTTCCACCAATATACACTGGATCAACAGGGCGTCCTGCCAATATAATCAATACAATAGTCAATGTAAGAGTTCAGTCATTTCTATATAGTCGCATGGAACGTGGCGCACTAATGACGCCAATCACCAGCACACGCAGGTGACAGGCTACACCTGATGTAGAAGAGGCTTTCAGATTTAAAGGGGTTGGCACACATCAGACATTGATGGCCTATTGCTAGGATAAAAGTGCGTCCCAGAGGTAGGACCTGCGCCTAGTCCTAAAACGGGGTCCCCAAAGTGAAGGAGAGCGCACCGCGCATGGCAGTTCCAATAACAGCGAATAAAAAACGTCCAGCACAAACCAATTCTTTCAAGTCGCTTTGGTCTTTATTCGTGTTCCTTAAGAATACATCCAGTGAACAATATCTCCAGGAAGTAGCGATATTCACTGGATGTATTCTCAAGGAACACGAATAAAGACCAAAGCGACTTGACAGAATCGGTTCGTGCTGGACGTTTTTTTATTCGCTATGAAATCCACGGTAAGCCTGCACCTGTCCGTGCACTAAGGGTAGAAGAAAGGCGAGCTGGATTTACTTTTTTTCAGTTCCAATATCGCCCAAGCGGGCGTACTTGGCTATGTTAGAAAGTCCCATAATGGAGAGCGTACGGCGTATACACGGCCACCTCGCTCGGAGACAGCGCTTGGCTATTTTCAGGACTCCCGTTGCGGTGAATGGAGGGTGGTTGCGCTCTGCTTCACTTCAGGTGGGCCCATTCTGGAGATGCCCACCTCTGGTACCCGCACCTCTCTGACAGTGATAACATATCCAAGCGATAGGCAATCCATTACCGGAGATCGGGAATAGCCCTTTAAGTCCGTGTACCCCTTGGATAAACTTAATGGACATGTGACTTTTTTTTCCAACCCACCGCACTGTTATATGACAATCGTCACGGACCGCCTAAGCATCCGTTTTCTGCATTATATAATTCCGTGATAAATCAGCACGATTGGCAGTTTTAATCAAACAAATTAAATGCAGTTTTTTATTATCCTGATATCTAATAACCGCTCCATGACGGTCTATCCAGATAAGAAGCCTCTTTATTATGCAACATTGAGATCTGCAAAGGTGATACAGATAGGTTCCTGATGATACATGGGGTCTGCACTGATCAGCATACACAGGGCAACTACATCAAAGTAGCAGAGCTGCCCCCCATGTGGGCAGTAATTAGCAGAGAAAGTTCTCCGCACACAGGGGAGCCCCCCATTGCAGGGGCAGCATGGTCTCCGGGGGTCCTTACCTTGTGTGTTGTGCTGGTTGTTCTCCATGACACAGGGGTCCGCACTGTTCAGCTCAGCCAGTCTCCTGTTGGTGGCCGTCAGCTCAGATCTCAGGTTAGTTACCTCCTGGCTCGCGGACTGTATGGCCCCATCTATTCTGAGGGCCAGCTGCTTGTTATCCTCCATCATTTGCAGGATGTTGGCCTGGGGAGAGAGGAGACAGAGAGCAGCATGGTGGGTACGAGGCGCACACACACCGGGAGCTGTGCAAGGCAACGCGTCCACTGAAGGAATGAGCAGCACTGCAGGAGACACAGCACCTCCTCTCCAAAGGACACGGCGCACATGACACGCTCGCTTTAAATGGAGCCTACCAATGCCAAATAGGGGAGCCCGCCTTTCGTTTTCTGAACATTGCGGCTGTAAAGCGTTGTCTGCTGCATTTCTGTGACATGGAATGACGTGAAGGTCCCTAAAGAAATGTCTTACATTGTATCCCAGAACCGGAGGCGATAAAATTAAAGCGTCGTATAACACAGCCTTACTTGACTCCCCCCTCCTGAGCGGTAATGTTGGTGGCTCCCTCTCTGTCCCTTGTAAATCACGGCTACAAACTCATGAGCGCAGTTTCTTGGCTTCGCTTTCTCCCGTGTTCATTATTTATTCAATGCTGAGTCCCCAAGACAAACCATTTCCCAGGATGGGGAGGGGGAGCGCGGGAGGCACAAGGACCCGGGGAGGCGGAAGGCACCGGGTCCTTCTGGCTGCCACAGAGGGACGCATTGGTTCGCAATGTCGCAGGGACGGGGTCTGGCGCTGTGTGCAGGGACATTTCAGTGATGGCTGCTACTTTTAATGTGGGGACTACAGACAGATGTAATATGGGCGCAGGCAGGGTCTGTCCTGGGAGAACTGAGAGTGGGCATTGTCTGACTGGCACACATTATCATTCATAGTGTTATGGAACTGATAATGGGAGCACCCTGGCTGACACTGATAATGGGGGCACTGGCTGATAATGGAAGCACTCTGGCTGACACTGATAATGGGAGCACCCTGTGTGGCACTGATAATGGGAGCACACTGGCTGGCACTGATAATGGGAGCACTGGCTGACACTGATAATGGGAGCACTGGCTGATAACGGGAGCACCCTGGCTGGCACTGATAATGGGAGCACTCTGGCTGACACTGATAATGGGGGCACCCTGTGTGGCACTGATAATGGGAGCACTCTGGCTGACACTGATAATGGGAGCACCCTGTGTGGCACCGATAATGGGAGCACCCTGTGTGGCACCGATAATGGGGGCACTGGCTGATAATGAGAGCACCCTGGCTGACACTGATAATGGGAGCACTGGCTGATAATGGAAGCACTCTGGCTGGCACCGATAATGGAAGCACTCTGGCTGGCACCGATAATGGGAGCACCCTGGCTGGCACCGATAATGGGAGCACCCTGGCTGGCACCGATAATGGGAGCACCCTGGCTGGCACCGATAATGGGAGCACCCTGGCTGGCACCGATAATGGGAGCACCCTGTGTGGCACCGATAATGGGAGCACCCTGCTGACACTGATAATGGGAGCACTGGCTGATACTGATAATAGGAGCACACTGGCTGATACTGATAATAGGAGCACACTGGCTGACACTGATAATGGGAGCACCCTGGCTGACACTGATAATGGGAGCACTGGCTGATACTGATAATAGGAGCACACTGGCTGATACTGATAATAGGAGCACACTGGCTGACACTGATAATGGGAGCACCCTGGCTGACACTGATAATGGGAGCACTGGCTGATACTGATAATAGGAGCACACTGGCTGATACTGATAATAGGAGCACACTGGCTGATACTGATAATAGGAGCACACTGGCTGACACTGATAATGGGTGCACTCTGGCTGATGCCGATAATGGGAGTACTCTGGTTAGTGCTGTTAATGGGAGCACTGTGGCTGACACTGGTAATGGGAGCACTCTGGCTGGAGCTGATAATGGGCGCACTCTGGCTGGCATGGATAATGGGCACACTCTGGCTGGCACTAATAATGGGAGCATTCTAGCTGGCATTGATAATGGGAGCAGTCTGTCTGACACTAATAATGGGAGGACTCTGGCCGGCACTGATAATGGGACCATTCTGGGCGGTGCTGATAATGGGAGCATTCTCGCTGGCAATAATGGGAGCACTCTGGCTGACGCTGATAATGGGAGTACTCTGGAGCTGATAACGGGCACACTCTGGGTGGCGCTGATAATGGGAGTACTCTGGTTGGTGCTGATAATGGGCGCACTCTGGGTGGCGCTGATAACGGGCGCACTCTGGGTGGCGCTGATAATGGGAGCACTCTGGCTGGCGTGGATAATGGGCACACTCTGGGTAGCGCTGATAATAGGAGCACTCTGGTTGGCGCTGATAATTGAAGCACTGGCTGGCGCTGATAATGGGAGCACTTTGGCCATGTTCGTCTGAATGAGCCCAAGTCTATATTAACACAGGGCATTTTCCAAGTGTGTGACAGTCACTCCCGATAGCCTAATAGCCAACAACAGCTGCACAAAGAATATGGGGTCGGACAGATTTTTAGATTGGGGTCCAGGAGTTTTGGGATGCAACCCTGGATTTTTCTCAGATGTGACATCATCCTGGACTAAATTTTAGCAAACCATATTTCTAGGGCAAGCTGCAGTTTTTGGTTTAGTGCCATTGCTGCCTTTTTATGTGGCAGTGCCACCCACTACTGTCCCCTGTGCGTACAACATTATGGTGCAGCAAGCGTTCCTATGCAGCTGGACACCCATTGCTTCTGCCAATTAGATTTGACCCGAATTCTGTTTCAAGCTGCAAGTGGTATGTATGGAAAAAATCTGAGTAAAACAGTGTAATCACAGTGTAACAGTAAAACATGAAAATCAGACATAATATGGTGCATGATAGTCTCTCATGATACATGCTGCGCTGGGCAATTTGGTGCCAACCCGCCTATTGATGTCCATACAAATTTGATAGCTGATGACTAAAAGCTCCATAGGTCGTCATCTGTCCCTCCCAAGTCCCCCATGCACCCACACACTTCACTGGAAGCCATGATGCAAAAAATTAACAAAAACACCATGGGTCAGATTATACTAAGACACATGGCCATAGTTTTGGTCTGCATCCGATCCACAATTTTTTGCTGATCGGATGCGGACCCATTTGTTTCAATGAGGCACTGTGTACTGTCCGCATCTGCATCCCGCAAAAAAAAATAGAACATGTCCTATTCTTGTTGGTGCATGAGCCCTAAGGCTGGTGTTTCCAGAGTTCCTAAGAAGCCCCCTGCAGTTAGGTGCACCTAACTTATTAAGAGGCGTAGAGCTCCTGATAAATAAGGCGCGTCTTTCAGCAGTCCATGCAACTAAATTTAAAGCAATCCCAGCTCTGAGCCACACCAAATTGAGATCAGAAATTCTCCCCCTCATATCACATGATGTCATCACAGGTCCTTCACCAGGACTTCTCTCCACTTATGAGCTTTGCCCCTTCCTGCACTAATCACATGATGTCATCACAGGTCCTTCACCTGGACTTCTCTCCACTTATGAGCTTTGCCCCTTCCTGCACTAATCACATGACATCATTATGTGATGTCATCACAGGTTCTTCAGTTCTTGTAGTGTAGCAGATTCAGAGATCAAGGGGGCCTAATTGTAATTACAGTTCTGCCTCTACCTCACATGCTGAGCTTTCCTCATTCATTTCTCCAGTATGCTCTGCTATATTTATTTCAAGCTGGCGGCTCAGGGGTCATGTCCTTTCTCTGGGGCATGTCCTTTCTGCTGCAGTTCTCTCCCTGTCACCGCTGAGGAGGTGAAAATGTTTTTTTGCAGAAGTTCTCTCCCTATCACGGCTCAGGGGGTGTGACCTTTCTGCAACAGTTCTCTTCCTGTCCTAGCTCAGGGACTTGTTCTTTCTGCTACAGCTCCCTCCCTGTCACAGCTCGGGGAGTGTGGCCTTTCTGCTGCAGCTCTCTTCCTGTCATAGCTCAAGGGTGTGTTCTTTCTGCTATAACTCTCTCCCTCTCACAGCTCGGGGATTCCTTTCTGCTGCTGCTCTTTGGCTGTCATACCACAGGGGGTGTATCATTTCTGCTTTCTTCTTGTAACTGTCACAACTTCTAACAGTAGATATGGTTGTTAGCAGTTGAAGGATGGATGTGAGCATGTGTGACCACCTCAGCAATGTTACTGAGGTGGACAGAGAAATAAGGAAGAGATCAGACGGCAGGTGGCGCTATACAGATACATTGTATTGAATAACTCAGTGGCTGTAGTAATTTTTTAATTACTTGCAATTACTTGCAATTACAAATTACAGATCCAGGTGCTGGTTTAAAGGGGTTGTGGGACAACCCCTTTAAAACCCCACAAAGTTGGATGATTCAACTGATGGCCACAGTCTGAGCCATATCCCAGTATATTGCCAGGTACAATTCTCCAGCAGTTGGCGGAGGGTAAGGTCCCTTTCACACGAGCGTGATTTCCGCGCGGGTGCAATGCGTGACGTGAATGCATTGCACCCGCACTGAATCCTGACCCATTCATTTCAATGGGGCTGTGTACATGAGCATTGTTTTTCACGCATCAGTTCTGCGTTGCGTGAAAATCGCAGCATGTTCTATATTCTGCATTTTTCACGCAGCCCTGGCCCCATAGAAGTGAATGGGGCTGCGTGAATAACGCATTGCATCCGCAAGCAAGTGCGGGTGCGATGCGTTTTTCACTGATGGTTGCTAAGAGAGGATGTTTGTAAACATTCAGTTTTTTATCACGCGCGTGAAAAACGCATCAAAGCGCATTGCACCCGCGCGGAAAAAACTGAACAACTAAACGCAATCGCAGACAAAACTGACTGAACTTGCTTGCAAAATAGTGCGAGTTTAACTGAACGCACCCTGAACGCATCCGGCCCCAATCCGCAACGCCCGTGTGAAACCAGCCTAAGACAGAACCTGGTCAGGGTGCCATGTTACATAATGCCCCTCTTCTGCCAGTGATTCTGGCGAGTCGGATTATGTGTGGGAAAGAGGGACGGTGCCAGGAGATTTATCAAAACTGGTGTAAAGTAGAACTGGCTCAGTTGCCCATAGCAACCAATCAGATTCCACCTTTCATTTTTCAAAGGAGCTGTCAAAAATGAAAGGTGGAATCTGATTGGTTGCTATGGGCAACTAAGCCAGTTCTACTTTACACCAGTTTGATAAATCTCTTTCCCCGGCACAATTTTTACTCGAGTCGTCATCTCACATCTTACATACGTAGATGATAATTTCATGCTCACACCCATGTTGGTCACATCCATCTGTAACACGTCTGGAGACGTCTCCTGCTGACATTCGGATAGATTTCCCGCATGTTTCTATCTACACAACAATTTTCTGCATGTGCGAACACTGGATGTTATAAGATGGAAAGACGTCAAGCAGAAATTAGAGGCTGCGGCAAGAATGTGCGTACGTGCTAATAATAATGACTTCTACTGGTTTATATCCTATGGCTACATGCACATGACCGTATGTGTTTTGTGGTCCGCAAATTGTGGATCCGAAAAAAAAATGGATGCCATCCGTTTGTTTTTTTTTTGCGGCTCTATTGTAACAATGCCTAAAATGGACAAGAATAAGACAGGTTATATTTTTTGGGCGGGGCTACAGAACAGACATACAGATGCGGACAGCACACGGTGTGCTGTCCGCATTTTTTGCCGACCCATTGAAATGAATGTATCCTGTATCCTATCCGCAAAAAAATCGGAACGGACATGGAAGCAAACGTTCGTGTGCATGTAGCCTAATAGTTATACACAAATGTAGCAGAGCTGTGTTGGTCAGGTGGGCATCTGTCATCAGATTTGCACCTATGACACCGGCTGACCGGTTCCATGTGCACTTGGCAGCTGAAGGCATCTGTGTTGGTCCCATGTTCATGTGTCCTTGTTGCTGAGAAAAATGATGTAATATTATATGCACATGAGCCTCTAGGAGCAATGGGGGCGTTACCATTACACCTAGAGGCTCTGCTCTCTCTGCATATACCGGACCGTCTACACTTTGATTGACAGGACCAGGCAGTAAAAATGTGATCAACACCTGGACCTGCCAATCAAAGTGCAGAAGGCACAGCGGATGCAGAGAGAGCAGAGCCTCTAGGTGTAATGGCAACGCCCCCGTTGCTCCTAGAGGCTCATTTCCATATAATAAAACTTCATTTTTCTTAGCAATGTGGGCACATATGAACATGGGACCAACACAGATGTCTTCTGCTGCCAAGTGCTCATGCAGCAGGTCAGCCAGTCATAGGTACAAATCTGCTGACAGATGCGGGGATCAGGAGCGAGGCAGATGCCGCGGAGCGCGGTAAGTATGATCTATATGAGGGGCCCGGGCATTGGGGGGTCATTATAGGGGTTGGAATTAAGGCCAGATTCAGATGGCTATAGCATCCATATAATGGTGCCCATACACATAAGAGTAAGGCTAGTTTCACAATAGCGGCAAGGAACTTCGGCAGGCTGTTCTGGCGGGTGAACAGCCTGTCAGATCCGTGCTGCCGCTAGTGCACGCGCCCCCCCGGACTACCGCTCCGGCCACATTGAATATAATGGGGGCGGGCCGGAGTTCTGGCGGCAGCACGGCAAACATGCCATGCCTTGGCAGCCGGAATAAAAACAACGACATTATAGTCAATGGGGCCAGAGCGGTAGTCCGGGGGCACGCGTGCGCTAACGGCGGCACGGATCCGACAGGCTGTTCACTCGCATGAACAGCCTGCCGGAGTTCCTTGCCGCTAATGTGAAAGTACCCTAAAGTAGGCAAAAACCGCTGATTTTGGCAGGCCAGCTGACAATCTTAGGCTACATTCACATGACCGTATGTATTTTGCAGTCCACAAAATGCGGATCCGCAAATATATGGATACTGTCCGCGTGAAGTCTGCATTTTCTGCGGATTCGTTGACTTCAATGGGTCCATGGTCCACATTTGTAACCCAAGAATAGGACATGTTTTATCTGCTGCGGAACAGACACATGGATGCAGGAAGTATATGGAAGACGTCAGTGTGCTTCTGCAAACAAAAGAACATGTCCTGTTCTTGGGTACGAATGTGGACCATGGACCCATTGAAGTCAATGAATACACGCAGATGGCATCCGTATGGATGGCAAAATACCCCTTATGTGGGTGTGCCTCTGATGTCAGGGCAAACAATGATGGGGCATGTTGATTTCCAACACCTGATCTGTTTGATTTTAAGGAAGAACACATGCATTCTTGGCCATACTGAGCATGCATGTGTATGAGGGAGGGGGAAAAAGAACATTTTTGGAGGTGTATGGGCACCTATATGGCCATAACACTCGGACCTCCTGCAATTATATTGAATGTGAACTACAGGAGGTCCCGGAATTGCAGTTAAAATACTGATGCAAAGACGCGGCCATGTTGCGACAGCTGAACCCAGACTATTAGAGTAAGGTATGGGTCCCACACAGAAGGCCACAATGTATTATGCAATTCTTAATGTGGTGTGTTTTTTATTAAATTTTTTTTTTTTTGGCCAAAACCAGTATCAGTTCCAACTGGAGAAAGTGGTGTACAACTTTCCTGCAACTGGAGTTCTGTCCTCCATCATGATGCCTGGACAATGCCGCCCCAATGAGTCAAATGACACATTCAGCTCTGCTTGGTCTGTAAGAATAGAGCTTATCTAGATACCATGTCCTATTCAGGGAGGCCGCATTCTGCATTCATGGTTTTTTGTCCAGTTGCTGGGGGTAACCTTTTGAAAGACTGGTGGAATGCAGAAGATCCCACCACCAGCACCACCTCACGTCTCTCCTTCCCCCAGTTACACCATACACTCTATGCTGGCTATATAGGATGGGGCAGATACAATCCTTAGTAACCTGTATAAGAGTGTGCAGGTTTTAGTTTTTTTCTCAAGTTACACAAATGTTGCTTTTAGCCTTTTTAAAATTTTGCCCATGTAGTGTGTTTTAGCACCTGGCATTTTTTGCATGTCTTTTTCCAGGAAAGTACTGTATATACCCCTATAATGTCACTGCCTCCGTGGTCTGTATGGGTAAAACGCATTGATGCAAAAAACACCATTAAAATAAAGATGCGCTCTGACACATGCGTTTTGTGAACGCTACAAAAAGGGAGATGCCTGGCGCTTGGCAGACCCGAATTTACTGCATCATAGTGATCTATGATACTAGGAGTTCCAGCCTGACCATAGGTCTAATGTACAGGACATCACTATGATGCAGTGAGTTCAGGTCAGCCAAGTCGCAGTTGGTCTGGGAAATACCATCACAGGAACAGTTTTTCCAGGACCACACACAAAATCATCTGAAACAGGCTTTATGGCACATCCATACGCGGCAAAAAAATGGAGAGGGGTTGGGGATTGGAACAGGGATTTGGGGCCACTATGGATAAGGCTTTATGGACAGGACTGTATTTTTCATCCGTGTGCTTTCTGTATTCTTTGCGGTCGGCACACTGACCCATTCATCTGCATGGGGCCATGCACACATCCATATTTTTTGTGGATCAGAGTGGCCAATCCACAAATTATAGAACATGTCCTATTCTCGTTTGTATTGCGGATGAGAATATCCCTTTTTATTGATGAGGGTGGGAAAAATGTGGAAGGCACAAGAAAGTCATCCATATATTGTGGATCTGTTGTTTGCGGAACAAAATACAGACACTGCTGTGTGCATGAGGCCTTATGAAAAATAAAAGAGGTTTGTAATGGGACGACCTTTCACCGCTCCTGACATGTCTGTTTTAATAGCTCCATGCATTTCCCATGTAATAACAGTTCTGGAGCATCTATTCTTATGTCTCTATGTTGTGCTATTCCTGCATTATTTCTACTAGAAGTTATGAATGAATTGCTAGCAGTCTGCAGTGAGGGTACAGAGGGGTGCTAACCAGTTTGGGGGGGGGGGGGGGGGGGGTACCTGCACAGACTCTCTATCCAATCAGTGCTGCCATTTTCAGACTGTGCAGGTACCCCCCCCCCCCCCCAACTGGTTGCCACCCCTCTGTACCCTTGCTGAAGGCTAATAGCAATTATTTATAACTTCTAGTAGAAATAAAGGAACAGCACAACATAGAGACATAAGAATAGATGCTCCAGAATTGTTATTTCATGGGGAATGCATAAAGCTATTAAAACAGACATGTCAGGAGTGGTGACAAGTCCTCTTTAAAGGGTTTATGCCAATATTGATGTAAAAAGATCAGACATCATATAGTACATGGCAATCTCTTTCTAACAAGGGTAGAACCAGCCCTGTACCTCCCTTGGGTCCAGAGATCTCCCCATTCATTGCTTCAGTTGCTCTGCTAGATTATCTTAAAGGGTAACGGTCATGTTTTCATAATGCAATATTTAGTTTCTTCACATACCACTGTTTTCCTTAAATTTTTTCCTTAGTTACGGCTGTTTAAACATTTACGATATGAGGAGCTTCTCAAGATGGCTCCTCTGCCAGTTCTTTGAGGCCAAAACTGCTTTCCCTCACTTCCCATACACACTTGCTATGGCCAGCAGCTGCCTGCCAGCCAATCAGATTGGATTACTGAGAGACACACCTCCTCAGTCTGAAGCCTAATGCAGCCATGCAGTGTGAAGGACCGCCCCTCTGTCTTCCTGTCTTAGCTGGAGACAGACAAGCCATAGCATGGGAGCAGTGGAAAGGGACAGGGGACAGTAATGAAAGCTGTTATTATAAGGTAATTACAGATCTTTTGACAATCATTGACAGCCTAAGGCCCCTTTCACACGGGCGCTGCGGGAAAAGGTGCGGGTGCGTTGCGGGAACATGCACAATTTTTCCGCGTGAGTGCAAAACATTGTAATGCGTTTTGCACGCGCGTGAGAAAAATCGGCATGTTTGGTACCCAAACCCGAACTTCTTCACAGAAGTTCGGGCTTGGGATCGGTGTTCTGTAGATTGTATTATTTTCCCTTATAACATGGTTATAAGGGAAAATAATAGCATTCTGAATACAGAATGCATAGTACAATAGCGCTGGAGGGGTTAAATTTTTAGTACAGGAAAAGGACCTGTGGTGATGTCACTTCGGCCATCACATGGTCCGTCACATGATCCGTCACCATGGTAAAAGATCACGTGATGGACCATGTCATGACCGGAGTGACATCATTACAGGTCCTTTTCCTGTACACAGCAAAGAAGAGAAGCCGGGCTGCGCGAGCAAGTGGATTAAGGTGAGTTAAAAAAAAATTAACCCCTCCAGCGCTATTGTACTATGCATTCTGTATTCAGAATGCTATTATTTTCCCTTATAACCATGTTATAAGGGAAAATAATAATGATCGGGTCTCCATCCCGATCGTCTCCTAGCAACTGTGCATGAAAATCGCACCGCATCCGCACTTGTTTGCGGATGCTTGCGATTTTCACGCAGCCCCATTCACTTCTATGGGGCCTGCGTTACATGAAAAACGCACAAAATAGAGCTTGCTGCGATTTTCACGCAACGCACAAGTGATGCGTGAAAATCACCGCTCATGTGAACAGCCCCATAGAAATGAAAATGGGTCCTGATTCAGTGCGGGTGCAATGCGTTCAACTCACGCATTGCACCCGCGCAGAAAACTCGCTCGTGTGAAAGGGGCCTAAGGGTCCAGTCACACGTCTGTAGAATGGGTCCGCATCGGTTCCGCAATTCTGCGGAATGGGTGCAGACCCATTCATTCTCAATGGGGACGGAAAAGATTTCCGGTCTGCAGCTCCGTACTTCCAGTTCACGGCTCCCTAAAAAAATTGAACATGTCCTATTCTTCTCCGCTATAGCGGAGAAGAATAGGCATTTCTATAGGGGTGCCGGCCCGGTGTATTGCGGATGTGCAATACACTGCGGATGTGTGAATGGACCCTAATTCAGGTATACATGCCTAGCTCTAAAAAACTAGCAAATAACAAAAATATGACAGTTACACTTTAAGCCTGGCAGCTCAGGGGCATGTCCTTTCTGCTGCAGCTCTCTTCCTGTAACTGGCAGAGCTTCTAACAGAACATATGGCTGGTGGCAGTTGAAAATTTAAACTGAGCACATTCGACCAGCTCAGTGAGATGGACAAAAAATAAGGAAAGGAACAAACAGCAGGTGGCGCTATACAGATACATTTTATTGAATAACTCACTGGCTATACAACATTTTAAATTATATGCAATTACAAAAGTATTCAGATCCAGGTGCTGGTTTGAAAAATGTAGAATATGTTTTGTGACACAACCCCTGTGGCATAATTATTTATTTATTTTTTGTTAGGCCTCTGCATCACTGACTGTTGTTGTCTAATGCATTCTTACAGACAGTGGAATCTTTTGGGGACCATTCAAAATGGCCTTGAAATGTGGTCTTCTAGGGGTAAGGTCTTCTCAAAGAAGATGGTCAATAAGCATAATATAGTAGGAGAACTGGTCTGGATAAGGGGTTGATCTTCTCAAGGAGGTGCCCTTTTGGAGACGTTTCACTGCATATAATATCATATAATAAAAACGACTACCTAGGCCTAATACCTAACCATGAAATCTACGTCAATTAAAATTTTCTTCAGTGATTAGCAATGTCTAGAGTCATCACATGTCCATGGCACTTCTGCACTGCCCATTTATACTACTGCTGTGCTATTATGTGTCCGGGGCCATTGAGGCACCAGGCATAGGGGCTTCTGTGAAATCTCAACCTCTTCACTCCCTATTACTTCCCCTCTTAATTCGGTAACTAATGACAGATAAAGAGGAACTGTCAGGATGGGACTGTCAGGATTAGAAAAAACATGGCTGCCTTCTTCCAAAAGCAGTGCCACCCCTGACCACAGGTTATGTCTGGTATGGCACAACCCCATTCACTTCACTGGGGCTGAGCTGTAATACCAGACACAACCCATGGGCAGGAGCTGGTTCTGTAAGAATTCAGACATTTCTTTCTTAGACACTTATATCCACAGGATTTGCCCTAAATGTCAGATAAGTGGGGGTCCATATGAAGAGAATGGGGGTCCCCATGTTCCCTGTCCCCCCTAGCTGCCACTTCCTGGTGGAATGGTGCAGCTCTCTCAGGTGGATGGAGAAAACTGCACACGTGGGCTATTTTTCCATGGCTGGATGCGACTAAAGGTTGACTCACCTTCCAAAAATGGGGTCAAGTGATCCCTTCCCCATGAGACAGAAGTGATACCCCCCACCCACTTTAATGAAGTATGCTCTGTCACGACATGGGCGCTTAACCACCTCCTCTCCCACAGACATATTTGGTCAGCCTCTTACTATGCTAGTATACAGTCCCATATGGAAATTCACTAAAGGAAATGACAGACACCTTACAAGACCAGTGATCTTCCATTTGCATGTAGTGCCAAAAATATCCATGGATCTGAATGTTCAGACAACGACCTTTACACATGAGGGAGGAAGAAGGAACATCCGTGATTAATAATGTTCCACCTTTAACATTTGCCACATTTCATCTTTTATAAATAAAGTTAATTTTCAGCAGAAAATGTGAAGACATTTTAGATGCCCTCAAAAAGATCCACATGATAGATGGTTTATTCTTACAATTGTCTGACAGAGATAGATGACTCTTTGTAACTTCTCTCCTACTGTTCTTCCTCTGTGCAGCAGGCGGAAGTCGTTGGAAAGATGCCACACTTCCTGGACATACTTCTTGACCAAGTTCCTCACAAGAACTTGTGGCACCTCTCCAGCCTCCATGTGAGCACTGCGGTTCATTTCCATCTTCGCGTTTGAAGGCAGCTCAGATTTTGCATGCCACCCTACAGTGGTTGTTCCCTCTTAAAGGGGTTTTCCAGTTTTAGGTTTATAAAGTGCAATAACTTATAAATGTCAAGTTCTTTACCTTTCTAATACTCTTCATGTTTCAGTTCCTTACCATTTACAAGATATTTGGATGCTGTCAGTGAATTAGGCTACTCTTGTTTTCATAAAGAGGTAGAAGAAGGGTACATAGCTGGTCCTGCTCTCAGCTGAGGAGGGGATATATTTGCATCCAGTCTAGGCATAAATGCAAGCCATCGCTGCCCTGCTTACCTTGCCCAGCTTCCCAGCCTGCTTGCTGGCATGGCCTCTATTCCTTTGCCCATAGGACGTGCACACACACACTCTCTCCTGCTGTTAAAGGGCCAGTGTGTATGCACCCTCATCTTCCCCAGCCAATGTCTGGCAACGCCGTGGTACTTAAGGTACCTTCCCCTGTGGGAGATTGCCTGAGCAACAGGTTCCTTAGCTTGCTAGTTACTGTGAAGGTGTGCTGTATTTGTTTATTTGCCCGTTCACTGACCTGCTCTCTACCGCATTCTTACCTACATACAGTGGAATCTTTTTTAGAGCACCTAAAATTGCATTGCAAAGTGGTCTTTGGTTTTCTCAAAGAAGATGGTCACCTTACAGTAGCCCCCAGTGTGTTCCTAATCATGTTTTTCATTCCTCCACTGGTTGTTGTATACTTTACCCGTCCTCCCTTCACTGTCATTGACATCCTGCTGTGAGGCTGGGATTGTGCAAGTTTCGCACATGCGCAGTGCGCTCTTGTCACTGCCGCACTCAGCCGGACGCTTTCCTCTCTCTGCGCATGCACTCGGGTGCACGCGCAAGATGAAAAAACCCGGTGCAGAGAGAGGAAAGTGGCCGGCTGAGTGCGGGAGACGGGATCGCGCAGTGAAAAGGAGCGCACTGCGCATGCACGATTCCAGCCTCACAGCAGGATGTCAATCACAGTGAAGGGAGGACGGGTAAGGGGCGGGCTTAGCTTGACTTGAAGCAAGGAGGCTGACTCTGAGGATAGCGAAAACACAGATTAAAACAGCGCTTTTATAAAGTATACAACAACCAGTGGAGGAATGAAAAACATGATTGGGAACACACTGGGGGCTACTATAAGGTATTGATGATGGTTTAAAATGTGTTTTGGAGGTGACCGGTTCCCTTTAAGTGATTATTATCAGGGATGAGCGAATCAACTTCGGATGAAACATCCTAAGTCGATTCGCATAATACTTTGAATACTGTACGTACAGTATTAGAATGTATTGGCTCCTTTGAGCCGAAGTTATTTCATGAAGTCTTGCGAGACTTCGCATAATAACTTCATAAATCAATTTCTACTGTAAAAAAACATTTCCCGAACTCGGGTTCGGTTCCAAGGTACCACTTTGAACCAAACCTGAGTTCGGGCAATTGTTTTTTTACAGTAGAAATTGATTTATGAAGTTATTATGCGAAGTCTCATGAAGTAATAACTTCGGCTCAAAGGAGCCAATACATTCTAATACTGTACGGAACGCTCCTGCTCCATACAGTATTCAAACAAAGTATTATGCAAATCGACTTCGGATGTTTTATCTGAAGTCGATTCGCTGATTCCTAATTATAATTTTATTATTTAAATTGGAAAACCTGTTTACTATATGCATATACTATATTTACCATTATGTTAATTGCGGACATTCCTTTTTCTAGATGTTACATTTTAATGATATTTTATGCACTGGGTTTCCTGGCATGTACTGCCTGAGCTGGGGCTAGGCCGTCACATATGGCAGGATAACTCCCGCTGCTGTTGACCATTATCCTGCACGATCCACGATATTTATTCACTAACAGCTGGATTACAGAAGATTTCCCTGATCTATACCAGGAACACAGCAGCGGATACAGAAGAGTATAGGACCATCGACCAAGGTTATTAGTGTGGTGCAAATTCTCCTCCCCAGTCAATGGATTGATTCCTAATTGATATATCTGACACTAGCATTGTGTGCCGTGCTATTCCCAGATTGCCATTACTTTTCAGTCTATAGAGAATCTTACATCTCATGAATGCAGATACACTGGTCCCTTGATAATAGGCTGATGGCTTCAGCGCTGACTGAGCAAGTTGCATATGTACTGTGTCCCATGAGCGAGCGAGTCATATGTAGTTATGCTGAGGGGTCTCATTTCCACTGGCTCTCTACTGTGGCTAACCCCCGGAACCCCTGATATGTATCTATATCTCCCATCCCTTGTAGATCGAAAGCCCTCGTGGGCAGGGTCCTCTCTCCTTCCATACCAGTTAGTAAGGCTACTCTCACGCTTCTGTTGATAATACAACCGTCTGCATCCGTTATGAACCGATGCGGTTGTATCTTTAAAATAGCAATGATGGATCCGGCATGAACACCATTGAAAATCAATGGAGGACGGATCCGTTTTCTATTGTGTCCGAGAAACCATTGACTTGCATTGTGTGTCATGCCGGATTCGTTCTGCTCCGCATCCGATGACTGAAAGAAAACTGCAGCATGCTGCGGTTTGTTCTCCGGTATGAGAACGCAACCATATGGAACGGAATGTATTCTGGTGCACTCTGTTCTGTTCAGTTCAGTTATGTCCCTATTGACAATGAAAAAACGGAAGCGTTTTTCTCCAGGTATTGAGATCCTCTACTGGATCTTAATACTGGAAGAGTGAAAGTAGCCTAAGTCGTCTTGTTCAAGCTTACTGCAATTGTTTTGCATTATGTATGTATACCCCTTATCATATCTACAGTGCCAGGGAATGAGAGGCGCTTTAATAATAAATGATAATAATAATAAAAGTTATTCCCTAACATTATGTAGGAAAAGGTTTCATTTTTTTTAAAGCAGATAATCCCTCAAATGTATGAGTTTTATGGAGAGAAAAGCACCTAAAGTGTCCATATATTAGCACATGATGCTACTGAACTCTACTTTGTGTTATAGTGGCTAACTTACAGCAGCCATTTTGTATCCACTATAGAGTATTCACCCAGGTTTCATATAAATGCATAGTTCCAGTTCTTTGCTCTTCCTTATTTTACGCTCCGTTTGAGCAGGATAACGGAAAGGACAGATTCAGCACATAACTGAGCCTAATGGAACCTAACGACCCCATAGACTATAATGGGGTCCATTAGATTTTCGCTCAGAAGAAGATTTTTGTCTGTGAAGACAAAAGTCCTGCATGCATAACTTTTTTCTCCGCTCCAAAATCATCTTCTGAGCTGAAACCTAACGGACCCTATTATAGTCTATGGGGTCCTTAAGTTCCATTCGACTCAGTTATGTGCCAAATCTGTCCTTTCCGTTCTCCTGCTCCTAAACGGAGAAGGAGAACGGAAAGGTTGAACAGGGATGTGAACGAAGCCTTACTCTTCTTCAACACGTTGGAGGTAATTTATCACACCCTATAGTCCAGAATTCTGGCTTCAAAATGTCGCAAAGTAGGGGCTGTCTTGTTTGGAAAACGTATTTTCAAAAACACTATTAGGGCATTCTTGTCCCGTCCAGTAGGGAACAGTGCACCCCTAGCTTCCAACCACACCACTGCCCCTACCTACTTGGACGATCTGCACTAAACAATGGCATCCAACTGGACGACATTCCCTACTCTTCTAAGTATATGGGGCAGGGTCTAGGAAAACAGAAAAGTTAGACAGGCCACAATCCAAAACCAGATGATAATTATCAGGACAAAACTCAAACCAAGGACCAATACAGTAACCAGCCAGAGTCCAAACTAGAGATAATTGACAGAACCAGAAAACCAGACCAGGTCAGTACCAGAATGTCACATAATCGGCAGGTGAAAGATGAAGTCAGACACAAGTACCAGGTCAAAGATCAGGAGTCCACACAGATAAGATCTGTGTGGACTCCTGGTTTTTGACCTGGTACTTGTCGCTGACTTCATCTTTCACCTGCCGATTATGTGACATTCTGGTATAAGAAATCACAGGCAACTGTGGCAAGCAGTTTGCCTGTCTAAATACCGAATGATAACTAGCCCAGCATGCCATGTGACCCTAAGTAACATCAGCATGCAGGGAATGCCAGCACCAAACCAGACTGGCTCCTGCCCACAGTCCGGTCCGGTTGTCCTGGTTGCAGAATGCTGCTGTAGTTCGGAGGCCATGCTCAACGAAGGAGCACAGATAGATACATGATAAATCTGGGGGGCGGGGGTCCTCTGTCAGAACTATCATCTGTTAGCTAGAGTGGAAAATGACTACAGAGTGTCTCTCTCTGGTGGGCATTACATGCAAAGCCTATTGATTTTATTGGGCACATGTAATACTTCATTTCCCCTGTAGTAGGAGCACTGCAGGGGAATAGACCATTTACTTTTGGATTATCCCACAGATACAGATTACAGCTGATCACTGGGGGTCCTAGCAGCAGGACATCTTGTGATCAATGTATCATACGAAAAAAGTAGACATACCCTTTAAAGCTTATTTCTACAAGACTGGACAGTCCCTTTAAAATACTACCACAAAACCTGGAAATAAATCCTATTCCTTAGCTCAATGGGCCACCACAACAGGGGCTGGCTGGGAAAAATGTGGTCCACAAAGTAAGCAATGAATTCACTAAACATAGGGTTATCCTTAGAATGAACCGGCTGTCCAGGAATAACACTCTGACCCTAACAGATTCATAGGGTCAACTGGTCTGGAACGCTCACAGGTCATTAGGCTCCAAGGTTCTAACGAGGCAGTGAGATGTGCCCATAAGTCACTGGTCTTCCATATAGGAAGAGTAATGAGCAGTGGTGACCTGTTCAAGGGTCACCAGCTATTTAGACGGGTCAGTGTGGAATCCGGGTGACAGATGTCTGGAGCAGCTATATCGGTCTGAATGCACAGTGTATACAGTACCTAAGGAGTGTTGTGCTGACGCGCAATATCAATACATGTAAATATTTGCATGCCGTTTATTAATTTATGCAGTGCCAACATATTTGAAGCCAGGAGATAGATTACAGCAACTCGTTTATTTTAATTGGCGTTGGTTTATTGCTCCAAGCTTCAAATGTAGACATTTTGGATATTTCAGCTGTAACCTAAATGTCTCATTGTGCACCCTCCCCTTTTCAGGCTCTTTGCTAAACATCTTGAGGGTTATTCTGGATTCTAGGAAAGCTGGATGACTGTGGGTGAGGTCATAAAGGCCATATAAGCCGGGGGAGGGAGGGGGGCTTATACCAGATATAGCACCTGGTAAGGAGCCTGGTCAGACAACAGCTGACGGAGGAGGAGGACCTCAATCTCTATAGGTAGCTATAAACTAGATGTGAACAAGATAAATATGGGATAGATAATAAACAGATAAATCTATCTACCCATCTATCTACCTATCTACCTCATATCTATCCATCTATCTATCTACCTCATATCTATCCATCTATCTATCTATCTATCCATCTATCTATCTATCTACCTACCTCATATCTATCCATCTATCTATCTATCTACCTACCTCATATCTATCTATCTACCTCATATCTATCTATCTATCTATCTATCTACCTCATATCTATCTATCTATCTACCTCATATCTATCTATCCATCTATCTATCTACCTCATATCTATCTATCTACCTCATATCTATCTATCTACCTACCTCATATCTATCCATCTATCTATCTACCTACCTCATATCTATCTATCTACTTCACATCTATCCATCTATCTACCTCATATCTATCTATCCATCTATCTATCTACCTACCTCATATCTATCCATCTATCTATCTACCTACCTCATATCTATCCATCTATCTATCTATCTATCCATCTATCTACCTACCTCATATCTATCCATCTATCTATCTACCTACCTCATATCTATCCATCTATCTATCTATCTATCTATCTATCTATCTACCTACCTCATATCTATCCATCTATCTATCTATCTATCCATCTATCTATCTACCTCATATCTATCTACCTCATATCTATCTACCTCCCTCATATCTATCTATCTACCTCATATCTATCTACCTCCCTCATATCTATCTATCTATCTATCTATCTATCTATCTATCTATCTACCTACCTCATATCTATCCATCTATCTATCTATCTACCTACCTCATATCTATCTATCTACCTCATATCTATCTATCTATCTATCTACCTCATATCTATCTATCCATCTATCTATCTACCTCATATCTATCTATCTACCTCATATCTATCTATCTATCTACCTACCTCATATCTATCCATCTATCTATCTATCTATCTATCTATCTATCTATCTACCTACCTCATATCTATCCATCTATCTATCTATCTATCTATCTACCTACCTCATATCTATCTATCTACCTCATATCTATCTATCTATCTATCTATCTATCTACCTCATATCTATCTATCCATCTATCTATCTACCTCATATCTATCTATCTACCTCATATCTATCTATCTACCTCATATCTATCTATCTATCTATCTATCTACCTCATATCTATCTATCTACCTCATATCTATCTATCTATCTATCTACCTACCTCATATCTATCCATCTATCTATCTATCTACCTACCTCATATCTATCTATCTACCTCATATCTATCTATCTATCTATCTACCTACCTCATATCTATCCATCTATCTATCTATCTATCTACCTACCTCATATCTATCTATCTACCTCATATCTATCTATCTATCTATCTATCTACCTCATATCTATCTATCCATCTATCTATCTACCTCATATCTATCTATCTACCTCATATCTATCTATCTACCTCATATCTATCTATCCATCTATCTATCTACCTCATATCTATCTATCTACCTCATATCTATCTATCTATCTATCTACCTACCTCATATCTATCCATCTATCTATCTATCTACCTACCTCATATCTATCTATCTACCTCATATCTATCTATCTATCTATCTATCTACCTCATATCTATCTATCCATCTATCTATCTACCTCATATCTATCTATCTACCTCATATCTATCTATCTATCTACCTACCTCATATCTATCCATCTATCTATCTATCTACCTACCTCATATCTATCTATCTACTTCACATCTATCCATCTATCTACCTCATATCTATCTATCCATCTATCTATCTACCTACCTCATATCTATCCATCTATCTATCTATCTACCTACCTCATATCTATCTATCTATCTATCTATCTCTCTGCCTAAGTACGGTACCTATCTGTCTATCAATTTACCCACCTACATATCTATTTATATAGCTACCTGTCTATCTACCCACCTACGCACCTATCTATCATGTTCTATCTATCTATATCTATCTATCTACCTACATATCTATCAGTCTACTCACCGATCTATCTATCCATTTATCATCTCATTATCTATCTATCTATACAGGGGCGGATTGGCCATAGACCTATCAGGGAAATTTCCCGGTAGGCCGATGCCCAGGGGGCCACCTGGGCCCTCCTCACAGCCAACCAGTGGAAGTTTTTGGGGATGTATTTTGTGCTGCTGGGGCAGTATTTTGTGATGGACTGTGGTATTTGGCTCTGTTGGGGTGGTATAATGTGCCACTATATGGTATTGCTGGCCCTGCTTTCTATCAACTTGGACCCAACTACAATACGGGGCCACTTTTAGTATTTTTTCCAGGGCCACAATAAATTCCCAGTCCGCCGCTGCATCCATTCATGTCTGTGTAAGGGGATATTTATCATGAGGGTAATAGTTGAAGTCAATTTTGCAGTCTGCGTTGGTTTACTTTGCAACAAATCTTCAAATGTTGCACGTTGTTTGTTAACCTTCTTTAAACCTAACACTTTTGTCTAAAAATGCTATTCTGCTTTTTTCCACCACTTACTTACTGGAGTAAGTTTGTGACTTTTGTAGCTTTTTTTAAAAAGTCACAGTGATGAATCTGGAGTTAAAACGGTTATCCCTTTAACCCGCGATGGTAGGGAGGCTCGTCCCCGTCGCGGCCTGCTATTGGCTGCCCCCCGACGCCGTAATTTTGCATCCACAAAACGGGGAGATGCAGCGACCGTGCCGGTATGAGAAGCGATGAAGGTGCCAGGGAGCAAGGTAAGTACAACCTCTGTGAGGGGCCCAGGCATATGAGGGGGGCATTATTGGGTAACTTGGATAACCCCTTTAAGCTCACTATGCCAAATTGCCTTCTAATCCTCAGGATAAGTCGTCAATATGAGATCATCGGGATCCGACACCCATCACCCCCGCCGATCAGCTGTATGAAGACACTTCCTGTTCATTACGCTGTAATACAAGTACTCGATCCATTCAAGTGAATGGAGCGAATGCTTGTAATTACAGGACGGCGGCGCTCCACAGGAGATGACGCGTAGTGTAAAGACCAGGAATCGGCACTGTCATTGACCGCTGCCTCCTCATCAAACAGCTAATCATCAGGGGCTGCCGTGTGTCTGACCCCCGCCGATCAGATATTGATGACCTATGCTGAGGATAGGTTATCAATATATATGCCCGGACAACCCCTTTAACCTCTTATATAGTGACCATGGCATCTAAGTAGACAAAGCAAGGTTGGTCACAGCGTGCATATGGACTCTTATGTCAGCTGGAGCCTAACAGTGGCCCCCAGCTCTGCCATCCTAATACACCTATTAGATTGCTAAGGTGCCTGTCAGTGTTGTGATGACAGGCATAATACACTGCAATACATATGTATTACAGTGTTTGTTATGAGCACTCAAGTGATCGTATGGTCTTTTTTCCTGGTGGTTTTAGTTTGAATAGGTTCAAAGCATAATAATCCTGAATTTTGTCTCCAGAAATGTGATATGTTCTATTTTAATCCTAGTGTGACTGTATAAATGCCATGTGGGTACAATGGCCCTTTAATTCCAACAGCCGGCGGCACAATCTATGATTAGGGAACAATAGAAATATCATTTTTGTTTCAGAGCGACTTCTAACGACCCAGGATGTCCTGGACATTTAGTGCTCCCATACTGAAGCGAATAATAAACCAATTGACCGTTCTCAGGGGTGATTGTTAAGACGCCGCTCTAACCTCCCCAGCATACCGTCCACAGCGAAGCAATTTTTACTATGTTGAGTCAAGTTCAAATCACCTTATTAGAAAAAAAACAAACTGTATCATAAAATTGGAAACAATTCAGATAAGGAATATGAGATTATTTAAGGGGATGAAGGTCTTGGAACTTTAAAGCTATTTCACCCTGCGGAAAACGAGATTTGAAGTGTATCTAATCACGCTGTATAAATACATCACTGCACATCCCTCCCAGTTTGAAAATTTTTCATTTTATCTTGATGACGAGAAATGCAAAAGTTATTAGATTGTTGAACTGTGAAATTTGCTTCTGACTTCTTAATGTGGGCACAATAACGCTACGGAAAGTCTCGGCACGGCTATGCTCCATAATAGGACGGCTGCTGGTGTATCACAGGGCGCATTTCAACCGCCATTCGGTATGTTTAAGGGCGTTTTAGGTAAGATATATGGGAGGTTTAAGCCAGAAAACAGCAGAATTTATTCAAATCGAATATTAGAAGTAAGTTATAGCTGAAGATGCTGCTGGGGAGAGAACATTTTTTAGCATCTGCAGATACTTATTTAATAGTTTTCATAGATTAGGTGTAAGTCAGGGAACACATTACATTTTCACAGTTCTCTACAGGAAGCTATTTTCTTTTGTGTTTCTCACTCTCTAAACAGTTTCCTGAGCTAAACCTAAAAGAGGGTCTCCGCTTTGGACAATCTCTAATTGTTAGAAGGGTCTTTTAACAATAATCAGATCACAAAGTGTCCTGTTGTTAGGACCCCTCCAGTGATCAGCTGCAACCTGCGGAGAAACCTGGCAGTAAAGGCATGGTTTACAGGGGCCGATTGTCGGGAGGGAAGCTGCTCGCTCGGTGAAGGAGACTGCTGCATTTACATGCAGCGATCTCCTTCACTGTATGAGGACGAGAGATTGCTATCCCTATTTTCACCCCTCCAGCCCCCCTGACATCAGCATTGGAGCATTTCATTCTCCCATGCTCTCCCTTGCCCTGTGCTGGATCGCGAAGGGCAAGGGCTTTTTTGCTTACATTTTCGCACCGCTAGGGGGATGCTTCCCCCTAGGAGTGTTCCTGGTGACGTCACCGGCTCTGATGTGCGGGCTTTAGCGCTGCCCTGGCCATTTTACAGGGATAGAGGGTCAAAAAGAGGGACTGTCCCTCCAAAAGAGGGACACTTGAAAGGCATGATATAGTATAACCAATATCGTATATATGTATATATATTATATAATCACATAATGTCAAATATTGTTAGGATATACAGCACGATTACAGTGATGGAGGTCCATTTCAACTTCTTCCTCTGCTAGTCAAGTGAATTGACCAGGAGTGCTGCAGTGCTGGGAAAATGCTTAAAGGGTTTGTCTCACTTCAGCAAGTGATATTTATGATGTAGATAATACAAGGCACTTACTAATGTATTGTGATTGTCCATATTGCCTCCTTTCCTGGCTTGATTAATTTCTCCATCACATTATAAACGGCTGATTTCCATGGTTTCGACCACCCTGCAATCCAGCCATGGTGGTCGTGCTGCACACTATAGGTATAACCGGCTTATACGCACTACCGTGGTTACAGTCACTTTATCTACACTATAAGCGCTATTTGCTGAAGTGAGACAACCCCTTTAAAGGGCCTATCCAGTAAATGATGATAACCCCCCCTTAAAGGTGCTGTATCACTAGGACATGTCACCAATGTCAGAAAAATATGGGTCTCACCACTGGTCCCTGAAATTGAAGGAGAGTGCACCCCATATGTGTAACGTACTCTTGTATAGGTGGTCAGAAAATAGCTAAGCAAGAGCAAGTGCGCTTGGTTATTTTCAGAAGTCCCATAGAAATAAATGGAGAGTGCACCTCAAAGCATGACGGCTCCATTCACCTCTATGGGACTCCTGGGAATAGCCAAACCAGCACTCAGTTATTTTTAGAACTCCCACAGAAATGAATGGAGGGTGGCCGTGCATGCGTGGCTGTCCTCTGTTCACTTTGAAGTTCCTGTTCTGGTGGAACCCACACCTGTCTGGCATGGTGGCATAACCAAGCAATATACTACCAATGTTTGATGTATGACAGCTCCTTTAAGTAAGGTTGTGCCCATTCTGAAGATTGCTGTCTCCTATGTACAAGAATATAACTGCTATAATACTGTCTCCTATGTACAAGAATATAACTGCTACAGTATAATACTGTCTCCTATGTGCAAGAATATAACTACTATAATACTGTCTCCTATGTGCAAGAATATAACTACTATAATACTGTCTCCTATGTACAAGAATATAACTGCTATAATACTGTCTCCTATGTACAAGAATATAACTACTATAATACTGTCTCCTATGTACAAGAATACAACTGCTATAATACTGTCTCTTATGTACAATAGCACAACTGCTATAATACTGTCTCCTATGTGCAAGAATATAACTACTATAATACTGTCTCATATGTAGAAAACTATAACTACTATAATACAATCTCCTATGTACAAGAATATAACTACTATAATACTGTCTCATATGTAGAAGACTATAACTACTATAATACAATCTCCTATGTACAAGAATATAACTACTATAATACAGTCTCCTATGTACAAGAATATATCTGCTATAATACTGTCTCCTTTGTACAAAAATATAACTGCTATAATACTGTCTCCTATGTACAAGAATACAACTGCTATAATACTGTCTCCTGTGTTCAATAATACAACTGCTATAATACTGTCTCTTATTTACAAGAATATTGTTCTGTCCCAGCAGTGGAAGATTCATTTCAATATCATTACAGATCAAGTCTGCTTTCAGTTTGCTGTTATTAGTTAGGTAACAGCACCATCTAGCAGTGGTAAAAATGTATTACACTTGTGTTTCTTGTTAATAAAGATTATTGTATTGTTGGAAGGTGCTAAGCATTGTGGGTTGTGCAAGGCATTCTGGGAAAGAGAATCTCAGTCTCCATTTTACAGGACATCAGCAGAGCTGTTTCATGCAGCTCTCCTTCTTAAACTCCACCATCTTTGTGCAGGTATATCTGGTGAGTGAGATCTACCTTGTCTCAGGGATATTATATTATGCAGTGATGTTTAGCTAGCTGTAGTGTTACTCAGGGAACATGTTGTAGCTGTTAGATATTACATATGTAATCCTATGTATAGACAGCCATTTTGGGACATATGCTCAGAGTAAGGCCTCATGCACACGGCCGTTGTTGTGTCCCGTGTCCGTTGTTTCATTTTCCGTGATTTTCTGCGGACCCATTGACTTTCAATGGGTCCGTGGAAAACTTGGCTAATGCACTGTTTGTCATCCACGTCCGTGGTCCGTGTTTCCAGTCTGTGAAAAAAATATGACCTGTCCTATTTTTTTAACGGACAACGGTTCGCGGACCCATTCAAGTCAATGGGTCCGTGAAAAAACACGGAGGCACACAAGATTGTCGTCTGCGTCTGTTTTTTTCCTATCATTTGCATGGCAAACTTGACTTCGATTTTTTTTTTACTTTCCTTCATGTCTGGTGATCCTCCAAAAATAAAGGAAGACACACGGAAACAAAAACGGACACAGATCACGGAACAACGGAACCCCTTTTTGCGGACCGCAAAAAAATACTTTTGTGTGCATGAGGCCTTAATGTAATGTTGTGGTACATGCTGTTCTATGCTTCCTGCTGTACATGCTGTCTTGTATGCTTTATACGTATACAAGCTATCTGTATTCTTATAGTTTTACCACACATCAATACTCCTGTTTTGCCAATAAACAAGTTAGACTACAGAGAACAGTCCTCTTATTTGAAAGACGGGAATGGTTTATGCTGAATGTCAGACTGCACACTGTGTGAACGTGTATGAAGACAGAACAAATATAACTACTATAATACTGTCTCCTAGGTACAGGAGTATACAATACTGCCAACCAAAAAGAGAGCCCCTAATAAATATACCGTACCAAACTGAGCAATATCACCAAACAAAAGGTACTAGACCCAAAACACCGTGATAAAACTACCATCTTTATTGAAAGTTCATATTAAAAATATATAATAAGGTGACATAGAATATAGATAAAAAGTAAGGAGGGTAAGCCAGCTTACAAAGTGCAGATAATCAGAAAGTCTAATTAAACAATAGTAGTAAAGGCAGGTTGCAAAGGTAACACAATGCAGGGATCTCTACATAGCAAAAGTAGTAGATTGGCTCACCCACCTCTCCGGACACACGTTTCATCATTAGCTTATTTTCCTATGTACAAGAATATAACTGCCATAATACCGTTAATTATGTAAAAGAATATAACTATTATAATACTACTCCCTATGCACAAGAATAGAACTGCTATAATACAGTTAATTATGTACAAACATATAACTACTATAACACTGTCTCCTATGTAAGAGAATATAACTACTATAAACCTGCCCCCAATATTCAATAATGTAACTACTATAACACTGCCTTGCCTTTGTGCAGGTTTTTAACTACTAAAACACTGCCCCCTATGGGCAAGATGTGAGCAGTAGAATTTTCAGATCTTACAGGAGTTGCTACCTTATAGCCGCCTATGATTGTAGTGAACAGTTCTCACTTCAGATCCGGAGGGTATTGATAGCATAAGTTGCGATGTATTTGACGTGCGCTGCAGCACTAGGTTTTTAATGCTGCCATGCTTTAAACTTTGTCAGCAACACCATTAACTCACACTGCCAGCGATCAACAGCTCTGGGCAGCCGAGCAAAATAAAGTGTTCTTCAAGTTTTCAGGAAGCATCATCCTTCACTGCCCAAACTGTACACTCAGCGGAAAAGCAATGCGGATTCTTT
This sequence comes from Bufo gargarizans, assembly GCF_014858855.1. Classification (NCBI taxonomy): domain Eukaryota; kingdom Metazoa; phylum Chordata; class Amphibia; order Anura; family Bufonidae; genus Bufo; species Bufo gargarizans. Next base: position 642,844,687 of record NC_058081.1, read on the forward strand.
TATCGCTGTTTGAGTTTCTGCTGACCTCCCGAATGTGAGATCCCCTATAAGGCAGAATACTGCAAGTTAGAGGCATGCTAAGAATATGTATAGTCAGTATCCTCAGACTGAAACTCTATAGCAAGCAGCAATCCAGGATAATCTTATAGACCTCTTGTATTGCACAGTTTTACATTTAAAATGGTCTTCCCCTTAAAGAACATTTAGAACACTGAGACCTCTAGCAATCCTGAGGACCAAGAGTACCTCAAGTGAACCGAGCGGTAGTGCATACCGTTCTATTCTTTTCAATGGGACCGATGAAGTGCAACACTCGGCTATCTATGGCAGTTCCAAAAAAAACAACCGGTGGTGGTTAAATTAGCTGATCACAGGTTGTCCTCTTTCTGAGACCCCAGTGATCAGCAGAAATCTGTGGGTCAATCTGGTAAGAAGTATGCAATGGTTCTACAGCGCCACCACAGGAGAAATGAAGAATTACATGATGCCCATTCAAACAAGTGGACTGTTTGTGTAATGCATGGACTGGCCAACTCCTGGAAGCTAGAGAGGCTCTTTGCATTTTTATTGTCTCTGACCTGGATTACATTTCTGAACAAGGGACTTCTCTCTATTGACTTCAAATTACCTAACAGGGTATTTTCAAAAGCAGTTTTTTTTTTTAAGGGGAACACTGTCTACATTACAAGGGAGAGAATTTCAAACAGGTGCCAGTTTGCCCGGACAAGCCATCCCAACAAGTTCAGCCTAAGTGCAGAACACAAGATGCTGAAAGAATTTCATCATGGGGCCTACAGGAGGCTCTTTTCACTGTTGACCTCTTACCGTATCAGTCTATCAATACACACATTAGATCTACATGGATGGTGCCAGGAGGAAATGTTTGCCCTCCAGAAAGAACATAAGGGCAAGCATAAAATTTGTTCTTCAACACCTAGGCAAACACCAGGTCAAGGGGAAGTTTATACTTTGATTTGCACTGTTTTTCTGCTGTAAAAAAGTTGGATGTTTTTGCACAGAAATTTGCAATTTTTGTGATTTTGCCCCACTTTGAAAATGAGAGGTATGGGAATTAGTTGTACACCAGATTTTTTAACTACGAAATAAAAGCTGCAATCCCACTCCAGTAGGGGGGTGGCCTAAAAAACGAGTGATATCTCTAGACAAAAGGGTTATTTGTAAAGATTGGAAAATGTATAAAAAAACGTGCAATATTTGACTGGCCACTAAGCCCAATAATAGACGCCCCTTTTGGTCTATACAGAGTCATTCTAATCCTGCCTATAATGATATCACCTCTGTGTATAGATAAGACAGGATCCACCATTCACAATAGATGATTGTCAGAGCTTATCTATTTTTTCCTTGTGCAATGTCCTCTGCACAGGTCACAGGGCAGGCCTAGAAGACTCCCATAGGGGTCAATGAGGTCCTCTCATGACCATTGTGTCTATGGCCCATGGGGCTACCATAAAGCAGTTGTTTCAATGCTGTGTAAATGCTCTAAAGAACAGCTCAGACAAGATGTCTGCCCCCATGATAATGTTCATGAAATAAAATGAAGAAATCTGTAATCAGAAAATAAAAAGAGATTAGAAAAAAAGGCAGAAACTGGCCAAAAAAAAAAATTTGTAACACATTTCCTTTGAAGGCTATGTACACCTTTGGGGAACATTTTTTATGATTGCTTTTTACTCATTTTTTGCTAGAGATATGTTTTTTCATTTAGTCTTTATAAAAAATATCGAGCTGTTCTATCACAAAGGGTTAACAGTTTTTCTAGCTGTGTGAATGTTACTTTCACTTTGTGCCGATTATCTAATAACCATTATCTCTAAATTCCTAAAAGGTCATAAACACTTATTTAAAGTGGCTCTGTCACCAGGATCTGTCACCAGGATCAACCCTAATAAACCAGACATATTGGCTGGTAGGGATGATCAAGCTGATTAAAACCATACCTTTCTTTTGTCTGCATGTTAAACGGCTGCAGAGAAATCTGCATTTTTATTCATATGCAAATGAGCAATTCGAGCACTCAGAGGCGGGCTGAATAGTCTGAGCACTGCTCTGTAACGCCCCCCTGTGCTCAGGACACGCCCCCTCCCCTTGACTGACAGGGCTAGACATCAGGCTGAGGGCAGAGCTGTGTCCTGGCTTATACATATCTACTGTATATATGTGTATTATACACACACTATGTACTATAGCTTCACCACACTGGGATCTGCTATTAGTAAGATAAGAATGGCGCTGTAATGAGTGCTTAGGAGGTCAGAGATCAGAGATAAGGAGCCATCAGCTGAGCTGCCCGAGGGTACATAGTGAGAAGAGTACTGCGATATACCTGAGACACCACTATTGTAATCAGAAGTGTCTATAATAGACAGTGGCATAGGGATTATGCATGGCTGACCTTAGATGTAGTTTTGCTTTATCTCTTGCATTTGAATATCACCTCCACAGGTATAGTAAATATTCAAATGAATTTATAGACTATATCTTGGAGGTGACATCTTTCCTTATGACTAGAGTTGAGCGAACACCTGGATGTTCGGGTTCGAGAAGTTCGGCCGAACATCCCGGAAATGTTCGGGTTCGGGATCCGAACCCGATCCGAACTTCGTCCCGAACCCGAACCCCATTGAAGTCAATGGGGACCCGAACTTTTCGGCACTAAAAAGGCTGTAAAACAGCCCAGGAAAGAGCTAGAGGGCTGCAAAAGGCAGCAACATGTAGGTAAATCCCCTGCAAACAAATGTGGATAGGGAAATGAATTAAAATAAAAATTAAATAAATAAAAATTAACCAAAATCAATTGGAGAGAGGTTCCATAGCAGAGAATCTGGCTTCCCGTCACCCACCACTGGAACAGTCCATTCTCAGATATTTAGGCCCCGGCACCCAGGCAGAGGAGAGAGGTCCCGTAACAGAGAATCTGTCTTCATGTCAGCAGAGAATTAGTCTGCATGTCATAGCAGAGAATGAGGCTTCACGTCAGCCACCACTGCAACAGTCCATTGGCATATATTTAGGCCCAGCACCCAGGCAGAGGAGAGAGGTCCCGTAACAGACAATCTGGCTTCATGTCAGCAGAGAATCAGTCTGCATGTCATAGCAGAGAATCAGGCTTCACGTCACCCACCACTGCAACAGTCCATTGTCATAAATTTAGGCCCAGCACTAGTGTTGAGCGGCATGTCCCATATTCGAATTCGCGAAATTTTGTGAATATTCGAAAGAATATTCGTAAAATATTCGCGATTATTCAAATTCGTTATTATTTCGCATATGCGATAATTCGAATTTTCGCATCGCATAATACATATGCTATGCAAAATTCACATGTGCGCTAATGAAATCGCCTTACGAAGATTCGCAACTCAATTCAATCACTAATGTATGAATGCAATGCCCTTTGCCTCTGTTCTGGGACAAGTGTAGATATTCGCATGTGCGCTAATAAAATCGCCTTACGAAGATTCGCACCTCAATCACTTTCTAGGGAATGTGAGACTTTTGGGAATCAATCGAGATACAGTGGGGGGTGATGACAGTAGTTGACAGAGTACAGATCAATGTAATCTGTAAGGTGGAAAGTAAAATAAAAAATACGAATTTTCGTTAATCGAATTTTACGAAGTTCTACGTATTCGCGAATATGGTGCTATACTATATGAATGCACAGGCCTTTGCCTCTCTGTTCTGGGGACAAGTGTAGATATTTGCATTTGCGTTAATAAAATCGCCTTACGAAGATTCGCAGCTCAATTCAATCACTAATGTATGAATGCAAAGCCCTTTGCCTCTGTTCTGGGACAAGTGTAGATATTCGCATGTGCGCTAATAAAATCGCCTTACGAAGATTCGCAACTCAATTCACTAATGTATGAATGCAAAGCCCTTTGCCTCTGTTCTGGGACGTGCCGATATTCGCATGTGCGCTAATAAAATCGCCTTACGAAGATTCGCGCCTCAATCACTTTCTAGGCAATGTGAGTAAGATCTGAGCTGTTGGACCTTTGGGAAACAATCAATTATATGTGTACTGTAATTTTGTGGGGGGGGGGGGAAAAAACAAAAAACGAATATTCGTTTTTACGAATATATAGCACTATATTCGAAATATTCGCGAAATCGCGAAGTTGCGATATTCGCGAAAAAAATTTGCTTTTCGAATATTCGCGCTCAACACTACCCAGCACCCAGGCAGAGGAGAGAGGTCCCGTAACAGACAATCTGGCTTCATGTCAGCAGAGAATCAGTCTGCATGTCATAGCAGAGAATGAGGCTTCACGTCAGCCACCACTGCAACAGTCCATTGGCATATATTTAGGCCCAGCACCCAGGCAGAGGAGGGAGGTCCCGTAACAGAGAATCTGTCTTCATGTCAGCAGAGAATTAGTCTGCATGTCATAGCAGAGAATGAGGCTTCACGTCAGCCACCACTGCAACAGTCCATTGGCATATATTTAGGCCCAGCACACACACAGGCAGAGGAGAGAGGTCCCGTAACAGAGAATCTGGCTTCATGTCAGCAGAGAATTAGTCTGCATGTCATAGCAGAGAATGAGGCTTCACGTCAGCCACCACTGCAACAGTCCATTGGCATATATTTAGGCCCAGCACACACACAGGCAGAGGAGAGAGGTCCCGTAACAGAGAATCTGGCTTCATGTCAGCAGAGAATCAGTCTGCATGTCATAGCAGAGAATGAGGCTTCACGTCAGCCACCACTGCAACAGTCCATTGGCATATATTTAGGCCCAGCACACACACAGGCAGAGGAGAGAGGTCCCGTAACAGAGGATCTGGCTTCATGTCAGCAGAGAATCAGTCTGCATGTCATAGCAGAGAATCAGGCTTCACGTCAGCCACCACTGCAACAGTCCATTGTCATAAATTTAGGCCCAGCACCCAGGCAGAGGAGAGAGGTCCCGTAACAGAGAATCTGGCTTCATGTCAGCAGAGAATCAGTCTTCATATCATAGCAGAGAATCAGGCTTCACGTCACCCACCACTGTAAGAGTCAATTTTCATAAATTTAGGCCCAGAACCCAGGCAGAGGAGAAAGGTCCCGTAACAGACAATCTGGCTTCATGTCAGCAGAGAATCAGTCTTCATATCATAGCAGAGAATCAGGCTTCACGTCACCCACCACTGTAAGAGTCAATTTTCATAAATTTAGGCCCAGAACCCAGGCAGAGGAGAAAGGTCCCGTAACAGACAATCTGGCTTCATGTCAGCAGAGAATCAGTCTTCATATCATAGCAGAGAATCAGGCTTCACGTCACCCACCACTGCAACAGTCCATTGGCATATATTTAGGCCTAGCACACAGGCAGAGCAGAGAGGTCCCGTAACAGACAATCTGGCTTCATGACAGCAGAGAATCAGTCTGCATGTCATAGCAGAGAATCAGGCTTCACGTCAGCCACCACTGCAACAGTCCATTGGCATATATTTAGGCCTAGCACACAGGCAGAGCAGAGAGGTCCCGTAACAGACAATCTGGCTTCATGACAGCAGAGAATCAGTCTGCATGTCATAGCAGAGAATGAGGCTTCACGTCACCCACCACTGCAACAGTCCATTGGCATATATTTAGGCCTAGCACACAGGCAGAGCAGAGAGGTCCCGTAACAGACAATCTGGCTTCATGTCAGCAGAGAATCAGTCTGCATGTCATAGCAGAGAATCAGGCTTCACGTCAGCCACCACTGCAACAGTCCATTGGCATATATTTAGGCCTAGCACACAGGCAGAGGAGAGAGGTCCCGTAACAGACAATCTGGCTTCATGTCAGCAGAGAATCAGTCTGCATGTCATAGCAGAGAATGAGGCTTCACGTCACCCACCACTGCAACAGTCCATTGGCATATATTTAGGCCTAGCACACAGGCAGAGGAGAGGTTCATTCAACTTTGGGTAGCCTCGCAATATAATGGTAAAATGAAAATAAAAATAGGATTGAATGAGGAAGTGCCCTGGAGTCCAATAATATATGGTTATGGGGAGGTAGTTAATGTCTAATCTGGACAAGGGACGGACAGGTCCTGTGGGATCCATGCCTGGTTCATTTTTATGAACGTCAGCTTGTCCACATTGGCTGTAGACAGGCGGCTGCGTTTGTCTGTAACGACGCCCCCTGCCGTGCTGAATACACGTTCAGACAAAACGCTGGCTGCCGGGCAGGCCAGCACCTCCAAGGCATAAAAGGCTAGCTCTGGCCACGTGGACAATTTAGAGACCCAGAAGTTGAATGGGGCCGAACCATCAGTCAGTACGTGGAGGGGTGTGCACACGTACTGTTCCACCATGTTAGTGAAATGTTGCCTCCTGCTAACACGTTGCGTATCAGGTGGTGGTGCAGTTAGCTGTGGCGTGTTGACAAAAGTTTTCCACATCTCTGCCATGCTAACCCTGCCCTCAGAGGAGCTGGCCGTGACACAGCTGCCTTGGCGACCTCTTGCTCCTCCTCTGCCTTGGCCTTGGGCTTCCACTTGTTCCCCTGTGACATTTGGGAATGCTCTCAGTAGCGCGTCTACCAACGTGCGCTTGTACTCGCGCATCTTCCTATCACGCTCCAGTGCAGGAAGTAAGGTGGGCACATTGTCTTTGTAGCGTGGATCCAGCAGGGTGGCAACCCAGTAGTCCGCACAGGTTAAAATGTGGGCAACTCTGCTGTCGTTGCGCAGGCACTGCAGCATGTAGTCGCTCATGTGTGCCAGGCTGCCCAGGGGTAAGGACAAGCTGTCCTCTGTGGGAGGCGTATCGTCATCGTCCTGCCTTTCCCCCCAGCCACGCACCAGTGATGGACCCGAGCTGCGTTGGGTGCCACCCCGCTGTGACCATGCTTCATCCTCATCCTCCTCCACCTCCTCCTCATCCTCGTCCTCCTCGTCCTCCAGTAGTGGGCCCTGGCTGGCCACATTTGTACCTGGCCTCTGCTGTTGCCAAAAACCTCCCTCTGAGTCACTTCGAAGAGACTGGCCTGAAAGTGCTAAAAATGACCCCTCTTCCTCCTCCTCCTCCTCCTCCTCCTGGGCCACCTCCTCTTCCATCATCGCCCTAAGTGTTTTCTCAAGGAGACATAGAAGTGGTATTGTAACGCTGATAACGGTGTCATCGCCACTGGCCATGTTGGTGGAGTACTCGAAACAGCGCAACAGGGCACACAGGTCTCGCATGGAGGCCCAGTCATTGGTGGTGAAGTGGTGCTGTTCTGTAGTGCGACTGACCCGTGCGTGCTGCAGCTGAAACTCCACTATGGCCTGCTGCTGCTCGCACAGTCTGTCCAGCATGTGCAAGGTGGAGTTCCACCTGGTGAGCACGTCGCATATGAGGCGGTGAGCGGGAAGGCCGAAGTTACGCTGTAGCGCAGACAGGCGAGCAGCAGCAGGATGTGAACGCCGGAAGCGCGAACAGACGGCCCGCACTTTATGCAGCAGCTCTGACATGTCGGGGTAGTTGTGAATGAACTTCTGCACCACCAAATTCAGCACATGCGCCAAGCAAGGGATGTGCGTCAAATTGGCTAGTCCCAGAGCTGCAACGAGATTTCGCCCATTATCACACACCACCAGGCCGGGCTTGAGGCTCACCGGCAGCAACCACTCGTCGGTCTGTTGTTCTATACCCCGCCACAACTCCTGTGCGGTGTGGGGCCTGTCCCCCAAACATATGAGTTTCAGAATGGCCTGCTGACGTTTACCCCGGGCTGTGCTGAAGTTGGTGGTGAAGGTGTGTGGCTGACTGGATGAGCAGGTGGAAGAAGAGGAGGAGGAAGCCGAGAAGGAGGAGGTGGCAACAGGAGGCAAAGAATGTTGCCCTGCGATCCTTGGCGGCGGAAGGACGTGCGCCAAACAGCTCTCCGCCTGGGGCCCAGCTGCCACTACATTTACCCAGTGTGCAGTTAGGGAGATATAGCGTCCCTGGCCGTGCTTACTGGTCCACGTATCTGTGGTTAGGTGGACCTTGCCACAGATGGCGTTGCGCAGTGCACACTTGATTTTATCGGATACTTGGTTGTGCAGGGAAGGCACGGCTCTCTTGGAGAAGTAGTGCCGGCTGGGAACAACATACTGTGGGACAGCAAGCGACATGAGCTGTTTGAAGCTGTCTGTGTCCACCAGCCTAAATGACAGCATTTCATAGGCCAGTAGTTTAGAAATGCTGGCATTCAGGGCCAGGGATCGAGGGTGGCTAGGTGGGAATTTACGCTTTCTATCAAATGTTTGTGAGATGGAGAGCTGAACGCTGGCGTGTGACATGGTTGAGACGCTTGGTGACGGAGGTGGTGGTGGTGGTGTTGGTGGTACATCCCCTGTTTGCTGGGCGGCAGGTGCCAACGTTCCTCCAGAGGCGGAGGAAGAGGCCGAGGCGGCAGCAGCAGAATAGGCCGAGGCGGCAGCAGCAGAAGAGGTAGCAGGGGGAGCCTGAGTGACTTCCTTGGTTTTAAGGTGTTTACTCCACTGCAGTTCATGCTTTGCATGCAGGTGCCTGGTCATGCAGGTTGTGCTCAGGTTCAGAACGTTAATGCCTCGCTTCAGGCTCTGATGGCACAGCGTGCAAACCACTCGGGTCTTGTCGTCAGCACATTGTTTGAAGAAGTGCCATGCCAGGGAACTCCTTGAAGCTGCCTTTGGGGTGCTCGGTCCCAGATGGCGGCGGTCAGTAGCAGGCGGAGTCTCTTGGCGGCGGGTGTTCTGCTTTTGCCCACTGCTCCCTCTTTTGCTACGCTGTTGGCTCGGTCTCACCACTGCCTCTTCCTCCGAACTGTGAAAGTCAGTGGCACGACCTTCATTCCATGTGGGGTCTAGGACCTCATCGTCCCCTGCATCGTCTTCCACCCAGTCTTGATCCCTGACCTCCTGTTCAGTCTGCACACTGCAGAAAGACGCAGCAGTTGGCACCTGTGTTTCGTCATCATCAGAGACATGCTGAGGTGGTATTCCCATGTCCTCATCATCAGGAAACATAAGTGGTTGTGCGTCAGTGCATTCTATGTCTTTCACCGCTGGGGAAGGGCTAGGTGGATGCCCTTGGGAAACCCTGCCAGCGGAGTCTTCAAACAGCATAAGAGACTGCTGCATAACTTGAGGCTGAGACAGTTTCCCTGGTATGCATGGGGGTGATGTGACAGACTGATGGGGTTGGTTTTCAGGCGCCATCTGTGCGCTTTCTGCAGAAGACTGGGTGGGAGATAATGTGAACGTGCTGGATCCACTGTCGGCCACCCAATTGACTAATGCCTGTACCTGCTCAGGCCTTACCATCCTTAGAACGGCATTGGGCCCCACCATATATCGCTGTAAATTCTGGCGGCTACTGGGACCTGAGGTAGTTGGTACACTAGGACGTGTGGATGTGGCAGAACGGCCACGTCCTCTCCCAGCACCAGAGGGTCCACTAACACCACCACGACCATGTCCACGTCCGCGTCCCTTACTAGATGTTTTTCTCATTGTTATGGTTCACCACAACAACAAATATATTATTTGGCCCAATGTATTGTATTCAAATTCAGCGGGATATAAATTTGAGGCCTAGTATTTAGGCGCTGGGTGACCGGTATGGATTTAGTGACAGAATTAGACTTGGAAATGCACAGAAGCGTGTGTGTGAAGTTATTCTGAATGACCCTATGTGCACCTTCAATATGATCTACCCTTTTAGGGATAGATTTCAAATAGCTCTGATATAGCAGAAACGACTAAATTATGAAATTGCTAAATTGGGAATTGTATTTCAACCCAGAACAAAAAATGTGCTTTGACGGACACTAAATAACTTTCCCAGCCACAACAGGACAGCGGTAACGAGAGATTTAGCGGGATATAAATTTGAGGCCTAGTATTTAGGCGCTGGGTGACAGGTATGGGTTTAGTGACAGAATTAGATTTGGAAATGCACAGTAGCGGGTGTGTGAAGTTATTCTGAATGACCCTATGTGCACCTTGAATATTATATACCCTTTTAGGGATAGATTTCAAATAGCTCTGATATAGCAGAAACCACTAAATTATGAAATTGCTAAATTGGGAATTGTATTTCAACCCAGAACAAGAAATGTGCTTGAACGGACACTAAATAACTCGCCCAGCTACAGCACTAGGGACAGATTTAGCTGGATATAAATTTGAGGCCTAGTATTTAGGCGCTGGGTGACCGGTATGGATTTAGTGACAGAATTAGACTTGGAAATGCACAGAAGCGTGTGTGTGAAGTTATTCTGAATGACCCTATGTGCACCTTGAATATTATATACCCTTTTAGGGATAGATTTCAAATAGCTCTGATATAGCAGAAACCACTAAATTATGAAATTGCTAAATTGGGAATTGTATTTCAACCCAGAACAAGAAATGTGCTTGAACGGACACTAAATAACTCGCCCAGCTACAGCACTAGGGACAGATTTAGCTGGATATAAATTTGAGGCCTAGTATTTAGGCGCTGCGTGACAGGTATGGGTTTAGTGACAGAATTAGACTTGGAAATACACAGTAGCGGGTGTGTGTGAAGTTATTCTGAATGACCCAATGTGCACCTTGAATATTATATACCCTTTTAGGGATAGATTTCAAATAGCTCTGATATAGCAGAAACCACTAAATTATGAAATTGCTAAATTGGGAATTGTATTTCAACCCAGAACAAGAAATGTGCTTGAACGGACACTAAATAACTCGCCCAGCTACAGCACTAAGGACAGATTTAGCGGGATATAAATTTGAGGCCTAGTATTTAGGCGCTGGGTGACAGGTATGGGTTTAGTGACAGAATTAGACTTGGAAATACACAGTAGCGGGTGTGTGTGAAGTTATTCTGAATGACCCAATGTGCACCTTGAATATTATATACCCTTTTAGGGATAGATTTCAAATAGCTCTGATATAGCAGAAACCACTAAATTATGAAATTGCTAAATTGGGAATTGTATTTCAACCCAGAACAAGAAATGTGCTTGAACGGACACTAAATAACTCGCCCAGCTACAGCACTAAGGACAGATTTAGCGGGATATAAATTTGAGGCCTAGTATTTAGGCGCTGGGTGACAGGTATGGGTTTAGTGCCAGAATTAGACTTGGAAATACACAGTAGCGGGTGTGTGTGAAGTTATTCTGAATGACCCAATGTGCGCCTTGAATATTATATACCCTTTTAGGGATAGATTTCAAATAGCTCTGATATAGCAGAAACCACTAAATTATGAAATTGCTAAATTGGGAATTGTATTTCAACCCAGAACAAGAAATGTGCTTGAACGGACACTAAATAACTCGCCCAGCTACAGCACTAAGGACAGATTTAGCGGGATATAAATTTGAGGCCTAGTATTTAGGCGCTGGGTGACAGGTATGGGTTTAGTGCCAGAATTAGACTTGGAAATACACAGTAGCGGGTGTGTGTGAAGTTATTCTGAATGACCCAATGTGCACCTTGAATATTATATACCCTTTTAGGGATAGATTTCAAATAGCTCTGATATAGCAGAAACCACTAAATTATGAAATTGCTAAATTGGGAATTGTATTTCAACCCAGAACAAGAAATGTGCTTGAACGGACACTAAATAACTCGCCCAGCTACAGCACTAGGGACAGATTTAGCTGGATATAAATTTGAGGCCTAGTATTTAGGCGCTGGGTGACAGGTATGGGTTTAGTGACAGAATTAGACTTGGAAATACACAGTAGCGGGTGTGTGTGAAGTTATTCTGAATGACCCAATGTGCACCTTGAATATTATATACCCTTTTAGGGATAGATTTCAAATAGCTCTGATATAGCAGAAACCACTAAATTATGAAATTGCTAAATTGGGAATTGTATTTCAACCCAGAACAAGAAATGTGCTTGAACGGACACTAAATAACTCGCCCAGCTACAGCACTAAGGACAGATTTAGCGGGATATAAATTTGAGGCCTAGTATTTAGGCGCTGGGTGACAGGTATGGGTTTAGTGCCAGAATTAGACTTGGAAATACACAGTAGCGGGTGTGTGTGAAGTTATTCTGAATGACCCAATGTGCACCTTGAATATTATATACCCTTTTAGGGATAGATTTCAAATAGCTCTGATATAGCAGAAACCACTAAATTATGAAATTGCTAAATTGGGAATTGTATTTCAACCCAGAACAAGAAATGTGCTTGAACGGACACTAAATAACTCGCCCAGCTACAGCACTAGGGACAGATTTAGCTGGATATAAATTTGAGGCCTAGTATTTAGGCGCTGGGTGACAGGTATGGGTTTAGTGACAGAATTAGACTTGGAAATACACAGTAGCGGGTGTGTGTGAAGTTATTCTGAATGACCCAATGTGCACCTTGAATATTATATACCCTTTTAGGGATAGATTTCAAATAGCTCTGATATAGCAGAAACCACTAAATTATGAAATTGCTAAATTGGGAATTGTATTTCAACCCAGAACAAGAAATGTGCTTGAACGGACACTAAATAACTCGCCCAGCTACAGCACTAAGGACAGATTTAGCGGGATATAAATTTGAGGCCTAGTATTTAGGCGCTGGGTGACAGGTATGGGTTTAGTGCCAGAATTAGACTTGGAAATACACAGTAGCGGGTGTGTGTGAAGTTATTCTGAATGACCCAATGTGCACCTTGAATATTATATACCCTTTTAGGGATAGATTTCAAATAGCTCTGATATAGCAGAAACCACTAAATTATGAAATTGCTAAATTGGGAATTGTATTTCAACCCAGAACAAGAAATGTGCTTGAACGGACACTAAATAACTCGCCCAGCTACAGCACTAGGGACAGATTTAGCTGGATATAAATTTGAGGCCTAGTATTTAGGCGCTGGGTGACAGGTATGGGTTTAGTGACAGAATTAGACTTGGAAATACACAGTAGCGGGTGTGTGTGAAGTTATTCTGAATGACCCAATGTGCACCTTGAATATTATATACCCTTTTAGGGATAGATTTCAAATAGCTCTGATATAGCAGAAACCACTAAATTATGAAATTGCTAAATTGGGAATTGTATTTCAACCCAGAACAAGAAATGTGCTTGAACGGACACTAAATAACTCGCCCAGCTACAGCACTAAGGACAGATTTAGCGGGATATAAATTTGAGGCCTAGTATTTAGGCGCTGGGTGACAGGTATGGGTTTAGTGCCAGAATTAGACTTGGAAATACACAGTAGCGGGTGTGTGTGAAGTTATTCTGAATGACCCAATGTGCACCTTGAATATTATATACCCTTTTAGGGATAGATTTCAAATAGCTCTGATATAGCAGAAACCACTAAATTATGAAATTGCTAAATTGGGAATTGTATTTCAACCCAGAACAAGAAATGTGCTTGAACGGACACTAAATAACTCGCCCAGCTACAGCACTAGGGACAGATTTAGCTGGATATAAATTTGAGGCCTAGTATTTAGGCGCTGGGTGACAGGTATGGGTTTAGTGACAGAATTAGACTTGGAAATACACAGTAGCGGGTGTGTGTGAAGTTATTCTGAATGACCCAATGTGCACCTTGAATATTATATACCCTTTTAGGGATAGATTTCAAATAGCTCTGATATAGCAGAAACCACTAAATTATGAAATTGCTAAATTGGGAATTGTATTTCAACCCAGAACAAGAAATGTGCTTGAACGGACACTAAATAACTCGCCCAGCTACAGCACTAAGGACAGATTTAGCGGGATATAAATTTGAGGCCTAGTATTTAGGCGCTGGGTGACAGGTATGGGTTTAGTGCCAGAATTAGACTTGGAAATACACAGTAGCGGGTGTGTGTGAAGTTATTCTGAATGACCCAATGTGCACCTTGAATATTATATACCCTTTTAGGGATAGATTTCAAATAGCTCTGATATAGCAGAAACCACTAAATTATGAAATTGCTAAATTGGGAATTGTATTTCAACCCAGAACAAGAAATGTGCTTGAACGGACACTAAATAACTCGCCCAGCTACAGCACTAGGGACAGATTTAGCTGGATATAAATTTGAGGCCTAGTATTTAGGCGCTGGGTGACAGGTATGGGTTTAGTGACAGAATTAGACTTGGAAATACACAGTAGCGGGTGTGTGTGAAGTTATTCTGAATGACCCAATGTGCACCTTGAATATTATATACCCTTTTAGGGATAGATTTCAAATAGCTCTGATATAGCAGAAACCACTAAATTATGAAATTGCTAAATTGGGAATTGTATTTCAACCCAGAACAAGAAATGTGCTTGAACGGACACTAAATAACTCGCCCAGCTACAGCACTAAGGACAGATTTAGCGGGATATAAATTTGAGGCCTAGTATTTAGGCGCTGGGTGACAGGTATGGGTTTAGTGCCAGAATTAGACTTGGAAATACACAGTAGCGGGTGTGTGTGAAGTTATTCTGAATGACCCAATGTGCACCTTGAATATTATATACCCTTTTAGGGATAGATTTCAAATAGCTCTGATATAGCAGAAACCACTAAATTATGAAATTGCTAAATTGGGAATTGTATTTCAACCCAGAACAAGAAATGTGCTTGAACGGACACTAAATAACTCGCCCAGCTACAGCACTAAGGACAGATTTAGCGGGATATAAATTTGAGGCCTAGTATTTAGGCGCTGGGTGACAGGTATGGGTTTAGTGCCAGAATTAGACTTGGAAATACACAGTAGCGGGTGTGTGTGAAGTTATTCTGAATGACCCAATGTGCACCTTGAATATTATATACCCTTTTAGGGATAGATTTCAAATAGCTCTGATATAGCAGAAACCACTAAATTATGAAATTGCTAAATTGGGAATTGTATTTCAACCCAGAACAAGAAATGTGCTTGAACGGACACTAAATAACTCGCCCAGCTACAGCACTAGGGACAGATTTAGCTGGATATAAATTTGAGGCCTAGTATTTAGGCGCTGCGTGACAGGTATGGGTTTAGTGCCAGAATTAGACTTGGAAATACACAGTAGCGGGTGTGTGTGAAGTTATTCTGAATGACCCAATGTGCACCTTGAATATTATATACCCTTTTAGGGATAGATTTCAAATAGCTCTGATATAGCAGAAACCACTAAATTATGAAATTGCTAAATTGGGAATTGTATTTCAACCCAGAACAAGAAATGTGCTTGAACGGACACTAAATAACTCGCCCAGCTACAGCACTAGGGACAGATTTAGCTGGATATAAATTTGAGGCCTAGTATTTAGGCGCTGGGTGACCGGTATGGATTTAGTGACAGAATTAGACTGGGATATGGCCAAAAAATAAACAGACTATTGCTGGTTAAATGCACTTGGTGTGACAGCTTCACCCTGATGTAGGCTTTAGCCAAAAAACAACCACACCATTGAGGGTTAAATGCACTTGGTGACAGGCGCAGCTTGCCCCTGATTTAGTATATGGCCAAAAAATGAACAGACTATTGCTGGTTAAATGCACTTGGTGTGACAGCTTCACCCTGATGTAGGCTTTAGCCAAAAAACAACCACACCATTGAGGGTTAAATGCACTTGGTGACAGGCGCAGCTTGCCCCTGATTTTGTATATGGCCAAAAAATGAACAGACTATTGCTGGTTAAATGCACTTGGTGTGACAGCTTCACCCTGATGTAGGCTTTAGCCAAAAAACAACCACACCATTGAGGGTTAAATGCACTTGGTCGCAGCTTGTGCTGGCGCACCACAAGACACAAAATGGCCGCCGATCACCCCAGAAAAATGTGACTGACAAACGGTCTGTGCAGCCTAAAAACAGTGAGCAATTGAGGATCAGCAGCTCAATGATCCACAGCTGCAGATCGATCAGTTAATCAAGTCCTTTGGAGGAGTTAATCTGCCTAATCTCGCCCTACTGTCGCAGCCGCAACCTCTCCCTACGCTAATCAGAGCAGAGTGACGGGCGGCGCTATGTGACTCCAGCTTAAATAGAGGCTGGGTCACATGGTGCTCTGGCCAATCACAGCCATGCCAATAGTAGGCATGGCTGTGATGGCCTCTTGGGGCAAGTAGTATGACGCTTGTTGATTGGCTGCTTTGCAGCCTTTCAAAAAGCGCCAAGAAAGCGTCACAAAAGCGCGAAGAAAGCGACGAACACCGAACCCGAACCCGGACTTTTACGAAAATGTCCGGGTTCGGGTCCGTGTCACGGACACCCCAAAATTCGGTACGAACCCGAACTATACAGTTCGAGTTCGCTCATCCCTACTTATGACACATAATTATTTTTCCTTTCATAATACATTTTTTGTTCTAACAAGGGGCGTGTATATGGGAGCAAAATTCTCACCCTCATTGGTGAATTTAACCATGGCTTATTGGGAAAAACATTATATATTCTCTGAAAATAATCCCTTTTCGTGCATGGTGGTCTGGTGTGGCAGATACATCGATGACCTGCTCCTTATATGGGGCGGCGATGTGTCTGCCATACCGGACTTCATTGACTATGTTAATAATAATCCGTACAATCTAAGATTTACTCATCACTTTGATTCACACACTACTAGCTTTTTGGACCTGAAACTGACGGGGATTCATGACCAAATTATTTGGACGGAAACGTTCCGCAAAGAAATTTCAGGAAATACAATATTGAAAGCCAATAGCCATCATCCTGTTCACACACTTAAAGCAATCCCAGTTGGAGAATTTATACATGCACGCAGAAATTGCAGTACAAGTGTTGCTTTTTCTAGCGAACCCCAGTCAATCTGGACACACCTGACTAAAAGAGGTTATCCAGAGGTTGGAACATAGCTAGGAATAAATCTAGAACAGAATTATTGCTCAAACCTTCAAGAAATAATAACCTTTGAACAACCTACACTTGTCCTGACATATAGTCGCCAGTTCACACAAATACAACATGCGATTAAAAAATGTCTCCCAATTTTGTATGAAGATGACATACTATATGATACCTTGAAAAATGGATGCAGAATAGTGTCAAGACGACCAAGCACATTGGCCAGTGTTCTTTCTCCATCTATGTTTACGCGTACCGCAAATAAACCAGCAGGTACTTGGTTAAAATATTTAGGCTTCACTAAATGTGGAGGATATCCTTGTAAGGCCTCTTTCACACTTGCGTTGTCCGGATCCGTCGTGTACTCCATTTGCCGGAATTACACGCCGGATCCGGAAAAACGCAAGTGAACAGAAAGCATTTGAAGACGGATCCGTCTTCAAAATGCTTTCAGTGTTACTATGGCACCCAGGACGCTATTAAAGTCCTGGTTGCCATAGTAGGAGCGGGGAGCGGTATACTTACA
Source organism: Bufo gargarizans (assembly GCF_014858855.1). Taxonomy (NCBI): domain Eukaryota; kingdom Metazoa; phylum Chordata; class Amphibia; order Anura; family Bufonidae; genus Bufo; species Bufo gargarizans. The sequence continues at coordinate 642,861,974 of NC_058081.1, forward strand.
GTCCGCGCGGCTCCCGGGGCGCTCCAGAATTACATCAGAGCGCCCCATGCGCATGGATGATGTGTCCATGCGATCACGTCATCCATGCGCGTGGGGCGCCCTGACGTCACTCTGAAGCGCCCCGGGAGCCACACGGATGGTAAGTATACTGCTTCCCCGCTCCCCACTACACTTCAACATGGAAACCAGGACTTTAGCGTCCCGGCAGCCATGGTAACCACTCTGAAAAAGCTAAACGTCGGATCCGGTAATGCGCCGAAACGACATTTAGCTTAAGGCCGGATCCGGATCAATGCCTTTCAATGGACATTAATTCCGGATCCGGCCTTGCGGCAAGTGTTCAGGATTTTTGGCCGGAGCAAAAAGCGCAGCATGCTGCGGTATTTTCTCCGGCCAAAAAACGTTCCGGTCCTGAACTGAAGACATCCTGATGCATCCTGAACGGATTTCTCTCCATTCAGAATGCATTAGGATAATCCTGATCAGGATTCTTCCGGCATAGAGCCCCGACGACGGAACTCTATGCCGGAAGACAAGAACGCAGGTGTGAAAGAGCCCTAAAACATGCAGATATGCCCTACCTACAAACAATGTTCACAATTCGACACACACTGAAATGTTCCCGATAAAAAGTTACATTAATTGTAACACTATGGGTATTATTTATGTCATTAAGGGCACAATCTGTGATCTTATGCATGTGGGGAGTTCTAGCAGAAAATTCAAAACAAGGTTGCGGGAACATATCAATTATATTTCCAATCCCTCAGCGATGGGTATATCAAATGCAGCAAATCATTTTATTACAGAACATAATCGCAGTTTAAATAGATTCTGTACACTTGTGATTGAAAACGTAGTGGTCCCGCCCAGAGGTGGTAAATGAAGAAAAAGATTTTGCAGCGGGAGGCATATTGGAGCTTCAGATTGAATACAAGATACCCTTTTGGTCTCAATCTGAAAAAAGAACTGATGTATTTTTACTAATATTGCTATAATATCATATGCCTAAGCGAATTAACAGCCATTGCGATGTTTTATTAAGTGTTATTAGAAGGTTTCCTATTCAATTAGGTTTTTCTTTCTATTTTATCTTCTCATTTGTATGCTTTTTATTACATTATGTGATTTTTTTTGTAGGCAAAACTGCACATGATCAAGGTTCCGATCTGGAATGTATGAAGTGATCTTACTATGTGACCTGGTCCTCGATAGTTGTTTTTGTATGTTGTACCTCATATTTCACATTTTTGAGGGATTTATAGGTGTTGTTTTTTAATATGATGTGAAATGTAGATAATGGGTGTAGCACAGGACAGAGTAAGGCCTCATGCACACGACCGTTGTGTGCATCCGTGGCCGTTGTGCCGTTTTCAGTTTTTTTTCGCGGACCCATTGACTTTCAATGGGTCAGTGGAAAAATCGGAAAATGCACCGTTTGGCAGCCGCATCCGTGATCCGTGTTTCCTGGCAGTGAAAAAAATATGACCTGTCCTATTTTTTTCACGGCCAACGGTTCACGGAGCCATTCAAGTCAATGGGTCCGTGAAAAAACACGGATGCACACAAGATTGTCATCCGTGTCCGTGATCCGTGTCCGTTTTTTCCTATCCACTCAATAGCAAACTTGACTTAGATTTTTTTTTCATTTTTCATGTCCGTGGATCCTCCAAAAATCAAGGAAGACCCACGGACGAAAAAACGGTCACGGATCACGGACCTACGGACCCCGTTTTTGCGGACCTTAAAAAAAAACGGTCGTGTGCATGAGGCCTAAGTGCTTTGCTTCGCCCTGGGGGTGTGGTTCCCCTCCTTTTCAGGGGCAATGGATCTATTTAAACCCGAGGGTCAGGCAGTGCACACAGTTACGACTAAGAACGGTACAGTTTGAAACGCGTCAATGTGCAGGGGTGTGAGATGGTGTTCACATGATGTAATTTGTTACCGAAAATAAAGACAAAGCAACAGAATCTTCAATAGTGCTGGAACATGCTACTCGAGAAAACTCAAGGCTGCACAGACCAAATTTTTTTTTTTTTATAAAGGCCAATTGAAAAATGATGTTTTCTCAAAATGAGTACCGTATGATGCAATAATAAAAAAAATGCCCCAAAGCAGTGGCATACCAAAGGTGTTTAGCACCTGGGGTGGATTCTTTCTCTGGCACCCCTCATAGTTACTTTCCCACTGTGCCCCCCCTCAGAGTAGTAATGTCCTCATTGCGTCCCTTCACAGTAGTTATAGCCACTTTGTGCCCCCCTCACAGTAGTAATGCGTACATTGTGTCCCCTCATGGTAGTTATGCCCACACAGGGCCCCCTTCAGAGTAGTTATGTCCTCATTGTGCCCCTTCACAGTAGTTATGGACTCTCTGTGCCCCATTACAGTAGTTATGCCCTCATTGTGCCCCTTCACAGTAGTTATGCACTCTGTTCCCCATTACAGTAGTTATGCCCTCATTGTGCCCCTTTACAGTAGTTAAGCCCACTTTTTGCCCTCCACTGTAGTTATGCCCACACTGTGTACCCTTTAGAGTAGTTACCGGTATACCCCAATTGCAAACCCTTTACAGTAGTTATGCCAACCAGTGGCGTTGCTAGGTTAAAACATTCGGGGCCTGGGCCCCTGATGTTTTGTCCCAGGCCCTGAATGTACTGCCTGCCAGCTAGATACAATGGTATTGCCATCCTCAGGACGGCAATACAATTGAATCTAATGCCCTGCAAGAGCTGAAGGACCTGTGATGACATCACAGGCCATGTTCTAAGTGCAGAAGCTGAAAAGACCCTTTTATTATGTCACCATTATGTCACCAGTGCAGGAGAGGATGGCTGAGCAGTGAAGAGAAGTCCTGGGAAGAAGCTGAGGTGAGGTCTGTACATGAGGAGAGGTAAGTTAAGGGATAGATTACTCAGTGTGAGAGGCAGAGCAATGTTGGGAGTTGTAGTTATTTAACTGGGAATGTATGTTAGGGCTGAAGAGAGCGAGGGCGGCTGTGGGAGGGAGTCATATTATTTACATGGGACTGAATGTTGAGGGGTAATATTATTTACATGGGACTGCATGTTGGAGGTGGCTGGGGAGGGGGTGATTTTATTTACATGGGACTATATGTTGAAGGTTTCTGGGGGAGGGAGTGATGTTATTTACATGGGACTGAATATTGAGGGGGTGATGTTATTTACATGGGACTGTATGTTGTGTGGAGATTTGCTCTGGTAGACAGGCTAGCGGACGCAGTACAGAGGCAACCACAAAGTCTTTAACTGAAATAGTTCAGTGTTTTATTCACACATAGGGAAAAACAAAAAGTAACGGTTTGCAGTTTTGGTGTTTGTTCACACCATAAAAAGTCCACAGAACAAAAGCCTTCACCTGGTAAGCAGTTTTTCCACCGCAGTCCACAGCAGGCTTTAGGGCCTGATTCCCAGCAGGCATCTCTCAGCCCTTTAGCACGGCACAAGTTCTCAGTTCTAAAACACAGAGACTGACAGCGCTCCACTGTCAGATGGAGGATAATCCACACCCTGCTGAGACTGCTGGCTGGGTTTTAAATAGGCCAATAAAGACCCGGCCTGGAGCGTGGGGAGAAGCCATCCACCCAGCACTTTGGCTACTCCCAGTAAGAGCCGGCCCGGAGCGGCTTTACAGCCACACTAACAACAAACAGTGTCAGTCAGCACTAGCTGCCGCTGACACTTAAAACTACTGGCTCTTACCTCACCGAGGCCAGGAATCTCGGTGACACATACCTTCCATCAATGACAGCCCCTTGCGCCTTCCTACAGTTGAAGGCGGCCGGGGAGGGAGTGATGTTCTTAACATGGGACTGTATGTTGAAGGTGACTGGAGAGATGGTGTGATGGTATTTACATGGGACTCTATGGTAGAGGGAGGGAAATATTATTTACATGGGACTGGTGGGGGGGTTTAGGAATTTTTTCTGAGGACACTAAACGGAGGAAGTTGACTACAGGGGACACTGAATGGGGCGATATAAATACTGGGGGGATTTCTACTAAGAGCACTATGGGGGGCCTTATTACTAGTGAGGGGTCTGTAGAGAGCTTTATTACCACTGGGGAAACAATAGAGGGCCTTATTTCTTGGGGAAACAATAGAGGGCCTTATTTCTACTGGGGGCTCTGTAAGGGAATTATTAATACTGGAGGGTTCTTCTACTAATGGAGGCACTCTTAGGGAGCATTGTCAAGGTTGGGGGCACTGTAGGGGGCAGTATTACTAATGAGGGCATTCTAGAAGGGAATTACTATTGGTGGGACTTGGAGGAGCACTATTACTATGGGGGGGCATGAAGCGCACGGCGTCATAGCAACCATTGACGTCGTGCGCTCCTGCTCTGAACAGGAATTCAGCCCGGCACACCACGGACCGCTCTCGGCCGCGGAACACGGCCGTGTGCATTCGGCCTTAATGAAATAAAAAAAAGTGTAAATACTCACTTTGTCCTGTTCCTGACGATCAGATACCCTCCAGCACTCCCCTGCAGGCACGGATCGTTCTGCAGAACTGTGTGGGAGGAGTGCACAGCCAGATTCCCAGCCTGCTGGCATCTCCTATACAGTCTTGTAGCGCAATAAATGACGGCTCTCTGCTTCACCATTCAGTTCGCCGGCCTGGAAGAGGGAAGGAGCCTGGGCAGCTGACCGGCCAGTAAGTGAAAGTACTGTCAGCTCCCCTGCACTCTAGCAATGAGCTCTTCCAAAAGTGGTACATTCCAGGGATTGTTTTCGACACAACACTACTCAGCCAACTTCTACATCATGTGTATGGGCTGTGCTAGACAGAGATAACTTACCCTATATATCACCAGTCCAAGCCGATCCAGGATTGAGATGTGTTGTCAATCAGTGGCCTCGGTGGTCACATATTATTCTCGCGTACGCCACCGCTGAAGCCATTGATTGGCCAGCAGCAATGATGTGCTCGTAGAATGTCACACTTCTGATTTGGCTCGGACTGGAAACCAGAGGCGCGGCACTGGAAAGGGAGTCTTTGATAAAGCGAGTACTGTTGTGTTTTATTTTTTATTTTCAGCCCATGCCTTGCTGCCCTATAATTTTTTTGATTCCAGACAACCCCCTTAAAACTGTACCTTATAAGAAACCAAATTATAGAGCCGATTGTCAGAAATCTTTCCTCTCTTTAGTTTGCAGACCAGTCTTGGCACCTATCAATAAGAAATGTAGCACATGCTAGAACCTGAAATGTTTTTCACAGTTTTTTCCTCACTTTATAGCATTTAAATGTTACACACCCACCAGCTTCCAGCACCTGCGAGCCTCTTAATTTTATGCAAAATTGATTTCCTTTCCCATATAGTTGCTATAGCAACTGTCGTGAGATTCTGACAAGTTTGATGTTACTAAATATTTTGATACAATTTATCCAATACAGATGTAAACAGCCGCCTGTCCTCCCGGTAATATCGGATTCTTGGTTCAGAGACGTCAGATCTGGAACACGACAGTTCGACACTTGTACATTGACTGTGAAGGACACAAGATCAAGGTGTCCGGATTATGGTAACACATGTATCTGAGAACATCCTGAATCAATTGTAGCTGTCTGCTGATGCTTCCAGGACATTGACAACCACTTATAAACAATACATGAAAAGCAGCAAGATAAGAAGGAAATTGGTTTCTTAAAGGGGTAGTCAAATTTGGACAATTTATGCTAGAAAGGTCTTCTCACAATGAGATAATCGAATAGGCCCCCTCAGCGAGCAGCTGTAGTCTGTGGGGGAAACCCAACAGAAAGTATTCAGTTTCCCTGCAGAGTCACCACAGTTAAAACAAAGCGTTACACAGTTCCCATTCAAACATGCTGCCCAACTGTCCGGATCCAGTGGGACAGTCCTGGACTTCCCAAGATGGTTGCCACATCTTCAGGATGCAGATACAGTAGAATACAATAGTGAAACAGATCTGTTCCCTGCTCGACCATTCCCCTGATGCCTGTGGTTCAGCGCAGGAGGGTGCAATACATGATGTCATCACTCCTGCTGCGCCTAGCCACAGACAGCGCATGCCGGAGACCAGACAATACAGTGATGTCATCACTCCTGCTGCGCCTAGCCACAGACAGCGCACGTCGGAGACCAGACAATACAGTGATGTCATCACTCCTGCTGCGCCTAGCCACAGACAGCGCACGCCGGAGAGCAGACAATACAGTGATGTCATCACTCCTTCTGCGCCTGGCCACAGACAGCGCACGCCGGAGACCAGACAATACAGTGACGTCATCACTCCTGCTGCGCCTAGCCACAGACAGCGCACGCCGGAGACCAGACAATACAGTGATGTCATCACTCCTGCTGCGCCTAGCCACAGACAGCGCACGCCGGAGACCAGACAATACAGTGATGTCATCACTCCTGCTGCGCCTAGCCACAGACAGCGCACGCCGGAGACCAGACAATACAGTGATGTCATCACTCCTGCTGCGCCTAGCCACAGACAGCGCACGCCGGAGACCAGACAATACAGTGATGTCATCACTCCTGCTGCGCCTAGCCACAGACAGCGCACGCAGGAGACCAGACAATACAGTGATGTCATCACTCCTGCTGCGCCTAGCCACAGACAGCGCACGCCGGAGACCAGACAATACAGTGATGTCATCACTCCTGCTGCGCCTAGCCACAGACAATACAGTGATGTCATCACTCCTTCTGCGCCTGGCCACAGACAGTGCACGCCAGAGACCAGACAATACAGTGACGTCATCACTCCTGCTGCACCTAGCCACAGACAGCGCACGCCGGAGACCAGACAATACAGTGATGTCATCACTCCTGCTGCGCCTAGCCACAGACAGCGCACGCCGGAGACCAGACAATACAGTGATGTCATCACTCCTGCTGCGCCTAGCCACAGACAGCGCACGCCGGAGACCAGACAATACAGTGACGTCATCACTCCTGCTGCGCCTAGCCACAGACAGCGCACGCCGGAGACCAGACAATACAGTGATGTCATCACTCCTGCTGCGCTTAGCCACAGACAGCGCACGCCGAAGACCAGACAATACAGTGATGTCATCACTCCTGCTGCGCCTAGCCACAGACAGCGCACGCCGGAGACCAGACAATACAGTGATGTCATCACTCCTGCTGCGCCTAGCCACAGACAGCGCACGACGGAAACCAGACAATACAGTGATGTCGTCACTCCTGCTGCGCCTAGCCACAGACAGCGCACGCAGGAGACCAGAGCAGACCTGCTCTGCACTGTTCGCTGTGGGAACATGGGGTAGATGAGTATTCAGTTTGGAGGAAATGAGGGGGCTTTACTGTTTATCAAGGCACTTAAGGGGGCCTCATTTTGTATGGGAGCATCATACTGTTGGGGGCACATAAGGGGACCTCATATAGTAGGGGGGTGGCATGGATGGGGGCATCATAGTATGTCTGGGAGGCAGTTAAGGGGGCATCACTCTGTATAGGGGCACTTATGAGGCCTCATACTGTATGGGGGCATCATATTATTAGGGGCACATGAGGGAACCTGATATAGTATGGGGGAGCACCCATGGAGGCATCATACTATGTGTGGGAGCCAATTATTGAGGGCATCACTCTGTATAGGGTCATTTAAGAGGCCTCACACTATATGGGGGCATCATACAGTGTGGAGGGACACTTAAGGAGGTAACCTTCCTGTGAGGGAGGCCATAAGGGAACTAGGTGAGATTGGGCATATATTGATAGGCACTGGGTTTATTGTGAAAGAATTTGACCCCACGTGTTATGTGTGCCGCTGATATTGTTCCTCTGTGGGTTTTTCAAAAGTTGGTTAACAGTGATGGAGCCAATCTGCATATATTTACCCAAATTATATATATATTTATATATATACACATACACACAGGTATATATATATATATATATATATATATATATATACACCTATAAAACAATACCAGACCACTATTAAATCAAATACAAAACTTTATTACAGAATTAAATGCATAATTAAAAGACATCAGTACAGGGAAAGGCGACATCAACTGGAGGAAGACACAGCAGATACAAAGTTCAAAAATTGTCCATATTGATATACAAAATCAAATCAAATACATATAAGGGACAAAGAACAGTTACCCATGCTGTGTCTCCACCAGGATGGCGCCAGTCCCGACGTGCGTTTCGGTGAACCTTCGTCTGGGGGTGGCGTCATCACTGAGGGATACAGTTTAAAGATCCAAAGAAAACAATCACAAAAGACCCTATATATTAAGCACCTGTGAGGAGATATGGCCGCGCTGTTTCGGCACTTGATATTATTAAAAGTCATGTGATGGCGCGTGATGTTGCCTTTCCCTGTACTGATGTCTTTTAATTATGTATTTAATTCCACAATAAAGTTTTGTATTTGATTTGCAAGCGGTCCGGTATTGTTTTATATGTATTTATTTAAGTTATTATACCATAGGATTTTTTATGATAAGTCTAACCCATCAGGGTGCCAATTTGGCAGATACGTTAATTTTTAGGTCTTCTTGTTTGTTATATATATATATATATCTATACATATATATATATATATATATATATATGTATATATTTAAAAAGATGACCTCTCATTTACATAAAATTATACTAGCTCTAGGTTTCTCTCTTTGCACATCTTAAAGAAGAGAAGGCGTCTTGAAGATGATTGCAGTGTTTTCGCTTGGCTCATTGAATGATCATTTTCATGTAATAACACTGTTGCTAAGAGAGCAGGACCATGCGATTATCTCCCCTGACATTCGCACAGTGTGGAGATGTGAGCTCAGAGATGGGAGACGGTTGCAAATTAGGACATTACAACTGGCACATATTATTTTATAGATGGGGGTGGGGGCATGGGGGCCAGGCTGTAGACGCTGTCTATATTCATGTTCAATTAACCATAAGGAGCAGGAGGCCAGAGCAGCCGGAAGGATACACAAAACAGCAACATTATCTATCTATCTATCTATCTATCTATCTATTGAATATCTCTGTATTATCTATCTCCTATCTATTTTCTATCTATTATCTATCTACAGTATCTATCTACATTTTGTATGATTTTTAAAAATAAAACATTCTGTTTAAAAAACATAAAAAAGATGGTTTAAGTAGGTAAATATGGACAGAATATATCTATTCTATCTCCCACAATCCCCTGCTCCCTGCATGCTATCTCCTGCCCTCATTATTTGCGCCGTACATCAGCGCTGCTGTCAGCCTGTCTGCTCCGCTTGCCCTTATCCAGTGTCTGCTCCGGTCAGAGCATACATTTATGCAGTAGATTACAATAACTGAGATTATCTAGATGACAGGCAGGATGGGATTCTGTGAGGTGTGTGGAACATTAGTACATTTTAGGTGCTTATTACTGGATCACACTGAGTTATGTCGGTATTTGCTGCTTTTTTACGCTCATTTTTTCCACTCAATAAGCATAACAAGGTAAAGAATCTAGTAGTAATGACTCTCACTTAGAGTGGGCGAACATTTTCTGCATTTAAGAAGTTGTTTAAAAAATGGAATAGTAAAGGAACATAAGACCCTTATAAACATGTATTTTACATGAATACACAAAGTGATTTTATGGTGATTTGTTTCCACTTTGTAAATTATAGAGGATTAGAGCTAATAATTTTAGCAAATGTAAATTGTACAATTTTGTAACATCTTTAAAGGGGTTTTCCAGGAGTAGAATACTGATGACTTATGCGATAGGTCATAATAGAAGTGCTTGAAAGTTTGTGAACCCTTCAGAATTTTCTATACGTGGGATATGGAAAAAATTCATGACCATTATTACCCTCGCCAGGAGTGCACGACCAACAAAGATCAGGCCAAGAGCTAGACATCTAATAGTCTGCAAGGTTACAAAGGAACCCAAGGTAACGTCTAGGCAACTAAAGGCCTTTCTCACATTAGCTAATGTTAATGTTCATGAGTCCACCAACAGGAGCACACTGAACAGCAATGGTATGCATGGTAAGATTGTTAGGAGAAGGCCACTGCTCTCCAAAAAGATCATTGCTGCCCCTCTGCAATTTGCTAAAGATTAGCCAGACAAGCGAGAAGACTACTGGAACAATGTTTTGTAGATGGATGAGGCAAAAATTAAACTTCAAATTAGAATTTGAATGAGAATTGTTTTGTTTAGAGAAAGAAAAACACTACATTCCAGCATAAAAACCTCATCCCGCCTGTAGTAATGGTAATATCATGGTTTGGGCTGTTTTGGGCTGCCTCTGGACCACTACTGCTGGCCATCATTGATGGAGCAATGAATTATGAAATATACTAGAAAAATGTTAGGATATCTGAGCTGAATCTCAAGAGAACCTGGGTTATGCAGAAAAACTACAATCCTAACTTCATAAGTCATTATACCAAAGAATGGTTAGAGAAGAATAAAGTTAAGGGGCCAGATTTATCATGACTCTGACAGCTCACTCCACTTTAACCTATGGCTAAAGTCAGTTTTAGCCAAGTCAGATTTATGATCGTCCCTTTAAGACTGTAATAAATGTGGTTTGACGGTAGCAGTTTATCCGTCAGTAAGCAGCTTTACAAAAGTCGCACATCTTTACGAGAAAGTCGCACGTTTTTATGAAAAAGTCGCATGTTCTATTAAAAAGTCTCATAAAATAAGCATGGTCCTCGCAGTTTTAGCCTTTGGGACTTTTTGGGGGACTTTTTCACTCCATTATTCTGACCTGAGCTAATGATAAATCTGGCCCAAAGTTTTTAAGCAAAGTCCTGACCCTAATCCAATAGAAATGCTGTATATGGACCTGAAGTGAGCAGTTAATGGAAGGAAACCCACCAACATAACAGAGTTGAAGCTGTTTTGTACAGTGGAATTGACTAAAATTCCTCCAAGCCAATATGCAGGATTAATCAAAAATTACTGGAAACATTTAGTTGCGGTTATTCCTGCACAACAGGATCACGCCAGAATCAGATACTGAAAGCAAAGCTTCACAAAATACTTTTTCAACTCACAGACATGTGACATTGCATCATTTTCATTATTGCATCTACTTTTGGGACTTGTGTGAGAATCTAATGTAGTTTTAGGTCAAATTTATGTAAAAATATAAAGAAACTTCTATATATATTGTTTAATAAACCACAAAAGAAAATACTTTGCCTGTCCCGGCACTAAATAAACATAGTCATCACCTCAGGGAGATCAGTCTTCATATAGCTACTTGGTGAAGTAGCTTCCAGGCTCTGACCTTCAATGAGCATTTCATCCCTGTATTTATTCCCCGAGTAACGAGCACAGCACTAAGAGAACTTGTTGTACTGGAGTGGGGAGTGAATAGCACATCCCACTACCAACATTTACATGCCAATCCAGGCCCAAAAAAACACTCCTTAGCAAACTACACTTTGCTTAAACCATCCAGCTTTAATGGGTTCTTTTACCTCACCCACCTGGGCATTCTGGGTGAGATATACTCCCCTTCCAAAACTTTACCACCATGTTAATAAATGAACAAAAAATAATGCACTTAGAATTGTCGGATTGCTGCAAAACTCGTCATGCAATTATGTCTTAGGCAGGCTCTTACAAGCTTCTTTTGGGTAGTGTACCTATTGGTGAGAGATTGTCGACTGCTACACATGCCTCTATGACACATTTAAAGACATTTTGCCCAGTTGACACACTTTGAGAGGGGACGCTTCATTGAACTGAGAGGAACAGGATGGTAAATTCAATGGACTGCGCGCCATCTAGGCCATTCTGACCGCGCTGTTTGTAGGTATTGGGAGCATTGGTTACATGAGGGCAAGGCACATGGTGAACAGTAGAGAGGATTGTTTTATCTACTGACACGCATGAGCACCTTCCACAGTTGTCCATCCAGACACAAGGGACACCTTCATTACACACCCCTGTCTGTAACTGGACCATGTCCAGCTGCTTATCAGGAGGAAATTTGGCATCATGGGTCCAATTATGTGCCCAGCCTTTGACAGCCAGCCACTATTGCCTTTGTTTGCAGTGATGTCATGGACGAGAAACCTGCACTGCTATAGACTGGAACCATATTGTCTTTAGTGATAAATCCAGGTCTTGTTTGGGATGACAGTTGGGTTGGAGTATGGAGACCTTTTGGTAAATGTGTCAATCCTGTCTTTGCTGTGGAGCGACACACTGCCCCAACTGCTGGTGTTATGATCTGGAGAGCCATCCTATGTGACAGCTGATCACCCCTAGTAGTGCTATGAGGGAGACTAGCAGCTCAGCTCTATGTACAGGACAACCTTCAACCACATGTGTTGCCTCTCATGGCAGGGCTGCCAACTGGCATTTTTCAGCAGGTTAATGCTTACCCACACACAGCAAGGGTTTCCCAGAAATGTCTCAGCCTGATTGCAACACTTCCTTGGCCTGCCCAGTCACCAGATTTATTGTCAGTTGAGCATTTATGGTACCATCTTAGACGCCAACTTTGGCAACCTACTACTGTACAGGATCTGCAGGCCCAGCTGCAAACTCTGATTGTAGTTTGGGGTGTCCTTGGTGTTAATGTTTGTATGGGTGCAAGGCAGGGTGTGTAGGGTATGCAATGGGCAGCGTTTGGTGTAGGAATCAGTAACCAGATCAGATTTAACAGATTAGACATCAAACTTTACTGTAGTGCAAAAAGAAGTCGTTTAGTACTTCCAACAGTCTCAGAACATGGTTCCAACAATGTGCAGTACAGATATTCCCCCAGATGGTTTTGTATGGATTTAGGCCATGTTTAGGTACCATGAACTCCTTCACTCTGCCTCTACAGAATATGAGGCTGACAATAATACTTTTGGTAAGACAGCTGTAATACGCTACTGAGATTTAGGGAAACGACCAGCCAGGTTGTGTCTAAGTGTGAATGGTGTCTTAGCAGTACTCCACTCTCAGCAGTAATGTCTATAGCTTTTGGTAGCGGTGTACTTTACTGATTCTGTTTTATCAGCCCTTACAGATTCTGGAATTTCCTTTCACTCTTTCTCAGGAGTATTTCAATGGTTCTCTCTTGGTAGATGATGCAGAGATGGTTAGTCTTTGTAGCTGAAGGCCTAGTACTGAAGACATGGACTTTTCCTCATATCTCCTTCTATGCTAACTCTAGACTCTCTACTAGACTGAGCTGGGGGTGGAGCTAATAGTCGACACCTCAGCTTCTCTAGGGACCATGCCAGAGTTGGTTAACTCTGTCACTCTCATACACTACCATACTGGAGATACAAAGCAAAAAATGAAATGAACAAAACAATCTGCAAGTACCCCCTTCTCTGTGGTACTGCACCTATATCATCATTACATTCACACATAGAAAGTTTTATTCTATTCTCACAACTCCTTCTTGGTGAGTTTTTTTTGTCAATGCGTGTATATATACATTTATTTATATTTAATCATGTGATATCTTACACCAGGCACATGACTAGGACCCCCATTGCTCTAGGAGCAGCACAAGAACTATTGTATGTTATTTATGACTTATTTTCTAGTTTGCTCTTACTTAGCCATCTAGTTGTAGTACATAGACAACACAAAATACATAGAAGACATAATAGGCAATAATTTATCTAAATGTATGCGCAACGCCCCAAGGCAACTTCAGCTCTGATTATGTCACGGCTTATGAATATCTTCATGTGATACTTTTTAACATTGAAAGTGGTTCTCTTTAGCATATGAATGATCACAGGGAACAAGGAATATATTCCATCATATACAGCAGGATTCACAGGCAGCTAATGTGCAATGAATGGAACAGATTTATCAATACCGTCTCTGCGATAGGTCTGATTCCTGCATTACCCAGGGAAAGAACAAACCAGGCAACACAATTTAAGCAATAGAACTCTTCTTTCCTCCGACTTCAAATAGGGTTGAGGCATTTAGGTTCCTCTAGCTGGGTACTTGGTTGATTCCTTGGATAATGGCTCACTGAGGTGGAATTAAAACCAAAGGCAACAGAAGGAGGTACAGTTGCTATGGGCAATGACAAAATTAAAAGTATCTTAATTGTATTAGGAAGGGTATACCAAGGAAATGGGAAGAGAAGCTGGGTCAAGCAGTCCAGGAGTTGGCAATGAGAACCTGGGCAGATACGAATACTATAGCAGGAGAAGAGCTTAAATGACCACTGTTTTAACAGACTTTGCATATATCAACAGTACAAGTGAATATAAGAAACTCTGTAATATGTAAAGGGAGAAAAATGCCTTTATTCTTCCTTTAGCAGCATATTCTGTATCCCTTTTCTATAGACGTATATGGGCATTATGAGTATCTCTGTCTCTTTAAATAAGCTCTTTCTTTCTCTCTCACTGTGACCCACTGCTTCTCCACACTCCCCTCTGCATAGAGTCTATGGTTAGTATGCAACCTGATCCTTGAGTGAACTGACAGCTTGTCTCTCAAGAGAGAATCAGCAGAGAATGTTACTGTGAGTAGGTGGGGTGGAGAAAGAGGCATTTTTTCTGATAAGATATATTACAAAGTTTCTTATAAACACCTGTACTACTGATTTATGCAAGTCTTACATGATAGACAAGTAAAGCTAAATATGCAGTACAGTAGCAGGTTGTTAAAGAATTTGATAACAGTGTTAATGCAGACAGGGGGCATGAATTGTTGGTTATAGCTCTGCTGCAGATTTATCAATGTCTGAAAAAGGAATATTAATGTTATCCTAAAAGGGCTTTTCTTGGAATTTTTCTCTATTTACTTATTGCCATGTTGCATATATTATCTAATGAAGACTCATACTAACCTGCTCCCCACTCCTCCTGTCCAGTGCCCTCTTGCCCGCTCATCTTCTGGTCTGTAGCTTGTTTACTTCCAGCCAAGGTATGGACATGATTGACTGTGCTGCTGCAGCCAATGACTGGCTACCAGAGTGACATGTCCCCAAGCTGACCATCACTGCTGGGTCACATGCCACTTGAGCAAACATCACTACTAAAACAAATAATTGGCTGCAGCAGTGCAGGTGATCATGTCCATACCCTGGCTGGAAGTAAACAAGGTGTAGACCAGAAGATGGCTGAAAGGGAGCCTGGGTGCAGGACGGGAGCAGCGTGGAACAGGTAAGAACAGAGTCTTTTTTTAGGTAGGTCATACACGCTAAGTGCCATAAGTAAATAGGGAAGAATTTATTATTCCTGAAAAAGCATGAATACATTTATAATTGGGCATTGGCATTCCCCCTGTCAGTAGAGTCTGACACTGTCACTACAGAAAAGAGACTGTCTTAGTGTGTAGGGACATGCCCCCATGACAAGGACAATGTAACTACTACACCCAGGAATAAAAAAGGAACAGCACAGCACAGAGAAATATGAATATATGCCATCATTTTGTTATTTTATGGGGAATACTAAAACAGGCATGTCAAGAGAGCTGCCAGGTCCTCTTCAAAGGATCGCCTGCTTTGGACAATCCCACATTTTTTTTAGAAGGGTCCAAGACAGTAAACTGACCACAAAGTGCCCTCCTGGACCCGAGCAGTCAGCAGTAATCTGTGGGGAACCTGATAGCAGGTGTTCAATTTATCTGTAGCATCACCAAAGGGGAAATGAGGCATTACACAGTGCCTCTTCAAATCCATGAGGTGTCTGTGTAATGCAGGACAGGGATGATTATTTGCTGTTCACATTGAGAGATGAAGATCCCGAACTGACCCCCACTATTATCTGAATTCCCTAACAGAATATATTATGAGTAACCTTTAAAGCTGCATTCATAGCTCTATCTTAACACTTGTCTGAGGCTTTAAATGGGATGTCCAGGCTATGTATACTTATTATTGCATTGTACTCATTTTGAACTAAAAATCTTTTTTGAATTGGTCTTCATTAAAAATTTTGATCCCCTTTCTCTGTTGAGTTTCTTTAATAGCATGCTCTGTATTTTTACTGTGCTCTATCAGACAGCTCAGCTGATGGCTCCTTATCTCTAACCTTATAAGTACTCATTATAGCTCAATTTTTATCTTACTGATAAGAAAGTGTTTTTGAGATATTAGCAATTTAGAGATATGGGTTATTCGATGACCGGTATAAAGTAAAAGTGAAAGTACGATTATCACAACTAGGCAGAAGTTAACCCTATATGACAAAGCTGCTGACTATTTTTCAATAAAGACCAACTGAAAAATGATTTTAAAGGAGTTGTCTCCCTTCAGCAAATGGCATTTATCATGTAGATAAAGTTAATACAAGGCCCTTACTAATGTATTTTCAGTGCCTATATTGCCTCCTTTGCTGGCTGAATTCATTTTTTCATCACATTATACACTGCTCGTATCCAGCCTTTAAAGGAAATTTGTCACCAAAAATGTTATCTGCCAGTTAAAACCAGATAGTAACACAAATCCTTTTTTTTTCTAATCATTTTTTATTTTCTGATTGTAGATTTTTTTTATTTTCATTCTGAACATGATTATGGGGCCGGCCATCTTGCCTGAGCTCTTCTTAACAGCATTTACAAAGCATTTAGAAAATTGCTTTATGGCAGCCTCATGGGCCATAGACACAATGGTCAGGAGCGGACCTCATTGACTTCTATGGGAGAGTCTTCTGTGCAGAGTTCATTGTACAAGGAAGGTATGGCTTTGCTAATCATCTATTGTGAATCCTGCCTTATCTATGCACAGAGGTGATATCATTACAGGCAGGATTAGAATGCGCTAAATGCAGTAAAGTGATCTTTACAGACCGAGAAGTGGTGCCAATTATTAGACATATTGGCCTGTGCAAAAACTGCAGTTTTTTTTTGTTTTAGTTTAAATATAAAAAGTGACATGGAAAATTAAAAATAATCATCACAAATTATTTAATAATATGGTAAACATAAAAAAGTAATTTAAACAGCAGGTCATTTTCTGATTACACACTCCCTTTAAGCTCAAAACGAGTAAAATGCAATTATTTAAAAAAAAATTCACCTTGAAGGAGTACATAGAGTAGGTTATCAATAACTGATTAGTGGGGCTAGGACTTCTGGCACCCCCACGATCAGCTGTTGGAGGGGGCTGTGGCACTGCGGCCTCTTCCTCGGCCTGTGACATCACGTCCATGGGTCATATGAACATTCTGCATTTTAGTCCCATCAGAGTGTATGAGAGTGCGCTCCAGTACCAAGCCCAGCCACTACACAATGTGCGACACTGTGCTTGTATACTATGAAGAGGCCACATTGCTCGTACAAGCACTGTGACCTCTTCAAACAGCTGATCAACAGGGATGCCGGGAATCGTATTGTTGACCTATCCTGAGGGTTGACAAGTCACACAAATGTTTTTGGTTATGTGACTTTTCTGAGACTTGGGGTCGTGAGACATTTGTTGCTGCCCAGCCCCAGACTAAATCTGAGGTAGACACCATCAAAGGAAAGCAGGCGAAACTATCTGCGTCAAAGAGGTTACTGTACTTTGTCTGTAGAAAAGGTGATTTCCTCATCAGTTATGAATATGTTAATAACTGAGCATGACAGTTGGACTTCACCATAGAACGAGTGGTTAAGTAAAAGAAAAACAATGGAATCTGCTGTGACACCCAGACTAGCGAGGTTACCGAAGAAGTGCAAGAGTCCCTAATGTGGGATCAGATCTAATCTGTCAGTCCGGAGGCGCTGTGATATGCTGGTCACTTTGCCTCTTGTTCACTAATGATTTCGATTGCGTTTAATTAGAGTTTTTACAGTTTCCCTCCAGCTCACTGTGAGCTGCTGACGATCGCCTGATTGTGAGGTTAAATTAGTAACAACATTTTAAATTCTAATTTGATTTTCTACATCATATGAAAATTATGCCAGGCTCTAAAATAATATCTGGGTACAATCAGCCACCCACACATGCAACACATTATTATGGAACAGCTAGTGACAATATTCTATTATGTCGCTATTGTGATGTACAGTATGTGCGTGGAAATATCATGTGCAGATAGCTGTATTGTTTTTGTTGGCACAGCAGATAGAGAGATAGATATGAGACAGATATATAGAAGATAGATAGAAGATAAATGGTAGATATGAATTAAATAAATAGATTGATATGAGATAGATAGTAGATAGATAGTCATAAACAACCTGCTAACTGCCAAACGACATTACTCTGTCCTTCTTGACCGGTCCTAGATTTTTGACACGGTTGACCGCACCCTTCTGCTACAGACTCTCATCTCTTGGCGTCACGGACTTGGCCCTTTCCTGGATCACATGATACCTCACAGACTGGACTTTTAGTATCTCCCACTCGCACACCACCTCCTTGTCTCATTCCCTCTCTGTTGGTGTCCCTCAAAGCTCTGTCCTAGGACCCCTGCTCTTCTCAATCTACACCTTCCACCTGGGATAGCTCATAGAGTCCCATGGCTTTCAGTATCACTTCTATGCTGACGACACACAAATTTACCTCTCTGGACCAGATATCACCATCCTACTATCCAGAATCCCACAATAGGTATCTGCTATATCCTCCTTTCACTTTCTAAAACTTAACATGGTGAATACAGAATTTATCATCTTTTCCCCATTTCACTCACCCCCCAACAGACCTATCTATCACAATCAGTGGCTGCATACTCTCCCCAGTCAACCAAGTCTGCTGCCTTGGGGGAGTCTTTGATTCTACTCAGTCCTGCTGCCTCTAACCCAAAAATATCTTGCAGATCTGCACATTCCTCAATCCAGAGTGTGCAAACATACTTGTACATGGCCTTATCATCTCCTGCCTAGACTACTGTAACATCCTCCTCTGTGGCCTTCTATCTAGCACCCTTGCATCCCTCCAATCTAACTTCAACTCTACTGCCTGACAAATCCACCTCTCCCCTCATTACTCACCTGCCTCTTCTCTCTGCCAATCCCTTTACTGCCTCCCAATTTATCACATCTGTTTAGGCAGGTAACAGATGTGCGGTGCAGAGGGGGGGGGGTACCCTACCACTAGGGAGAGGGAGGAGTGGCGACCCCTAGCTCACCTAGCACTGGCACCTGGCTGCCCTGACGTCCCTAGATGGGCTGCTAACCCGTACGCAGATCACGTAGTGAGAAGCACTTGTCCTCACTACTGACACCTAGGCTAACAACAGGTAAAGGACAAACACCACAAACAATCCCAGAAGGGAGACAACAAACAGGAGAGAACCGGAGATCTGACAGCACCAGTTCCAACAGCTCCACAGCAACTCCAACTCCACCTGAGGTCAGAATAGAAGATCTGGAAAGAAGGTCTATTTCTGGCAACAAGGTAAGCAGAAAGGGAGAATATATAGCAGCTGGGAGTGGCTGACAGAGAACAGCTGAGAGGAAAAGGTACAGATTCCTAAATGAGACAAAAAGGAACGCAAATCTAAGCAGGAAAACCTGGACCGGAATCCATTCCCACCACTACGTCATAGAGCAATCTCTTAAGAAACCGAGTGAGTAGCCAGCTGCTGCGACTTCTGACCCCAGGCACAACAGGGTCAGCGATGGGCTGTGACACCTTTGTGAAAATTTTGTACAAAACACTAACTAGGAGATGCAAGACCATCCACAACCTGCCCCATCCATACATCTGTGACCTGATCTTCTGATACGTTCCCACACACAATCTCTGATCCGCACAAGACCTCCAGCTCTACTCTTAGGCTACTTTCACACTCGCGTTTTGGGCGGATCCATCATGGATCTGCAAAAACGGATCCAATACAATAATAAAACCGCATGCATCCGTCATGAACGGATCCGTTTGTATTATCTGCAACATAGCCAAGACGGATCCGTCATGAACTCCATCGAAAGTCAATGGGAGACGGATAAGTTTTCTATTGTGTCAGAGAAAACGGATCTGTCCCCATTGACTTACATTGTGTGCCAGGACCGATCAGTTTGGCTCCGCTTCGTCAGGCGGACAGAAAAAACGCTGCAAGCAGTGTTTTGGTGTCTGCCTCCAGAGCGGAATGGAGACTGAACGGAGGCAAACTGAGGCATTCTGAGCGGATCCTTATCCATTCACAATGCATTAGAGAAAAACTGATCCATTTTGGGCAGCTTGTGAGAGCCCTGAACGGATCTCACAAACGGAAACCAAAACGCCAGTGTGAAAGTAGCCTTAAAAAGAAACCTGATAACCCATCTCTTCAGAAAATCCTACAACCTACAGTAACGCTGCTGCCACTATACTACCAAGACCAGCTTTACCCTCACCTACTGTTTCTTGTAGATTGTAAGCTCTTGCGGGTAGTGTCCTCTCTACTTCTGTACCAGTTTGTAACTTGTCTCGTTCATGCTTATTATACTTGTTCTTCGTTAAGTATGTGCACCCCTTTTTATATGTACAGTGATGGAATGCATGGCACTTTAATAATAAATAGCTCATCATAAGGCTACTTTCACACTAGCGTTTCTATTTTCTGGTATGGAGATCCGTCATAGGGTCTCAATACCGGAAAAAAAAAACACTTCAGTTTTGTTCCCATTCATTGTCAATAGGGACAAAACATAACTGAACAGAGCGGAGTGCTCCAAAAAGCAATCCGTTTCGTTTGGTTGCATTCCCATACCAGAGAGCAAACCGCAGCATGTTGCGGTTTTCTTTCCGTCATGGGATGCGGATCAAGACACAAAAGAAAACGGATCCGTCCTCCATTGACTTTCAATGGAGTTCATGACGGATCCGTCTTGGCTATGTTACAGATAATACAACCTTATACGTTCATAACGGATGCAGACGGTTGTATTATCAGTAACGGAAGCGTTTTTGCGGAACCCTGCCGGATCCAATAAAAACGCTCGTGTGAAAGTAGCCTTAGCCTATAACTCCCTCTCCCTGCATGACTCTTACAGTACTTATAGGGGAAAGTAAACACATGTATTGAATATTCATCTCATGAGATTGGTAAACCTCTGTGCTGCAGATGGATATTTACTTCTTTACGTTTTTGGGGACAATTTATGTTGGGAAATGGAAGCTCATGCAAAACTTGCTCTGGATTTAATAAAGGCACCTTAGCTAATACCCCATTACTATGCAAATACCACAACCTCGAGAGTTCTAATGACCATTGTGAATATTTAATCATGTCATTTGCATATTTACAAAATAGTTAGTGCACCCAATGATCTGATTTATATGAGGTTAGAAAAGGCTTGAGGCATACATTAAGGGTACCGTATACATTTTCTATTATTTTTGATGTTGATATCTGCAGTTTTAGTGCAGTAGAGTTGCCATCGGGGGTGTACCAGAATAACCAGGACAATAAGGATGTGAAGGGTATTACATTTGAATACATTAATGGTTCAGCACACGTAGAGAGGTAGACATTTTTGCTCGTTCAGTGTGACTCTTAGGAAAGAGGATGGGGCCAATATTCCCCTCCCGTACTCCGTGGGTCTAAAAGTAGCGATACTTGTCACTTCTATGGTTTATATTCACTGATTTCATATGGTATGTCCTTGGGCACATGATACATCCATAGATGTGGGCTTACTGGTGTTCATTAAAGCCAGCGCAACCCTCCACTCACCCAAAACAGACGGGGCCATGTATGGACACATGGAGTGATTCCTTTGTTTGTCAATGCTGCAGTGCCAACAGTTCGGTGCATAGTCTCAGTGGAAAGAGGATACAGCGCACCTGAACTGGCCCTTCTCTCTCTTTAGGGGCCCTATAGCAGACACATGACATGCCTTATAGGTACCTGTATACCTATGCATTTGCAGTGTGTACAGAAGCTCCAAGCAAAGCTTACACACTGTGTGTACCACAGGAGTAATGTGGTGGGACTAGCCGAGAATGTCATAGGAAATGTTGCAGACAGGGCCGGGCTGCCTCTCTGGCAAAGTCCAGATGGGCCATTGCCAGAGTGGGCTGCTGGGCTGGTACCTGGGGCATCAGTAGGCCAAACATCCAGAGCTTGGGCCCCGGGTGTTTTGCCCAGGGCCCCAAAAGTAATGACCACTGCAAATACAACTATATTGCCTTCCTTAGAACGGAGATACAGTTGAATAGTCTGGCAGGGCATGGGAACCAATGGTTCCTGCCCCACCATTCACTCTCATAGGCCACAGACCACTAGGCCTGAAGCTTGGCGAGGCAGAACAGGCAGTCACAAAAACAATGACTTCATAGCAACCGCCTGCAGAGAGACGTGGGCAACTCAGGCCGCAGGCTGGAAGAGGTCCGTGGCCTGCTTCAAAGACAAAAATGTAGAGCATGACTCACTGATGTACCTTGTTTTTTATTCTGTCACTTTTAGGCAATACAGGCATTCAGTATTACTACTGGGGACACTACTGGGGACATAAGTACTGGTGCAATACAGGACAGCATTATAACTACTGGGGACACTAGAGGGGGACATTATAACTACAGGGGGACATTATAACTACTTGGGCACTATAGAGGGGCTATGTTATTACTGTGTGCACTATATAGGACATTATAAGTAAGAGAACACTACAGGGGCACATTACAACTACTGGGCCATTATAGAAGGCACTATAAAAGGGGTCTTATTGCTACTGGGGCTCTACCGGAGACAGACAAGCCATAGCAACGGTCTTTTAAGGGAGCAGTGGAAAGGGACAGAGGACATTAATGAAAGCTGTTATTATAAGGTAATTACAGATCTTTTGGCAATCATTGACAGACTAACTCAGGTATACATGCCTAGCTCTAATAAACTAGCAAATAAATAAAAATATGACAGTTATCCTTTAACGCCTTTTTTTTTATTATGGAAAATCATCCTTCTGAACATGCCCTAAACGAATGATCAGGAACAGGTTTAGAACACAAGTATCTCTTAGGTATGCATGAATTACTCATGGTTGTGTCATCTTTAAGAGACTCTGGAGTTCTCACCACAGAGGGGGATATTTATCAAACTGGTGTAAAGGAAAACTGGCTTAGTTGCCCACAGCAAGCAGTCAAATTTCACCTTTCATTTTCCAGAGTAGCTCTGAAAAATTAAAGGTGTATCTGATTGGTTGCTATGCGCAACTAAGCAAGTTTTTCTTTACACCAGTTTTGCCAAATCTACCCCCAGTGTTTGTAGTCATTATTAATAATAACAAAATCTCTGATATCTTCACTAATCATATGGGTAGTACAGCAGGTGCCTCCTGCTTTTTGTTGAACTCCTCTGACTGCAGACATGTTTCACATGTAGCTTTGCTGCTTCTCACACCGACTGGCTGCTCACTGCAGACGCCGCATCTCTAATGCTACTTTCCCATTAGCGTTTTTTGCAGATCCATCATGGATCTGCAAAAAAACTTCCGTTACAATAATACAACTGCATGCATCCGTCATGAACGGATCCGGTTGTATTATGTCTTCTATAGCCATGACGGATCCGTCATGAACACCATTGAAAGTCAATGGGGGACGGATCCGTTTTCTATTGTGTCATATTGTGTCAGTGAAAACGGATCCGTCCCTATTGACTTACATTGTGTGCCAGGAGGGATCCGTCTTGCTCCGCACCACAGGGCGGACATAAAAACGCTGCAGGCAGCATTTTGGTGTCCACCTCCAGAACGGAATGGTGACGGAACGGAGGCAAACTGATGCATTCTGAGCGGATCCTTTTCCATTCAGAATACACTAGGGCAAAACTGATCCGTTTTGGACCACTTGTGAGAGCCCATGACGGATCTTATAAAAAGCGGAAACCCAAAACGTTAGTGTGATAGTAGTCTTAGTCACCCAACTGCTCTGGATGTAGTGCAACCTACAAATAGGTTCCATTGCTTTGGAGTACACTATGAAATTACTGAAAAGCTGCTTTTGTCCTCTAACCAGTCCTGTACTATTTCTGCTATTTCTTGCCATTTGGCCACTTCTACTGGTTCTCTAGCGCTGTGCACCACACTCTCCACTGCTCACTTCTTGACACACTCAGCACACAGGATCATGCCTTACACTAGACTCCGCCCACTTCCTGTGCTTCAGAAATCTCTTCCTTAAGGAACCAGTTTCTCTAATGTGGTGCCCTTTAACACAGGGTACACAAGACCTGGGGGGCTAGTGCCTGACACAGGATTCCCTCTATTGTTTTGTTTTCTTTATCATACTCCACATTTTTGGGGCCTGCACTAGGCACCACACAGGCTTTTCCTGGAGTGTTCCTACAAAAGGGTTGTCTAATGAAGACAATCACTATGTAAAAATAAGCCAACACGAGAATCATCTTTTAAGAGGAGCAACTTATGGGCAGGATGAATAGAAAAGAGACCCCCCCCTTGCGCTCCTATTGTATGGATCTGTGTGAATCTACCTGTATGGGGAGATCCTGCTGCTTAATGTCTGGTGAGGAGCTATTGTTCTCCTTCCAATATTTCTAGGCTATTCCTATTTAAACTGACTTTCCTTTTCTCTATTATAAATATAACCGCCCTTTTTGAAAAATCATGGAATAAGTTGTCCCATTCTTTTAGGGTTGCTGTATCACCCAAATCTCCGTTCAGTGGTTTAGATACTTTAAGTCCTTTTGGTACAGTATCATGTTCCAAGTATTCTTCTAAAGAGGATATTTCCCATAGGTCCCGCATTTCTGTGATCAGTAATTGTTCTAATTTTTTTATGTTTACCATCTTCCCCCATGGCAGGCTCGGTGCGGGTCTGGTCCTCTGGAAGCGTTTTATTGATGACATTGTTTTTATCTGGCAGGGAGACACCACATCCCTCGACAGTTTTTTAAAGGATTTAAATAAAAATGATTTTTATCTAGAATTCACCCCATCTTATAATAAAACCCAGATCAACTTCCTTGACTTGAACATTTTTATTGAGAATGGCAAATTGCATACCAAGACATACCACAAACCTACAGACACTAATGGATTCATCCCCCTGGATAGTTGCCACTTACCTATATGGCTAAATAACATCCCCTACAGCCAATATATAAGAGCACGTAGAAACTGTACTACTAAGGTCAACTACCAAGAAGAGGCTGAAATGCTAAACACAAAATTTACAGAAAAAGGCTATAAACTAGAAACACTTACTCCCATTATTAGAAAAGTAGAAGAATTGGATCGGAACACCTTATTGGAGGACAACAAATCCAGGAAAAAAGGAGACAAAAATGACCCTGAAGATTCTGAGGATATTAAAATCCCCATCATCACAACATACAGTATAGGGGTAAATAATTTTAGAAGAATCATATATAAATACTGGGATATTTTGAAATATGACAAGATCATTGGGAATAAGATCTCAGTAACCCTACATTTATTTTCAAAAAAGCCCTAAACCTGGCCAATCTGGTGGCCCCCTCCGTTAAGAAAGACAAAGGGATCCTGAAAACATGTGCCAAAAAGGGTTTTTTTCCCTGTAGATTGTGTACTAACTGTAAGATCCTGAGGCACCAGGTCAAACCCATATTTCAGATAGATACCCCACAAGGCAAATACACAATAAAGGACTATATTACCTGTCACACCAAAGGAGTCATCTACTATATTAAGTGCCCATGCGGTAAAATGCATGTGGGGCGAACCAAAAGAGAACTGAGAGTCAGACTAAGGGAACATATTAATAATATAAATAAAAAATCTGAAAATCATCCACTATCACGGCACTATACAGAATTTCATCAGGGCAAATTCCTAGGATCTATTTTTGGGGGGATAGAAAAAGTCAAACAAGACGAGAGGGGAGGCGATTACATCAAAGCCATGTCCAGAATTGAGAGCCAATGGATTTTTAAATGCAATAGTTTGGCCCCTAACGGACTCAATCAGGAAATAGAATTGTTCGCCTTCCAACAATAAATAAACATCTAATAAGCCCCCCAAAGAAGTAGAGAATAAATAATAAATAATAAAAAATAAAAAATAAAAAACAAAAAACAAAAAAATATGAAATAAATAAAAGATATTGAGAATGTTCTATGGATATGCATATAACCAAATTAGATCAAAGTTGTTACCCTCCTGTATAACCTAATCCCAAATAATGCAAAAATGAAACAACAAACACATAAATGAACATTTGAAAAGAAAATGAATAGCACTTAGTATGTCCACTGTAGATTGACAGTCTGGCACCTCCCCTGTTCCAAGATCAACGCCTGCCTGATGCCATGGGATACCGGACAAGCTATTTAAGCCTCCAATGCACAACTAACAGACTAACCCTGACGAAGGAGCCCGCTAGGCTCCGAAACGCGTAGGTTATAGTCTTTTGTCCTACGGAGGCTTCCGTACCTGCATCGGTGACGTCACCGCAAACGGTCTCCCAGGTAACAGACCAAGCTCCCTCGCGCCGCGCGTGCTTCCGGCCGGGGCCGCGCTGCAGCTGGCAGGTGAGCAGAAGAACGCCGCGATCTGAAAGGAGAACAGCATCCCTACAGGAACATCGAGAAGATCTCAAAACACGGCACATTGAACGTCCACCCAGGGAACATTTTGGAGGAAAAGACAAGGTATCAATTACATTGGGAATATCAGCATTAACCCTTCATTTACAGCTTTATGGTTAGCACCAATACTCATATTCTCTGACCTACACACCTTTTGTCGCCTCCATTTATTGACCACACGTGTTGATCCCTATAACCAGTCACACTGGTATACTTATTCTTGCAGCCAAATAGACATTTATTCAATCTAGTACCTAATCTTAATACTCATCTAATGGATTAGTTGTTTTTGGACTGTGTACTCCAGCGCTTGTGTCCCATATCCCTCACAGGTGATATATCCATTTTGTATAACTTATGGGCAGGGACTATGACCAATACACAGTACCCCACTTGAGGATGCCAAATAGACAAATGGCACAAACTTGATGGTTACACTCAGTTTTTTGACACACATAGACGTTAGGCAATAGTTTTTTTATCAATAGCAATAGAACAATCTCTATGTAGTTTCCAGGCAGGTGAATCAGTTCAGGACAGTCTCTTTACTCCACAGGTGGTAGCCACTGGTATTAGGACAGTCTCTATCATTGGCATGTAGTGTACTAATACTAGAGTCTAGCAAGGGGACAGTCAGACAGAAGGCTGACTGGGTCAAAATCTCTGGTCACCAACTAAATGCAGATTATCTGGCTTTTGCCTACCCACAATACAGTTTTCATGTCTGAAATTCTCTAGAACCAGTAGCATTATCTAGGGCGTTCTCTACTCCCGCAGCCAACAGGCCAGCCAGATCTCAAAGTCATTACCTCTCTCAGCAGGCCAAACTCCAAGCACAAGTCCTCCTCAAGACTAACTCACAGCATGTGTATCTTGGCTCATCAGTTCTCTGCCATACACTCTCAGCTGACTGTCCACGAGGGACATTGAGAATGACCACTATCCCCAGCCAAGGCACAATACAAATAAAAAATACAATGTACATGTTAATCTTATTTTTTAGTCCTCTGCCCAGGCGGAATACAGTTCAAAGATACTGAGGGGGTGGTCAGCTTCTCTCTGCCCTGGCATTTAGCGACTATTGCCATGCCAGCAGGGCAGCACTGCAGTCAGGGGCCTGCCCAAGCCACTTTGGTCTCTGACATAGGCATCCTCATTAATATTCACTTCACAGTTCAGTGAATATTAATGAAGCTGTGTCTCTTGATCCATATGGGTTGGGGGAGTGGCCCATCTCAAAACATAGACTTTTACAAAAGAAATAAACTTACAGGCCTTTGTGGAGACATGAACATGTATGGGAGGCAGAAGACTTACCATTACACTGTAGACCTGCCATATTGGAAGGATGTGGTTTTCTATACTTAAGGAGCTGCTTTCTTTACAGCCACGATATTAAATAAATAGTATGTAACTGAAATTAAGGGAAAAAAATTGCGCCATTTTTATTAACGGTGTTAATAGACCGCCATGAATAATGTGCTGTTTTTTGATGACCATGACAATGTGCTCATTACGGTATATAATAATAAATTACTGATATTTAATAGTAAATTGCTCCGTAATCTTTTTTTGTAACATTAACTTTCATAAAATATTTTAAAAATATTTTTTTTTTCTGCAATGACTTTTAATAAAAAATTATTTCACAAGTATAATACTTGGAATTAAACCCCAGACCTTCAGTATAAGAAGGCAGTAGCCTTACCCACTACTGTATAGAATAACTCTATTCTAAGCTTTGGATTTTCTGTGCCTAAATAGTATTACTGTAATCTTTATAGGCATACTATTAAAAGGGTTGTCCCACAAAAAGTATTCTCCATTTTTCAAACCAGCACCTGGATCTGAATACTTTTGTAATTGCATATAATTAAAAATTTTGTATAGCCACTAAGATATTCACTGAAATCTATCTATATAGCGCCACCTGCCGTTTGCCCCTTTTTCTGAATTCTCTGTCTAGCTCGCTGAAATTGCCATACATGCTCAGATCCATCCTTCAACTGCCACCAGCTACAGCATTAAGGACACGTCCCCTAAGAAAATGCATGCCCCCTGAGCTACCAGCTTGAAATAAATCTAGTTGAAAAATTGGAACAATGAATGGGGGATCTCTGGATCCATTTGAGGTATAGGACTGGTTCTAAGTTTGTTAGAAAGAGACTTCTGTGCAGTATATGGCATCTGATTTTAATTTTTTACATTACCCATGGTATAACCCCTTTAAATAAATAGTAAAACTATTTAGTAGCTACTAGGGACAGAAAATCCTATTTAACATCAGAGCGTTTCTAAAGTGTAGTGGTTAAGGCTACTGTATAGAAGGTCTGTGGTTTGATTGCTGCCACATACCAATAATTATTTTTTTAACCCTTTCACATCCGGACCATTTCCCCCTTCCTGACAGAGCCATTTTTTGCAAATCTGACGTGTCACTTTATGTGGTAATAACTTTAAAACGCATTTACTTATCCAGGCCATTCTGAGATTGTTTTCTCATCACATATTTTACTTCATGACAGTGGTAAAATTGAGTCAAAAATTTCATTTTTAATTATAAAAAATACAAAATCTACCAAAAATTAGCAAATTAGCAAATTTCAATTTCTCTTATTTCATAATAGATAGTAATACCTAAAAAAATAGTTATTACTTTACATTCCCCATATGTCTGCTTCATGTTTGGATCATTTTGTAAATGTCATTTTATTTTTTGGGGACGTTAGAAGGCTTAGAAGTATAAAAGCAAATCTTGAAATTTTCAGAAATTTTCCAAAACCCACTTTTTAAGGACCAGTTCAAGTCTGAAGTCACTTTGTGAGGCTTACATAATAGAAGCCACCCAAAAATGACTCCATTTTAGAAACTACACCCCTCAATGTATTCAAAACTGACTTTATACATGCTGTTAACCCTTTAGGTGTTCCACAAGAATTAATGGAAAAAATGGAAATGAAATTTCAGAATTTCACCTTTTTAATAGATTTTCCATTTTAATAATTTTTTTCAGCTAACAAAGCAAGGGTTAACAGCCAATATTTTTTGCCCTGATTCTGTAGTTTACAGAAACACCCAATATGTGGTTGTAAAATGCTGTATGGCCACACGGCAGGGCGCAGAAGGAAAGGAATGCCATATGGTTTTTGGAAGGCAGATTTTACTGGACTGGTTTTTTGACACCATGTCCCATTTGAAGACCCCCCCCC
Source organism: Bufo gargarizans (assembly GCF_014858855.1). Taxonomy (NCBI): domain Eukaryota; kingdom Metazoa; phylum Chordata; class Amphibia; order Anura; family Bufonidae; genus Bufo; species Bufo gargarizans. Next base: position 642,891,578 of record NC_058081.1, read on the forward strand.
CCGATGCACCCCTAGAGTAGAAACTCTAAAAAGTGACCCATTTTGGGAAATACACCCCTCAAGGTATTCAAAACTGATTTTACAAACTCTAGTAACCCTTTAGGTGTTCCACAAAAGTTAATGGAATATGGAGTTGAAATTTCAGACTCTCTATTTTTTGGCAAATTTTCCTTTGTAATCCATTTTTTCCAGTAACAAAGCAAGGGTTAACAGCCAACCAAAACTCAATATTTATTGCCCTGATTCTGTTGTTTACAGAAACACCCCATATGTGGTCGTAAACTGCTGTATGGCCACACGGCAGGGGGCGCAGAAGGAAAGGAATGCCATATGGTTTTTGGAAGGCATATTTTGCTGGACTGATTTTTTGACACCATGTCCCTTTTTTTTTTTACTTTATGTTTATTAAACATTTTTTCGATATACATGTAAGAGTTTACTTTGAGATATTGCATAGATATCATTAAATGATATGAAAAAACAAGACATAGGATATTATTGCAACAACTTATAGAGTACGCAACAAAAATGGCGTACAGTACATGTGAAGAAAATTTAAGGAAAAAAAAAAGAAGGGGGGAAGGGTGGGAAATGTATAGGTAATAGGTAATTCTCTGCTTCGCTCTACAAATGTAAGTCAGCATGATGGGTATCCCAGAGGGACCAAATCTGCAAAAACCTGTCCACGGTTCCCCGCGATAGAGCTGTATGTTATTCTAAGGAGCGTATCTCTTGGATACGAGAATAAAAATCCACCCTAGATGGAGGAGTAGTTTTGGAGACGGGACCTCTCATACCTCTAGGTGGTACATTTAACAGGCATGTCAGTGGATCCAACACCACTGAGTACCGTAGGATTTCTCCTATTAAAGAGGCCACCATATCCAAGAAGGGCAACACTAAAGGACATTCCCAGAAAATGTGATTGATTGATGCGCCATTAGCCAAGCATCTCCAGCAAACAGTAGGGATACTCCTATACAAATTGTGCAGACCTCCGGGGTATGATACCAATGCATCAACAATTTTAGTTGGTTTTCTTTGTAGGCTACACAAGATGAACTAGTGAAAGTCCTCGACCATATCACACTCCAAAGATCTAATGGGATTTTCCTATTTAGCCACTTTTCCCACTTTCTCATATATAAATGTCCCCCTTCTATTAGTTAGCTCTTGGAATAGAGCAAATCATATATGTCAGAAATAAGACCTTTAGCCGATGGACCTCTTAGACATATTTTCTCAAATGGGGCAAGGGTGTAAAGACAGTGACCGAGTGGCAGTAATGGGTTATTTGTTAATAGTGGAATGTGGAGGTGGAGGGGAAACCATGTTTACTTTGTAGTTCTGTAAACGATAAGAGACGATTTGTGAGAGGGTTCCGCAGGTCATAAAACCGATAAAGTCCTCTTTCAATCCAGGGACCAGCCATGACTGAGTCACTGCTATTACTTAAATGTGGAGCGAATAGAAATGGCGTAAGGGAGGAATGTAAAGAGGAGAGGTTAAATTTAATCTTGCAGGTTAACCACAAGTTTCTAGTGAATATCATCGGGCCTAGTAAGTTCTAGGGCCCTATATTAGCCGGACGCCCCCATATCATAGCACTCATGTGAGTTGAAGCTAGCCATAAGCGTTCTGCTTCCGTCCATTTATTAAAAGAATGGAGAGTAGTCCAAGAAGCTAGGTGTCTAAGATGTGTGGCATAATAGTAGAGGGTTATGTCCGGTAATGAAAGGCCACCCGAGTTTTCTTAGAGGTCAGGACCGACTTGGCAATCCGGTGTCGTTTATTGTTCCATACAAATGTGAGAAAGGCCGATTGGATTTGGTGTAGAATCCCTGACAGCACTCTAACTGAGAGAGTTTAAAAAAAATATAGGAATTTAGGCAAAACTGACATCTTAATTGCTGCTATGCGGCCTAATAAAGATATGTGCAGAGATTTCCACTTATTAAAAAGTGTGTTGTCGTTGGCTATTACTGGGGGAAGTTTGCTCCATATAGAGCAGGGTAAGTAGGTGTAATATGAACCCCTAAGTATTTTATAGAACGATTCTGCCAGGAGTAGTTAAAAGACTGTTGTAAAGTGTTTAAAGGGACACTGACAGGCCGAATAAGCATAATTAGCTGTATATATGTATGCACAGGTCTTCTATTGTGTAATAAAAACATATAAGTCTAACCCCTGTCCACCTTATGAAGACTGTAAAATGATGTTAACTAGATAGAATTGCTCGTCTTTCTGCCCAAGGGGCGGCGTTTCAGCTTTACTTCTGCCCAGGCAGCCGCCCCCCAACCGCCGTTTTGAAGCGCCGCCCAGCTCATCAATATTCTGACCAGGTGATCGGGCCCAGCATGGCTGAGGACATCAACCGAAGGGTCAGGATATTGCCAAAGAAAAAGTCAGTTCTAGTGTGCGTTTGGTGTGGATGGGAAAATAATAAATACTGCCGTGCAGTAGGGTTATCTATTCGCCATAGATCGTAAAGGGAGTGGGGAAGTATAAGTTTACGAAAGCTCCTAGCCAGATGGGAGAAGGTTTGGGAAAGAGGAGTGGAGCGTATGGCAAATCTATTAGCCGTGTCCCATTTGAAGCCCCCCCCAGATGCATCCCTAGAGTAGAAACTCTAAAAAGTGATCCATTTTGGAAGATACACCCTTCAAGGTATTCAAAACTTATTTTACAAACTTTGGTAACCCTTTAGGTGTTCCACAACAGTTAATGGAATATGGAGATAAAATTTCTGATATTAAATTTTTTGGCAAATTTTCCATTTTAATCAATTTTTTCCAGTAACAAAGCAAGGGTTAACAGCCAAACAAAACTCAATATGTATTGCCCTGATTCTGTAGTCTACAGAAACACCCCATATGTGGTCGTAAACTACTGTATGGCCACACAGCAGGGCACAGTAGGAAAGGAACGCCATATGGTTTTTGGAAGGCAGATTTTGCTGGACTGGTTTTTTGACACCATGTCCTATTTGAAGACCCCCCTAGAGTAGAAACTCCCAAAAAGTTACCCCATTTTGGAAACTAAGGGATAAGGTGGCAGATTTGTTGGTCCAATTTTAGGTTACATATGATTTTTGGTTGCTCTATATTACACTTTTTGTGAGGCAAGGTAACAAAAAATAGCTGTTTTGGCACCGTTTTTATTTTTTGTTATTTGCAATGTTCATCTGACAGGTTAGATTCTGAGCTATTTTTATAGAGCAGGTTGACAATACTAAATATGAAAATTTTTTGTTTTTTTTGTTTTACATAAGAAAGCATTTTTTTTTTTTGTGTCTCCACATTCTGAAAGCCATATATATATATTTTTTTTTGGGCAACTGTCTTGTGTAGGGGCTTATTATTTTCGGTATGAGATGACGGTTTGATTGGTACTATTTTAGGGTGCATATGACTTTTTGATCGCTTGGTATTACACTTTTGTGATGTAAGGTGACAAAAATGGCTTTTTTTGACACAGTTTTTATTTTTTATGGTGTTTTTTCGGACAGGGTGGATCATGTCATATATTTATAGAGCCGGCTGTCAATACCAAATATGTCAATTTTATTTATTTCTTTCCTATTTGTGATTTTTTTTATGACTTAATTGGGTATTTTTTCATTTTTTTTTACATGTGAAACCTTTTTTTTTAAAACACTTTATTTTTTATTTACTTTTTTATTTTACACTTTCTGTCCCCCATTAGGTCATACAAGAACTCTGGGGGACATTTTACTTACATTTTTTTTGTTCCCACTATTGATTTCTCCTGTAACTGGGGCTGACATAGTAGCCCAGTTACAGGGGAAATACACCCCCCAGAGAGGCTGTACAGCATAATACAGCGCTGTACAGCCCCAGTGCAGGGCTGATCGAGGTCTGTGAAAGACCTGACAGCTACTGCACTCCCCCAGCCCCAGCGGTCACATGACCATCGGGCCGGGACAGGAAGCGCATAGCGCTTCCTGATCTGTATACACAGCGCCCGGTGAGCCCTGTGTATGCAGCGATCTAGAAGGCAGGGACACCTGGGCACTGTCCCTGCCTTCTCTCTGGGTTTCCCTGCTGTCACTGACAGCGGGCAACCTGCTCTGCAACTGCACGATAAGCGTGCAGCTGCAATCTCTGAATGGACGTTCCAGAGCGTCCATTCAGAGTTAAACATCCACCCATAGGACATTTATATCCCATGGGCGGATGTGAAGTGGTTAAGTTATGGCAGACAAATGGAATGTTTATTTTCCTGTTTTTTTCAGCAATCTCCTTTCTCTCTTTTTTCACATTTGCAATTTTAAAGACATTAGAATTTGTGCCACATTTAGGTGACATCTGGGAGGTCACTTAAGCATTTTGTCTTAGACAATAATTAGGTTAGGAACCTAGAGGGCAGAGGTTAATTGAGACACTATTGTTACTCTGATGCACTAACATGAACAATCAATTTAGGGGCATACTAAGGTTCTCTGAATTTAAAAACAAAATTGGTTATGAATCGATTCTGAGAGAGAGAGATGAGCAAAGAAACTTTGCTTGACTGCATGAGAGGCCTTGGTTGGGGTGCTATTTCTTCTTATGGACGGTGCTGAGTATGCATGAGGAGTATCGTAAGCCAGTCAACGTTCCTCTGGGTTTTTGGGTAAATATATAATAATTAGCACATCTTACATCTGCTGGCTTCAGATAGGCTTAAGAAAGCTAATTTGAATATGTTTCTCAGAAACCTAAAGGGGCATTGCCAGAATACTCCACACATGTACTCCGCATACTAGGTACTCTCTGTAATGACAAAGAGTACCGAGTCGCTCATCCTTACTTCACAAGTTTCCAAGGCTGCCTGAAACAGCTGATCATAGGGGTGCAGGGTGTTGAGCCCCCACTGATATAGATGACCTTATCCCTTCTGTTACCCAGACAACCCCTTTTCAATGATGATAGTATGCTACTACTTCTCTACCATACAATCCATTTGTTTTTACAATGAGGTTTAGGTGTTTTTCCCCTTTTCGTTTTGTTCTTTCTAAATGCCATTCACTAGTGAGATAAGAGTGAATTAAGCTGCTTTGCAGAGGATTTATGGGGATTTAATAGACTTGCGCAGGCAGTTTCACTTCAAAATCCCTGGTTGCATCAGATAGGACACAGCAGAAGATCCCAATGAAGGAAAAGCCTTATTACTAAACTCAGTATTTTTTTTATCTGTGTGTTTAAAGTTTTTATAAATGCAAAGTGAATTGGCAGAATTTTAATTAAGCAGCCTGTTATCTATAGCAATTGGTTTGCTGGGCGAGAAACTGATTAAAAAGAAACTATGATAAAGAAAAAGAGGCTCCTGTGATTTTAGGTCAAGGGTAATGCCTGTACTGGAGCTGCGTCTGGAGAACTGCTTCTTCTGAACTGGAAATTACAAATTCACATTTATTCTTCATGGTCTCAACATATATCTTTATTTCTTTGGCTTTAGCTTTCATTCTTATGCTTTAGCCTGTATTTTTTAGCTCTGCTATGATAGGCAGGGTCAGCCTTAGGTTGGTTGGGGCACTGTGCAGCACTTTCTAAGAATGTCCCTCATCCTTATGGTTAACTATATTCCATATATACTACGATCATACAGTGCTGACATGACACCACTCATTCATTAAACTAGGGAATGTAGCTACATTCTCATTGCAAATGTTGGTCCCTGGTACCAGATTCAGTAAATCTCTGCACAGGGACAGAAATGAAAGGTTCTCACAATGTTTTTGGCTACTAGAGAGACAAGCAAAAATGAAGATGTCTAGGTGACCAGGTGACTAAAGGTCCGTTTACAGAAGACAACTGTGCAGGCAGTTATCAGGAATTAAACATTCATTCTTAATATTTACCTGCTCGTTGTAGGAGGTGAGAGCTGTGTTTACATGCAGCATTGACTCTGGAGAGCATATCCCTGTCCATAAACAATGGTTATGCTTTCACCCAAGGACCATGGTTTTGCTCGTTCTTGGGGTGATTGGTGGCACATTAAAGGGATTTTCCCATGAGTAATGTAAAAAATTAAAATCAGACATCACATAGGACATAACAATCTCTTTATCTCACATGGATCCAGAGATCTCTCCATTCATTGCTCTGCTAGATTTATATCAAGCTGACAGTTCAAGGGGCGTGTCTTTTCTGCTGCAGCTAAGGAGGCGTGTCCATGCTCTCCCTATCACAGCTCAGGAGGCAGTTGTAGGATGAAACTGAGCATGTGCGGCCTTCTCAGTGAGCAGGACAAAGAAAAAAAAACACAGGTGGTGCTATACAGATACATTTTATTGAATAACTGAGTCGCCATGCTTTTTTTTAATTACATGCAGTTACAATAGTATTCAGATCCAGGTACTGGTTTGAAAACTGTAGAACATTTTTTGTGGGACAACCCATTTAAGGTCCAATTATCAGACTTTAAGAAAATAGCCCCATTAGAGATAATATAGTGGTGGACACACTAAATACAGTCAGTATGCAGGCAGATAGGGGCTATCAGTCAATAGTGAGTGAGGTGGTGGGATTGAGGGTGAGTGGGGATGACCGTTCTCCTAATCAGTACTGCAGACTTATCTCCATGAGTTCAACTATAGGACAGCATATAATGGTAACAGATCCACTTTATGCATTTGGTAAATTGAGTTGAGGAGCAGTAACCCCCATAAAATTAAAGTAACAAACGTCAGATGTCGTATAGAAGCCATGGTATAAAGCGTTGCCTATTTTAGTCCCTATAGGTGTTTCTTACCATTTCAGAAGCAGCACAACACCATGGCTTGTTTCTATGTTCCTTTGGCAGTCATATTTATAAATTACTCTACCACCCAAAAGCTGCTCTTTCCCTCAGATATAAAAATTATGTCTACTGCTAGATTCTTGCCCAAAGGTTAAACATATTTGGCTGACTAGAACACCAGAATCGACTTCAAAACTGACAACCATTGTTTGAGACAGATATGGGTTCTGGTCAATTGTCAGCCACTTCTCATTGCAATAGAGCAGTAGAGACCTAAGCAAGGACCAGAATTGTCGTCCCTGCAGGCTTTACTCGGATAGCCATTCCAAGCCTAGGCAGATGCCACCATCGGATCATTAGCTTTTCACATCTGGAATAATACTTATCACATAGCATTATTCATGACAATGTGACCTGTATATTTATGCTTCATGAAGGGTTAACACGTGCCTGTCTTCTTCTCGCATGGCTCCCTTTCAGCATCAGATGGAGATCAATCACTGCTGGAGGGCTAGTCGGCTTTTCAAGTTACAAAGAGAAACACGAATTGTTGTTTCAGTTTCAGGTTCAAGCTGAAAGATTAGCATGTATGCCTAGAGGAGAATATTACAGCTGGCTGGAGTAATAGTATGCAGGGCACATGCCATCCCTCATCCCTCTCCAGAGATCTGTGATGCAATGCGTTATAAAAATGCAAATGCAGTGATTTACACCTAACGCAATAAAATATGAGCCATCTCCTTTCTCTGGCGTGATTAGAAAAATTGATTTGTGGGAAATGTAATGAATGATAATTATTTACTATAAATCTATTTCATTCTCTTTTTTTTCCACATTTGCAATTTTAAAGACATCAGAATCTGTGACACGTTTGGGTGACATCTGGGAGGTCACTTAATCATTTTGTCTTAGACAATAATTAGGTTAGAACCCCAGAGGGCAGAGGTTAATTGAGACGCTAGTGTTACTCTCTATGTAACCTGTGGCTCTTTGCTTCTTCAAGTGCGGCTCTAGCTGTGGAGCCGGGAAGCAGTCAGGCCGGCTCACTCTCCACCCCATGCTCATCTCTTTTCCTGATCGGGCACTGTTGCTACTTTGCAGCTCCAGCTCACTCTTCACTACGTCCTGATGCACACAGTGTGAGAACGTAGTACGTGGGGACACGCACTATTACCTGACGTTGTGCTCATCGGGTCACAGTGGAGAGCGTGTCAGACCTGCAGAGTAGCAGGTGCCCAAGCAGGAGCCCAGTGCCTGATCAGGAGAGAGAAGAGATTTTTTAAAATCATAGAACTGAGCATGGGGGTCTGATCTAAGCATAGGAGGTTCTGATCTGAGCATGGGAGGATCCTGATCTGGGCAATGGGAGTCTGATCTGAGCAATGGGGATCTGATCTGAGCAATGGGGATCTGATCTAAGCAATGGGGATCTGATCTGAGCAATGGGGGGTCAGGTCTGAGCTTGGGGGCATCAGATCTAAGCATGGGGGTGGGTCAGATCTGAGAAGGGGGAGATCTGAGCATGGGGGGAGATCTGAGCATGGGGGGAGATCTGACACTGGGAGTCTGATTTGTGTTGTCTGATTCGAGCATTGGGGGTCTGATTTGGAGGTCTGATGAGGTTTGGGGATCTTATTTTAGGTCAGATGAGTATTGGGGATCTAATTTAGGAGTCTGATGTGCGGTCTGATGAAAAATATATTTTTTCTTTCTTTCTCTGCTAATGAAAAATAGGAAAAAAAATATTTTTATCAGACCTCAGATCAGATGAAAAATATTTTTTTCCTCTTATTTTTCTTTGTTAAAACCTAGGTGCATCTTGTAGGGCTAAAAATATGGTGACTTGTGTGTAAATGTATAGCTTGTGGCTCCTGGTAGTCATACGTTTTTTTTTTTTGGCTCTTTGTGTCTGTAAGGTTGGCCACCCCTGCTCTATGTCATGCACTAATGTGAACAATCAATTTGGGGACATATTCAGAAACATCTGAAAGGCTCTATAAAACAAGGCACTAACACAACGTATTCCCCATCTACAGGATAGGGGATGTGTCTTATTGGCAGGATCTGCCCGCTGGGGCCTCCGCCAACCACAAGAACTTGGGCCTATGCTCCCTGTTTTACTAGAGTTGCAGACACACATGTATGTCCTCCCCGTCCTTCAACTCTACGGAACTGCCGGAGATAGGCCTAGAGATGCTTGAGTGGATAGGAAGTGGCCAGGGGTGGACCACTGTTCTTGTGATTGGCGGGGGCCCCTGTGGTTGGATCTCTGCAGATAACATACTTATCCCATACCCTGTGGATAGGGGATAAGTTTTCTTAATGGGACATGCCCTTCATGCCGTAACAGGATTGTGCCATCAGAAGATGACCTACTGTTTAAGTTTTTATATTAAACATTTATTTTAAAGAATTTTTGGTGATTTTTTTAAATATATTTTTTATATTCTTTTTTTGTGTTCTGTGGAGATCACTTCTCAGCAGTCATCACATTATCAACACAGGATCTATAGATAACAGGATCCACCATTCACGATAGTGATGAGCACAGCTCACCTCCGGCCCCACCCTTTACAGTGACCTCTGGACAGTTCACAGAGCATGCCCACAACACTCTCCCATAAAAGTCAGAGTTATCTCCACTCTACTGGCACATCGACTAAGTACTGAGTACCCATAATCATGTACAGAAAATAGAATCCAAAATCTACATTCAGAAAATATAAACTAATTACAAAAAAAAATATTTATATGCATTTATTTCATTCCCCTTAATGAAATAATTCAGCAACCCCTTTCCATGTCCCATTAGGGCATATGGGTATCATAGAGGAGGTGTTCACCACTCAGGACCCCCCCATGCAATTCACTCCCCTGTAGTGGTTGCTGCAGTGGAAATGACTGGTTGTCATCAGTGGCGTCTCTAGCTTTCAAAATTTGGGGGGGCACACTGGGGGCCAGGACAAAAGTAGGGGGGCAGCTATAACAATGATACATTTACACAAGTATGCTTAGAAATGCTGCGATACTTTACCCAATACCTAAAACCGCAATAGGGAAGAAAAACCCCAATCACTCAGATTTCAACATGTCCTAACTGCCTGGGGATCTGTGGATGACACTTATGGAGGGGGATCTGTGGATGACACTTATGGATGGGGATCTGTGGATGACACACACAGTTTATAGCATCTCATGCTATGTGTCATCCACAGATCCACCCCATATCAGTGTCATATCGGGATCCCTCTCCCTATAAGGCCCCATTCACACATCCGAAATTTGCGTAACGGAATTGCGGACCCATTCATTTCTATAGGGCAGCACGATGTGCAGCCGGATACGGAAAGGCGGTCCCGCACTTCCGGGTCAGCAATTCCGTTCCTAAAAAAAAATGCGGACCCGCACATTGCCGCTGTTACGGACGTCTGAAGGGAGCCTAACAGTGTCATCCACAGAGTGGCACAGATCCCCCCCCATAACTGTGTCATTTACAGATTCCACCCCCCCCGTAACAGTGTCATGACATCCAAAGACCCCCGATCCCCCTCCCTATAACACCATAAGAGTATCATCCACAGATCCTCCCCCCGTATAACAGTGTAATGACTCATGACATCCACAGACCACAGATCACGCTCCCACCGTTCACATTTGAACATGATTTCTCTAAACGGTAAAGTAAACACTGTAATCATCCAGGCTGCACTGACAGTAACTTTAAAGGGGTTCTGCACTTTCATTTAACTGAGATGATCTTTACTCTGGATAGATCTTCAGCTTCTGATCGGCAGGGGTCAGACACCCGGTACCCCCGCCGATCAGCTGTTTGAGAAGGCAGCGGCGCTCGAGCAGCACCGCGGCCTTCTCACTGTTTACCGCCAGCCCACTGACTGACATCACGACTAGTATCAACTAGCCTGAGCGCGGCTAAGCTCTGTCACTTGAATGGAGCTTAGCCGCGTCCACGCTAGTCGATACTAGTCGTAACTCGTGACATCACTGGGCCGGCGGTAAACAGTGAGAAGGCCGCGGCGCTACTGGAGCGCCGGTGCCTTCTTAAGCAGCTGATCGGCGGGGGTCCCGGGTGTCTGACCCCGCCGATCAGAAGCTGATGATCTATCCAGAGGATAGATCATCAGTTAAATTAAAGTGCAGAACCCCTTTAACTTTTAAATCAGGAAGATTCTGGGGCAGCCGCCAGCCAGCTCTCCTCTCAGACTCAGTCAGATCTAATCTCTCTAGTTAGAATAGAAAGAGACTTAGTCAGTCCACTCAGTCACTACTTGTAAGTTGTACCTTATTATTATTAAGTTAACCTGCTATACACCGTCTCCACTAGGTCAGGCTCAGTCCAGTCTGTTCGGTATCGGTAGGGCCACGCCACGCCACGCCACACACTGTCTGTTCTCTAGTCTGGGCCTGGCTGGCACTAAAGTCATATATATATTTTTTGCAACTTAAATTCCTTATAATGCGATATATTTATATATAGTGCTCTTACTCATTTTTCTTAAAAAAACAGACTTTTATAATATGTAAATGAGCTCTCTACCAGCAAGTAGGTAGCAGCCGCATCCTCCTTTCATAAAGACGCCCCCTTCTCATGTTGATTGACAGGGCCAGCGAACGCGCTCGTCCTCTGGCTGGCCCTGTCTGCGTTCAAAATCTGGCTCCTGCGCTGTACCAGTCTTCAGTTGGCGCAGGCGCACTGAGAGGAGGACGCTCGCTCGGCCGCTCCTTCCTCAGTGCGCCTGCGCCGGGTGTAGATGTAACGTCATCGGCGCAGGCGCATTGAGGATGTAGCGGCCGAGCGAGCGTCCTCCTCTCAGTGCGCCTGCGCCAACTGAAGACCGGTATGGCGCAGGCACCAGATTTTGAACGCAGACAGGGCCAGCCAGAGGACGAGCGCGTTCGCTGGCCCTGTCAATCAACATGAGGAGGGGGCGTCTTTATGAAAGGAGGATACTTGCTGGTAGAGAGCTCATTTACATATGATAAAATTCAGTTTTTTTAAGAAACTACCCAACCAAAATGAGTAAGAGCCCTATATATTAATATATCGCATTATAAGGAATTTAAGTTGCCAAAAAAAATAAATTACTTTAAGCAGCTGCTGCCAGTAGATGAATGAATCAGAATCAGCTCGTCTCACTGCCACTGAGTCTGACTCAACTGGTCATGTCCTGCTCCGGGGGCGGTGGGTGGAGACTAGAGAGTGAGACCGCAACTGCACGAGTCCGAGACAGATCATCAGATGTGAAGAAGATGTCCGGTAGGGCTGCCTAGTGCCTACACAGTGCACAGCAGTGCAGCATAGACCAAATATTACCAAAATGAATGGGGGACATTTTAGTTGGGGGGGGGCACATGGGGGGGCACAGCTTGATGTAGGGGGGGCCGTGGCCCCCTCTGGCCCCCCCCTGGCGACGCCACTGGTTGTCATAGCTGGTGGCAGGGGCTCTTCACTTCTAGACCACCGTCAATCAGGTGCAAAGAGTACTGACAAGGGGAAGGTTGTAAAAGACATAGATAGAAGTGTATATGGTGATCACTGGTGACAAGAAACATGGGCACCAGACAAAAAACCGGGGTACATGCCCTAGGTGCCAGGTGCTATTAATGCCACTGGCTGGGGTTGTAAACCCCTTTAATCCAAGATTGATCAGTGATCCTACAAGTAGTGGGATACTTTATATTTTCTAGCAATACATATAAAAAATGGTTGAACACTTTTTACCTGTGAGAACTCCTATGCATCTTGCATGGGGGCTCTCTCAACCGTAAAAGGCAGTCCATATACTATTTCCAGAAAAGACGCATTAAAACCGCAAATTTCACTTGGGAATATTCACTTTAATCTTCTTACAAAACAAATCCCATATAATGATGTCATCATTATATGTGAGTTGTTTTGTAACAATAAAGTGAATATTCGCAAGTGAAATGATTGCGGTTTTGGTTCATCTTTTCTAGAAATAGTATACGGAATACGTTATATTATGACAGATTTATGTATATATAAGAACATTATAATGAATTCTCCATATAATATATATTAGTCATCATCATCATGTAGTAGTGAGATGGCTCCGTCTAGTGTGATCCCCTGCCTATATAGTATAAACAACCCCCGGATAATATAAATT